>NC_088691.1:55235563-56485563 GCF_028017835.1 Emys orbicularis
GATGTAGGTCTTGACAAATGGGTAAATATATATGATAGTCTTAAAACAATATTTTAAAAGCTTTATATGGTTTTAGTTTTTATATTAGAGTAATTAATCAAATATGTGCCCAAAGCCACAATCATATTGTGTTTAAAATACACGTTGAAACAAAATTTCAAATGTCAATAAATAAAAATGAACACCTTTTCAGAGCACTTGGAGACTAGAACCTGACCATGGCAGTTAGACTATTAATGTTGCCCATTCACAGCTGGAGGGGAAAGTAACTTACACATATCCCAGAAGACTAACTCTATTCATCATATAAGAGCTGTAAGCCATCTTGAGGAATTATTAGATCCTGTCCCTTGTTGGTATCTCAGAACAAAATAAAGGTGTGAGTTATGCTTTAAACAAAAATACAAGGTAAATCTCCAGTTGTACCAGAGTTACCCTCCTAAATACAAACTCAGTTTGAAGATGCGTTTACTGTTACCCCAAGCAAACCACTGGTACCCCCAGCACATTGGTTGTAATGGTCGCAACTGGCAAATGGATCCAGTATGAGCTTTGCTCCAATGAAACATGCATCAGGAAAATAACCCTTCAGAAGAAGTGGATGCTACCTATAGAGCCTCCAGACAAGCAGTAAAGAAGGCAAGAAACCTAGCTTTGGATACGCTGTATAATGAGATGCACAACTGTTCTCAATTTGCCAAAAAGAAAATATATATGATCTCACGGACAAGAAACAAAAGGAAGATGACAAAGTGAACACACCATTCATAAAGGATGCAGGGGTCTTGTATGTAACTGACAGCGAAAATTCTGGGGGTCTACTTAATGTGGAAAACCCTTTATATGCTGCATTGTCATGCGAAGCAATAATTATGAATGTAGATGCCTTTGAGGTCTGCCCACAGGTCACCTGGAAAAGTAGCAGGTCCAGATGAAGTGATGGTGGAAATGATCAAAGCCTTGAGAGAGGCTAGGGTACATTGGCTCACACAAATCCTGCACTCTGGGAAGAAAAGAGAATTCCATATTGGTACCGATATACAAACACAAAAGTACCTGTGACGGGTTGGATCACAGAAACCCCCTTGGGAACTGCCACCCGATGTGCAAAGACTACCCCTGCTCCTGTTTTCCCTGCCAGCTCAGGACTCCAGCACCCTGTCTTGCTGAGCCAGACACTCCCGTCTGGCTCCAACACAGACCCAGGGTCTGAATCACTTGTCCCAAAGCTGCAAGTTTACCTGAAAACAGCTCACAGAAGTGTGCTTGTCTTTAGCACTCAGATGCCCAACTCCCAATGGGGTCTAAACCCAAATAAATCCGTTTTACCCTGCATAAAGCTTATGCAGAGTAAACTCATAAATTGTTCGCCCTCTATAACACTGATAGAGAGAGATGCACAGTTGTTTGCTCCCCCAGGTATTAATACATACTCTGAGTAAATTACTAAATAAAAAGTGATTTTATTAAATACAGACAGTAGGATTTAAGTGGTTCCAAGTAGTAACAGACAGAACAAAGTAAGTCACCAAGCAAAATAAAATAAAATGCGTAAATCTCTGCCTAATCAAACTGAATACAGATAATCTCACCCTCAGAGATGCTTCGGTAAGTTTTTTCTCAGACTGGACACCTTCCAGGCCTGGGCACAATTCTTTCCCCTGGTACAGCTCTTGTTCCAGCTCAGGTGATAGCTAGGGGATTCTTCATGATGGCTCCTCTCCCCCCTTTGTTCTGTTCTACCCCTTTATATATCTTTTGCATAAGGCGGGAACCCTTTGTCCCTCTGGGTTTCCACCCCCCCTCACTGGAAAAGCACCAGGTTAAAGATGGATTCCAGTTCAGGTGACATGATCACATGTCACTGCAAGACTTCATTGCCCACTTGCCAGCACGCACATATACAGGAAGACTCACAGGTAAATACAGCCATCTGCGGATAATGGTCCTTGTTAATGGGAGTCATCAAGATTCCAAACCATCATTAATGGCCTACACTTTACATAATTACAATAGGCCCTCAGAGTTATGTTTTATATTTCTAGTTTTAGATACAAGAGTGGTACATTTATACAAATCAGATGATCATACTCAGTAGATTATAAGCTTTGTAATGATACCTTACAAGAGACCTTTTGCATAAAGCATATCCCAGTTACGTTATATTCACTTATTACCATATTTTTCTAAAACTGTCCCAGTTACATTATATTCACTTAATATCATGTTTTTATAAAACCATATAGACTGCACAATGTCACAGTACCTACACAACTGTTTGAAGCTTCTGTCCCACTGCGTGAAACTGAGAATCATAGCTGCATTCTCTGAAATGTGGAGCCCATTTAAGGAAAGAAGCAGTTTGGCTTTAGAAAAGGAAAATGGACAATAGATAGTGTATTCATTGGCAGACAGTTGATAAAGAAGCTGGAGGAAAATATCTAGCATGGTTCATTGGTTGGGCTTTTTTGTTGTGTGGAGTGTTTTTGTTGTTGTTGTTGTTGTTGTTTTGTTTTTTGAGAGAGAGAGCGAGCATCTGGCAAAATACATACATGACTACTGGTGCATCTCTAATTCTGTGAGGTACTGGAGGATCTTGTCCAGATGGTGATGGATTTGTATGAGGGTTCCAAGACAAAAGAGCCAGTTGCCCTTCAGTGTTTCAAGGAAGGCTTCAAGGTGAAGGTTGGACTCCACCAGGGATTAGTGCTTAGTTCATTACTATTTATAATTGTGATAGACTTCATAGGTAAGTAAATCCAAATTGAAGGTTGTATGAAGATGATCTATACAAATTAAATTTTGCTAATGGCCGATGGTGAGGAAGATTTGGTTCAGGCAATAGGGAACTAACAAACTATAGTGTCAAAATGAGTAAAGAAAAGAGAAATCATGTGGGTGACTTGCTCAGAACTAAGACAGATGAATATCAACATTGAGGGCCAGCGCCTAAATCAGGTATCATCTGTGTTTATCTTGTGGGGCTGGTTAGTGACAAATAGAGAAATCCGAGAACCATAACCAAGATAGCTGAGCATGGGGGAAGTCTGGTGCAAGGTAACTGGAGTGACTTCTAATAAATGAATGCCCAGATTACATAAGGGGCAACTATAGAAAACCATGGTAAGACCAGCTCTTCTGTGTGGATCAGAGATATGGGTAACCAAAGAGAGGCACTTGAGAAGACTTGAAGTTATTGAAATGAGATGTTTGAGGGGAGACCTTGCAGGACCACATGTGGAAAGATGTCCTCAGGCATGAAACCAAGGTTTGCAGTATCAGAGAAGCTATAAAAGAAGAAGCTGAGATGGTATCAGCATGTACAAGGATGGATGAAAGGCATCCCGTTAGGGACTCATCTGAGACTAGAGTTTGCGGGCTGAAAACAAGAGGACAGCCAAGTAAACGGTGGATAGACTGTAAGGGAAGACAAAGTGGATATGGAGCAAGCATTGGACTGGCAAGCTTGGAAAAGACAGATCAACAATACAACCCCAGCTAGTTGGGAAAGGAGGAGAAGTAGTTGATAGAAACTTGTGTTAGCAGTTATTAGGCTGAAGTTAATCTGTTTGCAGTTAAAACTGTCTAAATCATGATTGTTTCACTCCGTATAGGCTAAAGAGCGTGCCAATGGAATGGAACTTGATGGGAGAAGAATCCGGGTAGATTTCTCCATAACAAAAAGGCCTCACACCCCTACACCTGGAATCTATATGGGGAGACCAACTTAGTAAGTTACTTCAGAAACTGAATAGCACAAGTGGCATAAAGGAAATGCACATTTAGTTTGCCACATAGTCTGTTTTATTTTGCTAAATTATCTGTGCTCTTGTAGGAATTCTGTATCAACACAATCCTGATTTTTATTTATTTATTTATTGGTGCTTTTTGGTAAAGGCCCAGACTTTCAAAAGTACACATGCAACTCTTGGTATATGGGCATAAAATAGTAGTGCACCTTGATTTGTGTACTTGCACCAAATGTTAAAATCATGCCAGTCAACATTGCGGCTACATATCAAACAACACTGTCAGGAAAAAATGTAATTGATCTAAAAATTCTATTTTCAGATAAAGCAACCTTTAAAATGTCAAATGATGGCACTTATTAGCAAAGTAACTGCCACTCAGTTTACGAAAATGACAAACTTGTGTAGTTATCGTTGAAGCAAATTCCATAACTTTTATTTAATTCTTACTTGTGGGTAGCCCTCAAAGGTTGTATGCTTTTTCCAACTGTAAAAAGTCAAGATGCATTTGTGTACAATAATTTAGTAACTTGTAACATTGTGTTTAGATAACCATAAATAGAAATAAAACTACATGAACTTTTTTCACTTACTGGTAATACAACACTTGAACGCTTTAAAAAAAAAAAAAAAAAAAAAAACCTAATGCACCAAAAATGCATCAATTTCAGTACTTTGTATCCACCTGTCTAATGTTCCTTAATTTAGTCCGTTCTTAACTTGCTTCCAATTGGCAGATGTGACTCGTCCAGATCTATCAGCATAATTGTTTTCCATGGGAAATGGGGCCTGGAAAACCAAGAGGGCATGGGCAGTTGGAGGCCAACAGTAGGAGAGGCCATACCCAGAAATGTTAAACTTGTAGCTTTAAATCTGAGTTTGTGATCTAAAAAGCTTGTATTAAAAATTTTGGTTTCATCCCATGAAAGGCACATGAGAACTAAGATCTCAAGTTGAAACACTTGAAGAAAACATTTTTGTCAGCTGACAGCTTTTTTGAAAAGTCAGTTTAGTAGCTGATACATTTTAAGTCACTACTGGGGGTTGGACTAGATGGCCTCCTGAGGTCTCTTCCAACCCTAATCTTCTATGATACTGGGCTCACTGAGGAAAAATCCTTCCAAAAGGGACTTTTTTTCCCCCCTGAAAGTTACGAATAGGTGAAAGTTGCCTTAGAAAAGAATTCCTCCTGCAATATTTAAACTTAGTGTTCATGTCAAAAAGTTAAATCCAGATTAAGTTTGCAGTTACATTTCCTGGCCACCTTATTTGAAGATTCCTACAGTACTGTTAGCTCAGCCAGCCTTGCCTGTATGCAGAATTTTGTATTTTTGTAACTTTGTTTCACTGTTCCATGCAGTGGCAGCTCCCGACGAAGAGATTACTATGACAGAGGGTATGACAGAGGGTATGATGATCGTGAATATTACAGCAGATCTTATAGGTGAGCCACTAGTAACAAATACAAAATATGTGCAGATCACCTTGGGCTAGAGTTTCTCTTGAAACTCCTGCATTTTGGAAGTAAATTATTTGCATTTCTTTTTAACTTATTAAATGTTATAACTGTACCTTTGAAACTCATTTGAAGTCACTATTTTACATCCAAGCTCTGGTTTTGAAATCTTTGGTTTTTACTGCAAATAATTGTTGTTTGCCATCTGTTATTTTTGATGTACAGCCAGTGTGACAGACAGATCAGAATTTCAGTTTGAATGAGATCTAATTTCAACATAAATAGTCCATAATGCTATACTTACATGTATATCTGTATAATTTTAATGGCTTAATAGTGTCTATGCTGTGAATACTTCAGCTTTAAGAGCAAGCACACATATACACCTCTTCTGTATGCTGGCCCAAAAGGGGAAGAAAAAAAATCTCCCAAGAGACAGCAGTGGTGAAAGTACTAGTATAGACCTCTGCCACTTGCATTTTCCCATCTGGTGGTCTAGCCATGCTCTGGAGAAACGTAGTCAACACAGCGGTAAAAATAGCAGTGACCACCAGTGCTCAAAGTTATTGCCACTTGGCGTACAACAGTGGAAGATTATTTTGAAAGTTAGAGTGTAGATGAGGTCATAAATTAAACCTGTCCTTATACTGGACAGATGTACTATGAAAATGTCACATAGCCTTTCTACAAAACAGAGGGCAATCCTATTTCACGGCTTCATATCTATCAACTAACTCCTTGGCACCCATAGTTGGATTTTGCTGTTGTAAAGCCTGTTATGGACAACAGTTGCTTCAGGATCCACCAACACAGCTACTAACTAGGAAATGAGAAGATAAAACAAATTAAGGGAGAAAGTGAAACGTTAGACACATGCAGTGTTGAATTGTAGATAAAACTCTGTAGAATGCAGGGGTAGTGTAGGAACTTTGAATTCTATGATATAGATAAAAGGATAGAGGGCAACTGTTTAAAGTGGCAGTGCTAACAAGGCTTAATAGCGGTTTTATTTTGCAGAGGATTTAAGTCTGACAAACTTAGCGTGGTTGTACTTAATGTGACTGAAAGTTCATAGTTAACATATGTTGCCATAGATAAATTGTAGAACTGTTTGAAATTTATTTAAAACACACTTGAATATAGCTAGTTGGTGGTGGTCTTGATGAAAAATGTCATGTTACATCTGAATTTTCAGATTGGTTGCGTGAACAAAGTTGGACCATGTAACAGAGTCAAGACACAATTGAAATGTTAAGCTAATATCTAGTAGTTCATTTTTTGTGTGTGTATTTTAATGACTTCCTATCATCAGGCCTAAGGCAGATTTTGTGCAGTTATAAGATCTTAAATCTTTTATTCCGTAGCTGGGTCAAAATATCCCTTCTGAGCAACTATTTCCTATAGTCCTTTTTCCTGTCACTCCTCCTAGGACAACCTTACTTTATTTTGTCTCCTTCTGTAATAATCACTCAAAATTGGTCATGCTTTCTTTTTTTCTAAATCTGAAAGTCTCTCATTTTGGAGAGTGAACGAATCCTCCAAATGTTACTTGCTTTATTCCCTTTATTTATGTTGTAGCTGGTTTTACAGAAGCTTATATTAAATACAGGCTAGATAGATAGAATCTCACCAACTACTTGAAACTGCTCATGCAGGAGAATTCCTTTAGGGTGAATTATGCTCCTGACCATTGCATACCAGCAGGAGTGTGAAACTAACTACTTTCACTCTTGGCAGTGCTCATACTGGTGTCGAGAGTATGAGGCATGGCTTTGAGCATGGGGAACAGGAATGGGAGCCCAGAGAGAGCATAGACTAAAACAAGGGAAACATGTTAACTAAGGGTGGAATGATGTGCACAAACATAAAGACTGGACCAGTGGTTTAGTGGCGTCACTGTTAGAATTAAGGACCATTCTCTTTGCTCTGCATCCTGGCTAGTGATAGGTGCTCTGTAGACAGTGTTCACTGTCATCTAGTCAAGCACACCTGTGGTCACTCACCAGACTGCTGTGAGGAGTTCCAGCCCCTGTATCCCATGTGCTTTAAGCCTGCAGAGTTTGAGCAGAGTACAGCCGTTGCCCTATCTTTGGTGATCTAGGCACTGTTGGGGTGCAGATCCTCTATCTAGCACTCCTTCTTGACAGCTGCTGCCTTGCCCCTCAGGCTCCTGTAGCTCCCACAACTCCAGCTTTGTAGGTTGTTTGGGCCCACAAGTTAATTCTTCAAGGACACGTAATAGGTATAACACGCAATGTACGCAGACTTTGCACGGGATTCTAAAACACCACTGCTCATCCTTTAGTAGCATGAGAAATGCACAGATTTATACAAAAATAAACTCCATGCTCAGTTTCCTTACCACTCTAGAGTATTTGTTGGGCTGGGAGCTGGGTCCTCTGGGGATGTCTCAGACCAGTCTGTTGCACCTCATGGCTTTAACTTCGCCTCTTCCCTTCTCTCTCTTCTCCCCTCCCCCTCCCCCCAACAAGCTTGCTTTCTCTCATCTTGGTTGGTCCTGCAGCTAACCCCAACCCCATGAAAGCCAGGCCTGTCTCTTCTCCTGCCCAGAGCATCCTATGTGGCTCTGAGTCCCTCATGTTTTTATGTCTCACCACAAACACCTGCTTTTGTTCTGCTGCTGATAATTTTTCCACTCTCCAGAACTCCCCTCCTACAGCCAAATGGCTTCTCCCAGCTCTGGCCAATCTCTTTAGCATAACTATTGACCAGCCAGAGTATAGTATCTAACCTTACCTACTCTCCATTGTATCTCATCTGGGCGATATGTGCTTACAGCCTTGTCAGCAGCGGTGGATACATACAGACAGAGGCATTTCATCATACAGAAATTTTCGTAACCTCACAAGATCAACCAAAATTCATAAGTTGTACACATTCTCCATATATTCATCTTCCTATCCACTATTTTCTCCTCCCCTTTACCTGTTACATACACTCTTGTTCTAGAAGTGTCGTGCTTTTAGAACAGAAATGCTTGGTAAGAATACAGGGGCTCCACCTTATGTAATTTCAACAAACTGTCTGGGCCTCAATCTTTCCACCTACCCTTACTTAAAAATAAGCAGGTAGCTTTTGGATTTTACCTTGTTCTGCAGCATATTTACAGCCTTTATCATAGCTGAGGCTAAGCCACAATCTTACTTCCTATGTCTGGATGTTTAAGAATCCACCAGTTGTCCTTATAGCTAAAATGCCTTATCTCTTTTTGACGTGTTAGAACTTAACTCCCTCACACTATTATTTATTATTTGTACTGTATTACCATAGTGCCTAGGAACCCTAGTCATGGAGCAGGTCCCCTTGTGTTAAGGAAATGTACTCTCGCCTAGCCAGATCTTATGGAACTAGGAGTGTTGTCACAAATTAAGTAATATAAATAACATTTTTGCTGCAAGCAGATACTAATTACATACATTGGTGCTGTACTAGGAGATCTTATTTGAATAAAATTCTATTCAGTCTTTAGAAAAAATAGATAAGGAATTCCTAATTAGAAATATTCAGTATGTAGTCTCCTTTCCTGCCTGCCTCTCACTGGAAGTGTTAATTTTTATCATTTTGCTTCTGGCCTTTGAGAAGTAAAGTTAAAGGTCTTTGAATATCCACTTATCCCCTCTTTTTCCCCTCATCCTCTGTAATCCAAATTACAAGCTGACTGGCCTTCACCCAGAGGTGTTGTCTGAGTCCTTGTAGTGATGACTCCCAAACTCCCAGTTTGACCATTTAGCCACCTGCTCAGCCTTTGACATCTCCATGTACACTGTTTTCCATTAGGCCCAAAGGATCATTGTGAAAGGGCAGAGTTGTGGCCTCATCTATGCTGCAAATAAGCACAGAGATTGCAGCGATGAGCAGGGGCAGAGAGGAAAGCAGAATGGACAGACCTATGTATGTTAGACTACCTGTGTAACTTCAAACAGAAAAATTATCAATATAGTGTGTTCATTCCAAAGTAATCATCTCCTTATTTTTCTAACATTTCCTTCCTTTCCTCCTTCCTTCCGTCATTTGAGTCTTGTCTAGAACTTTGATTATAATGTCTTTGGACCGGAGACCGTATTTGCATTGCAAGACACCTGGCACGTTTGTAGATGGTGTATAACGTATAACATTTACAGTATATTTTATTTGGCTACCTTATACCAAATGTAACCACCTCCCCACTACATAATTAAGACAGTTTCATTAAAATGATAATGAGAATTTTACTAGCTAATGCGTGAAATCCTATCATGAGAATGAACTGATCTTACTTGTCTCATTTCGAAACAAAACTACAGCTCCCTGGTGAGTGAGCAAGTACAAATTTTTGCACAGAGTAGTGTGACTGCATTTCCTTCAATTTAAAATGGAAGATAATCTCAAACTGCTGCTACCTGGAGGATAGGAAATTATAACGTACAATATTGGTAAACTGGACCATGAGATTTCCTCAACTTTCCCAGACACTTTGTGATTTTTGCCAAGCCATGCTGGGCATAGTACATAAATGAACTGTGATGAGACAGGTAGCTTACACTTACACAATGCAGCAAATTTTATTTAGGTATTTTCTTGTCTTTCCTGTGTGATCCAACTGTAGTTTTATATTAGATATAACGCTTTGTTTTCCTTGTTTTATGCCTTTAAAAATAATAAAGTGCGAAAAATGTTGTTTTGCTTCTGTCTTCACAGAGGAGCTGGTGGTGGAGGAGGAGGAGGAGGATGGAGAGCTGCCCAAGACAGGGATCAGATCTACAGGTATGCTTAGACAGGATTTAATATCCAAAGAACAGTAGAAATTTTCATGAAACGGCCTGCCTAAAAAATTCAAACAGCTGAGGCCTAATGTACATCCAAAAGCATTAAAAGAAAGTGGAGTAGTCACTAGTGAATGAATACAATTCTTCAGCGAGCCACAGAACTCATTAAAACAAAAGTCCACCTGATTAAAATTATATAGGTTGGTGATAACATTATATATATTATATAGGCTGGTGATGGAGCTTTACGCGTAGAAAATTCACAATCTGTGCCAAAGAGTTATGAATTTTTCAGTTACTCTTAAACTAGTGCTGGGGGACAGGACCCAGTGGGGGGGAAAACAAATGTAGAGAGCCTTGATTTGGGGGGCTGGGGGGAAGGAGATTGCAGCTGTTGGTGTTAGCTATTCATCTCCAAATAAATATTTAAATTGGAAACAAATCTAAGATAAGTAGTATTGGTTTGTTGCTTATCATATGGTATGCTGTTTGATTACAGATAAGATTAATGTTTCTCAGGCTCTGAATATTTAATAGTCCAAAAATTAACATTGGCATTACTCATGGTTTGTTTTTTAAAATATAAAATGAAACCTTTTCTCTGGAAATATTAAGTACCTCAAGCTTGCTTTCTTCATACACTACTAGCTTTTATAGGCATGGAGTCACCCAACACACAGTGAACCTGTGGAACTCATTTCCAGGGGATGTTGTGAAGGCTAAAGGTATAACTAGGTTAAAAAAAGAATTGGAAAAGTTCCGGGAGGATAGGTTCATCAATGGCTATTAGCCAAGATGGTCAGGGACAAAACCCCATGCTGTTAGTGTGCTTAAGTGGCTGGTTGCCAGATCCTGAGACTGGACAACAGGGAGTGGATCACTCAATAACTGCCCTGCTTTGTTCATTCCCTCTAAAGCATCCAGCACTGTTGGAAGACCGAATACTTCACTAGATGGACCATTGGTGTGACCCTATATGGCCATTATGTTCTAGTACCTTTACTGACTTTTAGGTAGCATCTATCAATACAGTATACAGATGCTCCTGTCAGCTCTGCAATGCGTGGTTTTCAGTGAATCAACTGCTAGTTAAGAATGTTGCACAGGCAGCTACAGTGCATATGTGACCGGATTAACCTTAAATTTCTGGTGACCAGTATTCATGGGATGTAGACTAATCAGCAATAGGGGTGTTGAAGGAGAATTATAATATGGTATTTCTTGGTATCATTTGAATTTGTGTATATCAGTGTTAATTACTTTGCAACCTGAATTAGCTTAATTATCATGTTAATCCTTTCCACAGGAGAAGATCACCATTCCCATACTACAGCCGAGGAGGTTACAGATCTCGCTCCAGATCTCGATTCTATTCACCTCGTAAGTCTTGTTTTAGAATTGGTTGTGTCATTGATTGGATGATGACTTCCATGTAGAAGAAAAAATTGAGAGCACGACTACTGGATCTTTAATATTCTCGCCATCTAATTTAATGCCCCTTGAAAAAAAACTGAGTTCTCCAAGCAAGTGACCACCTTTTAAGGACAAGGCAAATGTCAGTTTTACTCTTGCCTCCTTGCCTTACTGTGTCCTTGTCATGCATAACTTTCCTTTTAAAAACTCATGGGAGACCATGTCATGGTTAACGTTTTGGTTATGCCCAAGATCAAACAGTCAATCCCGGCAGAGGCTAACATGTTGTAACTGAGTTTCCGAACACGGTACCTTCTATAGGATAGATAATACTTTTTAAATTAATCTGAGATTAAAGTCAGAGTAATGGATTTTGTATTAGTATATTTAATATCAAAAAGTTGCTAAAATGAGGGCTTCTCTCTGGATTATCTCACTATATCAGCACATATTCTGGAGAGGTGTTTATGTGGGTAGGTTCTGTTTAAAATAGAATGTCATTAAATTATTTTTACTTGGTCATAAGGGATACATGTTAATGATGTTCCCACATTCTTTGCTAATAAACATGGAAACATCCTTCTGCCATACATAGTAATCTGCATTGTATCTGTCCTTTCTCAGTACCTTGAAACACCAGTCCTCCATATGTCAAGTGTCTGAGGGCTTGCTTACACAGGGAAGATCAGTGCTATAGTTAATACTGGTAAATTTCCCTATGCAGACAAGCCCTTAGCTCTTGAATTTCTGTTTACCCACTTGAACAAGGTGATCACAGATGTTGAAAGGCTTTGACTGATATATTTAAAGATTTAGCCTATTAGTAATTACAAAATGAATTAATGTATGTTTACTTTTTCCTCTTACAGGTCGCTATTAAAACATGAAGTTTAGAGGAATTTCTAACTACAGCCCTTGAGCTGGGATCGCAGATATGTGGACAATATTTTTATTGTCTATTCTGTTTAAAAAGTGAGCAGTGCCTAGTGAATAGGTGACTTTTACACCTTTTATGAAGACTACTTTTTGGTGAACTTAAAATGCTGTTTCATTCTGCATATCTGTGTAGTTCGGTGCTTTGTTCAAAGTTGTGTTTTTGAGAGGAGTATGTTTTGCATGTATTTTTTTAGTCAGAATTTTGACTGCTGAAAGTTTTCTATTATACAAAACTGTTCATTTAAAGTTTTTTCTACTGATTCCAGGATATTCTGAAGATCAAAGCCTGTGTAAAATGCTTTCAAATGGTAAAAAATAATAAACAGTTTGATTTTTACTTCCCAAATCTTATGCATAGCCAAAGTAATCTGTTCCTCCAATTCTCAAATTCAGTAGCTAATTAACTAAGAGAAGACAGTCATCGCCCTTCTCCACAGCCCGCCAGAATATGCATAGTATGAAGCCCATTAATAAAATGTTAAGTTTATACTGCTTTTATCTGGACAAAAGTTACTTCTACAAAATCGCTGCTTTGTGGCTTGTAAATAGATGCTTATCTAAAGGTCTGACTAGTCAAGCCTTATGTGTAACTTGTACACTAGCAGGAGGGAGGGGTAGGTTGAATAGTATTGTATACTTGGAGAAGGCTTTTTTATAAATTACTGTTATATGGTAATGTTTGAGCTTTCAATTGGCTGTCATGGGGTGACGGAATACATTCTACACCTCCTAACATGTTATGTCTGAAGGCTTGTGAATGAGACCATGTGCTTTATTAGGACCAGGCAGGGAATAGATTTCACTGGAGTAGACAACACGTACACAACTAATGGGCATACAAAGTCCGAGGCACTCATCTGTGAGGTTTTCACTTCCCAAAGGTAACCAACTAAACTGTTTCAATACTTAAAAATGGAATTATTCCTTGAAAATGTAGCTTTTGTAATACTTCAGGGATTTGCATAAGCTTTTAAAACTCTGACGTATTGGAGACCATGAATGTACAGAACTAGCCTACTAGTTCCCTGCTTTCTCAAACTACAAAGTAGCTTTCCTACCACTCTTCTGTTTACTAAAGTTTTTTTAATTTGTTTGGTTTTTTGTCTGCTACACTGCCATCAGTGGATTTCTCACCCATTCACAAGTAGGAAGAGCAGAATATGGCCTACATATGAGGTGGGGAACTTAAAGGATCAACAACACCAGGAAGGAAAAGAAAAATATGTGGGGATGGGGATAGAGGGAGGTAAAACAAGAATGAAAATGGAGAGAAGGTGGCAACTATACTGAGTTGGCTTTCTTAGCTTTATCCTGAGAGAGTTCCTGTAGGAGTGATCAGCACAAAGTATGATCACAATCTCACTATTATTGGGTTAAATTGCAACGTTTTACTCCAGACTTGCTTTTATAGATTTTTAAGGCCAGAAGGGATCTCCTGCTTAACATAGGCCAAAGAATTTCACCCAGTAATTCCTGCGTCAGACCCTTATCTTGTGATTGAGTTAGGGAATTGTTTTTAGAAACAGACACCCAGTCTTGATTTAAAGACTTCAAGTGATGGAGAATCCAGCAGTGTTCCAGTGATTCATTACCCTCACTTGAATTTTGCTATGTCTTTGATAACATAAAGAGCCCTCTATTGTCAGAGATCTCACTATATAGGTACTTAAGAGACCATGGTCAAATCACCACTTGACTTGCACTGTGTGTGGATAACAGAACTGGAAACTGCACTCTTGTAATAGTCTTACTAATGCCATCTACAGAGGTAATGCCACAACCCTACTCCTATTCAAATGTTCCCGTTTATACCTCCAAAGGTCACATTACCACTCCAAGCCACCACATCACATTAGGAGCTTAAGATCAGCTGGTTAACCATGATTCACATCCTTTTTGGAGTCATTTATAAAGATATTGAATACCACTAAGCTAAAAACAGATCCCTATGGGACTCCATTAGAAACACCTCTATTGGGAGTTCTTCCATTTACAAATGTTATTTGATCTCTTTTCCTACAAAGGAACTAATAACATCACCATTTACATAGAGCAAAAAACCAAGTTTTTTACTTTTTCCTCAAAGTAGGGGGAAATGGAGAAGAAACAATGTATTGATGCAGGCCATATGGTATTTTTATTCTGTAATGTGTACAGATACCAGGGATGTTTGTATGTAAGAAGCTAAATTGAACAGAATAGTAAGGTGAGAGGGAGAGGCAGCCATGGATCTTTTAAAGGGGACTTCAGAGATTTGGTTACTCAAGAAACATTAATACATATGGTTTTATGGTATGTTACTGTCCCATGCTAACTTACACTGTACATTGGTAGATGCACCAGACCCTGCTACAAGTCAGTGGCAGAGCTGGCAATAGAATGCAGGCCTCCTAATGCTATGTCCTATCCTACATTTGTACTTGAAAGGGTGTTCCAATCACCATGCTTAAAACAAGAGGGTCTTTACTGTGCATCTAGCCCCAAAAAGTTAAATCCTGGTACAGCTTTGTAAAGGCCAGGTACATAGTGTGCTTTGGTCCTATCTAGGCATACAAAACCAGCCTGTTAAAAGCAAAAATTGGGAAGGTACCTGGCAGTGACAGAAGGCCTATTTATAAATAAGCATGTCTGAAATGTGAGGAAACTGATGTGATTGCATGATTAAAGCTGGTAGGAATTCTTGGGGGGGGGCGGGGGAGAGAGACATTCCATCCTCTACCTGGGACTTGAACCTAGCTCTTCCCATCCCAACTTAGTCCCCTAGCCACCAAACTTGGTTATACTGAGGGTGGGAGTCTCTCACATTTTCTGTTGGAAAAACTTTAAAAGGTCTAGTTTTTTGAACATTTTCCCCATTCCAAATTGGGACAAATGCATTAAAAATATTAGCAGGACAGGAAAACTTTCCTGCTTAGCTCTAGGGATAATGCCGTGTAAACCACTGGCAAGGCAAATTAGGCCATGGGGTGGGGAGCAGGTACCATTCTACCTAGACTTCTTTTAGAAATGTGAAGTGTAGTGAAATTTGTGTGGGCTGGATTTCTCTGTAGAATCTGTGTGGATACAAATTGTGGGATTACACCACTGGCCTCAACAGGAGTGTGTGAGAGAAATGCAACGCTGGAAATCAAAAGCTACGCAATAATAAAATTGGTGACTTCAACTCTGTGCAGGAGTAACATAGTGGGACATGGGTTAGAGAAGCAATTTCTTTATTCCAGGAACAATTGTTGAGACGCAAGGAGGCTATGCCTAGTAGTAACTACAGTTAAGCCAATTAATCATAACCAACATGTAAATTCATCCTGGTCGGAGGGATCATACTAGGACTACTGACAAAACTTTTGTCCGCACCAAATTTTTACTGTCCCACTAATGGCATAGTTGACTAAAATGTGAATAGAGCACTTGGATAAATGTGTATTGATCTTAATGAGCCCAAGAAAATCAGACTTTTCTGGAGTGAGAACATTCAGGCCAACTTGAGTTCTGTTTAATGCATTCATGTTCTGTAGCAGCAGATCACTGATGGCCTTGCAGAGAATGGGCTCCAGTAGGCTGTCATGCAATGCCAGGAGAAAATAAGTGTATGAAGGTGCAAAATGGTCTGAATGATTTGAACAACAGCTGTTGGCTAATTTGTCCCTGCTTTGCAGAGCTGAGCTAAGTTCTCATGACTAGTCCAACCACAGATCCAGATAGTTGGGAAACCCAAACCGGAGGAGTTAGTGTGGAAGTCAAGGAATGAGGGTCAAGAAGTGGCCTGGCAAAAGAACAAGGCCTTCTCTGGTTTGGGAGTTCTCTTAAGCTGTGCCTGTGCTACAAGCTAGGGGCTTGATTTCTCCTGCTCACATACATACGTGTGCTAGTTCTCATGAGTGTAAGTAGCAGTGTAGCCATGGTAGCAGCAGCAGAGGCTTAGCTCAGCCAGGCTGAGTACATGTGGGAGCATGGCTAAGCTGTGGCTCTGCTACTGCAGCTACACTTTGTACTTGAGCAAGTATGTGTATGTAAGCAGAGGAATCGCACCTGTATGTTGTACATCCTTAGTATGTGCCTGAGAGTGCAGTTTGTGGCAGGGTTCGGGAATCAGTGCTGGTTTTGTTCTGGTAGTCATCTTCATGTGAGGATGGAAGTTCACTGCTATTAACTCCTCTGCTGTGACCTGTTGAGAGAACATGTTCACCTACTATCCAATCCAGTTGGGATAGCAACACAAACTCCAAACCCTTGACCAAGCCTCATTGAATTTGAACAGTGCACTTCAGTTTTCCATCTTTATAACATCTGGAAAGGGTAGAGATGTGCCTTTTATCATCACTATTTCCCTATAACTGCCACAAGCAATAGAACACTTGAAATGTGCAGCTAAAACCCCAAGGAAACAGTTACCTGGCAAATCAACTAAAGTTTGTAGTTAATTTTGGTTGTGTATCCTGCATTGCATCTGGATATCTGCTTTGGCAATGGAGCCAGGGTCGCACTAGGGTTCCCTCTTCCTGCTCTGCAGCCTTTGTGGAGTAAAAATGCTGATGGACAGCCCTTTTTCAGATCTCCGCCTCAGTCATTTGTAAGTTTATGTAATTTGTCATGGAGAATTTTACTGACTGCCACTGTTCTAGGCAGTGATCACTTTGTATTTGTATTACAGTAGCAAGTAGCAACCCCAGTTATGGAGGAGGACCCCATTGTGTCAGGTGCTGTACAAACAGTTTTACTGGCAGCACCATGTTCCCAGCAAGTGTTCATTTCTTCTTTGAGTGCTCGTCCCTCTATTCCACATGTGGATGTGCATGCACCTGAGTCAGGCCTGCACCTGTGCAGTAGATCTCCTCATGCTCCCTGGCAAGGCTATAAGAGGCAGTGTGGGTTGATGCCCCTTCAGTTCTTGTCGCTGCATGGCCTGAGTTGGAATCCTGTGTCCTCTCTTCCTCCAGCTTTTCAGACCTGTAAGTAGTTATTCTTTTAGCTTAGAACAGTTAGTTTTAATATATTTAGAGTAGTGGTTTCCCCAGACCAGGATTCCCTCCCTGCAGTTTGGGACTATGCCCAGAGTCCTGGGCTTCAAAAACTGTTGCCTGCCCTAAATCTTCATCAGCAACACACACCAATGCTGCCTCTACTGTCTGCATGAGACACATTTTCAGTGAAGTGTGGTATTTGTCACTCATTTCCACTGAGAACTGGTTAAGCCAGTGAGCGTTGCCTTAGGAAACATTTAATGGAGAAGCCATCTCTCCGATTTAGGCTAGGGAGACCCCTCTGTACATTGCCCTCACCAAATGAACAGCAACCCTCCAAGCATGCACTTTGGAGTGGAGTCTTCAGCTTCCTAAGCCCAGACTCTTCCTCCAGGGCATCCTATGAGAGCAAGGGACACTCTTATAGGCACCAGGACTGATCCCTATTGAGGACTGTCCATAAGAGAGCCTAACAAGGTCAGGTGAGCCCTCATATGCAGACCCTAAGGAACTGGCTCTGCAAAAAAATCCCCCAGGCTAGAGGGTAAAGAGCATAAGAAGGATCAACTAGTTCAGTTAGCGAGTCAGGTACTGAAGCACAGAAACTTTCACCTGCTGATCCTGTCCATGAGTGTGGGTCTGGACTGCAAAACTGACTTGTCTGCCCAAAGACTGCACCACAACCAGGGATGCACTGGTACTGGCAGTGCCGATCATTGGGACCCCCCACAAACCAGGGCGCACAGAGACCTACACAACACCATATCTTCCTCCCCTACCTGCCATCTCCTGTCTTCTCTGGCCCAGTCCTCCTGAGGCATGTCACCACCATCTCACTTACAATGGTTAGGCATGATTGCCCTGGTACCAATGGTTTTGCCATTCCAACAGGAGCAATTTTCATATTTAGACATCTCACAAACACGTCCGTCCTCCTTCCCCCCGAAGAGAGCCAAGACTGGACAGGAGATCCAGGACTTAGTCAGTACCCTTGTGGACGCAACCTTCCTAGGGACTAATGATTCCTCATGGTGGCCGCCTCAAATGGTTGACCCCTCTTTCTGGCCTTACTGGGGGCTGAGGGATCCCTATAGCAGATACCTGGGACCCACTCAGTGCACCGGTTCCATAGGTGGAGGAGGATGTCATACCGGAACTGCAGGTTCCAACTGGAATTCCTTCCTCTTTGCCTCCCCACCTGATGACCATAGGCAGTGTTAGAGGGCTTTCCTTTCACCCTCTCGCCTGGTTCTTGTCATGTAGACAGAAAGCAGAAGACCGAAGTGCAAACAATGCAATGTTTATTGGGGTTAGTTTCCAAGCAAGCATATTCCGAAGCCCTTCACAAGGGTTGGGCTTATCTCTTTGTGCCAATAGTTCCCCAGTGTTCTGTCCCCAGCTCTGACGCCGCAGAGCATTTACCCCGTGTTCCCCTTCCCAGCTCTGATGCCACAGAGCAATTTCCCTGTGTCCCCCTCCCAGCTCTGATGCTGCAGAGCCTTGCCTGTGTCCCTGTTCCCATTCCCCCCCCTTAGCAAGCATGATTCCAATTTCCCCTCCACTTCCTGTTTCCACCCGTTTATATAGTAATATTCTCAGCTATACCTTAATGAATCATTTTACTGAAATTTTATTAACCAATCCTAAGATATTGTAACATTCTCTAACCGATTATATCCTACTACACTAATTAACTTACACCTAGCAAAATTATTTATACAGCAGACAGAAACAATTAGAGAACCAGACAGATTATGGCTCCCTCTTTTTTACTGTTAAAGATAAAACAGAGAGAAATGAGGGTTTCACACCCACAACCATTGATAAGTGATTTCTTGCCAGACAGGATGCTATCAAACTAAGTTTTATTTAACCATCTTAAGATCTGTTTCTTTATCTGGTGGTGGTGGGCACTATCAGGACAGGATCGTCTTCCTAAAAGCCCAACACCACCTTATTTCAATGTGACTGGTTTGGAATGTGAGGATGTGACCATATGCTTCCCAGCTTATGGCTCCCCCTGCTGCTTAGCCAAGGGCCTTAGCCTAAGAACAAGGCCTCAGACTATCCTAGTGATAGAAGGCCTATACACAGGTGGATTGTGATTTTGATTCTTTGTTTTTAAACCTCTATAACTAGCTAAGTGATAAAAATACACATAAGTTCTTAAAGTATAGGCCTTTACAGGCAGGCCTGAATATCTATATTCTAACACTCCACCCCTTTCTTTTTCTTTTGGGATCCTCCTGCCAAGTATCCCTGGAAAAGCATAGGACATACGGTGACATGTTTCCTGATAGGGCCAGGCATCAAGGTGGAATGTGTCAATGCTCCATCTGTCCCACTGCCCCTTGTGTAGTACCGTGCCCTGCACCTTCTCTCGTACAGGCATACCACACCTATTCCAACTGGTGTTCCAGACTTCCCATTATAGTGGGCCCGAGAAGGTTGGGTCCGGATTGTCTAGTACACTGGGGGGGGGGGCTTACTACATTACTTATAGGTTATAATTAGTGGCCATTCTTTAGAGGGTTGTGCCCCTCTTGACTGTTTCCATATGCAACGTAACACAAGTACACTTAACAATACACCAGCTGCTATGTTAATCCACAGCAACACCGAGAGTCCTGACCACTGTGGTATAGTCCAACATCCTGGCCACCACCAAAAACACTGCTTCTTCTTCAAGTGCTGTCCCTGTGGGTGCTCCACTCTAGGTGACGGTGTGTCCCGGCGCCATTGATCGGAGATTTTCAGTAGCAGTGCCTGGTCGGGACGCACTCACTCAGTTGGTATCTCCCATCTCGTTGGAATCTTCCTGAGTGCATGTGTCCCGCACCCTCCTCAGGTCCTTCTCAACCATCCTCGGCTGAAGACGGGACTTGGGGCAGTGCTGCCTTTTCTTCCCTGGTCTCTATTGGAAACAGTAACAAAGAACATAGAAATAGTTATTAGTTACATCCCAGTTGTTTCCCTTCCTTTAGTATAGTTACAGAGTTACTTACTTAGCTTAAAAAAATAAAAAAATTCGCCTCACGCTTGTCTCCCGTTGAGACACTCTCCCCTGCCATTTCTAATTCACAATGCCAGGGGCTTCAGGATTCAAAAGGTGCGTTTCCTGTAAGACTCCATGCCAAGGTCAGATGGGCCTCACATTGTGTAAAGTGCCTCAGAGAAACTCACATCTCCGCAAAATGCCTCCATTGCACGAGCCTCAAGTCTAGGGCTTGGCATGACAGGGGCCTGCGACTTAAAATGCTGCTGATGGAAAAATTGCTACAGCCGCTTTTGGAGACAGGGAAAGTTAAACCCGCTCCCACACGCTCCCCGGCGAGATCCAAACCAGTTGGGGGCATTGCTTCACCCTCCCTGGAGCGGAGGCAAGAAGCACAACAAGTCTCAGAGGAGAGACTTTAACAAGGGTAGGGGCTCTCCCGCGAGATCCCTACCCTCTATGCTGACAGCGCCAAAGGCAGGCGCCTCAGCCTTTTCTAACGCCTCAACCGCAGCTCTGACAGAGCGCAGAGGTAGGGACCCGACTTCCCATGCCGGGAAGGTTCCCGTGGCACCAGTCCCCTCAGCACTGACAATGGATGCGGTGCCAACAGCACGCTCCTCCTCGGCACCGAAAACGGACGCGGTGCCGACAGCGCGCTCCTCTTCAGCACCGAGAAGAACATCGGCACCGAGCCTGTCTTCCGCCTGGGCACCAGCAGCGGACCCCCTGCAAGGCACCTCCAAGCGGTCCGCGGCACTGCTGTCACTTTCACTTTCTCTCGATAATGCGCTAGAGCACAGAGCAGGCTCGGTGCAGCCCAGGGAGCAGGAGCAACAGTTTCTCACTCAATGTGACCTCTCAGTGCCACCTGAGCCTAACTCTCCGCTCCTAGATACACAGGGCTCACTTTATGAACAGCCGCTCTCTCCACCTGAACTGGCTACCTTTACTGACAACGAGCTCGATTTACAGCAGCAGGCGGAGTTCTCCCCTCCTGCTTCTCCTCCTCCACCGGAACGTCTCCCACATCAGGTCACGGCTCAAGGCCACCAGCCTCATTTTCCTTACTTCACCCCCCCGTGGGCGGCACCTGGGTTCTCCTACCCTATGCCTTGGCCTCAGTGGTACCCTTGGCCACATCCTCCTACCAATCATCCTCCTTCTGTGCCTCGATCTCCAGCTCCATCCACTTCTAGGGTGCCTGAGCCCCCTCCTGAGACTGCGAGCTACGCACCATTTCCTGACTCACCGACCCCTAACTCTCCATCAGCCCCAGATGGAGCCCTCTTCCCTCTGCCTCCACAGAATGTGGACGACTGTAAACAATTCCAAGAACTTTTCAGGAGGGTGGCACTCAGTCAAGATATCCCCACAACACAGACTCCTCAGAATCCTTCAACCGTCTGTGCCCTCAAAGATCGCGCTTCCTATAAACGAAGCACTCCTGGAACCAGCTGACACTCTCTGGCAAACCCCAGCTTCTTTAGTACCAACTTGCAAAAAGACTGAACGTAAATACTATGTCCCTGCTAAGGACACTGACTTCCTATTTTCTCATCCACCACCAAACTCTCTTGTCATGGATGCAGTCGCACACAGGATGAAACAGTCACAATAGCAGCCCACCCCGCAAGACAAGGACCTTAGACACCTGGACGTCTTGGTTAATAAGGTTTATTTGTCATCCACTCTACAATTCAGAATTGCGAACTATTCTGCCCTCCTCGCCAGCTACGACTTTGATAATTATAATAAACTTTTTGAATTTGCCTCCTACATTCCAGAGGATAGGAGAGCAGACTTCAAATCAATCCTAACTGAGGGCCAACTGATTTCCAGAACGGCGACTCCAAGACTCTAGCCATGGTCGTGGCTCACCTCCACAAACACTGGATGACGCTGTTCCCCTACCTGGACAATTGCCTCATCAAGGGCGACTCTTATGGCGAGACACTTCAAGCTACCCGCTTCACCATCTCCTTCTTTCACAGCCTACGCCTCCAAATAGACATCCAAAAATCCACCCTGACACCTACACAACAGATTGAGTTCATCGGAGCTCATCTCGACTCAATCCAGAGCAGGGCCTCGCTCCCATATCACAGATTCCTCGCTATCACACAGCTCATACACATGCTCTCTATTCATCCCAGTACACAGGCAAGAATCTGGCTACAGTTCCTTGGTCACATGGCAGCCACCACCTTCGTGGTTCAGTATGCCAGG
Source organism: Emys orbicularis (assembly GCF_028017835.1). Classification (NCBI taxonomy): domain Eukaryota; kingdom Metazoa; phylum Chordata; order Testudines; family Emydidae; genus Emys; species Emys orbicularis. Next base: position 55,258,069 of record NC_088691.1, read on the forward strand.
CTACACATGAGAGGTCTTCAGGGCTGGCTCAATTCCAATTTCAAACCCAACAGACACACCCCTTAGGGACACTGCTAACTCCTCCTCCCAATGTTATAGCTTCCCTACATTGGTGGACAAGACCAGAAAACCTCTGCATGGGGGTTTCCTTCCAGCAACGATCCCCAACGCTCATGCTCACCATGGATGCTTCCCTAATCTGTTGGGGAGCGCATCTAGGGGAACGCAGGGCACAAGGCCGGTGGTCCGCATCAGAGACGCACCTATACATAAATCTCTTAGAGCTCAGAGCAGTGAGGCAAGCATGCCTTCACTTTCTTCCCCTCATAAAGAACAAATCTATTCGGGTCTTAACAGACAACATAGCATGTAGATACTACATCAACAGACAAGGAGGAGCCTGATCACATTCCCTTTGCATGGAAGCCATCCAACTATGGAATTGGTGCATACAACATCACATACAAATCATCGCTTTCTACCTACCAGGCTGCCACAACACTACTGCCGATGCACTCAGCTGGCACTTCTCAACAGAACATGAATGGGAGCTGCACCCCACAATACTTCAACAGCTCTTCTCCCTCTGGGGCACCCCATCAATAGACCTCTTTGCCACAACCCAGAATCAAAAATGTCCCCTGTTTTGCTCCAGAGCAGGACTCGGGACTACATCCCTAGGAAACGCGTTCCTCATCCCATGGAACAACTCTCACCTGTACGCCTTCCCACCAATCCCTCTGCTACACAGGGTTCTTCGGAAGATCGTAGACAACAAGGCCTGGGTCATCCTTATTGCCCCGGCTTGGCCAAGACAGACGTGGTATCCCTACCTACTCCGCATGTCCTCCCATCATCCAAGGGCTCTCCCCAACAGGCCAGATCAGGCAGCGGCATAAGCAGACTGGTAGGGACAGTGTGCTGGGAGAGAAGCTGAGTCCTGATTAGGGGCGGGGCTTCTCTGACTAGGAGTCTTATAAAGGTAGCCAGCCAGTCAGGCAGCAGCATAGACAGCTGCAGCAGCACAGGAGCCAACAAACAGAGCTGTAAACAGGGGAGTTTGAGTGGGAGTTTACAGGGGGAGTTTGGGGGAAGACTAAGAGAGGCAGGCAGAGGAACACACAGGCTACTGAAGGGAATGTGCAGTGTTCTAGCAGTGTCTTGGTGCTCGTTGGGGGTTTGTTTTGCTGTGGATGGTGGTGTTTTGGGTTGGTTTGTGTTTCCCAGATGTACAGGATTTAGGTGGGAAGCCTATGACAGATACAGAGGCAGCAGTTGTAGTGACCCAAGCAGTGGAAGACACAATGAAGATGACTGGATCAGTGGCGTAGCCAGGTTCTAAGTGTAGGGGGAGCAAACATAAAAAAGGCGCCCCCCCCTTGGCACCTCCTCTGGCCACACACCCCCTTGGCTCCTCCCGTTTCCCCCCCAGATTAATCCCGGGGCCCGGCTCAGGACTCCTGCGGGCTTCCCGGGGGTGCGGATACCCCTGTCCCCCCGTGGTCCCAGGAGAGTCTCTCCTGCCCAGCCCACTCTGCAGGTGTCCCCTGCCGGCTGCGCCGCCTGGCCCCACCCGCGGGGTCCCGTCCCCCCCACCCCGGGCTCCAGGCTCCTGCGCCGCGCCAGGGCCCCCTGTCCAGACAGCACAGCCTACGCCCCTGCCCTGCGGGCCTGGCCCCGGGGAGCCCCTCACCCAGACCCCCCAGTGCAAGGCACCGGACCCCTGCCGCTCACCTTCTGTCCTGCGCCGCCACCTGTCCCCGGCCGATCCTGGCCCCATGCCGCGGGCGGATCCTGGCTCTGGCTCGTGAGTCGCTGGCCGAGCCTCGCTCCATGGCGCATTAGCAAGGGGCGGGGAGCGCTTGGCCGCCGAGCCCTGAGTCGCCGCAGGAGGTGGCTGCGGCGATGTTGGGGCCGTGCTGAGCGTGGGGCGCGATGGCCGAGGAGCCGGCCCCGTAGCTCCTCTGGCCGCGCCTGCCGCCCCCCCCCCCATGGCTCCTCCGGCCGTGCTGCCCCCAGCACCAGCCCGGCAGGTGCCGCTTTTGGGAAATGTGCGGAGGGGAAGTGGCTGCTTCCCCTGCACCCTGCTAGCTACGCTACTGGACTGGATGTGGAAGCTGCAGCATGTACATGATCCTGGAGGGGGTACCTGAAAAGAGTTTTGTCTGCCTGAAGTACCGCCTGATAGAGCTGATGGAAGAAAAGATCTGAGGATTGGAGATGCAGATGGAAACTCTGGTCGAGTTTAGAAGGGGGTTCGAGCGGATGATGGAGCAAAGACGTGATGAGGCCAAAGGGAAAAGCTCAGACTTGCAGATGGAAGCAAGACCAAAAAACTCTGAGGGGAGACTGCTGGGTGAGGAAAGTGGACGGTGGAAGCATGTGACTAAACGAACCATGCAGAGGAAAAGACGGGCTAGTGAAGAAGCAACAGAGCTCAGGAACAGGTTTGCGGAGTTGGAAAATGAAGAAGGGGCACAGCAGGTGGTCACTGAAGGTGAGAGGGCAAGGAAGAAGAGAAGAGCAGCTAGCCCTATAAGGAGAGGGGAAGAGTCAATGCAGATGACACCAAACATGAGCCCCAGGAGGATACGGGATGGGTTGCAGAGGATTGCAAGGGTGAATAGGAATCGAGAGGACTTGCAGCCAGAGGGAACAGGGGATAGACCGGAGAATCGCACCGTCACCAGGAAAAGGCAGGTCTACGTGATTGGGGACTCCTTACTGAGAAGGATAGACAGGCCTGTAACCAGAGCTGATCCAGAGAACAGAAGGGTGTGCTGTCTGCCGGGTGCCAAGATACGGGATGTGGACCTGAGATTGAAGTGGATCCTAACGGGAGCGGGAAAGAATCCACTGATTGTCCTTCATGTGGGAACGAATGATACGGCTAGATTCTCGCTGGAACGTATCAAGGGAGACTATGCCAGGCTGGGGAAGACGCTTAAGGAAATCGAGGCTCAGGTGATCTTCAGTGGGATTCTGCCTGTTCCTAGAGAAGGGCAACAAAGGTGTGACAAGATTATGGCGATCAACAGATGGCTCAGGCAGTTGTGCTATAAGGAGGGCTTTGGGATGTATGGTCACTGGGAGGCATTCATGGACAGAGGATTGTTCTCTCGGGATGGACTTCACCTGAGTAGGGAGGGAAATAGACTTCTAGGATGGACGCTGGCACAACTGATTAAGAGAGCTTTAAACTAGGAATTGGGGGGAGATGTTTGGGAGATGTCCAGGTAATCTCCACGCCGGATTTTAACATTGAGAGGGAAGAAAACGAAGCAAGAAAGGATACAGCCGTGGGTATGAGAATGGACATATGGAGGAAGGGTACTGTAGATACAATTCTAATAGATGATACTGGCGGTAGAATGTCTGGGCCTAATCGGGTAAAGAATGTGAGTGAAGCCAAACAGCAAGAATTAAGATGTTTGTACACCAATGCGAGGAGCCTAGATAACAAAATGGAGGAACTAGAGTTACTGGTGCAGGAAGTGAAACCGGATATTATAGGGATAACAGAAACATGGTGAAATAGTAGTCATGACTGGAGTACAGGTATTGAAGGGTATGTGTGGTTTAGGAAAGACAGAAATAAAGGCAAAGGCGGTAGAGTAGCATTGTATATCAATGATGAGGTAGACTGTAAAGAAATAAGAAGGGATGGAATGGATAAGACAGAGTCTGTCTGGTCAAAAATCACCTTGGGGAAGAAAGCTATTAGAGCCTCCCCTGAGATAGTGCTTGGGGTGTGCTATCGACCACCGGGATCTGATTTGGATATGGATAGAGACCTTTTTAATGTTTTTAATGAAGTAAATACTAATGGGAATTGTGTGATCATGGGAGACTTTAACTTCCCAGATATAGACTGGAGGACAAGTGCTAGTAATAATAATAGGGCTCAGATTTTCCTAGATGCGATAGCTGATGGATTCCTTCACCAAGTAGTTGCTGAACCAACAAGAGGGGATGCCATTTTAGATTTGGTTTTGGTGAGTAGTGAGGACCTCATAGAAGAAATGGTTGTAGGGGACAATCTTGGTTCGAGCGATCATGAGCTAATTCAGTTTAAACTAAATGGAAGGATAAAGAAAAATACATCTGTGACTAGGGTTTTTTATTTCAAAAGGGCTAACTTTAAAGAATTAAGGAAATTAGTTAGGGAAGTGGATTGGACTGAAGAACTTGGGGATCTAAAGGTGGAGGAAGCCTGGAATTACTTCAAGTCAAAGTTGCAGAAACTATCAGAAGCCTGCATCCCAAGCAAGGGGAAAAAATTCATAGGCAGGAGTTGTAGACCAAGCTGGATGAGCAAGCATCTCAGAGAGGTGATTAAGAAAAAGCAGAAAGCCTACAAGGAATGGAAGATGGGAGTGATCAGCAAGGAAAGGTACCTTATTGAGGTCAGAACATGTAGGGATAAAGTTAGAAAGGCCAAAAGCCATGTAGAGTTGGACCTTGCAAAGGGAATTAAAACCAATAGTAAAAGGTTCTATAGCCATATAAATAAGAAGAAAACAAAGAAAGAAGTGGGACCGCTAAACACTGAGGATGGAGTGGAGGTTAATGATAATCTAGGCATGGCCCAATATCTAAACAAATACTTTGCCTCAGTCTTTAATGAGGCTAATGAGGAGCTTAGGGATAATGGTAGGATGACAAATAGGAATGAAGATATGGAGGTAGATATTACCACATCTGAGGTAGAAGCCAAACTCGAACAGCTTAATGGGACAAAATCAGCGGGCCCAGATAATCTTCATCCAAGAATATTAAAGGAACTGGCACATGAAATTGCAAGCCCATTAGCAAGAATTTTTAATGAATCTGTAAACTCAAGGGTTGTACCGTATGACTGGAGAATTGCTAACATAGTTCCTATTTCTAAGAAAGGGGAAAAAAGTGATCCAGGTAACTACAGGCCTGTCAGTTTGACATCTGTAGTATGCAAGGTCTTGGAAAAAATCTGAAGGAAAAAGTAGTCAAGGACATTGAGGTCAATGGTAATTGGGACAAAATACAACATGGTTTTACAAAAGGTAGATCATGCCAAACCAACCTGATCTCCTTCTTTGAGAAGGTAACAGATTTTTTAGACAAAGGAAATGCAGTGGATCTAATTTACCTTGATTTCAGTAAGGCATTTGATACGGTTCCACATGGGGAATTATTAGCTAAGTTGGAAAAGATGGGGCTCAATATGAAAATTGGAAGGTGGATAAGGAACTGGTTAAAGGGGAGACTACAACTGGTCGTACTGAAAGGTGAATTGTCAGGCTGGAGGGAGGTTACTAGTGGAGTTCCTCGGGGATTGGTTTTGGGACCAATCTCATTTAATCTTTTTATTACTGACCTTGGCACAAAAAGTAGGAATGTGCTAATAAAGTTTGAGGATGACACAAAGCTGGGAGGTATTGCCAATACAGAGAAGGACTGGGATATCATACAGGAAGATCTGGATGACCTTGTAAACTGAAGTAATAGTAATAGGATGAAATTTAATAGTGAAAAGTGCAAGGTCATGCATTTAGGGATTAATAACAAGAACTATTGTTATAAGCTGGGGAGGCATCAGTTGGAAGTAACAGAGGAGGAGAAGGACCTCGGAGTATTGGTTGATCACAGGATGACTATGAGCCACCAGTGTGATATGGCCATGAAAAAAGCTAATGCAGTCTTGGGATGCATCAGGCGAGGTATTTCCAGTAGAGATAAGGAGATGTTAGTACCGTTATACAAGGCACTGGTGTGACCTCATCTGGAATACTGTGTGCAGTTCTGGTCTCCCATGTTTAAGAAGGATGAATTCAAACTGGAACAGGTACAGAGAAGGGCTACTAGGATGATCCAAGGAATGGAAAACCTGTCATATGAAAGGAGACTCAAAGAGCTTGGCTTGGTTAGCCTAACCAAAAGAAGGCTGAGGGGAGATATGATTGCTCTCTATAAATATATCAGAGGAATAAATACCAGGGAGGGAGAGGAATTATTTAAGCTCAGTACCAATGTGGACACAAGAACAAATGGATATAAACTGGCCATCAGGAAGTTTAGACTTGAAATTAGACGAAGGTTTCTAACCATCAGAGGAGTGAAGTTCTGGAACAGCCTTCCAAGGGGAGTAGTGGGGGCAAAAGACATATCTGGCTTCAAGACTAAGCTTGATAAGTTTATGGAGGGGATGGTATAATGGGATAGCCTAATTTTGGCAATTAATTCGTCTTTGACTACTAGCGGTAAATATGCCCAATGGCTTGTGATGGGATGTTAGATAGGGTGGGATTTGAGTTACTACAGATAATTCTTTCCTGGGTGTCTGGCTGGTGAGTCTTGCCCACATGCTCAGGGTTTAGCTGATCGTCATATTTGGAGTCGGGGAGGAATTTTCCTCCAGGGCAGATTGGCAGAAGCCCTGGGGGGGTTTCGCCTTCCTCTGCAGCGTGGGGCACGGGTCACTTGCTGGAAGATTCTCTGCACCTTGAAGTCTTTAAACCATGATTTGAGGACTTCAATGGCTCAGATACAGGTTTGATACAGAAGTGGGTGGGTGAGATTCTGTGGCCTGCGTTGTGCAGGAGGTCAGACTAGATGATCATAATGATCCCTTCTGACCTTAAAGTCTATGATTCTATCTCCTTTCCCAGGACAATTGACGGGTTCTTCACCCCCAGCTCCAAAAGCGCCACCTCACAGCCTGGTTCCTTCATGGTTCCAAACCCATGAACTAGCCTATTCCGAGCAAGTCCGATACGTCCTCCTGCACAGTAGAAAAGACTCCACTCGTAAAACTTACCTGCAGAAGTGGAAGCATTTCGCCCTCTGGTGCTCACGTAATCACTTAACGCCCAATATGGTGACCCTCCCTAACATTCTAGACTACCTCCTGAAACTAAAACAGGATGGACTTTCGCTCAGCTCCATCAAAGTGCACTTGGCGGCGCTTACCACCTTCCATGACCTATTAGAAGGTTATTCACTCTTTACCCACCCCACATTAAACGATTTATCACGGGCCTGCAAAACCTCTACCCTGAAATTTACCCAACGGCGGCTACATGGAATCTTAACCTCGTTCTTCATGCTCTCATGAAACCTCCATTCGAGCCCTTGGCTACCTCCTCTCTTCTCCATATGTCCATGAAGGTAGCTTTCTTAGTTGCAATAACATCGGCAAGGAGAGTAGGTGAAATAAGCGTCTTGATGGCCCATCCTCCCTACACAATCTTCTCCAAAGACAAAGTCACTCTGAGACCACATCCTAAATTTCTCCCTAAGGTGGTATCTACCTCCCATCTCAACCAACCTATATACTTACCTACTTTCTATCCCAAACCTCACAAGACTCCGCACGAGGCAACCCTGCATACTGTCAACGTCAGGTGAGCAATCGCCTTTTATTTAGACAGGACTAAGCCATTTCGTAAGTCCCCACGACTCTTTGTCTCCATTACCGAAAGATCGAAAGGTACGGCTATCTCTAAGCAACATCTGTCCAAGTGGATCTCTGACTGCATCAGATCCTGTTACCGCACGCAAAATATTCAACCGCCCAAAGGCATTAGAACTCACTCCACTCGAGCTATGTCGACATCCGTCGCCTTCTTACATAATGTACCCATTCCTGACATCTGCAAAGCGGCTACATGATCATCTGAACACACATTTGCCAAACACTATGCTCTCACGCAAGGCACCACGGCAGACACCATAGTAGGCCATACAGTATTATCTACAGTACTCACTTCCGCATCTCCAAAGTACCACCAACCATAGTGGGTACTGCTACACATTCACCTAGAGTGGAGCACCCACAGGGACAGCACTAGAAGAAGAAGAGAAAGTTACTCACCTTGCAGTAACTGAAGTTCTTCGAAATGTGTGTCCTTGTGGGTGCTCCACTCCCCGCCCTCCTCCCCTCTACTTTGGAGTACTAGTATGATTCTCCACGGTAGAGAAGGAACTGAGGAGGATGCAGGATGCATGCACTCAGGAAGATTCCAATGAGACGGGAGATACCAACTGAGTGCGTGCGTCCCGACCAGGCACTGCTACCGAAAATCTCCGACCAACAGCGCCGGGATGCACCGTCACCTAGAGCGGAGCACCCACAGAGACACACATCTCGAAGAACTTCAGTTCCTGCAAGGTGAGTAACTTTCTCTTCTCTCCTTTGACAGAGTTAAAACCCTGTTAACGCCATCCTGAAGTGTATATTTTAAATGTGTCCAGTTGTTGGCAGTTGCAATGAGCTGCCCCTGCAGGTTTTGTATGCTTTTGTCCATATCATGAGTCCACTAGATAGTCACAGAAAAATGGGGTATTGTCCAAACCAGCTCGACCACTTGGTATGGAATTGGGTAGTATGCACTGGTTCAATTGTGCACAGCAATGAGTTACACAGATCCATACGTGCACCATAGTCCGGATGGTAGCGTGTAGATGTGTGTAACTGTGCCAGATGCTGGTGCAATTGTGTCCTGAAGTGTTGTGTACATTCCCAGCAAACACCCCATACCCCATATATATCACCCCTAATGGCCCCCATTTGCAACAGACCATTAATTCTGCTCCTCCATGGCCATTGAGGAGGGACACATTCAAATATTTTCTCTGGACAAACAATTACTTAACTGAATTATTGTCTATTTTATACCATTCTATGCTCCCCATCTACCTCCCAGTGGTTCCCTGCGAGCTCCTCCCTTTCTCATTGTTCCCATAGGGCTCATGGGGACCACCTTAGTAGCCATCCCATTCCAAGCTACAACAGTAACTATTACACAGGGGCTAGCTCCAGAGTTGAGCATTTTGTATCCCCATACACACCTCCTCCTCCCAAGTTAGTTTTTTGAAGCCATCCTCCACCCATGTCACGAGGTTTCCTGTCCATTGAGTTAGCCACAGGTTGACTTTTGCCGCCCTTTTCCATCCCATTGCGATTGCAGACAGTTGCTGTGCTAATAACTCATTGATTTGCTGCTGCAATTTTACATTCTGGCTTATCAGTTACTTAGTTATCCAACAGTCTGGTCCCCTAGATTTCATACACCCAACCCTGTGTTTCCTGCAGCCCACAAATCCCTTTTCCAGCGACGATTCCATGTATGTCCCCTCACCCACCAATTAAATTGTTGCTTCAACCCTTCTATGTATGTACTGCAGTTGGGGTGTACACCATTCTCTGGGGTGTACCACCCAAGTAATGGACTGGAAAGACGCGTTGAAAAGCGCTGGTTGCACCTGCTCCCACAGTGGCTCCCATGCATTCACCTGTCAGGAAGTATTTCTGGCTCCAGGCTGTGGCCAGCTTAGATCAGGATTCTTCCAGCTTGGCATCCATATTACCTGTGGGGTTACATTCTGCAAAGCTGTTAAATTGTCATACCCAGCATCCCAAGGGAGACTGTATGCCCAGTGTGATGTGCACATAACAACTGTACATCCAGGGATTTTCCTCTGTGCAGGTACCATTATGATTACACATGGTAACATCACACCCTAATTGTGGGACCCCATAACCCAAACACCCCAGGAGACCAGAGGGTTATATGTTTTTTGGGCCCTCCGTGACAAAACACATGTCCAGATGACTGTATTTCCCACTGTCATTGATCATGACATATCCTAAGGAATACCATGCAATATTTCCTAATAAATTTGATATTCTCCACCAGGTTAGGACCCCTCCCCCTTCCAATCCATACACCACATACCAACACTGCCAAATTCCCATGGGGGGGATCAGCGGTACAATTTTCTATGGGTAGACCCTTAAGGTCCTTATCTGCCATATTACCACAACTTGGGGGTATCGCAGTCCATGTGTTCCATCCTTTTGCCACTTCACATTGCAGGATCTGGGCAGGGTTTACAATAGTGACAATTGTGATTAGCAACGATTGTTCTTCGAGTGATTGTTCACGTTGATTCCAATTAGGTGTGCGGGCGCTGTGTGCGTGGTCGTCAGAAACTTTTCCTCTCAGCAGTTCCCGTCAGGTCAGCTAGGGAGCCCCCTGGAGTGGCACCCTCATGGCGCTCAATATATGACGCTGCCGACCTGAACCCCCTTCAGTTCCTTCTTACTGTCCGTGGCGGTGTTGGAACTGTGTTTCGCTTGCTTGCAAGTGTTCCCTTAGCTATTACTTAGTCCTACCCAGTTTTGTTTTGTAGTTAATTTATTGTTATCTGGAGTTAGGATAGACTTGATGAGTGGGTCGTTCTCCCCTCACGCTGCCTTGGGCTTCGGGGCATGCCTCAAGCCCAAGGATTTAAATCTTGCGGTGTATGCAAGAAGCCTTTGCCCAATAATGACCCTCATGACTCGTGCCTGAGGTGTCTAGGGGAGGCACATCAGTCTGAGCACTGTAAGATTTGTAAGGCTTTCAAGCCCAGGACTAGGAAAGAACGCAACTTCTGTTTGAAGCAGCTGTTTATGGAAGTCGCACTCCGTCCAGTGGCACCCGACTGTCAAGTCCCGGGCCTGAGCTCGGTGCAGAGTGCCCTGGCGTCGGTTCGCGAATCGGTACCAAGGAACAACTCTGGTGTTAGAGATCCTCAGTACCAGAGATCCCCAGCATCGCAGCATGGAGCGGCGCCCCAGCACCAGTCCACATCCCCAGTGCCCTACAAGCACCATAAGAAGGCAGACAGAGGGTGCTCTCCTCAGAGAAGACCATCTGGGGAGACTTTGCTGCCTCAGAGGAAGGACTCAACTTCCAAGCAGCAAGAGCTTGTGCCGTCAAATCTGGTGCCCCAATTGGCACCGTTGAGCCAGCACTCAGCGACTCTCCAGCGGGGCAGTGCTTGGTGGAGGAGTTGAACCCCCCTCCACCCCAGACACTTTCAAGGCTGCAAAGGAACTGATAGAAAGAACTGCGCCTCAGTCCCTTGCTGTCAGAGAGAAGCCTCCAGCACCGCCCTGACGGATGCCATCTAGAGGCAAGCCCACGATGATGAGGCCCTCTTCGTTGCCGGACTGGCACCATTCCCTGTCTACATCGCCGCAACATCCCCCCGGCACCAGCCTCGGTACACGATCGCCCAGCGCAGGAAATGCAACAATCTGTGTCTCCAGCACCGAGGGGTCAGCACCGATCACGGTCACCCTCTCTCGGCTGGCACCGAGACATGGCACCAGAACACAGGAACCATTCTCCAGTACCGGATTTGTGGTCTTGGTCGTGGGACAGCCGGCACTGATCCTCTACGTGATCGCCACGGCACCAATCCCCGACTTCCTCTTCTCGGCACCGACCGCCAGCTCAAGGACCGTTGGCACCACCATGGTCATCACCCTCGGGATCCTCAGACTCTGAGGGCAACTCCTACTACTCACGGCACAGTAGGCACAGGTCCGATAAGCGCCGGAGACACGCACAGTCCACCCGGAAGCCACAGTGGCCACCCGCTATGCAATGGCCCTTCTGGACCCCCTGGGCTTACCATCAGGCCCAGGGTACCCCTTCCCGGGTTTCTAGGTCCATGACATCAGGGCATCATCTTGCACGGTCACCAGCAGATAGACCTGCCCCTGATGCTACAGAGGCGACCATTCTACAATGAGCGTACAAAGCCTTTCAGGAAGTCGAATCAGCTGTTTGTAGTGGTAACAGACCGGATGAAGGAGCTTCCAGTCTCCTCACAACGCATTTCTTCCTGGATTATGGACTGCATCCATACCTGTTATGACCTTACCAAGGTTCCTGCAGCTTCAGGGGCTGAGGAGGTCGAGAGGCACTATTTCATCCCAGCAAAGGGAGCTGAATTTCTGTTTTCCCACCCTGCTCCTAACTCTCTGCTGGTACAGGCTGATACGGAACAAAATAGGTCACAAGGACCATCCTGTCAGACAAGGGCTCCGAGAGATTGGACCTTCTGGGGAGAAAGATGTTCTCCTCTGTGGGCTTGCAATTCCACATTGCCAATTACCAGACTTTGCTAGCCAAGTACAACTTCAACAACTATTCTGGGCTGGTGGCCTTTCAGGACAAACTTTCCCCTGAGGACAGCACAATTCCTCTCCCTTCTTAAAGAGGGCAAGTTGGTGCAGCAGATACGGCATCCAGAAGGTTGGCCACTGGTATTGTTATAAGGAGGGATTCTTGGTTGTAATCCTCGGGCTTCCCCGGGAAGTGCAGAAAACTATCCAAGATCTTCCCTTTGATGAGTCGAACCTCTTCAGTGAGAAAACTGATGACTCCATTCATTCATTAAAGAGCTCGAGATCTACCTTCTGCTCCCTGGGATCTACACACCTGCCCCAAGGAGGACGCACCAGAGGCAGTCCTATAAACCAAGACCGCCTCCTCATGCTTTCTACTACCAGCATCCTGCTGAGCCTCACTGCAAGTGACAGAAGACTTAAAGACCCCCATTTTTCAGCCCCTTCTACCACCACGACCATGACCCATTCCCAGCCCACTACTAGGAGCCACTTTTGATGTCTTAGTCAAGACCCGCTTACCATCTCTGACACCACCTGCCCCTTCTTCTGTCACCTTTGGGGGCCATCTTACTCTCTTTGACCAGAACTGGGAGCTAATCACGATAGATGGCCTGGTCTTGGAGATTATCCATGAGGGATACTCCACAGAGTACCTCTCCTTCCCTCCTCCCAACCCCATTTCCTGGGGACCACTCTCACAAGATAATTCTTCAACAGGAAGTGGAATCCCTATTACACTTAGGGGCAATAGAACACATCTCACCTCAATATCAAGGAAGAGGATTCTATTCTCCATATTTCCTAGTCCCCAGAAAGAACAGAGAGTGGAGACCCATTCTGGATCTCCGGCAACTCAATATCTTCATTCAGAAGTCAAGATTCAGGATAGTTATGTTGGCATCAATAACCCCCTCTCTTCAAGAGGGGATGTGGTTTGTGGCTTTTGATATGGATGTTTACACAACCCCCATTACTCATCCCAATATCCCTTTTAAGATTCCTAAATGTAATTCTATATGTTTCGGGGGTAATCTGAAAACTTCACAAAACAGTATCTTTAAATTTACAATAGTCTAAAGCATCTTCAATATGGATTCCATTGAATACATTTCAAGCTTTACCAGTTAATTTCGCAATCAGGATAGGAACTCTCTTATCATCAGGGATTTCATGTATTACACACAGCCTTTCAAAGGTAGTCAGATATTCAGCAATATCATCCTCCTCTCTGTATGCAGGACATACGTGTTCCCATTTGTGGATTTTTGGAGTGATGGGAATCATTGGGGTCAGGGGCCTCTGGTTCTGCTTCTCTAGCAGGTCCAGCTGGTGTTTTCTCTCTCTCTCTCTTTTTCTTCGCTCTTTCTCTCTGTTTTTCTTCCATAGCCCTTCTGTATGCAGCCTCCTCTCTGGCTGGCTGCCTCTGCCCCCATAGTTTCCCTGGCCGTAGCTGCTTCTTTGAGCCTCACTTCTGCCTGCCACATTTGAAACTCGCGGTCCTTTGCCTTCTCCACCACTTCCAGTCTGGTCAGCTCTAGTTTTGTAGCTGCCTCACTGGTAGTCATTTTTCTGCTTCCCTGTGCTTATTTCCCTCACCCAAAATAAACAAACAGGAAATAACAAAACTGTGACCTCCTCCTGACTATTCTTAGCCACTGCACTTAAGACTCACTTAAAATCACAAATATCAGTACTTAAAGTGTGAACTCCACTTGGAGTAACAAGCTGTTCATACACCCTGCTCGCTGCACCACTATGAAGTTCCCCTGGTGTTATCTGGACCAGTGATCTGCTAGGTCACTCCAATTCTCAATTCTGGGAGCCAGCCTTACCCTGCTCTGCTGTGAGAACCCCACTCCCGGGCTGCTCATGCACAGCTTCTAGCATGTAAGCTGCTCCCAGCTAAGTGAGTGAGCACTTTTGACTAGCGGCTTCATGGATTGTGCAACTGAATGACACTAGCCAATATCTCCTTGACACTAGCCAATATCTCCTGTCCCAGACACAACCCTAGGAACCTCCGTCTTGCAGTGTCCAGTTATGCCCTCTGGATGCTTCAAGTTTATATGAGTTCGTCAATTTAACAAGAAATTGATATGTACCAGGCTTGTTATCCCAAGGGGAGTCTCTGACACGCTTCAAACCAAACGCACTGCTTCAGGTAGAATAAACAAACAAATTTATCAACTATGAAAGATAGATTTTAAGTGATTATAAGTCAAAGCATAACAAGTCAGATTTGGTCAAATGAAATAAAAGCAAAATCCATCCTAAACTGATCTTAACACTTTCAGTGCCCTTGCAAACTTAGATGCTTCTCACCACAGGCTGGCTGACTGCCCTTCAGCCAGACTCTCCCCTTTGATCAGCGCTTCAGTCGCTTGGTGGTGGTGTCTGTAGATGGAGGTGGAAGAGAGAGAGCATGGCAAACGTCTCTCCCTTTTATCATGTCCTTTCTTCCTTCTTGGCTTTGCCCCCCCCCATTTCAGAGTCAGGTGAGCATAGTCCCAAACTGACCAAGGGAAGGGGAGTGACTCACTCGAGAGTCCAACAGATCCTTTGTTGCTGCCTAGGCCAGTATCCTGTGTTCCTGTGAGGCTGGGCTGGGTTTGTCCCATATATGCCCCGATGAGGTGTGAACTGCCCGTCTGCTCCTGGAGAGTTTTGCCTGGGTTTGTTTTAAGCCATGAGGACTCATTTTCAGCCTCATAACTATATACATGAAATTACAACCTATAATATTACTATAAAAACAATGCTGCACCATGAGCCTTCTGAAGACACCCGACATGACAAACTTTGCATTAGAAATCACACAACCATATTATAAAGATGAACATGGGTGTGTAGGGTGTTCTCCAGAGGTAGAGAGTGTCACAATGGACACATTTTCATATAGACATTCATACCTCCCACCGGAGGTTCCTATGATTTTTGGTGCACCAGGAGCACTTCTAGTGCTTCCCTTTGGTCTAGCGACAGCACTCCAAGTGTTTATGAAAGTTTTCTTCGTGGTGGCCACACAGTCTTTCCATATCTGGACAACTGGCTCCTGGTAGGACACTTTCAACAGTCAGGTTGATTATTCAATTCCTCATCCAGAGCTTTGCAGCCATGGGGGTTTGTGTGAACAGAGAAAAGTCTGTTTTATTCCCCACAAGGACAAAACACTTTATCGAAGCTATGTTGGACTCTGTTTCCGCAAGAGCTTTGATCCCTCAGAAATGTTTCAAATGATGTGCAATTGGATTTCTTTGATTTGCCACAGACCAAAAACTACCATGTGAATGTGCCTATTGCTCTTAGGTCATATGACAGCGTGTATTCATGTAACATCCTTTGCCAGGCTTCATCTACGTTGCCTGCTGGCCTGGCTCAATTCGGTCTACTCTCCCAACAAAAACCACACCAACTCCAAGGTGACCGTTCCCACCAGGATGATAACCTCCTCCAACTTCATGATCAAACCCAAACAAGGTACAATTAGGAGTCTCCTTCTCTGCTCTCATGCTGAGTGTCACCATTGTAACAGATGCATCCCTTCTGGAGTGGGGTGCCCACCTGAACAGTCATAGTGCGCAGGGTACATGGACCCCAGGGAGGCCAGATTACATATCAGCATACTGAAGCTGAAGGCAGACTACCTTGCATGCAACATCTTCCTCCCACTCATTCACTCCCTGCACATCCAAGTGATGTCAGACAATATCACCACCATGGTCTACATAAACAAACAGGGAGGAGTGAGGTCTCTCCCACTTTGTCTGTATGCAGTCAGGCTTTGGAACTGGTGCATCAGGCACAACATCACTATTCAGGCGGCATACCACCTGCACATTCACAACTCTTTAGCACACAACCTCAGCAGGCACTTCTTGGCAGACCATGAGTGGGAAATCCAGGACTCCATTCTGGCAGACATATTCACATGGTGGGGCACACCTCTATGGGACCTTTTTGCATCACAAATGAACCAAAAACTCCCCATATATTGTTCTAGGGGAGCCAGAGGCTGTGACTCCCAAGGTGACCCTCTCCTATTATCATGGACAAATGGTTTCAGATATGTCTTTCCTCCCATCCCCTTGCTTCCACAGGTCCTGAGAAAGGTACATGGTGACAAGACCAGCGTCATTCTAGCACTATACTGGCCCACACAGGGTTGGTTCTGTCAATCTCAGCTCACCCTCCAATCAAGATCCACCCCTTCCTAGAACTTCTGATGCAGGACAGGAGCAAAATCAAACACCCCAAGCCAGGCTCACTCCACCTCACAGCCTGATGTTTCAATGGGCGTCAGAAGTAGAGCACTCTTGTTCATCCCCCATCTAGTCTATAATTACCCAGAGTAGAAAAGATTCGACTAGGCCCTGCTATTTGGCTATATGAAAGCATTTCTCCACCTAGGTACAGCACAGTCAGTCTTACCCAGTCTCTTCAAGCATCCCAATTCTCTCCTGTCTTTAAAGAAATATGGTCTCTCAATCAGCTTGTTACATTGCAGCCATTACTACCTTCCTTCCTCCAGTATCCGGGCGCTCTCTCTACCCATGCAACTACGACACGATTCATGAAAGGCCTCATCAAGGCCTTCCTGCCAGGCATTAAACCAACACGACTAAGGAGGTCTTAACCTCATGCTGTCAAAACTTCTTAGACCTCCATTTGAATCTTTAGTGACATGTTCCATGTCCCACCTGTCCATTAAGGTGGTGTTTCTAATGGCCATCACTTCAGCCAGGAGGGTCAGCAAACTGGTATTTCAGAAAGACAGGGTATCTCTTTGCCTTCACCTTAAATTTCTCCCCAACATTGTCTCTGAATTTCACCTTAACCAGTGCATTCACTTACCTGTCTGTTTTCCAAAAAACCATACTTCTCCCAAAGAAAAGAGACTTCACTTCCTCGATGTTCGGCATGCACTGGCTTTTTACCTGCAAAGAACCAAACCCATCAGAAAATCTCCAGGACTCTTCATCGTGATTCTGAAGAGATCCCATGGTTAAGCTATAACCTCTCAAAGGATTTCTAAGTGGATTTCTGGCTGCATTATCGAGTGCTACAGGCTAGCTCACATCCCACCTCCTGGTGATATAATGGCCCACTCCATGAGAAAACAGGCTGCCACAGTAGCATCCCTGCAGGAGTTCCTGATGCAGGACATATGCAGAGCAGACATCTGGAGCTCTATACACGTTTGCTAAACATTATGCATTAGTCCAGGTCTCTGCTGCAGATGCAGCTGTGGAATCTGCGGTACAGCACACATCTTTGCCATCGGCTTCCTTGAACCCACCTCCAGTCTGAACACTGTTTGTCAATCACCTATGTGTGGAATACACGTAGGGACCAGGACTCAAAGAAGAAATGGAGGTTACTTACTGTAACTGGAAGTTCTTTGAGATGTGTGGTCCATATGTGTATTCCACTACCCGCCCTCCTTCCCCTTTGCTGCAGATCTGGTTGGATTCGTGGTGAGAAGAGGAACTGTGGTGGAATCCACCCGCGCGGCCTCTTATATCCTTGCTCAGGAGCATGAGAAGACCTACGGACACTGCTTGTTAAAATCTCCAGACTCGGGCACATATGTACCCACATGTGGGAAGCAGACAGGGACCACCCATCTCAAAGACTCTCCAGTTACAGTAAGTAACCTCCATTTCTTGGCACATCTCCCCACGGTACCCAAGCTGCCTGTAGGCTGGTGGACTGAGCGTGGCACGAACAACTGGCCATGCCCCGTTTAGTCTGTAGCCCTTTCCTGGGGGCTCTGTTTATTCTGTAATACACATGAAAAGGGAAGTGGAACAATAACAAAAAGCAACAGTCCTATTCTTCAGCCAGGGTTGTGGGGCCGTCTGCCTCTGGTAGCTCAATGTGCCGGACCTTCCCTAATCTAGGGCGATCCTCAGGGCTTTCTGCCCTCCCTCTCACAGCCTTCTGCTGCAGCCCCAGGAGTGTGGGCTCCAGTTCCTTTCCTGGCCCTAGCCTCATGGAGCTGAGCTCTCCTTTATATCTCTGGCTGAGAATCATCAGCCCCAATCGATTAAGTGCTGTCAAGCTTGGGTCAGATGATTCCAGCACCTGCCTGCTTGGCCCCTTTCCAGAACAGGGCCCACTGCTCCCTGGGCCTTAAAGGGGTAGACTGCCCTGCTACACTGTCCAAGCATCTCAGCCTGTCACTTGAACCCCTGAATAGTCCCACTGGTTTCCTTGTGCCTCGCCGCTAGATTAGCCCAGGAGTGTCCAGAGGAACGTTCAGAAATGTTGCTGGGTGACGAGAGACCGTGGGTGCCAGTGTTGTGTTTCCCTAGTTTTCTCTGCAGACAGAGGTGAGCACAGAATAGCTTGGGAAGGGAATAATGAATCACATTTTTCAAACTGCAAAGAGAAAAGGTACATCAAAGTAAACCCAAAAGATCCCTGAGAGCCCGGCTCTGCTGCTTGTGGCTGATGGGTGGAGGAGGCGGTGCCAGTGTTTGCACTGTCTTCACCTACCCATAGGAACCAGTTGGTCAGTTTTAGAATGGGCAGGGGCCATCAGTTTGGGAGGAGAAGGAAAAGGGAGTCAGTGCATGTAGGGACGTACTTCCAGTCAGTCTCCTTTGTCTTCAGCAGGCAGCCGTCTCACTTCAGCCTTAGCTCTTGTTAGGAGGTGGCCACCCATGAGGTGGTCATCAAGTTGCTCTTTGGTTACTTTCTCATAGTCTGCATCTAGCTTCATCAGGGCAGCAAAGGTATGCCAGACACCCAAGAATCATAGCACAGCAACTGCTGATATTTCTGACATGCGGAGGGAATGGGGTCCCTGCCTATCTCTTCCTGTACCAGCAGAAAATTTTCTTTGACTGTAAGGGCTTGTCTACATGGTGTGTTAGTCTGTACTAGAGAGGTGTAAATTCTAGATGAGGCACCTACAGTGGGATGCGCAGACTCAGGGCTTGTCTACGCAGTGTGTTAGTCCACCCCAGATGGGAGTGAATTCTAGTGCACACTGATGTGTTGTGCATTAACTGGCCCACGTGGACATTGCTGGTGTACACTAGTTACCAAACAGCATTACATTAACGTGTACTAGGAACTTTTAGTGCGCACCAGCAGGGTCCACATAGACTAGTTAGTGTGTGACATGCTAGTGCATGCTAGGGTGACCAGAGAGCAAATGTGAAAAATTGGGATGGGGTGGGGAGTAATTGGCACCTATATAAGACAAAGCCCTGAAAATCAAGACTGCTCCTATAAAATCATGGCATCTGGTCACCCTAGTACATGCTAACATTTACATCCCTCTGGTGTACACTAATGCACTGTGCGGACAAGCCTGGAGTCTGTAGACCCCACTGCAGTGCACATGTGCCTTACCTCTGTGAGATCAGAACTTTTTGAACAGTCGCATCTGTCCAGACTGCGCACATGTCCTGTACCTTCTAGTGCATCCTGTGAGGTTGTACGGAGCAGAGCAGGCCTGTCCCTCCCTCAGTTCCCTCTTACCATCCACAGCAGCTATATGAGACTTGGCAAGTGTCCAACCTGTGACTCTTCTTGGAGCTTCAGACGCCTCCTCCAGTCTAGTTCTGTGAAGAAATCCTTCCCACTCCTTATCTTTGTTGACTTTGTAATTTGAACATTCCTAAAACAAAGTGAAATAAAAGAAAAACACCCCCTGTATAATGGTGAAGCACTTGGCACTGCCCAATATGGTACTTTCAACCCGCCTGGGCTAAGCATGCCTGACGTGGGATGGACTCATTCCCCTGCTCAGCGGCCAGCAATGCCTTTTCTATAAGTGCTCCAATGGTAAATTGTTTTCTTTGAGGACTTGCAAGTCAAGGGACATGTGTCTGAAACTACACCTTCTTCTTTGAGCGGCCTCTGCATATTCCCTCTCAAGGGACGGGCCAGCTGGGTGCAGCTCAGATGGTGGAAACTTTGCTAGCAGTGCCCACTGGAGCACTCACACTTCCCCTTCCCCTCTTCTCCCTCAGCATTCACGACCGCTCCAAGGCAAGGTTATATAAGGGGGCATGGCCCAGTGCTTGGCCACCACTGTTCCTTCCAAGCACATCCAGTAGACAGATTCAGGAACAGCTCCAGGCTTTGACCAGATCCTTTAAAGGAACTCTTTGCAACTACAAAGCTCACCATCTCTGCTATGAATCTGAACCTCAAGAATTAAACTTACGTCTGTATGTATATTGATCTTTTAACCTTACTCTTTCTCTTTTCCTTTTTAATAAATTTTAGTTTAGTTAATAAGAATTGGCTGTAAGCATGTATTTGGGTGAGATCTGAAATATTCAGTAACGTGGGAGATAATGTGTCTGATCCTTTGGGATTGGTAGAACCTTTTCTTTTATATGATGAAATAAGATTTTTAGAAATCTCCAACATATTTGACTTGGGTATCTAGATGGAGGCCTGAGGCTGGGTTACTTCAAGGGAACTGTGTTGTTGACTTCTGGGCAACCAGTGAGGTAATAAAGAAGCTGTTTTATGCTAGCTTGGTAAATCTAAGCATTGGAATATCTGCCAGCTTTATGGGGATTGTCTGTCCCATTCTTTGCAGTTCACCCTAATTGAGTGACCTCAGTTGGCCCTCACTGGGACCCTGGTCACACCTTATATTTTGCTTATAAGTCAGACTCGCATGATCTCTGCAGATCTCTGACAAGGAAAAATACTAGCTTGCAAAAATGTATATGTACACACACATGTAATATTTTGCTAATAATTGTTAAGTAAGGAATAAATATTTTAGCAATGCACTAACCACTAGAAATAACAGATGTTTTATCATACAGGTGGAAATTTATGAAATGTAATGGAAAGTTAGGAAATATACTAAAAATAAAATGTCTGTGTGAAAGAGGGGAAATAATAAGAATGAAACTATAAACAACTTGGGTATAGGAATGCCAAGCTGTAAGTAAATAAAGGAACCTGACTGTCAAAATCTGACTGTCTTCAACTGCAAGGCTTAGTTCTCAGATTTAGTAAAGTGATATGCCTTTCTGTTATGTACTGACTACAATGACTTAACAAACTCAACCAAGCTGGGTTATCTGAGGTCTCTTCTAATTATTAAATAGATCTGAGCCTGTGGAAAGCATCACTTATTGATTCTTGGTAACATTAGTTAGTTTGATAAGTGGATGTCATCATCAGTTCCAGAAAAGCAGATCTGAATGGAAAAAAACAGGGTTGAAGCGCTGTGCTTCCTGCTCTTTGATCTTCCCAATGTCCATTCCCTGTACAAGATGCTTGGCTTGCCTGGGGGAAGGGATCTCACCTTCCAGATTCTCCACGTTCATGCCTCGTGCTTGGAAGGAGAGGCAGCACAGACTAGAGGTTATTGCTACAAGAAGTATTGGCAGCCCAGTCACTCACATCTGAGGCATCAAAGGGATATAAGAAGGCGGAAAGATCCTCCT
This sequence comes from Emys orbicularis, assembly GCF_028017835.1. Taxonomy (NCBI): domain Eukaryota; kingdom Metazoa; phylum Chordata; order Testudines; family Emydidae; genus Emys; species Emys orbicularis. Next base: position 55,279,447 of record NC_088691.1, read on the forward strand.
CAGCCCCTAGTTTACCTAAAGACAGAAGCAGGCAACAAAATTTGATTCAGGATCCAGGGACCCAAGGCACTGACACAGAAAAAGGATCCAAAATCTTTGGATCTGGACACTGAGCAAAAGGATTCTGTGGTGGTGTCGGCCTCTATCTAGAGCCAATCAAGGAGGCAGAGGTGGGTCGGACCGTCGGTTCCAAGTACTATAGGAGCCCATAAGGAATCCCTGGAAGGGACAGAGGGAGCACTGAGAACTAGAAAGTGTGCTTTAGATTTGATGGATATTATTACTTCAGATTTGGTGCCCCCCAGGTCCAAAGATGAAGCCTAGAATTGAACTGACGCAGAAGAAGAAAGATTCTTGCCCTCCAGTGCCAAGCATCAGATCTGATTCACTCCATGCTATCACCAGTCAGATCCAAGTGTCCGCCAAATCTCAGTTTTGCTGACTGTGCCTAAAGACTCGGTTCCAGGTCAAAAGGCAGAAATGTCTCCATCTGGAGTAACATGTCAAATACAGGAGATTAGAATTTCTTTGATCCCTCCTCCACCTAAAACCTGTTCATGATTTCCAAACAAGGCTCTGTCACCCTTTTTAGTCATGCCCCCTGAACACTTCTATCACTGGTTCTGTTGATTTTGGATCCAAGGTTGGATCCACAGTTCAGCGCCAATCATTAATTGCTTAACAGACAGAAATCTTCGAATAGGGGTCATTGGGAAGAGGATCCCTTTCCATCAATGGTACTATTAACCTGGCTCGAGCATTGAGTGTTGAACAAACTAGCAAATCCCACCATGGCTGAGATGGCCTGGTTCATATGATGGAATGGCTTGAGGAGTATCTGGTTTAGCCCCAGTAAGTCAAAGCTTGTGCTTTTGCGGGTGGAAGAAATAGGGTTCTGTCCCTGCTCACAGCCAAGGGTGAATGTATTGCAAAGCACAGGCCCTTATGGATACTGGATCTCTGGACTTGCTTTAGACAAGCATCCCTAACCAGGGGTACATGTAACACACTGGCTAAGCACCTGTGGTTGGGGCTGACCCCCTGTCATAACTATAAAGGGAAGGGTAACAGCTCTCCTGTATACAGTACTAAAATCCCTCCTGGTCAGAGACTCCAAAATCCTTTTACCTGTAAAGGGTTAAGAAGCTCGGGTAACCTGGCTGACACCTGACCCCAAGGACCAATAAGGGGACAAGATACTTTCAAATCTTGGGGGGGGAAAGGCTTTTGTGTGTGTCCTTTGTTTAAGGGGTTGTTCGCTCTTGGGACTGAGAGGGACCAGACATCAATCCAGGTTCTCCCCATCTTTCTAAACAAGTCTCTCTTATTTCAAAATTGTAAGTAAAAGCCAGGCAAGGCGTCTTAGATTTACTTTGTTTTCTCAACTTGTAAATGTACCTTTTACTAGAGTGCTTATCTTGTTTGCTATACTTTGAACCTAAGACAGAGGGGATTCCTCTGAGCTCTTTAAGTTTGATTACCCTGTAAAGTTATTTTCCATACTGATTTTGCAGAGATGATTTTTACCTTTTGCTTTAATTAAAAGCCTTCTTTTTAAGAACCTGATTGATTTCTCCTTGTTTTAAGATCCAAAGGGGGTTTGGATCTGTATTCACCAGGAGTTGGTGAAAGGAAGGAGGGGGGAAGGGTCAATTTCTCCTTGTTTAAGATCCAAGGAGTTTGGATCTGTATTCACCAGGGAATTGGTGAAAGGTTTCTCAAGGCTTCCCAGGGAGGGAATTCTTAAGATGGTGGCAGCGGACCAGAGCTAAGCTGGTAGATAAGCTTAGAAGTTTTCATGCAGGCCCCTACATTTGTACCCTAAAGTTCAAAGTGGGGATACAGCCTTGACATGGTGGCACAGCGGTGGAGATCGTTTTAAACCCAAAAGCCAGTAAGAGATTTTTTTTCCCTTCTAGCTGCTTGGAGAGCAGAGCTGAAGGTAGATGCATATCTTATCTCTCCTTGCCTGAAGGCAGAGGTGTTAAGTTTTTTTAACAAGGTCCTTTGCTAAGAGAAGTGTTCAAATAAGTGAGCAAACTTTGATCTAGTAAAGGTAATTTACAAGCTGAATTGTTTTTTTTTCTTTATACATCCTCGGGAGTAGCTTGTTAGAAAGTCTCTGTTAACTCAGCAGCACTCAGCAGGAGCCTAAGCTAAATACATCCCAGTTTCAGTCAACTGCAGAGGGTGTGACCCAGCACAAGAAAACCAGGAAAATAACTTTACAGGGTAATCAAACTTAAAGAGCTCAGAGGAATCCCCTCTGTCTTAGGTTCAAAGTATAGCAAACAAGATAAGCACTCTAGTAAAAGGTACATTTACAAGTTGAGAAAACAAAGTAAATCTAAGACGCCTTGCCTGGCTTTTACTTACAATTTTGAAATAAGAGAGACTTGTTTAGAAAGATGGGGAGAACCTGGATTGATGTCTGGTCCCTCTCAGTCCCAAGAGCGAACAACCCCTTAAACAAAGGACACACACAAAAGCCTTTCCCCCCCCAAGATTTGAAAGTATCTTGTCCCCTTATTGGTCCTTGGGGTCAGGTGTCAGCCAGGTTACCCGAGCTTCTTAACCCTTTACAGGTAAAAGGATTTTGGAGTCTCTGACCAGGAGGGATTTTAGTACTGTATACAGGAGAGCTGTTACCCTTCCCTTTATAGTTATGACACCCCCACAGGGGACAAGAGCTTGTTCTTTGCTCCCAGCCTGCTCTCTAAGCTCAGCAATTATGAGCAAGGATTTTTTGCCCTGCAGGTTGTGTTGTATCCCCACTGGCAGCCTGTGGTAGATTATCTCTGCAGCTGCTAAGGTTCCCTTTCACCAAAGTTGAAAAAAAGTCTGTCAGGACTTTTGGGTCATCTTGGAGCTCTTTACAGAGTCACACTATGGGGTGTCTGCACACTCCTGCACAGGGTCATTTAGAGTATAATTGGCTCTGCATTACTGACTATATCCAATGGCCCAAAGTTGAAGCTAGACAAATTCAAACTGGAAATAAAGTGAATTTTGAACAGTGATAGTAATTAACTACTGGACCAATTTACCAAGGAGTGTGATTCCACACTGGAGAGAGAAGGAGGTACAATTGGTGTTTCAGGCCCTCAAACAGGGGCCTATACTATCAGGTGCACATATCTGTCCCCAGCCTCTTTCAATTCACTGGGTTTTGGAACCCATGTCCCTTGTCTAGCAAGTGCTACTTAGTTGATGGCGAGTCCCTCTGTCATAAAACAGTTCCACTGTCCTTGATTCACATAATCAGGGTAACAACACTTTATTCTTCCTGCCCCAATAACAGAGAAACTGGGGATCCCACAGCAGCCAAAGTGACCATTTGGGCTGCTGTGGGCTCATGCTAGATGGGGCGGGTGTGCCTATGCAAACAAGATCATCCCCTGAAGTTCTTTTCCACAACTCGCCACAATTCACCACCAGATGTCAGGGTAGAGCTCATCCTAACTCTGCTTACAAGAACATTAGAATGGCCAGACTGGGTCAGACCAATGGTCCATCTAGCCCAGTGACCTATCTTCCGACAGTGGCTGGGGACAGATACTTCAGAGGGAATGAACAGAACAGGGCAATTTTTAGTGATCTGTTCCCAGCTTCTGGCAGTCAGAGGATGGTCTTTGTTTGAGCAGGAAGGACTCAGTCTCCCACTGGTGCACACATCATACTCTATGTGCCATGCTGTGCAGTCTTGTGTTTTCTAGGGCAGCATTTCTCCAACTTTCGAAAACTAAGTCAGGAAAGCAAAAGCAGTGGTGCCCCATAGTGAGGCAGAGTGTCCGCCCTCTGGACTCGAGGGGGAGAGACCACTACCCACCCCCTGGTGAGCAGAGCCAAACCTGCCCCATCCCCCTTGCCAGAAGTACCGGGGCAGGACAGGAAGTGTAAAGGGAGGGCCCTGTAGCTCAGTTGTAGAAGCAGGAAAGGGGGCAGATGTCTCTTCTAGGGAGCCGAGCCCTCTGTGGGATTCTGGACCAGCAGCCAAGCAGACCAGCACCCCATTGACTGAGGAGGCTGAAGGCTCCAGAAAGGTACTGGAGAGAATGCCTCCTGACTGCAAAGTAGTGAGCCAGAACATGGACTCGACGGAGCAATGCTGACAGAGTGGGTAGGAAGTAGCCCAGAGGAATCAGACTTCAGTCCAGTTGTGTTGCCGGGAAGCGAGGCAGCATGTTTATGTATCTCCACTGATCCGGTGGAGTAGGATGGGCCTGGATCCTGCTACTTCCCCCCACATCTGGGGGCTGGCTGCCTACTCACTTGAGGCCAGAAGGCCTACCCATAGACTGTTTACTTGCTGTCTGCCTCAGCCAGGAGACTAAGGGCTAAAGACTGCTCCTTGCTCTGCCCCACCTAGAGAGCCAGAGTTCACAGACTGTTAATTGTTGTCTGCCCCAGTCAGGATGCTCTGGGCTATAGACTGCTTGTTGCTCAGCCCAGTCAGAGGGGCTCAGACCCAGACTATTGGTGACAGGCATAGTTACGTGTAGTGGCCTCCCTCTGGACCCAAGGGGGAGAGACCCTCTTCCGCCCTGCCCTCTGTTATGAAATGCCTGCCAAAATGAGCCATCACTGAGTAGATTGTGCAGATCTGCACAGTCTGATATGCCTCTCCTTTTTCACATGCTTAGAGCAGTGAGATAGCACATAATGACAGTATTTAAAGTATCCTCCTGGCATCTGAGTTAGCACCTGTTGAGATGAATGAGGCAGTTCACACCTCCCAGAGTTTGTTGCAGGCTCTCTGCAGACTCAGGCCTGGCCTGCACAAAGACGTTTGCTAGTTTAACTAAAGGTATAATTTTACAACAATGTAGTAAACTGGTGCAATGCTGTATGTGGACACAGTCAGATTGATTTAAACTTGGCTTAGAACAGTTTAGCTTACATCTGTAAATTCATCTACACTAGTGCAGCTTTTCTATGTAGGCAAGGTCTGAGCTGTGCATGCTAACCTACTGAACCAGTTTTACCCTGGTATAGGTGTGTCCACACAGGAGTTTTTACTGGGTTAAATTAAATCAGATTTTAAAACAGAGGTAGGTAAAGCCATTGCAACTACTGTGCATTGACAAGCCCTCAGGCAGAGTCTGCACTGGTCATACTTGGGACACTGGCTTTTTTACAACCAAAATGCTAGAGATTTACCCTATTTTTAAGGTAGCGAAGACCAGCGAAGACTCTGGAGAAGAGTTGAGAGGAGTGTCTTCACCCACATTTTGCCCAAAGGGCATTGTTTTTGTTGTGTACTAGCAGGGCTTTGCCTACATCAGACGATGTATTAACCCACTAGTAGGTGTCTGTATTAAACTGCACCTGCTGTATTGGTGATCACACTGGTTTAAATGCTGCCCTGTGGGATCCGCGTTCACTAGGGTTGCAGAGGTGTAAGTGAACCTAGGATGCAGCTCATGGTGTGCATGGGTAGGTTAGGAGCATACTGCATGTGGGAGATCATGGACTCAGCAAAGCACATACGAGAGTGCAAATTCTTACTCCTTTGCACTCAGAACTGCCTGGGCTTATGAGGAGGAGAGATTGCTACACCCCATCCTATTTCCTGTTGCCCACAGCCATTCATTGCAATGAATGGCTGGCCAGATGACCAAGCTGCTACACAGTTCAGGTGTGTAATTAGAAAACCAGTATGATTCACAGACTGAGCCGTACCGAACTTCAAAGATAGGGTGTTAGTGGAAATTTTATAAAAGGTCAGTGTGTAGAACTTAAAAGGGGAGATGTAGATTCATAGATTCCAATGCCAGAAGTGCCCATTGTGATCATCTAGTCTGACCTCCTGTATAACACAGGCCAGAGAACTTCCCCCAAATAATTCCCAGAGCAGATGTTTTAGAAAAACATCCAATCTTGATTTTAATATTGTCAGTGATGGAGAATCCACCACAACCTTTGGTAAATTGTTCTGACAATTAATTACTCTCAACTTTAAAAAGTATGCCTTATTTCCAGTCTGAATTTATCAAGCTTCAACTTCCAGCCACTGGACCGTGTTAGACCTTTTTCTGCTATACTGAAGAGCCCGTTATTAAATATTTGTTCCCCATGTAGGGACTTATACTCTAGTCAAGTCACCCATTAACCTTTTCTTTGTTAAGCTAAGTAGACTGAGCTGCTTGTTGTGGCTCTTCTCTGAACCCCCTCCAATTTGTCAGCATCCTTCTTGAATTGTGGACACTAGAACTGGACACACTATTCCAGCAGCGGTTACACCAGTGCCAAAAACAGAGGTAAAATAACCTCTCTACTCCTACTTGAGATTCCCCTGTTTATACATCTCAGGATCGCATTAGCTCTTTAGGCCACGATGTCACATTGGGAGCTCATGTTCAGCTGATTATCCACCATGACCTCCAAATCTTTTTCAGAGTCACTGCTTCCCAGGATAGAGTCCCCATCCTGTAAGTATAGCCTGCATTCTTTGTTCCTAGATGTTTACATTTATATTTAGCCATATTAAAATGCATATTGTTGCCTGAGCCCAATTTACCAAGCGATCCAGATTGCTCTGTACTAGTGACCTGCCCTCTTCACTATTTACCACTCCCCCAATTTTTGTATCATCTGCAAACTTTATCGCAGATGATTTTATGTTGTTTTCTTCCAAGTTAATAAAAATGCTAAATAGTGTAGGTCCAAGAACGAATCCCAGTGGTACCCCACTGGAAACAGACCCGTTCAATGACAATGCCCTGTTGACAGTTAGGGTACGTCTACACTTACCGGAGGGTCCAGCGGCAGGCAATCGATGTTCTGGGATCGATTTATCGCGTCTGGTTTAGACGTGATAAATCGATCCCGGATCGATCCCGGAAGTGCTCGCCGTCGACACCGGTACTCCAGCTCGGCGAGAGGAGTACGCGGCATCGACGGGGGAGCCTGCCTGCCGCGTCTGGACCCGCGGTAAGTTCGGACTAAGGTACTTCGAATTCAGCTACGTTATTAACGTAGCTGAATTTGCGTACCTTAGTCCGAAGTGGGGGCTTAGTGGGGACCAGGCCTTACATTTTGAGATCTTTCAGCTAGCCAGTTTTTCATCCATGTAATGTGTGCCAAGTTCATTTTATATTGTCCAATTTTTTAAATCAAAATGTCATGCAGTATCAAGTCAAACACCTTACAGAAGTCTAACTATATTATGTCAACACTATTACCTTTAGCAACCAAACTTGTAATCTCATTTAAAAAAAAAATTGTTAGTTTGACAGAATCTGTTTTCCATAAACCCATGTTGATTTGCATTAATTATATTACCCTCTTTTAGTTCTTTCTTAATCAAGTCCCATGTGAGCCACTTCATTATGTTGTTCAGGATCAATGTTGGTCTGACAGGCCTATAATTCTCCAGGTCATTCCCTTTACCCATTTTAAACACTGGCACAACATTTTATTTATTCCAGTCTACTGGAACTTCCCCAGTGTTAAAAGACTTATTGAAAAAAATCAATGCTAACAGTCCAGTGATCTCCTCGGCCAGCTCTTTTAAAATTCTTGGATGCAAGTTATTTGGACCTGCTGATTTTAAAATGTTTAACTTTTGTAGCTTTTGTTTAACATCCTCCAGAGATACTAGTGGAATGGAAAGAGTGTTATCATCATCATATGATGAGACTATATAATCTGTTTGTTCCTCAAATACAGAACAGAAATATTTATTTAACACTTCTAACATTTCTTTATTATTATTGATAATTCTACCATTTCCAGCTAGTAATGGACCAATACCATTGTCAGAATTCTTTCTGTTCCTAATATATTTTAAAAACTCCTCATTTGTCCTTAACTTCACTAACCATAGGTTTCTTTTTGTGTCCCTTAGCTTCCCTTATCAATTTTCTACAATTCCTAACTTCTGATTTATATTCATTAATTTAAACTTCCCCTTTCTTCCATTTGTCATTTTAAAAAAAAATTTTTACAGCTGCCTTCACTTCCCTTCTAAACCAAGTTGTTGTTGTTTTAACCAGAAGAGCCTTCTTCCTTGATTGTGGTATTGTGGGCATCTAGCAAGTTGTTCTTAAAGATTTCCAAGGAGCACTTACATTTTTCTGATTAAATTCTTCCTTCTAGCTAATTTGTCTCATAACTAGGGCTGTCAATTCATTGCAGTTAACTCACGCGATTAACTAAAAAAAAATTAATTGCGATTAATCGCAGTTTTAATCGCACTGTTAAACAATAGAATACCCAATTGAAATTTATTAAATATTTTGGATGTTTTTCTAAATTTTCACATATATTGTATTCTGTGTTGTAATTGAAATCAAATTGTATATTATTTTTATTACAAATATTTGCACTGTAAAAATGATAAAAGAAATAGTATTTTTCAATTCACCTCATACAAGTACTGTAGTGCAATCTCTTTGTTGTGAAAGTGCAATTTACAAATGTAGATTTTTTTTAACATAACTGCACTCAAAAACAAAACAATGTAAAACTTCAGAGCTTACAAGTCCACTCAGTCCTACTTCTTGTTCAGCCAATTGCTAAGACAAACAAGTTTGTTTGCATTTACAGGAGATAATGCTGCCCTCTTCTTATTAATAATGTCACCAGAAAGAGAGAACAGGCATTTGGATGGCACTTTTGTAGCCGGCATTGCAAGGTATTTACATGCCAGATATGCTAAACATTCGTATGCCCCTTCATGCTTCGTCCACCATTCCAGAGGACATGCTTCCATGCTGATGATGCTCGTTAAAAAAAAAATGTGTTAATTAAATTTGTACCTGAACTCCTTGGGAGAGAATTGTATGTCCCCTTCTCTGTTTTACCCACATTCTGCTATATATTTCATGTTATAGCAGTCTTGGATGATGACCCAGTACATGTTCATTTTAAGGACACTTTCACTGCAGATTTCACAAAATGCAAAGAAAGTATCAATATGAGATTTCTAAAGATAGCTACAACACTCGACCCAAGGTTTAAGGATCTGAAGTGCCTTCCAAAATCTGAGAGGGACAAGGTGTGGAGCATGCTTTCAGAAGTCTTAAAAGAGCAACACTCCAATGCGGAAACTACAGAACCCGAATCACCAAAAAAGAAAATCAACCTTCTGTTGGTGGCATCTGACTCAGATAATGAAAATGAGCATGAGTTGGTCTGCACTTCTTTGGATGGTTATCGAGCAGAACCCATCATCAGCATGGACACATGTCCCCTGGAATGGTGGTTGAAGCATGCAGGGACATATGAATCTTTAGCACATCTGTCATGTAAATATCTTGTGACTTCGGCTACAACAGTACCAGCAGAACACCTGTTTTCACTTTCAGGTAACATTGTAAACAAAAGGCGGCCAACATTATCTCCTGCAAATGTAAACAAACTTGTTTGTCTGAGCAACCGGCTGAAGAAAAAGTAGGACTGAATGGACTTGCAGGCTCTAAAATTTTACATTGTTTTATTTTTTGATTCAGGGGTTTTTTTTGTACATAATTCTACATTTGTAAGTTTAACTTTCATGATAAAAAGATTGCACTATAGTACTTGTATTAGGTGAATTGAAAAATACTATTTATTTTGTTTTATTACAGTGCGAATACTTGTAATCAAAAATAAATATAAAATGAGCACTGTACACCTCATATCTGTGTAGAAAACATCCAAAAATATTTAAATAAATGGTATTCTATTATTGTTTAACAGTGTGATTAATCATGATTAATTTTTTTAATCGCTTGACAGCCCTACTCATAACTGTTTTCAGCTTTGTGAAATTGACCCTCTTAAACATTAAACATGTATATTACTGGTCTGGACTTTATTCTGCTTGCTTGCACATTGATTTTCAGTTCTGCGATCAGTTCCTTTTTATCTCTTAGGACAATGACTAATATATAGAATTCCCCTGTGTTGGCTGCAACAGTTTTTGAGTGAGGAATCATAGAAATGTAGGGCTGGAAGGGACCTTGAGAAGTCATCCAGTCCAGCTCCCTCTGCTGTGGCAGGACCAAGTAAACCTAGATAGACCATCCCTGACGGCATTTGTCCAAGTTGTTTTTAAAAGTTTCCAGTGTTGTGGATTCCATGACCTGCCTTGGAAGCCTATTCTAGAGCTTAATGATCCCTAAAGTTGGAAAGTTTTTCTTAATATCTAACCTAAATCTCCCTTGCTGCAGATTAAGCCCATTACTTCTTGTCCTACCCTCAGTGGACATGGAGAACAGTTGATCACCTTTCCCTTTATAACAGCTCTTAACATATTGGAAGACTGTTATGAGGTCCCTGCTCAGTCTTTTTTTCTCAAAACTATCATTTTTGTTGCTCTCCTCTGGACTCTCTCCAATTGTCCACATCTTTCCTAAAGTGTGATGCCCAGAATTGGACACAGTATCCAGCTGGGGCCTCACCAGTGCCAAGTAGAGCGGAACAATTACCTCCTGTGTGTTACATCCAAAATTCCTGTTAATGCAGACCAGAATGATACTAGTCTTTTTTGCAGCTCCATCACATTGATGACTCATATTCAGTTTGTGGTCCACTATAACCCCCCAGGTTCTTTTCAGCTGTACTACAACCTAGACAGCTATTCCCCACTTTTTAGTTGTGCATTTGATTTTTCCTTCTTAAGTGAAGTACTTCGCACTTGTCTTTATTGAATTTCATCTTGTTGAATTCAGACCAATCCTTCAATTTAACAAGGTCATTTTGAACTTTAAACCTGTGCTCCAAAGTGTCCAAAGGAAATTGTCATCTTTTATGTTTAGAAATTCCAGGATGGTTTAGTACTGGCAGCACTAGCCCTCCAGCATGTGGAACTCAAACTGAAGTCCTCCATGGTCACAGAGCTTTTTCCCCACACATTACAGATAGGTGTGTAAGGAGGTGGTCATCAGGTTCTCTAGTGTGATTTGGTGGTCTGTAGCAGACACCAGCTATCAACCCTTCTTGCGCTTTATCTGTTAGGACATTGATCCATACCCATTCAAGATCATTTTCTTCCAAGTTATCGGCGACTTGGAAACAGGTAACATAATTTTTTACATAGAGTGCCACTCCCCCTCCTTTTTTGCTCACTTGGTCCTTCCTAAATAGGCAGGGGTGAAAGTAACTTACAGGACTTACCAGTACTGCCGGAGTCCTGAGGGGGCGTGGCCTCATCCGGAAGAGGCGTGGCCTCAACTGGAAGAGCGGGGCCTCTCAAGATTTAAAGGCCCTGGCGCACTGGCTGTGGCTGGGAGCCCCAGGGCCTTTAAATCAACCCGGGGCTTCCAGCTGCAGCGGTGGCTGGGAGCCCCCAGGGCTCAGGGGCAAATTAAAGGGCTCGGAGCTCCCGCGGCTGCAGGGAACCCCGAGCCTTGCCGGGCTGGGGCTGGGATTTAAAGGGCCCGGAGCTCCTGCCGCTGCTGGGAGCCCCGAGCCCTTTAAATCCCGTCCCCAGCCCGGCCGCCGGAGCCACGGGCGGGATTTAAAGGGCTCTGGGCTGCCCGCAGCCACGGGGAGCTCTGAGCCCTTTAAATCCTGGCCCCAGCCCAGCCGCCGGAGCTGCGGGCGGGATGTAAAGGGCTCTGGGCTCCCTGCAGCTGCAGGAGCTCTGAGCCCTTTAAATCCGGCCCCAGCCCAGCCGCCGGAGCTGCGGGCAGGATTTAAAGGGCTCTGGGCTCCCGGCGGGGAGCCCAGAGCCCTTTAAATCCCCGCCGCAGAAGCCGGTGCGGTCCGGCACAGCGTACTGGCTCTTGCCATTACACCATACCAGACTGTACCGGCTTACTTTCACCTCTGTAAATAGGTTATAACAGTGATTTTAACATTCCAGTTGTGTGAATCATCCCACCAGGTTTCAGTAATAGCAACCAGCTCCAATTTATGCTAATAAGTTAGCAATTCCAATTCCTCTTGTTTATTACCCAATCTCCTAGTGTAATCTTTGTGTGGGCTAGTGTTCACTTCACCACCCCTCTTCTAGTGCTTCCACACAACTCATATAGAAAAGCACATGGAGACCCAGAAGTTAGTCATTAAGGATTTTCAGCAAGGATCACACACAGTCAACCTTCCACAATTCAGTCCAAAAAGAACAAAAGACATTAACTTAAATCTTAGGTACAACTTTGTAAAATTTTATAATGATAAAAGAACATAACAATAGCTTAATTTCTACTACACAACAAAGCTATTTCATAATCCGCATACATTATCTTCACAGTTATATATAAACAAAAGAAACAAACTAAATCTAAACAAGGTTCGTCCCCACAGACACAGTGAGAAGTAACTCAGCGCTCCAGCATCTTACACTGAAGTCACCTGAGTCTCAGAGTCTTTGTTCATCGACTGTATACCGTCTGCTGAGTCTAAAGCACTTCCTTCCTCTTGCTTGCAGAGATCACCAGTTGGAACCCACGCAGACTGGGGCATTGCTCAGTTATTTCAGCCAACTAATTAACAAAGCAATCAGTATTAAGTGTATAAATAAAAAACCCTGTTACAAGAAAAGTACAAAACTGAGAATAGCAAAATCTAGATGACTCTTTGCCCATCGTCACCTTTAACCAAGAAAAGAGCTGGTGATCCACACTGGTTAAGACAATTTGACTAAAACAATTTGGCTATCATCTAATAACATTCAAAGTAGACAATTAAAATGAAAGAAATTCATTTTCCCTCCCCATTTCCCTTTTCTATACCTAACACTGCCAGGGCTTCCCTGTGGGAAGTTAACAATAGCACTAACCCGCTGCAAAATGCTTCAGACTTAGGGGATTTCCCCCAACCCAGGCCGGTCACGTATCCTTTTGTAGAACAGCTTCCCTGACTACTTGCCCTCAATGGAGTCTATTAGTCCAGCCACAGGGAACCTACTGAGCATGCCCAAAACTGCCACACCCAGTTCCAGAAACGTATGTGTGTGGAGTGCTAATTGTGCACCTGCCTAGCAGCAATAAACCAGACACAACTCATTCCTCTAGATCTCTTAAAGAGACACCTCCCTCTTAGGTATGTGGGTCACACTAGATAGGTAATTCAAAAATTTATTCTCTTCATGTCCTTTGGTTTCTTGATTAATTTTGTTCTGAACATCTCAATTTTGTACCGAGTGCTCATATCTTCCCTCTTTGTACCTTCCCCTTTTGCTGTTAGTTTAACTCCTTCCTGATTCCTGTAGCCAGCCTGTCCCCAAGGAGATTGGTCCCCCTTCTACAGAGGTGGAGGCCATCCAAACCATACAGCCCCCCCTCTCCCCATAGAAGATGGACCAGTGTTCCAGAAAACCAAAACCCTCTACCTTACACTACTTACCTAACCAGCGATACACTTCCAGAATCTTTTGCCTTCTGTCTTCCTTTGCTCAGGAACAATAAGGGTATGTCTACACTACGAAATAAGGTTGATTTTATAGAAGTTGATTTTTAGAAATCGATTTTATACAGTCGATTGCATATGTCCACACTAAGCGCATTAAGTCAGTGGAGTGCATCCTCACTACCGTGGCTAGCATCGACTTACGGACTGGTGCACTGTGGGTAGCTATCCCACAGTCTCTGCTGCCCATTGGAATTCTGGGTTAAGGTCCCAATGCCTGATGGGGCCAAAACATTGTCGTGGGTGCTTTTGGGTGCATGTCGTCAGTTGCCCCTCCTTCCATGAAAGCAACAGCAGACAATTGTTTCATGCCTTTTTTCCTGGGTTACCCATGCAGACGCCATACCACAGCAAGCATGGAGCCTGCTCAGCTCACCGTCACCGCTGCTGTTGTGGGCAAGTCTACTGTGGGGGCTGCTATGATCCAAGTAGCCAGGGTGATTAGAAGAGCACAACAAGGCACAGCAAGGTGCGCTGCAGATCAGAGAGGCTTTGAAAACCAGTTTCATGACTGGCCAGGCTTCGGTGTGACAGTTGTGTGTGTTTCTCCTTGATGCAAACCCACCCCCTTTGTTCATTTTAATTCCCTGTAAGCCAACCACCCTCCCCCCTTCGAAATAAAGTAACTATTGTTTTGAAACCATGCATTCTTTCTTTATTAATTAAAAAAAATGAGATAACGGACAAGGTAGCCTGGGTGGGGTGGGGGAGGAGGGAAGGACAAGGCCACATTGCTTATTGTAGCCACACTAAAAATCAAACTGTTTGAATGACAGCCTTCTGTTGCTTGGGCCATCCTCTGGAGTTGAGTGGCTGGGTGCCTGGAGCCTCTCCCCCTTCCCCCCCGCGTTCTTGGCGTCTGGGTGAGGAGGCTATGGAACATGGGGAGGAGGGTACATGGTATACAGTAGATGCAGCGGGGGTCTGTGCTCTTGTTGGCTTTCCTGCAGCTCCAACGATGCTTCATCAGGTCCGTTTGCTGCCCCACAGATGCTTCATCATGTCCGTTTGCTCCCCCATTAGCCTCAGCACTGTGTCCTGCCTCCGCTCTTCGTGCTCACTTAATTCTTTCCTGGCCTCTGCCACTGAATGCCTCCATGCATTAAGCTGTGCCCTATCAGTGCGGGAGGACTGCATGAGCTCGGAAAACATGTCATCGCGAGTGCATTTTTTTCGCCTTCTAATCTGCGGTAACCTCAGAGACGGAGATGATAGGGGGAGTGTAGAAACATTCTACGTTCTGCGATTCTGGGGGGACTGCATGGTCACCTGTGCTGCTGAGTTCGCCACGCTGACCAAACAGGAAATGAAATTCAAAAGTTCCTGGGGCTTTTCCTGTGTACCTGGCTAGTGCATTGGCGTTCAAAGTGCTGTCCAGAGTGGTCACAATGGAGGCCAATACCATCGATTTGCGTCCACACTACCCCAAATTCAACCCAACAAAGTTGATTTTAGTGCTACTCCCCTTGTCGGGGAGGAGTACAGAAGTCAATTTTAAGAGACCTTTAGGTCGATGGAATGGGGTTGGTTGTGTGGACGCAGTCATTTTTAAATCGACCTAATGTGGCTAAATTCGACCTAACCCCATAGTGTAGACCAGGCCGAAGACTCTCAGAGAAGATCACTTGGACATTCTTATTCTTCAGCACGCTTCTGAGTTACCTGAAATCATCAGCTACCTGTGAGATATCCCGCAGTGCAGTTTCATTAGTGCCGATATGAACCAATACCATTGGATTCTTGCCCGTAGACTTCAGAAGCCGATCCATTCGTAGAGTGATGTCTCGTGTCTTAGCTCTGGGAAGGCAGCACACTGTCCTGTTGTCCACCAGTTCCTTGCAGAATGTTCTTTTGATTTTTCTGAGTATTGAATCTCCAACAAAGATTGTCTGTCTCCCTTAGGTGGTTGGAGAATTCTTTGCAGTAAGCTTGATTTTGGTACAGGTTGGGCCGAGCTGCTATCCACACATGTGTCCCGTACATCTCTCTGTTCCCTTGGACCTGCTGGATCTTGAGAGATATCTTCCATAGTTTCCACGCTGAGGACCTGGTATCAGTCTGAAACTTCTAGCTGTGTGGAATTCCTCCTGCCTCTCTTCTCTCTGGCGGCCACAGCCTGTCCATCCTCATCTGCCTCCAGTCATGTAGAATGCCACTGTGGCCTCTTGCCTCTGGTGGTTATGAACTGCCAGGACTCCTCTCTGACTCCCTCTCTCTGCGAATCCTTGCTGACCAGCTCCATCCTTCCTTGTACTGGAGTGCCAAACTGTGTTATACAGTTCAACCACTAGGTGGCACACTGTGCAACACACCTTACTTAAGCTCACAACAGCCTTTCCAGGCAGTGTATTAAAGGAGTTTATAGTGAACACAGCAGGTGTGTATCTCACCCAGAACAAAGCTCTTTCGCCAGTTTGTATCTGGTACAGGAGCCTGACCTGCTAGTAGCAGCCCTGCAACCTACCAAGTACGAGTACACGATATGCATGACAGAGACTGCAAATGCAATGAGGGCTTAGTGTGAAAAACTCAGGAGTGATGGGTACCCTTTGGCCAGAGGGCAGGCGGCATTCCCAGTTAGTCCATCCCTCCCTCCCCCAAAAGAATGCAGGTTTACAGCAGGGTGGAACCCAGGTGTGATATACCCGGGTACAATCCAGACCAATGACTAGATGTATCACCCCTGCTGTCCAACCTGCAGTGCCCTTTACAATGACTTGCTGCTGTAGCCTCCAGCCCGGACTGGTCACAAACAGCCTCCAGCATGTAAGTCACTCCCAGCCATGTCTGTGTCTGTGTGTGCTGCACCCATCCGCCTCTTGGCTCTCACAAGCCTTGGTTATACTGCAGGGTGACCCCAATTCACTCCCAGATGCAGATTTCCCCCCCTTTAATCTATGTCCTGTATTGCCCAACCCTCTCCTGGACAATACAAAATTATCTAGGTCCATTATTTCATCAATGGAAATAATCTGCACATATTTTGTTATCCCAAATGGAGTTTCCCAAACACTTCAATTGAAACATACTGGACTAGATAAAACAATAAAACAAGTTTATTAATTACAAAGAGAGAGATTTTAAATGAGTACAAGTAACGAGGCAGAAAAGTCAGAAACACTTACAAGAAAAATAAAGATAAAACACAACTAATGCCTGACTTAACAAATTATGTTAAATCGAAAGCTATGTTTTTCACACCACGTGCTCTCACCAGTCTTACCAGCCAAACTTCTTAGGTCAGGATCCCTTCTTCTGTGTAATGACTGCTTCCTTTGTTCCTTCTTGTGCAGTGAATCGATGGACAGAGAGGGAGGAGGAGAGGTGCCTTGGGGTGTCTGTCTCTTCTTTTTATAGTCCTGTCGCCCCCCCTCCCCCCCCGCCCCGGTGAGAAGCATTTCCAGCTGGGAGTAAAGGCGACAGCCAGACTATGTGGAAGGGAATTCCATGCTGTTTTTTGCTAAGTGCTTGTCTTCACGTACAATGCTATCGCAGCACAGCTGCACTGGTGTATGGGCTGGGGTGGGGGCAGATAGGAGGAGGAGGAGGGGGCATGTATGGGCCAGGGGGCCAATAGGAGGAGGAGGGGGCATGTATGGCCTGGGGGAGTCAATAGGAGGGGGTTACATATGGGCTGGGGGGTTGATAGGAGGATGGGGTGTGTGTATGAACTGGGCGGGGGAGTCAATAGGAGGAGGAGGGGGGGTGCGTATGGGTCAGGGGTCCATACGAGGAGGAGGAGGGTGTGTGTATGGGCTGGGGGGCTCGATAGGAGGCAGGGGTGTATTGTCTTACCCAGTGGGAGCCATCTCTGGAGCTGGGTTGCTGAGGCCCCCCAGACCTGGTGGTTGCAGTGGGGCTGGGCTGGTCTCGTGGGGGCAGGGCAGTGTGGGGCAGACAGGTGGGGGCATAAGGGTCGAGTGGGGCAGGTGGAGGCCACAGGAGGATGTGATGTTCTGTACCTCGGGGGAACACCCAGCACCCCAATGTTCATCCTTGTAAAATGAGTGTGGGTATCCAATGCAAAGTTTGTCATGTCCAGTGTCTTTGGAAGGCTCATGATGCACTGAGCATTGTTTTTACAGTAATGTTATAGTAATGTTATAGGTTATAATTTCATGTATGTAGTTATGAGGCTGAAAATGTGTCCTCATGGCTCCAATAAGCCCAGGCAAAAACTCTCCAAGAACAGAGAGGCAGTTCACACCTCATCAGGGCAGATATGGGACAAGCCCAGCCCAGCCCACAGGAACAAAGGACTCTGGCCTAGGCAGCAACAAAAGAATCTGTTAGACTCTCAAGGGAGTCATCCCCCTTCCTTTGGCCAGTTTGGAACTGTGATGAGGTAATGCTCACCTGACTCTGAAGGGGGGGGGGACAAAGCCAGGAGGGAAGAAAGGACACGATAAAAGGGAGAGACATTTGCCATGCTCTCTCTCTCTTCCACCTACATATACAGACACCACACCAAGCGACTGAAGCACTGATCAAAGGGGAGAGCCTGTCTGAAAAGCAACCAGCCAGCCTGTGGTGAGAAGTATCTACGTTTGTAAGGACATTGAAGGTGTTAAGATCAGCTTAGAATGCGTTTTGATTTTATTTCATTTGACCAAATCTGACTTGTTATGCTTTGACTTATAATCACTTAAAATCTATCTTTCATAATTAATACATTTGTTTGTTTATTCTACCTGAAGCAGTGCGTTTGGTTTGAAGCGTGTCAGAGACTCCCCTTGGGATAACAAGCCTGATACATGTCAATTTCTTTGTTAAACTGACGAACTCATATAAGCTTGCAGCGTCCAGTGGGCATAACTGGACACTGCACGACGGAGGTTCCTAGGGTTGTGTCTGGGACCGGAGATATTGGCTAGTGTTATTCGGTTACACAGTCCAAGGAGCAGCTGGCCAAAAGTGCTCACTCACGTAGCTGGGAGCAGCTTACATGCTAGAGGCTGTGCGTGAACAGCCCAGGAGTGGGGGTTCTCACAGCAGAGCAGGGTAAGGCTGGCTCCCATAGTCAAGGATTGGAGTGACCTAGCAGATCACCAGTCCGGATAATACCAGAGGGGAATGTAACAGAGGAGCAGCCCTGTAACCCAGCCATCCCTAGGCTCCCCCGCCGGCTCTGTGACTGCACTCTGGAGGCTGTGCAGGCTCAGCACCTGGCCCCCACCACCCCATGGGACCCATTGCTCCCCCTTGTGGCATGATCAAGGCCCACCTGGCATTAGTGGGGGTAAAGCACTGTGAGCAATGTTCGGCAGCCTGGCTCGTGTCACTAACATCCCTCTCCCCAGCCAGCGTGGGGCTGCAGCAAGTTCCTCCAGCTCCCGGCGATGGGCTGCGTTTCCCATCAGAGCGTGATTCCTGCCAGGCTCCATGCTGTGCCACTGGCAGCATGCTGCCCTCCCTGCCCTGTCATTCTGCAGCTCCTGCCCTGCCACGGGGCTGGGGCATGGGGTCCATCCCTTGGGACAGGGGACCCAAGGATGCGTAGAAGGGGCCTCCTCTGCCCCCAGAGAGCCTGAGGAGATGCTAGGACACACTGCGTCCATTTCCCTCAGGCTGATGGTGCCCAGGCTTTGGCTGCGTCAAACATCTCATGGCAAAGCATGACATCAAGGCAGCCATCGTCCCTCTGGAGTTAGAAACCGTGTACCTGGGCATCCCCTCCTGCTCTCCAATGGTGGTGCTGGGTGCTACTGGCCAGAGGCAGACACAGGCATAGTCCTGAATGGTTGTGGAAGGGGCTGTAGTACCCGTGCTGGACTGGGGAGTGAGTCCTGGCTTCAGTATGAGCAGTGGTTCCGCTCTGCTGAGGGGTAAAGGGGCCAGAGAGAGCAGGCTTCCCCCCTAGCACAGACTGGCCCCCAGTCCTCAGCCCTGGGTGAGCCCCCCACGCACACACCCACTAGGGACCAGGCAGGGGAGCCAGTTCAGCTGAGCCTGCTCACGCTCTCCAGGGCCCTGTGTTGACCCCTGGAGCGTGGCTGAGATCTGAAGCTGCAGCAGGAGATACTGTTGTGGAGAGGAAGCATCACCCCTTAGCGTGTCTGTAGCCTTGGGCTCCGCCAGAACTTCAGGCCTCACTGATTCTGGAGATCCAGAGCCAGGCCACCACCTCCGTAAAGCTGGTGAGGAGACTGCGCCCCCTGCTGTCAGATTCAGCATCGCCTAGAGGACCTGCATCATCTCTCCAGACTTGGAAACAGCTGAACCATTTGAAAAACATTGACTTTTGGGCAGAGAAATTTCAGCCCAAAGTTTACAAAAGTAATTGATTCCCCATCAAGTCTGATCAGTGGGCAGATTCGGGGTTCACTGGCAGAGCACTCTTACGGCTTCCCAGAGCAGGAAGGTGCATTTTGCTGTTTGCACTCATCACTGAAAGCTTCTAGCATAAAGTAAGTGAAATGCAAGTGCTCTGACCAGCTACCAGTGTGTGTGTGTCGGTACCTCCAGCCTGCCCTCTCCCTGCTCTGGTAGCTGGGCCGGGGGATGGCACTCCTGGTTCCTGGCCCATTCATGTTACTTCAAGGTACTTGGCTTCAGAGACATTTTTAGCATCTGCCCAGGCACAGGAGAGAGGAGAGGGTGTAACATCTGCCAAATGTGGACCTTTTCCAATTAAAGGTCAAACCCACACTAAGGGAGGTGCTGTATTAACCTAGCTAGTCACTGCCAAGACCTGCGGTTAGTGGAGACATACTGTAAGCAGGGT
This sequence comes from Emys orbicularis, assembly GCF_028017835.1. NCBI lineage: Eukaryota > Metazoa > Chordata > Testudines > Emydidae > Emys > Emys orbicularis. The sequence continues at coordinate 55,299,512 of NC_088691.1, forward strand.
CTGAATGAGTTCTCCCCTGTCAGCTAGCTGGGAGCAGGAGAGACTTCAGGAGCAAACTGTATTTACATGAACACACCTACTCTGCCAAGATGTCCAGCAGATAGAGCTGTGTTGCTCAAAGTGATCAACTTTGGCTGGTGTTGGGTTACAAATCACTTTAGTACTGAATGCAGGGGGTAATGAAATGTTGTTATCAAAGTTGTTATCTTTATAGTATGAATAAAAGGGAGCAGAACTGTGCTAAGACTGTCCCAAATGAGGGGGTCACCCTCAGGTGAAAGGACCTCGTTAAGCCAGGGGCTCGAATGCCAGAGCCCTGTGAAAGTAAGAGGAGTGGGGACAGCTATCCTCGCCAGGAGATGTAATCCCTCCCTAAGGGTCCCTGGTCTGGTTTAACCCATTCCTCCCCACTGTTCAAAGATAGAGCTAAATAGGCTTCATTTGGAGCCTTTTGTTATTTTAAAGTACTCAAATGAGCGCTGAAATCACTTGTGGGACAGCATTTCACTACAAGACTGACCTGAAGAGGTCACAGCAGAGAGGTAGGTGGCAGCAGAACATGACTGATAGTTGGCCGGCAAACGAGCAGCTGGCAGGGTGGCCAGCGGAGAGGAACCACAGCTGGTGGGGCAACCAGCCAGCCTAAGTGCTCAGATGGTGGAGCAAGCAAGGTGCCTTCTTCCACAGGTGGGAGGTGAACTCACACAGGTGCACCTCTGAACCCTGGGTCCTCACTGACCAAAGACAACCACTGTTATTGGGGTATGGTGAGGGAGCAGAGAGGGGCACAGTAAAGGAACTTTTGGTTGTAGAACTCAAAAACATGAGGTGGAAGGCACTGTCCCATGCACTCTGGGGTGTGTGTCCTGCTCACAGTTTTATGATTATGAATCCTGCTTGTGGCATTTTCCCTAATTCATGTCGGGTGACTTTCATTAAAAGTTTCTTTTCTATGCTCAGACTCTATTGCCTCTTAGAGGCGCCCAGGGGGTGGTGTGTCATTTTCCCAGGTCACTGGGTGGGGCTCGAGCCAGTTCTGTGTTGTATTGTTGAAAAGGAACCCCTAGATATTGAACCCGGCCCTGGTTGCTGCCGGCTCCACCTGGCAGAAGGGTAACAATATGGTTGCCTAGTGCTGCCAGAGCATTGAGGGGGAGCTAAATGCAAACCTTGAAAACCAGGCTGAGACAAACGTATTGGGCAACCAGTGCTCAGGGCGTGCCTGGGACTGGGTTCAAGTCCCTGCTTCATTACAGACTTCCTGTGTGACCTTGAGTGAGTCACATAGCCGCTGTGTGCCTCAGTTCCTCACCTGTACCCCGGGATAGCAGTGCTGCCCTCCTTGCAGGGCGGCTGGGAGGAGAAATACATCAAAGATTGTGAGGTGTGATGAGAACCGTATCATGCACAGGCCAGGCCCCCAAACTTCCCTCTGCCCTGAAGCGATGCCACGCACTGCCCAGCCAATCAGGATTAAGGCATGTTATTGTTCGTGGTCTCAGATTTGATGAAAGTGAGGTTTAAAGACAGATTTGACTTTTTCCTATTTTTCCCTTGTGGAGTCACTACAGGGCAGTGGGGCGGTTGTCCGGGTGCCTGAACTGTGCATTTCCTACCCTAACATGGCTGTATTTTTTAGAAAGGAACCTTCACTCTGAACTTGCAGGATTTATAATGCTTGATTTTGAGCTAATTGAAACATCCCTGTAGTGTTTTATCCCTTTCATTACTGTTCTGTGCTCTCAACCTTAACTCCACCTTCACATAGATTTTGGTCTGGGAATTTCCTTAGTTATTTTACCAATATTAAAATTTCAGCCACAAAGCCTAACCAAGAAACCCTAAGACAATGCTGCCACACAGCATCTCTGCAGACTGGGAAGTATCCAGTCTCAATCTTAAATAATACATTTATTTTAACCTTTAAGGTCAGTTTCCTCAGTTCCCAGAGCAGGCAGAGAGTCCTGACATCGTAATCAGGTGTGCAGCTGACTGGCCCCACCAGAGCCACACAGCGCAGCCAGAACTAGTGGGGACTGAGGCCGGTAGTACACAATTTATTCCTTAATTTAGAGTTCTCTACTGGAGAAACTGTGCTCTGGAAAGCGGACGCAGGGAGAGTCCAGCAGATGCCTTCATTTTATAATGCATCGCTGTCTTGCTACCTATGGGGCTCAACAGCCCTGCATCGCAGCCACTGATTCGGGAAAATGCAGACCCACTCCTACGCCACAATCCTGATTTCTCCTGATGATGCACCCCAGTCCCAACTCATAGCCCCCTACTCTAGTCAATACACCATAATCCCGACCTGCAGTCCCTTCTCCTCGATATGCACCTGTGACAGGTTTATCTGGCCTGTACAGCTCCCTAGAGAAGGCCCTGTGATCCTACAGCAGCCCACCCCAGGACAGGAGCAGTGAAGGTGGGTCCTCCAAGCCTGCCTAGAGAGGCCTCAAGGAAGCAGCCAATCAGAGCCCAGCAGGCTCAGCTAAAAGGAGCTGCAGGGTGGTAGCTGCCACAGGTCAGTTCCTGGCTGGGAGGGACCGGCAGGACATGGCAGGGTGGAGCACCTGGCTGGGACCAGAGAGGCAAGGTGGGGCAGAGCAACCCAGCAACTGGCTGGGACCAAAGGGATGGGGTGGGGTGAGGCAGGGCAGGGCAGCACCTGGCTGGGACCAGAGGGAAGGGGGGCTCCTCTCTGGCCATAGGAGCTCAAGGGGCAGCCAGGGTTTGACCCTGGCTGCACTTGCTTAAGCTACAAGAGAGAGGCCCTGAAAAATTTAACCCTGAACTAAGAGGGGAGGCTAAAGGGGCCAGGTGGGAAGAGGCACAGGGAAGCAGCAGCAACGAATTGCAGGGAGCTGTGTGTGGCTGCTGGCTCCCAGAGCAGTAGGGGGCTGGGCTCCTCCCCTCCCCATCCCCTGGCAAAGTGGTGACAACCCCGAGATGGGAACAAGACTCGTTTGGCAGCCCGTACAAAGGGCTGCGTTTAAAAGGCCCAGAGCCGGGGCTGAAGACCCAGGTGAGGGCAGACAGACAGTTTTGCTACCCCAGAAGGGTTCGTTTTGATTGTGTGACCCGGCCAGAGGCTGAGCCACTTAAGACCTACCAGGTGAGGTTGACAACCTACAGGGGGCCCTGGGAGCAGGAAAAGGACTGCAGTATGCACACAGCAGCAAGAGGCGCTCAAGAGGTGAGTTCCCACATCACAACTCCACAATCCTGACCCACAGCTCCCCTGCTCCTGACAATGCACCACCATCCAGACCTGCACCCCCCGACTCCCAGCAATGTACCACAGTCCAGACCTGCAGCCCCCTAATATAGACAATGCAGCACAGACCTGACCCACAGCCCCCTACTCTTGAGGTTGCACCACAATCCTGACCCCAAGCCCATTATTGATGGTGATGCATGAGGATCCCAACCCCCTGTCCCTGTACTCCTCAAAATGCACCCAATGGCCCCAGCCCATAGACCCTGCTACTCCTGACGATACACCACAGTCCCCCTACTCTCAAGATGCACCACAATCCAGATTTTCAGCCCCCTAATGCAGATGATTCCTGACAATCCTGAACCATAGCCCCTCTGGGTAACAAAATGGAGGAACTAGAATGACTGGTGGAGGAAGTGAAACCAGATATTATAAGGATAACGAAATATGGTGGAATTGTAGTCATGACTGGAGTAGAGGTATTGCAGGATATGTGCTACTCAGGAAAGACAGAAATAAAGGTGAAGGTGGTGGCGTAGCATTGTATGTTAATGATGAGATAGACTGCAAAGAAATAAGTGATGAAATGGATAAAACAGAGTATTTTGGGGTCAAAATCACTTTTGGGAAGAAAGGTAACAGAGGCTCCACTGGAATAGTGCTTGGGGTCTGCTACAGACCCCCAGGATCCAATTTGGATATGGATAGAGACGTCTGTAATATTCTAAAGAAATAAATACTACTAAGAATTGTGTGATTATGGGACATTTTAACTTCCCAGATATAGATTGGAGGACAAGTGGCTGCTAATACTAGTAGGACCCAGATCTTCCTGGATGTGATAGCTGACAGATTTCTTCATCAGATAGTCACTGACCCAACAAGTGTGACGTCCTTTTAAATTTGGTATTGGTGAGTAGTGAGGACCTCGTGGAAGAACTGGTTGTAGAGGGCAACCTTGGTTTGAGTGATCAGGAGATAATTTTGTTTAAACTAAATGGGAAGATAGGGTCCTTGATTTCAAAAGGGCAAACTTTGAAAAAGTAAGAAAATTAGTTAGGGAAGTGGACTGGACTAAAGAACTCAAGGCTGTGAACGTGGAGGAGGCTTGGAATTACTTTAAGTCAAAGTTGCAGAAGCTATCTGAAGCCTGCATCCCAAGCAAGGGGGAAAATTCATAGGGAAGGGTTGCAGACCAAGGTGGATGCGCAAACGTCTCAGGTGATTAAGAGAAAGCACAAAGCCAACAGGGAATGAAAAATGGGATGGATCAGCAAGGAAAGCTACCTTTTACATAGGCGCCGACATTGTGGGTGCTCCGGGGCTGGAGCACCCATGGGGGAAAAATGGTGGGTGCTGAGCACCCACTGGCAGCCCCCTATCAGCGCCCCACCCACCCTCCCAGCGCCACCTGCCCACTGGCAGGCCCCGTGGATCAGCGCCTCCCCCTCCCTCCCCGCCCACCGCGATCAGCTGTTTCGTGGCATTCAGGAGGCTCTGGAGGGGGTGGGGGAGGAGTGAGGATGTGGCATGCTCGGGGGAGGGGGAAAAACAGGGCGGGAAGAGGCGGGGCAGGGGTGGGGTCTTGGGGGAAGGGGTGAAGTGGGGCGGGGCCTGGGGCAGAGCTGGGGATCAAGCACACCCCAGCTCTTTGGAAAGTCAGCGCCTGTGACCTCTTGGAGGTCGGAAAGTGGGATAAAGTGAGAACAGCCAAAAGCCAAGCAGAACTGGACCTTGCAAAGGAAATTAAAACCAAAGGTTCTTTAGCCATATAAATAAACAGAAAACAAGGAAAGAAGAAGTGGGACCAGTAACCACTGAGGTTGTGGTGGAGATTAAAGATAATCTAGGTATAGCCCAACACCTAAGCAAATACTTTGCCTCAGTTTTTAATGAGGAGCTTAACTGGTGGAACAGCTTAATGGAACCAAATCAGAGGGCCTGGATAATCTCCATCCAAGAATACTGGAACATTAAATTGCAAGCCCAATAAGAAGGATTTTTTAATGAATCCATAAACTCAGGAGTCGTAACGTATGACTGGAGAATCGCTAATATAGTACCTATATTTAAGAAAAGAAAAAAGTTATATAAGAAACTACAAGCCCGTTAGTTTGACCTCCATTGTATGCAAGGTCTTAGAACAAATTTTGAAAGAGAGAGTAATTAAAGACATAGAGATGAACGGTAACTGGGATAAAATACAACATGGTTTTACAAAAGATAGATTGCGCCAAACCATCTTTATCTCCTTCTTTGAGAAGAGAACTGATTTTCTAGTCAAAGGAAATGCAGTAGATCTCATCTACCTGGATTTCAGTAAGGCATTTGATACAATCCACATGGGAAATGATTAGTTAAATTGGAGAAGATGAGGAATTAATACAAGAATTGAAAGGTGGGTAAGGAACTGGTTAAAGGGGAGACTACAATGCACCATACTGAAAAGTGAACTGCCAGGCTGGAGGGAGGTTACTAGTGAAGCTTCTCAAGGATCCGTCTTGGGACCAATCTTATTTAACATTTTTATTAATGACTTTGGCACAAAAAGTGGGAGTGTGCTAATAAAATTTGCAGATGACACGAAGTTGGGAGGTATTGCCAATATGGAGGAGGACTGGAATATCATACAAGAAGATCTGTATCGCCTTGTAAATTTGAGTAATAGAAATGGGATGAAATTTAATAGTGCATAGTGCAAGTTCATGCACTCAGGGATTAACAACGAGAGTTGTTGTTATAAACTGGGGCCATATCAGTTGGAAGCAACAGAGGAGAAGAAAGACCTGGGTGTATTGGTCGATCACAGGATGACTATGAGCTACCATTGTGATGCAGCTGTGAAAAAAGACTAATGCAGTCCTAGATGCATCAGGCAAGGTGTTTCCAGTAGAGACAGGGAAGCGTTATTGCCGTTATACAAGGCACTGGTGAGACCTCATCTGGAATACTGTGTGCAATTCTGGTCTTCCTATGCTTAAGAAACATGAATTCAAATTGGAACAGGTGCAGAGAAGGGCTGCTAGGATGATCCGAGGAATGGAAAACCTACCTTACGAGAGGAGACTCAAAGAGCTTGGCTTGTTAGCCTAACAAAACAAAGGCCATGGGGAGATATGATTGCTCTGTATAAATACATCAGAGGGACAAACACCAGTAGGGAGAGGAGTTGTTTAAGTTAAGGGCTAACATTGGCACAAATGGATATAAACTGGCCAGCAACAAGTTTAGGTTTGAAATTACACAAAAATTTTCAATCATCAAAGGAGTGAAGTTCTGGAATAGCCTCCCAAAGGGAGCAATAAGGACAAAAAACTTAACTTGTTTCAAAACTGAGCTTGATAAGTTTATGGGGGTTGGTATGGTGAGACTGCCTACAATGACATATGTCCCATCTGTGACTTTTATTAGCAAATATCTCCAATGGCCGGTGATGGGCAGGGCTCTGAATTATTACAGAGAATTCTTTCCCAGTATCTGGCTGATGGGTCTTGTCCATATGCTCAGAGTGCAACTGATGGCTATATTTGGGATCTGGAAGGAATTTTCCTCTGAGTCAGATTAGCAGAGACTCGGGGAGCGGGGGGTGTTCGCCTTCCTCTGCAGCATGGGGCATGGGTCACTTGCAAGTTTAAACTAGAGTAAATGGTGGATTCTCTGTAACTTGGAGTCTTTAAACCAAGATTTGAGGACTTCAGTAACTCAGCCAGAGGTTAAGGGTCTATTACAGGAGTGGGGTGGGTGAGGTTCCGTGGCCTGCGATGTGCAGGAGGTCAGACTAGGTGATCATGATGGTCCCTTCTGACCTTAATGTCTCTGAGTCTATTATGGGCTGGTCTACACTAAAACGTTAGGTCAAAGGGAGCTGCCTTAAGTCGACCTGTTAATGTATGTGTCTACACTACTGGGTCCTTTATGCCGATCTAAGTCACCTCTAATGTCGACTTCTGTAATCCACCTCTGCAAGAGGCGTAGCGCTTAATTCGATTTTCATGGGTCGACTGCAAGGTAGTGCAGATGCAGCGTTGTGTAATTTGACTTAATTGGCCTCCAGGTGGTGTCCCACAGTGCTCATTTGTGACCGCTCTGGAGATCATTCTCAACTCTGCTGCACTGCAGCCAGGTACACAGGAAACAGCTCCTCCCCTGCTAAAGCCCAGGGAATTTTTGATTTCCCATTTCCTGTTTGATCAGCATTGGGAGCATGCCAGCTTGAGCACAGCAGATCATGGAGACTACATGCCCCAAATGAGCTCCAGCCTGATCAGCACAGGAGATGGTGGATCTCATTGCTGTGTGGGGAGAAGAGTCTGTGCAGGCAGAGCTCCGATCCAGAAGAATAAACTCTGACATCTATACAAAGATCATTTGTGGAATAGGGGAGAAGGGCTACATGAGGAACACACAGCAATGCTGTGTGAAAATAAAAGAACTTCACCAAGCATACCAGAAGGCAAAGGAGGCGAACAGTTGTTCTGGTGCTGAACCCCACACATGCCAGTTCTACAGCGAGCTGCATGCGATTCTCAGGGGTGACCCTACCAGCACCCCTACAAGAAACGTGGACACCTCACAGGTGTGTGAATCTAGGGACAACAAGAAGGACCATATGGTGGATGAGGAAGAGGTGGAGGAGGAGAATGGGAGACAGGCAAGTGGTGGTTGAATCACAGAAACCCCCTTGGGAACTGCCAAGTGATGTGCCAAGACTACTTCTGCCCCTGCTTTCCCTGCCAGCTCGGGACCCCAGCACCCTGTCTTGCTGAGCCAGTCACACCTGTCTGCTCCAACACAGACCCAGGGTCTGAATTACTTGCCCCAAAGCTGCAGACTTAACTGAAAGCAGCTAACAGAGGTGTTCTTATCTTTAAAACACAGATGCCCAACTCCCAGTGGGGTCTAAACCCAAATAAATCCGTTTTATCCTGTATAAAGCTTATACGGGGTAAACTCATAAATTGTTCGCCCTCTATAACACTGATAGAGAGATATGCATAGCTGTTTGCGCCCCACCCCAGGTATTAATACATACTCTGGGTTAATTAATAAATAAAAAGTGATTTTATTAAATACAGAAAGTAGGATTTAAATGATTCAAAGTCGTAACAGACAGAACAAAGTGAATTACCACGTAAAACAAAATAAAACACTCAAATCTAAGTCTAATACAGTAATACAACTGAGTACAGATAAAAACCTCACCAGTAAGCTTCCTTTTACAGACTAGTGTCCTTCTAGTCTGGGTCCAGCAATCACTCACACCCCCTGTGGTTATTGTCCTTTGTTCCAGTTTCTTTCAGAGATCCTTGGTGTGGAGAGGCTCTCTCTTTAGCCAGCTGAAGACCAAATGGAGGGGTCTCCCACTGGTTTAAATAGACTTTCTCTTGTGGGTGGAGACCCTCTCCTCTCTCCTATGCAAAGTCCAGCTCCAAGATGGAGTTTTGGAGTCACATGGGCAAGCCACATGTCCATGCATGACTCAGAACTACAGGTAGCAGCCATTGTTCACATGCTACCTTGAACGTTTTCAAGTAGACTTCTTATGTGGGTTGGAGCATTCCAAGATCCATTGTTCCTTAAGTGCTTCTTGATTGGGCACTTAACTTTGCAAATTCCTTTCTAACTTAGAAATCAAGCAAGTATACAGCCAATGTTCATAACTTCAAGTACAAAAATGATATATGTGTACAAATAGGATGAATAGATTCAGTAGACCATAACCTTTACAGAGATATGTTACATGGCACATGTAGCATAAAACATATTCCAGTTATGTAATATTCCCATAAAGCATTATGGGATACATCATCACACCATTCTCCCCAAGAGCCAGGAAATATTTTAAACTCTGGAGCCCTGTGGGTCGCAGGACATCACGGTGGCCAACCATGATGCCGGGGAAGGTATCACTGGTGACTACACAATTACAATCAAAGTCCAGTTGAACTTTAGCGGGCACACACATTCGGTGGTATTGCATGTTTACTGTGAAGAAAAAGCAAGGTGCTGTGGTTCTCTGCTTACAAGAGGCCGCTCCAGCTATGCAGAGGGTGGGTCCCAGAAAAGACTGTTTATGTGGACTGGGATAGCCCGGGAATCCTCCATGGATATCTCTAGGAAACTTTAATGGAGTTACTCTACAATCCTTTGCAGAAGGTTTCTGGGCAGGGCAGTCTTATTTCTTCCATCATGGTAGGACGCTTTCCCACGCAACTCCTGAATTAATTCTGCTGGCATCATGGCAGTACACAGCATAGCAGCATAAGGACCAGGTCTATACCCAGACGCTTGCAGCATCTCCTTCCTTTCCACCTCTGTTACCCTCAGGAGACTGATATCACATAGGGTCGCCTAGAGGAAACGGAGGAAGTTCTCATTAAAAGTGCTCTCACGAGCAAAAAAAGGGCATGTAGACCCACCCACCCCCCACATTCCGGATTGCCAAATCACGCAGCCACTAATGTGCCTTTACTGTGCTCAGCATGGGTCGGCAAGTAGTTTAAAGTGGCTGATAGGGGACTGGGGACCCACATGAGAGATTCCGCAATTTGGGAGTGAAAACGTCGTCGTCCCCGCCCTGTTCGTAAACAGCTTCCCGTGGTACTGTGGGGAAGGGTCATTGTTCAACTAGCTACCTCTGCTCCCGACATGAGCCTGCCATAAACTTCATTAAAAGTCCAGTCACCCATGACCCAGGGGGGCCTATTCACCATGGCTGGAGCAGCAAAACGGCACAGTGAATGGTTACAAATTCTGATTATGTTATGGCTTGCACCTAGTGTAATAAGGGTTGTTGTTGTTTTTATGAAAACAGCCTTGCTATGGAAACATTTTATTCATGTACAATGGCTCCTTTATTTTTTCCCATGAATGACAGCTGGAAATGTGTCCTTTGGCATGTCATCAACACTTGAAAGCAGACTTTTGCTGATTAGAAGGAGGAGAAAGAGAACGCGGGAGGACATGTTCACCAAGATAATGAATGCCTCTGGAACAGCTGACACGGAGCTGAGAGCATGGAGGATTTCACTGTCCGAGAAGTTAGACATGGATATGGAGAGCATGTGGTACATTGCCAGGAGTAGTGGCTGAGGGTAGCGATTGTGGTGTATCATGAGGAGTAGGGGCTGAGGCTGACGATTGTGGTTTGTCACCAGGAGTAGGGGCTGGTGGTGACGATTTTGGTGCATCGCCAGTAGTAGAGGCTGACTATGGTGATTGTGGTGCATCGCCAAGAGTAGGTGCTGAGGGTGGCAATTGGGTGTGTCATGAGGAGTAGAGGCTGAGGGCGGCGGTTGTGGTGCATCGTGAGGAGTAGGGGTGAGGGTGGCAATTGTTGTGTATCCCGAGGATTAGGGAATGAGGGTGGCCATTGTGGTATACCGCAAGGCATAGGGGCTGAGGTTGGCAATTGTGGTTCGTCGCCAGAAGTAGCGGCTGAGTGTGGCGATTGTGGTGCATCGTCAGGGGTAGGGACTGAGTGTGTTGATTGTGGTGTACCGCGAGGAGTAGGGGCTGAGGGTTGCGATTGTGGTGTGTCATGAGGAGTAGGGGCTCTGCTATTGGGATTTTGGTGCATTGTCAAGATTAGGGCTGCAGGTGAGAATGGGATGATCAGTAGGAATTGCAGGCTGCTGGTCAGGATTGTGGGGCATGGTGAGAAGTAGCAGGCTGTGGGTCAGAACAGTTGTGCATTCTCAGGAAAAGGTGTCTGAACCTCGGGATTGCAGGTGTTGGGGGCTGAACATCAGGATTGTGCTTTATCATAGGGGGCTTGTCTACACTATAAAATTAAGTCAACTTTATCTAATTTGTCCTCAAGCCTCCAAATTAATTATGTCAATTGTGCATGGCCTCGCCATGCTAATTGTCTCGATGGAGTGTGTCCTCACTAGCAGAGCCTACATTGATGCACAAAGCAGTGCATCGTGGGTAGCTATACCAAAGTGCAACTTGCCGCAGTGTGTTTTGGAAAGTTTGTGCAATGCCTCATGGGACCAAACATTGTTGCAGAGGAGAATGGGAACATTGTGTCGGTATCCCATGATGCACTGTGCTCAACGGCAAACAACCCAGTGGTTTCCGTGCCTTAAAACCTCCACGTGTACACCATAACCCGAGAAGCATGGAGCCAGCTCAGTTTTGCACTCTTGCTGTGAGCATCTCAAACACCTCGCACCTTCTCCTGTAGTATTTCCAATACCAAAGTAGGGTCCGCCATGCGGAACATAGCGATGTCCTGCAAGCAGCCTTGCTGCAAGCCATTGAAAAAAACAATTCACAGTTGCTGCTCACAGTCACAGAGCAGCAGCACTCTCTTGAATGCCGTTTCTGGTCCATTGAAATAGGCATGACTGGTAGGACCAGAACGTTTTGCAGGTATGGGATGATGAACAGTGGCTGCAGAACTTTCGAATGTGGAAGGCCACCTTCCAGGAACTTTGTGCAAAGCTTTCCCCTGCCCGGCAGTTCAGCAACACAAAAATGAGAGCTGCTCTGACAGTGGAGAAGCAAGTGGCGATTGCTATTTGGAAGCTTGCAATGCCAGACAGTTACCGGTGAGTGGGGAATCAATTTACAGTAAGTAAATCAACTGTGGGAGCTGCTGTGCTCCAAGTGTGCAGGGTCATTAATTGACTTCTGCTACAAAGGGTAGTGAGTCTGGGAAATGTGCAGAACATAATGGATGGTTTTGCCATGATGGGGTTTCCTAATTGCGGTGGGGCGATAGATGGCATGCATATCCCCATCTTGGCACCAGACCACCTTGCCAAAGAGTACATAAACAGAAAGGGATACTTTTCAATGGTGTTGCAAGTGCTGGTGGATCACAGGGGGCATTTCACTGACATCAACGAAGGATGGTCGGGAAAGGTTCATGATGCGCACATCTTTAGGAACTCGCGTCTGTTAAAAAAGCTGCAATCTGACACTTCCTTTCCAGACCACAAAATGAACATTGATGACGTTGAGATGCCTATAGTTATCCTGGGAGATCCAGCCTACCCATTTCTCCCATGGCTCATGAAGCCATACACCAGCCATCTGGACAGTAGTAAGGAACAGTTCAACTATAGGCTCAGCAAGTGCAGAATGGTGGTTGAATGTGCCTTTGGTCATTTGAAAGGGCGCTGGAGAAGTTTATTAACAAGGTTGGACCTTAGTGAAGAGAACATCCCCATGGTTACAGCTGCCTGGTGTGTGCTCCATAATATCTGTGGGAAAAAAGGGGGGAAATTTTCCGCAGGGGTGGGCAATTGAGAGAGATCACATGGCAGCCATTTTTGAGCAGCCAGACACCAGGGTAATAAGAAAAGCACAGCAAGGGGCATTGGGTATCCGCGAGGCTTTGAAAAGCCATTTCAGTAACGAGTCACAGTAATGTGAACTACTTGTCTGCATTGTGCTTTCCCAAACCTTCACCTGCTTTGTATCACTGTCCCTGTAAAGCCAACCCCCACCCAAGCCCACTGTTTCTACTCAATAAAGAATATTTATTTCTCAAATCCATTTACTTTATTTAACAAACATAAGTAAAGAGGGAAAACAGAAAAAAAAAAGGTAACCTTGAGGGGAAGGGGTTGTAAAGTTGGAACCTGAGAAACATTTTCAGCTGTGTAACATAACACTGCATTCCACACCATAAAAGGTCTGTGAATGGGCGCCTTCTGTTCCCTGTACCCTCTCCCTAAGTTAAGAGAAAGGGATAATGGACTTTTCACCCACGCCTCAGGGAACTCTTGGGGGAGGGTGATTCTGCGCCAGGCGATGCTGGCTGGCTGTCCACTAGGGTCTGCAGAGGGCCTCTACCACCCTGCTTCTGTTCCTGCAGTTCAACCAGACACCTCAACATGTCTCCTTGGTCCCTCATAATCTGAAGCATCTCATCCTGTGCCACACGCACTTGCTCATTGAAAGCCCTACTCCATGTGTTGCACCACAATCACCAATCTCAACCCCTACCCCTTGCGATACACCACAATCGCCACCCTCAGCCCCTACTCGTGGTGATACACCAACCTCCCATTCTCAGCCCCTACTCCTCATGATGCACCACAATCTCCACCCTCAGCCACTATCCCTCACGACACACCACAATCTCTACCCCCAACCCCTCATGACAAACCACAATTGCCACCCTCAGCCCATACTCCTAGCGATACACCACAATCACCACCCTCAGCCCCATGTCATTGTGACACACCGCAGTCGCCACGCTCACCCTACTCCTCACAAAGCACCACAATCACCACACTCAGCCCCTACTCATGGCAATACACCCAACCTGCCATTCTCAGCCCCCACTGTTCACGATACACCACTGTTGCCACCCTCAGTGTCTACTCCACACAACACACCACAATTGCCACCACCTGCCCCTACGCCTGGTGACAAACCACAATCATCACCCTCAGCCCCTACTCCTCACAGTGCACCACAAGAACCACCCTCAGACCCTACTCCGAGTGACATGCCACAATCACCAAGCTCAGACCGTAATCCTCGTGGTACACCAAAATCAACACCTTCAGCCCCTGCGCCTCGCGATACACCACTGTAGCGGGGTGGTTACCCACTCCCTGGTCTGGAAAGGGTTACAGCCAGCCCTGGGAGAGGGCTGGAGCTGCGAGCTAAAAGCTGGGCTGATTGGGGAAGCAGCCACAGCTGGGCCACGCCCCAATCAGACCTCAGCTGGCCCTGATAAAAGGGCTATGAGCTAGGAGCTAGACACACTCTCCCTCCAGCTTCAGAGGGAGAAGGACCTAGCTGTCTGGGAGCTGAGGGTGCAGGCAACAGAGCAGGGCTGGGGAAAGGCGAGAGGAGTTGGGGAGCTCCCGCCTGGCAACTGCCCAGGCTGCAGGCCCTGTGCAAGGCCAAACCAGGTACTGGGGTTGCAGAGGCTACAGCCCAGGGGGTAGGCAAAGGCAGCAGGTCCAAATCCCCCTTTGCCAATGATGAATGGCTTGTACACTGCAGTCGGCCCCAGTGAGCGGGGGCTAGATGGTGACTGGCAGTAACCGTAGACTGAGGCGAGGTGGGGATAGAGGGTTGGGGGTTCCCCTGGGTGGGGAGACCCAGAGAGTGGGGGTACTGCCAGGGGGCAGCACCCAAGGTAAAGGGGCCCCAGGGTCCGGGAGGGACACGGGGGCCAGCAGCAAGCAGGCCAGCAGAGGGCGCTCTGGAGCTGGAGAGCTAATTCCCAGGACGACCAGCAGGAGGCACCACGCCGGTGAGTCGCTGCATCACTACAACCACAATTGCCACCCTCAGCCCCTACTAATCACGACACATCACAATTGCCACCCTTAGCCCCTACTCCTGGCGATGCACCCAACCTGCCAGCCTCTGTCATGCACACCTTGTACACGGGAATTTGCTGGGCTGCTACCAGCAGGTCAGGCTTCGGTACCAGATACAGACTGTCTCAGAGACAGACACACAGGCGTTGGGGGTGGGGATGGAGATGGGGGGGCAATGCCCCCCCCAAACTGCAACCCTCAGGCAGGCGTAATATTTGCCCCTCCCACACGCAGCCCCCATTGGCCTGACTGGAGCTGTCCCCCTCCCCCAAATATAGAAGTCAAACTTTGCCTATGATCAGATAGGTTCACATGGGGCGCTGGGACAATTTTTGTTGTGGGGATGCTGAGAGCTATTGAACCAAACTGTAAACCCTGTATCTAATGGAAACCTTTTCAAACCAGGGGGTGCTGCCGCGCCCCCAGCACGCCTAGTTCCATCCCCTATTTGGGTTCAGTATAAGATCCTGTAATGCTCTGCCAGGGAGGGCTGAAGTTCGCTTAAATAAGATGTGATGCACACTGCCATCTAGTGTCTGAACAGTATAATACAGTGTAGCGTTCCGTTACACCCCCTGCTCCTGAGGATGCTCCACAGTTGCAACCCTCAGCCCCCCTACCTCTGAGGTTGCACCCCCACATTCTAACCTTCAGCCCCTCCAACTCCTAAGGCACAATTCTAGCCCATACCCCCTACTTCTGACAATGCACCACACTCCCGACCCACAGCCCACACTGCTCCAACCAATGCTCCACAATCCCAACCCACAGCACCACGCTCCTGATAATACGTTACATTCCTGACCCACAGCCTGGCCTATTCTTAACTACACACCAAAACCCTGACTCTCAGTCCTCTACACCTGACAATGCACCACAATCCCGAACCACAACCTCCTACTCCTGATGATACACCCCCAATCCCAACCCAGAGCCCACTCTGCTCTGAATGATGCACCACACTCTCAGGCTGTTGCCCCCATTCTTAACGATGCACCACAGTCTTGCCCTGCATCCTCCCTGCTCCTGACGATGCAGCAACATCCAAACCCACAGCCCCCCTATTCTTGATGCAGCACCACGATTCCGACCTGCAGAGCCCCTCCTTCTCACAAAGCACCACACTCCCGACCCTCAGCCCCCTCGGCTATGAATGATGCACCACACTCCCAACTCGAGGCCCCCTACCCCTGACTACACACTACAGACCTGACCCCACCGCCCTGCCTATTCGTAACAATGTCCCACAACTCTGACCCTCTGCCCCCTCCGCCTGATGATGCACCAGAATTCTGACTCATAGAGCCTCTACTTCTTTGAGTGGTTGCTCATATCGATTCCAATTAGGTGTGTGCAAGGTCTACTGCCCTGGAAGCCGCCACTGGGTGGCATCTCACGGGGGAGCTCCTGGTGCCAAAGGCTCGGGAGCCGGCACTGACAACTTTGGCCCACGGGGGGGGGGGCGCGCCATCAAGCCCAGTGCTCTTAGACTCTCCGAGCCAGGTGGTGGAGGATGTGGAGTTGCCATTCACCCCGGACATCCGCGAGGGACCTAATAGCCATGACAGCACCACGGTCCCCGGCTGCTCGAGAGAAGCCTCCGGTGCTGCAGCACGGACCTTGGTCTCGAGGCAAGCCCGCAATGTTAATGTGCCCATCTGCATCTCCGCAGCACCGGTCCCCGGCACTGACAAGAAGACCCTGCTCAGAGTCCCATTACTGCTCAGAATCGCAGCACTGGTCTGACACGTGGCACCAGTCCTGGCACCGTTTCCCATTGCAGCACCACTCCCCGTTAAGGCACCGGTCCCCGACACAGCGGAGGTCCTGCTCCTGGCACCATTCATCATGGCACCGCTCAACGTCTCGATGCCATTCCACTCTATGGCATCACTCCAGATCACGGCACTGCTCCCCAGCCTTGCGGAACCGCTCCCCTGCCCAGCTCTGCTTGGCACTGCCCTGGCCTTCATGGTCCCGGTCTTCATCTTAGGGCTCGGAGGTGGAATCCCGATATTCCAGACAAAGCCGACACAGGTTGGGTCACAGGCAGCCAGATGTGGGTGCAGGGCATTCACCTGCGCAGTGGCAAGGGCCAGTGCAGTGGCCATCCTGGACCCCTTCGACATACCACCAGGCCCTGGGCCCCCATCCAAGGGCTCCCAATCGGTGGTGTCCAAGCCATGGGCACCGGCGCATCGGCCAGTTGCCCCGTCCCTAGTGGTGCTGAGGTGACAGCAGCCACCATACCTCCCCCAGAGCTGACCCCCACCACTGCAGTGGACACAGGGGTAGTCAGTCCAGAACTGGAGGCGGGGCAGGAGATCCCAGGGGACCAGGAGGGCCATCAGGACCCTGTACCCCTGTCATAACTATAAAGGGAAGGGTAACAGCTCTCCTGTGTACAGTACTAAAATCCCTCCTAGCCAGAGACTCCAAATCCTTTTACCTGTAAAGGGTTAAGAAGCTCGGGTAACCTGGCTGACACCTGACCCCAAGGACCAATAAGGGGACAAGATACTTTCAAATCTTGGGGGGGGAAAGGCTTTTGTGTGTGTCCTTGTTTAAGGGGTTGTTCGCTCTTGGGACTGAGAGGGACCAGACATCAATCCAGGTTTTCCCTATCTTTCTAAACAAGTCTCTCTTATTTCAAAATTGTAAGTAAAAGCCAGGCAAGGCGTCTTAGATTTACTTTGTTTTTCTCAACTTGTAAATGTACCTTTTACTAGAGTGCTTATCTTTGTTTGCTATACTTTGAACCTAAGACAGAGGGGGTTCCTCTAAACTCTTTAAGTTTGATTACCCTGTAAAGTTATTTTCCATACTGATTTTACAGAGATGATTTTTACCTTTTTCTTTAATTAAAAGCCTTCTTTTTAAGAACCTGATTGATTTCTCCTTGTTTTAAGATCCAAAAGGGGTTTGGATCTGTATTCACCAGGAGTTGGTGAAAGGAAGGAGGGGGGAAGGGTCAATTTCTCCTTATTTAAGATCCAAGGTGTTTGGATCTGTATTCACCAGGGAATTGGTGAAGGTCTCTCAAGGCTACCCAGGAAAGGGAATTAGCTTTGGGATGGTGGCAGCGGACCAGAACTAAGCTGGTAGTTAAGCTTAGAAGTCTTCATGCAGGCCCCTACATTTGTACCCTAAAGTTCAAAGTAGGGATACAGCCTTGACAACCCCCATTGACATCCTCGCTGTCTTCCCCCAATGAGGCAGTCACAGGGACTGCCAACTCAGGGCCAGCTCCCATAGACAACCACGCTCACCAGGACCTGCTGTGCAGGGTGGCGCGTAACATGGGTCTGCAGGCCGAGGAGGTGGGAGAGCTGGAGGACCCCATGATTGACATCTTGATGCCAGAAGGCCCATCGAGGGTGGCTCTACCCCTCATTAAAACCATCCAGGCCAACACAAAGACCCTATGGCAGATCCCGGTCTCCATACCTCCCACAGTGAAGGGTGTGGAGAGGAAGTACTTCATTCTATCTAAGGGTACAAATACCTCAACACCCACCCACAGCCCTGCTCATTGGTAATGACTGCAGTGAACGAACGGGAGAGGAAGCAGGGTCCTACTCCCAAGTCAAAGGAGTCCAAGTGGTTGGACCTTTTCGGGCGCAAGGTCTAGTCGACCGGGGGTTTGCAACTCAGGATTGCCAACCAGCAAGCAATCCTGAGCCGGTACAGCTTCAACTCCTAGAACTCCATGTTAAAATTCAGGGAGATGGTACCCGCGGAGTCCAGGGAGGAGTTTGGGGCAATGGTTGAGGAGGGCAAGGCAGTGGCACAGACCCCCTTACAGGCCTCACGAGATGCTGCAGACTCAGCGGCGCAAACCTTGTCCTCAGGCATCGCTATGAGAAGAAGCTCATGGCTTCAGGCATCCGGGCTTTCCCCAGAGGTGCAGCAAACACTACAGGACCTGCCCTTTGATGGTGCAGGCCTTTTCACGGTGCAAATGGACTCCAGGCTGCACAGCCTCAAAGACTGCCAGGCTACTATGAAGTCGTTCGGCATGCACACTCCGGCAACCCAATGGAAATATTTTAAGCCCCGGCCGCATCAGTGCTCCTATCCTCCTCGGCCGAGGCAGGATTTTTACAGAAAATGGGGCAGGAATGGCAGGCACAAGCTGCCCCATCCCTCGCCCGGGCAGGGCCAGGGCCCAACCAAACCACTGTTGGGCTCAAAGCAGGCCTTTTGAAGGTGCGCCCGAGGATGGCGCACCAGCCACAGCTTCCCCTTGTTTTCTCAACCATCTGTCCCACTTTTACCATGCTTGGTCCCAAATAACATTGGACCGCTGGGTTCTCCGCACGGTAGAAGTGGAATATGCCCTACAGTTCTGTTCCTCCCCTCCCTCCCACCCCCTTTCCCCATCCCTATTCAGGGACCCTTCTCACAAGCAACTCCTTATCCAGGAGGTGCGGGCACTCCTCGCCGTAGGGGCAGTGGAGGAGTTTCCTTGGGCGCTAAGGGGCAAGGGATTCTACTTCCATTATTTCCTAATCCCCAAAGCCAAGGGGGGTCTCAGACCCATTCTAGACCTGCAGAGCCTCAACAGATTCATTAAAAAGTTGAAGTTCCACATGGTCTCCCTGAGCTCTATTATGCCTCCTCTGGATCCGGGAGACTGGTACGCCGCCCTCAACCTCAAGGATGCGTACTTCCACATATCCATATGTCCTGCTCACAGACAGTTCCTCCAGTTTGTGGTCAACCACAACCATTACCAATTCACGGTCCTCCCCTTCGGTCCAGCCCCTTGAGTATTCACCAAGTGTATGTCAGTTGTCGTGGCCTTCCTCTGTCGAAGGCAAGTGCAGGTATACCCATACCTCGACGACTGGCTTCTTCAGGGGCACTTCAAGGATCAGGTGGATGCACAGATCCACTTTGTGAGATCCACCTTTCACAGGCTGGGCCTTCTTCTCAATGAGAGCAAGTTGACCCTGGTACCAATTCAAAGGATAGAGTTCATCGGGGCTGTGATAAATGAAAGGGCGGACCCAGCTAGCCAGTTAGCTATAAAATCCCTCTCAGTAGATGTTCTCTACTTACTTTTTAACCTTTACAAGTAAAGCATCACTGCGATGCATAGGTAAAAGGAAGTGAGTGGGCACCTGGCCAAAAGAGCCAATGGGAAGGCTAGAACTTTTTAAAATTGAAAGAAGACTCCCCTTTTGTCTGTCTGTGTTGTTCTCCTGGAGAGCAGAAACAGGGCTGGAACTATGCTGTAAAATCTTGCCCCAGGTATGGAAAATCATCAAATCATACCTAGAAACTACTCATTTGAAACCCCAGATATGTAAGTAGATCAGGAAATGTCTAGGAAGATGTGATTAGGTTTATCTCTTTTATTTCTTTATAGCTTATGTACTCCTCTGTGCTAACCCCAGGTGCTTTTGTTTTGCTTGTAACCTTTAAGCTTGGACCTCAAGAGAGCTATCATGATGCTTAATGTTGTTGTTTTTAATCTAGAAAAAAGCCTAAGTTCCAGATGTATTTTCTTTCTTTTTGTTTTTAATAAAATTTACCTTTTTTAAGAACAGGATTGGATTTTTGTGTCCTAAGAGGTTTGTGCATGTTGTTTAATTAGCTGGTGGCAACAGCTGATTTCCTTTGTTTTCTTTCTCAGCTCTACCCCAGAGGTGGGGTGAAAGGGCTTGAGGGTACCCCACAGGAAGGAATTCCAAAGTGCGCCCTCCTGGATTCTCAAAGGGGTTTCTTGCACTTGTGAGGTAGCAGCATCTACCCATCCAAGGTCAGAGAGAAGCTGTAACCTTGGGAGTTTAATACAAGCCTGGAGTGGCCAGTATTAATTTTTAGAATCCTTGCAGGCCCCAACCTTCGGCACTCAAAATGCCAGAGTGGGGAATTAGCCTTGACAGGGGCAGTGCTGGACGTGGGTTGAGTCATGGCATTCTTGCCAGAGGCCCGCTTCCAGGCAATGTCAGACATCATACAAGGCCTCAGACAGTACCCCACCACCACAGCACGGGCTGCCTGAGGCTTCTTGGTCATATGGTGTCTTGCACATATGTGGTTCAGCATGCCAGGATGCACCTCAGACTTCTCCAGGCTTGGCTCACGTCAGCCTATCGCCTGGAGCGCAACAGTCTGAACCTAGTGGTCACCCTTCCGGTGCAGGTCCTCCAGTCCCTCGGCTGGTGGCTCGACCCACAAAATGTGTGCAAGGGAGTCCCCTTCCGCAGGCCCCAGCCCTCCCTGTCCCTGGTAACGGACACGTCAGCTCTGGGGTGGGACGTACACCTGGGGGGTGAGAAAACAAGGGGAAGCTGTGGCTGGTGTGCCGTCTAGAAGCTAAAAGGTTAAACCCCACTCTGCTCATGTGCTTGGAGTTGGTTAGAGAGGTCCTGCTTGGTAGCAGGAAGCCCTCCACTAGGGCCACTATCTGGCAAAGTGGAAGAGGTTTGCAATCTGGTGCTCCCAGGGCCATACTCCACCGTTGCAGGCCCCCATTCCTCTCATCCTGGAGTACCTGTTATACCTTAAGCAGCAGGGTCTGGCAGCTTCTTCCATCAAGGTGCATTTGCAGCTATCTCTGCATTCCACCCAGGAGTGGCCAGTAGCTCCATTTTTGTCAACCCCATGGTTGGTCACTTCCTCAAAGGTCTGAAGCATCTGTACCCACAGATTCGGCAGCCGATCCCTGCATGAGACCTCAATCTGTTTCTTTCCAAACTAATGGGGCCTCCGTTTGAACCGCTGGGGACTTGTTCACTTCTGTACCTATCATGCAAGGTTGCCTTTCTAGTTGCCATTACTTCGCCAAGGAGGGTCTTGGAACTTAAGGCCCTCACCTCCGATCCTTCCTACATGGTTTTCTTTAAAGACAAGGTGCAGTTTAGACCTCACCCTGCCTTCCTTCCAAAGGTTCTGTCCCAATTTCACTCCAACCAGGACATTTTTCTTCCTATTTTCCTAAACCTCATGCGAGCAGCCAGGAACAAAGACTCCACTTACTGGACGTTCAGTGGGCGCTCGCCTTTGACATCGAGCACATGAAGCCATTACAAAAATCGAACCAGCCGTTCATGGCAGACTGGATGAAAGGTCTCCTGTTCTTTTCGCAGAGTATCTCATCGTGGATCACCTCCTGCATCAGCACCTGCTACGAATTGGCCAATGTTCCAGCCCCAGCTCTCCCGGCCCATTCCACAAGGGTGCAGGCTTCCTCGACGGCGTTCCTGGCCCAGGTATCAATTCAAGAGATCTTCAGGGCGGCGACGCGGTCCTCAGTGCACACTTTTGCTGCTCACTACGCCATCATCCATCATGCCAGAAACAATGCAGCATTCAGCAGAGCAGAGCTCCAGTCTGATATTCCATAACTCCGACCCCACCTCCTGTGTAGAGCTTGGGAGTCACCTAATTGGAATCGATATGAGCAAACCCTCGAAGAAGAAAAACGGTTACTCACCTTCTTGCAATTGTTGTTCTTCGAGATGTGTTGCTCAGATCCATTCCAAATCCACCCGCCTTCCCCTCTGTCGGACTAGCTGGCAAGAAGGAACTGAGGAGGTGCCAGGTCAACAGGGTCATATATTGAACGCCATGAAGGCGCCACTCCAGGGGGCTCCACAGCCTACCCGACGGGTGCTTCTAGGGGAAAAACTTTCTGACGACTGCACGCGGTGCGCACACACCTAATTGGAATGGATATGAACAATGCATCTTGAAGAACAACAGTTACAAGAAGGTGAGTAACCGTTTTTTCTGAATATGCAACACAGCCCACTCTACTCCAAACAATGCACCACACTCCTGACCAGCAGCCCCCTACTCCTGACGATGCACCCCAATCCCAAACCATAACCCCTCTGCTCCTGAACAAGCACCGCACTCCTGACCCGCAGCCCCAGTCCTGATGGTGCACCACAATCCCAACCCAGTTTCTACTCCAGACCACACACCAGGATTGCAATCCACACACCCCCTACCATTGAGAATGCATCATAATTCTGACCTGTAGACCCCTACTTCTTACAATGCCCCACAGTCACGACCCTCATCCCCCCGCTGCTGACGATGCACCACAATCCCAGACTACAGCCCCCTCCTCCTGAGGATGCACCATTATCCCAGCCTGTAGCCCCTCCACTCCTGACAATGCACCCCACTCCTACTTGTGAGGGTGCCCCACCATTCCAACTCGCAGCCCCTTATCGCTGAGGATGCTCCACATACCTGATAACATCGTCTACCCCAAGGCCTTTATCGGCATAACAACACTCTCCAGTAATCACACTCCTAACATATGGATTTGAACCGGAAACGCTTTTTAAACATCCCCCCCAGACCATTTTGTGGATACCAATTTTCATGACAATTTCCCTAGCCATGTGGATTTTACAACCATTTTAATATTAAAATTAGTTCGGGGGGGCTGTATCTGAGAAATCCCTTCACCAGATGACCCAGACTTGCCCCACTACCTCTCCCCCTGGCCCTGGTGAGGTACAGCAACTTGCCAACCAATCTACAGCTGTGCATGGATTTTAGAGCATTTTGAAATAGTGGGTCTCAAAGAGAAAGGGGTCCTTTCCAGGCAATGCCCCCCAAGTCCCTCTGCAGAAAGCAGGCACCATCTTGCACACAGGAGACAGTCTCAGAAACCTTCCTATGGCTCAGATTTGATGGCTGAAGCATGTTGCCTGACGCTATCTAGTAACTCTGAGGGCAGGTGCCTCCATGTGCTTGTATCCACCCTGAAGCAGCGTCCTGCCATGCATGCCCAAATCACTCTCTAGAGTGTCGCCCAGACTGTATTGCAGGAACTTCTTGCTCAGGTGACCCCAAATTTGGCCCACTAGCCCAGAGGCATAACAATTGGCAAGGGAAGCTGAGTTCGCGGTGGATTTTAGAGCATTTACTGATGAATGGTAAACTTGTCGCAACCTTATCTGGAGTGGAGCAACTGCCCTGAGTGTGCAACTCAGTCTCTCAGCTTGCTGGAGAGGCCAGTGCCCAAGGGAGTGAGAACCGCGCTTTATTCACAGCCTCATTGTTTATACGCTAGCAGAGTCAATGTGAATGTCCAAGTCTTGAACAAAACAGGCTAGATCTGCAGCAATTGGCACCGCGATTTGGTCAGCTCATGCTCCATGGGCGATAACAGATAATAGTTAGGATGGGACCCGAAGATCAGCCTCTTGGAGAATGAACTGTTTCCTTCCCCAGTTATAAATAATCAGCAAATGCTAGTTACACAAAAAGGGAATCAGTGCAGTTTTTGCTGCTTATTGTAATAACCTCTATACTTCAGCTACTCCATGGCCTGACGTTGTTCAAAAATACCCGGTGGGACGTTGCACCCCATAATGCTTTATAGAAATATGCTCATGAGTGTAAATATGACAGAACTGGAATATGTTTTATGCTAGATATGCCATGTAACATATCTCTGCATTTTTGTATTCAAAGTTATGAATATTGGCTATATACTTGTTTGATTTTAAGTAGCCTCGGGCCTTGGCTACACTTACGAGTTACAGCGCTGTAAAGCCACCCCCAGCGCTGTAACTCACTCCCCGTCCACACTGGCAAGGCATGTACAGCGCTGTATCTCCGTGGTTGCAGCGCTGCATGTACTCCACCTCCCCGAGAGGAATAGCGAGTATTGCGCTGCCGCTGCGGCGCCAGTGTGGCCGCCCAATGCGCTGTGAATGGCCTCCAGAAGTATTCGGCAGTATCCCACAATGCCTGTTCTCGCCACTCTGGTCATCAGTTCAAACTCTACTGCCCTGGCCTCAGGTAACCAACCATGTGACCCACCCTTTACATTCCCCGGGAATTTTAAAAATCCCCTTCCTGTTTGCTCAGCCCGGCGTGGCGTGGAGTGCTATCAGCGAATCTTTCCAGGTGACCATGCCTCCACGCACCAAGCGAGCCCCAGCATGGAGCAATGGCGAGTTGCTGGACCTCATCAGTGTTGGGGGGAGGAAGCTGTACAGTCCCAGCTGCGCTCCAGCCGTAGGAATTACGGTACCTTCGGGAAGGTATCAAAGGACATGATGGAAAGTGGCCATGACCGGGATGCCCTGCAGTGCAGGATTAAAGTGAAGGAGCTGTGGAGTGCCTACCGCAAAGCCTGCGATGCAAACGGCTGCTCGGGTGCTCCCCCCCACGACCTGCCGATTCTACAAAGAGCTGGATGCAATACTTGGGGTTAACCCCACCTCCACTCCGAGCACCACCATGGACAATTCATTGCCGGTGGGGGGGAGGGAGGAGGAGGAGGAAAATGGGAGTGAGGGTGATGGGCCGGATGGAGACACCCCGGAATCCCTGGAGCCATGCAGCCAGGAGCTCTTCTTGAACCAGGAGGAAGGTAGCCAGTCGCAGCGGCCGGTACTTGATGGAGGACAAACAGAAGAGCAGGTTCCCGGTAAGCGGGTTTTTTTTCGGGAAGGAATTTTTTTGGTGCGGGCTCTTTGGGAGAGGAGGGTTAGGCATGCATGCCTAGATGCGGAAGAGTGCATTGATGTGGTTTATCACATCACGGTAATCGGCCTCGGTAATCTCCTCGAATGTCTCATCCAGAACTAGGGTGACCAGATGTCCCTATTTTATAGGGACAGTCCCGATTTTTGGGTCTTTTTCTTATATAGGCTCCTATTACCCCCCACCCCCGTCCCGATTTTTCACACTTGCTGTCTGGTCACCCTATCCAGAACGTGTGCAATGCGCTTGCGCAGGTTTATCGGGAGAGCCACCGTGATCCTTGTCCTAGCCAGGCTAACGTGTCCGTGCCACTGTGCCGCGAGGGGCGGGGGGGACCATTGCTGCACACAGGCAAGCTACATATGGGCCAGGGCGGAAGCCGCATTGCAGTAGAAGACCCTCCCTTGCTTCCCAGGTCACCCTCAGCAGCGAGCTATCATCCAGGGCGAACTCCTGTGGAAAATGTTGGGACAGTGTTCAGTGTAGATGCCCCCTGAAGCTGTTGGCTCTCCCCAAGGCACAGAAACCCAGAGGACAGTGCAGCCCTGAAACAATCAGTCCCCCTTACTCACCATTTTGAGGCTCCCGTGGGATATGTGTGCTCTGTTTCGGATGGGAAAATTATGCTATTGTGTAGATGCTGTGTGTTTTCTACTCCTTAAGTGCGGGGGAAATCATTACTCTGTCTGGTATAAACAATGCTGCCTCTGTTAAATGTTGCATGTTGCCTATACAGCTGCATCAACCTTGAGACCTCAGCCGTCCCTCTTATCGCCTGCTCAGAGACTGCAAAGACTCAGGAAGAGACCGCGAAAAAGCAAAGAAGACATGCTGCAAGAAGTGATGCGGCAATCTATTAAAGAGAATGAGAAAGCACAGAACTGGAGGGAGAGAGAAAGCAGGATCCGCCAGGAAAACGCAGCACACCGGTGGCAAAGCATGGAGCACTGGCAGCAGAGCACGGATCGGCTCATAAGCATCCTGGAGCGCCAAGCAGATGCTATCCAGGAGCTCGTAGCCATGCAGAAGGAGCAGTACCGCAAACGCAAACGCCAACCCCCCCCCCCAGCCCGTGTCCCAAAACTCTTTCCGTTGTGCCCCACTGTCACCTCCAACCCACTTTACTCAACTTCTGTGTTCTTCATGCCACCAGCTGCCTCCAACACCAGTATCTTCACCACCCAGCCCTAAAAACCACGACCCTTACCCTCTGCACTCAACCCCCATCACCATGCAGTATAGCTATCCTGAAGTGCAGCACTCACTGCACAGCACACCAGACAGGACATATGCGAATCTGTGATTGTACCGTTCCCCACTCCACCCCCTTGTTTCTTTTCAATAAATATTTTTTTTTTCTTTTCGATAAATGGATTTTTTGGCTTTGAAAACATTCTTTATTATTGCATAAAGTAAAAGACTCCTTAGCCCAGGAAATAAACAGGCACTGCAAGTCTGCTTGTCTGCTTAGCAAACACTGATTCCTAAAGATTGGAACTACTGCACTTCACTCCCGTGCAAGGCACCAGATATCACTGCTGGTTTTCAGCCTCAAATTGCTCCCTCAAGGCATCCCTAATCCTTGCAGCCCCGCGCTGGGCCCCTGTAATAGCCCTGCTCTCTGGCTGTGCAAATTCAGCCTCCAGGTGTTGAACCTCGGAGGTCCATGCCTGAGTGAAGCTTTCACCCTTCCCTTCACAAATATTATGGAGGACACAGCACGCGGATATAACCGCGGGGATGCTGTTTTCGGCCAAGTCCAGCTTCCCATACAGAGATCGCCAGCGGGCCTTTAAACGGCCAAAGGCACACTTCACAGTCATTCAGCACCGGCTCAGCCTGTAGTTGAACCGTTCCTTGCTGCTGTCAAGGCTCCCTGTGTAGGGTTTCATGAGCCACGGCATTAACGGGTAAGCGGGATCTCCAAGGATCACAATGGGCATTTCAACTTCCCCTACCATGATCTTCCGCTCTGGGAAAAAAGTCCCGGCCTGCATATTCCTGAACAGCCAAGTGTTCCGAAAGATGCGTGCGTCATGCACCTTTCCGGGCCAGCCTGTGTTAATGTCAATGAAACACCCACGGTGATCCACAAGCGCCTGGAGAACCATAGAGAAATACCCCTTCCGATTAACGTACTCTGATCCTAGGTGGGGTGGTGCCAGAATAGGAATGTGCGTCCCATCTATCGCCCCTCCACAGTTAGGGAACCCCATTTGTGCAAAGCCATCCACTATGTCCTGCACGTTACCCAGAGTCACGGTTCTTCTGAGTAGGATGCGATTAATGGCCCTGCAAACTTGCATCAACACGATTCCAACGGTCGACTTTCCCACTCCAAACTGGTTTGCGACCGACCGGTAGCTGTCTGGAGTTGCCAGCTTCCAGATTGCAATAGCCAGCCGCTTCTCCACTGGCAGGGCAGCTCTCAATCTCGTGTCCTTGCGCCGCAGGGTGGGGGCGAGCTCCTCACACAGTCCCATGAAAGTGGCTTTTCTCATCCGAAAGTTCTGCAGCCACTGCTCATCATCCCAGACTTCCATGATGATATGATCCCACCACTCGGTGCTTGTTTCCCGAGCCCAAAAGCGGCGTTCCACGGTGCTGAGCATGTCTGTGAATGCCACAAGCAATTTTGTGTCGTACGCGTTACGCGGCTCGATAGCATCGTCGGACTCCTCACTCTCACTGTCACTTTGGATCTTAAGGAATAGTTCGATAGCCAAACGTGACGTGCTGGCGAGATAAGTCAGCATTTGCCTCAGCAGTTCGGGCTCCATTTCCCGCAGATAGATCGCGCTGCACAGAAACCGTTGAAAGATGGCGCCAAAGGTGGACAGAAACAAAGGGATTTCTGGGATGCGAAGCGATGCATCACGGGGCGTTGGGACAGGACCCAGAATGCCCCACACCCACGCCCCCTTCCCACAACCCACGGCGCTAGAATGGGAAGAGGTGCTCTGTGGGATAGCTGCCCACAATGCACCGCTCCCAATGGTGCAGCAAATGCTGCAAATGTGGCCACGACAGTGCGCTGGGCAGCTGTCAGTGTGGACAGACTGCAGCGCTTTCCCTACTCAGTTGTACAAAGTCAGGTTTAACTCACAGCGCTGTACATCTGCAAGTGTAGCCAAGGCCTAAGTGAAGCAGTTGGTCAGCTTCTTGAGAAAAGACTATTCTCAGTAAGTGCTCAATCAAGAAACACTTAAGCTAACAATGAACTTTGAGAGACACCAATCCACATCTGAGCTTTCCTCGGAATGTGGCGTCAGCCTGTAAAGAACTGAGTCATGCATGGACATGTGACTTGCCCATGTGACTCCAAAACTCCATCTTGGATCTGGATTCTGCATAGGAGAGGGGAAGGGGTTTCCATTCACAAGAGAGAGACTATATAAGCCCCTGGGGAAACCCCTCCATTTTGTCTTCAGCTGGCACAAAAGATAGCCTCTCCACCCAAGGAGAGGCCTGAAAGAAACTGGAACAAAGGACAGTAACTACAGGGGTGTAGGTGATTGCTGGACCCAGGCTAGGAGGAAGTCTAATCTGTAAAAGAGGCTTATTGGAACATTTTTAAGGGTGAGATTTACCTGCATTTAGTTTTTACTATTAGGCTTAGACTTGCGTGTTTTATTTTATTTTGTTTGGTAATTTACTTTGTTCTGTCTGTTATTACTTGGAACCACTTAAATCCTACTTTTTCTATTTAATAAAATCACTTTTGACTTAGTAATTAACCCAGAGTAAGTATTAATACCTGGGGGGGCGGGCAAACAGCTGTGCATATCTCTCTATCAGTGTTATAGAGGGTGAACAACTTATGAGTTTACCCTGTATACACTTTATACAAGGTAAAACGGATTTATTTGGGGTTTGGACCCCATTGGGATTGGGTATCTGAGTGCTGGAGACAGGAGCACTTCTTAAGCTGTTTTCAGTTAAGCCTGCAGCTTGTGAGGAATGTGGTTCAGACTTAGATCTGTGTTTGCAGCAGGCAAGCGTGTCTGGCTCAAACAAAGCAAGGTACTGAAGCCCCAAGCTGGCAGGGAAAACAGGCTCAGAGGTAGTCCTAGTACATCAGGTGGCAGTCCCAAGGGGGTTTCTGTGACCCAACCCATCACCCCCGGTGCGACGGGATCCACAGGGTGCAGCCTGGGACTGTGGGATTGCTGTACCCCCTTAATTCTCCAGCCTGGGCTGTCTCTCACAATGCTTTGCTAGTGACGAGCAGCAAGCCTCTCCAGGTACTGTGATCACTCAGCACTACAGCATGTGGAGTCCCACACCCAGCTAGATTGCATGAATGCTCCCAGAGCCACTCATGAATCACACAGAGAAAGGCACCAGCCGAATCCCCCCAGCTCCCAGCCTTGCACCTCAGGAACATACTGTCTTGCACTGCTCAAGCAGTGCAAATTTATTAATTGGTTCACCACTTCATTGATGGAAAGTGGATATACACCAGCCTTTGTAAACCTGAGCCGATTTACCAAACACTTCAGACAAACTCACTGATAAAGATAAACAGTTAAACAAATTTATTGACTACAAAAGATAGATTTTAAGTGATTGGCAAAAAGTCAGAGTTAGTTACCAAAAGAAAAGAAAATATAAGCATGCAATCTAAACTTTCAACCCTATTAGACTGGGCAACATCTAGATTAATCAGTTTTTCTCACCCCACTGGATATTGCAGTTCATAGTACACAGGTTTCACCCTTGAAACCTGGGCTAGTCTCCTCTGTTGGAGTCTTCAGTCTTCTGAGTGTCCTTGTTGCTTGCAGCATAGATGGGGGAAGGAGAAAAGGCGAAGAATGGGGCTACTGTGTTCTATTTTATACCCTTAGGCCATGTGCTTGAGAACACAAGTCCAGGCATGTCTGGTGGCATTGTTGAGTCCCCAGGCAAGATTGAGCAATTCCCCTGGTGTGGCCTTATGCAGGTGAGGCACTGAATTGTAACTAGACAATGGCTGTTGATGGGTTGTTTGACACCTGCCCGGGCTTTGGTTACTTTCCTTGGCATTGTGTCTGGAGAACTAGTATCTGGGCGCTTCCCAAACTCACAGCATATTTTAGTGACAACCATACAACACAATTCTCATAACTTCATATGCATTAATGATACACATATTTAGATAGAACAGTGACTTTTGTTAGAGATGGAAAGAAGGAGCAGGAGGACCCAGAGGCGGATTGAGTATACAGACTTCTTTATTGCAGTAATTGTTCTCCTCGACCCAATTGTCGAGTAAGCCCCGAATTAATCACATCACGCCCTTTTATCTAAGTTAATATGTAAATACCCACATTTACAACAATGCCCCCAAAATCCTTATTTAGTAATATGAACTCCCATATCATGAATATTAATAGCTATATACTGAATAGAATTATATTTGCCCCTGTTTACTGTTTACAGCATTAAGCATATTATACAGACATTTTTACCTTGAAGATACATTTCTTTGCAGTAATTGTAGCCACGAGTTCCCTTAATCAGCAGTTCACAGGGGAGGGAGGAAGGGGCCATGACCCTGAGCTCATTTATGTAGCTGGGAGAGGAAGGGAAGGGGGAGATAACACATCTTCACACAAAAGGTATCCTTCAGACCACCATATTCCTTGTGCAGCTGCAACGCTTCTCTATCCTTAACAAGCAGAAGGGAAGGGAAAAGGATGGCAACTTTATCTATCAAGCAAAGAAATTGTGCTTGCCTGTGCCTTACTCCCTATTACCATGATAACAGTTACCCAGGTATTTACTTAACCCTTACATACCCCAACAACTTTCTTAAAGTGGTCTGTGAGTGCTGACAGGGGAGTGTGGCTGGGATGGTCTGCGTTGGGGGATGGGAGAATGACTGAAGGGAAATACCTGAGCCTGTAACATGAGAACCCAGGAGGGGGCTGGGGCCAGGTGACACCTTTGCCCGGGAAACTGAACAAAGGCTGTGGGAGGGGTCGCTGATGGGGAGTCGGGGAAGCTGGCTGGTGAGGTGGCTGGAGGCAGGGAGGGCTCTGACCTCTGGAGGGGGCCTGGGGTGCCCGAGGACCCCAAGATGGACCTAACTGAGGGGTATCCTGTTGTCTGTGCCTGCAAGACCTGTCTCGGACTGTATTCCCGTCATCTAAATAAACCTTCTGCTTTACTGGCTGGCTGAGAGTCATGGTGAATCGCAGGAAGCCGGGGGTGCAGGGCCCTGAGTCCCCCCTTACTCCGTGACAACTGGTGGGAGCGGTGGGATCTACTGCACCCCGTGGACGGCGCTTCCTGCAGTAAGTGACTGGGGAGCAGTAAAACGAAGGGGGATTGACGGGGACCAGGCGTGCTGAGGAGTCAGAGAGAGACGGTTATCACCCCTGGGAGTGTGTGACCAGCGAGAAGGACTTTTGCAGTAACAGGGTCCCCCGGGGGATCGCAGCGAGTGGTCCCAGGGGCGGAGGAGTCTGCAGCTCGACCCTGGCAGAGAGGTGGTGACCTCGAGAAGGGCTGGCACACTAGGGGTCTCCCTGGAAACTGTGGGGAGCGGTGAGCACACAGGCCTGTGAGTGGCCAGCAGGAAGATGTATGCCAAGCGGCTTAAGAGCGACCTGGTGGAGCTGTGCAAGCAGAGGGGGGTGCGCATTGGGAAGCTCACCAAAGAACAGCTCATTGCCCAGCTGGAGAAGGGAGATCGCTCGAATGAACTGATCCCTGTCTCTGAGGGAAGCAGCCTGGCAGATGCAGCGCAGGCCCCAGTGTCTGTCCCATCTGGGAGTGGTCAGCCGGCTGCTGAGGGCTTCCCGAGACCCCTCCTGCCTATGCCTAGGGGAAGGGTGGGGAGGAGCCCAGCAAATACCGAGGGCGCCGTGACCCCCCCGGCCAGCAGGGGATCCTCCCGGCCACGTGCGCCATCCGTGGAGCGGAATGGGCTGGAATGGGAGATAGAGCTAAAACTGAGAGAGCTGGAGGATCGTGAACACCAGAGACAGCATGAACGGGAGGAGAATGAGAGACAAAGGCAGCATGAAGAGAGAGAGAGGCTGAGGCATCATGAACTGGAACTGGCGAGGCTGAAGGGCCGCGAGCCCCCGGCTGCGGTGAGTGAGGGGGGACCCAGGACTGCACGAAGCTTTGATAAGTGCATCCTGGCCCCACGTAAGGAGGGGGAGGACATGGATGACTTCCTGGATGCCTTTGAGACGGCCTGCGAGCTGCACCAGGTTGATCCTGCAGACAAACTCCGGGTTCTCACCCCCTTACTGGACCCCAAAGCCTTGGCCTTGTACCGCCAACTGGAAGAGGCGGAAAAAGGGGACTATGAACTATTCAAAAAGGCCCTGCTACGTGAGTTTGGGCTGACTTCTGAGATGTACCGGGAAAGGTTCCGGAGTCAGGATAAAACCCCGGAGATCTCATATCTGCAACTAGCCGTCCGCATGGAAGGATACGCCAGCAAGTGGGCTGCTGGGGCCCAGACAAAGGAGGACCTGGTTAAACTGCTGGTACTGGAGCAACTGTATGAGCGGTGCCCATCTGACCTGAGGCTGTGGTTGGTGGACAAAAAGCCAGAGAACCCGCGACATGCAGGCCGGCTGGCCGATGAGTTTGTGAAGAGCCGGTCAGGGGCTGGCAGGGAAGAGTCCCAAAGGAACAGTCCCACCACAACGCAGAGCGAGAGTCACCATGGGCCATCCCAGCGGGAAAATACGGAGAAACCCCACCAAAGGGGAAGATCCAGCGTCAGGTCCATCCAACCCACTCGAGGGGACCCCTGGGACATGGTCTGCTATCACTGTGACCAAAGAGGTCACATACGGGCCCAGTGCCCCAGGCTCAGGGACAGACTGAGCAGACCAAACCCACAGAGGGTTGACTGGGTAGAGACCCAGCCGGGCGAGAGGCAGCACTCCCAGGGAAGGGGGGCTGGCAGAGTACCACCTGCTAAGGAGGGAGGAGAGCTCCAGGCCTGCTCCTCTGCGGGGCGGGATGCTCCAGACTCAGGGTTTTTGGTTTATACGGTGGGCGCGGGGCGGTCCCTCCGGAAAGAGTACCTCGTTCCCCTGGAGGTGGATGGGAGGAAGGTCGATGGATACTGGGATACGGGCGCAGAGGTGACGCTGGCCCGGCCCGAGGTGGTGGCCGCAGATCAGGTGGTGCCCAACACCTACCTGACCCTGACGGGGGTGGGCGGGACACCAGTCAAAGTGCCCGTGGCGAGGGTACACCTGAAGTGGGGGGCCAAGGAGGGCCCCAAGGATGTGGGGGTACACCCGTATTTGCCCACTGAGGTGTTGATGGGGGGGGACCTGGAGGACTGGTCAAGCAGCCCACCAAGTGCACTGGTTGTGACCCGCAGTCAGAGCCGGCGAGGGGCACTGCGCCCTGGCCTTGGGGAGGGTGCCTTGCCCGAGGCGCAGGACCCTAACCTGGTGGGGAGGGAACGCCCAGGGACACGGCTCAGGGAGGCTGCGGCTTCAGACCCAGCCGGCAAGAGAGAGCAGGTGGCCATCCCTGTCCCAGCTGCTGAGTTCCAGGCCGAGGTGCAAAAAGATCCCTCCTTGCGGAAGATAAGGGACCTGGCCGACCTCGGTGCGGTACAGACCATGGGGAGAGGTGGCCGGAAAAGGTTCCTGTGGGAGAAGGGGTTCCTGTACCGAGAATGGGCTCCCCCAGGGAAAATGGAGTCAGGGGGGTTCAGGAGGCAGCTGGTGGTACCCCAGAAGTATCGCCGCCAGCTGCTGTACCGGGCCCATGACATTCCCCTCTCAGGGCACCAGGAAACCTGGCGTACCCAGCAAAGGCTGCTACGGAGCTTTTACTGGCCTGGGGTCTTTGTTACTGTCCGGCAGTACTGCCGATCCTGTGACCCCTGTCAGAGGGGGAGGAAGGCCCGGGGCAAGGGGAAAATGGCTTTAGGACCCTTGCCCAGCATAGATGAGCCTTTCCAGAGGGTGGCCAAGGTTAAAAGGGGGGCTCTGAACCAAGAGAGCCCGAAGCACAGACCTCCAGACTGGAGTGCTGGGAGAAGACCGCAGCCCAGTTGGAACCCCAGGGGTATTGGGGTGGGAAAAGGGCACAGGCCGCATAACCCTTCCCACATGCGAACTGCAAATGCCCTCGAGCACCCCCGACCTAAGGGGGGGCGTGAAACTGGAGGGGCCTGGTGTAATTCTCCCCAAGGAATGGGAGGGATGCGGGGGCATCCATGGGAACGGGGGTAGGTTCGAACTTCCCCGGGTCACTGGCTGAAGTGACCCCGCTCAGTTCGGTCTCGAAGGGGGGAGATGTGACGAACTGGGACTGTTCTTAAAGTGGTCTGTGAGTGCTGACAGGGGAGTGTGGCTGGGATGGTCTGCGTTGGGGGATGGGAGAATGACTGAAGGGAAATACCTGAGCCTGTAACATGAGAACCCAGGAGGGGGCTGGGGCCAGGTGACACCTTTGCCCGGGAAACTGAACAAAGGCTGTGGGAGGGGTCGCTGATGGGGAGTCGGGGAAGCTGGCTGGTGAGGTGGCTGGAGGCAGGGAGGGCTCTGACCTCTGGAGGGGGCCTGGGGTGCCCGAGGACCCCAAGATGGACC
Organism: Emys orbicularis; assembly: GCF_028017835.1. Classification (NCBI taxonomy): domain Eukaryota; kingdom Metazoa; phylum Chordata; order Testudines; family Emydidae; genus Emys; species Emys orbicularis. The sequence continues at coordinate 55,334,068 of NC_088691.1, forward strand.
TAACTGAGGGGTATCCTGTTGTCTGTGCCTGCAAGACCTGTCTCGGACTGTATTCCCGTCATCTAAATAAACCTTCTGCTTTACTGGCTGGCTGAGAGTCATGGTGAATCGCAGGAAGCCGGGGGTGCAGGGCCCTGAGTCCCCCCTTACTCCGTGACAGCTTGCCTGTGCCTTACTCCCTATTACCATGATAACAGTTACCCAGGTATTTACTTAACCCTTACATACCCCAACAACTTTCAGCAAATCATAACCTTTCCCCTGATACCTCACATGCCATGCTTTATATGCAAGATCACAATTCTATATAAATGAGGAATAGGGTTTACTGGGCACTTTCCCAAGATATAGAGTATCACACCCGGAAGCAGCAGGCTTTGCAAAAGTCATGAGGTTGGTAAAGAACTTTCAGTTGGAAGAATTAACAGAAGAGAAAGTCTTAGAGGCAACAGAGAGCCTGCAAAATGGCAAAACCCCAGGGCTCATGGCTTTGCAGATGGATTTTAAGGAGGAATGAGTAGTAGGTCCCGTAAGGGATTCCTTTCATGCTGTTCTGTTAGGGGAAGAACTTCCTCCATGTAGGAAGGAAGCTACTGTTGGGATTCTCCCTGAAGATGGAGATGACCTCACCTCACATGGACCCTATAGGGCCCTGCCAAATTATGTAGGAGGTTGGACTAGAAGATCGAATGGTCCCTTCTGGCCTTAAACTCTCTGGATCGATGACTCCGTGCTGACTCATGCTCTAAAGGGCTTAGCAAAAATGCTAGCTACCTGTTTGCAATGCTGGGTGGCCATTTATACTCACCCAGAGCAAGCTGGATTTGTTAAGGCCAGACCAGTGTTAGGGAATCTAGAGAACACAATGAGTTTGTACATGTTACACCTATCTACCAACATTTGCACAACAAAAACCTGTAGGTTTTAATTTGCATAAATGTACATGAATTTGCATAAATGTACATGTACCTGTTGCCCATTGTGTCTCTCTCTGTCTCTCACACACAAACACACTTGCTCCCAGGCCTGCCAGCCCTCCAGGTTCTCCCTGCAGACACTGGGTTTTCCAGCCCTCGTATAGGGCAGGTCGGGAGCAGCCTGCAGGGCAGTTCCCTTTGCTTCCCCTGTCCAGTAGGAAAGAGCAGCCAATCCAAGCAGGGGCACAGGCTGATGGACAGTCTGGTCACCCGGTGTGTGTAGCAGGCAGCGCGCCTGTCCCCTGGCTAGGGCATTGGGGAGGCACTTGGCCCTTTGAGCTGAGATCTGACTGGGTCAGCTCCACTCCCCACAGCTCTCCCTGCCCCTGGCCTCACTTACTAGCACTGAGCAGGGTGAAGATACTGCTGCTGCCCTCAGGCCAGGGCTGAGGCACCCAGAACCCTCACCCCCTTACGATGGACTCTTCATGCACATTCTGCTGCTCCCAATCTCCTCATGTAGCTTGACCCCTGCTATCCCCAAGTGCTCCTGCCCCCATCTGATGACCTCTCAAGCCCTTTGTGCTGGTCCCTTTCCTCCCCGGTCCTATTCCCACCTGAGCCCCCAGATTCCCCTTACTACAGGCATCTGCTGGGGGGGCAGTGGGCTCCACACCCTTCTGCTGTGTTCAGGGGGTGACCAGCTGCCCTCTCCCCATCTCCAGGAGGTCCTGCATGAGGGGTCACTCCCCCAACCCAACAAGGACTCCAGGATCTTCAAGGGAAGGGACACAGTCCTCCACCCCCAGCTATCCAGCAGGGCCCGTCTCGCTGGCAAACTGAGCTCAGCTGGCACCGGCCCTGCCAGGAGACGCTCTACCCTTCTGGGTGGGGTTTCCCAGTGATGAGGCAGTTTCACTACCCACATGCCCTCCAATCATCCTCCTGTGGGTACGTGGAGAGCGCAGCCAGACTAGATATGGAATAGAAGACGGCTGACAGCGGTGATGCAGGATGGGATTGCTGTTATCAAACCAGGCACCACAATGCAATGGTGGATCGGGCACGCTAATGCAGACAAATACTGGTCTTCATTGAACAAGTACTCTGGGATGTTGTGAGTACAGGCAGCCCTCGACTTTACGACGTTTGAGTTATGACGAACGGCATTTACAACCTTTATAAATTGACATCCTGTTTCAACTTTCCGACGTCGGTTTTGACTTTATGACGCTCCATCTGACATTGTTCCTATGGGAAAATCGAGTTACGACATTTCAACTTAAGACCCGATTTTCAGGAAACAATTGTGTCGTAAGTCCGAGGACTGCCTGTATTTCTAGACACGCTACCCCAGCGAAATGGGCTTCTTTTGGAAAGAAGACCTTGATCTGTAACACAATCGGGGAACATTTCTTTAGATATTGTTTCAGTTATCTCTTACTCCAGCAAGGTTTAAAAAAAAAAAGTTCAGATTGGCTGGGCGTGGGCTAGATGGTGGAGAAACTGTAAAGTAAGAGGTGGTTATTATGCCTATGTGGTGGACATGTCCAGTTAGTAAAGAATATTGAGATGCAGTTCATAACCTAATATTGCAACCTGTTAGACATTAATTACCCAGTGAACCTCTGGGTAAACCTTCTGGGGTTTTCTATTGGCAATGGTCTCACTCGCTGAAATAAGGACTGCCCCTCTGATCTGTTAGTAGTTGCAAGACAGTTGGCAGCTTCTCACTGGAAAAGAAAAACATGCCCTAAATTAGGGGAAATGATTTAAAAAATGGAATGCTAGTGTCTTGGAAAATTAATGCCTCAAGTACATATACAGCAGAATAGATAAAAGGCACTTAGAGATTTGCTGATCATTTAGTCTATATTCAACTGGTCCCCAAACTTTTTATGCTATTTCCCCCCTTGCCCATAATGTAATCTGTCTGCGCACACACCCCCGGGGGCTGAGAATGGGGCCAGGAGCCGGAGGCTGAGGCTGTGGCTGTGGCTAGGGCCACAGCTGGGAGCCAAAACGGAGCTGGGGGCAGAGCAGGGCTGGGTGGCACTCGTTCCCTCCCTGCCCCTGTAGGGGCTGGCCTGTCCTGCTGCGTCCCCCTAATGTTCCTCCGTGTCCCCGAAGGGCGGGGGCACCCCACGGTTTTGGGACCACTGCTATATTCGGACAGAATATTTGTGTGTACAAAAAAGGCTACATTTGACAAATGTTTTTGAATTCTAATAAGTATAACTAACTTGTGTAGGGTGTACTAGTTAGTCAAGGCAGTATTGTCTCTCAGTTTAAGGCCATGCCAAGAAACAACGTGTCCTGGGTTATATAGGAAAGATCATGTTGTAACATGGGTTATCTTCCACACTGAAAACCTAGGTGATTCTGCTGTTGTGGGAGGTCTCTAAAGGAAAAGTGGGAAGTTCACTGGCTGAGCTTGAATGCCCGGAGGAGAGAGTTTACATCAGTTGTTTGGAAGCTTGCTTCCCCACAGCCCTGAGGAGCCCTGTCATGCTGCGTTCAGTGCCAAAGGTGCTCAGTGAAAGGGGAAACGTCAATGAGTGCCACGGATCCAGGGGACCACTTTCAGCTGCTGCAGCATCCAAGCAGAATAGTTGGCTTGGACTGTGGAAGATAGAGCTACTACCACCGCTGCTGAATGGTAGCATGGCCCAAAGTGCACTGAATGCACAAAACAAGAGACTGGAGATGGATGAATTCTTCCTGCTTTGCATTATCACGGTTCAATCCCATCTATTTCTGCTATGTACGTGGCAGCAAGAAACAGTCACTGCTATTCCTACACCATCCAGTGCATAACCACCTTCACTAAGCGCTCACCATGAGATGGGGGAAGTCACCACATTACCAGGGAAATATTAGATATTTTTTTAATTGCCCAGCAACACAGTTTACAACCCGGGAAGTGGGAGATGGCCCTGAATCATCAGCTGACTCCCATGTAGCAGATTTTGGCTCATCGAGCACATTAGGATGTGATATTCCATTCCAAGAAGAAATGTCTTCTCCAGCATTGCTGTGCCTCTTGGTTCAGCCTCTGGTGATGTCGGCCCAATACTCCACCAGAGAGCCTGCCATTAGAGGAAAGGTAGACCCGGCCATTAAAATAAATCGGTCAATCTCATGCTCCATTTTTATATAGCGCATAGGAGAAGAAAGAAATGTTACCAGATTTTCCCATTACTTTGGGGTATGTTCATTTATTAGGGTTACTCTTCAGGGGAGGAGGGGGTTCTGTAATTCTATCAATGTACTGCTTGTGTCACTTGTGTTCTCATATGGAGCTCTACTTCTCCCTGCTGCAAGTTCCCTCCCAGTGGAGCTATCCTGCAGGACCTAGGTTCCCCAGGGCTGGGTTCTTCCAGCCCCAGAATCAGACAAACACACACACACACACACATTAACAGAGCATGTCTGAGAGGACCGGATTAATCAGCACTCCCAGGCTGACCCCCTTATATGCCTTTGGACTCAGCAAGCTGGGTTGAACAGCACCTCCAAGCTGTCACACTCATATGTCCCAGGTTCAGCACGTCCCTATCCCCACTTTCACATTACAATTTTTCTGGTAGTAACCCACTTGATGAGCAAATCACACAAGATTTTGGGGCACTGCAGGGATCTTTAACTTAGGTACGAGGAGCGTTGCTGCAGAGCGAATGGGGAATCCAAAAAACACCCACAAGGGGGAATGCGAGAGAGAGAGAAAGGCAACCAGCTTAACCATAAAAGTTATTTATTGCCAGGTAATAACCATACAAGTAGAGTCAAACAAACAAAACAGTTATAATAGTAAATCTAACTTAAATTTGACTATAAAAGTCAGGTTTAGAAAACTATAACTGATCACACAAGTCAGGGTCAGAAGGCTATATGGAGAGAGAGAGAGAGAGCTGGGTTCTCACCACTCGGTGAAGCTTGAATCGATTGGGGTTCCCATGTGGTGGTGGTAGCTGGTGGTACGGAGTGCTGGAGACAAGCAGAGCCCCCAGCATTATCAGTCAGGAGAAGATGAAGTCCCAATGGAACTGATGCAGATTTTGGATCCAGGCATCAGAACACTTACTTGAGAATGCATAGGGGTTTTTGTAGGGAAAGAACAATGGTTCAAGGGAGAACACTAGATTTGTTTGTGGGTAAACTGATGGCTCAATGGAGTACACTAAAGTTATTTTGTTCAGGCTAGACAATAGGAACTGATCATTCCTGGCTATGGGCGGTGTTCCTTCGAGGTAGCTCACAATATAATTAGGCAGCTTCAGTATTTTGGATACCAATAAAGGATTTATTACTAGAATTGGTCTGATAACTACTGAGCTGGGTGTGTGCAGGCATGGGTTCATTAACATCTGGAGCAGAGATCCCCCATCATGCAGTGCTTTCCTGCTTTTCTGGTCCCAGGGTTCAGTGCGGTTCTTGCTTTGGAATCTCTGTTCTCCATTCTGTATGTTAATGGAGATGCCTCCCTTTCCCATCTTTGATACAAATGAGGCTAGGGGAGTTTCCTTAATCCTGTCACCCTTGTCCGGAGGGGTTTAGGTGTGCCTCCCACTGCCTTTTCATTGCTTTTTGTAAGTCTTTCTTCTGATCGGCTTTGGTTCAAGCAGAGGCTGGGTGAGGGAAGGTCTTTCGTGAATCAGAGAGGCTGGGTACTGCACCCTGGTTCCCCAAGAACACAGAGGTGATAGGTAACAAGTCCCCCTATTGATGGGGTGCTTGCGCTAAGTGAGTATCCCCATCACATCCTTACTCCGTGGTACCGGGTCTGATCTTCAATCCATTGCAGCAGCCGCATCAGTCGCTGGATCGAGCGAACCACTAGAACCAGACCAATTGCTAGTATAATTTGGAAACCGAAAATCACCACAATGGGGTGAAGCATGATATTCAAAAGACCTATTGCACTGGGGCCCCACCCAAGCAAAGTCTCCCACCAGGAATGATGGCCTGTGTTTTAACTGTAGCTGCTAGCCTAGAGATCTACTGGTTGTGGTGTTGAATCTCGAGTTTGCCATTCTCCCCCAAAGTTTGGAGCTTCTGCAGCTCAATTTGTAAGGAGGGATGAGTTAATAGTCCCTTAATGGCAGTGAGACCCATTCCCAGTGAAATGGAGGAATCCTCCTTGTAGAGCTCAGGATAGGCTTTCAAATGTTGTACAGTCCATATAGGCACAGTAAACTTACTAACAATAGTAGTTATATTACAGAAACACTGTTTAAAGTAAGGCACCATGGGTTGAATCCAAAGTTCATTAATCAATACAATATTACATCTTGTTCTTACACACACACATGATTTACTAACATAGACAATAACAGACCCCTCTTCCTGGATAACATCGAAAGAACAGGGAGACGTATTCCCAGGTTGTGGGAAGAAGCATTCATCAGGTTCCTCCAATGCTTGGTCTTCACAGCTATAGCCCAAACCTGCTTTTCTCCTACACCCTTTTACATTTACTGTGTTCCACACATTATTTTTCTGCCAGGCCCAAGTGTTAGGATCTCTGGAGTACATTACTGAGTTATCATTAATCTGTAATCCCAGTGGGACTACTGGGTGGATTACTCTAATTTCTTTGCCTGCCACAATTATCAGGAATAACTGCAAGCTTTGCTGGTGTTGATTGTATGAAGCATTAACTAGTCTCCACCAGGGCCGGAGGACTAATTTTTCCTCCGTTACATGGGACCAAATCAAGTTGATTGCCTCCATGGGAATGTGTCCTGCTATGGCTTGCCGAATCATTCCCATGATTACATTCTGGGTGAGAGCCTGAGTTTGCTCACACACTGAGGTCAATGAGACATTATTCTGGAGGGACTGTACACAAGATGTCATTAACTCTTCATCTTTTTCTATGAGTCTTTCCCACCCAGGAAATACCTTACTTATTAACTGCTGTTCCTCACTGCTGTTGTTTATTCGCAGGGTCGGCAGTAATTTTGAAGTTACGGAAGAACTAGCTTCTGTGCATAGTATGCATGGAACAACCACAGGTGAAGAGATTTTCAAAGAAGTTGAAAAGTCACTTTCTCAATACAACCTGCAATGGAAACAACTGAAGTGTGTTACAACTGATGGAGGTAGAAACATGTGCGGTTCAAAAAAAGGTTTGGTTGGACAAATCTACAAAGCTTGTGAAAGTGCGGGCTGTCCCAAGTCTATGATTCTTCATTCATTCTTCATCAGCAAGCATTGTGCAGGAAATATTTGGATTTGTCATGTGTTAAGGAACCCGTAGTTTCAACCGTGAATTTCATTCGCTCGCATGGACTTAACCATCGTCAGTTCCAAGCATTTCTGGTGGAAATAGAATCAGAATAACACGATTTGCCCTACCACACTTCAGTTCGATGGCTTAGCTGTGGAAAGGTTTTGTCGCGATTTTTCGAGCTTAGAACTGCAATTGAAATGTTCTTAAATAAAAAAAAACGACCTCTACCTTTACTCACAAACAGTGAATGGCTTTGCACTACCAAGCACATGAATGACTTCAATCTTAGACTACAAGGGGAAAACGGGCTTATCTGTGACATGTACACCCAGGTGAACGCATTCAGGCAAAAACTAGTTCTTTTCGAGTCCCAACTGATGAGGGACTGCTTTGCTCATTTTACATGTTGTGAGAAGTTCAACCAAGAAACTGAATCACGATTCCCAACTAGGTTTGCACAAGAAATCATTTCTGATCTGAAACTACAGTTCCAGGAGCGTTTCTCTGACCTTGATGTGAATGCAGGAGAAATACGGATCTTCCAAAACCCATTTGATTGTGATCTCGAAAAACTGCCACCTGAACTTCAAATGGAAGTGATTGACCTGCAATCCAATGACTTGTTGAAGGACAAATATAAGGAAGGAAATCTGGTAGAGTTCTATAAATGCCAGCCAAGTGATCAATATGCTCATGTAAAAAACATGGATTAATGTCAGTGTTTGGCACTACTTATGTGTGTGAAAAAAACATTTTCGATGATGAAATATGTGAAATCCAATTACAGATCGACCTTGTCTGATGAACATTTACAATCAATTTTGATGATAGGGAACACTAACTTTGAACCACAGCTAAATGCAATTTTGTCAGAAAAACATCAGTACCATATGTCTCACTAATCCTAAAATAATATTTCTTTTTTTAATGATTTTGCATATATTTAACTTTTTCACAGTCGCTTCAGCCCGCAAAGTCCCTTCAAAACTCTAATATGGCCCTCGTCTCATAAAGTTTGGAGACCCCTGCCTTAAATCACCACTCCTGTAAAACACACAGCGCTTGTGAGCACTTATAATACAACAAAGGTAGGTTTATTTAAGCAGGAATAAAGATGTAACTAGAAGTGAGAGAAAATGATGGAAACAAATGGTTACAACATAAAACAAACTCAAAAAATGTGACGCTGGATCTACATGTCTCAATAGTTCCCTTTCCTAGCTAATAAAGTAGGCTTCTTCCCCCCTTCCCCTCCCCCCCCCAAAGTTCGGTCTGTTCCACAGCTGCCTGGTTTCACAAGAACCAGGATCAAAACATTCATGAAACCCCCCTGCTCCTCAAGGGGTTTCTCAGTGAATGGATCCAGAGTGCCTCTCCCTACATTCTGTTATATTGAAAAAGCCTTTTGTCTTGGCCAGGGCACTCCACTGTAATGGTCTGGTTCACCTCCCCATGGTTTATATCATTTGCACTTGGTTTTCCATTGACTGTTCTGGGATGTGGCAAGGGTAGACAATAGAACCTTGCATTACCTCACTGGCTGACTACAGAGGGGTGATGACTCCCTCTTGCTTGAAAGGGTCATCACCGAGACACATTACTCCTGTGACTAATTTCTACTCCAAGTCCATAAAGCAGACTTTCATTATAAATACAGTATTCCATAAACATTACTCGCACACGTATCTCACAATGATTATGGGTCTTGACAAGTTACGAGCTTTCTGTAGATACCAACACATTCCTCTTTACAGATAAATCTCTTGTAAGACATTTTTGGTGTGGTGAGCTTTGGTCCAAGGTGAAAGTTATTTGCAAAAAACAGGAGACCCTTTGCCAAGGAGCCTCTGTGTTACAACAGGTGCTTAGCAAAATAAATCATTGGCATAAAATAAAATCCTTTGCCAGGTTCTTCAAATAAACCTATTTGGTCATCTGCTGTGGATGTGACTGGTATGTCCGGTGGCTCCCCATTCTCCTTAGTCTACTCTGACAGCCTGGGTCTCTTTTCTGGAGGCCAGCAACTAAAAAAAGACTGAAATCCAAATAGACAGAAAATCATCTTTCTTCAGACAGTTTACTATCAAATGTTTAGCTACAATTATGACTGGAACTGTTAAAAAATTAATCAAAATTTTCTCCTCTTTCCTTCCCTGCTCATTGCCAATGGCTCCTTAGTGGAAAATAATCATTTAAACCTTAGACCAGACAGGGTTTTACATCTATTTAAAATGAGAGTTGGGCTCAGCGAACTTTGATGGGCTGGAAGAGAGCATGCTGAGAGCCTCCTGTGAGAAAGGTGGGGACTGGCAAGCCTCAACAGATTGAGGAGGGAGTGCTCAGATAAAGAGCCTTTGCCCATTACGAACTTTTGTACATTTAGATTTAAGCTCTTTGGGATGGGTACTATCTTACTGTTGTCTATACAGGCCTAGCACAACGGGGCCCTGATGTCAGCAGGGGCCTCTCGATGTTATAATAGTGGCAGTAGAAGAAGAAGAAATCAAGAACATCAAGTGATGCATGAATAATTTGTGCCAAGTCATCGGACCAGACCTTCTCCAAGGAGGGAGAGCGAAGGTCTATGCACCCACTGCAGAGCATCACAAGCAAAGCAAGAGCAGTGTGAAAGGGATGGGAAATTGCTGCGATCATCCCAGGTGTTTTAAATGGCATCTAAATCCCAGCTGTGCGGAGAGATCCGGGGAGGGATGCTTGTTGTGTCCAACGGAGGAGATCCAACCCTACCTCGAATAGCTCGGCTGCCTACCCCTCGGTCCCCCCGCCAGTGAGCCAGGTGCTCTCCCAGCTCCACAGGGGCCCGGCCCCACACCGGAGTTGCCAGCACCTCCGAGGGGCGCAGGGCGGCCGTTGCGCTCTCACAGCCCTGGGCCCCCGGGGCCTCCAGCGCTCACCGAGCCCAGAGCTGGGCGGGAAAGGGCTTTCCTGAAACCCGTCCCGCCCGTGGCTAGCCCCGAGGGGACTCCCCATGGCCCAGCCCGCGGGGCCCGGAGCTAGTCCCGCACGGTGCCCCTGGGCACCCCTCTCCCCAGCTCCGGGGCGCGGAGCAGCTGCCCGGCCGGCGGAAGCGGGGCTCGGCCAGCGGGCGCCGCGCGAGCCCAGCCCGTCCCGCACATGGTGCCCGCCCAGGCGGCGGGGAGGGCGCTGGATCCCGGCGCCGGCAGGGGAGAGCCCCGCTGCGCCCCCGGCGGGCTAGCGGCTGCGGGAGGAGCCGGCGCGGCTGCCCTCGGCGCGGTGTCCCCGGGGAGGGCGGGGGGAGGCGGCACACGCGGGCTGGGCTCGGCTCGGCTCCGCCCGCTGCCCGGCTGCGGGGCGCTGTTGCAGGCTCCGGCGGGCGGGCGGGTGGCGCAGCGCGGTGCCCGGGTCTGTGCCGGCGGCGGGCAGGAGGGGCCGCGGGCTCCCCGCGAAGAGGCGGATGATGAACAAGCTCTACATAGGGAACCTGAGCCCCGCCGCCACCGCCGACGAGCTCCGGCAGCTCTTCGGGGACAGGAAGCTGCCCCTAGCCGGCCAGGTCCTGCTCAAGTCCGGCTACGCCTTCGTGGATTACCCGGACCAGAACTGGGCCATCCGGGCCATTGAGACCCTCTCGGGTAAGCGCCCGGGTGCACCGAGGTCAGGGGACCCGCGGTGCCCCGCTCCCCCGCCGGCTCCCCCGAACCTCGCTGGGGAGCGCCCACGAGCCCTGCCCGGACCCTCCCAGCCCTGCCCCGGGGCACCCCAGCTGCCCGAGGACCCCTCTCCCCGGGGAGCCTCAGCGCGCCCCTCTCCCGCTCGCCCCCCGGATCCAGCGCCCCCTCCCCAGGGAGCTCCAGGGACCATCCCCGCCCCTCCCGGGATCCCTTCCTGACCCCCCTCCGCGACCCCCGGCTCCCTCCCCCCGGGGATCCGCCGCAGGAATCCACTCAGCTCCCCACGCCCTGCTGGCCCCCAGCCCCTCGGGGGTCTTCTCCCTCGCCCCGTGACCCCCGACTCCCCGCCCGCGGCACCCGGGTCCCCTCTCGCCCCGGCCCTGCGGGACCAGCCGCTCCCGCCCCGCTCCCTCGCTTCCCTCCAGCCGGGCTATTTTTCCCTGATTTTTTTCTCCGATTTTATTGAGAGGAGCCGGGGCCCGGGGTCCGCCGCCCGGCCGCCCCCTTGCCACCCTCCCGGCCTCGGGCACCTTTTTACGAGGTGCCCTGCCCCAACTCGCCGGGGGCGCGGAGCAAAGAGCGGCCGAGAGGCAGCTGGGGGGCCCCGAGCGAACTGCAGCCCAGCCAGGGAGTAGGAGCCACACGGCAGCGCCAGGCCAACGCAGCCCCAAACACAGGGGACCCTCTGGCAGCCCCGGCGGGCCACTCCGGCCGAGCTGGCGCCCCGTGCCGGGTAGGGGGAAAGGAGAGGCAGGAGGAGAGCAGGAGAGGAGGCATGTGGGGCTTGGCTGCCGGGAGATTGCCATGGTGTTCCGCGAGCAAGCGAGCGCAGCCCCGCGAAGTCCTGCTAGCTCTGGTTAGCGGAGTGGGCGGCAGGAGCCCTGGGAGTGGAAGCATGGCTGCCCCAGTCCTTCATTTTGAGGGCTACGGACTCCAGCCTCTCCATTTGGTGCTGCTTGTGAAAATGACTGTACTGTTGTCAGGGGTCCCCGGCGGGGACCGCTGGGCGCCCTCCCGCCCTCGGGCAGCACCCCCTGACCCCCCAGCAGGCTGGCCCCCTATCCCAGAGCTCTCCACGCAGTTCGGGCTGCAGGGCAGTCGCCGACTTTTGGGTAGATTTCCTGCCCTAGCTCCCAGACCGTGCTTCGGACGATGCTGAGTCTCTGTTGTTGTTGTGTTTTAAAGGTAAAGTGGAGCTGCATGGCAAAGTCATGGAGGTGGATTACTCCGTCCCTAAAAAGCTAAGGTAAAATCCCTTTCCATGCGTTCTCTGTCTCGCGTCCGTGTGCGGGGCGTCGAGTCCCAGAACGGCTCTGGCTCCTTGGCAGCGGGGTTGTTTGCAAGGGTGCTGAAGGTAGTTGCAATAGTTGCATTTTTACTTTCATTATGGCTAGCTGCGTGCCCTAGCCATTGATTTACTTTTGAAGTCTGATGGGCTTTCCTCTCTCTACGCGGGTTGGGATGGAAAGCATTTCTTCCCAGTGCAGTAACTTGTTTACCAAATGCCAAAAGCCCCCCCCCCCCCCTTTTAAAGATCACAATGGTAACAAAGGCTTTGTGGAAGACTTCCTGTGGCAAGTAAGTAGTAAATATTTACTGTGTCAGCTGAAATTCCCTAGCTAAAATTACAATTCGTTAGTTTTTGCTTTTCTTTCCTCTGAAGTGCTGTCTGCTGAGGGTAACAAAATGTCCTTTGGATAAGTTAGTCAATATCTCGCAAGGCTTTGGAGCAACATCTTGATTTGTTTTGAGAGTTAAAGAAGTTAAAAGCCCTTTTTGGCGTGGCAGCTGCTTATGAGCCAAAGTTCTGAAATGTTTGTAACCAAAAGGCACTAGTATGGGACGTGTGTAAACAGAACTTTCTGGGGATGGCATAGAATCTAATGCATGCCATTTAGATGGCTGCAGAGTGGTCTGTTCATGCGTGGGCAGATGGGGGTCTCTTCTGTCACTGACTTACTATTTGCATTTTCCTTGAATTAGTTTTTATTCTGATTGCGCCGTATGACACTTCTTCGCTTTGTCACTATTGTTCCCTCAGGACGCAGCATATTCATAAAAACTTTTTGTGGTCATTTTGGTTATGAGTGTGAAGCCCTTGATCCAAATAAATCCAATGTACTGACTAATTTGTTATACTGTCAGGTAAACAACTTGTAGTATTTTACTAGGGCAGCTGTTTAACACAAACTTTTATAAATGTACAAGATCTGCTGCCATCTCTTTCTAAACTTCTAACATAGTGGTGGGCATTTTTTACCTTGAGAAATATAATTGCAAGCTCTGTCACAGATCTGCAGTGGTATAGAAAGGCAGTAGTGATTTTTCTGAGAGGCCTGCCTCTTGCAGGGATGGTACAGTTGAACTGTTATTATAAGGGGAAAAGGTGTTTTAGAGAGTTTGTATAGTTTGCATGTTGATAGTCAGATGCAAAACCTTTTGCAATGGAGGATTTGCAATATTATCTGGTGTATGTTATTTTTAAGTGTCACGAGACGTGAACTTCACAATGCTCAGAGGGCGTGGGGCAGGGCATCTTTTAATGTGCAGCTTGTTGGTTCTGTTCCTGCTCTGAGTCCCCTCCCCCAGCAGTGTGTAAAGGGAAAGCTTTAAAGCAAATTTCACATTGAAAATGGTTTGGTTGCCTAACGGAGAACACAGTAGGCTGCAAAATGCGGCTTGCATTAAATGCCAGCTTTGTAAAGAGGTCTTAGCAAAAGAAAAATAATCCAGGCTTTTGTTTCTGCAAGCTGAAGTTTCTCCTTCCTTGTTCTCTTTTAGAACAATAAACACTAAATATATTTATGTTGCTGATTTGAAGTGTCTTTGAAATGAATCTTTTAACCAGGTGTGTAGAATGTGTAATTAAAAAAAAAAAGTCTAGAATTTATTATATAGCTCAGCAGTCAGAGTGTTTTTTGAACATGTGCTCCTGTGAAATGTCTGAAGTGGAACTCAGTGAAAACGCAGGCTCACTATACAAATTGTATGCAAAGGCTCTTCTTGAATGTGTTAATTTGCTGATGCTGCTTCTTTAGCTTCATGCTGGGTCTTTTCAGTGTGATTGACTGTCAAGTATTATTTTTAAAATACGGGTACATGGAAAATTAACTTAGGCAGCTTGATGAAGTTTGGTGAGAAATGGCTAATGTCTGGCACCGGGGTTGATATTGTTGGTTGTTGCTAATGCACATATGTGAAAGATGTGACAGTGTTCTGGTTTCTTATGCAATGAGCATGCAGAATTTTACCTGGAAATAAAAAAGAGTAACTCTCAAATATTTCAAAGCAGTTAAATCTTTGCAGTAAGTTTTTCTCAGTGTTCTTGCACTCTTAGGACTTCTTTAAGAATGATCGAGCTAGAGCCCAGTTAGTTAGAAGGGCAGTTCTCTGGGGATGTATTAGCTTCCAGGTCTGTTACATATGTTACATTAAAGCAAAAAGATGGGAACAGTGAATTCCTCTTTACCTGCAGTAAAAGCTTGGGGATCTCTGAAAAAAAATCATTGAACAGTCGAGAGAGAGAATCTAATATTTCTTTTGCCTTTTTCTGCTATATGTTCAGCTGTCCCTGAGGGTTCTATTTCAGTCTGGTTACTTGGTTTCCTCAGATTGTTGAGTTCGTGTTTGGATTTGATCATGTCATTTTTTGATCTCTGAAAAAGCTGTTGTTAATATAAAGGTGTCTTTGGCCTAATATTAGTTAGCTTGGACATTTCATCCTGTTTTTTATAACATGGTTTTATCATGGAATAAAGGCTTACACAGGCTTACATTTAGTTTTTCTTTGTAGAAAACCCACAAACTATTCTAATGCTTGTAAGAATTAGAATTTGTGCAGTGACTTCCATTGATGTCAACAGCACCAATATTTGGGGACCCTTAATCTGCACGCACAGGACCCTGCCCAACGCCCCTTGCTCTGGCAAAATTGCCAGTGACTTTGTAGGGAGTTTTGTCTGAGTTAGCTGTGTAGGATCTGAAAACTTTCCATGTTACACACAAGCTGATACTGTCCTACAGTTCTGATGCTATGTGAATGTAAAACTATTGAATAAAACTGCAGAGAACTTCCCCTAAATGCTAGCTTTGTACCAGGTTAATTATATGTATTATTTTAAAATCTTTTGGTCCAAATTTGTTTTGTGTTTTATGGTTTTGTTTGATACTTTTTATGTTATTATATGTTTGGACTGAATGTGTAGCATTGTAGTGTTTGGATTTAATAAAGAGGGAAAACCTCTGTTATGCCTGTTATTGAAATGTGTCTGAAATATCTCTTGATGTGTAAATAATAAGTTTTATTCTCACTACTGTGTTTAGTTAAAATTTCCTTGAACCTTTTCAGGAATTAGATTTCAAAAACACAAACAAAAATAACCCTCATTTTCATCTGTATGTCTTTATGTAGCTAAGAAATAGTGTAAAATAGTCAGAAGTAGCACTGAAAACTCCACTTTCTGTACACCTCCTCATGGTAATGTAGAAGGATTGGAGGTTACAGGGCTGGAGGTAGTGAGAAATAGCATGAAGTAGTGCAGGAGAGCTTATGAATTTGTCTTTCATGAGTTAAAAATCAGTAATTGTGTTCTCTCTACTTCAAGTGATTTTTGCCTCCTATAAGAATGTTAAAGAAAACAGTATCCCAATTGTTTTTTGTTTGTATGTACTACATTGTGTATAGACAAACTAATTTAAAAAAACCCACTTTTTATCATGTAAACTTTAAATTCTCTGGTAACAGAGAATGCTTCATTTGCTTAAAATCATATTGTTTCAAGAATTTGCTGAATGAGAAGCTGTGTTTTTTTTTTTTAAAAAAAAAAAAAAAAAAAGGTCCTGTAATTATCCTTTTTATGCAGACATGTAATACATTGAAAACTTTGATTCTTAACTGCAGATGCGGAATACATAGTTAATAATAATAAACATTAGAAAACTGTGAATTATGAAATACAGACAAAACAAAAATCTGTTAATGCTAACTTTCATGTAATGTGTATTTGGCAGAAATAAAACAGATTAGTTTAAATAACTCAATTTAATGTTCACAATGTTTTAAATTTCCAGTTCCTTTATTTGAAAAGTCTTCTTTTATGTTTTCAATATTATTTTTAAAAATCAAAATGTATAACATTAGTATAATCTAGAACAATGCACTGGGTGAGCTAATTAGAGAAGTCTTCAAATCTAATTTAGTAGAACATTTAAAAATATTTTACTATTCTATTTAATGGCAAAACTTCGGTAGAATATTACTTTTCTGATTTACTTTAACAAATACAAATGTCTAATGCATACAGATCTAGATTTTTGCAATTCAATCAAAGCAATGCAATTTTTAAAAAAAGACCCTGTTTCTAATAATCTGGAAACCTGCTGCACTTTTATGAAACTTGTCTTCATTTAAAATCCTTCCTTGCCCATGCATGTCCTGATCCTCTTTTTGTGTTTTCTGTGAATATGGAACAGTTGTTCAGGAGATAGGGGCAAGGAATATCTGCCAGAATTACACTTGTGAATCTAATCTCCGAATGACTAGGGGAACAGTGATCTTTCACAATTTTCAAAAGGAAACCCTAGATCTTAGCTACTTTTAAAATATCAAATTAGAAAATTCAAGGCTGAAAGCTACTGTGTCTCTGTAGTGCTGGAATCCCCCATTAAACAGTTTGCTACTCTTTTTAAGAGGAAAAGGAGCATTAATATGGTGTACAAATGAATTCTGAAATAGAAAACTGTGCAAATGGTTTAAATATATCTAGGTATTTGCTTTAGTTGTTGAAATAAATAATCAAAACACAGAGGTTTTTACAAAGAAAAATGTCCATTTTAGAGGTAGATTTTATTTTTGAAACTTCAAACTATTTGATGTTTAAGTGTGAATCACCATTCTAGCCTGAAACTGAATGTTCACAACTGCCCCAAGTGGTTAGAGACTCTGGTCTGAACTTTGTGTGTAATTTTCATGATTCATTTTGGTGGTGGTAGTTTGAAATAAAGCAATATGTATTTTTTTTAAAAAAGAATAGAGGGGGCAGAGTGTTGGGATAGCAGTGGTTGTTAAATATTTTAGTACTGCTATATCAAGGGGCAGATTCACATGGCACAAAGTGTGGACTACCAGAGGGCTAATATCATGACCATCCGGTTGTTGTTTTGTTTGTCCCTGACATGCATAATTGTGACAAAAATGATTTACATGGAAAATGATCCTGTTTAGTGCTTTAGCTAAGGAACCTCACCCTTGATCAACAGAAGTCCAATCAGGAGACATGACTGACACTTTTACATCTTTAGGTTCTCCCGCTTGCCTCCTTCTTACACATACACACACACAAGTAATTCTGTGTGGGATGCAATGAAAGAAATATGACTTTTCTGATCTGGGAATGTTTGACTTTTTCCAAAGCCCATTCATGCCACATTTTTCAAATATTAATCAAAGATTTAAATGTCAGCTGCCCTTCTGGATTTCTAGAAAGGGGCAGGATGGACCTGAGTCATTTAGTGTTTAAAAAATATACCCAAGAATTTTACAAAATGGAATCAAAGGATTCACATAGACACCGAGAGGGTCTTCTGGCTGTTGTGTGAACTGAGTCTCAAACCAATTTGCGCTCTGTCTACAGAGCACAGCTAACTGTATATGGAGTATCATTTATATCTTCTTAAACAGCCGTGATTTAGTCACAGTTAGACATGAGTTAACTGGTTTATGGAAGAATGATGACATTGAATGTATTTTAAAAATAATACTTACCTACCCTATAGCAGTGTAGGGAATTGTAATTAGTTGGCATTTGGACTGTGTTTTGAAAATGTGAATTGCTGCATGTGCCGAGTATTATTATTATTATTAGCAAAACAGAATGACACTTAGCGGGACCCAGCACTGAAAATATTTATTTCCCCCCCAAAGCTCACTGTCATTAAAACACTTTTTAAAAAGCTCTTTTACTTTATAATTCCACTGGTTGCTTTTGCAAACTTATAATTTACATTTGGTGGCACGTATGGGTTCTATTTTGGGCAGCCAAATTGCAATGTTCTTCCAGCATTATTTTTAAGGTTTTCTTTTTCCTCTTCTGATTGTGAACTTCATTCTGGTTTTCCACATATTGTACCAGTGAGAGGGAATAGTTGCAATTTTTGTGTACGATGCTGTGGGAGAGAACTGCAGAGTCTATCACATGGGATTCCCAAATGGAGGAAAAAAGCTTGAGTGTTTGCTCCATTATCTTGCTTCAGACCTTGCTTGTAGTAAATGCCATTTCATCAGGCAGGATAGTCCATTTTAAAATAGTGAAATGTACTTTTCCAAGAGGTTTTCTTCATTTCAAATTATGCCTTA
This sequence comes from Emys orbicularis, assembly GCF_028017835.1. Taxonomy (NCBI): domain Eukaryota; kingdom Metazoa; phylum Chordata; order Testudines; family Emydidae; genus Emys; species Emys orbicularis. The sequence continues at coordinate 55,352,227 of NC_088691.1, forward strand.
CGTGATGCTTATCTGTGCCATATTCTAGTATGCTGGGGTTTGTTTCTTGATGACAAGAAGTTCTCTTTTTTTTTTTTTTTTATAAGCATTCCACATGCTGCTGAAGAAGTCTAAATGTCTAGAATGGAATTAAGTTACAAGTCTCCGTGTCACTGTGTATAGGCAGCTATTCTCCTTTTACTATGTGTGTGTAACTTTTTTGAGTGTCAGGTACACATGTTTATGAAGAGGAGATTAGACCGCTGTGTAAAACATACCAATCTTTATATTTATCAGCTTGCTGGAAACCCATGAACACCTATTTGCACAGACAGACTATTGTAAATACACCTGCTGAACCTCTGAATCTATAGTTTAGCGTTCTCTCGCTGCTTGTTTAAAGCAAAAAGTAAACTCTTGAAGAATCTATCTCAGAAATACATCTATACACACAACAGATGAGCCACAATATTTGTATGTGTTCCTCCTCTCTTCCTATCACCAGCATGTGGAAGGTTATGTCTTGATAGGGCTCTGATTTGTGTGCATGGATGTATTCTCCTGTCATAATCAGGAAAGGTGTCTACTGGGAATAGGAGTAGTGTGTTACAATTCCTAAAGAGCAACACACAGTTTTCTCCAAATGCCTTACGTGGGGGTGTCTGGGGCTGAAAGTTCTGTGAAATGTGAGGAAGGAGCTCATGAAAAAGTAGTTCAGCAAAGTAAATTGTACTGGCAACAGAGAGACAAGGTGGGTGAGAACATGTATTTTATTGGACCAACTTCTGTGGGGAAAGAGACGAGCTTTCCAGCTTGCCCAGAGCTCTTCTTCAGGTCGGTGAAAGATACTGGTAGTGATGACAGGTTTTCACGTGTCACTTCTCCATTAGCCTGTTCTTTCCCCATTTTCCTCTTTGTGTTGCTGTTGAGGTGTGAGAATTGGAAGTAAAATTGAGAGAACAAGCAGTTTATATTGTACTCCCATCCATCTCCCCATCCCTTTGCCTTCAGATAGCATAAGAAAAAAATCACTTATTTTTATAAAGTCAGTAGTGGATAGTTTGTTCTAGAAGCTGTGGTAAACGCCAATCCTAAATTAATAAGCTCATTAAGTCACTTAAGCACACGGTTGCTGGAAATTTTATACATACGGTATATTGATCTAATCTGGAGGCAAAATACAGACTAGAGAGCTACAAGGAAATGTCCACCCAGGCCACCTTAGTTCCTATCTCAGGTAGCTAGTTTAAATGATCTCCAAACAGCTTTCAGTGTAATTGTATTAGAGACTCTCTCTACAAAGTGACCTGCTTTGATTGGTTGCATGCAATGTTGTTGTGGTACTATAGCTCTGGAATGGCAATCTTTTCCGTAGACGGGGGGAGGAGGAGGGGTAAAGCACCTATATTTAGTAATGGTTAAAAACTAACATTACAGGGAGTTTTTGCCCAAGCCAGCAAAAGCTGGCATCTGTAATTTGGAGGAACTTGATTCCTTCCTCGAAGGAATCTCTCTGGTATGTTATAGCTATGTGCACTGATGCAATTTGTTTGATATAGATTGATCTCTATTTCTCTCTATTTCATATACCTCCCTAGCTGTACAATAGGGATAACAATATTATTTTCTCTCTTCCTCCCCCCCCCCCCCCATCTGTCCTGTTTGTTCAGCCTAAGAGCTGTTTAGGGAGGGAATATCTCTTATTTTGTATGTGTACAGCACCAAGCACAGTGTGTGGCACTACTGTCAGACAATCAGAATACCAAGTCCCAGTGGCTATAAGCTTGATGCTTGGGGGGTGTATTGCTAGCGAGAGATCCAGCCAGCTACATCCTTCTGGGGAGACGTGCCGCTTGCTGCAGTGAAGTCTGCAGACATGCAAGATTTGTTCAGATGAGAAATGCCTAAGTAAGAAGCAAAGGTTTTCATTCCACATTGAGGGAACTGTTGCATGCAGCTGGCACTCCTGTTTCTCCACCCAAATTCTCAGGGGCCAGTGAGCAGTTTAATGCTGATGTGGATGGTCAGGGTTGAGGACACGGCTGGTTTCCCACAGAGCTGCTTGTCACTGCTGTCCGATTCCCTAGGCCTGGGGTACGGTGTGGAGATGGTGGCAGGGTGACCCGCAGATAGCTAGCAGGCTGCTAGTGGAACCTCTGCTATGGTTTTTACAAGGTGGCATGCAGCCGGGCTCTTCTGCTGCCGGCTGTGCCTGTAGGGCGGGCTGCGGAGGCTGCTCACTGCCCTGGTCAGAGGAGAAGTGTTACAGGAATCCTTGCTTGATGAGCTCCTGCTCTGATTAGAGTGGAAGCTGTTTAGCCTGGAGTGACATGTGCCCTCGCAACGCCTCTTCTCCAGATCCACAGCACACTTGGCACCTTTCCTTCTCTCCTCCTCCCTTTGCCTCTGCTGCCTCCGGATGCCTGCTCCGGCTCCAGCAAATTAACCCCCACTCACAGTGTCAGGATCCCATTCTCTTGCCACCTCCTTGCTCCCGCACTGGCTCCTGGGGGCCTCTCCTGCACCTTCTACAGCCAGGCTGCTCACACGCCTTCCAGCCTCTCTGCCTGCACAAGCCTTTCGCTCCTGTCTGTCTTCCCCTCCCTGCTCATACCTCTCTGCCTCCATCCAAGTAATCTGCCCTTAGCCTGGGCAAGGTCAGCTCCCACCCTCCAGACTCAGCTGGTTCTTCCTGCCTCTCCCTGGCTTCCTTATTGGCCCCCCAGGCCTGGGTCAAGCAGCTCACTGCCCTCCTTGCTCTTTAGACCTGGCTTTACCAGTCACTGCTCTGAGTTCCCTCTTCCTGGCCTCATCTTTCTTCTCTTTGTTCTTCCTCTTTCCCCCTTCTCCCAGGACTGCCATATCAAGGATAGTCTGTGTGGTCAGCCCCTCTGAGCACCAGCCCTCTCCTCCTTCCATTCTCCGGTTGCTAGGGGGAACTCCTCCCTAACTGCCCTGCTCTCACTGCCCTTCAGTCCTGGCATGGCTGCCTCCTGCGCGCCCTCTGCTGAGCGTGCTGGAGAAAACGCAGGCTCCTTGCTCACGTCCTCTTCTGTCAGCTTGTTCCCCCTTTTTTTTACAGCAACCCTCCCCCCCCCTTGAGCCCAGTTCTGTCACCCTCAGCGAGTCCTGCATGCCCAGCCCCAACCCCCTCTGCTCACCCTGCCCCTCTGCTTTGTCCACCTCACCAGCATCTGTGGAGAGAAGTGACTGGATCTGGTGCGAGCTACTTCCTGTCACCCTGCTCCACCCTCTCCTCCTTCATTCTGGTTCCTGACACTGAGGTTTCTCTCTGACCCCAGACCCTATCTCCTCCACCTGCAGGCTCTTCTTGCTTCCCCCTTCACTTCCAACTACCTTCCTGGATGTTTTCCTGTGCCCTTGTTTCCACCTCCCTCTCCAAACATCATCCCATTTCCCTCCTCCCCTCTTGTCCCCAAATGTGCCATCCACAGCCCCAGCCTTGACCTTCTCCCCTCTCATTTCCTTTTGGGCCCCTCTGCCACCTGGCTTCTGCCTTGTCACCCTTCCCAAATGACTTGCCAGTGCGTGAGTCAGGTTCTGGCCACATGCCCTGCTCGGGGGAGCCATTATGCTAGCTCTGTGCCACCTGGGGTTTCTCCCTAGACAGGGCCAGTTCCCAGCTGGCCAGAAGCGCCAGGTTCCTGTCCTCTGTGTGCCGGCAGAGCTGCTCTAAGGGGCTGTAGTGAAGCAGAGACTGGCACCTTGTGCTTGCAGCTCCCTCCCATCTCCATGATACCAGGTGAGCCCCCTGCATTCAGAATCCCCCTTAGAACTCATTCCTTGGACACCAGTAATTGCCCACTGCGGTAAGGTGCTGCCACGCCCCTCGTCGTCTGAGACTGGCTCCCTCGAGGGATAGAGCCCTTGCCCACCGGCCTTCCTGGGCATGGTGTCTCCACGTGGTTTTTCCTGGTTCTCTTTGGCTGGCCCCTAGGTGGGTGTGTGGGGTTGAGGGGTGAGGGAGGACAGGGAGTGGAGGAAGCGCGTTTCCCCCCCAAGACATTGGTGCCCGGGCTCAGCAAGCACAGAGGCCACCCCAGACTGTGGGCACCGCTGTAGCTCAGCCGCCTGAAAGGGTCAGGGAGGGTTGAGATGGCTTCGCACCCATTAGCACAGCTGGCACTGGGGGAGCTCATGCAGTGCATGATGCCATAAAACGCTGCCCCCTAGGAATTCCAGGGGAAACACGGCCTCCTGTATCACTGCCTACCCAGGGCTATGCCTTAATGGCACGACCCAGCTCCTAGATTGCAAGCTCCCTGGGGCAGGGACTACATCTTGTTTGTGAGCCTATGGCCATAATCTCCAGAGCAGTGGCCCTTTATTGTGTAGCATGAGGAATCCTGCAAGGTGCTTGTCGATTAATATCCATTCGCCAGCCCTTAATTATGGAATCCTGAACTCCCAACTGTACATTTTAGGAGTGTAATTTTATGAATGGCCTTAGACAGCTTGAGAATGAAACAGTGCAATGTGGCCTTTGTGACATTGCAAGCTACTGAATGAATGTGTGTTTGGGGGGGAGGTACGGGGGGGGGGCAGGGAGGAGCTGACATTGTTATGCAAACAGCGGAGTTTGAAAATTCTGTTTCCTCAAAGGCTTGACATTAGCAGGGCCTGTGAAAGTCAGGCAAAGAACAAACACAGCCGGATGGTTTGATGTGGATATGATCAAGAAAATACATGCTACCAAATTAACCTTCCCCCCCACCCCCCAAAAGAAAAAAAAGAAAAAACGGTTTGAGAAGGGAAAATGGCATTCTGAATCCTAAGTGAATGACAAGGACTTCTGGGTTACTCCAGAGCTATTCTTACACTGAAATACTTGACACAACATTTTGGCAGGAATCTCAGGTGAGCAGAGAATATTGAATTCCTGATGACACTAGAAGATACATTCCTTGTTTTCCAAGTGGAATGTACAAAGAGGGACTCTAACCACGTGCTTCTTGAAAGTGCAGACTTCTCTGTGTATTGACATGTATCAGTGTAGCGGGGTGGTCACCTGCTCCTGCCCTGAAGGGCTTGAAATCAGCCCTGGGAGAGGGCTGAGACTGTGAGAGGCCTGCTGATAGGAAAGCAGCAAGCCTCCGCTGATTGGGGAAACAGCCACAGCTGTGGCCACGCCCCAATCAGGCCACAGCTGGTCCTATAAAAGGCCAGTGAGCCAGGAGCTGGCAGAGAGTCTCTCTCTAGCTGTAGAGAGAGATGGACCTGGCTGCAGGGACCTGAGCAGAGTACCTGAGTGGAGCAGGGCTGGGGAGCTCGAGCCTGGAGAGCCCCAGGCTGCGGCCTAGCAGAAGGCCAACGGGTACTAGGGGTTGCAGTGGACAGCCCAGGGGTAGGCAAAGGCAGCAGGTCCAAACCCAACTTTGCCAGTGATGAGTAGGCTGATACTGCAGTCTGCCCCAGGGCGCGGGGGCTAGACGATGACTGGCAGTAGCCTTACGACTGAGGAGAGGTGGGGATAGTGGGTGGGGGTTCCCCGGGGAGGGGAGACCCTGAGAGTGAGGGGTTACTGCCAGGGGGCAGCACCCCAGATAACGGGGCACCAGGTCCGGGAGGGACACGGGGGGGCAGCGGCAGCGGGATACTGGCCTGCAGAGGACACTGGACGAGCTAATTCCCTGAGAGACCAGCAGGAGGTGCCACAGGGGTGAGTCCCACACCGTCACAAGCAGATTACTGAAGGAGATCTGCTTCTGTCTCTGGACTCTTCGGTGTCTGTACAGCACATAATTGGTGTTGCAGAGTGTAGTATTTTCTGATACCACTGAAAATCTTAGATCTGGTATAAGATACAGGGAAGATGCCTAAGTGAAAACACAGTATATATTTTGGTATATATTCACCATTAATGAACTATTAAAGAGTAAATCAGAAACACCATTATTCCGATGTGCAGCAATCTCGAAATTTTGTAACAATGGGAGTTGTCACAAGTCAGTTACAAAGTCCAAACCAGTTTGTATATATCTATATGCACACATACTTGGTGCTTTAAAAGGGCCAGTTTCACAAAGCTGAAAACAATTATGATCCAAATCAGTTGGGAGGAAGAATTTAATCAGAAAAATGTGAATGATAACTGGGAATTGTTTAAGAACACTTACTAGATGCCCAAAACGCCACAATTGAGGAAGAAGGCCATATTGGTTTTAAAATTGACCTGGTTTAGCAGGGAAGTGAAGGCAGCTGTACAAAACTGTGTGTGTGTGTGTATGCACATATACAAATGGAAGAAAGGGGAAGTTGACAGTAATGAGTATAAATCAGAAGCTAGGAATTGTAGAAATTTGATAAGGGACCCGAAGGGAGACAAGGAGAAATCCATGGCCAACAGAGTTAAAAACAATAAGGAGATTTTTAAAGTATATTCAGAACAAAAAGGATCCTGACAATGGTACTGGTCTGTTACTAGATGGAAATGATAGAATTATCAATAATAATGCAGAAAAGGCAGAAGTGTTCAATAAATATTTCTGTTCTGTATCTGGAGAAAAAACAGATGATGCAGTCTCATGTGATAGTGATAACACTCTTTCCATTCTACTAGTCTCTTTGGAGGATGTTAAACAGCAGCTACTAAAATTAGACATTTCAAAAAAAAAAAGCAGGTCTAAAAAAACTTGCATCCAAGAGTTTTAAAAGAGCTGGCTGAGGAGCTTGCTGGATCATTAATGTTGATTTTCAATAAGTCTTGGAACTTCCAGAAGACTGGAAGAAAGCTAATGTTGTGCCAATATTTTAAAAGGGTAAATATGATCACCCATGGAATTGTAGGCCTGTCAGTTTGGCATTGATCCTGAGCAAGATAAAGGACATGATTAATAAAGAATTAAAGGAGGATAATATAATGAATGTCAATCAGTGTGAGATTATGGCAATAGATCCTGTCAAACTAACTTGATACCTTTTTTGATGAAATTACCTTTATCAATAAACTTGTAATAGTGTTGATGTAATACACTTCTGTAATGTGTGTGACTTGGTATTGCATGACATTTTGTTTAAAAAAAACTAGAAAGATATCAAATTGAGGTGGCACACATTAAATGGATTAAAAGCAGGCTTGATGAATCTCAAAAATGTAACTGTACACGGGAATTGCATTGAACAGGTGTGTTTCCAGTGAGGTCCTGCAAAGATCAGTTCTTGGCCCTATGCTCTTTTACATTTTTATTAAAAACCCGGAAGAAAACTTAAAATCATCACTGATAAAGTTTGCAGCTGACACAAAAGTTGGGATAGTGGTAAATAATGAAGAGGGCAGGTCACTGGCACAGAGCAATCTGAATTGCTTGGCAAACTGGGCACAGGCAAACAATGTGCATTTTAATATAGCTAAATGTAAATGTATACAGCTAGGAACAAAGCATGCAGGCCATACTTGCAGGATGGGGGACTCTCTTCTGGAAAGCAGTGACTCCAAAAAAGATTTGTGGTTGTGGTAGATATTCAGCTGAACGTGAGCTCCCAGTGCGATGCTGTGGCCAAAAGGGCTAATGCGATCCTGGGATGCATGAACAGGGGAATCTCAAGTAGGAGTAGACAGGTTATTTTATCTCTGTATTTGGCACTGGTGCGATGGCCGCTGGAATCCTATGTCCAGTTCTGGTGCCCACAATTCAAGAAGGATTTTGGTAAATTGGAGAGGGTCAGAGAAGAGCCACAAGCATGATTAAAGGATTAGTAGACAACTTATAGCGATAGACTCAAGGAGCTTAGTCTATTTAGTTTAACAGAGAGCATGTTAAGGGTTGACTTGATCACAGTCTATAAGTACCTATCTGGGGAACAAATATTTACTAATGGGCTCTTCAGTCTAGCAGAGAAATGTCTAATACAATCCAATGGCTGGAAGTTGAAGCGAGACAAATTCAGACTGGAAATAAGATGTAAATTTTTAAGAGTGAGAGTAATTAACCATTGGAACAATTTACCAAAGGTCGTGGTGGATTCTCCATCACCGATAACTTTGAAATTGGCTGTTTTTCTAAAAGCTCTGCTCTAGGAATGATTCTGGAGAAGTTCTCTGGCCTGTGTTACACAGGAGGTCAGACTAGATGATCACAATGGTCCCTTCTGGCCTTGGAATCTATGAATTTATTTCTTACATCAGGACTGTAGCTGAAGAGTGCTGTGAAATATACTCCTTCCTTTCTGGATTATGGTGCCACAGGAATAAGACTGCAATAGAATTGACAGATACTTTCTGTGCAGCACGTAACCACCGTTCTCACTGTGATGTTTCTTTGTTAAATTTATCTGATAGAAAAACAGCTTTTCTGATAAATGTGCATTGAGATCTCTATGGGTCCAATATGCCCTTCCTGGCTGCTCTTCAAATTCCTTGATTGCAAACTGCAGTGGGCGTCTAGAGTGTGAAGGAAATTGGTACCGAGCACATCTGTGTATCTGCGTTATATTTATCCCTAGCTCAGTTTGACACTTCCACTGCTATATTTCAGCCTAATTTTTACAGTCAAATTCATACCTCTAAATAAAGGTTTATGAAAGAAATGTTACTAAATTCTTACCAATAGTTACACTTGAATGAAAGGAAAGTGTAGCAAGAGAGATGCCATGATAGCATCTAGTCCTAATTTTAATAAATTCTGTATGTAAATAGCCTTGTTTTCATAGTGTGTTTAAAAATCCATACGTATCTTTAAAAAAACCAACCTCACATGTTAGATGAAATCAACAAGATGGTTGCTGAGTACAGCCATTTAGGTGACTCTATTGTTTGTACCTGTTTGCAGTCCCTGGATGTTTTGATAGCATTTGTGGTTTTTCCGCAGAGAAGTGGCTTGTTTCTGTTCCAGAGTACATCGAACAGCCTTTGCACTGGCCAGCTTGTGTTATTTCATTTGCTTTTATTGTCTACAGATCTAGCCAGCTATCGTATGCCAGGTGCATGGAGATTATCTCTCGCTTGTTTTATATTTTTGTTTGCCCAATAACCAAAGATCGCTCCCTCTCTCCCCTCTAATGAAGATTAAGACTTTTTACACACAATTCCTCTACCAGCTGCCAGAATTGTTTTGCCATCTTTGTAACTGGGTGAGGTCTCATTTTTCCAGTTCTGCTCTGTTGTGGTTAGACATGGCCTATAAGTGGAAAATGTATCTATCTATCTTTTTTTAATCACAGATTTTCCATGAAAGGTGCCACTTACTGTCCTGTACTGGTGGCCAGATTCCTTTCAAAGTCAAATACAATGTGAAAGGGTCTATTTGGGTTCAGCATTCTACCACTGAAAAAGAAGACCAAGCCTTGACTTTGCAGCAATTCTCTAAGAGAGTGTGTGTGTGTGTGTGTATGTGTGCGCGCACAGTTTTAAGATGACAGAAAATTTATCTGATTGCACCTAAAATGAGCCCTGGGAGCGCAGCAGTAAGAGAATGCGGCTTTCATTGCTTCAGCTCTTTCAGCTCCATTGTTGATTTGATTGCTCAAAACATTAGGCCTTGTCTGTACTTCTACCAGCAAACCCTCCCAGCGCAGATGATGATCTAGTAGCAATAAATGCTTTGTCTGGTGTGAGTTATTCCAATTCCCTGAGCAAATCAGTTATACCAGCGCAGGAGTGTGTTGCTGGCATAGCTGTGCCTACACTAGGGCTTGTGCCGGCACAGCCAGGTCAGCAAACAGTCACACTCCTAACCAACATAAGCAAGATGGTGCCGGCAAACCTTTGATGTGTAGACTGGGCCTGAGACAGTCTGGCACAGCCTCTCTTTCCCCCCAAAGTAGAATTGTCCTGTTGATCACACAGAAAAGTGAGGGAGCAGCAGGGATTGAATAAGGGAGGCTCATGGAGAGAGAAGAGGCCAGGAGGGTCGCTGAGCAGGTCTGGAAAAGGAAGATGCCCCAGAGTGCAGTTTAACACAAAACATTCTAGGAACTTTCAATCCCAAGTAATAACCTTGAGCTGTCAGTACGTGACATGCACTAGGTTGCAACAGGACAAGATATTGCACTGCAGATAAGTTAAGGGCAAGTGCCATCCCCTATGCCTGCCCCCACGCCCTGTTCCAGGGGACGGAGGTAAAAGCACTCAGTGGGTATGTCTTCCCTGCAATTGGACACCTGTGGCTGGCCCATGCCAACTGGCTTGGGCTAAGGGGCTGCTTAATTGCAGTGTAGAGGTTCAGGCTCATGCCAGAGACTGGGCTCTGGGACCCTCACAGGGTAGCATTGTCAGTGTAAGCAGAGCCTCAGAGGAGTTGTAGATCCACTGGTCTGAGCCTAACCCCTCCTCTGCCCGGCCTCTGTGTCAGCAGGACCTCGCCCTAGAGCAGAGCTGCCAGATGCATGGAGAGCAAACGGGGGCTCCTGGCTATGCCCCCCAGTGCCTGGATACAGCACCTGATCTGCTGTGGGTACTCCTGGGGCTGTGGTCAGCACTGGGCCCTGCATACAAGAGCCCCACCCTGTTCAGATCCTCTCTGGATCTCCCACAGGGTAGGGCTGAGGATTAACCCCTGCCAAGGGCCCGTCGGGGAGGCAGCATTCCTCCTGTGCTTCCATTAGGGAGGAGTCTGCGTCTCTCCTTCCCCACTGGGGCCGTTGGCATTGGCTTTAGTCCTAATACAGCCTGGTCCTGTAGCTTCCCATGTCCCCAAGAATGTCCCCTGGGCCCTGAGCGGGGATCACCTAACTCGGACCTACCACGTCGGCCTCATGTTGGTAAACTGCCGGGTACGGCTGCTTGGAATAAGGGATCAGCTGCCATGTCCTTGTCTGCACTGTCCTCTGCTGGACAGACCCGACCCTGGTGGTTGGAGACTGGGCATGCTTCATGGCAGCAGCACCGCCATTTCCCCCTCCTGCTTTACCATCTGCGTGGCGGTGTTAGTGCTAGCGTGCTAACCATAGCCAGCTGCTGTGTTCTCGGGAAAGGGAGCAGATCGGATTCAGACACGCACAGGTGGCTGGGCTGTGAAATAGGACTGTGCCTTTTTCTACATTGACCATATTTCTGACTGGAACTGCACTCGCAAGAAAGACTGTAGAGTGTTCAGAGAACTCACGTCTGCAGGCCTAGAACGTCAGGAACGAATCCAGCTTGATCAGCATTGTGATTCCCAGGCCTTGCGATGCAAGGAAGGGTTTGCCTAGCTATGTAGTTAATGAATGGCATTGTCGTACTTGGGTGCGTAGACGGGGGAAAACACCCCAATTGCCCTTTCACAGAGATCCAATGTAGGGTGTACAGATGGAGGGTCCAAGAGATTCAGGTGACTCCACAGTAGCTATGCACTGCAGGGGCTCCTAGCGGCTATTTCACAAACTCACAACTGGCAGTCTGCAGAACACGGAGCCAAAGATGCTCTGCGAGATCACCCTGGGGCCGGGGCAGCAGGGGAGAACCACAATACCCTGTGAGTCTGGAATGGAGGCAGGGGGCGATGGGGCAGAAGCAAAGAGCGAAAAGGGAAGGCAGAGAAATAAAAAAAGGTTGGAAATAAAAGTAAGGAAGGAACTCAGAGTTGGAAGGAGAGAAAGAGAACAGAATGAAGAAATGGAAAAATGTTGAACCCCACAATTTTTGTGTTTGTGTTCCTACACTGAGGTCGGCTAACTATTGCAGTGCTAATTGCAACTGTAAGTATTTTTCTGTAAACTGTAGCCTCCTGCTGTATGCCTGTAGTTACTGGTTTTATTCTGCTACAAAACAGGTCAGATGTAATGCAACTCTTGGTTTATCATTATGGTTATTCTTTGATTTTGTGTTTGGCTTTCTCTGAATACTAAAATTAGACAGTTGATGCACTCCTAGCTGGGGGCTATATGTAACTTTCGCTGTTAGCATGGCTTGGAGAATGACTGGGCAGAGAGGGAAAGAGGAGAAGAAGAGATGAGGAATATAAGACCCTTTTCTGCTCCACAATCCTCACTGTCGCACTCTGGAAATCATGGGAAATTCTACATTTTGAGGAGTTGGCCTCAGACTTTGCCCTTAACTTTTAACGCCGCCAGCATTCGGCTGTTCGCCAGGAGCATGTATCGCCTGCCTCCAGCTGCTGACGGGGTCCCCAGCAGGAGAGGCATCTGGCCCACAATGGACATCTTATGTCTGGCACTTAAAGGCAAATGATCCCTCTAAGGGTTTCTGTAGAGCCCGTTTATCACAGCAGGGCCTATGTGCTGCACAGAGACACAAGATCTGCATAGCCAGGACCCTGGACATCAGACAGTCATAGATTGGGGGCCAAGAAGGGCCATTATGATAGTCTCGCTTGACCCCTGCACACGGAGTTTGTCCAAGCAAAGGTTAAGGGGGGTAACTCTGTCAACAGCCCTTAAGGGACCCAGGAGCCCAAACCCCATTTTCAGAAGTGATGTAGGGATTTAGGCTCTTAAGGCTGCAGATGGGTGCCTTGGGGGATTGACAAAATCACCGAAGCAGGTTAGGTGCCTAACTCCCATTGGGAACAGAGCAGAGATGGAACTCCCCATTGGGAGTTGGGCACCTGACCTGCTTCGGTGCTGTTGTCAATCCCATGCGATGCCCTTGTAACTCTTGCCTGTTAAAGCCCGAGTCCAATTGCCTTTCAGTGGGACATGGGCTGTTCAGGGCTGTCTCACTTCTGAAAATGGGACTTAGGCTACGAGCTGGTCTGCCCTGGAAATGTACATCGGCATAGCTGCGTCGCTCTGGGTGGTAGACAGCACAGGGCGATGGAAGAATCTTTCCATTGACTTAGCTACTGCCTCTCGGGGAGATGTACGGGCAGACTACAGCGACGGGAGAATGCCTGTCGCTGGCGTAGGTGTCTACGCTGAAGCTGTAGCATTTGAAGTGTGGACGTAGCCTACGTCTACAGAGCACACCTCTTGCGGCAGCATGTTCAGAGTGTCACTACATGCCACAATGAAAAGCAGGCTGAGTCCACACTGCAGTGTGTAGCTACACGTGTCGGTGAAAGGCTCTGGCAGGGGAGAGCTAAGCCTTTTCCCTGCTGTCTGCCCTCTGCCAGAGCCTTCTGTACTGCTGGAGTCTTTCCCTGTGGCAGTGGGGAAAGGCTCTGGCAACGGGACATTGTGTTGCTAAGAATAGCACTGCTTGGGCCCCGTGGGATGCACCTGGGTACCTCCCCACAGGGTTCAGACCTCACCGTCTACACTACTCTCTGTACCAGTACAAGGGGGTGTGATGTGTATGTGCTCTGCACGATGGGTAGACGTACACTTAAACATTTTTGAACATTTTACCCAAGTTGACTTGCTCGCTCTCAGGACCTACATGGGGGAGAGATTTCTGTTAGCAGAGGGCTTCTCACTCTAGCAGAGAAAGATCCCGAAGCTGAAGCTAGACAAATTCAGACCAGAAGTACTGTGCAAATTTTTAACACTGAGGGGAATTAACCAGTGGAACAACTGACCGAGGGATGTGGTGGATTCTCTGTCACACCTGGTCTTGATATAAAGACTTGGGGTCTTTCTAGAAGAACTGCGCTGGTTCACTCACAAGTCCTGGGTGTGATGCAGAAGTTCCTGGGTGAGGTTTTCTGGCCTGGGCTATGCAGGAGGTGTCAGGCAAGATGATCCAATGGTCCCTTCTGGCCTGGGGAATCCATGGCTTCATAGAGTAAGAGGCATTTGGTAGGAGGCTGGCAGGTTGCAGGCATTGTGTAGATTTCCAGGAAGGACTTTTAAAGGCTGGGATGAATCCCAGCATATTTTAGTGGAGGAAAGTGGAACCTTGTCTAGCTGAAATGCAGCGTTTGTTGACTAGCAGCCTGTTGTTCTCGGCTGGCCTGTAACATGTGCCTGTGAACAGAAGTCATGGGGATTTGGGGGAGCGGAAATCATAACATGCATCCCAGCTCTCCTTCCCAGACAGGTTCTGGTTTCAGTGGCTTAGCGCCATCCTTCAGACACCAACCAACTGCTGGGATTGGGGGTGGGGGGACTTGCATTCTGCTGGGTTTCCTTAGTCTCTTCTTAGGAACTGATCCTTCTGGAGCTGGCTTGTTCTTTCAGTTAGGGTAGCCCTCCACGAGCACCCCGGGCCAGGGTGTGATCCAACCTGCCTGTGGAGTGACACTGCGGCACTAGCTGTGTTCCTCCTGCTGCGCGCATGCCTCAGCCCTGATGGCTGGCACTGGGTACTGACGGCTTTTGGGCTTGCCTCCTCTGCTCAGAGCAGAGCAAGAGCTCTTTGCGCTTGGGGGTGGGGGTGGGGAGGATGGGCACCGGTATTCATGATTTGTGTTACTGGAGCCCCAGTCACAGATCAGGACCATGGACAAAGGCAGAACAAAGAGATGGTCCCTGCCCCAGAGATCTTCCAGTCTAAGCCCCCTACTAGCATCATGCCTTTGTGTGGAGTGCTGCCCCCTGCACTGGGGTGCACGCTGAGCCGGGGGACGTGCTGCACTCTGGGAAGGGTGTATGCCACGCTCCCCTCAGCGCAGCTCTGCTCACAGGGACTCACGGTCTCCCCTGCGGGTTCCCCCCAAGGTTAGAGCTCCCCTGTTGGGTGGGCTGTGGCCTTCCTCTTTCACTCACAAGTGCACTGGGCCAGCCCTGCTGTGGCCCCTGGAGTGCAGGTAGATGCATGGGTAGGGCAGCGATGGGGGGCCAGGGTGGGGAAGTGGCCAGGTGCAGACAGTTGGCACTGAGTGTGTGCGACGCTACATAACCTGGAGTTAGAGTCATAGAGTTTAAGGCCAGAAGGGACCACGAGATCTGATCCGCTTGTGGGTTCCAATTTTGACGGAGCGCGAGCCAGGATGCTGCTGCCCATGACCAGGCAGGAGCCGCCAGAAGCATTCAACTGCTGGGTTTTTCCATCAAAACCAACAAGGAATCAGGTGGCACCTTAAAGAAACTTGATGGCTGTGCTGCTGTGATGGCTCGCACGCGGCCCCAGTTCCTCGCACCACACCCCTGGGCTTGAGGAGGGGGCTTACACTGAGAGAGAGAGCGAGCCCGAAGTGCTGAGCGCAGGATCTGGGCTGACAAGATTGTATTTTCCCTCTGCCTGCCACCCGCACTGGGCTTCTGTGCCCCAGCCCCTGTGCACGG
Source organism: Emys orbicularis (assembly GCF_028017835.1). Classification (NCBI taxonomy): domain Eukaryota; kingdom Metazoa; phylum Chordata; order Testudines; family Emydidae; genus Emys; species Emys orbicularis. Next base: position 55,367,272 of record NC_088691.1, read on the forward strand.
CTTCCAGCACGGACCTCTGTGCCGTTCGTGTCAATAGAGCGAGTGCACGGCCTGACGACATGCAGCTCCAGGTTCGCAGCTCTGGGGCCTGGGTGAGTCTTAGCTGGGTTATTTCATTGGGAAGGTGGATGCTGCCCTTTCCGTTATTGCAGCCAGGTTGTAACTCTCACTGACTGCTCCCCTGGCACGGAGCCTGTTCCAGCCACAGTAGCAGACCGGTAACGCTCACTCCCACCTCTGGCGGAGGAGCATCCTTCTGAGTGACGTGGGAATCCCGAGGCCAAGACAGCGGTGGGAGCTGCCAGCCATTGCTGCTGTGCCAGTGGAGGCAGTGCATGTGCCAGCTGCATACCAGGCACGGGATCAGGGCTTCACCTGAAACTCAGTTACTCCAACCAAGGGTATGGGGGCAGGGAAAGAGTGGAGCGAATTGGAAAGGGGCAGCGTCACTTGTTTCGGTTAAGCCATTGATTTCAAATAAATTCTTAGGCTCCCCGGTCCGTGCTGCATGTTCCAATCAGTCTCCGATGGCCTGAAATGACGCTTTCCCTTCTTCATCAACTTTGGGCGCTCTCTCTCTGTCTGGGGCTGCCTGGTCTGAGACTCCATGGCATCCACTTGCAAACTAATCCCAGCCCTCCCCTGGGGCTGGCCCATCACTCCTCGTTCCTTTATTGATTATTGACCATTTACTGCAGTAACCCTAGTGGTTCGATTTCTCTGTGCCCACAGCCAGAGACTTGGAAAGTCATTGCTGGGAATGGAAGGAAATCACCATGTTCTTATTGAGGCTGTAGAGAGAGCACAGTAGACCCTGGAAATACTCTGCCATTTCTACTCCCCAATCACACACCTGCGCTGAGAAGCAGCTGTAATGAATGGACTTGTCTGTGACTGTGGGTAGTTCTGGCCTTTCTTCTTGGCAGCTGCAGGACAGAGAACAAGGCTGCACACTGGGAGCCTCCTCTAGTGTCTCTTAGGGCAGGAAGTTTAGTATAAGGAGTTACCTTGCAATGCAAGTGAATGGGTCTAGTCACAGGTTTCCAGCAGACAGACAGCCCCACCCCATGCAACACACACACACTCTTTCTCTTTGGCAGGAAATTTTGACATTTAAAAATTTCTTTTCTTTTGGAACTGGAATGAAATCCCTGTTGCTGCAATGTGCCTCAAAGCAGAACTTCCCCCCCAAAAAATTTTGTTTAGCAAATTGCGTTCTGGAAAAATTGCAAAATGAAATGTTTGTTTAGAAAATTATTTCCCCCACTTTTATATTATTTTATTGTGTTTGCATTATTTTATGCTGTCAGTACAAATAGTGCATAGTATGACGTGACTGTTCTCCTACAACATCATACAGTAAAAGTATTCTGTTTTATTTTATTTTTAAAATTATTAAGGGCAGTGCTACTTAATACTGATGAAGACATCTTATTTTCTAGATAAAAGTGTCTCCTGTTTGCATGGTAATGAAATAGTTTGGCACTTTGATGTTTTGAACAAAAAAAAGAAGACAATGTACTAATTAGAGAAGTAGCTGTTTTCAATATCTTTGTGTCAGTCTGGAAGCGTTTTCCAAGGATATTCTAGAAAATAAGATACTTCACTCTAAGTACTAAAATTAAAATAATAGGCAATTAAATAATTATTCAAATTTATGAATTAAAACAAATACAATTCTTTTTTAAAATGAAAAAATAAAATCACTTTTGAATAAAATGTCATATTTAGATGAAATTTTAATTTTTTCCCCAAATTAAAAAAATGTTTCTTCCAATGTTTAGTTCCATAGGAGGTTTCATCAATGTCGACAGGCCATTCCAAAAAAAAGTTACTTCCCTGAAATGGCATTTTGCAACAGAACCCAGCCAGCTCTGGTGCTGACCCAATGCAGATAGCCATGACTTCATCATTTCCCTTTCATGTAGCACCTTCTGACATACGCATCAGCCAGTCATTCAGACCCTGCAGTACCTCCTCTCAAGGCCGGATGAGAGAGCAGGAAGAGCTAGAAGTGGTGGTGTTACACCAAGAAGGTGATGGGCAGCTGCATCCCTGTCGTATGTACCCCAGGGTCGAGAAGAGCAGCTCGGGCCACAAATGCCTCTGCTGGGCATGTTCTACAGTTTCTTAGCGAGGGTCCAGACAAAGGAACAGCACCCCAGAATTCCCCAGTCTGTGCTGGTGCCTTGGGCCATCAGGAGAAGAGTGCTGTAGGTAGGATGGTGCCTTCCACTGGGATCTTTCCAGCAGTGGCTCCCTCTTGAGACCTTCACCAAAGCCCACACTTCAGTCTTGAAGCCTTGGTTAATATCCAGGTGGGTTTGTGAGTCTCCTTTTGAGCTATTTGTATTGCCTCCCCTCCATTTTGGACTCGCAAGCTCCTTTTTCTGTGTGGCCATGTCCTGGTCTGGCACTCTTCTTTGGCCCTGCCTTCTCAGCGTTCTGTCACACAGCGCCAAGGACTGGCCCAGCATTCCCTCCGGAGGTGCAGTGAGGGTGCTTCTCTGCCCAACTTTTGTCCATGTGTGAAGGCCACGGCAGAAGAGAAGTGTCGTGGCTTCTGGAGGGCCCTGCAGTTCTGTCTGGAAAGAATGACGGATCTTTCAGCTGCAGACAGCATTGCTTATCTGGGAAGGTGCCAAAGTAGGATATACCATTGGGTCACATCCCCCCTTGGATTAAACTGGTGCTCCTCCACTGAAGCCAGTAGGGCCGGTTGACACCAGCAGAGAATTTGGCCTATTAAGAGCAACTCCGGCAGATGGTTCTAGTGGGGTGCAGTATCGTTATAGATTGGACAGCTTTGTCTGGCAGGAGCAGTGCTCGGGTGAAGAGTTCTGAGAGCAGCGATATCTTGATTTGCTTCCTTCCCTGTCGCATGGGCGCCGGAACAATTTTTATAGTGGGGGTGCTGCTGATGGTGTTTGTTGTTACTACTTCAGGCCAGGGGGACAGCAGCACCTCCAGCACCACTGCGCATAGTTGTATTTTCTGATATTCAGTCTACTCATGAGATTGTTACTCTGGATAGATGAGGTCTGAGTTGAGTGTGGTGCAGAGATTAGATTGCTTACAAGGTGTGGTGTAGAGCTTTGACCCTGCGATTGGCATTCAGGCAGTCTGGGCTGAGCTCGTCTTGGGTAAGTCACGTAGACCAAAATGACCAAATTGGTGAGCCTTGGGTGCCTACACCCAGAATCCAGATGTGTGTCTTGATTTTCAGAGGTGCTGATGTAACCTGAGCGAACCCAGTGTGGTGATTGGGGCCCCTCTAGTGGCCTGAGCATACAGAGGTTGATGAGTCTGCTAGAGCTTTGGCTAACAGAGTGGGGCCTTTTAGCCCAGACAGTAGAGAGAGGCTCCTGCATTTAGAACCAGAGGTCTCCAGGTTCAATGCCCACTGCCAACAGCCCACCCAGGGGCATCTAGCTACACTGACATATAATAACCCCCCTCACAAACTGGGAGGCCTTTAGCTCACAGCCGCTGGGCACGTCTATGAATCCTGGTGGAGTTTAGGCTGTTTTCTCTGAAGGGGGGGAAAGGCATTGAAAAAATATCCCTTCCAGAGCACCAGTGAGCTCCCATCCTGCTCAGCATCACACACCAGCAGGAAGGAAAGGAGTCAGGGAAGAGCAACGCCAGCCTGCCAGATCTCTCACCAGCACCCGAGCATCACAGCCATCAGATGCAGTAACACTGGTGTCTGCTGAACGGTCAAGAACCATTGCCATGGACACCACTTTGCTTTATGTCATTGACCATCGAGATCAGTGCAGCCTTGAGCCACGACCAGAACAGAAAGCGCTTCTGTGGCTCGTATGCCTGGGAGAGACCCTGCTCTGGCCTCGGGTGTGCTCCCAGGGACCGCGGTTACGGCTGTGAAGAGCCACCAAATGCCTGGCCATTTACTACTCCCTTTCGCCTGAGTGGTTATCTGGAACCTTACCAGGCTGTTTGGGTCAGGAGGAGACTGGGTTATTCAATTTATTTAGATTTAGATGATTTAGTTGGGAATTGGTCCTGCTTTGAGCAGGGGGTTGGACTAGATGACCTCCTGAGGTCCCTTCCAACCCTGATATTCTATGATTCTGTGATTCTAAGTCAGGTGTTTCTCTGGAGCAATCCTGTGCATTTACAGAGCACGTCCATCAAGTCCTGTTCCCCTGGACCCAGCAGGAGCAACCGACAGCCAGCAGTTTCCATGCTGGCAATTCCCAAGCCTCCCCTTGAGCCAGTCCTATGCTCCAAGGAGCTCTGCCTGCTCCCTCTCAGGGCCGTGCTCACCACTGCTGCTCTCACTGTCCGCTGCTTCCTCTTGGCTTTCTGGTCCCTTGCTGCTGCTGACACATGCAATTGCCCCCAGTCAATCCCCAGCCCCAAGGTTGGTCTATGTGGCTGGGCTGCTCATCGGCTTTGCATGTAGCCTAGTGCCTTGGGCGTTGGCTTCCACTGTCCCCAGTGATCTGACTGCATCAAGGAGCTCAATTGCTTCTTCTATTTGGTCCAAATGAAGGGTGGCCGGCATATGCTCATCAGCTTTAACAGGATCTGTGACTGCCTATCAAACGCATGCTTGATGGCAGCCATTAACCCTTCCAGCACCACTGCCGCAAGCTGCTGTTTCACATACTCTGTAGGCTGACAACAAGGACGGGGCAAAATTCACTGAAACCCATTTTTTGATCTTTCATTATGAGTGGGGGGGTTACAAAGGGGAAAGACAATAGAGTCAACCCCCTCCAACCCAGGCTGATCGCTTTCTACCTGTCATCTGAGCACTTTAAGTACTTCCTCTTTGGGTCCGATCCAGCTCCCTTTGGCAATGGCAAAATGCCTGGTGACTTCATGTCAGAAGGGTCCGGATCAGACCTGGTAAACTCCCATCTGCTGTCTTCCTCCAGCCTCCGCACCCGTTCTGTCCAAATATTGTAAATTACACTGGGGATTTGAGATACCAATCGCTTGTGAATTTAATAATAGACAGAGGTCACTAGTCCGGACTGAGCAGGGGGCTGGTGAGCCAAAGGAGCCTAGTACGCAACCAACCCCAGGATAATTTAAGATCATAAGAACAATTATATGGCAATGATGCAACACCCTGGACAAGCCCAGGTTGGAATAGAAACTCTGTTTCCTTCAGTGGTGTTACTCCTGTCAGACACCAGTGAAGGGAGAGCAGGTCCAGGTTTCCTCTTCCACCTGCACGCTGCCGAAGAGCTAGAATGAACCTGCCAGGTAAAATGCCCTGTGCAGAGCTATTACAGGTGTGTGGTACCAGCTGTTCCCCCGAGCGTTACTGCAGTTCACCACGTGCCAGGTTAATATCTCTGCTCCCTTTTGTCTCCTCTTTCTGGGTTCATCTTTTTCCTCTTTTCATCCTCTCCTTGTTCTTCCTTTCTTTAGGTTCAGTGCAGCAGCTGCAGAGAAAAAGAAAGTGTCCATTGCAAAGAAATATTTACCAGTGACATCTGCTGCATGAAATTAACAAAGATGGTACAACCTGTGCCTCTCTACATGCCTGTGTGCATGTGCGAGTGTGTGTGTGTGGGGGGGAGGGGAGGTTGTTTTTGTAGGCTGTCTAGGTACTGGATGAATTGTTTCCACTGCTGACATACACTTTGGCCAGATTTTCAAACTGGCTGAGCACTTCCATCTCCCGCTAACGTCCGTAGGAGCTGGAGGTGATTGACTTTGTTGAAAAACCAAGTCACTGGTGTTTCGATCTCACTGAGTCAAGTTATTTAGCTGCCTTTTGCCCGTGACCTTGCTTGTCTTTTGGGTTTTCCTCCTGAGCTTTGTGGAGAGCCGCGGGAGGAACTGGGCTCTGTGTCAGAAGCTGACCTGCTGTTGAGTGGCGCTGTCAGAGATGATGCTTGGCACAAAGAAAGCAAGGGACCCTTTTCTGAAGATGGAGTGAGATGGGTTGTATTTATAGTCCCAAGAGGTCAGGAAGGACAATGATTTCCTTGCAATGAAGTTGCGATGGAAACTGCAGAGCAATCAGCCGCTGGCGGCCTGAAAATAGCCACATGGCTGCTAATTCAGGGACCATGTAAGCCTTTGCAATTCTCTGTCTAATGTAGCTTTCTTCAGCAAGGCCAGAGCATTGGATGGGCTGGGTAAATTCAGCCTCTCACCCCCTGCAAGACCGGGAAGGGCTGTAACCAGGGCCGGCTTTAGGCGGATTCCCCCGATTCCCCGGAATCGGGCCCCGTGCCTAAGAGGGCCCTGCGCTCTAAAGAAGAGCGCCTAACTTAGGCGCCTTTTTAATTTTTTTACTCGCCCGGCGGCGGTCCAGGTCTTCGGCGGCACATCCTTCACTCGCTCTGGGTCTTCCGCAGCAAAGACCTGGACCGCCGGCGGGTATTCAAATCGGGCCCCGCACTTCCTAAAGCCGGCCCTGGCTGTAACCCCATTGTACCAACTGCCCAATTTCCATGAATTCCCAAGTGGCCAAGGCAGCTCTGAAAGTCCCACAGGTCACAGAGGGAGGCTGGGAGAGCATGGGATTGAGCCCAGCACCTGATCTACAAGTCCGCCCTCCATGATGGGACAGCTGGGGTTGAGTCAAGTCTATCCTGTGCTGAGGAGGGTCTGATGCCATGGTCTGAGCGCCGTCCACGCCAGCCGCTGAAGCTCTATCGAGGGCAGTTTTCAGTATCTGTCTCTCTGCTCACCTGCCCCCAAGCACGTTTCCACTCCAGGCACTCTTAGTGCCTACTTCACGTTCAGTAACATCCGCCTGAGCTGATGCCTGGAGGAACCGCCTTGGGCAGGGCACCCCCCTGCCAGAGCCGGGCTAGCACACAGACACCAGCCATCCAGTGTCGCGAGTTAGGGGGATCAGATAGTCCAAAGCGTGTGAAACTGAATCTTTCCCGTGAAAACTTTAGCTGTCCTTAGCAAAGGCTGAGATCCAAACTCTGCCCCGTTCGTCATGGGAGCGGTGTGCGTGATCCTGCAATCCGCTGACGTAGGCATGAGAGAACTGGCAGCTGGGGCCTTGCCTGGAGCCAGCTGCCCTGCTCTTGGGGTCTGGGGCCAAGCTGCCAGCCAACCCCATGAGCAACAGGAGGCAGCGCTGTGCCCTCCAAGGAGAGGGTGGCTATTTGCTGCTTTCTAGCTTCTGTCCTTTGCCTGCTGCTTTCCTAGTTCTGCCGCTTTCCTACAGTCACCAGGGAATCCCCTAATGTAGAGCTGCAAAATGCACCAGGACTGCTTGAACCCAGACCCAGTGTGACAACTCCCCGGAGCACAACTGCAGGATGTGTGAGAGAGAGGTACAGAACGGGATAGGAGTGGGGGCGGTGCTCAGCCAGCCGAATGGTTCTTTACAGCAGGGTGAGTTTTCAGTCTTCAAGGCTGCTGCCCTGGCTGGCACAGGTGATAGATCGGCTGGCACAGGTGATAGATCAGCTGTGTTCCAGCACACCAGCTTCTGAGGAGGACAGTACACCTAGCAAAGCACTAGTCAGGATCTGTGGCTGAGGTTTCCAATGCTGCCTAAGGGGTTTGGAGACACAATTCCCTTAAGTGTCCTGGGAACTGGGTATCCAAATCTCTTAGGCTAAGATGTCTGAAGCTGCCAATTTGGGGGAAATCCCCGAAACCTGCCTACTTGGAGGGAAGAAGCAGAACAAGATCCCCAAGTTGGGATAGACTCTGTAGTGAGTTGTCCATAGTGCAAGCGATGAAAGAGCATTTCCCCTTTGTATTGCACCGCTAACTGATAAACCCAGGCGCACGCTGTCTTGGATTTTGCTTGTGGTTCAGTGTGCTCATCACTCACATACAAGCCTTCTTGCAGTAGAAGGTCCAGCATATTGATGTTGGTCTTGTTGACCTTCATTACGTTTTTGAACTAATCACCCACCCGTTACTGTCTGGCTGGTTCTGGTTGTTTTTCAGAGAAAAGCCCCAACAAGCTAACAAATGAATGGGAGTTCTGTGTCTGTCTCTGCAGGTGTTTGAGCACCTCCCAAAGTATTACCGGGTTGCTCCTGGCCCTTCAAATGGGTTTGGGAGATGTTCATGTTACCCTGTGAAATATGCCATTTTCCTGCACCAGTCTGCCCCACTGTTCTGTGGCAGAGACCCACCCGTCCCTGGGAGACGGAAGACACATCTGGAGGGCCGGGAAAGCAAGGGACTTGGCGTCTGATGGGAAATGGGCACACATGATTGTGTGCCTGCTGAGATCCCATTCACCTGTCCTTATGGGCTGATGGGAACCAGGATAGATGGGTCCACTGATTTGTGAGCCTTTTTCCCCCCAAGTAAAATCTGGTTTTGTACCAATAATGATCAAACTTCCGGCCCCGACGCTGTTTCTGTCACCTGATTAGAATGTTGTGTTTCGTGTTTCCCTCTCGGCATCTCCTCCAGCAGCAGGACCAAGGGCCTCTCTCTGTTGTCTCTGGCTGTAGAAAACAAATGGGATATTTTACAGTGCCTGAGGCAGGGCTCAACTGAGCTGTTGGATTTGGTTGGTTGGGAGGCTCTGATTGTAGCCAGCTGGGGCTTCCCTTCTGTGCCTCAGGTGTACTCTGCCCTCAGCCCTCCCTGCTGCTGTGCTCCCTATCTGGGGGTTCGCCAGCTCAGAGGCAGGGCCCTTTGGCTCAGCTGTTACCCCAGGATGTGTCCTGACAGCACTACTCAGAAAGGAAGAATTCATCCCATGAGTGCCTTATCACAATGTCTTGCCTCCCATCGGCCTCCGGCTGGAATGCGGGTGGGCCCACGCAGAAGGAGCAAGAGTCAGCAGAGCCTCTTGGGGCCTGCGCTCCCAACCCAGGAGGGAGGAGGCTGGTGAGCCCTGTCCACACGGATGAGGTGCGCTCCAGCCCAAATCCGGATTCTGCAGCTCAGAGCCCTGAACAAGCACACATTTCATCTGGGCTCCGAAAGAGACGTAACAAGACACTGCTCATTGGTGTGTCTCTCCGGGGGACAGCAGGAAGTACTAGATGCTAGCAGCCGATGCTTGGGAGATTCCAGAGCACATCTATGCGAATAAGGATCCAGCTCTGAGATGCTGTTCCAGGCAGAACATTTGGAGCTTCGCCAGTCTAATTTGAACACAAACAGCAGGATCTTTGAGTGACCTCGTGTGCTGTGTTTGCAGCTGCTGACCAGGGACAGGTTAGTTTAAAACACTGACTCCGCTTTGATTTCAGTGCGAGTTCTGAAAACCAGGACACCTATTTCAGTGCCCAAGTAGTAGGGATTTAGAGGACAAGCTTTCAGCGCACACATCGGAGAGTATGAGCTCTGTTGTAATCCAGGCACACTCTGTGGGTGTTCATCTCTGAAGGAAAAAGGGTAAAAAGAAGAGGATGATTTTAACTAGCCAGCCAGCAGAATTATGAAGGTATCATGCAGCAGTATTGTATCAATATTACTTCCCTAGGGTGAGCGCTGTTCAACAGCGCTTCCTAGAGCACAGGTAAGTGAGTGCATCTTGGGCCAAGGAAATGGAAGGTGTTGTCATAACTAGGGCCCTACCAGATTCATGGTCCATGCTGGTCAATTTCACAGCCATAGGATTTGAAAATTAGTCAGTTTCACATTTTCAGATGTTTACATCTGAAATTTCAGGGTGTTGTAAGCGTGGAGATCACAACCCAAAAGGGGGTTGTGGGGGGATTGCAAACCTGTTGTAGAGGGATCACAGGATTGCCACCCTCACTTCTGCACTGCTGTGGGTCCCATCTCCCAGGTGGCGGTGGGTCTGATCTCCCCCATGCTGCTGGGAGCGCCCCAGCCGGGGACTCCTAGCTGCTAGTCCTGACAGGGCTGGGGAGGGACAGGACTTGCTCTTCCCCTGCACAGCCACTTTCAGGGGGAGATCAGACCCACCTCCAGGTACCTGCCCTGGCTGCAGGGCACTCCCAGCAGCACAGGGGAGATCAAACCCACCTCCACCTCTGGCAACCTCTTGCAGCTGCAGGAAGCTCCAGGGCTGCTGCCCAGTGTGGCCAGCTCTCACAATGTCCTCTCCAGGAGTGCGACTTGGCCAGAGCTGGAGCCAGTCTCACAATGATTGAGAAGCTCCAGCCCTCTTGCCAATTTCAACCTCGTGCTGATGGGGCAAGGGACAGATGTGGGGCTCAGAGTGAATTGTGGGGCTGGGGGAAAGGGGCAGATCAGGGGGGTTAGCACTGATGTGGGGGCAGGGGGTGTATAGTTTATTGGGCTGGGGGGCAGACGTGGGCTGGGGAGGGCAGGACACAGAATTAATGAGTTAGAATGTTGGGGTTTGGGGAGAAGCTGGATGCTGTGTGCCATGGGCGGGCGCGCACGCACACACACGTTTGTCAAAATCCCCAAACACTCCCAAAAACACATTACAATCTTTGGCCCCAAAATCATGAAGTGGTTGGTTTGTTTGTTTGTTTGTTTGTTTGTTTGTATCTTATGATTTTGGGGGTCTGACTCGTGATGTTTGACATGGTGGGAGAGCAGTAGAGGGGCGGAGTGGATAAAGAATGCCTGGTCCCCAGAGTGGGGCTGAAGCGTGATCCTCACTCCATAACCTCAGCCTAGCTCCGCACTTTTCATAGATAGTTTTTACCCCAATTTTTAACCCAGGTGAAAAGCATAATAGGATCCTATAAAATAATCATATGCAACTGCAAGTAAGGTAGTTAGACATCTGACTGGGTGCTACTGAAGGCACAAACAATAGTGAGTGAAGTGTGTAGATACACGATGTCTGTATACTCCTTCTGGGAAGTTTGGCTTGTAGAGTTTTACCATGTCCTGTTGCTTTTGGAAAGCATTTTACTCTCTCTAAATATAATCCAGATAGACACCTCTATTGTCAATGAAACCACCCGCTTGGGAGTAAACTCATAACCTTCATCTCCCCAAACAAACCCTGGGTGGCTTGTGCCAAAGAATTGCTCATGCCCTCTTGTCTTGAGTAGGGAATGTGTATTTAAGGTCATTAAACCACTTGGAGAGCATCCAAGAATAGAGATCTCCCTACCTAACGTGGCCTCACTCTGCCCTCTGCCAGTGCCACTCACTCAAGTGCCATTGTCTGCATTTCCAGGAAACAGGATGACAAAACTGCCCAGCACAGAGGTCCGGCGAAGGCAGGGGTGTATGTTCTTAGACTCTGCCAGGGGAGATGCCCTAGGCAGCTCTGTGCCACCTGCCATTGCATCCCACCCATAGTGCCCAGGTGGAGTTTAAAAAACCACCAGTTGGAAATTGCTCTCAGTGAAGAGGGGAGTCTCCAGGTCTGGCACACCATGGACCAGCCCTCCCCAGATTGGCCTGATTGGTGGGGAGGGCCCTGTGCCAGGTGCCATGCTGTTGGGGTGAATTTCAGCGCTGTGAGTATTCATGTACCCCAGGTGAGCCCATGAGCTTTCTATGCCAACAGGGAGAGGAGAAAACAGCCCCCGAGCTGGGATGCTGCCAGGCCAAATCCAGTTCTGCTCCATCTAGCCCAGCCTGCTGCCCCATAGAGGAAGGCGCAAGGGGCCCCCCCAGTGGTTGAGGATGAAATGACCTGCTGTGGGGGATGGCTCCCTGACAGCAGGATGCCCTAATGCACATGGGTTTATATCCCTCGTCCTCATTTCTGTAGGTGTTTGGTGCCAGGGAACTGAAGTGTCCCAGCTCCAGGAACACCCTCCATCCAACGCTCTGCGAGAGCGGCAAGCAGGCTCTCCATGCCCCAAACGTGGCTGCAGGTGATGATTTCCCTCTGCTCTGGCATGGTTGTTGCACCAGGTGCAAAGATGAAACTGTTAGTAGCATTCCCCCCAGCACTGTGATATCTGGGCAGAGAACCGGTTGGACTGTAAAATGCAGTCGGATCAGAGCAATGATGAGAACATATCGACATGGTGGAGATGATCACAATGGGGCACGAGAAACCTGTACAGCTGCGGAGAAGAAGCCTCCCTCTCTCGTTATACTTGCTAACCTTCCTGGAAGTGAAACAGGCTACCTCTAGGGACATTCTTAGGGGAAACACAGGTCACAAAGGGAGATGCATTAGGTGGTATCAGCCTAGATCCTGGCAAGTGTTTGTCCCTGTAAGCCAGGTTCTGAATAAGCTCTCCCCTGCCCTCTAGTGATGAACTGGGTGAAAAGGCCTCAGGAGCAGACTGTATTTGCATAGACACACCTACTCTGCCTAGTTGATCAGCTGACAGATCTGCCTTGCCAAAGCGTTCAATTTTGGCTGTTTGGGTTAAAATTCATTTTAGTCTTAAATGCACAGGTAATAAAACATTGTTATCCTTATTGTGTGTATAAAGGGCAGCAGAACTGCACTTAATATAGCCTAATTGAGGGGGTCAGCCTAACTCTAACCACACTTGCTAAGCAGGGAGTAGCAAAACTCAAGTAGAAGAGTGGGTGGGGATGGGTGTTATTATTTGGGGTATGTGGAGTTTGTTTAATGAATCTTAGATCATCTTCCTTTAGTAATCAGAGGCAATTGAGAGTCTTGTTTCTACTCAGTGATGAGTAGAGCTGAACTCACTCATGAGCAGGTCAGAACCAGGGTTGGAACCAGAGTCACCCAGGTGGAATAAGCAACAGAGGGTCCTGTGGCACCTTTAAGACTAACAGAAGTATTGGAGCATAAGCTTTCGTGGGTGAATGCCCACTTCATCAGACGCAAGACTGATGAAGTGGGCATTCACCCACGAAGCTTATGCTCCAATACTTCTGTTAGTCTTAAAGGTGCCACAGGACCCTCTGTTGCCTTTTACAGATTCAGACTAACATGGCTACCCCTCTGATACTTGACACCAGGGGCTGGTCTACACTGGGGGGGGATCGATCCAAGATACGCAACTTCAGCTACGCGAATAGCGTAGCTGAAGTCAAAGTATCTTGGATTGAATTACCTGGGGTCCAGACGGCGCGGGATCGATGGCTGCGGCTCCCCCGTCGACTGCGCTACCGCCGCTCGCTCTGGTGGAGTTCCGGAGTCGACGGTGAGCGCGTTCGGGGATCGATATATCGTGTCTTAACAAGACGCGATATATTGATCCCGGATAAATCGATTGCTACCCGCCGATACGGCGGGTAGTGAAGACGTACCCCAGGTGGAATAAACACCGCTCCCTTCTTGTCTGAGCATCATCAATGATGGCTGCAGTACGACTTTGGAAGGAGGGTTTATGACTGTATTTTTGTGCCTTTTGCTGGCTTGGCAGCAGTATTTTAAGTCCTCAGTACGACACATTGTAGGTCCTACATACACAACACTGATTTGATTTTTTTGTCATACACAACACTGATTTGATTTTTCTAGTGACAAGGCGATGGGTTTTTAAACAGCAAGCACAGGCATTTAGCGTAATGTACAGCCTCCGATATTGCAGACTGTTTTCTGCCTGAAATGAAATGCAGGTGTGAAATGTGGGTGGCTATTTGCCTCTGCAGTTGCATCTATAACTAAGCCTCACTTCTGGACTGCAGTCACAAATCAGGCAGTTTTCTGTCTAGAGAGGTAATTTTGTGGGTACATAGGGGCTTGCAATGTTGTGCTTGCACGTTAAAACGTCCCCTGACCATGGGGAGATGCAAGAAATGACACTGCATGATAAGTTGCTGGTGGCGACATTCTACCAGTATTTATCACGGGCAGGGGTCAGCAACCTTTCAGAAGTGGGGTGCCGAGTCTTCACTTATTCACTCTGATTTAAGGTTTCGCGTGCCAGTAATACATTTTAACGTTTTTAGAAGGTCTCTTTCTAGAAGTCTGTAATATGTAACTAAACTATTGTTGTATGTAAAGTAAATAAGATTTTTTAAATGTTTAAGAAGCTTCATTTTAAATGAAATTAAAATGCAGAGACCCCCAGACTGGTGCCGCTGAAAATCAGCTTGCGTGCCGCAGGTTGCCTACCCCTGATCAAGGAGCATAAAAATCTCCACCTTCTTAGGTCTGAGTTTGCCCCCTGGTTTTATCAGGCCTATGTCACAGTGGCTTGGTGAGCCTAGAGCTTTTTCCTGGAGGCGGCTCTCTATGGTTCCAGAAACTGTGTTTGGGGTGTTTTTTTGTTTGTTTGTTTTATAAATTAGACTCTCACCTTCATGGTTATGAATAAATCTTCAGAGTGTGAACCAGAGTGTCACTGATGCCTGAGTCTACAGACAGCTAGAAACAAAAGCCCATAGAGTTACAAAATGTCCCATTCATCTCGTTGGTGTGTTAACTCAGAAGCCTAATGATGACGACTTAAATGTCAACACTGTTAACTATTTCACTGCTGATCAAGGCACATCGTAAACACAGCACATTGTGTTACCTATCTTACTAATAACATTGTAGATCGTGAGAAGTGGAAGAGCTTTTAACATCCAGCTTGCGTGTTTTCCCTGCAAAGGTGCTTGCCTTTCTCCCAGCAGGAAGTCACTTTCACTTTCTCTCCAAGTTGGTTTCACTCTCAGGTGCTCAGTGCTGCAGTGATTGGGGTTTTAGATGCAGGGGAGGGATGGTTTGTTGGTTTAAAATACTTGCTTTTACTGGAGTTAAGCCAAAACATGGTGGCAGCCTCTCTACCCAGCTGCCTGTTTATCACAAGCTGGTTTTTACGTCCATTATCAGTTATCGCTGTCCCTTGAGCTGCATTTCCAGTTGACCAGGCCAGTACCGCTGATCAGTGGGGCAAGGGTATGTATAACACAGCTTGCTCTGGGGCGCCTAGGCCAACGCTGGTGCTCCAGCATGTTCACACTCCGTAGTAAGTGCTGCCTCTCATCACTGCCCAGGGATGAGGGAGCTGCTCCAGCCACCTCTCAGCATTTCCCCCAGGACTGGGGAGCAACATCAGCCTCCTCTTTGGTTTCCTGCCGTAAGGTGAGGTGGGGGTGGAGAAGCCCCTCAGTGGACGTTGGCACAAAGTCCTGCAGTCAGCTTCTGTTCTGTTGTATGAGTGTAAATCCGGAGCCACTCCCATGACCAGGCACCAAGGCCCTGCTCTGTGTATAAGCAGGCGAGCCCCCGATGGCATTGGCAGCTGTTTTGCTGAACAGGGACTTGCAGGTTCCTCTCGCCACGCCAGGTTTCGGTGCATCAACAGTCACTGCGAGTGACTTCCCGCGCTGTCCCTTGTACGGGGTGTGAAGCCAGTCATTGTGGTGCTTTCAGAATGGCGCTCGAAGGGAATGGAAAAGATGCAAATGCTTCCAAAGCCAGTACAGTTCCGACGTTTGGAGCGCGGTGTGAGCTGTTGTAGCAGTGACTTTGCCTGCAAGGGTGCTGGAATGGGCTATTGGATAGAGGCTGGTCTGCGAACAGAGCAGTGGAGAGCTCACAGCCACACGCAGCCCCGAATTGATTTTGCTCATGTATTTGATCAGTGTAGCACAGGGTTAATTGTTTAGGAGAATGTTTCATCGGCTGTTGGGTGCATTGGTACATGTCTATATCAGCAGTGAAGTCTTAGGGCCTCTCTGCAGCAGGCATTTAACACAGTTGTGGAGGAGCCCAGTTCTAACACACTTCAAGCCCAGCCACATTCACTGGCCAAGCTGTGTTAGAACCTGCTTTGGCCCTTTGTGTAACCAGAGCTGTTTGCTTTGTGTAGATGGGGCATCCGAGACATCCCTGCAGCACTGTGCTGTCCAGCCCTGCTGACAAACCGAAGGAAAGGGCTGGGAGCCAGGAGCTGTACAGGTTAGTCAGGTTCTATTGTACAGTCACAGCTGAAACCCAGCTCACGAAGGGCTGGTCCACACACAGGCTGTGTGTACGCCTTTCACTACCCTGGCCTAGTTCAAGCGGTGTAGATGCAGTTACCAGTGTAAAGGTGCTTTGTACCAGGATAGCTGCTCCTGGACGGGACTGGGGAATAAACTATACTGGGAGAAGGCTCCTTTATGCTGGGATAATTGCAGCCACACGCGGGGCTGGACTGTTTGGTAGAAAATCACACCCCTAACCAAGAGTTCAATAAGAACAAAATCTGTGTGTCGCCTGTAGTACCTCCTGGGTCATCATGTTCAGCCGTACCTTCGCTAGTAACCCGCAGCCCTTGGTCGACGCCAGCACACTGACTGGGGTCTGAACGGATGGGACAAAGTTACAGGGAGAAGGAAGAGGCAAAGCATGGCCTTGTGCGCCCGGGTGCCCAGCAGGTGGCGCTTTGCGGAGCAGTGCCCACATAGCCTCAGGACGGTCACAGCCACTGCTCCAAGGGAAGAGGGCCCCTCCAGGAGTCCCCACAAAGCACTGGGAGGCCTGGTCTGCACCAAGCGCCGAGTCCCTGTCTGACAGAAATGCTGTGGGCAGTGCAGCCGCAGGGCGGGCAGCTGGGTAAGGGCTAGCGAAGGCAGGGCTGCAGCCCCCAGCTTGTTTTCATGGCCCGAGCAAGAAACGCCCAGCACACGCTAGGTGCCAGTGCTGCCCCTACTCTTGGGGCACGGCAAACCCCACGCCACACAGCACAGGGAGCAGGACTGGGGATCCCGAGCACGGGAGTGTGCCGAGTGCCAACGTGAGGAGAGTCCTACACTAGGGTGACTATCTTTTCAAAATTCAAAAACTGGACACATGCAGGGGCCTGGCCCCCCTCCCTAGCCCCGCCCCTTGCTTCTCTTCCCCCTGAGGCCCCGCCCCCTGGCCAGGCCAGAAGCCAAAGCCAGGCAGTGGTAAGAGCCACTCAGGGAGCCTGGGTCACTGTGGGGAGCCACGGACCCTCCACCTGCACTGGGGTGCCTGAGAACAGCCCCTGTTTGTGTCCCTGCCCCCAGGGCGGCTCTTAACATGACTTGGCACCAGTTTGCGGCTTGGCCAGGTGGCAGGGTCTCGAGGGAGAGGAGGAGCAGGGGGTGGGGCCTCATGGTGGGGGGGGGGGGGCTAAAGCCCATCTCAGCGCCATCCCCCTTGCCCCCCAGGAAGATGCTAGTGCTGCCCCTGAGCCCATGGAATCTGGGACAAATGCTGTCCCGGAGTCATCCAGCCCGGGACCGGGACTTGAACTCTGCATTTCAGGACTGTCCTGCCCAGTTCGGGACGGGTGGTTACCCTACCCTGCGCATCCCTGCCACTCTGGATGCACCAGCCACCCTCCCACCCGGCATGGGACACAAGCACTGTCATGGCTATGCTACTGCTCCATGGCAGGGGGACGCCACTTCTCCCGCTGCCTGTGAGGCGCTGCCAGCATCCAGCCACTTTGCTCATGCTGTGCCTGGCCAAGGGTCCCACATCAGAAGCTCCCAGCTGACACGCAGAGCTAGTCCGTGCTGGGATGTTCAATACAGGGACAGAGTGACCACCACAGCCCTGCTCCCCCGCAGACACTTCTCCTCCTCTGCGCATAACCTGGCTGCTGCCCTAGCGATCCTAGCAGGGCATGAAATGTAGAACTGCTCATCTCCCCTTGGCACTGACCCACCCGGAGCCCTGCTCCCATGTTCCAGCAAGCAGGGATTGGGGCGTCTGGGGCAAGGCAGACTGACAGCAAACACCCTGCTGATGGCCACCCTTAACTGCCAGTGAGGGGGAAGCTGGGAGGAGAGACACCCTGGCTGGCGTGGGGCACACACCCAAGTCATGGGAGCAAACCACCAGCAGGCTGGAGGCAGAGCCCAGCTGTGAAGGACACTGGCTTGTGTGGCCCTGCACCCCACCCCTGGCACTGCTGTACCTTCGTGCCCGGCTGATTTGCTCAGGCTCTGCTGGCCTCTCCCCTCAGTGACCTGGTTTTGTTTGTGGGTGTCTCTGCCTGATGGTTTCCTGCCCTAGGGGAGGGAATGAAAGTTGGTTGACTCATTTCCTGCACTGTCCTCGGCATTGCTGCTGACTGGTGGTTTCATCTCAGCTGGGCTGTGCTTCCCACCCGCTAGGCCTGGAACGGAGGTCACCCCTTGCTCTGTGCTGTCGAGCTCCCAGGCAGGGCTTCTGTTTTGCAGCAGGCTTTCAATCAAGTCCAGGACCCTTCCCTGCGCCGTGCATTGTCAGGGAGCTCTTGGGGCAGGGCCGGCAGCACAGGGAGCTGAGGGGGCTTTTCTCCACAGACCAGGTCAGCTGGGCAGTCGCAGCTTAAGCCCTGCTGTGCTGCCCCAGGAATGGCCGCCAGCCGGCCCAAGTGGACCCTCGGCCCTGGAGGGGCCAGCCACAGGCTGTGGAAAGTCATCATATTTGTTTGCAGCTAAATAATTCTGTACCCAGTGAGTCTCATTTCCCTGCTCCCCTTCTGCTCCATCCCGCTGGGGAAGGGGGAACTCCCAGCTCCTTTACAGTGGGCCTTCAGCCTGGTGGCCAGAACCGGACCTGTCAGTGGCTGGGGACAGGGGCCCAGTCCTGGCATAGGCCCCTGAGTTGCTGTGCTCCCACCCAGTGTGGCTGGCACAGAGTGCGCTCAGGTCCTACCCTGTGTCCCCGTCTTCTCAACCAGCCCCAGGCAGTGAGTGTCCTTGTGGGGACAGGATTTCCCAGCCAGCTGGGTGCTGGGCTACTGGGACTTGTGGAGAAACCCCCCCCCCCCTTTGGCATCCCCAGGCTGACAGCTCCTCACGGTGACCTCAGGGTTACCCTCCTGCCACCAGCAGGAGTTGGAAAGCAGTTTCTCTGGGAGCGATGGATCCTGTCTAACGTGGTGCTGAGCCAGGCCCGGAGCTGTCCTGGGCGCTGAGCCAGGCCCGGAGCTGTCCTGGGCGCTGAGCCAGGCCCGGTGCTGCCCTGGGTGCTGAGCTAGGCCTGGTGCTGCCTTCTGTGGTAGCTGCCAGCCACCCAGCGTTGAAGTCCCTTCCTCACTGAACCGTGAGAGGCCAATGGCTCTTTTGCTCCCACACTGCCAGGACCCTGGAGATGAGGTTGCCTCCAGAACTGTCCTGGCTCTGTGCGCTCCCACTGCATCCCAACCTGGGGTGTGGAGCCGGTCTGCACGGCTTTACAAGGAGGGAGCTGTTCCATTGGCAGCATCAGGCTGACTGATGTGAGCTTGATCCTGTTGCTGGGCTCAGATGCTCTGGGGAACATCAGTCCCTCCAAGTGAGGCTAAGGTTGAATTGGCTTCCCGGTACTTCGAGGGGCTCTGAGTGAATAGGCACCAGCATGTTCCCTGAAGTCATGGGACCTTCCTGGCTTCTCACAGAGTCATAGATTCCCAGACCATGAACATCTAGTCTGACCCCCTACACAACACAGGCCCTAGGACTGCCCTGAATTAAAGCCTGTTAGAACTTCAGCAGAGCTTTTAGCAAAACATCCGATCCTGATTTAAACATTGTCCGTGATGGAGAATCCTCTGAGACCCTTGGTGAATTCTTCCAATGGTTAATTACTTTCCCAGTTTAAAATGTGTTGCCATTGGTGGGTGTGGCGCATTTCCTGCCAGGCATAGTTGCTGAGCTGCGGGAGTCCTAATCCCGCACAAGGTGGTGCTTGTACCAGATTCCCAAGTGTCCCTAGTGTCTTCACCTGGGACCAAAGTGTCTGCTGCCACCCAAGAAGTGTGTGCACCCAGCACACCCAAACTCTGCTCCAGGGAAAATACACATGCACCATAGAGGTTTGCCCACAGTCCGCACTCTCCTGCACTGATGTTGTGGATCATGCGCCCTCTTGTGGCCAAATGGGGAGATGTCAGGATGCTGGTGATGGACACACAAACTGCTGGATCTCACACACCTGGGTTCTTCTTGTCTCTAGAAACCTTCCCTAGAAAGAGGTAATATTGCTGGCATTTATAACCGATCAATCACTGTGTGTAAATAGGCCTTTCACACACTGTGCTGGCTGCCTGGGCCGGGTTGCTTTGGGCTTTTTCCCATTCTCCGGTCCTTTTTCCCTTGTCTTGCTCCCAGTCCAGCCAGCAGTACAGCTCCCATTGACCGTAGCGGGGCAGGACCAATCCCCACTTTTTGCTCTCTGCCCCCCTCACTTGTTCCTCTCCCCTTGTCTTTCTCTCCTCTCTTCTGTATATTCCGTGTTAGTCCCCCCGGTTATTTCAGCAGTCCTTCCTCATTCTCATCTGGCTTCCATGCCTCTTCTGTGTTGACTTTCAGAGGCAGGTTCTGCTCTCACTTTACCTGCCTCTGCCTCCCATTGAAATCAGTGGGCAAGAGCAGACCTGGGCCCCAAGTGTACCCCTCTGTCTCTGGAGTTAGCTGTGGCATTTGTCCTTCAGTCTTTTTCTCTTTTTATTACTCTGTTTGTTCCCTGGGATCAGGTGATTGTGGATTTCTGTTCCAGGGAAGCCCCTGCATTTTTCTCTCCAGTGCTTTCCATTTCCCTAGCACATTGCTGTCTTTCCCAGTTGCATGCATGTCACATAGACGACTCGTGCCTCCGATACTGGAGGGGTACAATCAAAGGGGAAGACACGTGACTGCCCCATGTGTCTCCTCTGCCCAGTGACACCTGCACCCAGCCCAGGGCTGCCATGCTTTCCCCGCCCCACGTTACCTGTGGGGGGTGGGGAGGCTCTGTCCTTCTCCCACTGTGCCTCCGCCCCAGCACATTCGGCTGCTCTCCCTGGCGCCTGGGCAGGGAGCGGGAGGGAGCCACTTCTCACAGGACTGGAACTGACCGCTGGGGTGGCTGCTCTGTGCAGCACAGCAGCTGCCTCAGAGAGCCCGGCTGGGGAGGCGGTGGTAGCCCTGCCGCCCCCAACAGGGGCCGGTTGCCGGGGACGGGCCAAGTGAGCCGGAAACGTGCCGGGAGGGAGAGGGGACTCCGACTCACTCAGCTCTGGTCCCCGGGACTGGGGGGGGGCGGGGGGGCCTGCTGACATCGCCACCTCCTCAGTTGGGCTCTCACAGGCATCCATCACACTGCACAGAGCAGCAACCCAGGGTGGCTGGCATGAGACGTGGCTGGTCCTGCCCCTTCTGCTCCCTGCCTGGGCCCAGCTGCCAGGGACAGGGGCCGAGCGTGCAGGGGGGCAGGTGCAGCGGGAGAAGGACAAATCCCCTCTCCCTTCCCCCACGGCAGGCCAAGCAGAAATCGGGGGGGGGGGGGCCTTGGCCCTGCATGTCCCCCTTACACGTCACCTATGCCCTGTCCCCCAGCCTGTTTCCTGACTGATACGACGGTTTAAATTTGCCAAGACTCTGCCTGTCTTTTAGCTCAGCGCAGCTACACTGCCACCGCTACAGTGGCCCAGCTACTGTGTTGACACTTCCTACCGTGATGGAAGGGGTTTTTCTGTCAACTGTAGTTAATCTATCTCTCCTAACTGCATCTACGCTAGAGGTTAGGTTGACCTAATACGGTTCTCAGGGTGTGAAATTTTTCACAGCCCTGAGTGATATAGCTACATTGGTCTAATTTTTAAGCGTAGACCAAGCCTCAGATTGGCAGAAGCAGAAAGGTTTAATTTCCAGCTGCTTAACTGTAGTGCTGTACCAACTGGAGAGGGCTGCCCTGACTAACCGTTTTCTATGGTGTCTGTTTTTATACTAATCACAACTTTCTACGGTGCAAGTGTTTTTGTTTGGACTTGGAGTGTTTTACTTGCAGGAGGTTTTGGATCAGAGATCATTGTTCTTTAAAGGAGTTATAGGAATGAATCCTCAGTTGTTCTGAGAGAATTTTTGATAGAAACTTTATGGAAGCAAACTTCAACAGGGCTTCAATACAGCTCTCCTCTGCTGCCGGATCAGACCAGCATCTGCTGTGCTATGCATTCTTTGCTTAGCCTGTATGGGAAGTTCTAATAGAGTTTCCTTGAGAAAAATAAACCTTCCTGAGTATGACGAGGGAAAAAATTGAGCTAGGCTGGTGAATTGGGCAGAGCTTGAAAGTTCATTCTCTCACACGCACACGCGTGCTCGCAGGCATAGACAAGTCCCGAACTTGCACTGGGGCAACTTTTCTGACCTATTCAAGTCTGTCATTTTGTGATGTTTTGACAGGTTCGCCATGCCATTGGCAAAGTTGTTTGTCAATTGGAAGCTGCATAATGAGTAGCACATTACTCGGTGAGTGGTCCCACCGAAGAGAGTGTAAGACACTACGGGGTGTGCGTAATGGCAGTCAGACCTCTGCCACCAGTTTGCGGGAAGTTGATGGAGAATTCCTGTATCTTCCAGCTGTGCGTTTTCAGGTTGGGCTTGGGAGGAAACTTGGAGACAATTGTAGCTATGAGCTACCCTCTGCCACTCTTACTCACTCTGAGCAGTGCCTTACTTTGTGAGTAGACCGAGCCACGTGCAAATTAAGATGCTGCTGGCCATGAGTAAGCGTGGCAGAGTTTAGCTCTTCGCGAAAGGAGCAGGAGTTCAGACACAGCCTGTAATCTCTGTGGCAGCAGTTTTGCAGGTGTTATAATCTCTGCAGGAGTCCTTGTGGGCCTTCCAGCTTGGCAGAGCATGCTGAGTCTTTATGGGGAACATATCTACATGGGAGAAGCCTGTCAGGCCTTTGGTAAATGGTCTAAAGTTCACCGAAGGCGACAGAGAATTCACGCGGGCTGGTTTTGGAAGTGAATAGCTCTCGGAATAAGGGCCATGGCTTTCAGAACTAGCCTTGTATGCTCAGTCTAGCAAAAGGCTCCTGAAGGAAACTGATGGGAAGTTTATAGGCCAGGCTTCTTCCCAGCGACGAGGTGACCGAAAAAGTTGGGCGACTTTCTCCAGAGCGAGCAGCTTTGTTTTCTAAGCCTTGTCTCTCCGGAGCCACCTCTGATTCCTCCCAAAGGCCGTCTGACATTCTCCTCAACTCGCAGCTCACGTGCAAAAGTAGAGGGGTGCAAGGGGCTTTTCCAAGAATTTGGTGGGGGGAGAAATGGAAATCATCCTGATCTTTGAAGCCTTGTCTTGGCCTTCGCTGCTGAGGCTCCTGGCTCTCCAGAAGACGATTCCATTTCAGTGTGAAATGTGCCGTGAACACGACAGCTAGAATGATGGCAGTCCAGTCAGAAAGGATGGGCCTGGGTGGGGCAGCCCACAAGGAAGGGCCATGCTGGTGTGGGAAGCAGCTGGCTGTTTGCTGGTTGCAGGCAGCATGGAAGGTGGGGTTTGAGCTTAGTGGAATGGAGAGCGTTAGGCAGACAATTCCATGGAGCAACAGCAGCCACTGGGCCATCTGTGGAAGAGCCTCAGGCACTGCGAGCAGAGAGGAGAGGGCTGAGGCCGTAGTGGAGGTGAGATCCCTGAGGTGGTGGAGGAGGAGGACTCGCAGGCAAAGCGGTGCTGGAAGCGTCCAGGAGGAGGGCTGAGGAGACATGACTGCATCGCTCTAGACAGAGAGGACGGGGGAGGGCAGCACTCTGACCGGCCTGGAGCTGGCACATGGACCCAAGGGGAGGCCGCCGAGAGGGAGCGGCGGTAGTGGAGGCAAGGCATATGGCAGATGACGGGCAGAGGGTTCCTGAGGCAGGTGGTGGTGGTGGGCATGTGCTGTGTTCAAAGCAGGTAGTAGGGGGACAGGCCAAGTTAGAGAGAGTCATTCCAGTGGCACGACAAGTGAAGGGCCCAAGGTCCAGAGAGGGCCGTTTCAGCCCATGCTGAGCCACCAAGGGCTCCTTCCTTGCACTGGTGTGAACTGCGCTCATGGTGGCTAGCTGCTTGGGCATGTGTGCCCCAAACCGGGCAGCTGATGCTGGGCCTGCTTTGGGTACCTGGTACGGCAGGGACTAAAGCAGGGTAACTGCATCCGATCTCTGGGGTAGGAGGCTTCCCCCTCCAAAATGGGAACTGATGAGTGTGCCACTGAGCATGATGATCCCTGGCGGCCATTTTCCACTCGCCCCACTGTGCTGCCCCCTCTGCATCCCATGGCAGTGGCAACAGACACCCAGAGATCGATTGTTCTCAGTTACTTCCTTCTGCATGCCCAGGATGAGTTTTCTGAGCCAGGTCCAAATCTCCCGGCCTATCCCAAGTAGCCACTGGCTCAGCTCATGCAGCTGGTCACACCCGGGACCTGGCTTTTGGGTTGGCATTGGAGGTAAGGCAGGTGGAAGTTAGCCCCGGGTCAGCAGCCGTTGCCTCCTGCGCTTTGAGATTGGAGCATCTCTCTGCCAGGGCAAGGGTCTGGTTGGATGCTCTGCCCTCCAAAGTTAACGGACCCAGGAATGTTATTAACCAGGGGGCTGGTTCTGACCCATAGAACCCTATGTGGCCTGGGATCGGCCTACCTGAGGGATCACCTTTGCCCCATGCCACGCTGCCACAGCTGGCTCTCCCTCGTTATCCAAGGGAGGGGGCAGCTGGCAGGGTGTTCGGGCTCTGGAACTTGGTCCAAAATACCCCAGATTTGGTGACCTTCCAGGCACACTGCAGATGCCATCTGTTTGAGGAGGGGGCGCATTCCCAGGCATGACTTGGGGTGAGGGTCTTTTCTTGTGGTCATTGTCTGCTGGCTGAGATACTGGGAGCGCTGATGTTTCTGGTCTTTGTGGCTGTGGGGGAAGAAGGCCTCTGTGCCCCGGCTGTTGTGCTGCACCCAGGGTATGTCGCTCGGCACTCTGGAGCGCTCCAGCTATATGATATCTATTGGCAGAGTGGGGCAGGTTATCGGAGACAGGCCGTGACGCCACTAGGACTGTCAGGCGGGAGAATGGCTGGACTTTACAAGGGTCCTCAGGCAGTGGATGCTCCACTCAGTGGCCTCCACTGATGGGAGCCATGGAAACACCTGGCTCAGGACCGAGGGACCAGCTTTTCAGGTGACACAAGTGATGGTTACACTGACACCTTCTCAGCAGCAGCTCTGTTCTCCGTAGTGGGGGGGAGGAGCACAGCATACTCCTGCAAGGAAGGGGGAGCGAGTGAGTCCCTTCCCCAAGCCCTAGACCTTGGCCGCAGTGCCGGGAGGGGGCTCCATACCATTATGCGGACATCCACTAATCCTTGGGAGCGACTGCAGTTGATGAACATTCCTCCTGAGGAAGGACCTCAGGAGCCAGCCCATGGCAGGGGAAAAGGGACTTTTCTCTCTCTGTTTTTTTCTTGACTTTAGAAATGAGAGGTTTCCTTTGCAGCAGGCCTCTGAAATTTAGCAGAAACAGAGCCCTGAGGCCAGGGAAGTGTC
Source organism: Emys orbicularis (assembly GCF_028017835.1). NCBI lineage: Eukaryota > Metazoa > Chordata > Testudines > Emydidae > Emys > Emys orbicularis. Next base: position 55,392,242 of record NC_088691.1, read on the forward strand.
TTCTCCTTGTCCCATGAAATTCCAGTCAGGTTTGGCTGCGATATAAACATATAAAAATCACCAGTGCCCTGCCCTCGCTTTGGGTGCTAATGCGGCTCATCTCGCATTGTGACAGCATGTCAGGACACTAGTAAGTCAAAGTGAGTGGAGTCCCGACAAGCCCAGGAATTGTGCCTGTGAAGGCAAAAGGGCAAATGAAGTTCAGTCCATGGAGCACTGTGCTCCAGCCGCTTCGCTGGACAGTTCTGTCAGCGTGAACGAACGGATTCCCCAGAACCAAGGATTTCTAGACAAATCAGCCTGTTCTCTGCTCTTCTCTGCATTGCCAGTGTGGTCCGGGAGACACTGACCAGCAGTACCAGGGCCAATCCAGAAGCACCACTAGCCCCGGCCTCAAGGAAATGTGCTTGGTGGGGAATCCTTGGCAGGTTGGAACTGTTAGCTGCTCCTCTCTGACTGCGCTGGCTGCAGGAGTGAGCGGAACTGTTCTAGGGCTCGAGATGGGAGGAGAAATCCCGAAAGCACCAGGTAGCAGATGGAAGGGACCCTGGGACCTTGGTTTTAAGGGCAGAGGATGTGAATACAGGACTTGCCAGACTGGATCTGACATACCTTCTGGAGTAGGGAGGGCGATGCTAATGAACTCGTAAGACTGGTTCCTTGTTCTGAGCTGAAGCTGTGATGAATTAGTGACCACAAAGATGTCCCCGGGGGGATGAGAGAGGGACTGATGCCTGGTGAGCTGTTAGCAGGGGTGCAGGTTGTTGTATTGTTTTTGAGTCTTTTCTCTGTAAGGCATTTTACCTGAAGAATAGAGTGGGCTGGCTTAGAAAGAGCTGGGTAGCAACACATCTGGAGCAATCATTGTTACCAGTCTCTGACGAGAAATCAAGCTGGGCTGTCTGTGCTGGGGATAACACAGTGAAGGCCGGCAACTGTGCAGCCTGGAAATACCCCAGACAGAAGGGAGAGAGGCGCTGGACTCCACCCAGGAAAGGCAACAGCTAGGGAGCTGGGGGGATTGGGGGCTCTTGCTGGACCTCTGAGGGGAAATGCAGGTGCAAGTCCCTGATCTGCGATACTCCCAGGAGCAGATGTGGGGCAGTCAGTGCCAGTTGCGTCTCTCAGGTGTGAGGTCTGTGTGGTGTTGCTGCTCAGAAGTACTGTGCCTCTCCCAAACTCTATTACACCACCTCCCAAGGCTGTGTCTTTTCCGTGCCTGGTATCTGTTTCTGCAGCAGAGCGGGTCTGATCACGTGTGGCACCTCTGCTTAGCGGTGCATCTCTTGGTCATCCTTGTGCCTTGGTGGAAGGGGAGCAAGGGATAAATGCCCCTCTCCCAGCCCCAGGCATGCATCCCCCAGACAGGGGAGGTGTACAAGGCAGCCGGTTTTCCTTGCAGCACAATTGGTTTCCCTAGGGTGACCAGACAGAATATGTGAAAAATCCGGACGGGGTGGGGGTAATAGGAGCATATATAAGAAAAAGACCCAAAAATCGGGACTGTCCCTATAAAATCTGGACATCTGGTCACCCTAGGTTTCCCACCTCTGAGCACTGCTTTGGGGGTTGGGAAAATAGTTGAGGGGAGAACAGAAAATGTTCCTCCCTCCCCCACCCCCCACTAACCTGCAGGAGCTGTGAATTTCCACTGGCTCGGCTGACGGGGGTTTGAATCATTTCCAAGGCAGTTTGTCAGCTCCCCGTTGTGTGCCCTGGGGTGGCGGGGCACTGGCAAAGCCAGGCCGTGTTTCCTTAGTGTGCTGCGCTCTCCGTGCTCTGATCAAACCGTTGTTGCCCCCCACTGCTGGAGGAGGACAGAGGAGTTGCCCTAATTGCCCTGCTGCTGGAGGAGGTGTAAGCGATGCTGGTTCGGAGTCACCGAAGAACACAGCTAGCAGCAGGAACCAGCAGCCTTGCTGCAGAGACTGGAGGTGCTTTCAGAAGCTGCGGTGATGTTAGATCCCCTTTCAGAGCAGGAGAGATGAGTACCTGGTGAGGGCTTCCTGGTGGCCAGCGGTGTGATGGCACTGTGCCTAAAGTGGGCACTTCTGGGGCACTGCGCCAGATTGACAGAGGGAGTTAGGCACCTAACCTGCTTAGGCGCTTATGTAAATCCCATTAGACACTGAAATCCCTTTGTAAATCTGGCCCGTTGTGCCTAGCACAGGCGGCTTAGGGCCCCCCAGACCTCACAGGATTGCAGGAACCGATGGAGTAGTGGGGATGGGCCATGGCTGCGTGCCCTCTGCTCAGCCTCCGCACTGATGCGCAAGGGAGAGGAAGGCTCTGCTCACCCCCGGCACACCCGTGCAGGGCTGGGCGCAGTCAAGCCGTAGCAAACACCTCATCAGTATCCAGGGCATGGAAGATACACTTTATCTACCCCCCACCGACTGAGATCATCTGCTTTTCATTCCCTCCTGCAACGCCCCTGAGTGATCCCAGGCCCCTGTGTCATCCCGGCTTCTCTCCCACGACATTTCCAGGCAGCGTGTTGTCCTAACGTTGTGATGCACCCAATGAGCTTGTTCAGGAGGGCTGATTAATAATGATGATGTCACTGCATGTCTGTCATCAGCGCTGGCTTTTCATGGCTGGAATCTGAACTTTGATGACAGTGGGGCTCTCACCCAGGACAGAAAGCCAAGGGAGAGGTGCTGGAGGAGACACCCTGAAATGTGTGGCTAGCTCTGACATCTTGTGGTTTCCTAGCTGCCCTCTGCCATCGCCATAGTATATGAATGGTGTGTCTAGGAAGTCAGATTTGCAGTATTGTCTACAGTGGACTTCAGTGGACACTGCTCTGTGCCTGCTGCAGTGCAGCAACTTGTCCTGCCTGGGGGGTCTGGCGGGATCGTCCTTCCCTGGTTTGGTTGTTGCACAGAGGCGAACCCTGCAGTGTTCTTTGAAACTGGCTCAGCTCCGATCCAATCGCGGTTCCTCCACCAGGCCGTGCAGAGGTCAGGTCCCCTCAGTGGAAAATCTCCGTCGTGTGAGAGTTCCGCCCGAGGCACTGCCGTGGCGTTGTCTCCGGCTATATCTTCGCTGTCAGTGGAGGGGGGTTTACAGCAGGATAACCAATGTGCATGAGCTGTCCCGCTGTAAAACCCTAGTGAAGGCAAGGTGCTGGTAGGTTTTACCAAGAGGTCAACACTATACCCCCTGCCCACCAGGATATGACCTCGCCTAGCCACATTGCAGTAAACACTCCCGCGCCTAGTTTCCGCCGGGGTCTCACAGTGGGATTGCTAATGCCCATGGCAGTCTGAGAGTCTGGACAAGGTTTGCTTTCCCCACCCCATCTCTCTGGGTATAGCTTCATGGGAGCTGGCGCCATAATTCCCAGTTCAGGCAGATGTGCTCGCCGTAGCATGCTAAAAACAGTAGCATGGCTTGGTCGCCCCGAGAGCATGATCCTGTGTGAAACTCTGTGTATGGGGGCAGCCAGCCCCTCCTGCCATCCGCACTGCTGGATCAGCACTAACGTGGGTATGTCTGTCTGAGCTGGAAATTCTACCTCCAGGTCCAGTGTAGGCACACCCTCTGCTAAGTGCCTGGTGACTGCCCTGCGCTGGCTGGCATTAAATTAGCAAGTCCCCTTTCCTTCAGCTGCAGCCTGTCTCCTCTAACAATGTGTTGTTCCCAAGTCGCGCCTGCCAGTGGCTCCAGTGGTAGAGGCCTCTGCCTCCTTGGCCCTGGGTGCAGCTGCAGCACCATGGGCTTTGTCTTGGCAGAATTTGCTATCACTGCAGTTGTGTCTAAGGAAATGCTGCCATGGTTTTCCTGGCCCAGCATTCTTACTGCCTCCTGGGCCTCCTCCCCTTTGCTGTGCCCCACGTTGTTGGTTCCAATGCAAAAGACTTGCATGTGGCTCCAAAGGAAGGGACAAATTGTTGGTAAAATTTCGACTCCTCCTGGGAGCGACCTGCTCACCAAACCCTGGAGCACGGGTGCGTGTGTAATTGCAGATACGCACATGTGCCAGCCTTCCATCCGCTTTCCTGGGTTTCGGGAGAACACAGGAGATTGAAACAGACAAGGCTCCTGCTCTCAGAGAACTGTCTGGGAGCACTGGAGCTCTTTTTGTACTCCTAACGACACCCAGGCAGCGTTTTACCCTGCTACTGGGTTTGCTTCGTGCTCTGTAAAATGGCATCATACCTGTTCCTTTAGCAGACGGGGGTTACTGCTTTGCAGCGGGGGAGGGGCAGGGTTGGGATTTTTTCCTCCACGTTAATTGTGAAACAAGTGAGTAAGTGAGGGTATGTCTACACTACAGGATTAATCCGAATTTATATAATTCGAATTTAGGAAACCGATTTTATATATTCGAATGTATTCGGCCACACTAGGCACCATTAATTCGGTGGTGTGCGTCCAAGCTACCGTAGTAGCATCGATTTCCAGAGCGTTGCATTGTGGGTAGCCAATAACATCGAATTGCCAATAACATCGAATTGCGGCCACACTAACCTTAATTCGGATTAACAATACCGATTTTGACGCTACTCCTCTCATCGAGGAGGAGTACAGAAATCGAATTAAAGGGCTCTTTAATTCGAATTAAATGGCTTCGTTGTGTGGACGGGTCAAGCGTTAATTCGAATTAAAGCAGCTAAATCCGAATTAAAGTCGTAATGTAGACCAGGCCTGAGGGGAATCATGGGGTGGCGCATCTCACAGGGTACATCCTGGCTGGAGAGTTAGTGAGGGGCATTGGCCCCCAGGAGCTGGAGTGGTGTTTGGGCTAATCTGTGCTGGTTTCTTCACAGGAGCAGGAAGATTCAGATCCGGAACATCCCCCCTCACCTACAGTGGGAGGTAAGTAGATTCCCGCTTCCTACAAAGTCCCCCTGTCATTGCATCTGAATAAACGTTGGAGGCTGGGCAGGAGCTGCAAGCGCAGTCTGAGCTTTGTCCTGTGGCATCTTCCCGGTGGTTTGAGGAGGGAAGCAGAAAGCAGCCTTTGCAGAAGGCTGTTCCGGTGACGTGTTTCCTAGCCTGAGGCGCACGGCGTGGGTGTGGCTTGGCTATAGCTCAAGATGTCCCATCTCCTCAAAGTGGCTACAGAATCGCAGTCCCAGGAGAGGAGCTGCCTTGTGAAAATAATTCACCTGCTGCTTCTGCCTGGCACCAGGTGCCAGGCTGGGGAGTGGCTCATGTTGGGGAGCGCCCTGGGTTCCTTGCCATCAGCTGGCCAAAGCCAGACCCAGCATGGAGCTGACGTGATGGGCTTTGGGGAAGTACCTCCAGCATCTTCCAGGGTTTCTTCGGAGGTGGCGTTTCCTCTCTGTTCCTGCCGTGGCGATGTTCGCTGGGGTGACCCAGAAGGTCTGGAGGCAGCCGAGTCCAATTCTGATGCCAGCAATAGCTGCCATAGGGACAGTGTGCTCGAGAGACTCAGCTGCAGGTTCATTTGGGCTTCAGTGTCTGTTTACACTAGGAAAAGGACGTCTTTCCCCACTCAGAAGGCCAGGCCCAACCATTGTCAGCGCTCCCTCCAAGAACGTGCCTGAGGGCGCGCTCTGCCGGGAATCGGAAAGTGATTTGGTCCGTCCAGCCCAGCAGCCGGGCGTGTTGAACCTCAGGCGACAAGGGCTGAGGAGAGACAGTCAGCAACCAGTCACTTGTCTTGTGTAAAAACAACGAGGAGTCTGGTGGCACCTTAAAGACTAACAGATTTATTTGGGCATAAGCTTTCGTGGGTAAAAAACCTGAAGATGCTGAAGAAGTGGGTTTTTTACCCACGAAAGCTTATGCCCAAATAAATCTGTTAGTCTTTAAGGTGCCACTGGACTTCTCGTTGTTTTTGTGCAGGGGTTCTCAAACTGGGGGTCAGGACCCCTCGGGGGTCGCAAGGTTATTACATGGGGGGTCGCAAGCTGTCAGCCTCCACCCCAAATCCCGCTTTGCATCCAGCATTTATAGTGGTGTTAAATATATTAAGAAGTGTTTTTAATGTATAAGGGGTGGTCGCACTCAGAGGCTTGCTGTGTGAAAGGGGTCACCAGTACAAAAATCTGAGAACTACTGTTTTTGTGGATACAGACTAACACGGCTACCCCTCTGATACTTGTCTTGTGTAGGTAGAGCCGGAACTCTGCTCTGCTCCCCAGGTCAGCCAGACGCACAGGGGAGGGTCCCTATCGCTAGGTCTTTAACCCTGGGAGCCTTTCCAGGCTGACTCACCCTGCATTGCTTGATGCTTTCTCTTTCAGGTGCTAGATGGACTTTTAGCTCAGTATGGGACTGTGGAGAATGTGGAACAAGGTAAGAAATGGGTAGGTGGCATCGTCCGCCCCTCCGCTTAGGAGACTTCATCCCCTCCCTTGGAAATTTCTATGCTCAGTCCCAGCCCAACCCATCTCTTCAGATACGTGATCCTGTTTTGCCTGGTCATTGTGGACCGGGCCAAAGGGGGACAAAGTGCTCCTAGCTCGGCTGTATTGCCAGTAGGTGGGTTTCCAAGCTACCCCCTACCTAGCCTGTAGGCGAGGAGGGGAGAAAAGCCCATGCCATCTGGCAGGGCGGGGCTGGGATGGTGGCATGCCGCCTTGCAGGACACAGGCCCGCTCAGTGCTACAGCCATGAGTCCCGTTATCTGGGATTCTGGCTGTTGTGCAGACCGGAGCTGACTGGCCAGCAGCCCTTTGACTCGGGAGCAGTGTGGGTTGGCAGTAAAAGGCCATTGGAATCCAGAAGCCATCTAGACAGCACCTGGAATGCCAGGAAATCCCCAAACCTATCCTCACCCAGCCAGCTCCTCTTTCCGTGCTTCCACATTGCCAGGCATGGGGCTGCCCACACAGGGCAAGCCCCAGGCCTGCCTGAGACCAGGCAGCGGTTCGGCTTTTGCTGATAGTGCTTGGGCTCATCTGATAAAGCCATGGGTGGCTTGGGGCCTGATCCTGCCATCAGCACTAGCTGCTGTTGAGTAGGAGTGCCTCATTTCTCTGGCAGTCCTACTGGGTCTGTTTACGGGGTAAAGGCCTAGTCCCCCTGCATGAGGCTGCCAGCTTCTGGCCCTGGGGGCACCACGAAATCCTGCACTCATCAGAGCTGCGCCCCATTGTGCTCAAGCAAGTGATGGAGATTTGCAAAGTGTTCTCCAAGGCAATACACACGCGCACACACGCGCGCGCACACACACACACACACACACGTGTGTACACATGATCTTGCAAGACTGCACCACAGGGATGCAGGGCTTAGCAGCTACCCAGAGCATGTCCCAAAAGCCCTGTTAGCATACTAAAAGGGTGCCTTTGTTTTCTGCTAGGCCGTTCCTGGGGCAGTTGCACATGGTGGGCAGGAGCAGTATTTTTATGGCTGATTTTTAATGAGACTTTTCCGTACTTTGTACTCAGAGTGCAAGGCATTTACCAGAGCTGTCCCGGAGCCCCTCTCTGTGATGTCAGCGATGCGTTGGGTGTGAGCTCTCAGCAGCGCCTGAGAGATCAGTGCAAGAGAAATCCCCCAGGCTCCCTGTTGAGCTGAGCCTAGAACAGGATCAGATCCATGCCACAGGATAAATGGCCCCATTAAGTCAGTGGGATTTTTGCCTGAGAGAGGATTTCAGGACTGGGCGCTCTGGCAGAGTATCTCAAACCCCTCAAGGGCATCTAGGTCCCCTGGGCAGCTTTGGGAATCAGCTTCTGAGTATAAACCACCCTTTAAAGCAGGGGTGGGCAAACTACGGCCCACTAGCCTTTTTATGCCGGCCCGCGAGCTCCCGCTGGGGAGTGGGGTCTGGGGCTTGCCCCGCTCCACGCTCCAGCCGGGGCACAGGGTTGGGGCCGCGCTGCGCGGCTCCCGGAAGCCGCGGCATGGCCCCGCTCTGGCTCCTATGCACTCCAGTGGCCCTCTTCGGCGCTCCAATGGGAGCTGCACAGGTGGTGCCTGTGGATGGGGCAGCATGCAGAGCCACCTGGCTGCACCTCTGCGTAGGAGCCAGAGAAGGGACATGCCGCTACTTCTGGGAGCTGCTTAAGGTAAGCGCCGCTCAGATCCTGCACCCCTGAGCCTCTCCCCACACCTCAACCCCCTGCCCCAGCCTTGATCCCCCTCCTGCCCTCTGAACCCCTCATCCCAGCCCAGAGCACCCTCCTGCACCCCAAACTCTTCAGCCCCACCCCAGAGCCTGCACCCCCAGCCGGAGCCTGCACCCCTGAGCCTCTCCGCACACCTCAACCCCCTGCCCCAGCCCAGAGCCCCCTCCCGCACCCTGAATGCCTCATTTCTGGCCCCACCCCGGATCCCGCACCCCCAACCAGAGCCCTCACACCCCTCCCACACCCCAACCCCAATTTTCTGAGCATTCATGGCCTACCATACAATTTCTATTCCCACATGTGGCCCTCTGGCCAAAAAGTTTGCCCACCCCTGCCACCAGGGGGGTGCTGTAACTGCATAACAGTAACACTGCTTGGCCTTTGTCTACTGCCTTTTCTCTGAGATCCATTGAGCCTCTGTTAGCCCTTGCAACAGTTCTGTGAATTAGGGTAGTGTGATGCTCAGGTGGAGAAACCGAGGCACAGATTGTCTAAGTGACTTGCCTGAAATCCCACAGCAGATCAGTGGCCTAGCCTGGATTAGAACCCAAGACTCCCATCTCCCCAGCTGTTGCAGGTGCAGCTCCCACGCGGCTGTGAAACCGTAGGGTAAAGGGTGATGGCAGCGACTAGCCTAGCACAGACCTGACTCATCCCACCCAGATGGGAGAGGGCTGGAGAAAGCCCTGCGATGTTTCACGCGGTGTGGGGGCAGAGGGGCAGGTCCCCAGACAGCACAGGACATGAAGAGAAGAGTCACAGGCAGCCAGACAGCAGAGAAGCTTGGCCAAGAGCCCTCCCCAGCGCCCCAGCAGGTCCGTGCCAGGCAGCGCCCAGGAGAGGCCCCTCCTAGCTCCCGGCAACTGCTGTTGATTCAGATAAGAGCTTCGCTTCTCTCCCAAAGGGTAGGGGCGTCCCTCTAGCATCACTGCACTCCGCTAGAAATCCTGCCCTACCAAGAATGTGAATCTTCCCGTGGGCACATGAGAGAGAGCCCCAAGCAGTCATTCACCAGCTGCTCAGAGCCAGCGTGGGGGGCACTTGGGCTCCTGGTAATGCCACAGGACGCCAACCAGGGGCATCTTGTTTTTCTGTTGCCCCTTGTTCTCTGGGCCACTTCACTTAGCTACGCTCAGCTCTCCTCAGCTGTGTCACGCGGCACAGAGCCAGTGCCTGCCAGCCTGGGCAGCAGTGATCAAAGGGCTGGACTGCCTGGCCCACTCACAGTAGGAAATAGAAAAGTTTCCCTTTGCAATTTAGTGTCTATACAAAACATCCTGGCCATGGGGTGAAGCTGGGCTAGAGAGCTGTCTCCAAGAACTCCTGGAGAGAGGCGATCCCTTCTGTTAGCCTTCAGCAGTAGGCAGAACCCTGCATTAACCATGCATCAATGCTCATCCTCCCCTGGATGCAGGTGTTCTTCAGCCCCATCAAAGAGCAGAATTGTTTACCAGCGTAACAAGCTGGGGACACTAAATCACTGGCGCAGCACCTAGAGACGATGGTTAAAAACTGCTGACCAGGTCACAAAGAAAATGAGTTTGGAGTTCTCATCACAGTTAACAGTGGACACTCATTCACCTCCGCCCACAGCCAGACAGAGCGACACGCACCCCGCTGTGACCCAGCTGGTGCGCAGGACAGGCCTCAGATGGCAGTAGCAGAGTGTGCAGCTCCAAGAATGAGGCCCACACCCAGCTACTCCTGAACTTAGTATCCACAGGGGGCATAGATCAGCCAGTGAGCAAAGATTAGCCAAGCCCACCATCGCAGGCATCCGGCCCAGGGGAATGGCTTCCCTCCCAGCCTCTCACTGTAAAGAGCAATCAAACCCACCCCTGGCCAGGAACAGCTGACAGGCTTAGCAACTGTCACCCAGGAAAAGGTGACGAAGACCTTCTCCGTCCACAAGCTAATGCCAGCGTGTGTTGCTTTCCCCTTAGTCAACACAGACACAGAAACGGCCGTTGTCAACGTAACGTATGCAACAAAAGAAGAAGCAAAAGTGTAAGTGGCTCTTGCTCTCTTTCATCCTTCCTTTCACCCTCTCTCTTTCTTTCTCCCTCCGGGCAGTGCCTTTCCTTGCATTCACCTTTTGTCTCTCCACCTCGCTGGGGCGGGGCTCATTTATTTCCATGTAAGGAATAGTGGGGTTGCCTGCGACTGACCCGGGGTTCTGACATGCTGGCGGTGAGCTACCCCTCGACTCGGGGGAGGGGAAAGACTTAGGTCCTGAAGGCCCTGTTTGGGATGTGCCACGCGAGAGGGGCGTCGCTGATCCCATAGCGGTTACTGATCTTGCTCTCAGGAAGATTTTCCTTGAAATTCAGCCTCATTTTTCCCAAATTATTTCTCCTAGATGTTCAGATTGCATTTTTCCAGATTCTGTTCATGCTGTTACCGCTCTGCCAGTTCGTCCTGTCTTACTAGGCCTCCTGGTTTTATTTTCTGTCTCATAATTTAGTATAAACTGAGTTTCCTCCTTTCTCTAGATCATTAATGAAGCTGTCGACTAAGACCCATTCTTCTTTAGGACTCTTTCGCTAGTTTTTGTTCCCGCTGACAGTCCAAGGCGATTTGAATGAATAGGAGAGTGTGATTTTGTTGGGCCCCGTATGGCAGTGTGCACTGCAGACCTTTTCGCGCACGCTAGCAGGATACACGTGGTCAGTTAATGTGCAGCAGGCTGGCATGCTGTTCATTCACGTCCTGGCTGGCCACACACTGAGTGTCTGCGTGGACAAGCCCGGAGTCCATCCCAGTGCTCCTGGTGCGGAGCAGCTAGCACTGCCCCTTGCCTGAGCTCAGTCGAAAGGTTCAGTGTCATCCAGGGGGGAAATCCTGGCCCCGCTGAAGATGATGACAAAACTCCCATTGCCTTCAGTAGGGCCAGTCCTTTGGCCAAATACGCAGCAAACTAAGCCACCTGATTGGCTCAGTTTGGCAGGGAGCCCGGCAGGAGGTGCTGGCAGTGTTTCCAAATGTCCCTGCATATCTAGGTGCTCTGGGGGGGGTCACTGAAATCAATGGATTCCGCCCCCCAGCCCCTCCCCAGGAAAGTACTGCTCAGCATGCAAAAGGGAGGCAGAATCTGGCCCTTCCTGGTTCCCTCCTGTGCTATGCAGGCTGGGGCACTGTGCCCACCCAGTGGCTGCATGCCCAGTTGCTTTGTGACCAGTCCTTCGGCGCTGGCGTTGTCTTTCACTTGCCCCGGGTGAATGGTTCAGCTGGCCCTGTCCAGGAGCCAGCCCTGCTGGTGAGATCACGTTAGCTCACAAGTCCAGTCACACACAAGTGGTCACTGCAGGCCAGGGCCTGATTCAGCCCCCTCCCCACCACTCCATGAAACGCACAGGACAATCTGGGGCATTGTGATCTGCTCATTGTGAGAAAGGGAGCAGGGCCAGGCCCTTAATGAGCTGAGACTCCGAAGCCATCACACGTTGGAGATCCCAGAAACTCAGTGTCCTGGAGAACAAGGAGTATCTGGAAGGATCAGACATCTCCCATCCGGCTTGCACTCCCCCAGCACCTCCCATTGCTCTGCAAATCCGAGGTGGTTCTGTTGGTCATCTGCTTTCAACAAGCATCCTCGAGTGCTTCCCACTGAGCAGTTGCTACAGCCTCGCTATTGTAAGAGGACCCGGAACCCCATCCCCCCCGGCTTTGTCTGGCACTAAAGAGGGAGCTGTTCCCGGGTCAGAGTTCAGTAACCGACTGGAAAACCCCCCATCCATTTGCCCTGGGCTTGGGGGAATTGCCAGAGTTATTGTCAGTGGGTCAGAGTGGGCTAGAAAGTTCTTTGGGCCAGAAATCCATGGGATCCATGTCCCCATCAGCTGGTCTGAGACACCCCCACCCCAGCGCTCTCCCTTTTCTGTGCCGCTGGTCACAGAACCTGCCCCAGCTCCAGGAGCAGGAACTGCAGGCAGCCCACAAAGAGCCGGGTGCCGACTGGATTTTCAGAGGGGCTCAGTGTTGGCCTTGCTCTGCAGTCAGGGGGTGGGGCTGGCCCCAGAGAGCGGTCCAAGTGAAGCACCCCATAAAATCTCACCCTGTCCCTTGAACCGGGGTCCGGTTTGGGACATGGACTGTTCTATACAGCGCCTTACAGCATGCGTGTGAAGTAGAGCGTGGGCAGCTTTCCAGCCCCGTGACTCCTGGCCCCGCCTATGCTGGTTAGGTAGAGCAGCCCCTATCCTGGACGCTGTCCCACAGCCTATGCCCCCTCTGTGCAGAGGGCCAGGAATGCAGAGCCGATCAGCTGCTTTAGGATGTATAAGGAAGATTAAACCCAGTGCTCTCCATGTACGCTGAGGGCTGTTGTGCTCAGGGTGGCTCCAGCCACTGGCGACACTTGATTTGCTGCTAGGCTCCCGCTGTCCGGCAGGGCTCCACAGGGAAGGTGTATGCCGGCGGAGCACAGCTAGCCAGATGGTGGCAGAGGTGAAAGTAAGCCGGTATGGTCCGGTATGGCGTACTGGCAAGAGCCGGTACACAGCTGACCATACCAGCAGGACTCAGCGTCCACCAGCCCGCAATTTAAAGGGCCCGGGGCTCCCGGCAGTGGCCGGAGCCCCGGGCCCTTTAAATCACTGCCAGAGCCCTGGGGTAGCAGCGGCCCTTTAAATCACCGCCCCAGACTCTTTAAGCCGCCTCCGCTACCCTGGGGCTCCAGCAGTGGGGCTCTGGCAGTGATTTAAAGGGCCTGGGGCTCCACTGCGGTAGCAGCGGCCAGATTTAAAGGCCATGCCTCTTCCAGTGTTAGGCCCCGCCCCCTTCCAGTTGAGGCCCCGCCCCCCTGCTAAGGATTCCAGCGTACCAGTAAGTCCTTTAAGTTACTTTCACCCCTGGACGGTGGGCTTAGGAAAGTGCTGTTACCAGGTGGCTGTTGCCTGGGGAGTCTCCAGGGGTGTTTGGGGGTTACAGAGCTGGGGTGGAGGGCGCTCCTGGAGCTGCGGGGAGGGAGAACCAGCCAGGACCCCTACTTGTGCGAGTTCCATCTGGCCTGCCTGTCTCCTGCCAGGCTGGGATGGAGCTGGTGTGGTCCCTTGCTGAGGAATGGAGAAGGTGAGGCTGTCTCTCTCCTCCAGGGTGGGACTTGGGCAGCCCTGGGAGGGGCTGGGAAAGAGCTACTGAGTCAATGTTGCACTAATGCCTCCGCAGTGCAGCTCCATCAGCTGTGCTGGGATCACACCAGCCATCAGTTAGCCAAAGCTGCAGTAAGCTCATCATCCCCGCCGTGTTCCGGGGGCACAGAGCTCTGCGGGGAGCAGGGGTGGGGGATGTGCCTTGAGGAGCAGGGGTTGGGTGATAGAGCGCTGCACAGAGGACATGCCCTTAAGGGGCGCAGAGCAGGGGTGCGGGACGCGCCCTCGAGGAGAACAGAGCCCTGCCAAGTGGCAGTGGGTTACACACACCCTTTGGACACATTGTGACTGTCTGAGGCATTTGGATGTCTCTGACAGGGGCGAAGGCCCAGGCTTGGGGAGCCGTGAGATCTCTGCTCTAGGAACGCCCGTGCTCCTAGGAGAGACCTTGGACCATGGCCAGACAGTGTGGACATTTACCCAGTCCACAGGGACGGGGACAGTCTCTGCACCTGGTCAGGTCAGTGGCTCGTCTCCTGGCAAAGGTGCTCAGGCCTGGCACCCGCAGCTGGTGCAGGGCTTAACCAGTGGCTTCTTTTCTCTACCTTTCAGAGCAATTGAGAAGCTCAGCGGCCACCAGTTTGAGAACTATTCCTTCAAGATTTCCTACATCCCGGATGAAGAGGTGAGCTCCCCTCCGCCCCCTCAGCGGTCCCGCCGGGGGGGCCGTGCCTCCAGGGAGCGGGGCCCCTCCCCGGGGGGCTCCTCACAGCCCAAACAGCTCGATTTCCCACTGCGGATCCTGGTCCCCACGCAGTTTGTTGGTGCGATCATAGGAAAGGAGGGCTTGACCATAAAGAACCTCACTAAGCAAACCCAGTCCAAGTAAGTACCGCGAACGGTTGTGTTTCCTTCCCCAGGACTCTGCAGGTGGCCTGTAGCTGCCCAGCTCAGATTGGGTGCGCTAGAGTGCGCTCGCCTGTATGCCAGGAATGTGTCATTGCCCGTGCCGTTAATGCAATGCTGTCTCACTCTGATGTCTAGGATGGTAGCAGTCAGAGCAGCAGGGGGCGCACAGCACGGCAGTGCTGGCCATCACGCCATAATAGTACATTGGCCAGAACGGTCCAACCTGGGAGCCTGAAATTAGGCGCAGGAATAAGTGGCCCAATTCTCAGAGCTGGTGCCTCATGCATTCACCCTGCTGCTAGGGGAGGGACCATGCCTCCGTGCTACACCGTCCATTCCCAAGCTCCTTTTGGGGCAGGCTGGCTCGGCACCGCATGCAGTGCTGGCCAGTGACTGAACACCCTAGTTTGAATTAAATTGGTGTCTGGTCACAAGATCATCCCCTGCCTGGGGACACAGTTCCCAAACCATTCACATTGGCCCATGAGAGGGGGAGTCTCTTCTCGGATGAGGTCAGTAACAGGGCCCCTTACTTCTGATCAGAGCGTGTGTTGTATCCGAAAAGATACGTAACGGCCGGACGCCTGAGCACCGCCGGCAGCCAGAACCAGGAGGCAGCTCTTCCCGGGCTGTGCGCGTTCAAAGACCGAGCCCTGCCGCTGCTGTGCGATGCTGGCACACGTCGCAGCACAGGAGCAGGGCCCACAAGCATAGATAGGCCAAGAGTCAGGTCATCTCAGCCCATTGCTCTAGCAAGGAACACACAAACTGGGAAGAAACCAAGTGGCATGAGGCTGATCCCAGGATTAGTGAGCAAGGCCCTCCTGAGCGATGCCTTTAGGGCACTTTATAAAATCCCTGACGTGAGAAATAGAGGCTTCAGAGGAGAGCTCGGTGTCAGGGGTACATTACGTGGAAATGGGAGAATTGCTAGTAGATTGCAGCGCCCAGGCTGTGCATCCGACTTTAACGCTTTCCCCCTGCTCTAATCTTGTGTTGTTTAAAGAAGGAGTCTGCTGCTGGTGGGGGTTTTCAGATCTGCCTCCCTAATGCTGAACATGTATGTAACATTCTGATTTTCTTCACAGTTTTCCCTCTCCAGTTTGTTATTGCCCAAAGCTATTTGTGTTTAACCCAAAATTCATCAGTCATCATCTGCCGCCTGACTCTGTACACGAAGACATAGCAGGACAAAGAAATTATCATCCCAGAACTGATCCACAATCCATTTAGTTTCTCGAGATGTCCTCCTTCTGACAGCAGCGTCAGAGGAAAATGTGCAAATCCTGATAATACACCTACTTGGGCAAAAAAATGTCTTGACCCCAGCTGGTATTCAGCTCACTCTGAAACACACTGAGGATTGCTAATCTTTGTAGCTTCAGCCTGGCAGTCATAAGAGAAGATGCTGCTACCAGATCCATCACAGTACTCAGCATTAATGTGACATACAATTATCTGGTTACACTGCATCAGCAAGTCCCACAGGTTATCATTAAATTATTGATCTTCTCAAGAGCCTGAACAGGATTAGACCTGTTTTGAGGGAGACTAACGTCCTGGGTTACACGGAGTAACCGAATGCCATGTAGCAGCTATCACGAATTGTGATCAGCCCTATGTGGGAGGAGAGGGTGCGTGGCACTTTCCCCATCCCGCCCCCCTGAGCACGACTCAGCCACAGCTCTCCTGCACCCTGAGTGAGCACAAGAGCTGCTCCAGGCTAGTGTTCTCAACAGCATCAGCCACACCAGAGTGGGCAGTATGAGGACCAGTCTGTAGCCACGCACTGGCCAGCAGAGCCGAGCCAATATGGGGGTGTGGAGTGGGGGAAATGCATGCTGCACCCTGGCTAGCAGCCCAAATGCTTCCCAGGCTCCCTCTGCAGCACAGCCCTCCCCGGTACACCTCCTGGAGCCCCAAAATGCAGGCTGTGGAGTGAAGCCACAGTCCAGCCTGCTGGTGTGAGCTGATCTCCAGCCAGGGTCTGAGAGAACAAGAGTTGCAGATATGGCCAAGTGCATTAGGGGGATATTTGGTCTCCTTCGAAAGCATCCAGTACAAGCTGCTGTTGGAGAAGGCTAGCTGGGCTAAATGGACCCCTGGTCTGTTCCTGTCATGTCACAATCAGCTGTGGGAAGGTGAAAGCCCTAATTAAGATACAGCTATCTCCAAGAGTACCAAAACTGAAGGCCAAATCCCTCTCTTGGTGTAATTCTTTTCCTATGTGATGCTGCCTAAGTGTGACTATTCCTCTGTAATATACAAGACATTTCCTAACAAAGAGAGCAGCGCTCACACATGCACACAGAGTGGGGTCATCCTCTCCAGCTGGGACGGGGACACACACACAAGCGCACACACGTGCAGAGACACACACTCACGCACTCACTTTACCCTTTTGGTTTTTAACATACCACTTGCACTGTGCAGCGGCTGTGACGCCTCTCCCTGCCCTCAGGCCTGTAGGTGCCGCAGCAGAGCTCCGTTGCCCTGCCGTGTTCTGGTGGATCCCGAAGAAGCTGAGGAGAAGAACGTATAGCAGTACTGGCACCTGCTGGAACCGGAAAAACTCTGCTCTGCGTCTTAGGGACCGGCTCTGTGCTGATCTGTGTTGGCTCAGCTCCCCCCACCCACTCATTCTCTTTGATTTTCACTTGCAAATGAACCCCAAATCTTAAAGCTAAAGAAAGTCAAATCTGAGTTGAACCTGGTTTAGTGCCAACACTGTTTGAAACCCTGTGTTTAGTAGAAGTCAGTCTGGGTTCATGCAAACCTGGGCCGTCAATCATTCAAAACTTAGGCCCGGATTCCTGCAAAAAGTTTAACAAACCTTGAAACAAACTTGTCCTGAATGGTGAGTGCATCTGGTGAGTTTTCCACGGTTCTGCACAACTGTCAGTGCAGCCACTTGCTGAATTCTGGTCCCTTTAGGACGGTTGGTTCAGAGCTGGTTTCAGCAGCGTGAGCATGACTCCTGGTTCAGAGGTACTGTCTGTAGACAGCAGTGTAAACGCAATGTAACGCAAATAGATGCACTATCTTTGATGCTGCGTTGAAGTGCCTTGTTATGACGTCAGCCTGATCTCGGGCTTCTCTGTGCTGATTCTCTTGGTGCAGGGTAGACATCCATCGGAAGGAGAATGCCGGTGCTGCTGAGAAGCCAATCACCATCCACGCCAGCCCCGAAGGCTGCTCTGAAGCGTGCCGCATGATCCTCGATATCATGCAGAAAGAAGCGGACGAGACTAAATCGTAAGTGTTCCGCACAGAGCACTCCACAGGAGGAGGATTCCTGCAGCCACATGCATCAGGCGGGGAGAAACAATGATGGAGAGTAATGAGCCGGTTTGAGGAATAAATCCCCAGAGGTCCAGCAGAGAAAATGTAATAGTTGCCTATGTAAAAGAATGGGGATTTGGTTTAATACGTTTGTGTATTTAAAAGGCTTAGTCAGCACAACTAACTGATGTAAGGTTTTGGTTACTAGAACATGCCTGGTTTGACAGCAAAGGAAACCAGCCCACATGTAAAGCCTCAGGCTTTTAGTAATGCCTTAGGACCCATGCTTTCAATGCTTTGCTTTTTCTCTCCCCTTCTCCCTGCTGGAATTGGAGTCCATTTCCTGTGTTCCGGAGATTCAGGTCGATTTCTTTTTTTCCAAACAGCAATTTGAAACAAATAGTAGCAATTCACTCGTTTCATTGAAAAAGTTTTAAAATCCCTTAAAGAAGTTTGAACCAAATGAAAAAATTTTTTTGTGTGGTTTGAATTTTTTCATGGGAAAATACCAACCCATTGTCGACCATCCCCAGTTGTAATCAGTCTTTCTAGATCAGGGTTATTTTGATTCCCCTCCTGTCCCAAACGGTTAGCTGCAGGAGGAGCTATTTGTCTGGATTTTCTGTAAGTGTGGAGAGGACTCATTTCAGATTCTTTACATGACAAGGACTCTACAAACATACAGGTTTTGCAATGAAAAAAGTCCATATGATGTTTTTGTCCTACTTTTCTTTTCTTTTTGTGTGTGTTCCTGGCCAGGAGAACTCCACGGTTTGGAGCATACTGGTGATAGGAGAACAGGGGGGAAAAGGAACTTACAAAAAACACCAAACGCCTTTTGTTTATTTTAGCGCCGAAGAGGTTCCCTTGAAAATCTTAGCACACAACAGTCTGGTTGGGAGACTGATCGGCAAAGAGGGACGAAACCTGAAGAAAATTGAGCAAGACACAGGGACCAAGATCACCATCTCTCCGTAAGTTGTGATATCCTGGCGGAGGAGAACAACCCGCCTCCAGCACAGAGAGCTACTGCATGGTCCAAAACCGGGTTCCTTGCTCTCTGGCTGCGGGAGGCAAGCGTCAGGGGAGCTGCTGAGGCCAGCCCTCAGGGTACACGCTGGTGAGCGTGTGGAGCCAGCGTAGGACTCCTCCAAAGGTGCACAGACACAGGCAGGGGTGCTCCACCCAGCCCGGCACTGGTGAAGACATGGATGCCAGTAAAGCAAGCCATGTTGGGAAGGTCTGGAATGGAAACAGGACATCCAGGCTATGCTCCCCTGCACAATGGCCAGTGGAAGTGGCTGGCCGGTGGGGGATAATCTGCAGCCCTGGGTTCTTTCTGGCTGCAAGGAGAAGGTTCCCTGCTCTAAGCAGGAGGGTGAAGGCAGCTTGCTTTTCTGTTGCCTTGATGGCAGCAGTTTCACCTGTCCGTAACTGCTTAGTTTACAGGATTTAACCATTTATAACCCTGAACGGACCATCACGGTGAAGGGCAGCATCGAGGCCTGCTCCAATGCCGAAGTGGAGATCATGAAGAAGTTGCGAGAGGCCTATGAGAATGACATTGTCGCTGTCAACGTAAGCACCCCTTTCCCGCGGCTCCCATCCTCCCAGTAGAGACCTCAAATGTCAGGGCCAGAGCCAGAGTTAGTCCAGTGGGAGCTGGTGAAGTTGGCCCCAGGGTGTTTGCAGGCGGTTCTGCTCATCATGGGGCTGATGCAGAACGGGCCCCACTGGATCGAGCTGTCTGGGCGGACGTGTAGGAGTCATTGGGCACTTTGGCGCGTGTGACTTCCCCTCTTCTTCCCTCCCTCCCCCCTTTGTTCCATGTTTCCCACGTCTCTGTGTTTTGCATTTCTAGCAACAAGCCAACCTGATCCCAGGGCTGAACCTCAGCGCACTGGGGATCTTCTCCACGGGGCTGTCCATGCTGCCCTCTGCAGCAGGGGCCCGCGGAGCTGCTGCAGCTGCCTCCTACAACCCCTTTGCGGTGAGTACCCGGCAGGCCAGGCCTGTGTGTGTGTGCATGCGGGGTGTGTTCCCCTAGCTCAGTGGGGTTAGGAGGAGACACTCTCACGCTAACCCTCTAGTGAGGACAGGTATGGCTTTGGCAGGAGGTGTCCTGTATACACTCTTGTATAAGAGCACTGATTTTTTCTTGATGGTTTTGGGAGGATTTGTTTATACCCCGATCCCTCCCCCCTGGGGCCCCAGCACCAGGGAGATCCTGCTTCTTGCTGGAGTACGAGCTCTTCAGGCGCCCGCAGCTTTCCTCAGCCTGCGGAGATTTCGCTCTCCCAGCAGGATGGGGCCTCACATGCTATATTTGGGGCTGGGGACCCAGAAAGGAGAAGCAGTGCCCCAGCACTGTATAGACTTGTGTATAATCCCTCCCAGTTAGGCCTAGGGCAGTACTTTTGTACACATTTTTTCCTTTAAGGGCTTGCTGTGGCTTTAAATCTCTGGCCTGCGTTTGGGGCAGCATGGACCTGCACTGCGCCAGCAGGAGCAATGCACCTTGTGCTTCCCCCCATGCAGAGCGTGCTCCCTTACCCAGCTGGCCTGCGGAATGGGGTGGGGGCGGGGCTGGGGTCTGCATGTCTGCGGGTGACAAGCTTGTAGAATAGCACGTATTGGTGGTGGGTGATCCCAGGCTCTGCACACACCCCTGCAAACCCTGAAATAAGCACACTTGGCGTTCACGTCAAACACACTCCTACACAGGGCCCAGACCTGGTGTCCATACTCAGCAGCTGCTTAGGCAGAAGTCAGTCAGAATTAAAAACAGTAACAAGGCCAGGATTCGGGCTATGGAACAGTTAAAGGAGGTAGTGATGAACCAAATCCAGCACCCTCTGGATTCGCTCATCTCTCCCCATCCCACTGTAGGCTGTGAGACTTGGCCAGCTGGTGATTCTCAGCTCAGTGTGAAGCCAGGTTCTGGAGCCTGCTTGCTTTCCTAGTGCCTGGGTGAGTGAGGTTCCTAGGCGAAAGCTCATCCCAAACAGAGATGGTGCAGCTGGGCAGGAGCAGAGCAAGGTTACTGGCTGAGTGCATGGGCAGGAGCAGGAGCCATGAGAGAGCTTGATTTTAGTAAGGCTTTGACACAGTCCCACATGACGTTCCTATAAGCCAGCTAGGGAAATGGGGTCTAGATGGAATTCCTATAAAGGTGGGTGAACAACTGGTTGAAAGACCTACTCAGAGTCGTTATTAATGGTATGCTGTCAGACTGGGAGGGCGTATTTAGTGAGACACGTACAGCTCAGTCCTGGGTCTGGTGCTATTCAATATTTTCATTAATGACTTGGATAATGAAGTGGAGAGAGTGCTTATAAAATTTGGGGGTGACACCATTGTGGGAGGGGCTGCCAGCACTTTGGAGGACAAGATTAGAATTCAAAACGACCTTGCCAAATTGGAGAATTGGTCTGAATTCAAACAGACGGAATTCAATAAAGACAAGTGCTGAGTACGACACTTAGGAGGGAAAAATCAAACACACAAGTACAAAATGGGGACTAGCTGGCTAGGTGTCGGTGCTGCTGAAAAGGATCTGGGATTCTAGTCAACAGTGTGATGCAGCTGCAAAAAAAGCTATCATCAATCTCGGGTGTATTGACAGGCATCTCCTATGTAAAACACGGGACGTGATAGTACTGCTCTACTCGGCACTGGTGAGGCCCCAGCTGCAGTACTGGAGAAATTGTAGGGAGTCCAGAGGAGAGCAACAAAAATTATTAAAGATTTAGAAAACCTGGCCTATGAGGAAAGGTTAAAAAAACTGGGCTTATTTAGTCTTGAGAAAAGAAGACTGAGGGGGGACCCGATAGTCTTCAAATATGTTAAGGGCTGTTATAAAGCGATCACTTGTTCTCCATGTCCACTGAAGGTAGGACAAGAAGTTCAATCTGCAGCAAGGGAGATTTAGGTTAGATATGAAGAAAAACTTTCTACCTATAAGGGTAGTTGAGCTCCAGAACAGGCTTCCAAGGGAGGTTGTAGAATCCCCATCACTGGAGGTGTTTAATAACCGGTTGGACAAACATCTGTCAGGGATGATCTAGGTTTACTTGATCCCGTCTCAGCGCAGGGGGCTGGACTTAATGACCTCTCGAGGTCCTTCCAGCCCCGCATTTTGGTGGTTCTATGAAGAAGATTGTGAATCTTTCCTCCTCCTTGTGAGGGGTCTTCACAGCCTTTGTGTGTGTCCATCACCGCTCCGGAACTCCCACGGGGCAGTGCTACCCCGGGGAGCCCTTTATCTGGGGTGGCCTGTTAGGGGCAGGCTTCAGCTGTGACTTTGGCTCTTCCATGCTCTCCTGGTGTAACATGCTCTACAGCTGAAGGTCACTCAGAAGCTTCATGTGCTACGGCCAGCTCTCAAGTGGGGTGGGCTGACAGACACATGACTTCTGCGCTCTTCATTCTGCACTGCCTCCCAACCCATTTCTGGTGCAACTCTAAGTGCGCTGTCCTCTGTAAAAGCCTGGATTACTTGGGGTGGGTTACCTCGGAAACAGCCTGCCTGGCGATGCCCATCCTAGCTCTGGCTAAGCCGGGATCTGAGTACCCCAACAGAGCCCATGCAGGGTGATTCTCAGGAAGCAGGGCCAGGCTCTTTGAGGTGGCAGCGAGAGAGAATTGGGAAAGGCTCCTGCAGGGGTGAAGAGCAGCCCTTGGCTTGGAAGTGGATGAAATACCATAAAGCAGACATAGCTAGTGTGAGTAATGCTGAGTAATACACCATCCCTCTGAGGAATGGTTTCATCCTGGAGGAGGGCTGTACGTTTGTCGGGTGTCAGACAACTTTGATGTCAGTTCATGGGAACTGTGTTTATTACTTGACTGTTTCAAAACGAGTGGGATCATTTTTTAACCAGCCATGCTGGAGTTGCCCCATTAACGGTGCAGCAGTGCCTTTCCAGGGGTGGGATTGTGACGACACGCACAGCCACTGCACTCTCTGGACACGTGAGGCAAAACCAACCCAATCGGGGCAGTTTTCGAAAACTGCCCCGGCTGTGCCGCTGCTGGGCCTGCCTGGGCCCAGGCAGACAGGTGCCGGCAGGTGCCAGACACGCCTTGGAGTGGACACTTCGCTCTCTGTGCCTGTGTGTCCAGAGTTGGGACAAGTACCTTGACATCCGTTTGTGAAAGTTGATAGAGAGCCCAGAGCTGTATATGATAAGTGACTGCGTATTCTGAGCTGCGTTCTTCCTAATCTGCCTGCACGGTAGGCGGACAGAGATGCATAGATAGAGCATGTTGAGAGGATTGACAATGGAAGCTGTGCGATCAGCTTGATTTGCTGCTATGGAGTGATTATTTCATAACTTCTTGATTTTGGATAGCACTGCAGGAAATCACAGAGATGGCTTTTAACTCCTGCAGATAAACCCCTGATCTACGGCGTATCTAACACTCCGTGTCACCATTTCAGTTCAGCTGCTGTAACTGTATTTGGAACCGAGAACAAGTCTATTTACTTTTATTATTTTTTCTGAAAACCATAGCGGCCAAGTGATCGGAGAGGGATGGTGAGTTTTACACCGTTCAGAGTTGAAATACTTGGGTGATGGTGCAGAAAGGACACAAAATGTTGACTGCAAAACCAGCGTGTGTGTGAATCTGTCAGGGCTTTGGAGCAGAGCCCGGAGCAGCTCCGGAGCAGTGGAGCTGCAGGTTTTTGCCTGGAGCTGGAGCGGAGCCGGAGCACAGCTCCAAAGCCCTGACTGTGTCCATGCTTTTCTGCGTGGTGTATTTGTGTGTGTGTGTGTTTTCCTCATGAACACTGCATGTCGATGTTCACATTTCTTAGGACTGGTGCATTACTTTGGGAACGTGCACATGATATAAGGGAGGAGTGTACATTCCCAGCAAACTCCTGTGACCCCAAAGCCCCAGCAAGGCTACTTGGCAGTTTATTTTTAGAGAAAAATTAAATGATTTATTATGCCAAATATAAAAAGTGCTCCAGGCCAAGCGTTGGCTCCCTGCCCTCTCCTTGTCAGTCTAACCACGAGTGGAGAGCTCTCACACTAAGCTACTTCCTTCCCTTCTGTAATGTTTCTTGGGCAAAGGGGGAGGAAGGGTAAAAAGCCCTATTCCCAGTCTGACATCTGTAGGTTACGCAACCTCTAGCTGTATATGCACAACAGGTGGGGAACGGAGTGAAATTAGAGACAGGGCATAGTATTGAAAGAATGTACCTGGGAAGCAGAGGGTGCATGTGTGTGCATGGGTGGTGTGTGCGGGAGGATGGGGGGATGCAGCCTTATGTATTAGTGCTGTGCATGTGCATTTCTGTCTGAGGGGTACCGTTCTGCCTCCATCCGCCCAGACAAATTGCCCTGCAAGCAACTAGCATCGTTAGTCACTGTGCATTCTGAGCCTGTCACTTGTGTCGCTCTGTACAGTCATAGCAGACGTGAAAGAGCTGCAAACGCCTGGCTGTACCCTGCAGATCTCCTGCGATGAGTGAGGGTGACAGCTGCTCGTGATCAGCCCCCCGAAGATCTGATGCACGCTGTTTTAGAAAAAGGGCTAAAACATGGAAAATTCACCCTCCTGCCCAACGAACTGGGCTCTGTTTGGTTTTTTATCAAAGCCTTTGTAAGGTGATTTGCAAACATCTATTGTATAAAGTTCAGTCAACCAAAAGGGAGAGAATCCTCTGCGGAAATCCTATTGCAAATTAAGGCCAAATAATACATCCATGTGCACTTTGATATCAAATATGCCTGCTTGGAGATGCTTGGGTGACTGAAAAGTTGAAGGGAATTAATGCTCCTGGAATCAAAGCTTAGATGTTTCACTTGGTGGCTTTAAATCCCTTCTAATAAGCCAGGACATGGAGAAGCCATTTTTGTTTGCAGTCTTCGCTCCTGGAGGGCCAGGCACTCCCCGTGTTCAGACAGAGATTTCTTCCACTAGCGAGTGATATGGCAGGCAACGCAGACACCTGTGTCAGTCGCACACAGTAATATCAGGTGACACCATCTGAGGCTGCTGCAGATCAGCAAAAGCCCCACAGAGCTGTGCAATGTTTCTGTTGAGGGTATTGCAAAAATGGACTTAATGAAATACATAACGAGAGCAGGCAAGGATGTCTCAGCAGAGCTGTGCGGGTCTCCCACAAAAGCACTGTTCGGTGGGGCACACACATGTCTTGTATTCATCAATACGTGCACACATCAAGTCGTCTGTTTCTTGTACCTGTAACTTTAGCGCCCTCGTGGCCAAGATGGAGTCTGCTCTGAAGGCAGCTCTGGCCAAGAGAAGGTGCGCGCAGGAATGCAGCTGGAGAAATTCCTAGCAAATCCTCTAGTCTCCTGATGAAATCCGACAATCGTTCGTGGGGCTCCTGATAGGTATAGCGGAAACGATAATACAGGTTTTCACTGCTATTAGTAGCACCGTAGACACGCTCAAGAGCGGTTAAATAGTCTTGCACTGTGGCAGCTGGTTGGGAGTCTTTCAGGGCTCGGATAATTCGCATGGCAGGTCCCCTCAGACTCTCAAGCACACGTTTCCGCTTCTCAGCATCAGAGCATTCCCACTCTTGGACAAGTGGCACCGTAAAATCCCTCCAGGTCTCGTAATCATCCTCCCCTGAGGGTACAGGTGACACCCCCGAGAAAGAACGTAACTGCTTGTATGGAGCACTTTCATATGCCGGCTTTAATGCATCTTTGAGAGCGTTTCCCAGCTCTTTGGCCCATCCCACCAGGCTGGGTGCTGCAGGTATTGGAGCTCCTCCTGATGCCAAAATTAATTCTTTTCTTGTCCGCTTCTCATCCACCATCAGAGCTTGCAATTTCTGCACTAAAGAATTCACCTCAAGTGACACAGGCACACTAGGAGGGGACTGCTCTTCCCCCAGAATTGTCCAGGGGATACCTTCTACTTGCACCTCTTTGGGCACTTTATCAAGATCTGTTTCCTTGGAGTGAGAACATAGTGCTACCATGCCCTTCACTTTGTGGTTGTAAATAAGGGTGTGGACCTTTACCCTCCCCAGTATTTCAGCTGCATCTAGGCTCTCCTCAATTTCATTTGGTTCCATCTCTTCTGGGAACCCCGCCACCAGCACAGCTTTGGTTACTAGGATTCGTGCCCCTCGGCACAGGTCTTCTAGTAATCCTCTCTCCATTTTTATTTTTATTTTTTTGAAACGGAGATGAAAGTCACTCAGGAGTTTCTTTGCTCTGTGAAGGAGAGCCCAGGGTGCGCAACGTAGGTGTGCGCGTTTGTGTACTGCAAAGTCCCCGTACGGGCCACCAAGTGTAACTTTAACGCCCTCGTGGCTAAGATAGAGTCTGCTCTGCAGGCAGCTCTGGCCAAGAGAAGGTGCGCACAGGAATGCAGCAGGAGAAATCCCTTCCACCCCAGGGGCACCTGTTCCAACCCCCAAAGTAAACACCCACACCCACAGGAAAAGTACAATGGATATAAGAAAGGGAAATATTTATTTACAAAGTAATGAGAGGAAAAAAACAACAAGGGAAAATATAGGGGGAGCAGTAAAACAGGGTTGCATCCAAACCAAGGCCCAGTGGTAGCACAGTCTGGAAGGGCAGACACTGAGCAGTGTGTCTGCACACAACGTTCAAAAGTCCTGAGCAAAGTTTCAGTCCAGTGGTGAGTCTTGGGTGCTCCTGGTCGTCTTCGGCACCAGTGAACTTTCCCCCAACAAACCCCTCCGGTGCCCTCTTCTGCCGCTCTCTACAAAGCCACACAGAGCGACCACCTCCCCACTTAACTAGCTACAGCCTCCCTCCTTGTTCCCAATGCAGAGTCACAAGCCCCAGTACTCGCAGCTGATACTGGGTTCAGATCCAGCCTGTCCTTCTTGGGTAATTCCTCCCTGGCCCAGTGCTCCTCCTGGCTCCTGTCCTGGGGTGTCCCCGATCGGCCGCCCTGTCCCTCCCAGGCTTCAGGCAGGTTCTCTGCTGCTTCCTTTTCCAGGGCCTGTGGGCTGCTGCCTCTCTCTCCCTCCGAGCTCCAGCGCCACCCCCTGAAGTTTCCCTCCTTTTTTCCTCACTCTCCCCCTCCCCCCTAGAAAAAAAATTTAAAGGGGCCATGCTTTCTAAACCCCAAAGGGGTTACATACCTCCAAACTATTCAATCTCTAATAGCTTCCCCCGGGAGGGTGAATGCACTGAGAATGGCTATGGGCTTTGTTCGGATGCTGTTTGTCTGTGGGGTGTTTGGAGACAGACCCTTGGTGGACAGCAGGCCCCTCTGCTGTGTGTGTTTATGGGTGTGAGCATGTAGGACAGCGTGGCGGCCGGCCGCATGGCCTGGTGGGTAGGCCAGTGGCTTGGAAATCAGGAGTCCTGGTTCTGGTTCTGGCTCTGCCACTCACCTGCTGGGTGACCGTAGGCAAGTCGCTTCAACTCTGTGCCTCAGTTTCCCTTCTGTAGAGTGTGTTCTGTGGCTTGCAGTAGTGCCTTGTGGTCCCAGACCCATTGTACCTGGCACTGGATGGACAGCCCATCTGGATGGAAAAGGCTGCAGTCTACACAGACCAGACAGGGTAGGAGCAGGGATGGAACGTACCAGCCAAGGGACCAGACTGTCTCCCCCTGAGTGCACACCCAACGCCCAGCCTGCACAGGAGGCCCATGCGGAGCTGAGGGCTGGGCCTGTGGCCCAGAGAGCTGAGTGTGTGGCAGGAACGGATAGGGTGGGAGCCAGTGCTGAGCACAGCATGGTTACCTTGCTGCTGTCACACGCAAAGCTCTGTAATCCCAGCCAGCCTGCTATGCCCCGGCTCTGCTGCAGCAGCTGGAGATTCACACTCAGAACTTGTCTACACTACAAAATTAAGTCAACCTGTGTTAGTTCGATTTACAGCAGTGTTTACTGCTATTTTTCATATCCACACTACCCTGCTGTCGGTGGTGTGTGTCCTCACCAGGCAGACTTCCACTGACTGAAGAGGGGTAGTGTGGGGGGCTGAGAGCCCGAGCTTACCCCCACCCCTGGCTCTCAGGAGTCCAGCAGCTGCCCAGGATCCAAGTGTGGAGCTCTGTGCCTGGAGCCCAGGTGTCTGCCCTTCTCCCAGCAGGGAGTGGGGCTCGCAGTGGGGAGCTCAGCGTCCAGAGCTGGGGTGGCTATCAGGCTTCCAGCGGGTTCCAGCTGGTTAGCTCTGTGGGGAGCTGAGAGCCCAGGCGGTATCCGGGTTCACAGCTGGAGCCCCCACACGCCCTGGGGCGACAGCCCCAGCTGTGAGCCCGGCAGGGGGTTCACAACAGGGAACCTACCAGCCTTTCTTGTCAATTTCACAGCTTCAGTGTGGACCTGTGACATTGACAAACAACAGCTGAGGTAAGGCAGCATCTACAGAGACACTGCATCGACCTAACGACACCACATAAGCCCTACGCCTCTCGTGGAGGTGGAGTTATCATGTCGGTGTAGCAGGGCACTTACATCGGCGGGAGCAAGGCTGTAGTGTAGACACTGACATAGGTCGATGTAAGGCAGCTGTAGTGTAGCCCAGACCTCAGTTTCTCACACACCTTAACCCTGGTCCCTTCTCTGGTTCTGCTGCCTTTCCTCATGTCCCCCAAGTTTAACTGTGCCTAGGGCTAGACCTGCCTGTGTGAATCTCTTCCTCCTGGGAGGGAGTGCTACAGGTGATCGAGATCACGCTGTTTTCACTCTGTCCTCATGCCCAACTTCCTCCTCTCTGCAGGACCAGGTGGCTAGTGCAGCCTGCTCCCTCCTCAGGGCCATTCGCCAAAGTATAAGGTTCCTCCTGCCTTTTGCTGCCTCCTTTGGACCAGTTGGTGATACGTTTTATTACAGTCCTGATCCCATCAGCAGCCAGGCCATAACTCCACCGCATGGCTTAGCTGTGCACTCCAGGTCAGCTGCAAGGTCTGAGTGTGAGCTGTCCCATGCCACTGAGCTCAGTGGGAGCAGGGTCAGGCCCTTATCAGTTACCCCCACGTACATCCCTCATACCAGGAGCGCTGTCATGGTGTGTTCATGGGGCAGCATCCTGCAGACTCTGGGTGCCAGCCCCTGCACAACCCTGGCTGTTCTCTCTCTTTGTCTCTTGTCTCGTTCTCCACTTCACAACAAGGCTCCAGCCTTGGGACCCCTCCTGTGGTGCCTGGCTCTCCCCAGGGGGACGCTGTCATACGCCAGGTGTGGCTGACTAGTGTATTTTCCTGGAAATATTGTGCTAGCAGGAACGCAAGAGAGCTCCCTGTAGAGCAGTGTACAGCGATTCTAGCGTCACTGGGGAGCACCCTCCCCAGCGTACCATTGGGTGAGCCACTGAGGGCTAAAGAGCTGCAGAAACCAGCCACAGCCATGCTGTGAATGGGGGTCCTCCAGGGGGTTGTCAGGATATGCTCCAGGTTTGCATGGTCGTCTCCATCAGTTTCAGTGGAGCTGGGCTCGTTTACATCAGCCCCAGAGCTTTGATTTGCCTGGGGGAGGGGGCCAACATTTCTGCTGGGGCCCCGGCAGGGTTTTTGGTTGTTCCTCAGGCCTGGTTCTCGGTCTGTCTCGGGCCCCCGTGTTAGGAAGTACGGCATGTGCAATGGCAGGGGATGCAGGGAAGCCGGTGTACATGCACGCTGCGAGGTGCTGTGGGTAGATCCCCAGCAGCCAGCCCCCGGACGTAGCACAGGCGCGGTATGTATGGACCGTGCTGTCTGGGAACCTGCACTGACTGTGTTTTCTTTCCTGCCGTAGAGCCCCTCGGCATACCTCTCGGGTCTGTACGGAGCCTCCCCCATTGGCGCCTTCCCACAGCAGCACTCTGTAAGTGCCCACTCTGCCCGTGCTGGCACCGCTCGCCCTGCTTGGCTGCCGCGTTCCTCTCTTGGCTGTGATTCTGTCCGGTGCTGCTCTGCCATTGCAGCGAGCGTGCCAGGTCAGTGCCCTCCTGGCAGCCGGCGGCAGTGACGCGGCCGCTGGAAATGAGGCTGTGGAATCCAGACGCCTGCAGGGAAACATTGAGTCCTCTTCAGAGTGTGTTCCCGCTCCCCTCTGCACAAGCCAGCACATCGGCGCCCGCGCAGTGGGGAAGGGGGGTGATGAACTGAGCCTTTTAAAGGGCAGGTCAAGGACACATGGCAGCACCTTCCCCGTGCCGGGGTGCAGAGTGCTGGGGGCCCTTTCCCTGCAAGGGGCATGCGGGTACGGCTGCTGCAAGGGAGGGATGGCTGATGCAGTGCGGCACCAGGTGCTCCTGACAAGCATGCAGAGAGCCGCAAGGAGAGCACTGGGTCCCTGGTGTTGCTGCTCTGCACGTGTGGGCAGCAAGGCAATTCCAGCCCAGATCCTCCACAGGAGACTCATGGGTGGGGAGCCCTGGTGGCTCCTCCCCCCACCCCACCTTATGCAGCCCTGGGGTCCCCTCCGGAGCAGGGTCTGTAGTGCTGGCCTCCCCGAGAGTCTGCCCCAGTGCGGAGCGTGGGTTTGGGCTTATGCTCCTGGGCTTTGCCCCTGAGAGTGGTTCATTGCCAGGCTCTCCCTGACCCTGAGCCCCTTCCCCAGCGCTACCCGGTCCCAGGATGAGGACGGAGCTAGCAGTTCGGAGATCTGGCCAGCCAAGGCTGAAACACAGACGGGGGCTGAAGCCGCCTCTGCCTGTATATTGGGCTGCAGGACAAAGCCTCAGGAGGAGGCACCGTCTGCCTCAAGCCAAGAGATCCCCGGCAAGAGCCCCAACCTCTGGCTAAGGCAGTGTGTGTTCTCCTCATGGGAACCACTGGCCTAGGGCTCCGTGAAGGCCTCGCAGCCTTTACAGACAAACCAGAGATAAGCGACTCCCTGAAAACGGCCTGCTGCCGCCCCTGCCATTGCCTCACGATTTACCCTGTTGGACCGTCTGTCTGGAGATGCCACTGCCCCTTCATCTACTGCCCTGGCACAGTGCCAGCCTCTCCACACAGCGCCCTGAGCACCTTAACCCCACCTGCTGGCACTGGCCCTTTCCCTGCGTGGCTCCAGGCTGGGACACTGAGCCAGCCAGCCACATACACACACACTCACCACCCCCCCATCCCCAGTGAGAGATGGACCGAGCCCACCCACTCAGTTCATGTAGGCCCCTAATGCTACCAGCCTGGGCTGGAATCAGGCATGGCCCCCACAGAGCGGGCTGGGTACTTCCATCTCCTGAGCCAGCTGATGCCTGGGGAGGTTGTAAAGCTGTCGCATGCTCCAGGCTCCAAGCGCGCATTTGCACATGGCTGTGGCCACAGGCTGTTTCTCTGTTCCTCCGCTGCACATGGGAGCTGCTACGGCAGCTCTCCTGGGCAGCTTGTTGCTGCTGCCGTCTTTGTGCCTGTGCCCTTTCCGGGGGGCAGAACCCTGGGCTGGGAGCTGCCCCAGGTGAGGTGCTAGATAATGGACACACCCCTCTGGGCCAGGCTGTTCACCTGGGGGAGAAGTTGTGGGGGTTTGTGCCCATTGGGGGTAGAGCCACATGCAGATCCTGGGAGGAAAGGAGTGTGACCTGGGATCCTGTGCTGAGCCCTGGCGGAGTCGGGAAAAGACCAAGAGTCAGCATTTCCCCAGAGAGGAGCCTCACGCTTCACTACTACAGCCCCACTCAGCCCTCTGAAGAAGGGCCAGTGTCCATTGTTGCTGGGTTTGGAATGGGCCTTGGAGTGAATGATGGGTGCAGCCCCTTGGATGAGGAGACCAGGACTGGCACCTACTCGGTGTCTTCCTGCAGCACGCACCACTGGCTGCTCTGCATGTCGGTTTTGTGCCAGTACAACTGCGTCTGTATTAGGGGTCCTAGCGCTTTCACTACACCCATATAAACTCCCAGCCCTACCCAAAATAGCTAAATCAGAATCAAAACTGTGTCGAGCAGCCTCAAATCGTACTTGCTTTTACCAGGGGCATCTGAGCTACCAGGACAGCAGAAATGGCCTCTAAATCTGCTGTAAGCCCTACCTGGGGGCCTTTTTTTCCCTCCCTCTTTCACCACACTGGCAGTGTTTAATGATGATTATGGTGTTTTAGCCAGTCAGAGACACACACAGTGGACCCATCCTCTGGCAAATGCTCTTCTTTCTAGCACTTAGGGGAGGAGGCTTTGAGAAACGCTCAGCGGTGGGTTGGATTGTTGAACCTTTTAAACATGGCACGATTGGATTGTTGGTTTTACCAAATCGAAATGTTGCGTGAAGCAGCCGAGATGGGAAATGCAGATGGTAAAAGCCAAGAAGCCACCAGGAGAGAATGTTCACAGGCCTGGGGCGGCCACGTGCTACTAGATGGATCTCGAGGATCCTAGGGAAGTTTGGATTAAGAACTGGCAGGTCTATTAAGTGTGCTCCAGATTCTGTGCTGAACATGTCAGCACTAACTAGGGACTTCTGAAAAGGGACCAGTTGCCTGGCCTTGGTGGATGTGGAGTGGCCCCCGAATAAGGTCATAAAACCATTGGCTGGTGGGAGCTGCAGTCAGAGGGGGAGGCCACATTGCTATGTGTGCATAGAAACCACGGCCAAAGCTGTGGGTGTGGCTTCTGCTTCAGAGAGGTGATTTTTGCTTTTTGAAACAGAAATTGCCAGCTCTGGAGATCAAAGCCCTTCAGCACCAGGGCAGGGGCTGCTGTGCTTGTAGCAGGCTAAGATTTCCCTCACCACCATGCCAAAATCACAGGAGCTGGCAACACTGCCCTTCCTCCAGCCCGTCCTTCTCTGAGCGCTGGGATGCACATGTACTTGAGGACACTGCATCTTCAAGGGTCTTCTAAGCCAGAGCAGCAGAGGGGGCACTGTTAAAGCCTGCTGAGCAAGGTGGTGTCCCCCCCCCGCAAATCCAGCAGGAGAGCAGGGCTGTGATGTGTGCATCCATGCTCACCCGCTGTGTGTGAGTGTGGCCCCCTGGCTGCCCTGGGAATGAGTGTGGTGTGACATGGAATTGGGGGCGGGGGGTAGATCACAGCGGCCTCTGTATTCACATCACTTGGGTCAGCTAGTCTGAGAATGCAGGTGCATCACAGGGCTTTCAGAAGGGGGAAGGGCCATGTGTCCAGAGACGCATGTTTCCATGACCAGTCGTAGCAACACCCCAGCATTTCCTGCATGATCGTATCCGGGAATCGGTCTAGGTTTCTAGCCATCGCACTGCGTTCTGGGGGCTCTAGCATTTCTCGGGGGTTTGCAGAGTAACACACAGGTGTGCTCAGGGCAGTCAGGCTCAGCCTCCCAAATGAGCCCTGATTCAGTCAGCCTCTTTGAAAAGCAAGGGGGTTCATTTAAGCGATGCTCAGAATATGCTTGGCTGCCATCAGCTAGCTCCGCAGGCATACACAGCAGTGCTTCAGATGATTGTTTATGGAAATGGCTCTCCTAGACCTTCCACCAGCACTTCCCATCATATTCTCACATGGGGCCTGAGCCATCATATTCTCACATGGGGACAGTTACTGCTCTGCCGCTGGGCACTGCACCGGAGTCAGGACTAGCTGCTGGACACACAAAACCCAACCCAGGGCCAGGCAGTGGGTGGGGGCGACCTGCCTGCGTGCTGGGGTGAGAGCTGATGGCCAGAGTGGGGAGCCATGGTGCAGTGAACGTGGGGTAGGCTCACTCTCCGACACACCCCGTGCCTCCCACCCCCAGGGGCAGGGAAAAAGGGGCCTCCAATTACCATAGTGCACAAGGCCCCAAAATTTTTTAGCCTGGCCCTGGTGCTGGCGAGGGGACGGGACCCAGCTTTGGTACAGCATTAGCGCCAGCCTGCGTCCAGGTCTTTCAGCAAAGCCCTGCCTGGCAGCACAGTAGGGGAGTAGAGACCCTTTCTCAAAGCCAGAATTAAAGACATTTAGATCCCGGGGGCCCTAGCGTCTTACCCAGGGGCTGGCGTCTTACCCGTGGCAGCTCTGTGATGGATCAAGGAGGAGCCTGGCATCCTGATCCCCCACCCCAGCCTCTCTTTGCTAAGTCACGAGATCAGTCTAGCTGTCCTCGTACCTATGTTAGGATCAAGACTGGCATTTTCTAGGAGATCGTCTCTAGTTCGCACCCACAGGGGTCTCTGGTCTGTTCTATGCAGGCGCTCGGGCTGAGCCCGTCCAGCCTTCCAGCCCAGGAATCTCATTTTTCTGGGCTGTGCGGGTCAGAGCACATGGAAGCTGTCCACATACGTGTGAGTGAGGATTTCGTTTGCATCGCAGCTGCCTCCACGCTTCTCTCTCCTGCCCTGTCGCTCGCTGCACTGTGCCACACGCAGATCGCATCTCTTGCATGCTGCTCTGTGTGCCCGCTTGTTTACGCATCATCTGAAAACTCAAATGCCTGTTCAGATATTTAGATGCCTTCCTGGGGTGTGACATTTCAAATATCTAGGTCTTCATAAGCAGTGAAATGCATAATAATAAGAGAAACCCTCCCACCCCCGTCGTAGGAGAGGAGCATGGTTTCATGGGCATTTTAGACACGCTCAGCTTTACAGATTTCATTTCTCCCGCAGGGGGCAAATCAGCTGTACCCCGATTGCTTGCATTCAAGAGCCGTGAAATGACGCTCTGCCCTGCCCTGCCTGGCAAGCGGCTGGGAAAGCATCAGGCAGGCCGGGTTTCGACTGAGATCTCTGTGTTTGTCTCTCTCCTCTCAGTTGCCAGCACAGGAGGTTGTGAATTTATTCATCCCAACGCAGGCAGTGGGTGCCATCATTGGGAAGAAGGGCCAACACATTAAACAGCTGGCGAGATTTGCTGGCGCCTCTATCAAGGTAAGCAAAGACCCTGGCTGGCTGCCTTCATCCCCACCCTCCTCCTCCTCTTGGGTGTCTGCCAGCCAACTGCCAAGCTGACATGGAGAAAGGAATCGGTACCTTGACACACTGGGGCTCAGAACCCCAGCAGTCAGGCACCTAAATCCATTTCAGGCTCTGGTGCCAAATGCTTCTTTTCTTCATCTCTGTCCCCCTGAGGGCTCTGATCTCTCCGCTCACGCATCGTCTGTTGATGGCGACATCCTCTCGTGAGCCAGCAGGGGGATGTCACTCCAGGGCGTCTGCCATCCCCAAATCTCTCAGCTTCCGTGAGCTCCAGGGAGTGGTGCTGAAACCTGTACAGCTCTTCTGATGTGGGGAATACCGCCGCAATGGTGATTAGCTGACTACTCGCAGGTGGCCATTGTACCAGCGCTGCTGGCCCCCGGTGGGTGAATGGGATGGTCCCCACCACACCGCTAGGGAAATGCAGTATTCAAACTTGACCACTTCAAAATGAGACATTTGTCAGAATGGCTCCATTTTCAGCCAGTCCCCACTGAAGGTGACAGGAGCTGCAGGTACTGAGCCACTCTGACAGTATGGACCTAGCTGCCTAATTTGATTCCCCCCATTTGAAATTGTTGGCCAGAAGTTTGAAGTGATTTGAGTAAGGCCACTGGTGACGAGGCCAGGATCTCCTGCTTCCCAGTCCTACTCTAACCACTAGACATACTAACCCACACCAGGGGTGACACACACATGCTACCATTGACGCCTGTCTCTTCAGTGCCGCTTCCTTCCCCATCGATCCAGTCCTTGTTTTACTGGAGCCGCTTGGGGAGAAACCAGAGTTCAATCTGACCAGTGTCCGGGTGCTAAGGAGCTTTGGGGAAAAGCATGCCCGTGTGAACCCCTCAGAGTGGCGTCCTGTGTGCAGTGTGTGTTTCTGGTTGAACAAGAAGGCTGTGAACACAAATACTTCTCTAATGGAATAGCCCCCATGTGCTTTCCAGTGCACAGTTATAAAACCATCAGGAAAGCTGAATGGACAGGGATATTTAATGCTCGACACAGCCCAAGACCGCTCTAGAGCTCTGACTCACAGGTCAAGCCCCCCTCAGATCCTTTAGAAAAAGCAGGGTCACTTGGAAGATAAAATAGCTTGCCGTGGTTGAATCACTGTAATGGGAGACAGGGAGTCCCCTTTCCTGGTGTGAAGGACTCCTCCACTTGCTCACCAGGAATCATTTATTTTTGCCTGTCACAAGGCTGCAGCAGAAGGATAGGGTACAACCCAGTACATTTTT
The DNA here is from genome assembly GCF_028017835.1 of Emys orbicularis. NCBI lineage: Eukaryota > Metazoa > Chordata > Testudines > Emydidae > Emys > Emys orbicularis. The sequence goes on from NC_088691.1 coordinate 55,427,597, forward strand.
CATGGTGAAAGTGCACCCGTGGAAGAGCCGGCAGGACACCCCGCAAATAAAATGGGGGGCAGCACAGCACCCCTACTCCCTACTTTTGGAGGACATCTCTCCATCTCTTTTTTTCTTAGTTTTTCTTATCTCAGAAAAGATATATTGGAATTGGAAAAGGTACACAAAGAGGCAACAAAAATTATTAGGGGTATGGAACGGCTTCCATATGAGAAGCGATTAATAAGACTGACTTTTCAGCTTGGAAAAGAGACGACTAAGGGGGAATATGATAGAGGGCTATAAAATCATGACTGGTGTGGAGAAAGTAAATAAGGAAGTGTTATTTACTCCTTCTCATAACACAAGAACTAGGGGCCACCAAATGAAATTAATAGGCAGCAGGTTTAAAACAAACAAAAAGAAGTATTTCTTCACACAAATCACAGTCAACCTATGGAACTCTTTGTCAGAGGATGTTGTGAAGGCCAAGAGGATGACAGGGTTCAAAAAAGAACTAGATAAGTTCATGGAGGATAGGTCTATCAATGGCTATTAGCCAGGATGGGCAGGGATGGTGTCCCTAGGCTCTGTTTGCCAGAAGCTGGGAATGGGCGACGGGATGGATCACTTGATGATTACCTGTTCTGTTCATTCCCTCTGGGTCACCTGGCATTGGCCACTGTCAGAAGACAGGATACTGGGCTAGATGGACCTTTGGTTTGACCCAGTATGGCCGTTCTTATGTTCTTAGTTGCTTCCCATCCACTTCCCATGCTCCTACTGAACCCTACATTGGGGGGGTGACCTGTGGAGCACCCCCATCCATGCTCTCAGAGCAGTGTTCTCTGCCCACTGTGCAGTGCTGCATGGGGTGGCATGGAATATGCATGGCAGCTATCTAGAGGGTGCTGAGCACCAGTTTACTACGTGAGGGTCTGTCGTCACTGCACAGTTAAATCAGGCTCCCTACCACACACAATAACCTCTGCCCTGGGTCTGGAGGTCCTTTAAGTCCGGGCTAGCTGACCCAGGGGTAGGTAGAGCCCAGTCTCCACTTTAGCTCAGGCTGGAACCTTCCCGCTTTGTAGTGAGGACACAGGCTAAATCACTCAAGTGCTGATAGGCCTCCAATCCCTTCCCACAATCCCCCCTTTCTGCCCCCTCCCCCCCAAAAAAGGAACAGACAAGTTTGTCTGCATTCATCACAATTGCCTGGGAATTAATCCTAGAGTCTCCGCACGAAGACCCATGGAGAGTGCCTCCAGACACACTGGAGTCAGAGCACCCATATTCCCTGGAGGGACTATTAGTGACGGGACACCAGCAGAACAGGCAGTGCGGGGAGCTGGGCTGGAAGCAACGCGGCCATGTGGACAGAGCAGTGCACAAGGTTTAATAAAGGGTTCAGCTTACCTGCCTCCAACCTCACTCTTTGCAAATGAAACGCGGTGGCAGCACCGGAGCGGTGAGTTCTCTGCAGCACAGCAGCTGGCAGCCTGAGCCGTGGCACTCGGTCTGACACCCCCAGCCCTGGATTGTGCAGACACAAACCTAGCTCAGCGATGGACCCGGGGGAAGGAGGAGCTGAGCTGTGCACAGACCTGGCCAAGCAGGAGGATGACAACAGCAGGAAAGTGAAACTGCTACTTTACCATACTAGGGAACAGAGCAGAGAGGTCGGCACCACTCTGAAGCTCACCATGGCCTCAAGCCTGACAGCAACAACCTATTGCTCCCCAATGCAGAACTGCAGAGTGACTAGAGACCCATCCTAAGGGAAGGGGATGGACCCCTATGCTACTGCCTTGCGCACACTGGCTGCCACATGCGATTCTGGGGACTTGTCAGACTCCCTGATTCAGGACAGGACAGTCTGCAGCACTTGGGATCCCGCCTGCGGAAGCGGCTGCTCCAGGAATGCGATCTCAGACTAGACAGATGCTTACACATGGGACGTGCAATGGAAGCGGCAAGAGAAAGGATGACAGCCCTAGGAGGCACAACAGCCCCAGAAGTACGTACAATGAGACAACAGCAAAGGCGAGCAGGTGGCCAGGGCTCCATGAGGTGAATTTACCAAGGGAGACGGCATGAGCAGGTAGAGATGGGCTCTGCGCTAGGATTGCACTGCAAGGAACAAGACAAACTGAACCAGTGTGGGCAAAGCAGACAAAGGTCCCCAAAGATTCAGTCAGACTTGTACAAGATGGGCATATTGGGCTCAGGCTGTTGGGACAGGAAAGCAGGAACGGACAGTACCAACCTTCGTGCATGTAGCAATGTTAACAAGGAAACACCCTGTGCAATTTCAGCTGAAGAGTGGGGCCTCCTGGAATGTGATTCCTCAGGGTGAATTGGACTCACACACCCATCAGAAAGAGCAGGTGCAATCTAAAATGTAATAATCAGAGCACAATGCAGCCCATAGAAAAATATGTCACCTCATAGTAACAAGCCTGGAAAACAACAGCCGGGGCCAGCTGAAGTTTGTGGTGGCAGATGGCAAGCACCACAGACCCCTCTTGGGGCATACAGCCGTACAAGCCCTGGATGTGATCGAGGGCAGCATCAGAATTTCACAGCTGCAGAGCAAGAAGAAAAAGGGGGAGTCCCATGGATGATGGAGGCAATGGCAAAAGCATATGGGGATGTTTTCCAGGGCAACGGGGGCCTAGCAGGAAAGCTATTCCTGGAAATAGACCCCACTATGGAACCTATGCGCTTAGCACAAAGGACAGCTCTGGTAGCACTGTGTAATCCGGGGCACAAGGAGCTCAACAGTCTGCAGAGTGGGGGTATCATAGCACATGCAGAGGCCAGCATAGCCTCGGTAAGCAGCATGGAGGTGTACAGAAGCCATCAGGCAAATTACACATCTGCATAGACCCAAAGCCACTGAACCAGGGATTGAAAAGATGTGACACTATCCACTGCCCACCATTGATGCCATCTTGCTAGAACTCTCCAAAGGCGAATCTTTATGGTCTCTGATTTAAGGAATGGGTTTTGGCAAATAAGCTGGCTGACAACCTTTGCATGGGCATAAGCCCAGCACCAGATGTGTTCCAGAGAAGACTCACCCAAGTGCTGGAAGGACTGCCTGGGGTGAAAATAATTGCAGATATCCTCATTGTAGGTGAAGAGAGCAACAATACAGAAGCTGAACAAGACAATGACAGAAAACTACAGGCTTTTCTACAATGATGCTGGGACAAAAACATAAAACTCATCTTAGAAAAGAAGCCACTCAAACAGCATGAGGTGCCATACACTGGACATCAGCTCACAGCAAGGGCACTGAAAGCAGATCCCAACAAGCTCAAGGCATGCTCCAGTGGGTGGGAAAGGGCTACAATGGTTTGTAGGAACGACAAAATGTTCTGTCCAAGTTCTGGCTGCAGTGGCGGAACCCGTACAACAGCTCCTGAGGCAGGATATTGAGTGGGACTGGGCAGGTCCCCAACAGCAAGCATTGGACACACTGAAACAAACGATAATGGATGCCCCCGCCCTGAAGTACTATCAGGCAGGAGAGCTGTCTCCCAAAGAGGCTGCAGAAAAAGACACCCAACCAGGGAGGCCAGAAGACGAAAGCCAACTTCTGGTAGGAGCAGAACCAAATTTTCAAATGAAAGATGAACTGAGAGTGTAGGTCAGAATCATATTTTGAGGACAGAGAACTGTTGTCCTTGCCACAGTAAGGAAGGATGTCAGGCAAAAAATACACACCTCACGCCTGGGCATTGACAGCTGTCTGAGCCTGGCTTGAGAGTGTATTTACTAGTTGTGAATGGATACACAACTCTGCCCATGGATAGAAGGATGTGACACTTGCCTGTCACATGATAGCCGCCAGCAGAAGGAGACTCTGTTCCATGTGAGCTGCCAGCCTACCTGTGGGAAAAGGTGGGAGCAGACGTATTTACCTTCAAGGAAAAGCAGCGCTATTCAGATGCAGCATACCCCCAGAGTAATAGAAAGCTGTTTTCATGGCTGATTCCACCTAAGAGACTGTTACACAAGGCTGTTTCCTCTTCCTCCTCCTCTTCGTTAGTATTTTTGGCGCACAGGGGTGCCAAACAGTCCAGACCAAGGAAATAGTGGGGTGAAGGACCAAAACCCTGCTACAAGTAAAGAGAGATCTGTTGCAGCCAGAAGAATGGAGATGCTGTGAGAGGAGATGGCCAAGAAGCAGAGAAAGCAGGTACTAGCAAGGAGGGGTAAGGGGTGGAGTGGCATACAGATCACACAAGGTGACCGTGCAGGAGGGACTAGTGACCCGAAGGAAGAGGAGACAGCACCCAGAGAGAGCCCACAGCGATACAGAGATCCCCCCCGAATGGAGGGACAGAACCATGCAGAGGCCGACCCCTCAGGGATGGAGGAGACTCCAGAGACAGTTTGCTGGGCTTGGAGAGAGGTGACAGGAAGCCAGAGCTAGGTCGCTCCTGGTGCAGTTGCCTGCTGAGGAGACCAAAGTGTGTTCCAGAGCCTGTGACCAGCTGAGTCTGGGTAAAGACAAGCCCAGCTTGGCTCTGTGCTAGGAGCTTCTGGCCGAGGGACCTGGGGCCGGAGCTGGGTGTCAGGCTGTATCACAATGTCTGTAAAATCGGGAAGATGGACCATGACCAGTGGGACCGGAGTCATTGGGCCCATGCTCCCTGGAGGGACTGTCACTGAGGGGACACTAGCAAGCCAGGCAGTGCAGGGAGCTGGGCTGGACGCAACACAGCCACGTGGACAGAACAGTGCACAGGATTTAATAAGGTTCCATTTGTTCAGCTTACCCCACCTCCAGCATCACTCCTGGCTGATGCGGGGAATACAGGAGGAGGGCGACAGAGTGCTGGGGGAGAGCTTTGCCGTGGGGGTGCCCACACCCAGGCTGGGCTCACCCAGGTGCTCAGACCCAGGTGCCGATCACCAGACTGACCTGTGCGGTGAAGACAGCGGTGACCGGCTGCTCTTCGTTCATTCCCCTAGGAAAAACGAACACTCCCTTCTCTGGGCTGAGCCAGCATATACTGAACATAGACACCATCGTCAGCTCCCATTCCACTGTAACCGGGGACACAGCTCCTCCCCTTGGGTCTGGGGGGAGCCCATAGCAAGGGGCAGGCTGAGCCCCCGGCTGCTGAGCCACGTCTGTTCACATGGCTTTTGACATGCGAAGACCGAATATCTCCCCACAACAGTGCCCCCTTCCCACACACACCACCCCCTCAGGGGAATGTGGCTGGGTCCAAGGAAGCAGCTTGCCGTAGGGAGCAGCTGATACTCATGGGCAGTGACTCAGTGATGCAGACAGACACACAACCACTTGGGGGCTGGGTTCCAGGCCACCGCAACATGGGTCAGCCGCTGTGTCATTCCTGAGTCAGGGTGAACATAACGCCAGTCTCCAGGCATGAATCAGTGTTTAACTCTTCCCATGTGAAGGCAGTGTGAGTGCCATGGCAAATTGCTGCTGGACTCTCGTGTTGGGCCTGTCTGATCCCATTTCCCTCAGTGCCGCTCCCCTGAAGTCGGTGGGGGCTAGATAAAGGCATGCTGCCCGCTAGCATCTGCTATCACACCTTGCAACTGACCCCCTCAAGCCTCCAGGTGCCTCTGTCATCAGGGGCACTGTGACCGCACACCTCCCTGTTTGTGCAGGACTCGGCACAGGGCTGGGCCCAGTCCAGCGCAGCCAATTGCATGTTCAGAGCCTGCGTTATTTTTTCAGTAACATGCAGGCAGAGATCTAGCAAGCTGGGCATGTCTGCAAGCCCTTCTGCACAGCATCCAAATGCTCAGATCTCGGCAGAGTTTGTCAAGCCAGCTGAATGGGACTGTCAGCACAACAGAAAAGTTTGCAAGCAATGTCCCCTTTTGCTGAAAACCCTCAGAAATTCAAAGGGAAATGCCGATGAAAAGGAGAGGGAATTCATTTTTGTCTAAACTTTTCCTGGGGAAAATCCTCGTTTCCCAGCCAGCTCCAGTTCTGAACTACTCTAGTGTGAAATCAGGCTTTTTGTAGACCGAGCAAATTCCACTCTGCATCCATTAAAGAACATGAAATACCCTGAACGCTCTGACACCTGCCCGAGATCTGGCTGAGCTCCCCATGACACGCTGAGTCTGAGTGCTCCGATGGGGGGGCAGACCCAGGGTCAGGTGCGGGGGGCCTGGGGAGAGAGTGCCAGGCTCATGTTGCTGCTAATCACTTGCCTCTCTGTGGCTTGTAGATCGCACCAGCAGAGGGTCCAGATGCCAGCGAGAGGATGGTCATCATCACCGGGCCCCCGGAAGCCCAGTTTAAGGTCAGTGGGAAGCGGGTAGGGCGGAGCGAAGCAGGGGCTCTGTGACACTGTACAGATTCGAAGCCCCCTGGTGCTCAGCCCTGGAGAAGCCAGAGCAAACACATGCTTTAAAGAGTAGCTCTGAGGACTCCGGGTTAGCAGGGAGGGGAGAGAGCAGACTGACGGGCCTGATCCTGTGCGAAGGCAGCTGAGGCTCAGCAGTAGCATCTCCTCCCCCTTGCCAGTGGGAGGGCCGTGTTGTTGGGGGCCCTGCTGCTGCCCGTCCTCACACCTATCCGAGAGGCTGTTTGTGCCCCAGAGGAGTGGGGGGAGGGCTGGCAGGGTGCCACGGGCACAATGCCTTGCCTGGCTTTGCTAATGAGGCAGCCTGCTCTGTCCCGTCCATGTAGGCTCCATGTATGAAGAGAGCTAACTGCCCAGCTGTGCTCCCGGCCTGGGGTGGAGGCCCCCTGCCTGCAGACGGCCACCCAGAAGGGGGGCTGCATGACCCTTTTACAGCCAGGAGAGGGCGCTGCTGCCCAGCAGGCAGCCAAAGCTCAGCATTATAGGGACAGATTGGGGTTCAGCCTGCAGTCTCGGGCTCCCCCTACAATTCCAGAGCAGCTGAGTGTCACTGCAAAAGCATCAACCCTCAGGCTTGGTCTACACTAACCCCCCAATTCGAACTAAGGTACGCAACGTCGACGTACCTTAGTTCGAACTTACCGCGGTCCAGACGCGGCAGGCAGGTTCCCCCGTCAACTCCGCGTACTCCTCGCGCCGAGCAGGATTACCGGAGTCGACAGCGAGCACTTCTGGGTTCAATTTATCGTGTCCAGACAAGACGCGATAAATCGAACCCAGAAGTTCGATTGCCTGCCGCCGAACCAGCGCGGTAAGTATAGACAAGCCCTCAGACAGTTAACCATATTCATGGGTGTCATGTCGTCATTATGCTTCTGTGTCAACATCTCCTTGAAAGGAACAGGGGCAGAGCACACCTCAGAGCTGTATCCTCTGCACTCACAAGAGCTACAGACCTACAGGGCTATAACATTTGCATTCGGCAAAAGGCAGTGGGGCTATCAGCAGGGGGCAGCGCTGCCTCGATCCCCCGCTTCCACTCTGCACGTACTGGAAGGAGACTGCCAACAGTCCTGCCTCGGGATCCCAGTATCCTCCTCTGGCCTTCACAATGCCCTCTGGGCCCGTGGTACAGAACTGGCCATGTAGGATTTCAGGAGCGCAGGGCCCCGGCGCGTGAAGTGCTGCCCGGACAGAGCCCCGGAGCGCGAGGTGCCGCACAGACAAGGCAGCCCCAGGGAGTGGTGGTTCCCATTGTGCAGGCAGGAAGCCGAGCTCCAGAAGGCGAAGGGCCAGATGTCCCAGCGTGCTCAGTACCCAGGATAGGGGCCTGATCTAGAGTCACTGGACACTAAGAGCATTTGAAAATCTGGCCACTTCAGCAAGATGCCTAACTGGGAGCTGCTGCGGGCCGGGCACCTCTGAACCCTGGCCTTGGCCCCCCAGGGGTGCTGAGGGAGCCAAGAACTCACCTTGCCTCCCAGTCCGGTGGTTTAGCCCATAGACCACTCTTCTCCCTCACTGTGGCCCAATCCAGTTCTCCCTTCCCTGCCCCACATGCACAGAAATACAGAGCTTGAGCCTGGAATTCACCATGGGATCTTCTTCCTCTCCAGGCCCAGGGCCGGATATTTGGCAAACTGAAGGAAGAAAACTTCTTTAATCCCAAAGAAGAAGTGAAGCTTGAAGCCCACATCAAGGTGCCTTCCTCTGCAGCTGGACGCGTGATAGGCAAAGGTGGCAAAACGGTATGTCAGCCAGCAGCACGGCGGTCTGCCCCAGCCAGACCCAGGAGACGGGGGAGTCGTGGAGCTGAAATTCCTTTGGCTTTGTTTGCTGATTGTTCTGTAGCTCTTTTATAGCCACCCAGCATGGAGAGAAAATCACATGGGACAGGATGCCCCTGCACACACACCCAGCAAAGCAGCCGGGGTCACTTCAGGGCCTTCAGTAATACAAACAGCCCTGATCCCGCAGCAGACATGGCCCGTGGTCCTGTGCTATTAGGTCTTTCCCAGTGAGCTGCACCAGCAGCCTGGCAGGAGAGTCTCTGCTGGGTTGGATTGGCATCACCCCCTCTGGCGCCAGTCCTGCTGATGCCGGAGCCAAAACTGTGTCTCTCGGAGTCCTTCCCTATACCTATTGGCCAGCTGGAGGCACTGCAGAGCCATTAGCTACCCATCCTTCAGCCACTTTTGGGGATGGTCCAATTCCTTAGGGGGAGGGTATTGGAATTGCTGGGCACTGGCACAACTGGGTAAGCAGAGCTGAGCTCATACCACTGCTGATCTGAGAAGCCCAGCAAGGCACAAAGGCGTGTGGGAAGAGGGGAGAGATCCCTCCAGTCGGCTGATTGGACTCTGCCTATGGGTAACAGTCTAGAGTCCAGTCTCCAGTGAACAAAGCCCCGGTAAACATGCTTTGCCTGGAGGTGCTAAGGAGGGAGATGGCTTCCAGTCTGTCCGCATGGTGCAGCCCGTCCAGGATCCATAGACCACAGCCCTAGCCCATCTGTTCCACACCCCGAGTAGCCCGCTGGAGCAGACACACAGGAGGAGCAGAACACCCCTGCTGGCTGTCCTGCTGCTGGCTGGGCTTTGAGGAAAACCCAGGATTGGCTTGGGGGTAGGTGTAGTAGCTGGAGTGGTTAAAAATGCACACAGACTGTTGTTAAAACTTCTCTTGCTACAGGTGAATGAACTGCAGAACTTAACCAGTGCAGAAGTCATTGTCCCCCGTGACCAAACTCCTGATGAGAATGAGGAAGTTGTCGTTAAAATCATTGGGCATTTCTTTGCCAGTCAGGTATAGGGCATGAATATTTTTCAATTTCCAAAGTATTTTGTGGCAGAAGGGAAATCTGTCCGCCCCTTCACATCAGGGACAAAATCTGTATTATCTATACAAATCCTGCCTTCTTGGTTCTGACACAAGGGTGTGAAGCCTGGCTTCCCATAAGTACAAAACCATTTCAGTACATGCATTTGGGTATGTTGTCCCTAGATTTAAAGTGTACGTACCACACATCAGAGTCACTTCATTTCCTATATGTGTAACCAGCTCTGTTCATGTGATACTGAAGCAGTTCATTTGTAAATGATTGTTACCATTGTAATACTGTTAACTTTCCCACATTGCACACATCAGCTCTCACCCTGTTCCCATTGGAGTCAATAGGAACTTGGGCACTGATGTCAAGGCAAACTGGATCAGTCCCACTGTGGATATCAGCGTACACACATTTCACAACCTAACCCATGAGCAAAGAGGTCAGAGTTGTAATCACCTGAACCTTTCTGTTGCCTGACCGTTAGTTTGCTTAAATTTGCCTCAGTCACATTGCATCTGGGTAGGATTTTGCATTTAATTTCCTTCCTCCCTCTCCGTCCCCTCCTCTCCCCCCCCCCCCCCCCCCAAAAGAAGTCTACCCCTCACACCCTCCCCAGGTGACAGCTGGGGTCTTACAGGTCCAACTGCTGACTGGAGCCATTCTGTCAGTGTTAGTTTGATACAGATCTGTGCCCGTATCTGTCTACCTGGAGAGCTCAGGGCTATGGGTGGTTATTTCCCTGATCCTTCTAGAACAGGGGTTCTCAAACTGGGGGTCAGGACCCCTCATGGGGTCATGAGGTTATTATATGGGGGGTCGTGAGCTGTCAGCCTCCACCCCAAACCCTGCTTTGCCTCCAGCATTTATAATGGTGTTAAATATATAAACAAGTGTTTTTAATTTATAAGGGGGAGTCGCACTCAGAGGCTTGCTATGTGAAAGGGGTCACCAGTACAATAGTTTGAGAACCACTGTTCTAGAATGTTCCAGCCCCGTGGTTGGCAAGATCCTGTTCCGTAGCACCACAGTGAGCGCACCCGAGCTGACAAGGATGGAACGTGCTGGTATATGATTTTGTTGGTTATAAACTATGGACTAAAACCGAGATTTTCAAACATAAGGGGCCTGATGAGCGCACACAAGTGCCTGCCGATGCCCAGTTTGTGGCCTCTTTGTGCTGCAAGAGCAAAGGGGGAGAGAACCTGCCCAGTCATCGCCACGGGCAGCACCCAGACTGTATTGACTGTCTCTAGGCTAATGGCAGCCATTAGAGTCTTCCCTAAAGGCTAAATAGAGCATCTCCTTAGTCCTGCTCACCTGGCCACACATCACAGGACAACCCAGGATAGAAGAGGGGGGGTATTTATTACACAGGGTTTTCAGAACTCCTTGCAGTGGTAACTTAACTGCTTCTCTCTAGGTAGTGTCAGGAATAAATCAGTGGGGATACAGCTCCTCCATCTGATAAATGATTGGTACAAACGAGAGCTTTTACCTAAAACTACTTTTTATTAGCTCTTAAGCACACATATACATACATACACACGTATACTGTAGTGTAGCAGCAGGGTTAGCGCATCCCAAACATCTATATTTACCCAAAGTCTGGAATGGTTTTCAGGAATCAGCTACCAGCCTTTCGGGTGCCCTCCTTCCACCCAGCTGCTGGGGAATTTAGGTGCCAGCTCCTTGCCCAAAGGAAAGCTTCCTCAGGCTGCTCCAAAATGTATCCTTTTGCTTAAACTTTTATAGCTAACTTAAACAAAGCACATAACTCATAGTGATTCCTGGTGGGTCACCATAGTAACCCCTAATTTCAGCAAACTATTCATTATTTCTCATCATCATAACATTTCTAGTATTTCCAGTCATAACAACAACAAAACATATGTGTCAGGGGCACTTAACCAAGGTCGATTCTCCAAACATGCCTCCCGTTCTCATGGTGCATTGACTCTCTGCCCTTTTCTCCCATTCTGATTAGCAAACCACAAATATGCAGCTGCACGGCCTTGCCCTTTAGGGCCTAAGATTATTCCTAGATCTGTGGCATTTGGTTTTCAGCTAGTGGTGGCTGGACACACAAGGTGGCTGACTGCAGTACTGTCAAGTTCTGGGGTTACCCACAGGAATTTCAAATTATGGGGTCACAGGGAGTCAGGATTTAGCAGCTGTGCAGTGGCTGACGTGCTAGGCCCAGTAGAACCCTGCTCTGCTGTAGGCGAGGCCATGCCAGGCTTTATCACTGCAAGAGCCATGACATACAGGGCATGGGTAGGCAGTGTGAGGGGCAGGCACCACCGTCACAGTGTGGAAGTGACGGCATGACCAGCACACAAGGGTTTGCTTCGTACAGCTGAGCCAGGGCACTGAGGAATGGAAATTCAGCCCCAGCCAGCCCAGCACTGAGCACATTTGAAAACCCCATGTCCTGGGCAGCATTGCAGGCCAAGGCTGTTTGCAAACTCGCTGTGTGTGCCCCAACACAACCCCAGGCCTGACTCTCTCCTGCCCGAGAGACACAGGCCTCTCTGCACCAGGTGGGGGCATTGCACTGGCCCACTGGGTCCCACCGCGCCTGGCCCATCTCTGCAGCTGTTTCTCTCTCTCTCGCTTTGCCTGCAGACTGCACAGCGCAAGATCAGGGAAATCGTACAGCAGGTGAAGCAGCAGGAGCAGAAACATGTTCAGGGAGCCCCTTCCCTACAGCGCAGCAAGTGAGGCTCCGACACGCCAGCCAGCAACAACCGATGAATGTAGCCCTTCCAACACCTGCCAGAGCGCCAGATCGGGGAGCCAACCAAAGACCCTCCTGAGGCATAAACGTCTGCCCACGGCTGGGCTGTGCAGAGAACTCACAGTGGGGAGGGGGAGGGTTCCAACCCACTCACACTGACGATGCCACGCAGCAGGGGCTCTGCAGACTCTTCCAGGCCACAGCCTCCATGTTCCTCTATTTACTAGCGCGACGCTATCCCTTTAGTTGGACTAACATAGGCGGAGATGGGGCAAACAACCCCCTGACAGCTCTTTAGGACCCACTCTTTGTGCATGTGTGCACATACTAGAGGAGAAGGTTTTTACAGTGCATGGGCTGCAGTGCACGAGGTGGCACTCGCAGCATTAATATATTTTAGAATTAATATATCTAACGAAACTAACCGATTTTTCTTTTTTGAAAAAAAAAAGTAATTTTTTTATTTTTTACTTGTTTTTTGGGGCTTTTTGTTTTACGAAAAAGCAGGCTTTTTTTAGACATCTAAGGAAAGAAACAAGTCCACTTGGATATCTAATATACAATAGACTCAAGATACTGCCAGCAGCAAAATTAAAAGAGGGTAAAAAGTGGCAATTTCCGTAAAGGCTTTAGGAAGAGCAGCATTTGGATTGTCTGTCTGTGCCAACACAAGGGATACCGTCTCTTAGAAGAGGAATCTCTCTCTATATCTCTGTCCAGCTCACATACCTGTTTCTCTTTGCTTCACAGATTCCACACTGGTTTTTGCATCCTGTCCTATTCCCTCCCTCTCACTTTCTCTCTCTCTCGCTCTCTCTCTCTCCACCACCACATCAGCTGTGCTCTAAGTAACACACCACCGAAAACAAACACAAGAAACACCCAGCCACAACTTCCACTTTGATTATCACCCAACCCAGCCACCATGGTACTTGTACTAGCATTTTTGCAAAAAAAGAAAGAAAGAAAAACAAGAAACCTCAGCGCCCCGAGCCACGCAGAAGCTTCAGCCCCTGTGGGGGGAGGACACTGCATCAGGATTGGGGGAAGGGGCTTCTTTCTTTCTTTTTATTTTTTAAATGGGGGGAGGGGAGACAAAAATAACTTACAAGATGTTGTTGGCCCAGGGCATGGAAATTGCAATTTTTTTTTTCTTTTTAAAGAAGAGAAAAAAAAAAAAAAAAACTACCTCAGGTGTTTTCGTACCTCAGCACCTTGCCCTCGTGTTTCCCTTTTAGAGATTTTGTATGCCTTGTAAAACTGATAGTTGGAGCATTTTTTTATTTTTTTAATAAAAATGAGTTGGAAAAAAATCTAGACCAAGTCAGCTGCCCAGCGGGAGAAGGTGCCGTCCCGCGTGTGCAACGACAGCTCTGTATTATCTTTCTGCTAGCTGAGAGCCGATGGCCTTTCCTTTGGAGAAACCTTGAAAATGTTCTTAGAAACAAACTGACAAAAAGACAACCCGAGAGAGAAAGGATTGAAGTAGAACTCCTGAGTTTTGATAGGGCACACGCCATTAGAGTTTTCTACGCTAAAGGATGACCATGTACTGGTTTACGTGAACATACCATTGTACCAACAGACTGCAATGCCAGTTTCCTCTACTGCAAACAGTGTTCTGTGAAAAAAAAGAAATATATCCAGCTAACAAGAGCCTCACTTTGGTATTTATTTTCATTTAATGTCATGGAATTGACTAGGGCTGTAAGCGCTGAGAAGCCTGGGCCGCAGCTTGGCTGAAGGGTGGGCAGTGGGTGGGATATAAAAGGCCCTAGTTGCGCCCTAGAGCCACAGCCAGACCACCATTGGGTCCACCAGGAGCTGTGTAAGGCAGTGAATAGCCCTAAAAGAGGGGACATGGCAACATTACTCAGAGGGGATATAAGAGTGGGAGAAATTGGTGGCTGCCCCAAAGCAATTAGACCATCGGGGAGTAAGGCAGGCTGCCTGCCTGCCCTGGCGCCATGCAGCTCCTGGCATGTCTGGCTCCTAGGTGCAGGGGCAGCCACGGGGGCTCCATGTGCTGCCCCCGCCTGGAGCGCTGGCTTCTCAGCTCCCATTAGCCGGGAACTGCAGCCAATGGGAGCTGTAGGGGGAGGGCACAGAGCCCCCTGCTCCTGCCTAGGAGCCAGACATGCTGGCCACGTCCTGGAGCTGCCAAAGGTAAGCACCACCCAGCTGGAGCCTGCACCCACTCCCCAGCCCCCTCCAGCACCCAAACTCCCTCCCACATCCTGCACTCTGAACCCCCTCTTGCACCCCAAAATTCCCAGCCCCACCCCAGAGCCTGCACCTCCCACACCCTGCCCCAAACCGCTCAGCCCCACCCCTGAGCCCCCCCACACAAACACACTCTGAACCCCTCAGCCCCAACCCTGAGCTTCCTCCTGCACCCCCCCCCAACCCATCATCCCTGGCCCCAGAGCTCACACCCCCTAGCCAGAGTCCACACCCAACCCCCTGTTCCAGCTCTTAATCCCCTCCTGCACTCTGAACCCCTTGGCCCCAGCCCTGAGTCCCCTCCTGTAGTTCAAACCCCTCATCCCCAGCCCAGAGCCCCCTCTGCACCCTGAACCCCTCATTTTTCTTCAAGTGCTTGCTCATGTCACTTCCATTCTAGGTGTGTGCACACCCACGTGCAGTTGGAGATTTTTGCCTTAGCAGTATCTGGGGCACTCTCTGATAGGCCATGCAGCAGTATATTACGCACCACCAGCCCTACACCCGTGACAGTTGGTCAGAGCTCTTTGTCTTGCATCCCAAAAGCATTAGCAGTTCTTAACAGCCAATTGTTATTCCCTTTGTATATAGTTCTTAGGTACTTAGTGAGCCAATTTAATTGTAAGTTTAGTGGTAAGAGTCCCAGCTGGGGCTTCGCCCTGGAGCAGGGCATCAAGGCGTGTTCCTCATGCAACAGGCCCCCCACAGCAGCTGTTTGAAGAGCTTAGGGGAATCCCATATAAAGGACAAGTGCAGATTTAAGAATTTTCATCCCAAAAGGAGAGGGACATGTGCTTGAAAGCCCTCCTGCTAGGCACCGGGCACAGCGCAACCTCCAAGCCCTCCCTCCAGGGCTCCGCTCCTAGCACCTCGGCATCAGTGCAAAGTGCCCTGCCGGCACCGGCATCCTACCAGCACTGTTCCCTCTCACCTGTGCCCAAGAAGCAACCAAAGGAAAGGGTTCCCTGGCTCCATCCAAGGAGGGGAAGGGGGGTGCTAGGCAAAGGACCTGGTTCAGGCCACATGCCTGCCCCAGAAATGTAGGGAAATACTGCTACAAACAGACCCCCTGGTCCAGCCAGGGATCCTCCTCCAACTCCTGGGAGGAGTGGAGGATTCCAGCTCCTATGGGGATCTTCATCGCCCCAGTCCAAGCAGCCAAAAACCTGGTAGGCCTGCCAGCACTGCAAATGCCATGCCAGGCGCCAGCCATGGTTAAGGCCCTGGAGTCCAAGGGCAAGCCAGTCATAGGATGTCCCCAAAGGGCAGGGGA
The DNA here is from genome assembly GCF_028017835.1 of Emys orbicularis. Taxonomy (NCBI): domain Eukaryota; kingdom Metazoa; phylum Chordata; order Testudines; family Emydidae; genus Emys; species Emys orbicularis. The sequence goes on from NC_088691.1 coordinate 55,443,007, forward strand.
ATACCATTGGTCTCTGGATCACAGGCATTCGTCCCCATCCCCACAGCCTAGGACACTGGTCCCGCAACCTCGGTCGCTGGCTAGAAGGCCCAGGTCCCTGGCACTGCGCTCTCCTTCCCCCAGGCACAGATTGCTGGAATCGAGGCACTGATCCTCGCGCTCCTGGTACCAGCCAGCCTCCCACCTAAGATCACCTTAGCACAGATCCCGGTCTCCTAGGCACCGCTGCCTGATGATACAGGACCACCCACCATCCCAGCACCGATCTCTGCTGCCCCGGTACTGCACGAGGGACAGGCAGTAATCACTGGCCTGTAGACACCTGTCTCTGCCAAGGCTTAGTTCTGTGCACCCCAGTTCCATTTCCATTTCCCCCATCCCAGGGTCCCCCATTCTCCATCCATGCCCAGCCCAGTCTAAACCCTCTCCTCCCCCCCCCCATGCAAGGGGGCTCTGTGTGCCCCTCTATCCCTCTCCCCTGCCCCCCATACCAGGGTCCCCCCCATTTCCCCTCCCTCACTTTGTTCATCTCTGTCCCCCACCCCCGCCATTCTCTTCTTTCAGGCGCCTGCTGGTGTTCTGGTCCCTGAAGCTGCACCCATTCCCAGACAGTTTGGAAGCGAGCTGCTGCAGCATTCAAAACTTACTGTGGTTGAGTCAGACAGCAATGGCATCGAGGTGTTTCTGACCAAAACCAGGGCGGCCGAGACTCATTCACACAGCCTGTTGGCCTCAAGATATAAGCAACTCCTGGACAGCTGTGTCTGCCACCAGCCTGCATCTGCTGCACCTGTGCTAGCCCCCGGCCGCCAGTGGGGAGGCAGTGCCCAAGCAGCTTGGGCTGTGACCTGCCCTCAAGCCCATGTCATAATGACGAGCAGTAAGAGTAAGGTTTTTGTCTGGGTATTTTTAGTAAAAGTCACATGTACATGACGTGGGCAATAAACAAAACGTCACAGAAGCCCTGCCCTGGCTATGACATACTTAAAATACCCGCAACAAACAGGCTGAGGCCTGGCAGCTGACGACCAGGGAACTGTACAGCCTGGAAGTACCCCAGTCAGAAGGGGGCAGCATCCAAGAGAGGTGAGAGCCAAGGGAGCCAGAAACCTGAGTGGGTGCCCTTGCTGGACCACTGAGGGGCAATACATACACAAAAATAACAGGAGTACTTGTGGCACCTTAGAGACTAACAAATTTATTAGAGCATAAGCTTTCGTGGGCTACAACCCACTTCTTCGGATGCATATCAGGAGTACTTGTGGCACCTTAGAGACTAACAAATTTATTAGAGCATAAGCTTTCGTGGGCTACAACCCACTTCATCCGAAGAAGTGGGTTGTAGCCCACGAAAGCTTATGCTCTAATAAATTTGTTAGTCTCTAAGGTGCCACAAGTACTCCTGTTATTTTTGCGGATACAGACTAACACGGCTGCTACTCTGAAATACATACACAGGTACCCGCCCTGTGACAGATAATGCACTGCTCTTCCTTTCATTTTTCCTCTGAGGAGGAAAGGGGCTCAGAAAAGAAGAGGGATGAGACACAAATAAACCAGCAGCCCAGGCTCCAATGTAGAGAAGAGCAACTCATGGCAAAGTCAAACTCTTCCACCAGCAGCAAGGCTCTCTTCCCCTCCCACAAAGCAGCCATCTCGGTTTCCAGAGATCCTGGGCCTTTCTTGGCCAGGTTTGAATCAAGGCTGACATTTCAGGTGGCAACAGTACGCAGCAGCTTTCCGGAGATTGAATGCAACTAAAAAAGAGCCACCGTGGCTTAACAACCACGTAAAAGAAGCAGTGAGAGATAAAAAGACTTCCTTTAAAAAGTGGAAGTCAAATCCTAGTGAGGCAGATAGAAAGGAGCATAAACACTGCCAAATTAAGTGCAAGAATGTAATAAGAAAAGCCAAAGAGGAGTTTGAAGAACGGCTAGCCAAAAACTCCAAAGGTAATAACAAAGTGTTTTTTAAGTATATCTCAAGCAGGAAGCCTGCTAAACAACCAGTGGGGCCCCTTGATGATCGAGATACAAAAGGAGCGCTTAAAGACGATAAAGTCATTGCGGAGAAACTAAATGGATTCTTTGCTTCAGTCTTCACGGCTGAGGATGTTAAGGAGATTCCCAAACCTGAGCCGGCTTTTGTAGGTGACAAACCTGAGGAACTGTCACAGATTGGAGTGTCACTAGAGGAGGTTTTGGAATTAATTGATAAACTTAACGTTAACAAGTCACCGGGACCAGATGGCACTCACCCAAGAGTTCTGAAAGAACTCAAATGTGAAGTTGCAGAACTATTAACTAAGGTTTGTAACCTGTTCTTTAAATTGGCTTCTGTACCCAATGACTGGAAGTTAGCTAATGCAACACCAATATTTAAAAAGTGCTCTAGAGGTGATCCCGGCAATTACAGACCGGTAAGTCTAACGTCGGTACCAGGCAAATTAGTCGAAATAATAGTTAAGAATAAAATTGTCAGACACATAGAAAAACAAACTGTTGAGCAATAGTCAACATGGTTTCTGTAAAGGGAAATCGTGTCTTACTAATCTATTAGAGTTCTTTGAAGGGGTCAACAAACATGTGGACAAGGGGGGATCCAGTGGACATAGTGTACTTAGATTTCCAGAAAGCCTTTGACAAGGTCCCTCACCAAAGGCTCTTACGTAAATTAAGCTGTCATGGGATAAAAGGGAAGGTCCTTTCATGGATTGAGAACTGGTTAAAAGACTGGGAACAAAGGGTAGGAATTAATGGTAAATTCTCAGAATGGAGAGGGGTAACTAGTGGTGTTCCCCAAGGGTCAGTCCTCGGACCGATCCTATTCAACTTATTCATAAATGATCTGGAGAAAGGGGTAAACAGTGAGGTTGCAAAGTTTGCAGATGATACTAAACTGCTCAAGATAGTTAAGACCAAAGCAGACTGTGAAGAACTTGAAAAAGATCTCACAAAACTAAGTGATTGGGAAACAAAATGGCAAATGAAATTTAATGTGGATAAATGTAAAGTAATGCACATTGGAAAAAATAACCCCAACTATACATACAATATGATGGGGGCTAATTTAGCTACAACAAGTCAGGAAAAAGATCTTGGAGTCATCGTGGATAGTTCTCTGAAGATGTCCACGCAGTGTGCAGAGGCGGTCAAAAAAGCAAACAGGATGTTAGGAATCATTAAAAAAGGGATAGAGAATAAGACTGAGAATATATTATTGCCCTTATATAAATCGATGGTACGACCACATCTCGAATACTGCGTACAGATGTGGTCTCCTCATCTCAAAAAAGATCTACTGGCACTATTAAAGGTTCAGAAAAGGGCAACTAAAATGATTAAGGGTTTGGAACGGGTCCCATATGAGGAGAGATTAAAGAGGCTAGGACTCTTCAGCTTGGAAAAGAGAAGACTAAGGGGGGATATGATAGAAGTAAATAAAATCATGAGTGATGTAGATAAAGTGGATAAGGAAAAGTTATTTACTTATTCCCATAATACAAGAACTAGGGGTCACCAAATGAAATTAATAGGCAGCAGGTTTAAAACAAATACAAGGAAGTTCTTCACGCAGCACACAGTCAACTTGTGGAACTCCTTACCTGAGAAGGTTGTGAAGGCTAGGACTATAACAGAGTTAAAAGAGAACTGGATAAATTCATGGTGGTTAAGTCCATTAATGGCTATTAGCCACGATGGGTAAGGAATGGTGTCCCTAGCCTCTGTTTGTCAGAGGATGGAGATGGATGGCAGGAGAGAGACCACTTGATCATTGCCGGTTAGGTCCACTCCCTCTGGGGCACCTGGCATTGGCCACTGTCAGTAGACAGGATACTGGGCTAGATGGATCTTTGGTCTGACCCCGTACGGCCATTCTTATGGGATAGCAGCATAGCCTCCCTCTGTCAGTCTTCACCATGAGCAGGAGGCTGTGGCCACACCAGTGTTTTGGGCTGATTAAAGGATTAGGATTATATCATCCAGAGAGGGAAGACAATGGCAGCATCTAAGATTCATGGGGGGAGGTGGTCTCTGAGAACAATTACAAGCTAGAGGCAGCAAGTGGGAACAGGCTTTGCACAAACCTCCACAGCATGAGGCTCTGAGAGGTATCAACTCACTAACATCCCCACACAAATAACCACAGGCTGGAGATGAATACAGCCATACAATAGTGCAGAGGTGGGAAACTGACCTATTCATCTCACTGGCTGTTCTTCTCACAAAGCTCATGGGTACAGGGAGAAATTTACTGGTACAGTTACATAGAGAGAACATCCCCTGGACCAGTCAGAGTTCTTTTGTCCAACATAGCTTATCCCACTTTCTGAGCCAGGAGTGTCCACACAGGAGTTGCAGCAGTAAAGTGTCACATGTAAATAAGTCCCAGCTCTAGCCCATCTCTGTTGGGGAACAACAATTTTCAAGAAAATCTCACAGCACCTACAGGTTTTAGAATATTACTGCTATGGGAAGCTTTACCTGAGTAATCATTGGACCACATGACCCCAAACTTGCACCCAGGGCCCTGCTGGGGCTAGAGTTTTATCAGATATCACAGAAATCATGAAGTTGAATAAAGTCTGAAATCTTGGAAATGGCTGTAAAAAGACATTGGATTCATCCAAGTGGTGTTATGACTCCTTGCGGTAGGTCACAATGCCACACTGGTTTGGCCCATCTGCCCCACTGTAGATGGAGAAGGAGGCGCAGATGAGCCAAGGCTGAGAGGTGCTGTGACCCTGGGCAGCAGTGCCTGAAATGGGGAGCCAGGCCCCATGGTGCAGGGCTCACTCTAATGCCCCCACTATATACTTGTGTATGCAGATGTCATGAAAACTACATTTGGTGACCTCTCCATAACTAATCATTTTTCCCCACACCCCTGCCCTGAAATATGCTAAATATTGCTGTGCTAACATTGTGGCCTTGCTGATGAGGCATAGCAAGTTTCAGAACAATTTGAGTCTGCACTTGGCTTTTGAAATAGATCTTAAACCAGGCCCAGCTCCTCAAAAGGTATTTAGGCCCCTACTTCCATTGAAATCAAAAGGAATTAGCTGCCCAAGTACCCTGAAAGCAAAGACAACAAATGCAAAAGAAACCCTGGCAGGACCCAGGCAAAGAGCAACGAACATGCACACCAGATTCTTCAAAAGCTGCCACGGGCAGGAGTAAACTCCCACTACGCAGGTGCTGCTCAGGTTGAATGGCCACAGCATGTTATGGTGTGGCAGTTGCTCGTCATTTTGCCTGCAAATACTGGCTTGCAAAGGAATCCCAATCATGCTGCACATGCGTGACTGTCTCCAGCTTGGCTCAAGCCCCATTGTAGATCCAACTTTTATGTGAAAAACTTTCAGTATTGCTTCCTCAAAAGGGGTAGTGGGAGCTGGCTATTGATCTCAGCTAATCACTGTGAGCCTACTGGAGGGAAAGCCTTAAAGTGGAAACTGCACAAATGTAACTCTGCAGGGAAAAAATGTGAAGTGAGTTAGGTTTTATGTTCATATGCAGCACTAATCTGATGTGATCCCCTAGGTAGATCTCCCTCAGCACCCTTTGACATAATCAGAGAAATCAAAGCCTCGATTTTTTTTGCTACAGGCAGGTGCAGATGAGTGGAAAGACCACCACCACCTCACCGCTAACATTTCAACACTGGTTAGTGTGTTCAAAATATTCATTTGGAAGACATAAGAATTTGAATGGGTGAACAATTAAATATCAGGAGCTGTGTTCCCCTCCCACTACACATCTGAGACCTCCCAGAGCAGCCCAGAAGATAAATTTCAAATTCTAAGGTAAAACAAAAAGAGAAAGCTTCCTTTGGAGGCTATTTAATGGTGGCATTTCTTCAGCGTTTGAGTGGATTCTGTCCTGTACTACACTTTGTTTTGAAGATTATCATTTCAAAATCATAACTTGACTGTAGTGCAGGGGTGTCAAACTCATTGTGTATGTCCGGCCTGATTGGACATCTTGCCACTTGATGCAGGCCACACTCTACAAGGGCTATTTCGGTGTTAATTTCTCTGTTGGTAATTACATACATTTATTTTAGAGACCACTACTGCTGCTCCCAGAAACCTGGCATCTCTTAACTTGAACCAGAGCATCAACTTTGGAGCAAATAACTGCGTCGACCACCGTTGTCCTAATAATGAAATTAAGGGCTTGTCTACACTGCCCCATGTGGACTATGTAGGGTATGGAATGCACCAGTGTGTTGTGCTCCAACTTCTCCAGGTGGGCCCTGCTGGCATGCACTCAATGTTCTTTAGTGCACACTGATGTAGTCCTGTTCGAAACAGGACTGCATCAGTGCACACTAGCAGAGTCTACAGGTGAGTTAGAGTGAAACACTTTGATGCACTCTACAAACCACACACCTGTAATGCCGACTCTGATGTCATGAAGACAAGCCAGAAGATTCATGTGAAGTCTGCAAGCTGGATGAAACTATATGGGCTAGATGCAGCTGGCAGGCAATATGTCTGACATCCCTCCCCTAGAGAGCAGGGTTCGCCTTCTCTCATGATAAACCTAACTGAATAGAAATCACTGCCATGCAATGATCTTTTGTTTCCCTCCTCTAGTAACATCTGCCTATTATGGTGAGTGTCATCTCCACTTACATAAGCATTAACATAAGCTGCTTATGAAGATGGTCTCGTGGGTAAATTGTGGGATTGGGAGTTGGGAGACCAGGGTTCCTCCCAATTTGAGAGAGTCACCTTAACCAAGCCTCTGTGGGCCATGTGCACACGAGGGACAATGTGGGCTGCTGTGAGGGGTGCTTAGTGACTGGAAACCTAGCCAAAGAGCCAAATGAAGGCCACGTGGAAATGCACAGCATGCAAATATCCTCTTCTAGTATCCAAGCACCTCACCATTACATTTTTTGCTCACTATCCCCTGTGAAATAATGAAGGGTTTTTCCTCCCGTTACAGAGGGGGAACTAAGGCACAGAGACAGTGACGTGTCCATGGTCCCACAAGCAGGCTGCGACAGAGTGAGGAACTGAACCCAGTCTCAGGTTAACACCCCAACCACTGGGCCATTCTTCCTCTCATCCTGCATATCCCCCTCCCCACTTATAACATTCAACCCCATCTACTGAATAATTTAAATTCCCCCACTGTCTGCTGACGCAGGGTATTCAGCCTCCTCAATTCTTATATTCTTCATCTTAAACTCTTCCAGACCTCCTAACGGAACATCACATTCATGTTAAAGTGAACTGGAAACTAACTTTCCTATGCAAAAATATTTTGAAAAGGTAACTGCAAATTTACTCTGGTTCTCTTCCTGCAGATTTTAGTCCAGAAAAGACCCCTTCCATAAGTTACAGCACACTTTCATTTTAATAAAGAAAAATAAATATTCATTTTCACATGGGACAGTCTCTTGAAACAAATACTGAACCCCAGCTACAGGGGCTTCACTATGGATTTGTTACAAATCAAAACATAAATGCCTTGCTCCTAGGGTCTTTACAAATCCAGTTTTAGGAATCAAGTGGAGTCTTCTATCATCCAGAAGCAGAGCAAACCTCTCCTTGAACCAGTAGCTAAACACGTCGTCCCCGTGAAGGTGATTTCAGACAGACAGTGACAGTTCTACAGGATACCTCCGTGCGCCAGCCAGAGTTTGCACCACAGTTCCAATGGCTGCAGTGAAGCACTAGAAGTTGCCAGTCTTCAGCAACATGAACTGATGCAGTTTGTTTGGGATCTGTTCTTAACCACCCACTCCAGTCCCTTAGGAGTCACAGCTCAGAGGCTGCAGAGATCTCTTTGCTTTGCGGTTAGGATGCATTAGCATATTCCAAACAAATGTAATTCTCTGGAGTGGACAAAACCACTGCTTTACAGCCTACTCTGAAGAGAGGAAGCTGTTAGCCCAGGTGCCTTTTGAAATAAGGCATTCAAACAAATTAGTTAAGCTAAGAACTAATTGTCACTACGTGGTGATCATAGAATCACTGTGTGAGTATCTCTCAGTCTGGGGTCACAGCAGCTGTTGATGAAGTATCTCCCATACCATCTTTTTGCGGAAATGAGGCATGTGGTGCTAAAAGGAAGAAAGAAAAAAAAAAACTATTAAACACTAAACCAGAGTAAAAGGGGTCAGAATAAGCGTATTTGTCCACATTCTGTAGGCACTGACCATAACAGTCAGTGTTCAACATTTGCCACAGTTCCCATGCAATGGTATTTGATACCACAACTTTGCCCTACACTAAGGGACAGAAAATGCAATGCTCTGGCAAATGCTGACTTTAATGAAAAACATGAATGTCATGACTGAGAATTTGCACATCCTTTAAGAAAAGCCCAGTGCAGCTGAAAACAGCCAGTATTTTAACTTGTGAAAAAGCTATTTGGAAAGGAGCCTCGAAGATGCCATAACTAAGTCAAGCCTACTACTACAAACAGCTCCAGCCCCCCGCACCAGAGGACTAAGACATGATGCTTGGCAAATGGACATAAGCAAAGGCAGGGAATGCAGCTCACAGGGCTGGGAGGGCTCACTTGTCAGTACGACAGTAGCACCTGGAGGCCCAAGCCAAGACCAGGACCCATGGGGGTAGGTGTGTAACTAGCAAGAGATGAGCTTACAATTTAATTAGAGGAGTCAGGTGACAGGGAAAACATGCCCAGAGATTGGAGGCACCACAGGTCAGTTTAAAAAACAGGAGTACTTGTGGCACCTTAGAGACCAACAAATTTATTTGAGCATAAGCTTTCGCGGGCTAAAACTCACTTCATCAGATGAATGCAGTGGAAAATACAGTAGGAAGAGAGAGAGAGACACACACACACACACACACACACACACACACACACAATGAAACAATGGGTGTTACCATACACACTATAATGAGAGTGATCTGTTAAGGTGAGCTATTACCAGCAGGAGAGAAAAAAAAATTTGTAGAGCTTTCCTCACCTGAGTGAAAGTGATAGTTTTGTCTCTGGAGATATAGTCTGCATATTTACAGGTAAACATCCCGCAGTCACTTCCGTTCAGCTGCTGTGGAATTTCCTATGAGTGAGCAGTGGAAGCAAGTTGCATGTTAGTCCTTTCACCTTGCTTTAAGTGTGCCTTTCTTACGAAATATGCAATGCATTATCTTCAGTACTGTGTATCAGCAGCATTTTAATGAGCCGCTTGTGTCCTCCAATCCAGGAAATAAGCTTTAACACCTCCTCACAAATCACATAACTACAGCTGCACCATGTTCCATTTGCTGGCAAGGAACATCCTGGTCCTTCACCTGTCAAATCTTTAGAATGCACACTTTCCCAGCCCAGGATGTCCTTACGTAAGTGTGTACTATGGGCCCCAGGCCCCAGTGGGGCTTTGAACCCTACTAACGCTGCTTACTAGAAAGAATACAGATTCCCCCACTCTTGAGTTAGCGCTTCCTGCAAGTGACGGAGGGAATTCCCATTCTGTACAATGAGAGCTACTAAAGGACAAGTTTTGCCTTTGATGATGCATGAACAGCTCTCATTGATTGTAGTGGAAGTTGCATGTGGGGAGAATTTAGCTCTGACCTTTAATTCCCTCCCCACAAGGTATTGGCTACAAATCAGAACGGTCAATGTCAGCTTGTTCTCCAGTGACCCAGGGCAAGACAACTCCAACTATCCAGGGGAAGAACTAATGCGTGGGATCTATTATATGAATTACTACTGCCTGAGCACAAAGCAACAGGAGCTATTCACCTGCAGCTGGAGTTCACAGCTCCACAGGCATCCTAAGAGTTCCTCTGAACTGAATGTGCCAAAGCCCCTAGAAAGCTTTGAGAACTGGGAAAGAGCAATTCCAGCTCACAACAGGGCATGTTCTATGCGAGGCTATGCCAGTCTCCCCTCCAGCACCTTTGCTTTTTTTTTCCCTTCCTCCAAACCCAATCTAGATGAGGGGAGGAGGATCTCTACAGACAAAGCTATTTGGAGAACACGACAGAACAGACATTTATTTTAGAAGATTCGAGGTCAAGCATGGACAACAGCAGTAATTTGAAACCATCTTTGCAGAAGGAAGAGGAGTCTCTCAAATAGCACAAAAAGCTACCTACCATAAAAAAATTTTTTTTTTTTTTAATTTGCACTACTACCCCAATACCGTAATATCGTTAAAAGTTCAAAGCCAGATTCACAGCTGCAGTCCAAGAAATACAGTGAGCACATGTACAAAAGATCAACTACTGTATATAGTTCCTGTACAGGAACTGTTGACATCTTTCATGCATCAGCATGCGCCTTAAAAGAATGAAGGTAAAGGCCACTTACAAGCTTACAGCGGCACAGCTGTACTGATACAGCTGTGCTGCGGTCAGAGCGCTCGTGTAACCGCATTATGCCGATGGAAGAGAGCTCTCCCATCGACATAATAAAACCAGCTCAACGCGAGGCGGTAGCTATGTCAGCAGGAGAGCGTCTCCCGCCAACAGTGCTGTGCACACCAGTGCTTATGCCACTCCGGGGAGGGTTCCCCCCCCCCCCCCCCACACACACACACACACACCGTTGAGCGATAAAAGTTTTGCTGACATAAGTGCTAGTCTTAACATGGCCTTCGCCCTAGTAAGAAATAATGGCGTTTGAGATATTTTTCTTGGACACAGCACCAGCTTATTGGACCAAAGGAAGAAAGCTGGATGGATGTTCCAAGGACTCCAGTCCACTCCAGATTGCTAGCATATTTTTCATGTCTAAACTGAGTCAGGAAAGAAGCAGTGACAGGCCAATCAAGTAAATAAAAGACACTGCTAAAGAGTCCATCAAAACATTGTTTCCGGTGTTCAGTTTGGGCTGCTGTATTATGGGCATTAGAAAAAGCCCACAAACAGCCATTCAAAACTTAGAATGGTTTCTCCTGAAGGCATTTGTGGTGTTGGGCTACAGTACATGGATCAGACTCAAACACTGTTCACATACATGTGATTTCATGCTGTAAAGTGTCCACTCTGAAGGATCAATATCTAGGTTCCTCTTGGTTTTGCTTTCTTCCTGCAGATATTGGCTGTTCAACAAAACAAAACAAAAAGAGGTATCAGACTTTTCTAATCAAAGGTCTTCATATTTTAGGCCAATCGTCTGTAAAGTTGCCTGACAAGGTCTTCACTAATTATGCACCAAAGACCTGAAGTACCAGGAAGGAGGATTATAGGATATAATCATACATGCTGAAGGTAAACCCACATGTGCCTAGGAACTATTCACATTACTTAAGAGATTTTAAATCAGAAGTTAGAGACTTCATAGGTAATGCTGCAGCCATGTTATATTGGACTCGGGTCTCAGATGGGGCACTGCCAGAAAAAGTGAGGCACATGAGATACTGGTAGTGATTCACAAGGTCACACAGACCCTTTCCTCAGAAGTCAATCTCCAACAGAGGTGGGCAGTACAGGGTGATTTTATGTAACATCAAACATGAGTACTGGTGCAATAGAAGAGTCAGTGTCAAACGAACTACAGCATTCACTCAACATACTGAAAGGATTATTTACATAAAAATTAACTCCAATGTCTCTAATAGAGCATACAAGAGGATTATGTGTGCAATACAATTTGGTGGGTTACTTAAGAGCTGCAAAAAATGGCAGAAGAGCTAGAAAGTAGAGGGGTCTCTCACTGGTAATAGAGGATGTCAATATCCCCTAGGAAGGAGTTCTGGTCCTATGAAGTGTGTTGAGGTTAATGTTCTGAAAGAGGAATGGATTTTGTCTTTCTATTGGCATCAGAGCTTTAACAGGTCACTCAATGATGGTTCGTTCATAAAACATACTCAAATGTCCCCGGGAGGACAGGATATAATTAGCAGCTGGATGATGTTACAATTTGCACATTACTGGCAGTGACTAGTCCAGGAAGAGATTCTTGTCCCTTAAGGGTAAGTCTTGTGCTACGTAAAGCACATTTTCCAGTGAGTGACTGTGGAAAAATCCTTCCTGTATGTGTGAAACGCAGTGATAGATTCACTAAAGCATCTACTTACAGCAAAATCTCACAGATACTGTGGCCTCTTTGTCCCATCGAGTCAAAGTATTTGATAGTCTTTCTTCTGACATCTATTACCTGTTATTGAAAGACAGGCATTGGTGCAACAGACGTAGCCAAAGACTCCCTGCTGCCTACAGAGCAAGAACTAAAGCCTTTTCTAGGTTTTCCTTTCCCTTCCAATTCCAAGGATGGGCCAATTTGACTCACCACTAATCCCCAATGTACCCTCAGGTGAATGGGCACAAAGATGAGGTCTTGCTTGAAGAGATCCACACCTTTGGTCCATCTTTTTACTGCCTGGTAACCCCCAGAAATTAATTTGGGGTAGAAGAAAGTACTGAAAGCATGAAGCACTGGAAATCCCTGCTGCTTATTTCTCTCCACCAGAAGATTCATGTAGAAATTGATTACCTATATAATAGAGAGAGTAGAGTTCAGAGAATGAAGGAGACATACTCATTTGTCTGTTAAAGTTAAGCTTTATCTGCTGGACTCTTCAGAATTTGCAGTCTGAAAAGACCACACTGACTAGAACTCAAGTTCTAAGACTCCTGAACTAACTTCCTTCCTTTGAGTCCTGCATTTAAAACACTTGTTATTTCACCCATTCCCCAAAGTCAAATCTGATCCCAAGTTGCTGCTAACTCTTGAAAGCAGCATAATACAGGGAGACAGATTTTCAGGAGTATTGTTCCCTCTTAAAGGCCCAGCTTTCAGAACCCTATGGATATTCCTATAGGAACTGAGGTGTGGATCAGAAAATTAAGCCTGTCAGCAGCTAAATGTCAGAGAAAGTTGTGGGCACATTTTAATATATATGCACGCAGAACACAAACATTCCTATTGGATTAATTTTACCTCATCGTTGAGCCAGTGATGGTTCCTCAGTGTCTGGATATCCCCACGGGTGACCTTTAATTTAAAGGCGCTGCTCAAGATCTCATCCTCCTGGCCATGGCCTAATGCATTAGTGATTTCTCTTTCCATGTCCTGAAATGAGCAATTCCACAATGTGACTAGTGAGGAAGTCCTGAACCAGGGTGTATGTTGAGCAGGCCAACTGGTGCATCACACTAAGTTGAAAAAAGTATTTAAGTGAAATCCAGTAGAGGATTAAGCCTGCTAAAGGAGGGAGGAAGAGCTTGACCATACAGTGACACTGGGAGGCCAAGGATACCAGTGTTCGTTTCAGAGCAGAGGATTGTTAGCTTTGGTAGCTTTTTCTGTTAAGTTTGTACATGAAGCCTAAGGTACTACACACAGATGCCTGCACTTCATGCTATTTACTTGGATGGTTACACTTTTAAGCTATTTTAAATGGCGCTTCAGTCGTTTTGATTTATCAGATTACCCCAGCTCAGAACCATGGATATGTTTACACTGGCTCTGGTTTGGAAGTTCAGTCATTTTCTTAAGGATTATAAGGGATAATGGGAGTTTAAGAGGCTTAAGAGAATTCAATAAACACTAAAACCAGTATTGCAAGTGTTTCACAGGCAATCAATGTAGTTCAGTCAGAATAAGAGATAGGTATCATGCAGAAATAGAAAAACGCAAAACATGCACATCAGCAGACAGAGCACAGCTGAAGAAAGGACAATAAAAAAAAAAGTAGAGAGTTTCAAAGAGAAAACCACCTGTCCCCCATGCAATATTGTGGCCCTTGTGATCCTCAGCAGTCAGCCAACCATCACTCGGTTTAACTGGAATGGGGCTGATAGCAGAGCATTCTCAGCTCAAACTCATTTCTCACCTTTAGTTTACAAGAGAGTCTAGATTTGTTGTGTCCCAAAGGTCACCACAAGACTAACCTAATTCTCCCAGACACATCTGAGTGGGAATGAAAGGGAACATTATAGTGGGCTGTATTGGAGGCCACACTGACAGTTAGGAAGTCTGTATTTTGTATCTGATCATACACACTGTTAGAGCTGTCATGGATGCAAAGAGAGAAGTCTAAGTAATGTTTAGTTTCATTGCTGGTAGAAGATGGATTTTGATCTGTGGACCAAAAATAAATAAATTCTATTTTTGATTGAGCTGAACTAACAAACAAGGAAAATGCCCTTGTCTCTTCTATTGTAGCATCTACCAAGGTATGCATAAGAAAGTAATCAGACCGTTTATAAAGGAATGAGCAAAAGCATCCATTTCTTTTGCTAGCTCCCTGCAAATCAGATGTTAGTGGATTGGCAAGAATGGCTTGATTCGAAGTGATTAGAAGGTACGAATAGCAGACAAAATTTACTTTAGAAGAGGCACCTAGAATCCCTGATCCCTTTTGAACATGGTCAGTACATTAGCTAATATCAGGTGGGCACACAAAAAGAACCTGCAAAAAAGCCCAAATGATTCCATCCATTTTAGTTCACCTCTCCAAACCAGAAAGCCAAAAAAGGCATGGTACCTCTGTGAGCTCAGGAAGGCGCTCTGTACTCTTCTCTGGGCCTGGGCACTTCTGTTCTTTCACCACAAGTGCAGTTGGCCTTCTGGCTACAGCAGAGCTCCTACTGCCCAGACATAACCGAACTGACACCTCCTTTGACAGGTCAGCCTCCAGCCATCTCTGTTATACAAAAGGAAGCTCAATAGCATTTAAACAGGAAGTTATGATTTGTTACAGTGCATAATGTGACAGTCTTGTTCAAATATCAAATGAAAGCACTCAGCAAATACTCCCGACCGTCAGATTCCACACTCATCGAATTAAACACTCAGTCTAGCTCTCATTCGGAGTCAGGCGAGGTATTGCTAGGATTGAGCACACTTCCATTAAATGTGCCAATTTTCAAATGCTTTAGACCAGGGGTTCTCAAACTTCATGGCACCACGACTCCCTTCTGACAACAAAAATTTCTATACGACCCCAAGAGGGGAAACCGAAGCCTGAGCCCACCGGATCCCTGCCACGGGGGGGGGGGGGGGGGGGGGAGGAGAGGGAAAAGGAGGAGGAGAAGCTGAAGCCCAAGGGCTTCAGCCCCAGGCAGGGGGCCTGCAATCTCAGCCCCAGCGCCCAAGGCTGAAGCCCCAGATAGTGGGGCTCGGGCTTAGGTTTCGGCCCCAGGCACCAGCGAAGTCTAAGCCAGCCCTGGCTACCCCATTAAACAGGGTTGCGACCCACTTTGGGGTCCTGACCCACAGATTGAGAACCACTGCTTTAGACTGAAGTTGTTAGGATTTAGCGTTAATAACTCACTGCAGTTAAGTGGGTGAGAGGAAAGTGTTTCAGGCCACTTTCAGACTCAGGAAGACAATCACAGAAATGTATGAGTGGAAGGGACCTCAATAGGTCATTCTAGTCCAGTCCCCTCCTCTGAAGCAGGATTAGGTATTCATCTGACAGGTGTTTGTCTAACCAGTTCTTAAAAACCTCCAATGATGGATATCACATTCTCCCTAGGTAAATTTGTTCTGGTGCTTAACTATCGTTACCTTAAAGTTTGG
Source organism: Emys orbicularis (assembly GCF_028017835.1). Taxonomy (NCBI): domain Eukaryota; kingdom Metazoa; phylum Chordata; order Testudines; family Emydidae; genus Emys; species Emys orbicularis. The sequence goes on from NC_088691.1 coordinate 55,458,477, forward strand.
AAGTTTTTCCTAATGTCCAACAAATCTCTCTTGCTGCAATTTAAGACCATTACTTCTTGTCTTGTCCTCAATGGATACAGAGAACCATTTATCACCCTCCTCTTTATAACAACCTTCTACATAGTTGAAGAATGTTTCTGTTATGTCTGCTCTTCTCCAGATTAAACAAACCAAATTTTTCCCAATCTTTCCTTGTAGGTCATGTTTTCTAGACCTTTAATCATTTTTGTTGCTCGCCTCTGGAGTTTCCACATTTCCCAAAGCGTGATGCCAAAACTGGACACAGTACTCCGACTGAGGCCTTATCAGCGCTGAGTGCAGCAGACTTACTTATGTCTTGCTTACAACACTCCTGATAATATATTTCAGAATAATTGGGTGGTTTTTTCGCAAAAGTATTATGTAGTTGACTCTTAGTTTGTGATCCCCCATTACCCTCAAAGCCTTTTCTGCAATACTTCTTCCTAGGCAGTCGTTTTCCATTTTGTATTTGTGCAATTGATTATTCCTTCCTAAGCACAGTACTGTGCATTTGTCCTAATTCAATTTCATCCTAGACCGTTTCTCTAGTTTGCCAAGATCATTTTGAATTCTAATCCTGTCCTTCAGAGCACTTCCAACCCCTCCCAACTTGGTATTGTCTGCAAATTTTATAAAAGTGTACTCTCTCTGCCATTATCCAAATCATTTATGAAGATAATGAACAGAACTGGACCCAGGATAGATCCCTGCAAGACCCCACTCAAAATGTTCTTCCAGCTTGACTGTGAGCCATTGGTAACTACTCAGAGTACAGTTTTTCAACCAGTTGTGCACCCACCTTTAGAAGATTCATCTCTAGGCTATATTTCTCTAGTTTGTTTATGAGAAGGTCATATGAGACTATCAAAAGTCTAGTAAAGTGGAGATCTATAGCAACAGTTTATGTTTGGGAGGTTCTTTGCCACTGTAGAGGGCTACAAAGTTGGTTTGGTTTAAAAAAAAAAAAAAAGTATCCCACATGGGCTGGATATTTGACAAAAGACAGTTTTGTATCCAAGCTTGGTACTTCTCTATGTTTTAGACCGTGTAAGTTTTCCTGATATCCCAGCTTAGCCTATTTAAAAAATAGATTTTAGACACACCCATCTTCCCACCCGTGCAGCAAGCGAAATACAGGTGAACATAAACAACTATGTATAAAGCAGAGTGGTGTTGTATTTCTAGTTTAGAAAAATAAAAATTAAAACGTAGTTAAAAATGCAGCAACCTTGAAAGAATTTTAGTAGTTAGAAAAAAGGTTTACCTGGTTTACAATCTGGAAATTTAACTGTGGCACCAAGCCAAATCTCAGAGACAAGAATCAGGGGGAAAATGCAAGCAAAGCAAAATCTATTCAGAAAGGACTGATGATGCAATAGTGTATCCTATAGTGATGTGGATAAACTCCAATAAATGTTACATGTTTGAGGGTTTGCCCATCAAATTCCAAGATGGACAGAAGAGAAATTGAGCAGATGCAGCATACTGACCAGAGCCCAGAATCACAAGGGGTCTTCCACCATCACTATACTCTGTAAGTCTCAAAGACCGCACTCTCACAAAAGCCATATGCCACTGGGTTAAGCACATTATTCAATGATATGCTCAAGTATGGAAGTACAGTTAGGGTTGAATGTACAGTTTAGTTATAGGACATCACATTTTTCAAAAGAGGAAAAAAGCTGGAGCTTCCAACCTTACCCCTTCATTTTTCTGCCCAACTGTCATTTCAGGCTCTTGTGAGTTTTCTGCTGAAGTCCGAGATCTTAGAGACAAAAACGGGCAGAGTTTCACAACTAGGGATATTTACTTAGTAAGTTACCTGTTGGGTAAGAAGTCAGGGGTTTGTGGGGAGGGTTGGGAAAGGCTCTCTGTGGGGTTGGAATCTGGCCAACGTGCAAGAAAAAAAAGTTTAACTTGACCCATTCTATAGCATCAATACTTTGAGGGATGCAGGGAAGAAGGGAAAGGCGAAGGGAAGGAAAGCTGGAAATACCCAAAGTAGGGGACTGGGGCTAGTACCAAAGCATGGCTAAAATAAGGATACAAGATGTAGCTTAAAGTTAAGATATAATGCACGACAATCATGAATTCTACATCGAGCACATCACCGGCCACCGACAGTACCAGGAGGCGTGAGCCAGAGTGACATTGTTCTTAGACTACGAGAAACGGACTAAGAGACTTTCTCCGTTGGATCATATGAACTGGAACCATAAACTCCCTGAACATTAAATCTCAACAAATGAGGGTCAATCCATCCTCATCATATCCACTCACACTCCACACCCAAACAGCCACTTTATGAACTTCATACCCTCATATCTCAATGCCTGTACTTTGACCCATCAACCTTTTACCCCCAATCAGGGATATTGCAGATTATGTATTCCTTATGCCACCCGATCTTAAACCAAACTTTGCACCCTTGATAATCTGTACGTTATTCCCTGATAACCAGAAACTTCTATGCTTAAACTCCGTACGGTTCACTTTTTTTTTTTTTTTTTTAAAACATCATCTTCATAAATGAAAAACTCCTCACGAAAAGAAAGCACTAGTTTACCTGAAGGGTATGCATCCAGATACAGTTAGGCCAACCTAGTTACAAATCTGAAAAATTTCACTCCCTGTATGACAGCGTTAGGTCGACCTTAACCTCACTAAATCCAGCTAGGTTGATGGAAGAACGCTTCTGTCAAGCTAGCACTGTCTCTTGGAGAGGTGGATTACCTACATTGACAGAAAATCCTCTTCTGTCAAAGTAGGAAGCATCTACAGTACATCATACTTGTGCCACTGTAGAGCAGACATGGCCTTAAAGTGGGTGGATAGAATAAGTTTACTTGACTCTTATAGGATTGCTAGGGGAGCTGCTATCCTTACTGGAAAAGGATTACCCTTGAAAACTATGCAGTATCTGAAGTGCAGCATGTTACTGTGCAAGGAATTATACACGGACATGTTTTACTTCTATCAGTATAAATGCTCCAAAATGAAAAAGTTCTTGCATTTCTTTTTGATCCAAGTCTCCTTTTTAAAAAGGGACCCATATATAAGATGACTTGTATTAGATCCTAAACCCACTGTACATTAGAAGACAAATTCAATCTAGTGTGATAAGATCGTCGATATCCAGGTTAGGTACCCCAGATGTTTTATAGAAGTACAGCTTTGTACTTTTATAGCACAAGGTGTACAAACAGAAGACTTTTCTATTCAAACAGCCAACTCAGATTCATAGACTTTAGATGATCAAGATGGTCCCTTCTGGCCTTAGTCTGACCTCCTGCATATTGCAGGCCACAGAACCTCACCCATCTACTCCTGCAATAGGCCCATAGCCTCTCGCTGAATTACTGAAGTCCTCAAATCATGATTTAAAGACTGCAAGTTAGAGAATCCGCCATTTATTCAAGTTCAAACCAGCAGGCGAACCCTCACTCTAGAAGGAGGCAACCCCCTGCCCCCAAGGTTTCTGCCAATCTGACCTGGGGAAAATTCCTTCCTGATCTCAGATACGGGAATTAGTTAGACCCCAAGCATTTGGGTGAGACCCACCAGTCAGACACCTGGGCAAGAATTCTCTGTAGTAATTCAGAGCCGTTCCCATCTAGTGTCCCATCTCTAGCCACCGAAAATATGTGCTACTAGCAGTTGCAGATGATTCACCTGCCATTGTAGGGAGTCCCATCATACCATCCCCTGCATAAGCTTATCAAGCTCAGTCTTGAAACCAGTTAGGTTTTTTTGTCCCCACTGATCCCCTTGGAAAGCTGTTCCAGAACTTCACTCCTCTGATGGTCAGAAACTTTTGTCTAATTTCAAGCAGAACCTTGTTGATAACCAGTTTATATCCATTTGTTCTCGTACCATAATTGGCCCTTAAACTTAAATAGCTCCTCTCCTTCCCTGGTATTTATCCCTCGGATGTATTTTTAGAGAGCAATCATATCTCCCTCAGTTTTCTTTTGATTAGATTAAACAAGCCAAGCTCCTTAAATCTCCTCTAATAAGGTAAGTTCTGCATTCTTCCGATCATCCTGGTAGCCCTTCTCTGCACCTGTTCCAGTTTGAATTAATCTTTTTTTTAAAAAAAGCACACAGTATTCCAGATGAGGTCTCACCAGTGCCTTGTATAATGGTAATACTTCCCCTTCTCTCTGCTGGAAATACCTTACCTTGTGAAGTTGCAGAACTAACAACTTTGGTACGTAACCTGTCACTTAAATCACATTCTGTACCAGATGACTGAAGGATAGCTATTACGATGCCAATTTTTTTAAAAGGCTCCAGAGGCGATCCCTGGCAATTACAGGCCAGTAAGCCTAACTTCAGTACCAGGCCAATTGGTTGAAACTATAGTAAAGAAAGAACAGAATTATCAGACACATAGATGGAATAGAATGTGTTGGGGAAGAGTCAACATGGCTTTGTAAAGGGAAATCATGCCTCACCAATCTACTAGAATTTTTTGAGGGGGTCAAATAAACAAGTGGAAAAGAGTGATCCAGTGTATATAGTGTACCTGGAGTTTCAGAAGGCCTTTGACAAGGTCCCTCACTAAAGTTCTTAAGCAAAGTAAGCAGTCATAGGAAAAGAGGGAAGATCCTCTCATAGATCAGTAACTGGATAAAAGACAGAAAACAAAGGGCAGGAATAAATAGTCAATTTTCAGTGTCTCCTCAGTGATTTGTACTGGGACCAGTGCTGTTCAACATATTCATAAATAATCTGGAAAAGGGGGTAAACAGCAAAATGGCAAAAATTGCAGACAGACAACTATCTTGAGTCATTTTGTAAAGTCCAAAGCAGACTGTGAAGAGTTACAAAAGGATCGCACAAAACTGGGTGACAGGGCAACAAAATGGCAGGTGACATTCAAATGTCAATCAATGCCAAGTAACACACATTGGAAAACAATCCCAACTATACATATAACATGGTCTAAATTAGCTGTTACCACTCAAAAAAGGGTCTTGAGTCATTGTGGATAGTTCTCTGAAAACATCTGCTCAATGTGCAGTAGCAGTCAAAAAAAGCTAACGTTACGAACCATTAGAAAAAGAATAGATATTTTCTGTCTATCATAATGCCTTTATAAAAATCCATGGTACACCCATATCTTGAATATTGCGTGCAGATCTGGCTGTCCCCTCTCAAAAAAGATATATATATTAGAACTGGAAAAGATTCAGAGAAGGGCTACAAAAATGATTAGGAATATGGAAGACTTTCCACATGAGGAGAGATTAAAAAACTGGGACTTTTCAACTTGGAAAGGTGATCACTAAGAGGGGATATAATGGAGGTCTATAAAATCTCAACTGGTATGAAGAAAGTGAATAAGGAAATGTTATTTACCCCCTTACATAACAAGAACTAGGGGGTCACCCAGTGAAATTAATAGGCAGCAGGTTTAAAACAAACGGAAGTACTTCTTTACACAACGCAGAGTCAACCTGCGGAACTTGTTGCCAGGAGATGATGTGAAGGCCAAAACTATAACAAGGTTCAAAAAAGAACTGGATAAGTTACTGGAGGATAGGGCCATCAACAGCTATTAGCCAGGATGGTCAGGGATGCAACACCATACTCATTGTCCCCAGCTTTTCTTTGCCGGGAGCGGACACGACAGGGAATGAATCACACAAATGATTGCCTGTTCTATTCATTTCTTCTGACAGTGGCCAATGCCACATGCTTCAGAAGACAGGATATTGGGCTAGATGGACCACTGGTCTGATCCAGTATGGCTGTTCTTATCTTCAGCCACAGGTGATAGGATGTTTTTCCTCTTTTATAAATTTCCTGCATGAGTTCATTCAAGAGCATAGATTTGTCTGGTTTCATCCATATTGTTATTGGAGCATTTAATGCATTAGATGAGGTATACCACATTATGATAGGCCTGTGTAGGATCCAAGGTGCGTTGTGGGAGGTGTTCATCATTGTAGCAGTGGAGATGTCTGCAGGTTTTGCATCTGTTTCTGTCAAGGTCTGGTGTTGCCCTGGTGGCCAGAGTGTGTTGGTCTGCGGGGAGCTTGCTTCCGATTAAGAGTTTGGAGAAGCTGGGGGGTTGTGTGAAGGCCAGAAGTGGGGGTTCAGAAAAGATCTTTCAAGATGTGGTTCCCATTGAGTCTGGGTTGTATTTTGAGGATATCCTATACTGGTTCCAATGGGGGGCGGTAGGTGACTACTAGGGGTCTGTGGTCAGAGGAGGTTTTAATATCTCTATTGAAGCAGGTTCTCTCAGAATAAACTGGTGTCCAGTTCCATGATGCAATCTACTTCTCTGCTGAAGTGTCCTTGTTTGGTGAAGGCGGTTTTGATTGAGTTAAGGTGTATATCCCAGACTTTCTCCTCAGAGCATATTCTGTGGTATCTGAGTGCGTGGCTGTAGGTAACAGATTTCTGGGTGTGTTTAGGGTGGTTACCGGATCTACGAAGGTGGAGGTGGCGATCTGTGTATTTCTTACATATGGTTGTCTGTCAGGTTCCATTGTTTAAGGCGATTGCGGTGTCCAAGAAGTTGATATTAGTGTGGAAGCACTCCAGAAAGTTTAGTGGGCTTGTTGAAGTTGGGGTGGAAATCACACATGAAAATTATAAATGACAAAAATAACCTATCACCTGTGGGTGAACACTTTTCACAAAGCGATCACTCTATATCTGAGCTAGCAGTCCTCATCCTCAAAGGAAGCCTGCGCATAACACTTTCAAGACAAGCTTGGGAGCTTAAATTCATAATTCTGCTAGACACTAAAAATCATGGACTGAACAGACACTGGATTTACAGCTTATTACAACAACCTGTAACCTGCTAGCCCCCTCACCCTTTGTCCTATGATTGCAGAGGTGTTAACGGACCACTCTACCTTATGCTAACAATCTGTTCCATCTTGCATTTAGCTGTAATGCAAGTACCACCTTTTGCAGCCCTAAAGAACTTTGTTTGGCTCGAACACTTGTCTCTCTCACTAGCAGAAGTTGGTCCAATAAAAGATATTACCTCACCCACCTTGTCTTTTTAATATCATGCAATAGGATTTCTGTAGACCAGAGTGGGAACAATGAGTTTACGCTTCCTCCTCCCAAACAACTTTTTACATACATCTCTAACCCTACTCACACAAGGAGAGATAGCAAAAACATTCCTTCTCCAGTGCTAAAAGCTTTGGCTGCTGGCTGGGCACTGCTTTCCTCGCTTTCTAGAGCTACAGCTGTCCCTTGCCCTGCTATCCAAATGGCCTGCTTTAATTCCCCTCCCTCCAGGACTCTATGATGCACTTGTGTGTTGTCATTATGATAGTGCGGCACATCCTGCACAAGATGCCCATTACATAGCTATGTTCCATAATTTACCAAGTCCCTCCAAAGAGGTTTCTCCTCAGCATCTGCAGGTGATGCACATAAATTTTTATTCACACACACAAAAATACCAGAAGTTGGAAGCCAAACAACACAGGAAGCCGAACATGGAGGAATGTAATTAAGAGAGATTTTTGTACCTGCTCACATCACTTCTCCGAGACCAGAGTGGGCCCCGAGTTTCAGCACCTCTGATACCTGCATAGAAGGAGAAGAAAGTATGAACTGAAAACAAAGTCAACTAATTCGGTTCAAAACTGTAGATTTTGAGGTTATACTGTAAATGACTGACTATCTGATTAGCCAATCACCAACACAAAGTTGCAGAGCTAACAGATAAGCCTGTTGAAGATCATATCCAGAGAAATGGAGGTTACTCACTGTAACTGAAGGTTCTTCGAGATGTGGAATGCAGATAGGGACCACACGTGGGTATGCATGAACCAAAGTCCAGAAATTCTTCCAACTGGTGTCTGTAGCTCCCCCTTGTGCTCCCAACCAAGGGCATAAAAGGCAATGTGGGTCAACACCTCTCCAGTTTCTCTTCTTATCACAATCCAACCAAATCCAAAGCTGAGAGGATTGAGGGTAGGTGGTGGAATACAGATTGAGACCACACATCTCAGAGAGCCTCCAGTTACAGTAAGTAACCTCCATTTATTCTTAGAATGCTGGTCCCTATGTATATTCCACACATGGGTGACTAGTTAGCAGTGTTCAGACTAGAGAAGGGTGCAAGGAAGGTGGCAGCAGAGATGCCTGTAGTATTGCCATTCCTACAGCTGCATCTGCAGTTACTGCTTGGACTAGAGCGTAGTGTGTCATGAACGTGTGGACAGAACTCTACGTTGCTGCCCTGCAAGGGGCCTGTAGCAGAACATCTGAGGGATGCCGCGGAGGCAGCTTGCGCTCATGTTGAGTGAGTTGTAATGCCCCAGGAACAGGAATTTTTTTCTATTTTGTAGCATTCTAAGATGCATCTCAAAACCCACTTTAGAAATCCTCTGAGAGGATATGGCTTGCCATAGCGCAGAGATCGTGTGGGTAATAAAGTGTCAGATTTTCTAATGGGTTTGGTTCTTTGCAGGTAGAATGTCAGGGTGCACCTGATATCAAGGGAGTGAAGTCTCTTGTCTTCAGAATAAGCGAGGGGTTTCAGGAAAAATACAAGTAAGCGTATTGTCTGATTTATGTGGAACTCAAACAATCTTGATATGGGAGGGCTGAAAAGTCCTCACCAGAAGAGGGAGGTGAGAACTCTGGCAGGAACAGTCATTTGGAGTCGACGGAGTGCCAATTTGGCTGCTAAATCTAGTGGAGACAAGTTTGCAGACACAAGTGGAGTCTGGTGAATGGCATCACAGGTACATGCACCCACCTCGCCCAACAGTGAGACACTGGTGCCCCATACTTCATGGTTTACGGATGATGTGGGAAATCAGGTTGCTCATCATGCAAAATCCGTCTACGGGCAGAAATGCTCTCACAGAGACGGAGTTCAGCTGTGTTCCTATAAAACTTATTGTCCTTGTGGGTGACAAAACAGACTTTTCTTCATTTATACAAAATGCCTAAGGTAGCAAAAAGTTACTGAAGAGATCCTGTCACTGACATGACTTCCTGACAAGATCGGCCTACCAGGTATGGGAACACCATCTAGCCCTGGTGCCTCACCTGGGCTGCTACCTCAAAGAAAACTTTTGTGAATACTCTGGGTGCTGTAGTGATTCCAACAGGGGGGACCCAAAACTGGTAGTGTTCCTCTCCCACCATGAAACACAGGAACTTCTTGTGGGATGGGTGAACATCCAAATGGAAATATATGTCCTTCATGACGAGAGCCGCAAACCACATCCCTTGTTGATAATCATCCTGAATGTCAGCTTTCTGATAAAGATGTTGAGTTGTTGAAGGTCCAGGATGGGTCTCCACCCTCCATCTTTGGGGGGGTGGGGGTGGGGTGGGGGGGAAGAATTAGGAAATATGGGGAGTAGAACCCTCTCTCTTGGTATTGAGGTGGGATGCACTTTATCACCTCCTGATGAAGAATCAATTAGTGAGTAGGTCCCAGGATGACGACTGGAAAGGGGGTTTGTGAAGAAAGGAGGAGAGAAAATGTATGGAGTATCCCTGATGGATAATCTCCAGGACCCAACTGCCAGTACTAATCTTTTTCCATCAGGTTGAAGAGTTCCTCGAAGTGCTCCTTCCACCTCTTGACGATCTCCTCAGTGGAGGTCAGTGTTTCACCACCCTTACTGAGTACAGCCTGGGCAACATCCCACCAGCCCTTCCTAAGGCGACAATTTTAATTGGCCAAACCCCCACCCCTCCCATAGTACAAGGGCCTTAAAGTTAGCATTATGTCTTTCAACTTGTTAGACAAGGTGTTCTGTTCAGGAAGATAAACAGAAGTAACAACTTTTATAGTAATAGCAACCAGAGGTGTAACAACTTTCTGACATGGATGCTTCCATATTTTTACATGCATTTATATATGACATGATGGGACTATTAAAGGTTAATGTATTGCATATATACAAGTCTGATATAATTAGACTGAATACATGCAGAAGGGCACAATTAAGGTATCAGTCTCAACCTTTGCAACTTCACTACTGCAAACTTAACTCCGCATTCATTTAAAAGACTCACTGAGGAGAATAAGCCTGACTTGATTATGTCTGTCTCCACTTACTGCAATATATGTATGATATACACACACACACACACTCACCATTCCTTAGTGCAGTGTTTTTCAACCACTGTTCCGCGGCACACTAGTGTGCCGCGAGATGTTGCCTGGTGTGCCGTGGGAAAAAAATATTAAACCCAGGTTGCGCACTGAATAAAGTATTTTATAATTTTTCATATTTCTGTTTACTTACTATTTCATAATAAAGTAATTATAAAATACTTTCTTTGTGTTTATTTGATTCCTATTCAAGAGAATTACTTTATATATAGTCAATATAGGCACAGAGTTAAATTTTTTAACATTTTCTCATGGTGGTGTGCCTCGTGATTTTTTTCATGAAACAAGTGTGCCTTTGCCCCCAAAAAGGTTGAAAAACACTGCCTTAGTGTAACAAATGGAGGCATTCTCACTCCATATCTTTCTTCCATGTGGCCACCAGTCTTCGCTGGCTCCTTGAGGCAACTTTGAGAACTTTGGTACAGATTTAGAAAAAAGTAGAAAAGTGTCAGAATTTCTTTCAAAGGAGCCCATACATATCCTATTTGTCCCCATTGTATGCAAATCCTCTAAAGGAATGGATTATAGCTCCTACACAACCATGTGGTACAGAATGCTAGAAGTGATCACTGTTAAAGCAACAGAATTTGGTAAACCAGAATTGGCCAATTGATGCATTAATGGAAATATTCCAGCTCCAGCAGAAAAAAAGCAACTAGTCAATTGTGCAACATTTACATCCTGATGCATATTACTTTTCACTATGCCAAGAGTGAATGTCCACTCTAAGGAAAAAAAAAAAAAAAAAAGGGGGGGGGGGGCACGCACAGAATTTGATTCTGTTAGACAGCAAATTCTACAGGCTATTTACATAGTATGTGAAATAGTCTCTCTCTTAAACAGGCTTAGTATTAATTTTATTGAGTAGCCATTCTGTTTATTTTGTATGACAAGATGTTTTCATTATGCCCTGCATAAACCTTGATCGGTCTTTAACTCTTCTTTCTAAGGACTGATCAACATTGGGAACTTAAATCAGCAGATACATCTTTCGGGGCGTGAAAAATCCACCCCCCACCCCCCCCCCCCGAGAGACATAGCTATCCTGACCTAACCCCAGTGTAGACAGTGGTGGGTCGACAGGGAGGTGAATTGCCTACACTGATGGGAGGAGCTCTCCCATCAGTGTAGATAGTGTCTGCGCAGCAAGCACTGCAGCTGTGCCATTGTAGCAGTTTAAAGGTCTCATAAAAAAGGAGAGAGACTTCTGACCATTTTCAGTGGCCTTCTCACTTGGTGAAGTTAAAAAAAGGTCTAGAGAACAGGAATTAAGTACTCCACTATATCATTTGAAATACTGTTTTCTGTATCGTTTAAATACATCAGAAGTAATCAATTATTTTCTTTTAATCTGCAGTTGTCTGTATAATATACATATTCATTTCTCCCAGCAGCAAAAGAAGGAAGTCTGGATTTGTTGCTGTGATCTTAGAGAAATCCAAGTTCTAGAGCATTAAGGTACTCCTTGAGTTTTTACTAATCTAGTTAAAGTAGTACCACACCCTAATGTAGATGCAGTTATGAGGGTATAAAGTGTATTTAGACGGATATATCTTATTTTCCCTCTCATAAGGAAAAGCAGCTATACTGGTCTAAGCACATTTATACCTTTATAAATGTGTCCACACTAGGAGATGTGCCACTTTAACTATACTAGTATAGTTAAGTGGTACAGCTTGTGTTTAGACAAACCCTTAGCTCCCAGACAGCTTCAGCATTCAAGAAGAACAGGTAGACAAAACCTGAAATTCTGTTCAGAAAAGGAACTTCTCTTTGAAGACCTCTCAAGGTCTTCATACAACACAGAGGCATGGACAAGTTTTCCTGCCTTTGCAGGTCACCTTCAAGAACTTCAGCTCTGTATGCATGATTGCCATGGTCTTTTGGCCTTACCACAGATTGAAAAATTATTGTAAAACTATAAAGTGACAATTTCTTATAAAGTTGGAAGAGATCACATATTCATTAAACTATAGTTAGGCTGTGAAGGAGCTAATTTTTTGTCTTAACACAGCCTGTTCTGAGGCCTATGTCCATTCCACATCAGCAGCATAAGATTCGTAAAAAGCATTCAATGGAAGGGAAAATAAATCCCCAAATCCAATAACACTGTGGTATAGCACTTAATATAGGATTTCATAGTAGAAATTACATCACTGGAAGCACTTGTGCCCCAAAAGAGGCAGGAAGTTTCCTAGTGCAGATACAACATAGGAAGCAGAAAAGAGGTAGGAGGAGGAGAAAGACACCCCACAGCAATTTCAATTCTTCACCTTTTGTAAACTTCTGCTGAATATTTTGGGTTTTTTTTTTTTTTTTTTTATTATTATTAAATAAAACAAGGCCACAGATAACTAGTATACACAACTGCATGCATTTCAAAAGGTCTGTTCCAAAGCATCTGTCCTGGACCATATCAACAGAACTCTGTTTATTGCAACAAACTGATCAAATTTTTCCAACAACCAGAGTGCCCATTAAAAGAGAGTGACTTGATGTCCCTCCTTGCCTCTCAAGAGAAGTCACTATTACTAGTAAATAGTCTGGAATATAACGTGAAATTACTTGCAGTGGTATGCAGCTATGGGAGTGGAGTAGTTTCTAGGATATTTTTCCTTTACTAGTTCCAATAGTAGTTTGTACTTTTCTCTCTCTTCTCTTTGTACACCCTAAGAGGAAAAAAAAGCCACGTTAAAACCACTATCAAGAAAAAGTGGAGTGAAGTTTGTAATTAAATTTAATGCATACTACACAGTTGTTACAGCGCATGAAGTTTATCTTTAGTCCTATTTAAGCAGGAACCACATGACCAAAGCTGCTGTTAAGTTGAAAATGGGCTCATGCTCATTATAGCAAGGAGTATAATTTTCATCCTTATCTCAGTTTACAGCAGCTTTCTACTGTCTAGCACATTTACATGCAGGTAAGTCAATGATAAACAAATATATACACCCTCATTACCATTTCCAGTTGTGGAACTGCCACGTTCACTGGAGTTAACAGAAAGCAGAATCCACTTTTGGTGAGCTCTCACCCCAAAGACTCTATGAAAAATGATGTTTAATGCCAGAAGGGACCATCAGATCATCTAGTCTGACCTCCCGTACATCACGGGCCATTACGTTTTACCCAATTACCCCTGCATTGAGCCCAATAACTTTTTTGGCAAAAGCATCTTCCAGAAAGGCATCCAGACTGGATCTGAAGACATTAAGAGATGGAGAATCCCCAACTTTCCATGGTGGTTTGATCCCATAGTTAATTGCCCTGACTTAAAATGTTTCTGAATTAGTTCTAATTTGACTTTGTTTGGCTTCGTTTTCCAGCCATTGGTTCGTGTTACGCTTTTCTCCACTGAAGAGCCTTTTAGTACTTAGTGTTTTCCCCCATAAAGATACTTCTACTCTGAAATCACCTCTCCGTCATGTTTTTGATCAGCCAAATAGATTGAGCTTTAAGTCTCCCTGCAAGGCATTTTCTCAGCTCAGGGCTATGCTTCAAAAACCATTTTCACTGTATCCAACTTCACATCTTGCCACCTCAATACTCAGAGGTCTCCCCATTATATAAACTCAGAAGTGACAAAAATGAATTGACCCTATTTCAAAAGCGGTCTTTATCTGGACTCACCTCTTCCACAGTACAGTGAGGCCTCCTCACCAGCTTGCCAGCATCTGAAGTGGTGGCTCCTGCCATGTTCTCCTGACCAGGCAATCCCCGTGAAAAAGAACCTTCTGGAATGGATTTGGTATGGCTTTTGCTACTCATCCTTGTGTTGCAGAGGTTTCTGTTAAGAGGAGCGATTACACTATTAACCACTAAAACCTAAATCTTCTTGAGTCAAATTACATCTAAATGTTTTTGAAAATACATGCATTGTTGGGGCAGAGACTTAAGCCTCATAAGGATGTATGGATGTTCTGAATTCCTTTCAGTCAGGTGGAAAAATCAGGTCAAACCACCACTTGATAGAGAAATCCAAGAAATCTCTCTTACAATGACTAACAGGTGCACAGTGACTAAATGGACGGTTTACAACATACCATTTTCAGCTCCATTACATGCACACGCTTCAGACTAAACGAGGTGCTCCAGGAACTGCGAGCTCTGCCAGATCATGTTTTCTCCTTTGCCATGCCTCCCCCCCCAAAATAGTGCTTCCTACTTCTTCAGATGGCCCTGTACCTTTAATTTTCTCATATGCTTCTTTCATTAAACCCTATTATAGTATGGCTGAGAACATCAACTACCCAAAGCCATGTTCCAATATGCCACTGAGGTATTTTGGGGGATATAGTTACAAGTATGCCATACAGCTGACACCTCACAGAAGAGAGCTCTATTCACATAATTGGTGGAGTCTCCACCCCCACCCCACATTCACAATAGCTGCCTTAGGAATTTTCCTCTTTATCATTAAAAGGTTTTCATGCTGATATTCTGCTCCCCTCCGCTTTCTGGGGAACGTTTCAGTTTAAAAGCTAGGAGCACTAAGCCAGCTCACAGTTTAAACTTCCTATTGTAAGCCATCTTAAAAGCAGCACAGCTTCCTCTTTAGCACTAAATACCATGACCAGGCTGCAGCTCATGCAGCTGAAAGAGTTGAGAGCCACTAGCTGAGACAAGCCCATCGTAGTCAAAATCCTGAACCAATTCAGAAGACACTCAATCCATTTGAGCATGGAGATCATAGTCTTCAGTATTGGCTTGGGGCCTACTCCCATGGTAACAACTCCTAACAGGGACACTATAGTGTAACAGGGGGATCAGTACCATAGAACTAGCATCATCTTATATAGGAATGCAGCAAGGACACTATTCAACCTAGTTTTGGGGTGGGAGGCAAACAGCAGTATTACACAGTATCCTGGCCCATTTCCATCCAATTATTGCCATCTCTAAAATCTTGGAGAAAACGGCATCAAGAGTGTTCCAGTAGTGTCATCTGAACAGAACCCCTCATGCAAAACCAGGGGACTCCTATCCTTTATTAGATCTTGGATAATTTACACCAAGTTTCCCCCAATTTTCTTGTAATTAAAACCTCTCTCAAACAAGAGACTATTCCACACCCCTGCAAATTCCTCCTCTCTTCTCCCAAACCTCCTACATTTTTGTTCCTTGAAAGCCTCCAATCTTTTGTTCCCAGACATCCCTTTTATTTGCCCCTTCAAAGTTCCCCATTCCTTTGTCCCCAAGAGCTCAAGAACTGACACAAATCATAACTTCCCCGTCTCTTCACACTTCCAGATCCCACTTCTCCACCCAGCCACCCCTCAACATCTCCTCTGGCCTTTGCAAGGTTCCCCCAGACCTCTTTGCTCTGCCTCCCCAGCTCTTCCCCAGGCTCTCTCTCACCCTCCCTAGGTCTATTTTGTGTGTGCAATTTCCCTCCCACCTGAAGGTTTTGATGTACATTTTTCCTCCTAAAGATGAGCTCACTGCTGGCAAGCCAGCTTCACAGATTCCTTTACATACTTATTACCCAAATCTTTCCTTTTGGATTAGTTATATTACATCTTAGCGTCGAGCTGTACAAGTTTAAGAGTTTAATACATTGATAGGAGACAGTACTGCAGTTCAGCGGAGTGCCCGGTAATACTCTGCATTTGGAAAGAGCCAAGCACTACTATATATAAATGGATTAAAAAAAAAAAAAAACCACCATATTAGGCAGCAAATGTGGGCAGACACCTATATTCTGGAGGAGCGTAGAGGATGCTGATTTGAGGGGTGATGGGAGGATATAAAAGACAGCCACAAAAATTTTACCTCAGGCAAGGCACAGTCCTGCAAGAAATAGGTACTGTCTCTTTACTGGGACAAACGCTAGCGCCACAAGATATTTTCTTATCTATGAAAAAAAGTACCAGACATCAGTAGTTGTGAGAGGGGAGTGATAGAGTCTTAGACGTTTGTATTTACAAAAGCCTCACGAAAAACAAATGCATTTTAGTTTAGATGTGTTAAGCCAACATGTAAACTTACTTAAAAGATTTTAGGTATCACACTTGGGCATTGTTTGTCTTTTTCAGCAGCCACTTCAATGAAGGAAGTCACTTGTCTGAATAGAAACTGCTC
Source organism: Emys orbicularis (assembly GCF_028017835.1). Lineage (NCBI taxonomy): Eukaryota > Metazoa > Chordata > Testudines > Emydidae > Emys > Emys orbicularis. Next base: position 55,474,705 of record NC_088691.1, read on the forward strand.
CATTAGACTAGTGCTTTTCTATTTCAAGTTCATCATATATATTACACAAGACTGTTTAGGAAGCTTTCCAGGCACACTTTACACTAATGGCACAGCCATCCGGAATGATGCACATCATAAGAGAAGGCTGTAACACTTAATGCTGAAATGGCTGCAACAAAAATATCTGGACAATGTCAGTGGCAATGGAAGGAAGCAGGAAAGAAAGCAAGAGTTCATCCTCTAGTGTTCTAGATTTTAGAGGTACTGCTCTTACCAAATTCAGAATTATAAAGCACTTAAAGTCTTACACAAGAGGCATTATACAAGTGGAAAGTATTAATGCTGCTGTATACCACCTGCTGGGCATTTTAGTAGATGGGGGAAAAGAGGAAGGAAGAAAAAGCGGTGGCTTCGTGTCAGTCTTACCCAGTTGTAGCATTTCTATTCCAGGTGCAGAGTCTGTCAGTCTGTCAGTCGAAGAATCAGAAGAATTTGAAAAAGTCTTAAAAAGAACAAGGAACCATTTAAATGTAATTTGGATGTGGATCAAAGCAACCTCACAGTCTACTCACTCAAATTAGAGTTAAACCATGCTATTCATCCAGTGACCCAGATTGACTGGTTTGGATCTTGGCAGAACATAGGTCTCTGCAGTTTCTACAAAGTGTCTTAAAAAAAAAAAAAAAAAAAAAAAAAAAACCCAACCTTTAGCTCCTACAGAGTCCACATATGCACCTTTTTAAAAATCCCACTTAAATGAGTTTGGAGCAAAAACCCCATTGACTTTACACTCATCCCCTGAGGTGCTAACACATAATGATCAATCTTGAATAAGGTTTTCTGATCCTTGAAAGACTTTTAGAATTACAGCAAGTGAACAATCTTTAGAGCAGTCTTCACATAAATTAAAGAACTGAGTTCTATCCTTGAATTCCTCTCAATTGTCTCCAAGACAACAACATCATCATCTTAAAACCAGCAGCTTGTTCCTTGAAAACAAAACTGTTTGTGTAAACTAGCAAATTTACATGCTATTTAGAAGACACACTAGAACATCTTAAGTCTCTTTGGATTGTCCTACTGGCGCTGATAAGGCAGAAGACTATAAACCAGATTGTCCAACCTAGCAATCGAAGAATCCAGCTCACAGACATGCAAGCTAAGTACAGTAACTCCCCACTTAATGTCCTCTCGCTTAACGTTGTTTCGATCTTACATCCCTGCTCAATTACAGAACATGCTCTATTTAAAGTTGTGCAATGCTTCACTATAACATCATTTGGCTACCTGCTTTGTCCACGGCTGGCAGCCCCCCTACGCCCCCCCAGCCCCTCCCCCCACTAGCAGACCCCGTGGATCAGCGCCTTCCCCCTCTTCCCCCTGCCCGCAGCAATCAGCTGGCTTGCGGTGTTCAGGAGGGAGGGGGGAGGAGCAAGGACTGGGCACGCAGGCTCCCCCTCCCTCCCGAACGCCGCAAACCAGCTGATTGCCGCGGGCAGGAGGGAGCCTGCGTGCCAAGTCCTTGCTCCTCAAGCCTCCCTCCTGCCCCCGAATGTCGCAAACCAGCTGATTGCCGGGGCAGGAGGGAAGGGGGAGGAGTGAGGATACAGCACACCTCCCCTATCCCTCCCCTGCCTCCTGCCCGCGGCAATCAGTTGCCTTGCCGTGTTCAGGAGGCAGGGGGAGCCTGCGCACCGAGTCCTCGCTCCTTCCCCCCTCCTTCCTGCCTCCTGAACACTGCAAGCCAGCTGATTGCCGCGGGCAGGAGGCAGGGGAGGGAGGGGGAAGGCATGAGGACACTGCATGCGGAGTAAGGGGGGGGGGGAGGGAGAAGAGAAGAAGAGGTGGGTTAAGGGTGGAGGTTTGGGGGAAGGAGGGGGCATGGGCGGGCCAAGGGTTGACCCCCCTGCCCCTGGTGCTTGCAGAGTAGGGGAAGCTGCCACTGCTGCTGTGCAACATGCTTCTCCTAGCCTACAGCACCTTCAGCCTCCTTGCCTGCCTCATTGACTCAGTGCCAGTGGGCTGTGCCTGTGTGGGGTAAGGCGGGGGCACCTCCCAACTATAGTACTATACAGCAAAAAAAATTCCCCTGGAACCCAAACCCGCCCCCCCACGATTTACATTCATTCTTATGGGGAAATTGGGATCATTTCACTTAAAGTCGCATTTTTCAGGAACATAACTACAACGTTAAGTGAGGAGTTACTGTAGAGGGGAGCTTTTGTACACTTTGCACCTAAATACCAGTTGTGTACACTAGCTGAAGGCATGTAAGTGTATCTAGTAGGGCCATTTATTCAGGAAATACTTATTCATATTAGTTACCAGGACAGGAGGCATGTGGACTCTTCAAATACAACAAGCTTGAGAGCAAAATCACACCACCATTTGTAGGAGAATATAAGAGTACAATATGTAAATTTAAAATACTGTAAAGATGTCCAGGAGTAAAACAGCAGAAGTTCAGTCTCAACAAGTGCTCCAATGGAGGATTCAAACTTGAATGAGGCAATACCTATGATCTTAAAAGTAACAGACCACCACCAGACCTTATGACCTTTGACCAAACCCAACTCTAAGCAGTCACTGAGTAGACTGGTCCCATTCATTTATTTTGTGTTGTATGTATTCAAACATTACAGCTAGAAACAATCTTACGCCCAGAATCCCCACTAACCTCATCCGTAGATTCTGCACTTTGAGCTCCATTACAAACGGATGTCTTCAGATACCTACTGGTCAGCTGGGATGGCAATTTAATTAGATTGGCAACTCCTTGTACAGTCTTCGTCAATTTAGAGATAACATAATCTAAAAAAAACAAAACAAAACAAAAAAAACCAGGGAGACCATAAAACATTTGGTCTACATAAGGATTTTTTCGCTTTTTAAATTCAAGCACTCTCAGCTAGAGTATCATTGCATGCAAAAGTTTACACTTCAGGTTATTCACAACATTATCAACCTTTTCAGGCTTTATTTACATGTATCCTTGACTGGTTGGGAAAACAGTAATCCCTTAAACTCTAGAAGACAAGCTTTTCAAAGACTATTTTTACTACTGAAAATACAAAAGCAACACGCAGCCAGCCTGATGGTAGCCCTCAAGGTTAGCAGTTATTTTTGGCTCCGTATCCTCTAGCAGAACAGGGTGTTTTTTTAAAGTCAGAAATTAAGTTATACTCTGGAGGTCAGCATTTATCTGAAAATAAGAGTATGATATTTAAGCATAGAAGTTTCATGCTATGTATTGTTCACAGATACTAGTTAAAATTGCTAAATACCAATTTGCTCTGTTTATGGAGACTTGTACACTGTTCAAAGTGAGGGGTAGTGATGGAACAAAAAAAGACCCTTTTATAATTTTGGTTTCGCCCAGGACTTTCTCCAACCCTCAAAAATGCATTAACTTATGATGATACCACTGCCACTAAGTGACAGCCAATATTCTCAGAGAGAACAGCAATGTCCTTTGTCAGGCAAAATAACTAAAGATAGATCTTACTTTTCATCAGTACTTGTGCTGTGAAGTAGACCTTAAGCAGAAAGGACTTCAGTGTCCACATCTCCATCTTTTCAGTCAAGAGATTGCTGACTAGTTAGGTCCATCTCAAGTCATTTCAGATAAAACAGAGCAGATATTGTTGCTAACTATCTAGTGAGTAAAAAGTGGTGGAGCTGCAGATTGCATGTGGGCTAGGGTGCAAACTAAGTGAAAAATGGGTCAGTATTAAGGGCACCACAGGGAAGTATTTTGGTGAGAGCTAATGGAGGTTAGTGGAAAGTGCAAGGCAAAAATAAGAGAGTGCCCTCTTCTTCCTCCCTATTCCTTCCCCTTTTTGGGAGAAATGGGGCACTTCTTTGTCAAGGACAGCATGTATCCATCCATGACAGCTTTGCTACACCCTCCTAGTCCCAACCTCTCCCCTTGTAATCTAGCTCTACTCTACCTCCTCCTCCCCTCCAACTCATGTTGAATGTATAACGTTTTCCCCAGGAACTCAACCTAGCCTTCCCAGCTCCCAACTCAGAACCTTCCCAACTCCATCGGCTCCCTGCAACCAGCTCCAAAACACCCAAACTCTCTCCCCTAGAAAGAAAAAACTCTGCCTCGCCTTGCTTAGCCTCTCAACAGCTCAGAATCCCTTCCCAAATCCCCCTTAGGCTCAGACACCCCCCACCACATGCAGAATTCTTTCCCACCCAGTTAAAAACAAATGTTATTTGTTTCAGAGTCAGGAAATAAAGAACAGATGCAGCAAGGAGCATATGATTGGGATTTGAAATGCATCAGAGTGTTATGCCCTGCTCTAGCCTCCTCCCTGCGCTTTCTGAAGTTTGTGCACTCAGGCCAGAAGTCCAGTGGCACTTTGTGTACTGCAGCACCAGACTTCTCTCCCCACCACAGTGGCAGCATGCAGTACAGCACCCTGCAGTAAATCAGCCACTTGCAGATAGAACATGGGTGGGACTTAGCCCCATTAGCTCCTGATGATCCCCTCTTGTGGCCATCTATACAACTAGAGTGCCTTTCTAGAAGGAGCAGGTGAGGAGCGGTTTGAAGAACCATGCAGGTTATTTCAATGTTCATAAATATACAAACAAAAGCTCTGGACTCCTGGGTACATGAGAAAGATCTAGTCTCTAAAAAAACATTACACAAGTAGTGAGATAAGCACTAATGCAATACCTAATCTTTGTCTTTTTGCTTGCCTCTGGTTAGGGTCCTCCACAGATGACTGAATGCTGAGGAAAGAACAGACCAAAGAGTTATTTGTAGTAATAGACACGTGTTCTAAATGAGTCCCCGCCCTTACAGTCTCCAAATACAACCCAAATTAGTTTACCTGCCCCCAGGGCATTTCTTTACAGCCAGCCCTCAAGACTGTATAGACTTCCATACAGAAATCTATTAAAGTCCCATAAGGCTGTAGCACTGCAGAACTGACCACCACAATCTGTGCACATACTAGGCAGGGTGCCAAAGAGTGCCCCATGTACTCACAGACATGACTTCATATAGGCACCTTAAGTAACGTGCCCCATATGCATCCAGTAACACACATTGGCAAAGGCACATTTAGGTAATGTAATTGTATACAGTTCATTTAAGTTTGTTACTAGCTGCAGATGTGTGGTGGGTAAAGTTTGCAATGCACGTGTGGGTAAAGTTTGTCTCCTCCCTCAAAAAAAGGAAATAGTTTTGTCAGCCTTAATACAATTAGGGTTAAATAGATATGTTTGTACACAGGATTAAGACCCTAAAAATCACTACATAATCTATATTAAATGAGTTAAATAGAATGCTGATTAGAATACAAGATATGAGAGAGAGATAGGAAAAAGCCACTACACTCGAATTCATAAACATTTAAGTTATACTTGTTGCTATGCCAGTGAAGTGACTGTTCTCATGCACCAGTTTCCTAAAGTCAGTCTCAGATACACAAGATGCTGTTTCAAAATGACAAAACTAGTTCATTATAAGAGCATAACCTTTTGCAAGACTTCAAGAATGCAAAGTTAGATCTTAAAGTTTATGTTCAATGGCTCCCTACCTGGTTTTAGAGAAGGTGGACTTCATATTTCCCCTTTTCTGGGAAGAGAGTGATTTCTTTCAAATGGTTTTAGTCCACTTCAGGTCAGGTCTATACCAGGGGTTCTCAACCTTTTTCTTTCTGAGGCCCCTCAACATGCTATAAAAAAAAAATCTACGGCCCACTTGTGCCACAACAACTGTTTTCTGCATATAAAAGCCAGGGCCAGTATTAAGGGGTAGCAAGCAGGGAAACTGCCTGGGGCCCCATGCCACAAGGGCCCCCATAAAGCTAAGCTGCTCAGGCTTCCGCTTCAGCCCCGGGCAGTGGGGCTCAGGGCCCAGGTCTTCAGCCCTGCACAGCAGGGCTTAGGCTTTCTGCCCTGGGCCTCCGTGAATCTAACACTGGTCCTGCTTGGCGGACCCCCTGAAACCTGCTTGTAGCCCCGGACCCCTAGTTGAGAACCACTGGTCTATACTGCAATCTTTTGCCAGCTGGCTGTCTCGGTCACGGGTGTGATTTGTGACCAACATAGCTATGGCTACAAAAAGTCTTGTGACATGGTAGTACCAGCAAAGCTGTACTATTGCTGATCTAGCTTCTCAGTCGTAGTATGAGGTCTTGATATCACATATTATCTCATTAGTTCCATTCTGGGTAAAACATCTCTCCTGTGTTTCCTATTCCTTTCTTATGCAGTACTAATTTGCTATGTGCTTTACAGATAAGTTCGAAGATAATATGGTGAGCCAGGAGTTAACAGTCAATAAACATGCAGTTAAAGATGCAACAAGCAGCAAGGATTAAACCCCACCATTCAATTGCCATCTTTATTAATCTATTGTTTGGGAGAGAGTTTAATAAACTATTTCCAAGCCCTTATTTAGAAAGTTTGATGGTCTCTTTAATAATGCTTACTTTTTTCACTTTTTAATTCTCATTGTTCTATTGTTCCTCCTGTTTTAGTATTCAATAGGACTACTGATGCAAATACCAACACAGGGTTGAAAGACTCAACATTTGCAAACATAATATTTGCATTTGGTTTCTTTGCAGTGTTGTAGCCATGTTGGTCCCAGGATATGAGACAAGATAGGTGAGGTAATATTTTTTATTGGACCAACTTCTGTTGGTGGAAGGGACAAGCCTTTGAGCTTCACGGACTTGCTCTTCAGGTCTGGAGAAGGTAAACCAGAGTGTCTAAACCCAATACAAGTTGGGACAGATTATTAAGCATATGGGGTTCATACATGCTGTAGAAGCCCACTTAAAGTGAGCAATAAGGGTTAACAGGCAGCGAGGTGTGTTACAACTTCTTGTAATGAGCTAAAAAACAGTTTCTCTGTTAATTCCATGTTAATTCTGTTAAATTCATATCTCTGTTAGACACTAAGTTCCCAAACTTGTCTTTTGAAGGTGTTGTGCAGGTTTCCTTTGAGGATGAGGACTGAGATTTCAGAAACTGACGACTCCATATCTGACAAGTGCTCACCCATAGGGAATATGGTGTTTTTTGCCGTTATTTTTCTGAGAGCGTTCATTCGAGCGCACAGGAATTTTCTGGTTTCACCCACATTGTTGTTGGGGCATTTGATGCCTGGATGAGGTATGGATTGCAATTGTCTGATACCTTGTACAAGTTTCAAGTGTGGGGTGATAGGTGACGAGGGTGTGCGGTCAGTGGGTTTATTTTTCTCTCTCTGTATTAAAGCAGGTTCTCAGGGTATTTGGGTGTCCCTTTTCCATGATGCAATCTACTTCTCTGTTGGAGTGTCCTTGTTCGGTGAAAGCAGTTTTAAGGAAGTATAGGATATACACCTCTCTTCAGAGAGAATTCTGTAGTGCCTGGCTGTAGCTAACAGATTTGTTGGTGTGTTGGGGCGGGGGGGGAGGAGGAGAAGGACGGAAGAGAGAGGAGGAGGAGAGGGTGTTTGCTGGATCTGTGAAGGTAATGGTGGTGATCCATGTGTTTCTCGTAAATAGTCTTTGTAGGGTTCCATTGTTGAAGCTCACCATGGTGTCCAGGAAGTTGATGCTGGTGTGGGACTGTTCTGGAGAGTTTGATGGATGGGTGGTGGTTGAAGTTATAGAGGAAATCTATGGAGGGAGTTTAGATCATCTGTTCAGAGAATGAAAATATCATTGATGTATCTCAGTGTATATCATTGGTTTCATGGTGCATTCTTCCAGAAATTCTTCCAGGTGGCCCATGAAGAGGCTGGGGTATTGGGGGAGCCATCTAGTCCAAAGCTTAGGAAAAGCCATGGGTACTAAGTATTCATTGTTAAATGCGAAGTTGTTGTGAGAATGAAATGGATGAGTCTAGTGATGAGTTTAGGCCAGATTTCCAAGTGTTGTACGTTCTCTTGTAGATATGAGACACAAATAGCAATGCCATCATGGGGAAGGATGGTGGTGTACAGGGAGGTGACAGATAGTAATCTGTGGGAGGTTGCTAATGTTGTAGAGTTTCTGGAAGGAGTTAGTAGTGTTTTGGAGGAAGCTGGCCCTTTCTGTGGTAAGTGATCTGAGGTGGTGAGTGGTTTCTGTAAATCCTGATATTCCTTCAGTAGGAGTGCTATGGCCAGATATGATGGGTCTGCCTGGGTTCCCTGGGGAGGCATGTAGAAGGTTCTGGGGAGTGGGTTTGCAGGGAATGATGTAAAGTTTTTCTTGCAGTTGTTAGGGAAGGATTCGATGGTATCTTTACATTCCTGTGTGAACTGGTTTCTTTAGCTTTCAACTGAAGTTTTAAGTCACTGTTTGCATAAAATCTTTAAAATGCTGAGGCTAATTCTAAGTGAAAATTTCAGAATACAAAGGCCAAGATTTTCAAGTGATTAGTAATCCTGGGTGCTGCAATTTTTTGACACCCTACTTGAGACACTCTGAAGGAGTCTGATTCTCAGAGGGCGGGCACTCAGCGCTTTCTGAAAGTCAGATGCCCCCTTGAAGTAAATATCATGTTAGAGCTCCAAAGCCACAAGAAAAGGGAAGAGCCTGACCAAGTATGGCTTCAGCTTGTTTGTTCTTATTTTTTATCCTTTATCATAAGTGTGCTGCCATCATACTTGACCTAAACTTCTGAAATTAACCTGTCAAGTAAGGGGATCAGATCAGAAGAAGGCAAAGTAATCAAATGAAAAACTTTAATACACTACTGTCCCCTCTTCACTTCTCCCAAGCTCCAACTAGGGCAGGGCTCAGCAACCTTTGGCACGCGGCCCACCAGGGTAAGCCCCCAGGCAGGCCGGGCCGGTTTACCTGCCGCGTCTGCAGGTTCGGCCAATTGCAGCTCCCACTGGCCATGGTTTGCCGTTCCAGGCCAATGGGACTGTGGGAAGGGCGGCCAGCACATCCCTCAGCCCACGCTGCTTCTCACAGCCCCCACTGGCCTGGAGCAGCGAACCGCAGCCAGTGGGAGCTGCGATCGGCCGAACCTGCAGACACAGCAGGTAAAGAAACTGGCCCAGCCTGCCAGGGGGCTTACCCTGGTGGGCCATGTGCCAAAGGTTGCCAATCCCTGAACTAGGGACTAATTCACCTCCACTACCTATTTTTCCTAGTTACTTATAAGGACCTCTAACAGGGTATGACTGCCCTGTAGCACTCCCTGCTGTCTACGTGTGGCATCTCCCCAGTGTTTTCTGGCTCTCCCAGGGTTCAAGCGGCTCAGCCTCCAAGTGGTTCACTGAGTTCAATCCTTTTTATCCTTTTGGGATATCAAATCCTGACAAAAAGCCCCAAACAAACAGAAGGTGGTTCTGGCATTCAGGGTTTCTCTGAAACCTGCCTTCTGGTCCCTATTCCCCATACCTTCTGGGTTACCTTTCACCTCTGGGTTTCCTTCAAAAGGAGCCCCAGCCCTCCGAGCGGACTAGTTCAGGCAGTTACTATCTCTTCTCATTAACCCAGGAGCCCCAGCTCTCCTCCTTTGAGCTAGGATGGAAGTTAGCCAGTTGTAGGGCCTTAGCCAGCTTCTCCCTCAGCTGAACCCTTCCACCTCCCCAATTAGTCCTCAGGCTCAGAGGGTTCTGTGGGCCAGTCTTCTCCTGCTGGTGTCTGCCCTGCTATGAAGGAAGAGGTATTTATTGCTGGTCCTCTTCTCCCAGCTCATCCCCAACTGGCTGGGTGAGAAGGGAGCCTTGACTTGTCCTCTCTGCAAGCCCTATGCCCTTAAAAACACAGTAACAGATTTCCTTCCAAGTACCTGGGACTGCTTCCTCTCTACCAATACCTCCTACATCCATGTGTGTCTGTCTTGGACATTTCAAAATCCTAAAAAGGGCCACACCATGTGATGGAGTGGGCTAACCTCAAGACACTACTGCCCTTAAGAGGGCAGGCTACCCTGTCATAGGCCACATAGAACTTGTATCTGAGCACCTCACACTCTTTAATCACATCACCAGTTAGGTAAGGAAGTGCTATTAACCCCCATTTTTCAGATGGAGAACAGACGCCCAAAGAAACTGAGAAAGTAAATGACTCAGCCCAGGTTTCACAGGAAGCACATGGTGAAGCAAGTTCTTGAACCTAACATTCAAGTTCCAGGCCTCTCTGCCCTTACACTCGGCCATCCCAACTCTCACGTAGAGAGGACTATCAAATGGCCAATATAGATCCAATAACTGTGCGTAAGACATGGGCTAGGTCTACACTACCCGCCTGAATCGGCGAGTAGAAATCGACCTCTCGGGGATCAAATTATCGCGTCCCATCGGGACGCGACAATCGATCCCCGAATCGACGCTCTTACTCCACCAGCGGAGGTGGGAGTAAGCGCCGTCAACGGGAAGCCGCAGAGGTCGATTTTGCCACCGTCCTTACAGCAGGGTAAGTCGGCTGCGATACGTCGAATTCAGCTACGCTATTCGCGTAGCTGAATTTGCGTATCTTAAATCGACCCCCCCCTCGTAGTGAGGACGTAGCCATGAATGAAGAGAAGTATATTTTTTGGTCCATAATATAAATATATTGAATATGTGAAAGCAGAGGATTTTTAGGCAAAGTCTACTTCTTTAAAGCACCATTCTATTCAGTGCATTTTGTATGGCCTGGTAGTTCCTACATAGCTGGAGTAGGACAGAGGTCCAAAGTATCCTTGTGTGTCAACAGCTCAATTTCAGCAAGTGAGCAAAGTCAGTTCACCCTTTTAATGAAAACTGACAGCACATTTCCCAGCAGACAGAGCATTATCAGTTAAGGCCTGGTCTACACCTAAAACTTAGACTGACCGAGCTACATCACTCAGGGTATGAAAGATTCACACTTCTGAGACACACAGTTAAGCTGACCTAAGCAGGAATATAGACACCGCTACGGCGACAGAAGAATTCTCTCGACCTAGCTACCACCTCTCAAGTGAGTGGATTCACCAGTGACAAAACCCCTTCTATCACTGTCGTGTCTACACTGCTGTGCTGCTGCTGCGTTGTAGTGTAGCCATACCCTAAAGTAAAAGCCTTTTCTATGCTATATTCACTGTACAATGTTCACAGTTGTCAAATATTTAACTCTGTGGTAAGACAATTCAAGTATTTAGCTCTTCTGTTCAAGTTAATTTTCCCTCTAGTTTTCACAGAGTATTCAACAGTTGGGTGATTGTCATCTTGAGATTTTGTCCATTATTAGGTGTTCAATTGTGTGCCAAATTAGGCTCTGATCACTGAGCACTACTAACTGCCCCTTTCCCTTCAACAGTTTGAGTGTAACTTCTGAGGGTTGTCTACACTAGAAATGATAGCAGCTTTGCTGTTGTAGCATTGACACTTATTACAGCAATGGAAGAGGTTCTTCTGTCACAGAAGTAAGTCCGCCTCTCTGAAAAACAGTAGCGAGGTCAATCGAAAAATTCTTCCATCAACCTAGCGGTGTCTACAATGGGACTTAGGTTGGCTTAACCACATTTTTCACAGCTTCAACCAATGTAGTTAAGTCAACCTAACTTTGTAGCATAAACCAGGCCTGAAGAAGAAAGTCAGAAATTCTCAAGCATAAATTCCGACTTTAAGGCCAGAAGACACCATCATGAGTCCAGTCCGACTTCCTGCACATCATGGCTGCAGAACCTCACCCACCCACTCTAGTAACTCAGCCAGAGATTATGGGTCTATTACCGAAGTCCTCAAATCTTGATTTAAAGAGTTTAAGTTAGAGAATCCACCATTTACTCAAGTTCAGCAGTTCTCAAACTGTGGGTTGGGACCCCAAAGTGGGTCATGACCCCATTTTAATGGGGTTGCCAGCACTGGCTTTAGACTTGCTGGGACCCAAGGCCAGAGCTGAAGCCAAAGCTCGAGCCCCACCACCCAAGATCAAAATCCAAGGGTTTCAGCCTTGAGTGGTGGGGCTCAGGTTACAGGCCCCCTGCCTGGGGCTGAAGCCCTTGGGTTTGAGCTTTGGCCTCCCAAATCCAGGGCGGTGAGGCTTGGGCTTTGGCCCCACTGCCTGGGGCAGGGGGGCCTGGGTAGGCTCAGGTTTTGGTCCTCCCTCCTGGGATCATGTAGTAATTTTTGTCATCAGAAGGGGGTCACGGTGCAATTAAGTTTGAGAACCCCTGCTCTAGTTCAAGTCAGCAAGTGACTTGTGCCCCAGGCTGCAGAGGAAGGTAAAAAAGCCCAGGGTCTCTGCCAATCTGAGTTGGGCAAAAATTCCTTCCTGACCCCATATATGGCAATCAGTTAGACCCTGAGCATATAGGTGAGACCCACCAGCCAGACACCTGGAAAAGAATTCTCTGTAGTAACTCAGAGACCTACCCATCTGATATCCTATCTCTGGCTGTTGAAGTTATTTGCTAAGAGCAGTCACAGATGGATGGGTCATCTGTCATTATAGGCAATCATACCATCCCCTCCAGTTTTGAAATCAGTTAGGTTTTTTGATCCCCACTGCTCCCCTTGAAAGGCTGTTCCAGAACTTCACTCCTCTGATGGTTACAGGAGTAACAATAGCCAATAAGCAAAGACCAGAAAGCAGGAACCCTGAGTTTACTTCCCACTCCGTACCTCCCCCAAAAAGACACTAGATATCACCTATCTTTCACTGTCACAATTTAACCTTTATCACTGGCTTGATGGAGGGAGGAGTAAGGACCACATGTCAGATAGCATTTGAAATGCAAGCTAAAAAACTGGATCAGGATTTTAAACTTAGACGATCCAGATGTAGGAGCCAGCACCCCCAGTAAGCCAACGTTAGTGTCCCTCCTGCTTTGACAGGACAGTGCCCATCAATGTTCATCACTGTAACATGTATTTTACTTTCTTTAATAACAGTACAAAAAAGCCAGGCTTTATATTCGTGGAACAACCCTTACATATACGTACGTAAGATCAGGCCCTGTCCTTTTCATACCCTTTTTTCCAATCAGTGTGAAGGGCAGTTGGTTGGGACATACAACTTAATGCTGTAAAAAAGAAGTCAAATTTTCATTTGTTAATTCCAAAGAGATTAATACTGCACTCCAGATGTACAGTACAATAATGGTTAAGTGTGTTTCTCCCTCCCTTATTTAATCCCCCTTGCCCAACCCTAATCCATGGCTTTTCACCCTTCTTCCATTGTAGCAGCACTGCCTATGCTTTGCATACTACATTCTGCTCCTGATGTGCACATGTAACAGGTAAAACAGGAAATGAAGCACTGATCAAGAACAAAAACCAGCTATAGAACTAAGGGGCTCCAATGCAGGGTCTCTCTCCAGAAGAAAAGACAACCATCAAGAGAGACTTTTGGTAAAGCGCCCTCCCCTCTAGCAATCTGACATTTCCTAATTTTTGAATGCTTGACTTTGCAACCTAAACAGATTTCTTGTCACAGTTTATAAAAAGTGAGACTGTTTTTCTATGTTGCTTTTTTTTAAAAAAAATTGCGTGCAGCTAATCCCTTCCTTACTTCCTCTTTCAAACCTCGGAGTTTAAACCCACCAACACAGACCTCTGCCACTTAAGCCAGAGGACTAACTACATTAGCTGGCAGCAGAAGAAAACTTTTCTGTGGACTGCCCCACTAGACAAGGACACATAACCAAGTGCTTTGACATTACATATGCATGAGCAGTCCTTGTTTCAGTGTTACATATGCACAAATAGCCCACAATAAATATTTGTCACACAGACAGCTAGAGCTTACAGTGGAGTTTGTGGGAGGATAAGAATTCCCTCCTCATTTCTTTTTTCTAGAAACAGTCTAGAGAGAATAAGGATGGATGAAGTTGGGCTGTTATACAGTGTAGATGGCAAGGAGATTAAACAGGATCTGGGTATGGCCCAAAAATTAAATGAATATTTTGCCTCTGTTTTCCATAAGGATAATATGGAACATGGGCTCAAAGGCAGGATGGCTAATGGAAGTGAATGCACAGAAATGGAAATTACCACATCGGAGGTGGAAGAAAAACTTAAAGAGCTTAATGCACTCAAACGGGGAGGGGGTCGGGGGGGGGGGGGGGGGAGGGGAAGAGACTAGAAAATTTCCATCCCAGAATTCGGAAAGAACTGGCACATGAGATTGCTAGTCCAGTAGCAAGGATTTCCCCCCCCCCCTTTAAATCTATTCAGGGATAGCTATTCAGTCATATGGTACTAACATCCTACCTATATTTAAGAAAGGAGAGAAAGTTATCCAAGCAATTAGACCTGTTAGTCTCACTTCAGTAGAATGCAAGGAACAAACTGTGAAAGAAAAAATAATTCAATTCATGGCAGTAAATAGGAAAGGGGCTGGAATGCAACCCTAGTTTACCAAAAGTAGATGATTCCAGGCTAACCTGATCTTTTTTGGTCAGCAATGTGCAAATTAAATTTGCTGATGAAACAGTCAGGAGGCATCGTCAAAAGAGGATTGGAATATTGTATAAGAAGATCTGGATGACCTTGAAGGCTAAAGTGACAGAAATGGGATGAAAGTCAATAGTCCAAAGTGTAAGATCATGCACTTAGGGGCTAATAATTTCTGCTACACCTGGGGGCTCATCAGTTGGAAACAACAGAGGAGAAAGACCTTGGTGTGTGGAAACCTCATTTGGAATACTGTGTACAATTCCAGTCACCCATATTCAGGAACAATGAATTCAAACTGAAGCAGATGCAGAGAAGAGCTACTGCAGAGGGCTCATCTTATGATAGGAGACTTGAAGATCCTGGCTTGTTTAACTTAACAAGAAGGCTGAATGGATCTGATTACCTCTCTCTCTTTTTTTTTTTTTTTTTTTTTTTGAGAGCAAACACCCAAGAGGGTGAAGACTTTGGCACAAGGGGGGGGAAAAAAAAAAAAAAATCAAATCAGTAGAAACTGGCCATGAACTAATTCAGCCTGGAGATTAGAACGTTTCTAACCCACAGAGGAGTGAGGCTCTGGAACCGCCTCCCTGTACAAATTGTAGGGGCAAAACAACTTAATTAGTTTTAAGAGAACTGGACAAATGTGTGTGAGAGATTATACAGAGTTGCTTCTAATAGTAGGGGGCAGAGCTCAGCAGCACTGGCACTCACTTCTGGTTACATGTTCCTAAAAGCTCATGATTCAGGGCTTCAGCCAGCCACTGCGGGCATCAGGAAGGATTCCCCCCTGCACCTCCTCCTCCCAACACACACTCATTCTGAGGTACAGTGTTTGGTCTCCTTCCTCTGAAGGAAGGATCAGTGATAGCCACAACTGAACATGAGACATTGGATGGGGCACTGAGCATATTATCTGAGGTGCTTGGCTGGCTCTTTCTTGCTCCCACACTCAGGGTCCAACTGATCTCTATATCTGGTGTTGGGAAGGAATTTTTGCCCAGGTTAGATTGGCAGTGACCATGGGGATTTTTAGTCTTCCTCTGCAGTGTATGAATGCAGGTCATTTGCCAGGATTATCTGTTTCTCTCACAATCATTTCCCTGCCATTCCAAGAGCCTCAGGTGTTGGTGCACATCAGTCCCTCCTAGTCTCTCCCTGGGACACAACAGTTTAGTCTCCTGAGGGCTGTAATACTTTGGTCTAATTCTGGTTGTTGGGTATGGTGAATAGGTGCGGGGTGGTGCTGGTGGTCTGAGATACAGGAGGTCAAACTAGATCTGATGGTCCCTTCTGGCCTTGAACTCAATGACTTTGACAGAGGGGCTAAGTAGCCTAGAGTTGGATCTTCCACAGTAGAGTTCTGGATTATATTCCCAGAGTGTGTAACCTGTGAGGCCATGCTTGCTTTGTGTGTGAAGCCTTTGTAACTCTTAATATGTTTTAGTAGAGGGAGAAGTCTAAGTTTCAGTGCAACTGGTCATCCCGTAAGCCAAAGGGTATTTTGAGGAGAATATTTTTGTTTTCAGCCTCTGGCACCAGAAGTGAATTTCCTGCTCTACTACATGCTTTAGCAGTTATTCTGTTTTTGGATGCCAATAGAGCAAGGACATTCTAAATTTGCCATGAAGGATTTAATCTTTTGCCGCTCAGTAACCATGCAGCAAGATTAATAGCCAAAGTACAGTAACTCCCCACTTAACATCCTCTCGCTTAACATTTGTTTCGATCTTACGCCCCTGCTCCATTACAGAACATGCTCATTTAAAGTTGTGCAATGCTCTGCTAGTCGTTTGGCTGCCAGCTTTGTCCACAGCTAGCAGCCCCATTATCAGCTCCTCTACACACCCACCCCCCCCCCCCCCCGCGCCCTGGCAGACCCGCGGATCAGCACCTTCCCCCCTGCTCCCCCCTCCTCCTGAACACCAGCTGGTTTGCGGTGTTCAGGAAGGGGGGGGGGCAGGGAGGGGGAGGAGGAGGAGTGAGGACTCAGCACACAGGCTCCCTCTCCCTCCCTCCTGAACGCCACAAACCAGCTGATTGCTGCAGACAGGGGAGGGAGGGGGGAGGAGTGAGGACATGGCATGTGGAGGAAAGGGGTAGGAAGCAGGGAGGGGAAGAAGTGCGGGTTAAGGGTGGGAGCTTGGGGGAAGGGCGGGAGTGGGCAGGCCAAGGGTTGAGCCCCCCCCACCCCTGGTGCTTGCACAGTAGGGGCCGCTGCCGCTGTGCAACATGCTTCTCCTAGCCTATGGCACCTTCAGCCTCGTCTGCCTCATTGTCTGCAGTGCCAGGGGGCTGTGCCTGTGTGGGGTAAGGCAGGGACACCTCCCATTGCTTCATACTCAGCAATGATGATTGTAGTATTAAATTGGATCTTTAAAATTGTTTAAAACTTATAACTGCATTAAATTGCTTGTTTGAAATGTATATAATGCCTTTTGTCTGGCAAAAAAAATTCCCTGGAACCTAACCCATCCCCCCCATTTACATTAATTCTTATGGGGAAATTGGATTTGCTTAACATCGTTTCGCTTAAAGTCACATTTTTCAGGAACAGAACTACAACATTAAGTGAGGAGTTACTGTATTATAAATGCTTCTCAAAATAGCAGGCAGACTGCCTTCTTACTGGCAACTTAATGAAACTTTGGAATTTCTGTCACTACTACATTTGGGATTATTAGGATTTCATCCACTGACTTCAGCCTTTGTAGAATCTTCTGGTTGAGCAAACTGGAAAACATACAGAAGCTGCTTAGGCCATCTCTATGAGTGCACATGCATCTGCTCTTCATTACCCACAGGGATGCGGTTATTCCCTCAGGTAAGAAGGAAAATTTGACGCTTACTCCAAAAACTTCAGGGCCTTGACTACGTGAAAAAGTTGCAATTTAAAGTTGTGATCTTTAACCTGCTTTGGTTAGACTAGTGCACACCTCCATATAGGCATGCTTCATTTGGTTTAAAGTGGCTTTATTTCAATTTAACCTAAACCAATTCCTACACAACTTAAGATATACCAAAATAAGACTGGTTTGAACTAATAGATTGCCACCTCAGCCTTTTGCACTGGTTTAAATTTACATTACATTAAACCAGTTCAATTTTCTCCTATAGACAAGGCTCACTATATAGGTATTCAGCTGTCTGTTCAGGCTCCCTCTCCCTGATGTACAATTTCCACAATGATTTTCCTTTGATATGCAATGCCCTCTCCAGCAAGAGGATTCTCTGCTCAGTTTAGGTCAGGATAACACCAAATCCCAACAGAAAAACCACTGATCCCTATAATACCTTCAAGGCCGATCTAGTCTATTGCTGCATTGACTACTAGGAACTGGAAGCTCACAGTGAAGTCTGGAAGCACTACCAGATGCATGCCTGTTAGACAGCTGATAAGCAAACAGTTCTAACCATAAAGCCCTCTATTGATGTCTGATAAGCTCATGCCCCAGCTGGTGAGGCTCTTTTCTTGTTAAGCACCCCTTGGAACAGACAAAATGGTGAGCTCTTTAAGGTGCTTTGCACATCCTGCCAGAGATAAAGGGCCTCAACTACCAAAACAAAAAATAACAGGAGTACTTGTGGCACCTTAGAGACTAACAAATTTATTAGAGCATAAGCTTTCGTGGGCTACAACCCACTTCTTCGGATGCATATAGAGTGAACCATATATTGAGGAGATATATATACACACACATACAGAGAGCATGAACAGGTGGGAGTTGTCTTACCAACTCTGAGAGGCCAATTAAGTAAGAGAAAAAAAACTTATCAAACTGTCTGTACTGAGCCATCTTGATTATCACTTCAAGTTTTTTTTCTCTTACTTAATTGGCCTCTCAGAGTTGGTAAGACAACTCCCACCTGTTCATGCTCTCTGTATGTGTGTGTATATATATATCTCCTCAATATATGGTTCACTCTATATGCATCCGAAGAAGTGGGTTGTAGCCCACGAAAGCTTATGCTCTAATAAATTTGTTAGTCTCTAAGGTGCCACAAGTACTCCTGTTATTTTTGCGGATACAGACTAACACGGCTGCTACTCTGAAACCTACCAAAACAAAGCTTGTTTTCCAATATGACCAATCATGGGACAAACTTTGGAAGAGGCCTCATGTTATTTTCATCTTGATGCCATCACCACCATTGATACAAAATTTGTATCCACATCCAATCCACAAAAATAGTCTGTGGATATCCACATCCATGGATACAGATGTAAAGCAGATATCCCCAGATTTGCCAGGGCTCTAACAATCACATCTTCAGGCTTTAATACTTTTTGAAAAGACTATCCTTTAATCACATCAATCAGTACTTCCAAATGTGTTAAGCCTGTAGCGTGTAAGAGTTCAAATTCTGAACTTGTCAAAAGCCACGTCTCTGCACAAGTCCTCTTGCTTACTTGGTAAGGTGCTGAGGACACTAGAAAATGCTGGACTCAAGAATGCATGTGGATCCTTTTTCCTTAACCAGCATACTAATCAGAGCTACAACTAGCACTACCAAATGTCTGAATATTCTGGGAAACGCACTACTCACAATGGACCTGAATACAAACTGCCATAGTACAATCTGAGAAAATTTGAGTCTTCCTAATCAGACTAGGAAACAGGCATCTGCAGGGCCTGTGAAAGCCAAGTTCTTAAGTGAGTATAAACAGTGAACATTGAAACTAGTATTCCCAGTTGGTTCCTGTTCATGCACCAGTTGGTTCTCTGAAGTTGAGTGCAGTGTTAATATCACTTATTTCAAAATAAATAGGAAAGTTAGGTTCCTGGAGTTATACTTTTCTTAAGAACCTTCTCCACAGCTTCTGTTTCTAACAGAAGTCAGATGCTTCTTCCATACTACTACTTTTGGAAGAAGGAACATGACTCAGAAACAAAAGTGACAGGTGAAGTATAAAAGCTTAGTTCAAAAATGGAGGTGCTGTAACCTTGGGCCTGGACAGCCTCATGAACTCAAAAGTCAGGAGTTTAAAATCCAGCACAGGATTGTGGATGTGCAGGAATTTCTTCTCCTATTACACACACCAGTCTTGCTACTTCCCCAGAGCAAGACTGAAAATGAAGCTCAACATGGAAAACTAAAGAAAAACAAGATTAACACAGATCCAGTTGGAGTGAGAACATTAGGAAGCAGTAACATTAACAGAAAACTAAGGGTTATGGACAGAAAACTGGGCCCACGTTTGCAATACAATACAGCAGTAAAGAATAATACAACTTTGGATTTTATAGTCAAGTGCATCAGGTCAGAGCGGGAGGCAACTGTCCCTCTCTACAGTGCTCTGGCTTGATCCCAGCCAGAATACTGCATTCTGGTACTGAGGTAAATGCCAAAAGGACAAACTGAAGGAAATTCTGAGAAAAGCAATAAGAGTTACAGGTGGGGGGGGGGGAGGGGGAGGCAGAGAAAAGGGGAGAGGCATGCAAAGAGGAAAACATTTTTAATTTTCCCTCCTAAATAAATAATGTTGCATAGGAATCCTAAGTAGACAGATATGATCAAACCTTTCAGACACTGGGAAACTTAACACAAAAGGAAGGAGAATGAGCAGTACAAGGGGATATAACTGCAATTAATAGGATAAAAAAAATCAAGTTCAGGCTGAATATCAGGGAAAAAAAGATTTGTGACAGTGATATTTCAAACCTCCCCCCCTTTGAGATATTTAAAGCGAACAGAATAAAGCACTAGATAGTATCCTATGAACCAGAGTCTTGCTCCTCTAACATCAATGGTTCAATTTCTCATACTGCCCATCAGTCACTTTTTACAGAGTTAGTAGTGTCTAGGTTCCTGCACAGGTTATGCACATAAGGCTTTCTTCATGGTTCGCTGCAGGAGTGGGAGTAGAGTGAACAAGACTGTTAGTTTAAACAACTATGATTTTGAAGGGTAAAGATGATCGAGGAGCAAATATACACAAGGTGAAAAGACAACCAAAAATTCTCAGCAGAAAAAAAACGAACAAAAATTATGTAGTTCCCAGTAAACACTTTGAGGCTAGCAGTTTAACACTTCTAGTCAAAGGGACACCAACAACTTCAAAGTCACATCTGTCAGATGATTTACCACCTAACAGCCAAGATTACTATAACTGAAGTATGCAAAAAAAAAAAAAAAAACCCACCACACCACACACACCACTTTTTCAGTTGTATCACTTGTGTTTTTGAGTTGTGTCCAATCAGTGTAATTGTTTCCTCTATACAGTCAGTTCCTACTTTTATTTGTTGGGTCTTACACACAGCAATAAGGGAGTGAAACACTTTTTTCCACACACACACACACACACACACACACACACACACACAAAAGTTAAATCCATAAGAGGCAACAGGGAACACCTGTTCAAGTTCTTAAAGGTAGCCTTAAACTAAATACAGTATTCCTATTTAGATTTCAAGTTGAATTGGAACTTAATTGATTTAATTGCCAAACATTCCAAAATAACCTTCTACTATAAAGTTTTTGAAACAAACATGAATCAAGCCTTGTAGAGCATATAATATTCTTTACAATGTATTCTCCAACTCTGGGAATTCACAAAATAATTGCTTTCACCTTCAGAGCAATTAGACAGTCAGACATACTCAATAGGCTAGGCATATACCTACCTCCGCCCCCAAATTCATAAGCCATGTTTGCCTTCATGAAAGACAGTCAGACAGTTCTCCCCATACCAATGACAGATCAACTATTTAGGACCTTATTTAGGTCTTCATTAGGTCACCTATATTAGCTCAACATGAGGTTCAAATGTCTGTTAAACATTTTCAAATACATTCCATTAATCAGTGATCATGGGAAGCAAATTACATGCAACCACAAAGAGTTGGGGGGTGGGGGGTTCCCACGAGAAGCTGGGCGGTTTGCTGGTCGATGGGAAGCGGCTGTGGGAAGTCTGGGCAGGGCCACCTTAGGAATGTTACAGCCCTAGAGAAACTGGAGTAAGTGCATCCCAAGCCCGGCAGAAGCAAGAGGCTTTGCTATTTCGATTATGCAGGGTCTGGGTTTGAGGCCGAAGGCGGACAGGCTCCAGGCGCGGGGGTGCGAGGCTGCAGCGCTGCTGTACGGTGCGCCAAGGCGCAGCAAACCCGCTCCCTGCTCCAGCAGTGTCCCGTGGCGGTGGGGAGCAGACCCGGCCGGGCGCAGGCGGCAACTCCAGGGTGCTGCAGCAGAAGACGCTGGCGTCCAACTCTCGGTACAACAGCAGCCTCCGCGTCCGTTCCCACGCCGACGGCTCAGGCTGGGGCTCGAGCACGGAACAGGCTCGAGCCAGACCAAGCCCCCGGCCCCTCCCCCGCCATGGTCCAGTACACGGTGCCGAGAGCGCGGGGACCCGCCGCTGTGGGGGAGGGGCTGCAGAACCGCCCGCCGAGCCCCGGAGCATCCGCCAAGCAGCGAGACTCACTGACCTGTGGTACCGTCTCTTCCGCGGGGTGGGGGGCGGCGTGTCCCGGCGGGGGACGCTGGGGAAGAGCAGGGAGCGCAGCGCTTCCACCAGCCATTTGTACATAGGCCTCAGCCAACGGAGGCGGAACTGCGTCTAATCCCCGCGACTGCGTGACGTCACGGACAGAGCCCTACCCCCAGCAGCGGCGCGCTCCTAGCCTGCCGTCCGAATCGCCTCTACCTGCGCGAGATCGCCCCGCCCAGCAACGCCCTCCTTAGTGGCCTGTTCGGCTGTGATTGGGGGAGAGAAGGGAGAGGCGGGGACTGAGCGCCGCCAGCGTCTGCGTCACCTTTGCTGTGGGAGCGCGCGCCTCAGGCCCAGGGTGGGGTGACCCGTGCTCCGCACCCAGTCCGTCACCGACCCCGGCGCCCAGCCACTGGCCGAGTCAGGTCACCGCTCGCCCTTGCCGCCGCTATCAGCACGCCCACAATCCGTCCCCCACAAACACGCCCCTCCCCCTGAACAGCACCCCCACACCAACACCCCACCCTTACTTCCCCTCACCTCACACCCTTCCCCCAGCACCACCCCCCCCCCAGGCACCCACCTGTCTTCTCCCCAGCTCTCTTTGTTCCATCAATTTCAATGGCAAAGGTTCACACCTAGTTTTCAGATACTGGTCGTCTTAAACATTTTACTTGCTGGTGCTTGAACATTGCCTGTTGCTTGGGTTAGAGTCAAGAGTCCCTCTAGTGCAGTGGTTCCCAAACTGGGGTTCGCAGAACGTTACAGAGGGTTTGCCAGAAAAAAATCACTAATGGTGCACAGAGGACCCTGGGTATTGGAGACAGCAGGTGGGACTCGGTTGCAGGGCAGACACCCCAAGCCCCAGGGGCCAGGCAGTTGGGGCAGGCAGCCCAAGTCCCGGCGGTCAGTGGGGGAGCCGGCATCCCAAACCCCAGCACTCCCCATGCAGGGCTGGCAGCCCGAGCCCCAGGAAGAGCTGGGCCGGGCAGCCCAAGCCCTGCCTCCGTCAGCGGGGGTGCCGGCAGCCCGAACCCCAGCCCGAGCCCCAGGAAGAGCGGGGCCGGCAGTTGAGGCATCCATCACACTGAGGAAATTTAAACTTAAATCCCTGAAAATATTCATTTTTAGGAGGGGGTTCACGAGATTTCACAATTTAGTGAAAGGGGTTCGCGGGCTGTTAAAGTTTGGGAACCACTGCTCTAGTGTATCTATTGTTATTTACTAAGCTCTTATCACAGTGGTTCCACATCTGCATTAAACCAACATACCAAAGGGGCGTCAGTAAAGTCTTCAATTTTGTGACTGATTTCATGGGGTCTTAAGAAGGGTGAAAGTGTTAAATACTTCAAAAATTACCTGCAGAAGAGCTCTGTGTAAGCTCTTAAGCTAGTCTCTCTCCCCAACAGACATTGGTCCAATAAAAGATGTTACCTCACCCACCTCATCACTTCAAAAATTAGCCTTTTTAAGTCAATCTCAAAAGCTACTTAAAATTTGACAATTTTCAGAACAATTTCTGCTATTCAGTTAGGAATAACCCTAAAAATCTGAAAGCATGAGTTCTTTTCATTATACTTCCATGGAGAGGGTCAAAGGTAAACATAAAATAGCCTTTTCTGAACATGTGGTTGCAATCTTACCTCTGAAGAGGCTGTTGCTTCTCTGTCATTTTTCTTCCTGTAACTAGAGAGGTGCTCAAGTAATGGGGCTTCTCTACTGCATAACTGGCATGATGAACAAGAGCTGCAGCAAGAGTTTCTGTGGAGCCTATGTGCATCATATGTCTACTTTGCAAAATGTAATACAGCTAATCTAGCGGTACTCCATTACTGAGTAGAGCATACCAGTGATTTGTACAATCATGTCTCCTGCTCATGGTTGAGCCATGGAACATACTAAACTAAAAGAGGTGATCCTTCAGCTTAATCTGATAAGTGCTTGTGACTTTTGGTGATCAAGATCATCCACTGGCAACCTGTATTGGGTGCATTACAGAGTGGTGGCCTGTACAGCCTCTAATAATTTGAACTGACCTTCTCTATTCTACTCCATCTTTGTTAAGAGCTGTCCAGAACTTATTGCAATATTTCAGATGAGGTCACAACACAATTATATAATAGTCATAGTATTAGGACTTCCACTTTAGGTGTCATACTTCCGGTATTAGCCCTTTCTTAATTCAAACTCTTTTTAAAGCCGGCTTCCCTCAAACTGTCCGCAATGACTCCAGAGTTGTTACAGCTCATTTAGAACCCATTATAAGTTGTTAACATTGTACATAACAAAAATAAAATAGAGTACTGGCTGCACATGCACAGTTAAAGTTCCCACAGCCATTGCACACAATAGTATTTAAATATATAATGTGTAATGTGGCACAGTTAACATTACTGTGGGAACCTTAATGTTTGAGTTTCATATTAATTTACAGTTTCATCAGTAGTAGTAATACAGGTTTGCCATTCTACACACACACTAAGCAGTATATTCTCTTGTTTTCATAGCTAGGAAATTCATTTTTCTTGGGATGTTTTGTCTTTGTAAGTAGGCATCATTTCCTCCAGCCCACCCCACACAAGGCTGCAGGCACTTGAAACTTTAACCAATATCACCCCTTAGTTGCAAAGAACACCATAGTCTCAAACACAGTCACCCAGAGCTGCTCAGACGTATTTGACAGCTCTGGCACTCCTGCCAACATCTCAGGGAAAAGATGTTACAACTTAGGCCTGGTCCCCACTAAGCCCCCACTTCGGACTAAGGTACGCAAATTCAGCTACGTTAATAACGTAGCTGAATTCGAAGTACCTTAGTCCGAACTTACCGCGGGTCCAGACGCGGCAGGCAGGCTCCCCCGTCGATGCCGCGTACTCCTCTCGCCGAGCTGGAGTACTGGCGTCAACGGCGAGCACTTCCGGGATCGATCCGGGATTGATTTATCGCGTCTAAACCAGACGCGATAAATCGATCCCAGAACATCGATTGCCTGCCGCTGGACCCTCCGGTAAGTGTAGACGTAGCCTTAGAGGGATACTGTCCCACACACATCCTGTAGAAGTCAGAAGGCTAAGAGTTCTTGCTATTAGTGTTTGTGCACTCCACCGTGCTTCTTAAGCAAGGTCTCACACCCTCTACCTTAAGTGAGGCAGCTATCCTCCACCCATTTACAGATGGTGTAAGAACTTGCACAACGTCACTTCAGGAACAGAAACCCATACACTACTGTGACCGATGCAGATCTCCAACATTTTGCCACACTCCCTTTCAGTGCAGTTGTACCAAAGTGTGTTTGGTTGTGCTTCTCTAGACACTGCAGCACACCCCCTTTGCAGGAAAAGAACTCAGTATGGGTGCTCAACATTCCGGTGCGATCTCAAAGAATTGTAAATCCCACTGGTAAAGTGTGTCCCCCGCTACAGGCTGGTTCACATTGCAAACAGACTGTTTCCACCAATGTTGTAGCTGAAGTGGAAGAAAGTCTATGCATCAGAGCTGGAAAGCATAAGTTCAACCCCTGCTGGTGCCCCCATGGGAAAAAGGTGATTATGGGGGAGCAGTAGCAACCCCTGTCTTAAGGGTGCCTGACACCTTCTGTATGAAAAGTGGACAAGAACTGTTTTGCAGCAGGACTGAGGGGTCTGGCAGGGAGAGATGCATTTTTCTATCCTCATGAACATCTATTTAGATTTGGAACAGTTCTACGCTGTTGAAGATCACAACTTCCCATCCACAGTTGACACACAACAGTTTTCTGCCACCGTACTAAAACCCCCTCAACATTATAGGTCCTCCTGTGCGTATGTCCCGGTGTCTCGCTTCATCAGGTCACACAGAGCTCACATTCCAGATGGGACACAGACAAAAGGGATGATGATCCTGCTGCTTCCTCATTACAATAGCTTTTAAACAGCCTAGGGGAATATGCAGCACACTGAGAGGCAGGAGCACTAATCTCATTTTTACTGACTGGTGGTAAGCAAGTATCCTTCCCAAATGTTACTGAACAGCTCATATACCATTGAGAATTAACCAAGCAGAGAACAGAACTCAGGTCTTTGAATACAGCAAACCCAAATTCCCTCCAGTGAGCTACACTGCCTCTCAGAAAGGACAGCCCATGTCTTTCTTCTTAGCTACACAGTCAGTAAAATGGGCTACTCATGCTTACATAACACACTGAAACAGTAAATTTATGCATCCTCCTCTAGTGGATAGTTTCACATAAGAACAGCCTCCTGCTCCCAGCCAGCATAGTTAGGCTGGTAGTCCAAGGGACAGACATCTGTGCTGACGAGTGAAGCTCCAAACCAGCATGCTAGGTGTGGAGGGAGTTACAGTTGCACATAATGTAATTTTTTTTAAACCTTTTCACTGTAAGAAAAGCCAAGAAGTTACACTGAAAAGCTGCATTAAAAGAACATTATTAAGGTTGTAAAGTCAATCAATCAAGTTAGGAAATGCTCATCTAATGCTGCTAATCATCTATAAAGCTTTCCACCTGTATAACACCACTTTGAATCTAGCCCAGTTCTGGAGTGATTACAAAGTGTTCTCCTCAACTGGCTGTTTAGTGGCCATGGATGAAGTGAGTGTGCTAGGGCCAGTCCAGTTCCTGCAGCATAGACTCACCACCACCCTCCCATTAGCAGAGAGGCCAAGAACTTCATGGGCCATAAAGTCTACAGGACCCCAGTTACCCATAGGGTAAGTCCTCTCCCATACCCTACCCAGGGGTAGCAGGATAAGGCACACTGGCAGGGGTCACAGGTGTTGGAAGCTTGCCCTACAGACAGAGGACTTCATCTACCAGGCCTGTCAAGGCAGTCCTTTCATCACCGCTACCACCACACTTTTTAAATGAGAAGTTTGTGCTTATACACAAATCAGTTCATTAAATAATTTGCATGGAGCATCACACCCCAGGAAAGGCTCAAAGTTTGGCCCCTGAGTCACCACACCTGGATTCTGCTCAACCACATTATTTCCCACCTCTGCAGTTACTCACAGTACATGCTTCCAACTCACTTCTATAGGATGCCTGCCGCCAAGGCTCCTCCCAAACAGCTGAACCTATTATAAAGCCTCCCCTCCCAGGAAAGAGCAGCCTCCACTTCCTTTAAGTCAGCTGTGTTAATGATCCAGCAGCAAGGCAGCTTTAATTCAATTAACCCCTTCTTATGCAGCTTCCAACTAGCCCCTGCTCATGGGGAAGAGAGCAGTGTCAGGCAACACTGACAAACTCTGACAGGCTTTTGATCTCATCTTCTCAGTGCCTTTATTGCCTTTTCAGTTGCCTTGGTCAGGTTAAGCCCTTGAGAAGTGTGCATTGACCTTTGACACTGACCAAGACAACTGAAAATTCAGCAAACTGAAGGACTGAAATAAGAGGCCAAAATCATCCAGAAAAAATACAAACAACTGTAATGAACACGAGGTAAAAACTCAGGAACAGACATTGCTCAGCAACTCTGGGCACAAAGATTCTTTCCCTCTTGCAGGCCTCTGCTCTGGATTTTCTCTGCTTAGCTCCTATCCTCTGCATGGCCAGCCCCAGAAGTTCAAACGCCAGGAGTCAGATCCCTCATTAACCACAAGATTGGCCCCCAAAGCAGGAGATGGATTTAAAAAGATTGAAATATGGTCTCAGGTCTGTCTTTTCATTTTTGAACTCCCCCTGTCCTCCCCTCCACCAGTGTGTGTGTGTGAGATAGTTACCATGCTGCCTGCTCTCCCTTGTGTATGTGTGTGTGTTAGGGTTACCATATTTCCACAATCAAAAAAGAGGACACTGCGGGGGGGAGCCCTGCTCTAGCCCCGCCCCATCCACTCCCTCCCACTTCCCACCCCCTGACTGCCCCTCTCAGAACCCCCAATCCCCCCTGCTTCTTGTCCCCTGACTGCCCCCTCCTGAGAACCCCCACCCTAACTGCCCCCCTAGGACTGTACCTGTCCCCTGACTGCCCCGACCCTTATGGGTGGCAGGTTTGTAGAAATTTTGGTGGTGCCCAGAACCCGCTCCCCCCAACTCTGCCCCCCCCCACCTGCCTAAGGCTCTGGGAGGGAGGTTGGGTGGGGGGAGGAGGTCTGGGGTGCAGGTCCTGGGCTGGGGATTAGGGTGCAGGAGGGGTGCAGGGTGCAGGCTCTGGGATGGAGTTTGGGTGCTGAGTGCAGGCTCTGGGCTGGGGCAGGGGGTGGGTGTGCAGGAGGGGGTGAGGGGTGCAGGCTCTGGGATGGAGTTTGGGGGTGGGAGGCGGTGCAAAAGGAGGGGGTGCAGGCTTTGGGAGGGAGTTTGAGGGCAGGAGGGGGGGTGTGGGAAGGGGGAGGGGGTTTGGGAGGGAGTTTGGGGATAGGAGGGGGTGCAGGGGTGAGGGCTGTGGGTCTGAGGATGGGGGGTTCATGATGCAGAAGGGGGCTCAGGGATGGAGCAGAGGATTAGGGTGCGGGGGGATGAGGGTTGGGGCTGAGTATGAGAGGTTCATGATGCAGCAGGGGGCTCAGGGCTGGGGCAGAGGATTAGGGTGCGGGGGGATTCATAGATTCATAGATTCTAGGACTGGAAGGGACCTCGAGAGGTCATCAAGTCCAGTCCCCTGCCCGCATGGCAGGACCAAATACTGTCTAGACCATCCCTGATAGACATTTATCTAACCTACTCTTAAATATTTCCAGAGATGGAGACTCCACAACCTCCCTAGGCAATTTATTCCAGTGTTTAACCACCCTGACAGTTAGGAACTTTTTCCTAATGTCCAACCTAGACCTCCCTTGCTGCAGTTTAAGCCCATTGCTTCTTGTTCTATCCTCAGAGGCTAAGGTGAACAAGTTTTCTCCCTCCTCCTTATGACACCCTTTTAGATACCTGAAAACTGCTATCATGTCCCCTCTCAGTCTTCTCTTTTCCAAACTAAACAAACCCAATTCTTTCAGCCTTCCTTCATAGGTCATGTTCTCAAGACCTTTAATCATTCTTGTTGCTCTTCTCTGGACCCTTTCCAATTTCTCCACATCTTTCTTGAAATGCGGTGCCCAGAACTGGACACAATACTCCAGCTGAGGCCTAACCAGAGCAGAGTAGAGCGGAAGAATGACTTCTCGTGTCTTGCTCACAACACACCTGTTAATACATCCCAGAATCATGTTTGCTTTTTTTGCAACAGCATCACACTGTTGACTCATATTTAGCTTGTGGTCCACTATAACCCCTAGATCCCTTTCTGCCGTACTCCTTCCTAGACAGTCTCTTCCCATTCTGTATGTGTGAAACTGATTTTTTCTTCCTAAGTGGAGCACTTTGCATTTGTCTTTGTTAAACTTCATCCTGTTTAACTCAGACCATTTCTCCAATTTGTCCAGATCATTTTGAATTATGACCCTGTCCTCCAAAGCAGTTGCAATCCCTCCCAGTTTGGTATCATCCGCAAACTTAATAAGCGTACTTTCTATGCCAATATCTAAGTCGTTAATGAAGATATTGAACAGAGCCGGTCCCAAAACAGACCCCTGCGGAACCCCACTCGTTATGCCTTTCCAGCAGGATTGGGAACCATTAATAACAACTCTCTGAGTACGGTTATCCAGCCAGTTATGCACCCACCTTATAGTAGCCCCATCTAAATTGTATTTGCCTAGTTTGTCGATAAGAATATCATGCGAGACCGTATCAAATGCCTTACTAAAGTCTAGGTATACCACATCCACAGCTTCTCCCTTATCCACAAGGCTCGTTATCCTATCAAAGAAAGCTATCAGATTGGTTTGACATGATTTGTTCTTTACAAATCCATGCTGGCTGTTCCCTATCACCTTACCACCTTCCAAGTGTTTGCAGATGATTTCCTTAATTACTTGCTCCATTATCTTCCCTGGCACAGAAGTTAAACTAACTGGTCTGTAGTTTCCTGGGTTGTTTTTATTTCCCTTTTTATAGATGGGCACTATATTTGCCCTTTTCCAGTCTTCTGGAATCTCTCCCGTCTCCCATGATTTTCCAAAGATAATAGCTAGAGGCTCAGATACCTCCTCTATTAGCTCCTTGAGTATTCTAGGATGCATTTCATCAGGCCCTGGTGACTTGCAGGCATCTAACTTTTCTAAGTGATTTTTAACTTGTTCTTTTTTTATTTTATCTGCTAAACCTACCCCCTTCCCATTAGCATTCACTATGTTAGGCATTCCTTCAGACTTCTCGGTGAAGACAGAAACAAAGAAGTCATTAAGCATCTCTGCCATTTCCAAGTTTCCTGTTACTGTTTCTCCCTCTTCACTAAGCAGTGGGCCTACCCTGTCTTTGGTCTTCCTCTTGCTTCTAATGTATTGATAAAAAGTCTTCTTGTTCCCCTTTATTCCCGTAGCTAGTTTGAGCTCATTTTGTGCCTTTGCCTTTCTAATCTTGCCCCTGCATTCCTGTGTTGTTTGCCTATAATCATCCTTTGTAATCTGTCCTAGTTTCCATTTTTTGTATGACTCCTTTTTATTTTTTAGATCATGCAAGATCTCGTGGTTAAGCCAAGGTGGTCTTTTGCCACATTTTCTATCTTTCCTAACCAGCGGAATAGCTTGCTTTTGGGCCCTTAATAGTGTCCCTTTGAAAAACTGCCAACTCTCCTCAGTTGTTTTTCCCCTCAGTCTTGATTCCCATGGGACCTTACCTATCAGCTCTCTGAGCTTACCAAAATCCGCCTTCCTGAAATCCATTGTCTCTATTTTGCTGTTCTCCCTTCTACCCTTCCTTAGAATTGCAAACTCTATGATTTCATGATCACTTTCACCCAAGCTGCCTTCTACTTTCAAATTTTTAACGAGTTCCTCCCTATTTGTTAAAATCAAGTCTAGAACAGCTTCCCCCCTAGTAGCTTTTTCAACCTTCTGAAATAAAAAGTTGTCTGCAATGCAGTCCAAGAATTTGTTGGATAGTCTGTGCCCCGCTGTGTTATTTTCCCAACATATATCCGGATAGTTGAAGTCCCCCATCACCACCAAATCTTGGGCTTTGGATGATTTTGTTAGTTGTTTAAGAAAAGCCTCATCCACCTCTTCCACCTGGTTAGGTGGCCTGTAGTAGACTCCTAGCATGATGAGGGTTGGGGCTGAGTATGAGAGGTTCATGATGCAGCAGGGGGCTCAGGGCTGGGGCAGAGGATTAGGGTGCGGGGGGATGACAGCTGTGGCTGAGGATGAGGGGTTCATGATGCAGGAGGGGGCTCAGGGCTGGGGCAGAGGATTAGGGTGCAGGGGGATGAGGGCTGGGGCTGGGGATGAGGGGTTTGGGGCGTTGGAGAGGCTCAGGGCAAGGGTGGAAGGGCAGGGTAAGGGCAGCCTACCTTGCCATTAGTGAAGGGGGGCACTAGGACCCTGGGGCAGCAGACAGCAATTGCTGCCGGGAGCAGGGCTCCGCATAGGAATGTGCTACTGCAGCAGCACAAGCAGGCACAGGAGAGGCGCGCGCTGCTTTCTTTCGGGCAGGGACCCGCGGGGGGGGGGAACGCGCGGAGGGTGGGTGGCAGGTGGAGGCCGGGGCCCACTCCAGGCAGGGCCGGGGAAGAGACCCAGCTCCAAATATTGCTGGAGCAGGGCCCCCGGCCCTGGATATTGCTGGAGCTCGGGCACCACAAAAGAATATAACCCGCCGCTCCCCCACCCCATATTCACACCCCCACCCCCAGACAGACCCCCGGGACTCCCACGACCCATCCAACCACTCCCCGCCCCCTGACAGGACCCCCAGAACACCCGACCCATCCAACCCCCTCTGCTCCCTGTCCCTGACTGTCCCAACCCCTCTCCACACCCCTGCCCCCCTGACAGGACCCCCAGAACACCCGACCCATCCAACCCTCCCCCCTGCTCCCTGTCCTGACTGCTCCAATCCCTCTCCACACCCCCGCCCCCTGACAGGCCCCTCCCCCCCCCAGAACTCCCAACCCATCCAACCCTCCCCCTGCTCCCTGACTGCCCCCCGGGACTCCCCTTACCATGCCCATGCCGGTCAGATGCTGGCTCCTCCATGTGGAGGCAAAACACGCCTCCCCCGCAGAGTGCTGAGGCAGCAGGGGAGGGGCTCTGGCTGCTGGAGGCCAATGGGAGCGGCTCAATCAGGCCCAGCCACCCAATCAACCATGCCGCACTCTGCATGGAAGGGAGGGAGGGAGGGGAGGGGGAAAAATCCCGGACCTTTTAACCTTGTTACCAATTCCTCCCGGACGGCTATTTAAAGACGAAAAAGCCGGACATGTCCGGGGAAATACGGACGGATGGTAACCCTAGTGTGTGTGTGTGTGTGTGTGTGAGAGAGAGAGAGAGAGTTGCCATGCTGCCAGCTGTCCCCAGCACACGGTCAGGGACTCTGCCCCCTGCAGAGGCTCTCGCTACTGCCCCATGGTGCAGAGCTTCCAGCTTCTCCCCAAACCCCAACATTCTAACTCATTAATTCTGAGTCCTGCCCCCAGCCCACATCTGCACCTGCTGCAGCTCCATGTTCTTCATCTAAAGTGACCAGATAGCAAGTGTGAAAAATGAGGATGGGGGTGGGACTGGATCTTCTGGGGATCTACCTCTCCTTTTTAGTATAGTCTTATAGACTTATAGACTTTAAGGTCAGAAGGGACCATTATGATCATCTAGTCTGACCTCCTGCACAACGCAGGCCACAGAATCTCACCCACCCACTCCTGTAACAAACCCCTAACCTATTCCTGAGTTATTGAAGTCCTCAAATCGTGGTTTAAAGACCTCAAGGTGCAGAGAATCCTCCAGCAAGTGACCCATGCCCCACGCTGCAGAGGAAGGCGAAAAACCACTCCATCCTTTGAGAAGCATCTTCAGCTGGGACCATGGTGACAGGCAGACTGTGTAGATGGGAACTCCATGCTGTTTCCTTGTTAATATTTAGATTTTTTCACTCATATCCCTTTTCCTGCCAATGAATAGCCACTTAGCAGGTGATGGCCCATTTGAACTTGTTTAACCTGGCTGAGTTGTCAGCTTGCCCTTGTCTCTGAGGAACTGATTTGGCCACCCCCCCAGACTTGGAACATGTTTTAGTAACACCATACAGTGGAATCTCATAAATTTACATACAATGGCGCCACACATATTTTACCAGGACAATAATGATCAGCAAATTATGAGTTTTCAAATGATACCTCCCAAGGAAAACCTTGTACAAAGATTATTACAACAGTGTGCAAGGGGTAAATGCAAGGGTACAGACTGTCACAATGCCTTTATGGGATTAGGATGTAGGTATGTTGAAAGACGGGAGTTTAGGCTGACCATGTTCATATTCATTATCCAGTGATGACGTTCACAAATGCATTTAGCATAGCTTTTGTTATAAAGAATAAGTATTCTTATAATAGGAGAATTTTGTGAGACAAGTTGTTCCAAAATTTGAGAATATAGGAAAAGAGGTAATGGCGTTCTGCTTCTTCCTAAATACTGGATTTGGCACAGAAAAATGCAAAAATTTCATAGCTTGTGTATTAGAATGACTATTGCCCATTATGTGACTAAAGAGCTGCACTTCTGTAGGCTTGTGATGTGCTTCTGCAAAGCAGAAAATCGCTTATCCATGACAGTACTGTTCCTGCGGCAGCACAGCTCACTTTGTGTCACTGTCATGATAGGCTGTATTGGCTAACTGGAATTCTTGCAATAAGACTGGATTTCTTTCTTCAACTGGAGTGCTGCTGCCCTGGCATAGGCACATGGAAAGGGATGCCCCTTCCGAAGCGCTGACTGCATTCATGTAAAAGAGGTGCAATATTCGTAGGAAAGGATGAGGGGGAGTGAAAGAAGGACAATGAGGCCTGCTGGAAACACTGAAAAATAGTACAGACTGACTCCCACTTCCCAAAAGAGCCTTCATAGAAGCAGATACAAGACAATGAACTGTTGGGAAGACCTCAGAAATAGCTTTCCTTCTAATAACAGATTTTAAAATCTAATACTTTTATTAATAATCTCATGGTTTATCAGGAAATCAGCCATCCAGTATTCTGATCGGCTGGCACGTTCTATCAGCTATAATACAAATTGAGACCAGAGAATAATCCCCCATCATGACTGACTGAAAATGTTCATATCTCAAGTTTCTGTTTACCTCTTGTACATGGCAATGAGGTCTGGAAGAATGCTAACCAGTCCCACCACAAATGCAAACAAGTGTGTCATGATTATTCATCTCCAATGAGTCAGTTATTTTTTTCTAGATCTCTAACTTAATTTAAAAGGGAAAACAATTATGATGCTTTAATTTTAGTCTTAATGTAGAGATTTCCTTCCGGGGTTGTTACATTTTGGATGGAGGAGCCCTGATACCTCTGTTTTGAATGTGAGGAGCATCTCTGCCTCCAAAATGACCAGGAAGGGATTATAAAAACATGAGCTATGATTGAATTATGAGTGACTTACGTCATCATTTCCTTCATGTAGGCTGTGCTTTGCATGCAAACAATGATATTGCTTCTTCAATATTTCCTAACTGAAATTCTGATACTTGTCACATTTTGCGTACATGTGCTTGTCTGTCAACGAACATGGCTTCCTCATTACTTGTTAAGTAACCAAGTCTGAAAAGTAGATTATTATTGACACTGACAAATTCTATAAGATTCATAGATATCATACAGATTTAGATATTTGTTTCACACTTCTGCATAATACCCTTTAATTCAACTTCCATTCGGTGTCCCATGACCAGAAATGTTTCAAATTCTGATAAATGCGTGCTAGCTGATCATTTGCTCTAATCTGTGCAGCCCAGGTGAATGAAATAAATAGAATTTAATGGGGAAACGGGAAAATCTCTTGTTACTGGTTTTCTTACCTCTTTCAGGCATTATCTGCATGTTGCACATATGGAAAATGGTTACCAGATGACTGTTCTACATCAGCTATTGCCTTGTGATTTTAGATTTGTAGAGATGCCTTTCACTAGTTGAAGTAGTCAGTCCTTTCTGGGTCTGGTACTATTCGATATTTTAATTAATGAGTTGGATAATGGAGTGGAGAGTATGCCTATAAAATATGTGATGACACCAAGCTGGGAAGAGTGGCAAGCACTTTGGATGACAGGATTAGAATTCAAAGTGACTTTGACAGATTAGAGAACTGGTCTGAAATCGACAAGATGAAATTCAATAAAGGCAAGTCCAAGGTATTTAATTTAGGAAGGAAAAGTCAAATGCACAACTACAAAATGGGAGGTAACTGGCTAGATGGTAGTGCTGCTGCAAAGGATCTGGTGGTTACAGTGGATCACAGACTGAATATGAGTCAACAATGTGATGCAGTTGCAAAAAAGGCTAAAATCAGTCTGAGGTGTGTTAACAGGAGTGTCCTATAGAAGACATGGGAGATAATTGTCCCATGCTACTCAGCACTGGAGAGGCCTCAGCTGGAGAACTGTGTTCAAATCTGAGCACCGCAGTTCAGGAAAGATTTGGACAAATTAGAAAGAGTCCAGAGGAGAGCAGCAAAAAGGACACAAGATTTAGAAAACCTGACCTATGAGAAAGGTTAAAAAACTGGGATGTTTAGTCTTGAGAAACGAAGACTGAGGGGGGACCTGATAACAGTCTTCAAATATGTTAAGGGCTGTTATAAAGTGAACAGCGATCAAATGTTCTCCATGGCCACTGAAGGTAGGACAAGAAGCAATGGGCTTAATCTGCAGCAAGGGAGATTTAGGTCAGATATTAGTAAAAACTTTCTACCTATAAGGATAGTTAAACTCTGGAATGGGCTTCCAAGGGAGGTTGTGGAGTCCCCATCCTTGGAGGTGTTTAAGAACAGGTTGGACAGACACCTGTGAGGATGATCTAGGTTTACTTGGTCCTGCCTCAGTGCAGGGACTGGACTTGATGACCTCTCGAGGACCTCTCCAGCCCTACATTTCTATGATTCTATGAAATATTGCCAATGGCTGGACATGGGATGCTAGATTGGAAGGGCTCTAAATTACTACAGAGAATTCTTTCCCAGGTGTCTGGCTGGTGAGTCTCATTCACATGCTCAGATTCTAAGGCTATGTCTACGCTGCAATTAAAATCCCACAGCTCACAGGGCTCAGGCTGTTGGGCTGTAAAATTGCAGTGCAGGCATTTGGGCTGGAGCTGAGGCTCTGGGACCCTCCCCTCTTGCAGAGTCCCAGAGCCTGGGCTCCAGACCGAGCCCAAACGACTACATCACAATTTTACAGCCCCACAGCTTGAGCCCCATGAGCCCAAGTCAGCTGACATGGGCCAGCTACAGATGTAATTGCAATGTAAATGTACCCTAACTGATCACTGTATTTGAGGTCAGGAAGGAATTTCCCCCCAGGTCAGACTGGCACAGACCCGGGGGGTGGGGGGGAACAGGACTCCGCCTTCCTCTGCACAGGGCCGGCTCCAGGCACCAGCTTAGCAAGCAGGTGCTTGGGGCGGCCAAGGGGAAGGGGCGGCACGTCCGGCTCTTCGGCGGCGGGTTCCTCGGTCCCTCTTGGAGGGAAGGACCAGCCACCGAATTGCTGCCGAAGAAGAAAGCGGCGCGGCTGAGCTGCCGCTGTTCGCGATCGCGGCTTTTTTTTTTTTTTCCCCCCGCCGCTTGGGGCAGCAAAAACCCCGGAGCCGGCCCTGCCTCTGCAGCATGGGGCACAGGTCACTTGCAGGTTTAAACCAGTGTAAATGACAGATTCTCTGTAACTTGGAGTCTTTAAACCATGATCTGAGGACTTCAGTAACTCAGCCAGAGGTTAGGGGTCAATTACAAGAGTGGGTGGGTGAGGTTCTGTGGCCTGCGATGTGCATGAGGTCAGACTAGAAGATGATCATGATGGTGCCTGCTGGCCTTACAGTCTATGAGCTGGTGTTAAGGCTGATTCCCCACTGTGACACTTTGAGTGCAGAAGGTGGGGGCCTGCGAGGATTCTAAAAATTAATACTGGCCACTCCAGGCTGGTATTAAACTCCCAAGGTTACAGGTTTTCTCTGACCATGGATGGGTAGATGCTGCCACCACCCGAGTGCAAAAAAAACCAAACACCCCTTTTAAGAACCCAGGAAGGAGAACTTGGGAATTCCTTCCTGTGGGGTACCCTCAAGCCCTTTCACACACACACACACACACACACACACACACACACACACACACACACACACACACACACACACACACACACACACACACACACACACACACACACACACACACCTTGGGCAGAGCTGAGAAAGAAAACAAAGGAAATTAGCTGTTGCCACCAGCTAATTAAACAACATGTGCACAAACCTCTTAGGGACACAAAAATCCAATCCTGTTCTTAAAAAAGGTAAATTTTATTAAAAACAAAAAGAAAGAAAATACATCTGGAATTTAGGCTATTGCTAGATTTAAAAAGAGCAAATATAATAATTAAGTATCAAGAATGGTTTTCTTGAGGTCAAGTTTAAAGGTTACAAGCAAAACAAAAGCACCTGGGGTTAGCACAGAGGAGTTCACAACATTTGGCTGTTTTTTCTTGGTTAGGTCTGTCAGTGGGGTGGCAATTTGGCTGTAGTGTGGTACAAATAGTCGGTAATACCCGGCCAAGCCCAAGAAGGCTTGGACCTGTTTTTTTTACTTAAGGACAGGCCAATTTTGGATAGCATTTACTTTAGCCTGTAGGGGGTTGATAGTACCTTGACCCACCTGGTGTCTAAGGTACGTTACCCTGTTTAGGCCTATTTGACATTTTTTGGCCTTAACGGTTAATCCTGCCTCCCTTATGCGCCGGAAGACAGCTTGGAGGTGTTCCAGGTGTTCTGCCCATGAATCTGAGAATATAGCCACATCGTCAAGGCAGGCTACTGCAAATTTCCAAGATCCAGCCAGAAGGTTATCTACCAGTCTCTGGAAGGTGGCGGGTGCATTTCGCAGTTCAAAAGGGAGCACATTAAATTCATACAGCCCTACATGGGTAATGAAGGCTGACCTTTTCTTGGCTGGGTCATCTAGCAGCACTTGCCAGTACCCCTTAGTTAAGTCTAAGGTGGAGATGAATTGGGCACATCCCAGTTTCTCCAATAGCTCATCTGTGCATGGCATTGGATAGTTCTCTGGGCAAGTTACAGCATTTAGCTTATGACAGTTCACGCAAAAGCAGATTTCCCCATCATGTTTGGGAACCAGAACCACTGGAGAGGCCCATGCACTCTCAGAGGGGCAGATTACACCCATCTGTAACGTGTTCTTGATCTTCCTTTCTATTGCAGTTTTGTCTTGAGGAGCCATCCAGTAGGGTTGGGCTATAATTGGGTGAGCATCACCTGTGTCAATGGAGTGGTACGCCCGTTCTGTCCGTTCTGGGGTGGCTGAAAACATTGGCGCGAAGCGGGTAAACTGCTCCTGGATTTGCTGTCGCTGCTTACGCCCAAGGATCATGGAAAGGCTCACCTCTACATCACCGTTGCTTTTTCCTTCATAGTAGATTTCTTCAGGCCACTCAGCGTCGTCTCTCTCCTGGGCTGTAAACTGGAGAACCTTGATTTCTTGGGAATAAAAGGGCTTTAAAGAATTAACATGGTATACTTTAGGTTTTAGGGTAGGGTCTGGGAACACTATGAGGTAATTAACAGCTCTCAGGAGCTCTTGGACCATAAATGGCCCCTCCCACAACACTTCCATCTTATTGGCCTGGAGCGCTTTCAGGACCATGACTTGGTCACCTACTTTGAATGAACGCTCTCTGGCATGTTTATCATACCAGGTCTTTTGCTCCTGTTGAGCATCCTGTAGGTTTTCTCGAGCAAGGGCTAGAGAGTCTTTGAGGGTGTTTTGCAGGTTGGTTACAAAGTCCAAAATGTTAGTTCCTGGAGAAGATGTAACCCCCTCCCATTGCTGCTTCACCAACTGTAATGGCCCCTTAACTTCGTGGCCAGAAACAAGTTCAAAGGGTAAAAACCCCAAACTGGGATGTGGTACAGCCCTGTAGGCAAAGAGCAACTGCTGCAACACTAGGTCCCAATCATCGGAGTGCTCATTTTATGAATTTACGTATCATGGCCCCCAAGTCCCATTAATCTTCTCCACTAGGCCATTCGTTTGATAGTGGTAAGGGGTGGCAACCAAGTGGTTTACCCCATGAGCTTCCCAAAGATGTTTTATGGTCTCTGCCATGAAGTTAGTTCCTGAATCCATAAGGATGTCAGAGGGCCAACCTACCCAGGCAAAAATGTCTGTTAGTGCCTGGCACACACTTTTAACCCTGGTGTTGCTTAGAACTATGGCTTCCGGCCATCGGGTAGCAAAATCTGCTAATGCCTGGCTCACACTTTTAGCCCTGCTGTTGCCATCGGGTGGCAAAATCCATGAAAGTCAGTATGTACAGCTTTTCTCTGGGTGTCTTCTTAAGGAAAGGACTCAGAATATCCACAGCTACATGCTGAAATGGAACCTCAATTATGGGGAGTGACTGGAGAGGGGCCTTGACCTGGTCTTGGGGCTTTCCCACCCTCTGGCACACCTCCCAAGACTGGACATAGGAAGAAACGTCCTTGCCCATTCCCTCCCAGTGAAATGACTTCCCCAAACGATCTTTGGTCCTGTTCACCCCAGCATGGCCACTAGGTGGGCTAAGCTCAAGAGCTTTTTTCTATACTTAGTTGGAACTACCAACTGTGTCTGAGGATGCCAGTCCTCCTTGGGCCCACCAGAAAGGTTTTCCTTATATAAGAGTCCTCCTTCTACAACAAACCTGGACCTATTGGAAGAGCTGAGAGGCGGTGGGTTGCTCCGTGCCACCGTCCAAGCTCCCTTGAGCCTTTCATCCGCTTCCTGCTCTGCCTGGAACTGCTCCCTTGATGCTGGAGACATTAGTTCCTCACTGGATTGTGGACTTGGGCTTGGTCCCACTGGAAGTGATGCAGGTGATGGGGTTGTCTCTGTTGATTATGAACCGCTTTCCGCTGGTGCACTAGATTGTATTTCAAGCTCCGGTTGAGCTTCTTGTGCCGGTTTAGCTGCTGCTGCAGGTGTAGGCTCTGTGGCGCCCTTTGGTGCTGGCTCCCCTGACTCTGGTGGGGTTGCAAGCACGGGCTCTGGTGTTGACTGCTCCGACAGTTCCGATTCTTGGGCTGGTTCTGGCTGGGTCCCAGGAACTGGATCTACAACTGCTGCCATAGACTTTGGTCTGGGGTTTGGTTTCACCACCTCTGGCTGGGTCCCTGTAGGAGCTCAGGAATGGAGTTAGGTGTGGAGGCCTATTTAGCCTGGCCGCGGGTAGGGTGACCAGACAGCAAGTGTGAAAAATCGGGACAGGGGTTGGGGGGTAATAGGAGCCTATATAAGAAAAAGACCCAAAAATCGGGACAGTCCCTATAAAATTGGGACATCTGGTCACCCTAGCTGCGGGTGACCATCCCCACCCTTTTTGTTAGCCATACATGGTTGGCTAAGTCTTCTCCCAGCAGCATGGGAATGGGATAAGCGTCATAGACTGCAAAAATCCATATTCCTGACCAGCCCTTGTACTGGACAGGCAACTCGGCTGTAGGCAAATTAAAAGAGTTAGCCTTAAAGGGTTGCACCGTCAGTTGGGCCTCTGGGTTGATGAATTTGGGGTCCACCAGGGATTGGTGGATAGCTGACACCTGTGCTTCAGTGTTTCTCCACGCAGTAATCTTCCTCCCACCCACACTCACAGTTTCCCTTTGCTTTGGGGGTATTTGCGAGGCATCTGGGCCTGAAGGTTCTCGGTGGGACC
Organism: Emys orbicularis; assembly: GCF_028017835.1. NCBI lineage: Eukaryota > Metazoa > Chordata > Testudines > Emydidae > Emys > Emys orbicularis. The sequence goes on from NC_088691.1 coordinate 55,515,163, forward strand.
TCGGGGTAATGAGTTGCAGTTGGCTGGTGCTCTTTGGGCAGTTGGCCTTCACATGCCCCAGCTTATTACATTTGAAGCATTGCCCAGACTGATTGTGGGCTGGGGCGAGGTGGGTGGTTGGACTGTGGGGTGGTGGGAGGAGAGGGCATCTGGGGTTTCCCTGGCTGTGTGGAGGGCTCCTCCTTGCAAGGTGGGGCCTTGGGCTGACTCCGATGGTGGGGTGTCATCTCGGGTTGTCCCTTCTGGTATCCCCACCAACTGCTACTAGCTTTCTTCTTCTCTGCCGCCATCTCCACGCATTTGGCTCCAATCTCCCACGCCTCGATTACAGTTTTGGGCTTCCCATCTAGGATCCACTGAGTTGTGCTCTCAGCAAAACAAAAGCACCTGGGGTTAGCAGAGAGGAGTCCACAATCCATAAAGAAATAAAAGAGATAAACCTAATCGCGTCTTCCTAGACATTTCCTGATCTGCTTACATATCTGGGGTTCAAATGAGTAGTTCTAGGTATGATTTGATGGTTTTTCATACCTGGCTTAAAGCTTTTTACAGCATAGTCCCAGCTCTGTCTCTGCTCTGTCTCCTCTCTCTGGAGAACAACAACAGACAGACAAAGGGAACATTTATTCCCAATTTTAAAATGCTCTAGCCCTCCTATTGGCTCTTTTGGTCAGGTGCCCACTCCCTTCCTTTTACCTATGGGCTTTTTTAACCCTTTACAGGTAAAACAAGTAGAGAACAGCTACTAATAGGGATTTTATAGCTAACTGGCTGGCTAGGTGTCCATAAAAGGGAGCTACCTTCCCTTTCATTTATCAGAGCTGGGCTGCAGGAATCATAAGAATGTAGGGCTGGAAGGTACCATCTATGCTGAATTCAGATCCACTCGCCAATTTGTCATTGATTTGAATTCAAATTCTGTCCTCCAAAGTGCTGGCAGCCCCTCCCAGGTTGGTGTCATCTGCCAATTTTATAAGCATATTGTCCACTCCGTTATCAAAGTCATTAATGAAAATATTGACTAGTACCGGACCCAGGACTGACCCCTGCAGACAGGGCTGCCAGATCCATGAGTGTCACATCCCTGCTGCAGGCTGCAGCACAGACTGAATTCTGCAAGTGTCCTCCCTTGCTCAGAATTCTGTGCTTTGGGACTCTCTCCTGGCTCCAAAGTGTGTACGCGGGAGGGTCAGCCACTAGAAGGGACACAGCCTCACAGCAGGGGAGGCTGGTCTCAGGCCGCTAAGAGATAGGTGGAAATAGGCGTGCTATAGGGAAATGGAGTCATGGGGATGTCTTCATAAGGGGCCGGAGGATCGTGTGAAGCCAAGGCTGGTCCTGCCAGGTGTGTATCAGACTTGCAGAAACAACTGCACTCTTTGGTGCCTTTTTGGCATTCCTTGCAAAAGGCGAAAAAGAGACCTGCAATAATCTCCCTAATTTCAACACAGCAAACCAAACTGCTATTCAATATGCATTACACAACTGCCATGGCTTGGCTTAGTCATTCCCCAGATCAGAATAAATGAAAAGAAATAACCCTGTAAGATTAGAAACTGCCTCACCCTTTAAAGAAGTACAGGCCTGGATTTGAGAGTTTAAGGGCTATTCCTTGTATATTAACTTCCTGCTTGTCACCACACCTACTGACACCACCTGAGTAGGCAGTTTAGTGGTTATATGAAAGCGAGCAAACACATGGTAAAGAAATTATGGAAGCCCTGAATTGCAGTACTCTTCTCTCTGTTTGAATGAGGATGTTACATGGTGATTGACTTACCTATTCCACATGCTGAAGCTGTATTTCTTCTTCATCTATTTGATGTGCAGGGTGAGGGCAGGTAAGAAATTTAACAGTTGTTTTGATTTTCTCAGCAAATAAAACATACTTTTCAGACGTCATAGTAGCATGAACATATTTAGCCTTTAGATTAGAAATGCTGATATTTAATTGTTTTGGTTTTGGAGTAAAATATACTGGTTAGATGCACAAGATTATTTTCAAGTGAGTATAGAGTTCAACATGTAAAAACAGAATGAGTAATTGTATCTTAGTGCCACTTTGTATAAACTTCTTGTGTAAGTACTATACATTAGAAATTACAATTGTTAATTGTGATTATCTTTTTGCAGCAATAATTCATATGATAAATAAGAAGGTTTTAAAAGTCTATTAATGTTGTAAGTGTATGATTTGGCGTTTACTATTACAAACCAGTCAATTTCATTTGACAGTCCTCTCATCCAGCTCAAGAACAAGCCTTTATAACTATAAGCCAACTACTCCCAGGGCCTCTTGTAAACAAACAGCAGAGGGTTGCTAATAGTCTGTAATATTGCACCTCTAAGCTCTGGGAGGAAAAACACCTGCGTTGTGTGTTTTCAAAAAAATCTAAATATTCTTATTAATATCAATGGATATTTCAGCTATCTCAAGGTTTCCCAGGAGTCTCAGAGATCTTGACATCTTTCACATGTTGGGTTTGATAAATACATACTAGCAGTAATAATCTTATACAGCACCTTTCATCACTAGCTCTCTCAAAGAACTTTACTTTATCCCTCTTTTTACAGAAGGGGAAACTGAGGCCCAGGGAGAGCAATGACCTATTCAAGATCAGCAGAAGAGCTGGTAATTGAACCTAGGTCTCCTGACTGCTAGTCTGGTGCCCAACCCACTAGGCTATACTGCCTCTCACTAGCCCACTACTGTATAATATAAAAATACCAACACTAACACGGTATTATGGCCTTAAGGTTTGTCTACACAATTAATTTGTTTACGGCAATCTGGGGTGTGAATCTGCCCACCATTAGCCTGCTGAAGACTAACTGTCCACATGGACCCTGCTGACAGGCATTAACCATTTGTTAATGTGCTTTGATCTAGTTCCGTTTCAAAGAAAGCTAGATCAACGTACAATAACAAACTGTTAATGTGTGTTGGAAGGGACCGTCCCTGGGGACAGTAAATCCGTGGCAGGCTAGTGTGGGGTAGATACACACGCCAGCTTGTCATGAACTAAATGTTTGTGAACACAAGCCCTTAAGGAAAGATATTTTAAATTCCCTTTAAAAATGCAGACATTTCTTTGTGCACCAGCAGTATTAAAACAAAACTATTGCACCTCTTGGCTGTACGCATGAAAAGAGACACCTGGGGAGGTTTAAAAAATGTAATTACCCTTCTTCAAGAATGTGGGTGTGGACATGTTCAGTATGCAGGTGAGAGCACTGCTTATCTTTGGTTTTTCTCATTGTATATAAAGTTAAATCCTGATGAACTATGAACTACATTGGAGAAATGGTGTTGAAGTTTCAGAGCCATGTCCAAAGCAAGTAGGTTAAGGGTTCATTGTGCTTGTCAGCATTTAGAGCAAAATAATTGACACACTGACTAGTTCTCACATGTCGACATTCCTCAGAAGGTCCTGAAAGTCTCACCAGCCTGTAGCGTTAGTCTGACTGTATTAATCATGTTTGCACCATTCTAGTAGTCTCAGTGTGACTATTACAAGGCTTTTTAAATATTTCCTGCGCTACTTATTAGCAAACATGGATCGGATCTTTAACAGACATCCTCTGCCACTGAGGCTGATGAGTCTTAGACCTAGATCTGGTGACTGTTGTGCACAGCAAAGTGCTTGCCTGAGCAAGTCTGAGCACTGGCTACGGGTCAGGTAGGCGCGAATAAAGTTAAGCAATAGGTGTAGTGCTCTGCACTGAGTCGTAGGAACTCTCAGGCCCAGTTCCTGCCTGCTCCCTTACAACTGTGATGATGATGTTTATAAGAAGAAATACAATTTAATGTATTTATTTGTATTGGGGTAGCAGCTAGATACCCCAGGCATGACTGGCGCCCCCTTGTGTTAGGCGCTACACTGAAAAGTGTGCCTTTCCCCCCAAAGAACGTACAGTCTAAGGGTATGTCTGAATAGCCCACGACAGCCCGTGTCAACAGCCTTGGGCTAGCAGGGTTCATGCTAGTGTTCCAACAATGGCGGTGTAGACAGCACTCTGAAGTTACACCTTGGGCTGGAGCTCGGGCTCTGAGGCCTAGGGAAGGGGTGGCCTTCAGAGCCTGACCCGCCACCTGAGCTACACCTTCAAACCACTCTCTACACAGCATTTTTAGAAGGCCAGCATGAGCCCTGCAACCCAAGTCTGCCTACCTGGGCTGGGAGGCTCGATGCCGCGGCTGGGCAGACGTACCCTAAGGCACCAGACCTGCAAAGTTGCACACACATACTTCCTTTAACACAGGCGCAAGTCTTTGTACACTCAGCATCTGAGTAAGTAACGCGTATCTTCCTTGGTAAACGATTCGGAGATTTATAGAAGAAAGGCACCATAGAAAAGCTATTAATTAATTATTATTTAATTAAACGGGGTAAAAAAGACAAGATGGAGCAGAAAGTGGGCGTGTCTGAGAGAAGATGGGTTAAGGCCAATACTCATCCTGGTAATGAGGCACTTAGCTATGCATTCCCCTCTAGGCCATACTCCAACTATAGGCAGACATACCTTGGTAGCTGTATAGCAGCATTCTCCTTAGAAGCCAGATCCAAAGCCCACTGAGGGCAATGACTTCAATAGGTGTTAGACCAGGGCCTGTGATAGATTGAGGCCTTGGCTACACTTGCGAGTTACAGCGCTGTAAAGCCGCCCCCAGCGCTGTAACTCACTCCCCGTCCACACTGGCAAGGCATTTGCAGCGCTGTATCTCCGTGGTTGCAGCGCTGCATGTACTCCACCTCTCCGAGAGGAATAGTGAGTATTGCGCTGCCACTGCAGCGCTGCGGCACCAGTGTGGCCGCCCAATGCGCTGTGAATGGCCTCCAGAATTATTCAGCAGTATCCCACAATGCCTGTTCTAGCCACTCTGGTCATCAGTTCAAACTCTACTGCCCTGGCCTCAGGTAACCAACCATGTGACCCACCCTTTACATTACCCGGGAATTTTAAAAATCCCCTTCCTGTTTGCTCAGCCCGGCGTGGCGTGGAGTGCTATCAGCGAATCTTTCCAGGTGACCATGCCTCCACGCACCAAGCGAGCCCCAGCATGGAGCAATGGCGAGTTGCTGGACCTCATCAGTGTTGGGGGGAGGAAGCTGTACAGCCCAGCTGCGCTCCAGCCGTAGGAATTACGATACCTTCGGGAAGGTATCAAAGGACATGATGGAAAGGGGCCATGACCGGGACGCCCTGCAGTGCAGGATTAAAGTGAAGGACCTGCGGAGTGCCTACCGCAAAGCCCGCGACGCAAACGGCCGCTCGGGTGCTCCCCCCGTGACCTGCCGATTCTACAAAGAGCTGGATGCGATACTTGGGGTTAACCCCACCTCCACTCCGAGCACAACCATGGACACTTCAGAGCTGGTGTGGGGAGGGGGAGGAGGAAAAGGAGGAGGAGGAGGACAAGGGGATTGATGGTGGTGGGCCGGATGGAGACACCCCGAAATCCCTGGAGCCATGCAGCCAGGAGCTCTTCTCGAGCCAGGAGGAAGGTAGCCAGTCACAGCGGCCAGTACTTGGTGGAGGACAAACAGAAGAGCAGGTTCCTGGTAAGCGGTTTTTTTTTTCGGGAAGGAATTTTTTCGGTGCGGGCTCTTTGGGAGAGGAGGGTTAGGCATGCATGCCTAGATGCAGAATAGTGTATTGATGTGGTTTATCACATCACGGTAATCGGCCTTGGTAATCTCCTCGAATGTCTCATCCAGAACGTGTGCAATGCGCTTGCGCAGGTTTATCGGGAGAGCCACCATGGTCCTTGTCCCAGCCAGGCTAACGTGTCCGTGCCACTGTGCCACGAGGGGCGGGGGGACCATTGCTGCACACAGGCAAGTTGCATATGGGCCAGGGCGGAAGCCGCATTGCAGTAGAAAACCCTCCCTTGCTTCCCAGGTCACCCTCAGCAGCGAGATATCGTCCAGGACGAACTCCTGTGGAAAATGTTGGGACAGTGTTCAGTGTAGGTGCCCCCTGAAGCTGTTGGCTCTCCCCAAGGCACAGAAACCCAGAGGACAGTGCAGCCCTGAAACAATCAGTCCCCCTTACTCACCATTTTGAGGCTCCCGTGGGATATGTGTGCTCTGTTTCGGATGGGAAAATTATGCTATTGTGTAGATCCTGTGTGTTTTCTACTCCTTAAGTGCGGGGGGAATCATTACTCTGTCTGGTATAAACAATGCTGCCTCTGTTAAATGTTGCATTTTGCCTATACAGCTGCATCAACCTTGAGACCTCAGCCGTCCCTCTTATCGCCTGCTCAGAGACTGCAAAGACTCAGGAAGAGACCGCGAAAAAGCAAAGAAGACATGCTGCAAGAAGTGATGTGGCAATCTATTAAAGAGAATGAGAAAGCACAGAACTGGAGGGAGAGAGAAAGCAGGATCCGCCAGGAAAATGCAGCACACCGGCGGCAAAGCACCGCGCACTGGCAGCAAAGCACTGATCAGCTCATAAGCATCCTGGAGCGCCAAGCAGATGCTATCCAGGAGCTCGTAGCCATGCAGAAAGAGGAGCAGTACCGCAAACGCAAACGCCACACCCCCCTACAGCCCTTGTCCCAAAACTCTTTCCGTTGTGCCCCACTGTCACCTCCAACCCATTTTCCCCAAATTCCATGTTCTTCACGCCACCCGCTGCCTCCAACACCAGTATCTTCACCACCCAGCCCTGAAAACCACGACCCTTACCCTCTGCAGTCAACCCCCATCACCATGCAGTATAGCTATCCTGAAGTGCAGCACTCACTGCACAGCACACCAGACAGGACATATGCGAATCTGTGATTGTACCGTTCCCCACTCCACCCCCTTGTTTCTTTTCAATAAATATTTTTTTTTCTTTTCGATAAATGGATTTTTTGGCTTTGAAAACATTCTTTATTATTACATAAAGTAAAAGACTCCTTAGCCCAGGAAATAAACAGGCACTGCAAGTCTGCTTGTCTGCTTAGCAAACACTGATTCCTAAAGATTGGAACTACTGCACTTCACTCCCGTGCAGGGCACCAGATATCACTGCTGGTTTTCAGCCTCAAATTGCTCCCTCAAGGCATCCCTAATCCTTGCAGCCCCGCGCTGGGCCCCTGTAATAGCCCTGCTCTCTGGCTGTGCAAATTCAGCCTCCAGGTGTTGAACCTCGGAGGTCCATGCCTGAGTGAAGCTTTCACCCTTCCCTTCACAAATATTATGGAGGGCACAGCACGCGGATATAACCGCGGGGATGCTGTTTTCGGCCAAGTCCAGCTTCCCATACAGAGATCGCCAGCAGGCCTTTAAACGGTCAAAGGCACACTCCACAGTCATTCGGCACTGGCTCAGCCTGTAGTTGAACCGTTCCTTGCTGCTGTCAAGGCTCCCTGTGTAGGGTTTCATGAGCCACGGCATTAACGGGTAAGCGGGATCTCCAAGGATCACAATGGGCATTTCAACTTCCCCTACCGTGATCTTCCGCTCTGGGAAAAAAGTCCCGGCCTGCATCTTCCTGAATGGCCAAGTGTTCCAAAAGATGCGTGCGTCATGCACCTTTCCGGGCCAGCCTGTGTTAATGTCAATGAAACACCCACGGTTATCCACAAGTGCCTGGAGAACCATAGAGAAATACCCCTTCCGATTAATGTACTCGGATCCTAGGTGGGGTGGTGTCAGAATAGGAATGTGCGTCCCATCTATCGCCCCTCCACAGTTAGGGAACCCCATTTGTGCAAAGCCATCCACTATTTCCTGCACGTTACCCAGAGTCACGGTTCTTCTGAGTAGGATGCGATTAATGGCCTTGCAAACTTGCATCAACACGATTCCAACGGTCGACTTTCCCACTCCAAACTGGTTTGCGACCGACAGGTAGCTGTCTGGAGTTGCCAGCTTCCAGATTGCAATAGCCACCCGCTTCTCCACTGGCAGGGCAGCTCTCAATCTCATGTCCTTGCGCTGCAGGGTGGGGGCGAGCTCCTCACACAGTCCCATGAAAGTGGTTTTTCTCATCCGAAAGTTCTGCAGCCACTGCTCGTCATCCCAGACTTCCATGACGATGTGATCCCACCACTCGGTGCTTGTTTCCCGAGCCCAAAAGCGGCGTTCCACGGTGCTGAGCATGTCCGTGAATGCCACAAGCAATTTCGTGTCATACGCGTTACGCAGCTCAATAGCATCGTCGGACTCCTCACTCTCACTGTCACTTTGGATCTTAAGGAATAGTTCGACAGCCAAACGTGAGGTGCTGGCGAGATAAGTCAGCATACGCCTCAGCAGTTCGGGCTCCATTTCCCGCAGACAGATCGCGCTGCACAGAAACCCTTGAAAGATGGCGCCAAAGGTGGACGGAAACAAAGGGATTTCTGGGATGCGAAGCGATGCATCACGGGGCGTTGGGACAGGACCCAGAATGCCCCGCACCTACGCCCCCTTCCCATAACCCACGGCGCCAGAATGGGAAGAGGTGCTCTGTGGGATAGCTGCCCATAATGCACCGCTCCCAATAGCGCTGCAATTGCTGCAAATGTGGCCACGACAGTGCGCTGGGCAGCTGTCAGTGTGGACAGACTGGATCACTGTAACAATCTCTCCATGGAGTCACAGACAGTCCCCTTAGCCTCTTCAGGCTATCTTGTGACCCAGACAAACTGGACTTAGTGATAAATGGTCACTTACACCAAAAATCACCACATTCAGGTTGAGACCATTCATGAGACCAGTCACTTACTCCAAATCAGTTGGTACAATCCTACACCGAAGAGAACGCCTGTAGCTAATCCGGTAATAAACTATCTAAAGGTTTATTAACTAGGAAAAAGAAGTAAGTCAGTTATTTACAGGTTAAATCAAACAAACACACACACACACACACCAATGAGTTACCATCTAAATCCTAGGAGTGACAGAGCTGTAGTGACCCGTCAATTCAAAGTGTCTTTCAGGGCAGACCCAGGAGGCAGACCCTGGGGATCTCTGGCTTCAGTTTAGCATCTCTGGCCCTTCAGAGTTTAAATAGCCCAAAAGACACAGTTTCTTCTTGTCAGGAATTTTTATTCCCTTCCCCCAGAGTTTAATGCGGGGTCGGGGGGGTGGGAATCAACAAAGTCTTTTGCTCTCTGATTGCCACAATGGTTTGTCTGGTGTCTATGGCTCTTCTTTTGCTAAGCAGGAGATAACACCTGTGGCAAACTAGTATTTCATACTTGGGAATGCTTCTCTCCTGACAGGCAGTTTACAGTAACAGCAAACATTTAAATATATCTTATAACATGGGATATAGGTATTATAAGTGAGATTAATGTGTGCAGCAACTTACAAGCATTTCATAGAGTCTAAACACTAACTACATTCTTATAAGACTAATACTTATTTTAAGCAAAACTAATATACAGGTGACCTGGTCTGGTCTCCAACCACAAGGTTGTCAGTTCTTAGCTAATGCCTGCAGCTTGGGCAAGAGTCAGATGCCAGCATCACGCTCCCCATTTTTAAGATAGTCTGGGAAGAAGTACAGGCAATGTCCCACATTTTCTGCAGTAGGTGAGGGTTCTCCCTAGCTTGTTGTCCAGGTGTTGTTTCCAGGTAGTGTTTCACTAGCTGGGTTTTTCCAGATATTGAGGAGAACACATGAGTGAAGTTCTCAGTTCCTTGGGAGAGTTGTGCTCTCTGACCAGGAGAGAGTCCCACACCTACTACCACAGGTATCGACCCCTGGCAGATATGAACTTGAGGGCTTAATTTGGGTCTCACAGGGAAAGGAGTCATCAGCAAAGCTTCCCAAGTTTTCCAGGGCTTGAGAAGACTCACATGGTAGATTCTGATCTCTTTTCTTCTGCCTGGTAACCAGATTTCATAACTGACCAGTCTTACTTGTCTAGCTACCTCAAAAGGATCCTGCCAACAGGCCATTAATTTAGACTTAGCTGACAGTAACAATAATAGGACTCAGTGTCCCAGCTGGAAAGTACTCAGCCATGCCCCTCGGTTATAACCTTGTTCTTCTCTCTGTAGTGCCTTCTGTAGATTTTCACTAGCAAATAAACCCAGCTGCTTAAGATGTTCCCTTAGGTGAATAATATACTGAGTCACATTGACGGTATTTGCGTCCTGTTCCTCCCAGCCTTCATGTAGCAAATCTAAGATCCCTTGAGGCGCATGGTCATACAATAGTTCAGAGGAGGAGAATCCCATAGAGGCCTGTGGGACCTCCCTTATGGGGAATAAGAGTAGTGGAAGCAACTGGTCCCAGTGCTTGAGTCAGATTTGATGAAGCACTTTAGCATTTCTTTTAGAGTTTTGTTAAATCTCTCTACGAGACCATCTGTCTGTGAATGGTACATAGAAGTTCTCAAGGATTTGCTCTTCAAAAGAGAGCACAGCTCTTGCATAGTCTGCGAGGTGCAGCTGCTCCCTGGGTTGGTTAATATCTCATGAGGGCACTCCACACATGAAAAAAGTTTCATAAGTTCTGGTGCAATCGCGGTTGCCTTTGCTGTGTGAAGGGGAAGAGCCTCCAGATACCAGGTCACACGGTCAACGACTATCAAGATGTACTGGTACCTGGAGGCACTCTTCTCTAGGGACCTGACTATGTCCATTCCTATTTTCTCAAAGGGTGTCTCCATCAGTGGCAAAGGAACTAGGGGAGCCTTTGGGGTACTGCTGCCGATGGACAGTTGGCAGGCTGGCAGGAGGAGCAGTATTTCCTCACTTCCTTATGGGGGCCAAGATAGAAGTTGGCCATTACCCATGACAGTGTCTTCTCCCACCCCCAATGCCCAGCACAAGGGATGTCATGTGCGAGTTGCATCACTGGTTGGCGGTATTTGTGTGGCACTGGTAGTTGTGTCCTCGTCTCCCCAGACTGTTGGTCTTTCTCAATGACATACAGGTGCTCCTTCTTGAGCACAAAATGGGGGTAATGCTCCAGGCACCAAGGTTCCGTCACTTCTCCAATTACAGAGGTCAGTTGCTTGTGGGAGCAGCTCTATGTGGGGTCATCCCTCTGTGCCTCAACAAAGTTTCCTGCCTGCAGTAGGAGCCCTAGGTCCAGGGTGGATATCTTCCCCTTCTCCAATTCTGACCTTGGTTGGGTTGCTCTCGAGGTCTCCTCTCCCAGATCTGCTGGGCCCTCAAGTCCTGCTAGGCCCACGTCTTCTGTGCGAAGGGATCGGTCCCAGTCCATAATCCTCTGGCTGGTCAGCTCATTCATGACTTGCAGAAAAAAAGGCCAATCTCGTCCCACTATTATTGAGTAGGCCTGTTCTCCAGCCAGAGCCACAGGCAGGGCCGGCTCCAGGCACCAGGCAACCAAGCACATGCTTGGGGCGGCACCTGGTAAGGGGCGGCGGGGGGAGCGCGGCGCGGCATTCCGCGGGGGGGGGGGGCGGCGCGGGCGCGGCGCTGGGGGGGGGTTCCGGCGGCGCTCAGCGGGGGCGGGCTCCGGCGGCGCAGCGCTCGGTGGGGGGGTGGCGCGGGGCTCGGCGCTCGGGGGGGGGTTCCGGCGGCGCTCGGCGGCGGGGGGGGCGGGCTCCGGCGGCGCGGCGCTCAGCGGGGGGGCGGCGCAGGGCACGGCGCTGGGGGGGGTTCCGGCAGCGCTTGGCGGGGGGGGCGGGCTCCGGCGACACGACGCTCGGCGGGGCGCTCGGCGGGGGGCGGCGCTTTTTTTTGCTGCTTGGGGCAGCAAAAAAGTTAGAGCCGGCCCTGGCCACAGGTATGGTTTCTGTGTGTGTGCCCACAGTCAGTTGTAACCACTGGCTGGGGTAGGCTTTTCCGTCACCATGCATGCCACTGTGTGCAGATTGTCTCTCTTGGGATGCCATCTTCCCCAGCCAGGGAGGCACCTGGTAAGGGGCGGCGGGGGGAGCGCGGCGCGGCATTCCGCGGGGGGGGGGGGCGGCGCGGGCGCGGCGCTGGGGGGGGGTTCCGGCGGCGCTCAGCGGGGGCGGGCTCCGGCGGCGCAGCGCTCGGTGGGGGGGTGGCGCGGGGCTCGGCGCTCGGGGGGGGGTTCCGGCGGCGCTCGGCGGCGGGGGGGGCGGGCTCCGGCGGCGCGGCGCTCAGCGGGGGGGCGGCGCAGGGCACGGCGCTGGGGGGGGTTCCGGCAGCGCTTGGCGGGGGGGGCGGGCTCCGGCGACACGACGCTCGGCGGGGGGCGGCGCTTTTTTTTGCTGCTTGGGGCAGCAAAAAAGTTAGAGCCGGCCCTGGCCACAGGTATGGTTTCTGTGTGTGTGCCCACAGTCAGTTGTAACCACTGGCTGGGGTAGGCTTTTCCGTCACCATGCATGCCACTGTGTGCAGATTGTCTCTCTTGGGATGCCATCTTCCCCAGCCAGGGAGGCAGGAACTACTGACTGGCTGCACCCAAAGCCTAGGAGTCCTTACACTCTCTTCCCTTGTACCCAGACCGGCATTGTCAATCTGTGGGGAGCTTTCTTATGGGTATGCATCTCCACGGTCCAGCCCTGGACGCATTCACACTTCACAGGGGGCATTCTTCCCTTAGATGTCCCTGCTGTCCACAGGAGTAGCAGGTCACTGGGCTGGCTTCGGAGGCATCTTTCTTTGTCAGAGGTGGATTTGGTTCTGGGGGGGTGCAAGACCCTCCACCTTAGGAACCTGTTTCAGCCAACTGGGGTATAGGACGCACATTCAGGTGAGGCCCCACCCTAACCACACCTCATTGTGCTCTTGGGCCTCTCCATGATGAGCAGGTGGCCCGGCCTTCCTGGGCCTAACCGTGGCCTCTTGTGAGCTGCAGTTAGAGGCTTAGTGTCTGTGTCCCATGCCTCCCTTTGGTCAGTCCTATGGGCCATTCAGAACATATAAGAATATAAGAACGACCATAAAGGGTCAGACCAATGGTCCATCTGGCCCAGTATCCTGTCTTCTGACAGTGGCCAATGCCAGGGCCTTCTGGGAGCTTCTGTATGAACAGAACAGGTATATACATAGAGCTAAAGAAAGTGGAAAGATGATGGCCAGAAGCCTGAGAGAGCCGTGATGCTGGCTCCATGCCAAGGCTCTCATCCTAATGCTGCAGCTAAAGCTGAGTTCCCATGATGGCCCCAGTAGTACAGATGATGGGGGGGGGAAGAGGGAAATCAGTGACCCGAAGGGATGGAACTGGCAATGGGGTCTTGCTTGGGCTGATGGGGAAAAAGGCAGAGAAGTTTATTATCTCTAATCTGACTAATAATGACCTCCCATCTCCTGTTTTCAGGTACAGAAGAAGGATGTCCTGCATTTACAGGTCTCAGTATAAGCAGTGCTTTGACTGGCACAGACTTGAAAGTGAAACTAATGCTGTACACAAGACAAAACCAGAACTGTGCTGAAACACTCAGATCAGCTGGTTCCAGGTATCTGAATGTGACCAAGAAAACTATCCTCATTGTGCATGGGTACAGACCCACAGGTTCTCCCCCCATCTGGATACAAAAAGCAGTACATCTCTTGCTCTCTGTGGAAGACATCAACATAATCATTGTAGATTGGAACCGCGGGGCTACGACTCTGCTCTATCACAGGGCTTCTAGCAACACTAAGAAAGTTGCTGAACTCTTGAAGACACTTATAGACCAAATGTTGGTAAGTTACATGTTTATAATAATTGTGACGGTGTTAATGGAGTAAAAGAAGTATTTACAGCAGAATCTTAGGGAAAGCAAATTGTTCTTTAAAGAGATGCATTAATTACTATAAACTCAAATATATGTAGTGCCAAAATCTTTACTTTGGCTTTGCATGTTAACATTTTACAGCTTCATTCAGTTTAAACTTGGAGTACCAATTTTTTTTAAAAGCCTCTAATCTGAGGCACATACATTTCAAGTGCCCCAGAAATCAGATTTGCAGGTGCACATTTGAACACACAAACTAGGCAGCTGGATGTCTAACAGGAAGCTGGCATGTACCAGTTGGAGTTTGGAGGCACCTCCACACTGTTCCCTAAACTCGAATTCCCAAAAGTTAGGTGCCTAAAGTTGGACAATTAAAAGTAAAGATTTGGTGGCAGCCACTTCAAAAATGTGTCCCTGAGACTATACTTGAGTTCAATTCACATCCAGGGATTAATTGTTCTAAATGTGAAGCTACCAACTTGAATGGCGAGGAAATATGAATGAGATGATTGTAAGGACCGTATAACACTGAATTACATGTGCTTTACATGCGAATTACATGTGGTCTCTCCATGTAAAGAGGAGTGCTGAATGTTCTGTGCAGATCGGGATGAGAAGGTGTTCCACTAAGCTACACTCCCCCTGCAAATAGAAGATAGCCTCATCTTGGTAACTATGACACCGGTGACTCATTCAAACTTATGCACACCCAACAGGCTCCCTGTCCTCTCATTACCCACATAATGATTATCACCTTCTGAACTCGGAGCAATCTTTTTCTGATGAAACATCAGGGTCCCAACAGATAAAGTGAAAAAAAGTGAATGAAAATATAATTTTACTTTGTTTAAGGTGTTAAATGTTATTTTACATTCTTATTTTGACCAAATATTATACGATTGTTTCAGTCTTATTGATTTCACTTGGCTAACTGGTGACTGGGAACACTGGTGTGATTGAAGAACATGTGTCAAAAGTGTACAGGGCAGGACATTTTTATGGAGGACCAGACTAACGTGAGCACCTGTGACATATTGCACAGATTAGTTAACAGCTGCAGGAGGCCATGGGCTGCAGCAACTTGCATTAGGATCTTTGAATTAGCAAATACATTTCTGAAACCACATGCTGGCAATTGGGGTTTATTATTAATTATTGGTATTGCCATAGCAGCCACACGCACTAGACACTATTCCGTGCATAATCGCTGTCCCAGGGAAACACAGTCATGGCCCGGAAATGTTTAGCTATCAGATTCACATCACCAAAGGGTGTTGAGCATGAAAGGGGGCTCGTTTCAGTGGAATTTGCATTGGGTATTATGTCTCAAAAGACACCTCCATTTGTGTTGGGACAAGAGAAGTACTGGCAGGTAAAATTACGATGGGCTATTTACGTTATCCTGGAACCAGCTGGATGGCCTTTTCCTCCTCTTGATCTTTCTTATGTGCTTAACATTTCTGTAACCTATCATCATGGACATTTTTAAATTGCAGGCCGATGGAGCATCGCTTGACTCTGTTTATATGATAGGAATTAGTCTTGGAGCGCATATCTCTGGGTTTGTGGGACAGATGTATAATGGCAAACTTGGGAGAATAACAGGTAAGCCCCTTTCTCAATCCCTGCTCCTGTTTTGGGCATATCACTTCAGCTCTCTGCCTCAGTTTACCCAAACACTGAATAATACTTTCTGTAGTGAGCTCCCAGGAGTGCTGTGTAGGTCAGTTAGTTAGTGAGTGCCAGTCCTGTGTTCTGAATGCATGGAGCACTACATCACTGTTAGGCCTTATGCAACAATGTCAGGTGCAAGAACCCTACACGGAGACGCAGAGTAATTTCTGCTAACTAGCCCTCATGGTGAGCCCTGTCCAGGGCCGGCTCCAGGCACCAGCTAAGGAAGCAGGTGCTTGGGGCAGCCAATACAAAGGGGCGGCACTCCGTCCACTATTGGGGCGGCATGTCCGGGTCTTTGGCGGTAATTCGGCGGCGGGTCCCTCAGTCCCTCTCTTCCTCTTTGAGTTGCCGCCGAAGTGTCACCGAAGAGGAAGAGAGGGAGTGAAGGGCCCGCTGCTGAACTGCCGCCAAAGAATGGAGCGGCGTGATAGAGCTGCCGCCAAAGTGCTGCCGATTGGCCTTCCCCCCCGCCACTTGGGACGGCAGAAAACCTGGAGCCGGCCCTGGCCCTGTCAGCCACATGCCAGGAACATAAGCTGCCTTGGGGCCTCTCTGAGGAAGAAGGAACTCCGAGTAGGGACAGCGAGGTCTTTAGGAGGAGCCCTAGGAACCTATGCTAAGGAAGAGGCTCAGACTGAGGCTAATATTTTGTACTTCACTAGGAGGGAAGGAAAACTCTGTAACAGTGTGCATGTTCTCAGATGCTAACCCAGTGTGTAAGTGTGCTGTATCCAGGGTGGGGTGGAGACCACCCATTCACAGGGATATAGAGAATCATTTAAATAGCACCACATTACAATCATGCCATAATAATCATTTTGCATTTCAGGTCTTGACCCAGCAGGCCCCTTATTTAATGGGAAACCCCCTGAGGAAAGGTTAGATCCTACAGATGCCCAGTTTGTTGATGTCATTCATTCTGATATTGATGGTAATATTTCATTTCTTCCTTCTCTGTGTTTCATTAGATGAAAACCCAGGAACTAACTTGGATTGCAGGAGTGAGAAGGCTACTGTGAGGCAATGCCTAGGCTCCTCTCTCATTGGCTGGAGCTCTGTGCCTGTACGGGGCAGTGATCTAACTCAGATCACAGGGTTACGCCCAGGCTGGGGGGGGTGTCCCATTCTGCATAGCTCAGAAAATGGGTCACTATTCACCCCAGAGCTATTTCTGCTGCGTTACTGGTTTAACAGGACGTATCTCAACAGCCAAACCCAGAGGACTGTGACTGGTGCCACATAGGCACAGCCCATAGCAAAGGGTGGCGCCTATTTGCACAGCCCCCGAGGGTACACTGGAAGTTGCCAGGTCTGCACAAGGGACATGTGTGCTTCTATAGACCTCCATGGGATACAGCTTGCTTTGCTGGCCAGGGGAGAGGCATTATGGCCCCTGGAGAGGGAGGGCAGAGCAGTCCGTGTGTTTCACTAAGTGCAAGGATTTCAGCTGTAAGCTAGCAAAGGGAGAGCACCCTCGTGTGCAGTAGCACCTCGGAGTCAGCTCTTCCAGGTTGGTCACAGGTCACTAAGGAAATGGAGCCAGGAATTAAAATAGCAAAAGACAATCACACCAACTTGAAAAGCCTAACCTTTTCATTCCCTTGGACATAGTGTTAATAACATAAAACTCCATGGCTGCTTGTAACCTGCCCTGTGGTCCTCAGCTGGGAGGCATTACACAGCTTTGCATTATGCTGCCTGCCTTTATTATTCTCCTTGGGCCAGGAATACTTTCACCAGGTGAATCTGTATCCTTGGCATCATCCTGGACTCTGAACCTTTCTTCCCACACTGTCTCCAATCAACCCATCACCATTTGGTAATTTCCCCCCTCAGTTCCTCCTCACCCATACATTTGACTTCTGTGACCTAGACCAGTGCTTCTCAAAGCCGGTCCGCCGCTTGTTCAGGGAAAGCCCCTGGCGGTCCGGGCCGGTTTGTTTACCTGCCGCGTCCACAGGTTCGGCCGATTGCGGCTCCCACTGGCCGCGGTTCGCCGTCCCAGGCCAATGGGGGCTGCGGGAAGTGGCACGGGCCGAGGGATGTGCTGGCCACCCTTCCCGCAGCCCCCATTGGCCTGGAGCGGCGAACCGCAGCAAGTGGGATCAGCGATCGGCCAAACCTGTGGACATGGCAGGTAAACAAACCGGCCTGGGCCGCCAGGGGCTTTCCCTGAACAAGCAGTGGACCGGCTTTGAGACGCACTGACCTAAACTACTGCATCACTCTCCTCCACGGCACTCAAGACCCACCTGCCAGATTCCAGCAGCATACGCTAATGGCTGTGTCTCACCTTTACAAAGCAGCATCACCCTGTTCTCGCACAGCTCCACTAACTCGTACTCATTTCAGGATCCTGTTCAGAATCCACCTCCTTGCATGAGATCAAGCCCTGGCCCATATCTGTGCATGGAGGGGACCATCCACTCATGGATCTTCTCCTCCTGCATGGAGGAGGGATGTCAGCAGTTTCTAGAAGGTGCTCTGTGAGTCCAAGATCTACCCTTGGATAAGGCATGGAGACAGACCAGGCTTACCACTGTCTGGACCATCAATTTGCCTTCTTGAAGGCCTGGCAGACTCCTTCCCTAAAAAGGCCACAAAACCACAGAGATTTAACTTCCCTTTTTCCCTCCCACAGTTTCTCTGCAGAAGGTGATGGGCCCAGATACGCATCATGCACATGTCACACACATTGTCTGATTGTGGGCATTTAATGTCATTATCTAGAATATGGCAACGGGTTCATTGTCTTTTAGTTCAATGATGCATAAATAGATTAAGGAAACTAAATCTCTTGCACAGCTGAGACTGCCAATGCTAAAGGAATCCATGTTGTTATTTGTTCCTAATTCTTCATCTGAAATTCCTTTTCCCAGCACTTTAAGATTCTTTCTAAAAATGATATTTTCTTTGATTAGGACTAGGCTACAGAGAAGCTTTAGGACACATAGACTTCTATGCCAATGGAGGAACCGACCAGCCTGGCTGTCCACAAACAATATTTTCTGGTAATGAAATACACTTTGCATTGGGAAAACTAGGACAAAATATTTTCAACAAATCACCTAAAGAATTGTGGGGGAAACACTCACTGACAGTAAAAAAAAAAAAAAAAAAAAAAAAAAAAACCAACCCAACTTTTTGAAAAACAACCCAAAAAGTCAGATCCCCAGCTGCTGTATATTGGGGGTTGCTACACTGAAGTCCAGGGAGCCACGCTGATTTGCACCAGAAGCGGATCTGACCCCTAACCTTTTGCTGTTTCATCCTGGATTTTCTGCTGTCTTCCAAGTGAGCAAATGGGATCAAATTTTGCTGTGGAGCAAATTCACCTAGTTCCACAAATTTGCATGCATAAATTCAGTGAGCAAGTTTACCACCAGAATGTATAGAAACATTTAGAAGATGTGAGATTTTTTTATTTAAAAAAAAAAAGCAAATTCACTCAAATCCAGTGTGAAAGCACAAGTGTTAGCAGCAATGAGTCCCCAGAACCAGTGCAGAGAACAGTGTAACTGTGTAATGGAGAAGACAACACTGAGGCAATGATGCATGTCTTGGCAATGAGAGACAGCATGGCACTCAGGAGACCTGTGTTCTGTTCCTTCCACTGAGCTAGTATGTAACCGTGAGCAAGTCACTTCCCCTTTGTGTGCCTCTGGTTCCCTTCCCGCCCTTTGTCTAGTCTCTTCTATTGTATAAGCTCTTCAGAGAGGTACTGGCTCTTGCTGTGTATTTGGTCAGGCACTAAAAAAATATAAACCTGTGTATTTTAAACAAAAATTTAAATTCTACAGAAAACACTGAAATTTGCAGCAAACCCCTACATTTGAGATCAATAGCAATGTTTTTGCAGTGTAAATTTCCACTTGCCCGGGTTAGGCATTGAGATCACGTCCACATAACCACATGTTTAAACTGAGACACAGCAATTTGACGCTTTAGCACCTGGAGTGAGGACATCTAGAATCACCCATTGAGAGGAAAAAATGCAGCATGTGTGCTGGGGGAAGATGCCAAGCCCTGAACTATTATACATTGGGCAACAACCTTACTAAGGAGCCATGGTCCATGGAAACATGCAGTGAGTTTTTCAAAGGACTTTTCATGGTGGGATGAAGTTTGTTTTGCTTCAGAGGTGCAGATCTCTTATGCTGCTTAGTGTAGCCATCACTGCCCTTTTCTGTAATGCTCTATGGCATTTTTCAAGGGTAGCACACACAGGAATTTAGCTTTGCCCTGGCTCTTCTCACACATCCTCAGTCCCTCTGCTGCTGTTTGTAGGTCTTTTACAGAACTTCCTTACAGTTCCTCTGAGGTCACTAGCATGCCGAATTGGAGAGGTGGGCATTTTGCGGCAGGTTTTAGTACATTGCTGTGTATTTCAGCACAGTCCATGGAACCAGTTGCTTCTATAAGATAGGGTTACCATACGTCCGGTTTTTCCCGGACATGTCCGGCTTTTCGGCAATCAAACCCCCGTCCGGGGGGAATTGCCAAAAAGCCGAACATGTCCGGGAAAAATACCGGCCGGGCACTTGCTCTCCCGCGGCTGCTCTGCTCCTCCTCTGACTCAGACTTCGGCTCTGTTTAAGAGCCAAGCTGCCCGAGCCAGCGCTACCGGCTTCGGGCAGCCCCCTTGCCTCCGGACCCCAGCCGCCGGCTGGGCACTTCTCCTCCCCGGCTCCAGCTGCTCTGCTCCTCCCCGGACTCAGACTTCGGCTCTGTTTAAGAGCCAAGCTGCCCGAGCCAGCGCTACCGGCTTCGGGCAGCCCCCTTGCCTCCGGACCCTGCGCCGCCGGAGCAGAGCAGCTGGAGCTGGGGAGAAGTGCCCGGCCGGCGGCTGGGGTCCGGAGGCAAGGGGGCTGCCCGAAGCCGGTAGTGCTCGGGCAGCTCGGCTCTTAAACAGAGCCGAAGTCTGAGTCCGGGGAGGAGAAGTGCCCGGCCGGGGGCACAGGGTCCGGGGGCATAGGGGCTGCCCGAAGCCCGAGCGCTACCGGCTTCATGGTTTGCCGGGCAGCCTCCAGACCCTGCGCCCCCGGCTGGGCACTTCCCCTCCCGGGCTCCAGCTGCGCTGGGGAAGCGCCGGCCGGGGGCGCAGGGTCTGGAGGCTGCCCGGCAAACCGTAAAGCCGGTAGCGCTCGGGCAGCCCTTTTCGCGTGGCTGGGAGGGAGGAGGGGGAGTTAGGGCGGGGACTTTGGGGAAGGGGCGGGGAAAGGATGGAGTTGGGGCGGGGCCGGGGGTGGGAAAGGGGCGGGGCCAGGGCCCATGGAGTGTCCTCTTTTTTTATTTTTTAAATATGGTAACCCTACTATAAGAGCTTTTACCAAGAATGGCAAGAGCTTATGCAAAAGGAATGCACCACCTAAGTGACAACCCCAGCTAAGAACCAGGTGGCTAATTCATGAGGTGGAGTAGAATCCATAGTTGTGCATACCAGCAGTGGCTCTGCAGTGCTAACCGTAGGCTAGTCTTCTTGTAGGCTGTAGACAGGTATGACTTGAAGGTACACATGGAGCAGACAGTGTATGGTGAGTATGAAGGTGCCATTTTACAGTTTTTTTAAACATACCCATACTCTGGGCCTGGTCTCATGAAAGTCCACTGCGGTTAGAGTACTTGAACTGCTTAGATTCTAAGCCCTTGTTCATTGGTAGGAACAGGTATGTCCCGGCTGACAGCCCAGAACCAGTGGGGGACAATCAGTGTCTCTGGCCTAGAACCAGTGGGGGACAATCAGTGTCTCTGGCCCAGAAGCAGTGGGGGACAATCAGTGAATCCAGCCCAGAAGCAGTGGGGGATAATGTGTGTCCAGCCCAGAAGCAGTATGGAGCACTCAGTGTATCCTTCCATCTGGTTTATAGTGCGAGTTGCACAAGCTGCGCTGGCTCAGAGTTTCTTGCTTTACAGGACATCAAGTTGCTGGACAGGATTTAACGTGACCCTGTGAACATCTCTTGTGTTACGATACTGTCACAGCAACAGGGTGCATTCTGTTTTGCTGTTGCACTAACATTTTGCATGCCGTACATGGATTTCTAATGAAATATCCCTTCTCTTTGTATCAACAAGGATCACAGTATTTTAAATGTGACCATCAGAGGTCTGTTTTCCTGTTCCTGTCATCCTTGAAAGAGAGGTGCAACATCACTGCATACCCCTGTGATACATACAGAGATTACAGGAACAGCAAATGTGCCAGCTGTGAGGCTTTCCAGCCCATGCCATGCCCTGTCCTGGGTAAGGATGATGCGGTGTCCAATGTGGATAAAAGAGTTATGTTTTGGAGATGGTTTTTAACAATCCAAGGGACTCATACTGCTGCCTGTCACACTGTACCCTATGTTACTCCATGTAACCTATAACAAACATTCTGGTACATGTTGCCAAAGGACTCATGGGACAGAGCTGTTTGCAAAATCCCTTAACACGTACAGCCTTTGCTTCCTTCTGGGGGTGGGTGGGTGAGATGACACCATTTCACACCTGGAAAGGTAGGTATAAATCTTAGCTTACGTTACAAGTGAAAATGGATTTGGTGGCTTCATTTAGTCTTTGTACATTCACATCACAGTTATTGCACAGATCAGCACTCACAGGCGACTGAACAGCCAAATCAAGAACTTGTAGATTTTTCTGGGGGACAGAGCAGAATTCACATGCCTTTGGGGAGCTTTATGGGGGATAAGCACATGCTCCTGCTAAGTACTTCCAAGAGGTATTCAGCATCTTAAACCCTTACTGACTTCAACAGGAGCTGCTGAATGCTCTGCACTTTTGAAAATCAGATCGCTTGTTTTACTTGTCCAAATATAGATTTAGGAGTGTAACTTTAGGCTCCCACATTTGGAAACCTTGGCTCTAGAAAATCTACTGAGCTCCCAGAAATAAACTTCCAAAGTAAGGGAGATTATTGTTCTACTGAGCAACACCTGTGTTGACAAAGAAACAAAAAAGGATGTCTCTTAAAATATGGGATGGACAGAAAACAGCCATATTTAGGCCTAATTCCTGTGAGCACTAACACATGGGCTTAGCTTACTCACATGAGTATACAGAGTATTAGGGATATTGTCTATGCTGTGTTTTATCAGTAACTAATTGCAATATTCACCTTGTGGCTGAAAAGCAATTTGGTATAAATCAAGCACTAACTTGATTTCTTTTCAATCATTTGGTCTTGTACAGTCACCTAATGCTGAATTTTCACACTGTGGTCTACAGGTTATTATGCTGATAAGTGGAAAAGCTATTTAACGCTAAAGAATCCTCCAGTGACTAAAGTGTTTTTTGATACATCGGACGAAGAACCATTCTGCCGTGAGTGATTAACATTCCTTCAACTTTGCATTGAGGACTCTCTCTGTCAGCAACAGCACTGACATCCAATTCAGAACGGTCAGTTAGCTGTCATTGTGTCTCACTGCATATTAGAAGCACGCCTTGTAGCTGATGGATAAAACACATTTCCATTTGCAATAATACCTCTCTGCTCCAAAATGGCAGATACACTTGGCACAGTGACAAAACAATCTTTCCCTATCAGCTAAGTAGAGACACACAGGAACAGACCAGTTTCCCTTTTAGAACTAGTAAATTTGGTGATATGTGAATAAAGCCTAGGAAAAAAACAGTAACTGTCTTGGGGTCCAATGTTGCTACCATTGAAGTCAATGGCCTACCTCCCAGTGAGTTTAACTGGGTGTGAGATTGAACTGTTGACCCTTAAAGGTGACCTGCAAAGAAAAAACAATAGGTATTTATCAGCTTTATGATGGATGATGAAGCAATGACAGGTGTTTGGGTTTTCTGTTTTTTTAACTTTATCTGCTTAGGTTTTTTTCCCCATGAGAAATTCAGGTTCTGTGTAGGCTGGAAGGCTTCATGGTGACTGGAGAGTAGGGAAATGGTGACATCACAAGAATCAAGGAAGTAGAAGTGGAGCAAACTGGAGAAAAGACGGGGTTTTTAATCAAACCGTTTCAAACTCTGTTTGCTTTAACACTTGTGTAACTCAGTTGTTGATTGCCACTGTGGCTAACAGGAGATTCAGCACTCCCAGCTTTTCAGAGTGCTAGAGTTCACAATAAACATCGGGGAGATCTCCAGCAAAGCCAGGGAGACCAGACTGGACATGCCTGGTATTTCTAAGGTAAATCCCTTTCAGGTCTTCTTAATCCATCATACACAAATACAAATGAGCACAAGCCCAACTTTCCAAAACTCCTTTGCAGGTCACCATTGAGGCTCTCTGTAAAACGCAGTTCTGCTCTGACAGTACAATGACATGGTGGTGCCCCATGTTTATTGGCAAGTCAAATTATGTAAGTGTGAAGCATGTGGGGAGAGGACAGAAGGAGCTTCCACCCAGAGCTGGCACAACCCAAACAAAGGCCAAGTGCAATTGGTGTTCCCTCCCCTACTCCTGCCCCAAACCATGGGAAGGGAGTGGGCTGCAGATGAGCAGGCTCCATCCCATAAGGATAGGCACTCTCCCTCACTCTGCCAAGGCGCTCACAGAGGCAGGGTGCATTCCCCTGGGGCAGTGCAGCTCTTAAAGGGTCAATATAACCCTCAGTGACTTCTGGAGCAAATATGCACAGTGTAAGATTACCAAGATGTTTTGTGCAGCTGCCAGTCCTGCCAGGGATTGGAGAGTCTTTCATTCTCCTGCCTCATCACCGGGAAAGGCTCTGCCAGCCAGACTCTGAGCTCAGCTAAATCTGCACCATTCTCATTGTCTTCAGAGTTGCTCTGGTGTGACTGGGGGCAGGAGGTGGTTCTGCAGCCTCTGCTTAGATAACAGATGTGATCTGTGAGCTGGAAGAGAATCATGCTCACTGTCCTAGAGCTAGGGGGGCTCTTAGTTTTAATGGGAGTAAAAAGTCGCAAAAATCTATTTTAGCCCCTAAAGTAAGCCAGTCGGACAGTAAACATGCACAAGGGCAAGTCTGCAGAGTGAAAAGGTGCCTTTTTATGGAGACACATTTCAGAGTAGAATCACACTTTAAACAGATAAAAAAAATCAAGTTTGTTTCCATAAAGAACAAGGAAAAAAACACCTGGCAACCTCAAAAACAAGAGAGAGAAAGTGTGGGGTACACAGGAAGGAATTGGGAAAAAAACACCATGTAGAGATACAAAGTGGACTGACCTGGGCAGGACGAAGCACACGCACAGGGATGGACAGAAGGGATAGCGGGAGGAGAGAGACTGGAGCAGGCAGGAGCAAGGATAAATTAGTTGAGAAGAAGCTGTCACAAAGGAGAGAGGCTTCACTGGGTAGGATTGATAGGACTGAGGAAAGGGTGTTCTGGGAAACAGAGTAAGAGTGAGTGGCTGAGAAGAAATCAAGGAGCAGAGAGAAAAGGACTGAGCAGAAGGGTGAAAAACCTGGAAATGGTTGGAAAGAAAAGGAAGGGAATAATCTAAGCAGGAAGGTGAAAGATCTGTCATCATCCTCATGGCAAATCCCAAAAGGATGTAGCCTCCTTGCAGACTGAGCATCAACTGGATCACTCTCACTAGGTCCTTAAGGCATTCTGACAACAATAGACAAAGACTGAACATCCAGCCGATCTTATTGCGCCACTGAAAATTTTGGTGACCACATGATCCCAGCCATGTAACAGCATTCATTGGTAAACATGCTTCATAATTCATTGGTCTTCCATCCTAATAATATGTCCATACCAAGAAAGCCATAAACCAAAACAGCGCTGATAGAGGCATTTGCTGGGTTCAGCTATGACTATCCTCACTGCTGATCTATTCCTGCCATTTAATATGGGGCAGCTGATGAAGATGACAATAAATGAAAATGTTACCACCATTTGTCAGCCTTCCTCAGTGCCTATGTTTCACTGCCGTACAATAGAGTTGGTATAATGATGGTTCTATAGATCTGCAGCTTCCTAGCAAGATTGATGTCCCAATGTCTTCACTGAGGCTGTTGAATGGCCCAAAACATGGCTCTCTGGCACAGTTTGTGATGCTTCCCAAGTATCTGACAGTGACCACCTGCTTGAAGTCCCGTCCAAACAGGTTAATATTGAGCTGGCTGTAATCTGGAGCTGAACGCTGCTTGATGGTAGTGGTCAGGGAGTTGGTTTAATCCAGATTAATAGCCAGACCAATGCTTGTTGCTTCTTGCCCAACCAGATCAGCCATCAGCTTCAGCGATTCACCACACTGAGCCAGCAATGTCATTGGCATATTCGAGATCTTGAAGCAGAATGGTGTTCAGCACAACACCAAAAGGCACATCCTCAAGTTTATCCATCAATCAGTACCAATACTGAACAACAATGGTGACAGGATGCAGCTTTGTTGAACTCCCATGGAGAAAGGAAACCATACTATGTATCTGCCATGGACTTGAACGCAGCTTTCCATTCCATTATAGAACTCTTCTTTCAATGACACTATCTTCCCAGGGACGCTGAGTCATGTCATCAGGTCCCAGAAGCTTACCTGATGCACTGAATCAAGGGCCTGACAGAAGTCTATAAAAACTGCTGCACACAGCTTATTAAATTCAGCCATTTTCTCCAAAAGCTGCCTCAAGGTAAAGAGCTGGTTGACAGTGGAATGACCAGGTCTAGAGCAACACTGAGTATCCTGGCCTTTGCCACGAAATGCATTATTGATTCAAGACATTAACATGGAATTGAAGACTCCCCCTGGAGGACAGCATAATACCTCTGTAGTTGCTACATTCTGCCTTATTGCCCTTTTTGAGCAGAGGCAGAATAACCACCTTCTTCAAATCATCAGGGATGATATTAGCGTGCCAGAGGATCTGGAGGAGTCTATGCAGTATGGTACAACAATACTCTGACCTGTCTTCAACAACTATGGGGTGATGTTACAAACCTCTGGTGCCTTCCCAGACTACAGCTTTTGGACAGTAGAATGTCAACCTGTGGGACTTGTTGCCAGGGTTTGCTATGAAGGCCAAAACTGTAACGGGATTCAAAAAAGAATGAGATAAGTTCATTGAGGACAGGTCCATCAATTCCTGTTAGCCAAGATGGTCAGGGATGCAATCCCATGCTCTGGTGTCCCTAAGCCTCTAATTGCCATAAGATGGGAGTGGATGACAGGGGATGGATCACTTGATGATTGCCTGTTCTGGTCATTCCCTCTGACACATTTGGCATTGGCCACTCTCGGAAGACATGATACTGGGCTAGATAGACCATTGGTCTGACCCAGTATGGCCGTTCTTATGACTGTGATCCAGATCTCATCTTGATTGAAGAAAGGTGCTTAACTGGATCTTCCTGCCCCTCTTCAAATGGAAGAGGGACTGCAGGCAGCAGACAACTGAGGAACATATTAAAATTATCTCCCCATCGATGCAACAGATCTTGCATAGTGGCTAATGCTGCCATCTTGATTCTTTACTGGACAAGCCGGTGCCATCTTCCCCCACAAACACTGCAAAGGTGAATAGAGGGTGTGGAGATTGTGCCTGATGGCAGCCTGTTCTACATTGGCTGGCTGAGTTGATCACCAGGATTCCTTATTGTTCTTACACAGTGACTTGATGATGTTCCAAAGCTGAACCCATTCAGCTTTTGCTTTTGCTCTTGACAAACATCTTTAAAGACTCAAATTGTAGTCTCGCTTTTTTCTTAGCTGCGACTGAAGTGAGCAGGGCCGGTGCAACCTATTAGGCGACCTAGGCGGTCGCCTAGGGCACTAGCCAGTAGCATAGCTAGTGGGGTTCAGGGGAAGCGGCCGCTTGCCCTGACCACATTCCTCAAAAGTGGCGCCTGCGGAACGGGGCCGCGGGCTGGCTCCCGGCGCTCCGGCGGAACGGGGCCGCGGGCTGGCTCCTGGCGCTGCGGCCGGCCGGCGGAACGGGGCCACGGGCTGGCTCCCGGCGCTCCGGCCGGCCGGCGGAATGGGGCCGCGGGCTGGCCTGCTGGCTCCCGCCTCCCCGTGCTCCGGCCGGCTGGCAGAACAGGGCCGTGGGCTGGCTCCCGGCGCTCCGGCCGGCTGGTGGAACGGGGCCGTGGGC
Organism: Emys orbicularis; assembly: GCF_028017835.1. Taxonomy (NCBI): domain Eukaryota; kingdom Metazoa; phylum Chordata; order Testudines; family Emydidae; genus Emys; species Emys orbicularis. The sequence goes on from NC_088691.1 coordinate 55,542,471, forward strand.
TGGCTCCTGGCACTCCGGTCGGCCGGCGGAACGGGGCCGCGGGCTGGCCTGCTGGCTCCCGCCTCCTGGCGCTCCGGGCGGCCGGCGGAACGGGGCCGCGGACTCCCAGCGCTCCGGCCGGGACTCCGGCCCTGAGAGCATGGCCGGGGGTCTCAGTGCCCCGGACAGCGCTCCGGATGGGGAAGCGGGGCGGCCCTGCGCCGCTCCATCTTTCGGCGGCATTTCGGCGCATGCGCAGGGCCACCGAAATGCCACCGAAGGACTGGTGCCTCTTTTCTCTGCCGCTCCTCCTCGGCTGCAACCCTGGCTACACCACTGGCGCTAGCATTTGGGGGGCGGCATTTTCTTCGGCGGCGACCACAGCGGCCAGATCTTCGGCCGCCCCAGTCGTCGTTGGCATTTAGGCGGAGGGAGCTGGGGCACGGGGGCGTGGGGAGGGCCGCCTGCAGCAAGTAAGGGTGGGGGGGCGGCACGCAGGGGAACTCCCCGCCCCAGCTCACCTCTGCTCCGCCTCCTCCCCTGAGCACGCGCCCCGCTCTCCTTCTCTCCCTCCCAGGCTTGCGGTGCCAAACAGCTGATTGGCGCTGCAAGCCTGGGAGGCGGGAGAAGTGGAGCAGCGATGGTGTGCTTGGGCCGTGGGCTGGCTCCCGGCGCTCCGGCCGGCTGGTGGAACGGGGCCGTGGGCTGGCTCCTGGCGCTCCGGTCGGCCGGCGGAACGGGGCCGCGGGCTGGCCTGCTGGCTCCCGCCTCCTGGCGCTCCGGGCGGCCGGCGGAACGGGGCCGCGGACTCCCAGCGCTCCGGCCGGGACTCCGGCCCTGAGAGCATGGCCGGGGGTCTCAGTGCCCCGGACAGCGCTCCGGATGGGGAAGCGGGGCGGCCCTGCGCCGCTCCATCTTTCGGCGGCATTTCGGCGCATGCGCAGGGCCACCGAAATGCCACCGAAGGACTGGTGCCTCTTTTCTCTGCCGCTCCTCCTCGGCTGCAACCCTGGCTACACCACTGGCGCTAGCATTTGGGGGGCGGCATTTTCTTCGGCGGCGACCACAGCGGCCAGATCTTCGGCCGCCCCAGTCGTCGTTGGCATTTAGGCGGAGGGAGCTGGGGCACGGGGGCGTGGGGAGGGCCGCCTGCAGCAAGTAAGGGTGGGGGGGCGGCACGCAGGGGAACTCCCCGCCCCAGCTCACCTCTGCTCCGCCTCCTCCCCTGAGCACGCGCCCCGCTCTCCTTCTCTCCCTCCCAGGCTTGCGGTGCCAAACAGCTGATTGGCGCTGCAAGCCTGGGAGGCGGGAGAAGTGGAGCAGCGATGGTGTGCTTGGGGAGGAGGCGGAGCAGAGGTGAGCTGGGGTGGGGAGCTGCTGCATGGCTCCCCGGGCGGGGGGGGGGGGAGCTGCCATGGGGGAGGCACCTCAGGGCGGGTGGGGGTGGGGAGCTGCTGCAAGGGGGGGGCACCTCAGGGCAGGGGGGGTGTGGGGAGCTGCCGCGGGGGGGGCTCAGGGCGGGGGGGAAGCTGCCACGGGGGGGCGCCTCAGGGCGGGGCGGGGAGCTGCCGCAGGGCTCGGGGAGGGGGGAAGGCGCAAGGTGGAAGTTTTGCCTAGGGTGCGAAACATCCTTGCACCGACCCTGGAAGTTAGCATGTCCTCACTGATCCTTGGATGACATCTGAAGGGATGAGCCCCAGCACTGAGCTGGCAGCAGTCTGCACTGACGACTTGAAACAATACCATTCCTGATCAGGTGACAGGAAGTGAGACTTAAATCTCTAATGCTTCAATGGCCTTATGCAGTTCAGAATGGATGATAGAACATAAGAACAGCCATACTGGATCAGATCAAAGGTCCATCTAGCCCAGGATCCTGTCTTCCGACAGTGGCCAATGCCAAATGTGTCAGAGGGAATGAACAGAACAGGTAATCATCAAGTGATCCATCCCCTGTCCCCCATTCCCAGCTTCTGGCAAACAGAGGCTAGGGACACCATCCCAGCCTATCCTGGTTAATAGCCACTAATGGACCCATCCTCCATGAATTTATCTAGTTCTTTTTTGATAGATTGGTTGTAATAAGAGGTTTTGATTGAATTGACTAATTTTGGCCCATTAACTGGCTGATGTCAAAGTCGGAGGTGCACTTTTGCCAGCTAAAGCTGATGACCCAGTGTCAAGTTCGATGCCTCTGCAAACTCCTACATCCATGACTGCCAATGGTTGTTAACGAAGTCACAATCAATAAGAGTCCTAGAGAAACCATTTGGGCTGTACCATGTCTGCTTGTAAATCTTCTGGTGATGGAAAAGTGAGTCAGCAATCATGTCACTGACAGCTGCAAATTCCAGCCATTGCTGCTCATTCCTGTTATTATTTATTATTTGGATTACTATAGCACTTAGGATCCCCAATCATGGACAAGGACATAATTGTGCTTGGTGCTGTACAAATACTGAATACCCAACTTCCCAAGTGAATTTGCCCAGGAGTCATTATCCTCTTCTACCAGGACATTAAAGGTGCCCAGAATCATCTCTTCTTGGGGTTTCATTTAGGACTATCTGCAGTTGCTTGTAAAAAATATCTGCAGCCACATCATTGGTGTTGGTGGAACCATACACTATGTTGATGGGAAGATGCCCACAGTGGGTATGGAATCACATGCTGAGAAATCGCTCAATTAATCTCCCACCAATCCTGCAATGCCTGTCAGGCATTAGGTAAAAGTACAACAGCCACACTTTGCTGGCGCAACCCATCAAGTTCTCAGCTTTCTTTTCACAGCTTCCTGGCCCGGGCACTTCACATAAAGCACAGATCTCAATTCAGGCTTTTTAACTGCGGGACGAGGAGGAGGATGTTAGCTGTTTCAAACAATGTTCAGATGTTCCATGCTCCAGTTTTACATTTGCCATCAACACACAGAATGCCAAGATGGCCCTTTTGCAAGGTCATTGGTCATTTTTGTCTCCACAGCAGAGAAACTCTTGGCCATTTTGGCTTCAAGGACAATTGACCAGGTTGTCACAGGTGATTGAATTCAGTATACATACTCGTGCGCTATGAATGTACCCACCCCAGAAGGTGGTGAAAGATCCTGAAGTGAATCAAAAAGAAAAGGGAGAGAAAAAGATATGAGAGCAGACAACAGAACGGTGGAAGATTTCATAAATTCCAATCCTGGAAGGGACCATTGTGATCATTTAGTCTGACCTCCTGTATAGCACAAGCCATAGATAGAACTGCCTCAGAATGTTCCTAGAGCAAAGTGTAGAGCAGTTAGAGACAGCATGCTTGGCTGGGCAGTGCAACAGCAGAGGAGGTGGGCTAAAAGGAAGGAAGTAGCTAGCTGAGAGAGTCCAAGTAGATAAGGTGGGCAGTTCAAGAGCAGTAAAGGAAGTGCCGAAGAACTGAGGAAATCTACATCATGCAGAGTGGAAAGAATCCCATATGAAAAGAACCATGTGGAAGGGTCAAGTGAGAGCCTCCTAGGAGAGAGTAAAGGGAGTAGAGTGGCAACGGAAAGGAAAAGGTACACTGCAAGGAAATGCCCAGTGAGAAATGGAGAAGAGTGAGCATGTCAAGGGGCAAAGAAAGGAAGCAAATGAGAAGGGGCTAGGAGATGACAAGCAGGAGGGAGACTGAAAATTGAGAGTGAAAAGAAGCAACACAAGCAAGACACAAAGGTCAGATAAATGAGAGGAAAATGTGCTCCATCTGCAGCTCAGCTTCCAGCCCAAAGCACTTTGTCAGGAAAGGAAGAAGTTGAATCTAACTGTGCTCTCTCTCTGCCTTGCAGTTTATTATTACTTGGTGGATATTATTACCTGGAACAAAAATATTAGAAGAGGCTCCCTCATAATTAAACTAACAGATCAAGCTGGGAACACAGCAGAATCCAAAATCAATCAGTAAGTCCTACTGGGTTCAAGATTCAAAACTCTCGGCTAATAAGTTAGGCCAATCAAGCCCTGGTGCTGGCAAGAGGCAAGCACACAGGAGTTGGGGATTGCTTGCACCTCAAGGGATAAATCCTGTGTAAGCAGGTTTAAATTAATCTAACTATGTGACTCCAGTGGAACTGCACCAGTTTACACCAGTTGAGCATCTGGCCTTGAGAGTATAATCTCCAGAAAAACTGCATTATTCTCAAGGGTGAAATGGTGACTTATGTGATTATGCAAATTTGTGAGACTAATCTAATCTTACTACAGCCAGACATTTCCTGCATGACTAGTTTTTCAGTGACTCTTCAATGACTTGTCATGGCAGTTCTAGCTGCATAGTCCTTCAGCTCTGAGTCATATGCTGCTTATGCTGGATTTACTTGCATATCTAAAACTCTCTAGTGTTTCATGGTATGTACTCCATGCATTTCTAAGCATTTAATAACCCGCCACTCAGCATGCATGAAGGAACAAAGACAGATATTCAGGTGAAATTGTAAATACCTTTCACATAAACACAGGGTTTCATCTTGCTGACCTTCTCATAGCTCCTAAATATGCTAATAAAGCACATCAAATTGAATGCTAGACTCTGGAAATATTGCACATTTCCAATTACATCTCCATGTTTACATTTGTAATGGAATTAGCCACCATAATCCACTAGTGGTGGAATAACAAAGCAGCATCTACATTTTAAAAAAACTTTTGATTAGGGCAAAGTTAGTTAAAATACTGCATTGTACATTACTTACTCAGGAGCCGTATCTTTAAATATCCATCCATATATACAGAGACCTTCATGAAGAACAGTCACGTCCATGTTTATTACTGTGGCACTGAAAGGTCTAAGCAGATTCCTGTGATGTCTCAGTATAAAATGGATCATGTTGCCCAAAGTCATTGGGTCACATCCATCCCTTATGAAGCTCTGTTGACTTTAATGCTATGCCATGATACGCTGTATTACTCTCCATTGGCTTGTGTCAACTCTGCACTATACTATGGAGGTATGTGTTGCAATTGCCTAGAAACAGCTACAAGAAACCAAATTAAGGTACTTTAACATGCCGAGCTTAGAATGTTCTGATTTGCAGATCTAAGTCAGAAATATAACATACTTTTAACATAGAATTTTGTATTTAGCATGTTATACAGTATACATGGCTGCCTAAATGAACATATAAGTCCATATGGAAGGCAGTGTTTGAACCATGATTGATTTAATCTATGACTTTGAGTTCAGGTGGAAGGCAGAGTCAGAGCTCAGATTCTATTTTGGGGTCAGATTCAAAAACATCAAAATCTTGTGAGCTGTTCTAACTAGATTTCAGTCTATGGTGTCAGAAATCAAGTGATTTCCCGATATCCATCCTCTTGAATGATAAAAATCACATCCTTCTCATGAGATTTTTGCCCACCTCTGAATGAGACCAGGAAAGTAGGTGCCTTGGGGGTTTGGTGGGGACCGGGTACCAAAATCATAAGAACAGGTTTGGATCTGGGAATCTGAATTCATAGCCCACTCTCAGAAAAATCAGCAGGAATTCAAGAGCCTGGCACTTCTCCATAACCACCATTGTGAATATTACACGGAATCTAGTCAAAATGTGATTTGCTTTTTAGTGAGTATATTCTAAATTGTCTGCTTTCTGTTTAGTGAAGTTGCAACTTTTCAACAATACAACCAAGCTAGTTTGATAGCTGGATTTGACCAGGATTTTGAAAAAATTGCAAGAATTTCCTTGGCATTTTCCACAGGGTCTGTAATAGGCCCAAAGCACAAACTCAGGATTCTTCAAATGAGGTTAAGGTCAATTACAAATCCAGAAAGGTAAGTGGATGATTACTAACAATCTCCATACTTGCAAATTAGATGGTTTTAAATGTTTCATGTGGATTACTGGCCTGATTGAGGCCAGAAGAATTACATTTAGACCACATAGTCTCATTACCGTACATATATTTTGGGATCAAATTCTGCCCTCAAATCCATGCATACAATTCCCATTGTAGTCACTGAGAACTTTGAATCTATGCTTGAAGACAGAATTTGGTTTATTGCCTCTAAAATGTGTAATTTGGGATCTCAATGTGCAATTTTTACTCAGGCAAAATTCACATTGATTAAAAGATTTAAATAAGGGCCTTGGAAAGCAGTACAGGCCCTTTATGCAGTTACAAGGATGTTGCCTAAGGCTCAATACTATACTGAAAATAAATTTGATGCAAGTAAATACAAACGTTCAGCATATAGAGGCTGAGCAGTTTTCTTGTCTTTGGGACAGTCTGTGTGAAATTTCTTAAGCAACAGGCCATGGATCATCTACTTGTGTTAAAAACAAGGTTTATTAACAATAGAGAGAAAATGGTAGTAAAATAAAAGGAATGAACTGCATATTTAGATTTCTCAGAAATTCTGCTAGATCAGGCACTTTGGGCTTAGCTACAGAATAAAAAAAAGGAAGATTTATTCTGTTTCTAGTAAGCCAGGTCTCTTCTCTCCAACCCTCTCTTGCCAGAGACAGCCTGCAACACCTCTTCATTTCTGTTTCTCAGATCTCCTCACTCTCTGCTTTTCAAGTCCCAGGTCCATATCCAGTCCTTTGATATATCTGATTTTCATGAGCCTCTCACCCCAGCTGTCACCTAGGAGATAGCCACTTTCTCTTTAGAGAAGACTTTCCCAGAGGATGAAGTCAATGCAGATGGGGGTCAGTCTGCTGTATCACTTTCTTTTATCATTAAGGGAGGCAAGAGACTTTTCCAGTGCAGAATGTCTCAAAAAATCTGGTTTAAATATTCCTGTGATCTACAGCATAGGAGGAAGCTACCCCACCTCACCTACCAGCCTCTCTTTTCCTCCTAAGCATACTACAGACAACTCATTCTATACAAATCCCTAAAGTGCTATAAGAGGACATGTGAATGAAGAAAAGAGGGTAGCTTGTTTTTATATCAATGGCTTCTTTTGTTTATTTATTCTCTTTATGCAGACCACAGCTGTGTAGATATGACCTTGTACTGCTGGAAAACACTGAAATAATCTTCAAACCTATTCCATGTCAAAACATGCAAACTTGAGCCAAGGAAGACTCAGCTGTACGCCAAGTTATACTGACAACAGCACACATATTATGGGGGAAATGGCAGGGGGGGAAAAAGGACTCATTTTCAAGTGTCTTCACATCTTGTCTTCTATGGATGTCAAACTACAGTGCAATTCCTTATGCTCCCCAGGTATCCTGCTGCCCATGTAGAGACTCTCAAATGCATTTATGGTGGTGTAGTATTAAAAAAAAAAATGTTTTAGACTCAGAGTGTCTTCCATCCAAGGAACTCAGAGTGCTTCCCAAACATAAGCTATTGAGGAACAGCAAGGATAAACTAACCATCTTCATTTTGACTAGGAAACGATTGGTTATAATACAATGATTTAAAATTATTAATTTTTTAAAAAGATGGAGGTGTCATTTTCAGACAGTATTTTTGGCTTATTAACTTCTTACAATAGGTATGGTTATTTCATGATGAAACTACCATTCTGAGTAGCAATCAGAATAGGACTTTTCTTTCCACTGAAAGAAATGATTTGCTACATGTGCATACGCATACCTAATAAAAGTTAAAGCTAAATAACTGGCATTATATGTAGTAATAGTCACTTTCATTCTGATAGTAACAACTTAGAAGTGAAACATTCCTTTTTACATAAAGCAAGTTTTCAAGTTTGTGATTTTGGTAGTTAGGACTTTATAAAGAAAAAGTTTCTTTAAAACAGTGATATCAGGCAAGGAACCTTAGAATCACAAGTTGAAACACCCTCATGCAGAAGGACAACTTTACCATAAACACGTATGGTGAATAATGTTTAGAAAGAGGCCAGAACCAAATTCTGTGGCTCATAACTTCATCAAATCTCTGACCACAAAGACTGTGTCAAATTTCAAACCCTAGCTCAAAACCTGAGAGACTCTTCAAAAAAAACAGATGGGACATTTTATATTAGCAAATCTACCTGTTTTTCATGTTCATAGAATATCAAGGTTAGAAGGGACCTCAGGAGGTCATCTAGTTCAACCCCCTGCTCAAAGCAGGACCAATCCCCAGACAGATTTTTGCCCCAGATCCCTAAGTGGCCCCCTCAAGGATTGAACTCACAACCCTGGGTTTAGCAGGCCAATGCTCAAACCACTGAGCTATTGTTCTCAGAAATTTTTAATACATTGAATTTTTACTAAAGCTTTGCATAAAAATTCAGCCTGAGGCCAAAACACAGCTGTAGTGAGGTATGCTCTTAGAGCTCTGGTGCCTCCTACTGGCCCATCTGGAGATTAGCTTGCCACATGATCTGACACCCCTTCCTGCAACTGCTCAGCCCGTCATCCTATTCACTTACTCTATAGCCTCCCCCTTGCTCCCAGAGTTGCAGCACTTTCCTCTTAAAGGCTTAACTCTCTGGCTAAGTCGCATTGAAATTCCCCCTCTTCCACGGTATTATCAAAGTCCCCTTCCAAACTGTCCCTGGCAGTCTCCAGATAGGTTGCCCCTAGCATGCCCTTCCTGCAGTGACTTGTGGGGGAACTCAGGCCCACCCTCTACACTGGTTTCCAGTCAAGGGACCCTCAATCCAGCAGCTCAGGTCTTTACTCTCCCAACCCTTACTGCTCCTTCCTCAGCCTCACTGGGTATGTCTACATAGGAAAGAAAACCCACAGCTGCGCCAGCCGACTCAAGCTTGCGGGGCTCAGACTGCGGAGCTGTTTCATTGCTGTGTAGATCTCTAGGCTCGGGCTCTAGGATTCTGTGCAGTGGGAGCCCTGAAGTCTACGCAGCAATGAAACAGAACCTGCAGCCCAAGCCAGCTGGCACAGGCCAGCCACAAGTTTTTCTTTCCTGTGCAGACATACTCATTGGATCCTTTTTTCCCTCCAGGTGCAGCCTATGACTAATTGGCCTCTCTTGCCTATATTAACCCTGGGGTGAACACTCCATCACGGAAAATTTCAGCCACTGTTTAATAATTATAAACAATTGATAATAGGGGGTTACAATGGAAAGTGCTAGACAACCTTGATATAGAGGTCACTACCAATGTCTCCTATAATATAGTGCCACACACACATCTATCTATCCTTTATATAATGGTTTTATTGGCAGGAACGCTGCATGACTCATGCCAATAAAACCTTCATACAGCACATCATCATCATGCACTTTGTTCAGGACACCTATTGTACAGTAAAACTATTTTAAATACTTTCTGGGAATTATTTTTTATATATTGCTGCCTGTAAAGCCAGGCTTCCTTAGCAGTGTGAATCCAACTCTAAAGGCTTCCACAGGAGAGAAAAATCATAATTGATATAGTTGTAGACATCTAAAAAGACATAAAATAGCTTTTCCATATATAGAAATGTAATTTTAATGGCCAGTATTCCAGGATCTTTTAGGGAGAGATGCAAATGTGTGCACCACTGGGAAACTGGGACTAAAGCTCTCTCTACTAGCCCCCAAAAGATGTTCAGCCTTAAACCTATAGTAAGTACAGGACTGACTATTGTTCATCCCGGGACAAAAATTCCACATATGTCAGGGGGGAAAAGGAAACGTTTCTCTGGCAGCTTGGTGGGGTAGCAGTGTTGGGGGGTACAATGGCAGCACAGGCACATGCCTACAACAAATTATTATGGCCAAAATAAAATGAGAATAAGAATCTTTCCTTTCTCTCACCCTTCGTCTGTGTGGCCTATTTAGGTTCAACACTTTCTGGTGCAGTGACTGTCTCCTACTCTGTCTGTGCTGAGGCCTCATCTCAGTTGGAGCTCTCTAGGGTCTACCATAATACAAATAATAATACAAAAAGGACTAAGAACTCATCTTTGCCACTGACTTAAATTCGAGTTGTGGGTACTCAGTACTTTTTTATACTATTACACTATACCTTGATAGAACACTGTCCTCGGGAGCCAAAAAATCTTACCGCGTTATAGGTGAAACCGCGTTATATCGAACTTGCTTTGATCCACCGGAATGCGCAGCCCGGCCCCCCCGGAGCACTGCTTTACTGCGTTATATCCGAATTCGTGTAATATTGGGTTGCGTTATATCGGGGTAGAGGTGTATTTGTGTTATGGTGGCCCCTAGAAATACCCAACTGAGATCATGCCCTGGCACAGACACAGAGTAGGAGACAGTCCCTGCACGCAACCCAATTAATATTAAAAAGGGGGAAGGAATGAAAGCCAAAATAGGGAAAGAACAAGTTAAAGACTATTGGATAAATTAGATGTATTCAAGTTGGCAGGGCCTGATTAAATTTCTCCTATAGTACTTAAAACACTAGCTGAATTAATCTTAGAACCATTAGCAATTACCTTTGAGAACTCCTGGAGGATGGGTGAGGGCCCAGAAGACTGGAGAAGGGTAAATGTACCTATCTTTAAAATGGGGAACAAAGAGGACCCAGGGAATTATAGGTTAATTAGCCTAACTTTGATACCTGGAAAGATAGTGGAACTAATTATTGAACAATTTGTCAGCACCTGGAGGGTTATAAGGAATAGCCAGCATGGATTCGTCAAGAACAAACCACGCCAAACCAACCTAATTTCCTTCTTTGACAGGGTTACTGGACTAACGGATTGCAGGGAAGCAGATGTGAGATATCTTGATTTTAATAACGCTTTTGACACAGCCCCAAATGACATTCTCTTAAACAAACAGGGGAAAAGGGTAGAGATGAATTTACTTAAAAGGTGGGTGCACGTCATGCTGGGTTGAAAGGCTGTGCCCAGAGTAATTACCAGGAGTTCATTGTCAAACTGGGAGGCCACATCTCGCGCGGTCCCACAGGGGTCAGCCGCTATTCAACACTGTCGTTAATAACCTGGCTAAGGGAGGTGGAAATACGCTTATGAGGCGGACAGCGAGCTGGGAAGCAGGCCCGGAATTCAGTGACCGCGCCAACCAGACACGGGTCTGAACTCGGCAAGGCGGAAGTCAATGAGGCCCAGTGCAGAGCAGGATACTCCGAAGGAAAAATCCCGCGCACAGCCCCCCGGGGGCTGCTGCCGAACAGGCTCGGGGGCGCCAGGGGCATAAACTCACGATGAGCCAAGGCGGGGAACCTACGAGACCCCGCCCCGCTGGCCCGGAACTCCCGCTGATACCCGGGGCGGGGCGGGGCCTCAGGCCGCACGGGAGCCAATCGCTCTCATGCGGGCGGGCGAGGCCTCAGCAGGGTGCGCATGTTAGTAGCAGCAGCCGGCTTGTGTCACGTGGTTACACTCACGTGGCTCCGTAGGCTGAGCCGCCGGTCGGTCACATGATCGCTCGCCGGCCCGCACGCCCCGGACCGCCGATACCTGCGCTCCGCGGCTCCCGCGCCGGGATGCGGCCGCTCTGCGGTTTCCTGGTGCTGCTCGGGGCCGCTTCCTGCGGCCTCTACCTGCTGTCGGCGCAACTGCACCCAGGGGGCCCGCTCGGGGCCGGCAGGTGGGTGACGGCCCGGGCCCAGCCTCCCCGCCTGGCCCGGTCCAGCTCGGTTCCGGTCCTGTCTTCTCTGGCCCGGGAAAGCGGCTCCTCCCTGCTGCGGGAGCCGCCCACATTTCACCCCCGTGCCAGATCTGGGGCGCGTCTGACGGCGCAGCTCTCGCTGTGAGCCCGGGACCCCGGGTCACCAGGGCTGGGCACGAGCGTCCGTGGGCTGCTGAGGGGGGCTGGCTCCCCAGGCCCGTGGTGCTGCCAGTGCCCATGGTGTGGAGCACAGGGCCGGCCTGCAGGCGGGGTGCTGAAGTTCTGGGGTCCGGGAGCATGTTGGCCAACGGGCCGGGCCATCTAGGGCTTTACTGTACCTGCAGCCCACCGTCCTAGCATCCTGGAGCCGCTTTCGAGAAAAGCCTTTGACCCTCCCTTCGCCCGTCTGTCACCCCGCAGCCAGACTTTGCAGGATGGCGGCGCTGTGGGAAATGTGCTTTGCTGAAGGAATGCTGTGATGCCTTGGGGTGTCCTGGAGAAAAGCCCAGAGGAGAATGACTGTTGTGATCTAATGTATGTGCACATTTTGCAATGGGGAATGGCAGCTCTCAGGTGCATGCACTCTTTCCCTGTGTGAAAAGATTTTAAATGATTCCAGAGTCAGGAGGGTTTTCTCTATCTGATTTTGACTGAGCATGATGTTCAGGATGAATGGGTGCAATATTGGATTTTTGTTGGCCTGTAAATATAGGGTGGCAGCCTAAAAATATATCCCCACCATGTGATGATCTTTGCAGGGTGTGAAATCCATAGAAATGTGGTGTTGCATGTTCTGAGCTATGTTTAGCCATAGCAAGTCAGTGTGAAATCAGATCTTTGAGAAGTTTTGAAACCAACAATGTTGGTGCCGGTCATCTTTGGCTTGACATATCTTCCTAGGATCCTTCACCTATCCTGAATGCTAGGATTTGGAAGATGTTTTGTTTTTTATTCCTTTGATTTATATTGTAGCAAGAAAGTCCCTCTCCAGAGCTGTAGGTGTCCTTGATATTTCTTTAAAACAACAAATAGCAAAAAGGCAAGTGCTCCAGCAAATTCCATTATGCACCAGCAATAGCTGACTGATGGTATGTCTGTACTACAGAGACTCTACCTGTATAGCTAGGTTGCTGTAACTATGCCAGCATAACCCCATAGCACAGATGCAACCTACACCTCCAGAAGAGGTTTTTCCGTCGGTGTAAGACTGCTACATCCCTGATGATGGTAGTAGTCTTCCATTGATATAAATGTGTTTGCACTGAGGGCTGGGTTGGCATAACTATGGCATTCAAGGGTTTGATACTTTTTTTTCCACGCAAGTTGCCTACTTAGCTATGTCGACCTTTTAAGTGTAGACCAGGCCTAGCCCTTACAGCAGCACTTTATAGAGAAAATACCCTGCTTCTGAAGTAGCAGCCCTCAGGTAGTGTCCCCCTTCCCAAAAGCTCCTGTAAAAGGAGGGGCTGTGGAATGTGCTCTGAAAGGCAACACATTTGGACCATATGACATCTAGGACGAGTAAATTCCGAAGCGGAGGACCCTCATAGAGAATACCCCACTCGTGGCTCCTCTGAAACAAAGGGCCTTCTGCTTCTCTGCACTGTGGCATTATGGTTCTGGGAGAGTGACTGCTCAAGTAGGCAGGTCCAAGGCCACGTAACTCTCAGTCAAACTACCTGTTTTTTACAGCAAGCACAAAAGCCTAAACACGTGCCATCCATCTCTAGTTGGGATTCCTTTCGATTTTTAGCTCTGCCTAACAAAGGTTTGGCTAGCTTTGAGCCCATTGTTGCCCCAAAACCAGGAATTGCCACCCAGAAAACCAGTAAAAGCAAGCAATAGCCCACCCCACCCACAGGTACCAGCTCTCATTGTATCACTTAACTCTGGATTCTAACATACCATTTGCTATGTGTTACCTGAGTTTGTTCTCCAGGCCCCTGTGCTCTTTGGGGCAGAACCTCAGCTGGTGCAAATTGTCATAGCTCCACTGAGGTCAATGGAGCAAGGACAATTCATACCAGCTGAGGATCTGACCCTGTTGAAGACCTGCTCATGCCTTGCTGCCAGGGATGAAACCAGGTGACTTGTACTGACCAGTGACTCTTTTTAGCTTAATGTTATTTTGCTAATCAGGTGCAAAGAGGTCTCTGACTGTCAAGGGTAGAAGGCTGTTGTGGAGCATCGCAAGTGAAAAACATGTGCGTGCACGCAGTGAAAACTCCTTTAATGATGAGCAGGGTGAATTTGATTTAAATCACTAGTCAGGAAGACTCTATTTAATCATGGATTTCTACATAAAAGTGCATTCTTGTTGGTTGTTATAACCTTAATACATATTCTTCGCAACTCAGATAGAGATGTAGGTTTCATTTTTAGAAGGTACACACTGTACATTTTTAAAGTGATTTATTTTGAAAACTTTTCAGATTAGTTTTACAGCTATATCAGAAAATGGATGATTGTTTGGTTATTTCATTTACCAAAGGTAATTGAAGCAGATATTTATGAAGTCACTGGGAGGTGAACTGTCTCCAATTCAACAGGTTAATCATTAATATTTAGAGGATTTTTTTGCCATGCTGTATTAGGAGGAGAACATCACCAGACAGACACTTAAATTGTTTTATTTAACTAGAACAGCAAAGTTATGTATTCTGGATTTTTTTCTTCAACAGCAAACACATAATATTTTAACAAAACCAGCATATGAAATTTTGAATTTAGTTAAACATTCAAGTTTTTTAAAATCAGGTTTATTTTTGTTAAAATTGTTTTTAACTAAGATAGTTAAATGAAATATTTAAAAAAACAGTCAATTTAATTTTTGGTTTTTTGTTTTATGTCAGCCAGGTCAACATGAGAAACGTAAAATATTGGCTTCTGTAGCTAACTCAGTCATCTTCATCTTCATTTTCCTGTTTGTTCATAATCTGGAAAAGAAAAACAAGCTTTCCTGCTTTTTCAGGTCCCAAACAATTTCTCAATTTGGAATGAATTAGTCCAAAGGAAGAAAATATTCTTTCTACACCAGCAGAAGAAGCTACTGCTGTTAAAAGTGAGATTATCACTTCATCAGTCTCTGAATCCAAGTGCTTAAGTGACTTCCACCAGTTCACTGGTGTGACTTTCTTTAAAACCTCATCAGCAAACATGTATTTCTTGAATGGTTCTTAGTCCCAAACTGGGTCTCTTTTATGGCCTGCTGCCATTATAGGTTTTCCCTTCTAGTGAGAGAATGGAATGGTAGATCTCAATTCAATGAAGGCTACACTCAGAAAGACCTCAAGACTTCTGGAATACGCTGTTCAACCAGTTTCACTTTTGTTTCTACTGCCGGTCCCTCCCTTCTCACATTTATCTCCAGACTTCTTCTCCTTGTCCAGATCTATTCTGCCCCCAACAATCTTCTGTTCATTGAACTTTTTGAAACTTTGTACTTTCAGAGAGAGGTAAGGGATTGACTCTGTGTACACAAATTTGCAGGGGGACAATAGGGTTGAGGTCTGTTATTTCTCACCTCTATATATTATTTGATTTATTTAAAAACATTTTTGCTGTTAAAAAGCATGTTATCTCTGGAGACACAAATCCACAGTTTGGGAACTGCAAAATTAAGCATCTCTGATGGTATCTTCTAGACTGAGCACTGAGTTCCATTGGATAGATAGAAAGATTAACCTAAATCAGGGGTAGGCAACCTTTCGGAAGTGGTGTGCCGAGTCTTCATTTATTCACTTTAATTTAAGGTTTCGCGTGCCGGTAATACATTTTAACGTTTTTTTTAGAAGGGGTCTGTCTCTAACTATTGTATGTAAAGTAAACAAGGTTTTCAAAATGTTTAAGAAGCTTCATTTAAAATTAAATTAAAATGCTGATCTTACGCCGCCAGCCTGCTCAGCCCACTGGGTGGAGGGGTTCAGGGCAGAGGGCTGGGTGTTGGGGGGGGGGGGACTCGAGGTCAGGGCAGAGGGCTGGGGGGTGTGTGGAGGTGCAGGGCACAAGGCTGGGTGTGTGGGGGGGTTCAGGGCAGAGGCCTGGGTGTTGGGGGGGACTCGAGGTCAGGGCAGAGGGCTGGGGGGTGTGGAGGTGCAGGGCAGAAGACTGGGTGTGTGGGGGGGTTCAGGGCAGAGGGCTGGGGTGTGTGTGGAGGTGCAGGGCAGAAGGCTGGGTGTTGGGGGCAACTCGAGGTCAGGGCAGAGGGCTGGGGTGTGTGGGGGGTGCAGGGCAGAGGGATGGGGCTGTGGGGGTGCAGGGCAGAGGGATGGGTGTGTGTTGGGGTGGGGAGGTGCAGGGCAGAAGGCTGGGGTGCTCGGCTCGTGGGGGTGCTCCCAGCCCCCTGCCCTGAGCGGCTCAGGGCAGGGGGCTGGGAGGGATATGACCTGTTCCACCCCCTTCCCCCAGGCCTGTCCCTACCTCTCTCTGCCTGCTCTACGGAGCAGCGAGCACGCTGCCGCTTGGCTCTGCTCCTCTGGGGGGAGGAGGAGGAGGAGGGGCCGGAATGCACCACGTTGTGCGAAGAAGCGGGGGAGGAGGGAAGCTTGGCTGCTGCAGAACCAAGCTTCTGCCTCCTGCCCCCGCAGGGGAGAGCGGTGGGCGGGGGGGGGCTGAGTGGGGCGGGGGGCCGGGACCCCCTTCCCACCGCTCTCCCCTGCGGGGGCAGGAGGCAGAAGCTTGATCCTGCGGCAGCCAAGCTTCCCCCTCCCCCGTTTCTTCCCACAGCGTGGTGCATTGCGGCCCCTCCGCCCCTCCTCCTCCTCTCAGTGGGCAGCAGCGTGCCACTCAGAATCGGCTCGCGTGCCGTGTTTGGCACGGTGCCGTAGGTTGCCGACCCCTGACCTAAATAATCTATACAGAAGCTCCTGGAACCCCATAAGATTGGGTCCCTAATCCATGAACTATTGGAACTCATTTACAAAACTATTCTTAAACATTACATGAATATATTGTCTCATACTATAGAATTAGAATTTATAATCCCTGTTCCATGATGAGATACATTATAGCTCAAAGATATCTTAATTAAAACATCTTTAGATCGGATTTTTTTGAGAAAATGTTTTTTGAGGGGAAAAAACCTTTTGAGATTTTTTTTTTTTTTTTTTTTTTTTATCCATCCTGATGATGAGAGATGTGTTGAGATGTGGACTCCCCTTTGGAACTGGAATGCCAGTGTGTGGCCCCTCGCACAGACTGACATCTTCCAGACTGCTATCTGGCTCTGTAGAAAGGATGTGGTATTCTTTAAATGAACTGTGTAGGCCAGCAGAGGGCTGGACGTTCTTTTAATTTTTCAGAGAGAAGAGGGGCAAACAGATGCCTAGAGGTAAGACAAAAGGCGGGAGGCTTGAATGTGTCCCCTTGATTTTTCTCTCTCCGAGTGAATTAACACATTGGCTCTGAGACGGGATTCAGGCCATGATATCTAAGAATGGGTGTCTGTCTGTTAAGCTCATTTTATCTTTCTCTGTAACAGAGTTTCCCCAAGATGGAACAAATCCTGATAACCACGTAGGTTTTGTATGGTTGACAATAATTTGTTTCCTATACGCACTTTGTTGATGACCGTGATAGTAGATGCACTATCTCTTTAACTGCGTTGAAGTTTATGGGTGTTTCAGACAACAATGGACAAGTGTCACCTGCTGGTCTTCCCCAGTCAGGTCGGATGCTAGTTCAAAGAGTAGATTGTTGGACACAGTGATACCAACAGCCCTTGGACTGGAATGAGTGTGGCTGTCTTAACATTGTAGACCAAGCTGGATGAGTAAGCATCTCAGAGAGGTGATTAAGAAAAAGCAGAAAGTTTTCCTTGCTGATCCCTCCCATCTTCCACTCCTTGTAGGCTCTTATTGAGGTCAGAACATGTAGGGATAAAGTGAGACAGGCCAAAAGCCGTGTAGAGTTGGACCTTGCAAAGGGAATTAAAACCAATAGTAAAAGGTTCTATAGCCAAATAAATAAATAAAAACAAAGAAAGAAGTGGGACCACTAAACACTGAGGACGGAGTGGAGGTTAAGGATAATTTAGGCATGGCCCAATATCTAAACAAATACTTTGCCTCAGTTTTAATGAGGCTAATGAGGAGCTTTGGGATAATGGTAGGATGACAAATGGGAATGAGGCTATGGAGGTATATATTACAACATCTGAGGTAGAAGCCAAACTCGAACAGCTTAATGGGACTAAATCGGGGGGCCCAGATAATCTTCATCCAAGAATATTAAAGGAACTGGCACGTGAAATTGCAAGCCCATTAGCAAGAATTTTTAATGAATCTGTAAACTCGGGTTGTACTGTATGACTGGAGAATTGCTAACATCGTTCCTATTTTTAAGAAAGGGAAAAAAAGTGATCCAGGTAACTACAGGCCTGTTAGTTTGACATCTGTAGTATGCAAGGTCTTGGAAAAAATTTTGAAGGAGAAAGTAGTTAAGGACATTGAAGTCAATGTTAATTGGGACAAAATACAACATGGTTTTACAAAAGGTAGATCGTGCCAAACCAACCTGATCTCCTCCTTTGAGAAGGTAACAGATTTTTTTAGACAAAGGAAACGCAGTGGATCTAATTTACCTTGATTTCAGTAAGGCATTTGATACGGTTCCACATGAGGAATTATTAGCTAAATTGGAAAAGATGGGGATCAATATGAAAACTGAAAGGTGGATAAGGAACTGGTTAAAGGGGAGACTACAACGGGTCATACTGAAAGGTGAATTGTCAGGCTGGAGGGAGGTTACTAGTGGAGTTCCTCAGGGATCGGTTTTGGGACCAATCTTATTTAATCTTTTTATTACTGACCTTGGCACAAAAAGTGGGAATGTGCTAATAAAGTTTGCGGATGACATGAAACTGGGAGGTATTGCCAATACGGAGAGGGACCGGGATATCCTACAGGAAGATCTGGATGACCTTGTAAACTGGTGTAATAGTAATAGGATGAAATTTAATATGAAAAGTGCAAGGTCATGCATTTAGGGATTAATAACAAGAATTTTTGTTATAAGCTGGGGACACGTCACTTGGAAGCAACAGAGGAGGAGAAGGACCTCGGAGTATTGGTTGATCACAGGATGACTATGAGCCACCAATGTGATATGGCTGTCAAAAAAGCTAATGCGGTCTTGGGATGCATCAGGCGAGGTATTTCCAGTAGAGATAAGGAGGTGTTAGTACCGTTATACAAGGCACTGGTGAGACCTCATCTGGAATACTGTGTGCAGTTCTGGTCTCCCATGTTTAAGAAGGATGAATTCAAACTGGAACAGGTACAGAGAAGGGCTACTAGGATGATCCAAGGAATGGAAAACCTGTCTTATGAAAAGCAACAGAGGGTCCTGTGGCACCTTTAAGAATAAGTGGGAGGCCTCCGGGCCGCCGGTGAAATACCACTACTCTTATCGTTTTTTCACTTACCCGGTGAGGCGGGGGGGCGAGCCCCGAGGGGCTCTCGCTTCTGGCTCCAAGCGCCCGGCGCGTGCCGGGTGCGACCCGCTCCGGGGACAGTGTCAGGTGGGGAGTTTGACTGGGGCGGTTTTATGAAAGGAGTCTCAAAGAGCTTGGCTTGTTTAGCCTAACCCAAAGAAGGCTGAGGGGAGATATGATTGCTCTCTATAAATATATCAGAGGGATAAATACCAGGGAGGGAGAGGAGTTATTTAAGCTCAGTACCATTGTGGACACAAGAACAAATGGATATAAACTGGCCATCAGGAAGTTTAGACTTGTAATTAGACGAAGGTTTCTAACCATCAGAGGAGTGAAGTTCTGGAACAGCCTTCCAAGGAGAGCAGTAGAGGCAAAAGACCTATCTAGCTTCAAGACTAAGCTTGATAAGTTTATGGAGGGGATGGTATGATGGGATCAATTAATTGCCAAAATTAGGTTATCTTTGACTATTATCGATTAAATATGCCCAATGGCCTGTGATGGGACACTAGATAGGGTGGGATCTGAGTTATTACAGAGAATTCTTTCCTGGGTGTCTGGCTGGTGAGGCTTGCCCACATGCTCAGGGTTTAGCTGATTGCCATATTTGGGGTCGGGAAGGAATTTTCCTCCAGGGCTGATTGGCAGAGGCCCTCGGGGTTTTTTGCCTTCCTCTGCAGCGTGGGGCACGTGTCACTTGCTGGAGGATTCTCTGCACCTTGAAGTCTTTAAACCACAAGTTGAGGACTTCAGTAGCTCAGACATAGATCAGGGTTTGTTACAGGAGTGAGTGGGTGAGATTATGTGGCCTGCGTTGTGCAGGAGGTCAGACTAGAAGATCATAATGGTCCCGTCTGACCAGGGATTTGGAGCAATCAAATTTTTGAATTGCTCCGCTCCAGCTCCGGGCAAGAATCTACTGGTCCGTGCTCCAGCTCCGGGCTCCGCTCCAAAGCCCTGCTTCTGACCTTACAGTCTGAATCTATAACGTCCAACTGAGACAATTCAGTGTTTGAACTCTCCAGAAATCACTCTGCAGCCACAGAAGAAGGTGGTTCCGTCGGAATCTGCTTGGTGTGTTGGAGTTTTGTTGCTTACTGAATAACAGCAGTTTCCTATTCGTTCATTCATCAGCATAAATCATCTGATTGAGACTTAGGCCTGGTCTACACTGGGGGGGATCGATCTAAGTTACACACCTTCAGCTACGTGAATAACGTAGCTGAAGTCGATGTACTTAGACCTACTCACTGCAGTGTCTTCACCGTGGTGAGTCGACTGCTGCCGCTCCCCCGTCGACTCTGCCTGCGCCTCTTGCGGCGGTGGAGTACAGGAGTCGACGGGAGAGCACTCGGGAGTTGATTTATCGCGTCTAGTCTAGACGCGATAAATCGATCCCCGCTGGATCGATCGCTGCCCGCCGATCCGGTGGGTAGTGTAGACATACCCTTAGTGGATACAGTGGTGGAAGCAAAGAAACTTTTGCACACCCACAGCATGAGATTTCAAGATATGTTATGAAGCAATTTGTCCAATTCAGTGTGAGATTTCTGCCACTTGAGCTTTCTCCATCAGTTGCCAGAGGAGAGATGTAAACCATGATGATCTGTAAGGTGGAAACCAATAAGGAAGATGCACACAGCACTTAACCAGTAGTGGAAGGTAAAAGATCATCATACAGTACTATTCAACCAGCAGAATGGTGTGAACGATATTCTTCCTCAAGAAATGACCAGGTCCAATTAATCTCTGAGGAAGGGCCATCAAAGTGCCTAGCCCCAACCTCAAATTGCGGGAGGCAACAGTCGGTCCCTGCCATGGGTAAAATCTCCAGTTGTCATACCTCCATACTCAGCCCAAACACCGGATCCAGAGTGCAGCCAGCGGTATGAGTCGGGCCAGCAGCAACCTGGGATAGTCAGTGCCATGGTGACCAAGAGATCCTGGCACTGGTGCCTCCAACACCTCCTCTGTGAGGAATGTCGGCTGCTTGCACGCAGCATGGTGATCTGTGCACTGGCTCCAATCCCATCTAGCGATGCCCTGGATTCAGTTTTCAATCTTGCTTCAGGGTAGGAGATGAATGCTCCAGGTTGGATGCAAACAGTACTGTTAATCTTCAGTTTGCTGAAGACCAGGTAGGGAAAGCTCTCTTGTTCTGACTGTTTCAGCTTGTTCTATGCAGGCTGGCTGGGTCCGCTAAGCAATACCAAAGGTCGGTCATGGGAATGTTTGTCAAGCCGAGTGAGTGCACTGCATAGGTAAAGCAGCAGCTTGCTCTGCAATATAGCATTGCTGTTCACATTTAGAAAAGGCCTATGTTGGTGTAAAGCCTGCTGGTCGATTTCCTAGGAACTCTAGAGTTCAAATGAGAATGTCATTGAGTCACTAGCAATGTTCCCTCTAATTTTTTATATTTATGTGTGGAATTAATTTTATGTGCACCAATATGGAGGTGTTTGTGGTGGGGGTGGGGCCAAAGGGTTCGGAGAGTGGGAGGGGGATCAGGGTTGGGGTGCAGGCTCTGGGGTGGGGCTGGCGATGAGGGATTTGGGGTGCGGGAGGGGGATCAGGGCTGGGGCAGATGGTGGGTGCGGGGGTGAGGGCTCTGGCTGGGGGTGAGGTGGGGCTGGGGATGAGGGGCTCCAGCTGGGGGTGTGGCTCTGGGGTGGGGTCAGGGATGAGGGGTTTGGGGTGCAGGCTGCCCCGGGGCTGCGGTGGGGAGAGAGGACTCTCTCTCCCCCCCTCCCCCCCAGCCCTATCTCACCACAGCAGCCCTGGGGCTGGGGCTGGGGCAGAGGCTCCTCTCCCTGCCAGCAGCCCTGCATGTCCCAACTTGCTCCCCTCCCCGCCCACCCCCTACCTCTCACTTCTCCAGGCCCCTGTGGCTGCCCGCCTGCATGGATCTTTATAGCCTGCTGTGTGGCCACGCAGCTTAGAGGGAACTTAGGTCACTAGACAGTTTGCCACAGAGTTCCTCTGACCTGAAGTAACTTAACCTGCCTCAGTTTCCCCATTTGTAAAATCTGGTGAAGATATTTGACCTTGGCTGACAGTTTGTTAATGTGTGCAGAATATGTCTGAGAGGTGCTTGGCGTGTCAAGGATTTATCATTTTAGTTGGGTCTCCCTCTTCCTTCTCAGGTCACTCAAGTTCCCATCAGACTTGGAGGAGCTGCGAGAGCTTGCAGAGTTTCTACAGTACTATAAGCAAGAGCACCAGAGCTATGTGCTGCTGCTGTTCTGTGCTGCCTACCTCTACAAGCAGTCCTTCGCCATCCCCGGCTCCAGCTTTCTGGTATGCACCCGCTCAGCTCTCTAGCACTCTGTTCATTTTCCTTCACCAGGCTTTCCAAAGCTGGGATTTGCCATGGGGTCTTAGCCCATTCACTGGGCTCTCTCGTTTATTGGGGTCACCATTTAACCCCCTGTCCTGGCCTATCACCTTGCTTCCCGGTGAACAGGACTCCTATCTGGGAGTTTGAGAAATATATTGTACACCCCTAGCCTGGGGACTAGACCTACTAGCCAGAGGTAGATACAAAACACTAGGGGGGGGCGAACCATCAAGGTTTAATGCCAACGCTATGGGGAGAAGCTCATCCCTGCTCCTTTCTATTCCCCCGGTTATACCTCCAAGGGGCAAAGCCTCGCACTGGAAGCTCATGCTCAGTTTAATGACCTCTTAAGTCCTATTCAGAGTCACTGCTTTCAGGCTACGGTCCCACGTGCCATGTGACTGACATTCTTTGTTTATAGATGTGACCTTACATTTGGCCATATTCAAACGTATAGTTTCTGATCGTGCCCAATTTACCAAGTGATCCTGTTGGCTCTGTATGACACCCCACCCTCCTCATTATTTACTAAACAACCAGTTTTTCCATATACAATATCTACAGTTGTATATTCATATATATAGAGAGACTCTATATTCATCTCTAAATTGTTGATAAAAATATTAATATTGAACCGCCTTGGGCTGAGGTCCAGTTTCTGTAGGATCCCACCCAATGATTACACTTGGCGATCTGTTAGTAATCCACTTACTGTGCGCCTGGTTGAGTTTGGGTAGAGCTGGTTTTCAATCAGACTGTTGTGCGGTGCTCAAGCACTTTACTGATGTACATGGTTCTGGTTCACCCTGGTTTCTGCCACTTGGAATAGCTTTAGATAAGTTCTTAATATTCCCATGCTATTACCATTCCATGTCAGCAGAGGTGGTAGTTGGCCTTGGCCTATTGTCTGATCACAAATGGGAAGGGAGGCATCCATGAGACAACCTCTGCTAAGATGCTGGCTGCACTGTGCAAATGCTTTAGGTCACCTGAGCCAGGTGCCTTTCAAGCCCTGGAATTCAGGGACCAAGGGAGGAACCGAGTGAGTCTCCTCCGTAAGGCAACTGAGCTCCCTGACTCAAGGACTGAGACTGCAGTGGTCAGTTCAGACACTGCTCTCCTGCACTGGTGTAGCTTCTAGAATGAGCCATGGGTTTTAACCGTTTGTGTTATGGTGGCACTTGGAGGCCACAACTGAGCTAGGTGGTTCCCTGCCCCAGATGTGCCAGGCATCTTGCCTGAAGGTGACAGAGCTTCTCTCTTTGGAATGACTGACACTGTCCCCAAACTCTCTGCCTTGTCTGGATGGGAGATCCTCTCTCTGGAGCTTTAATATAGAAAGTCCAGGACAGGCAGCGAAGCTGTGTCCCTGTGGGAGCAAAGGGGATGGCCGGGTCCCCATCAAGCCACCCATGTGGCCAGAGGAGGGTTGGGCTGGCTGTGATTGTGTACACATTGCTGAACGCGTTTGTCCAGTCTCTTATTCAAAAGGTCTCACCCTGCTTTTGTTCTACCAGAACATCCTCGCTGGGGCTCTGTTTGGACCATGGATGGGGCTCTTGCTGTGCTCTGCTTTGACTTCTGTGGGTGCCACCTGCTGTTACCTGCTCTCCAGGGCCTTTGGGAAACAGTTTGTAGTCTACTGGTTTCCTGATAAAGTGGCCACGCTGCAGAGAAAGGTAAAGAGATCCCTGCTGCTGGGACAAACCCCCGGGCTGACTGGAGCAGAGCTGAGCTGTGATTCTACAGCCCCTTCTTAGCCCAGGGCCTGCATTTGTGGTTCTTTAGTTCCCTGTGTCCTACCACCATGGCCGTTAGTGTCCTTCTGGCTTTGGAATCAGTCCAGTGGACCCAGAAAGTAAGCAGCATGGGCTTTTCAGAGTGAGAACTAACCACAGCAGTTATCCCTTGGATAATGGAGTAGGTACTCCTGCATGGTAGTGCCCTCTAGCCTCAGCCCAGTTTGCTTTGAAAAGGAATTGGAAGAGTGGCCCCAGGGGGTTCCCTGTTTGTGTGTCAGTCTCTCTCTCTGCTCCTTTCAAATGTAAACGCACCCTGGGTTCTGAGAGTTGAGCTGGGCTCTGCTTTCTCATGCATTGTCCCCAGCAGGCCAAATTGGGCCTTCAGAGATGCCTTAGCAACCTCTTTGACGGCAGGTGAAACTAGCTGGAACTTGGTAAGTAACTTTGATGCCCAGGAAGATACTAGTTCGTTCTGCCGTAACCCTGCTTGACCAGTACAGCTGACAAGAATAAAATGCAGTGGACACTTAGGAAGGGTGGGATACTCTGAGCTCTCAAGCAATAGTCTCTGAATTCTGCAAACAGAAACTTGGCATAGATTCAGTTCCGGTATTCACATTTAAAAATAAGCTCTGGCCCAGGGACCACCTGACTTGGTGCCCCACCTGTCCATGCCTGCTGTCCAGCCCACCTGCCATCCCCCGCTAGGACTCTCTGTGAGCATATGGGGAGGCTGCTCTTGTTTTGCAGTTTAAATTGATAGAAATCCTTAAAATGATCTAAGGCATTACAAGGGCTGGAAGCTGCTTTAAGCCAACCCTCTTAGCCTTGTGTCTGTTAAATAGAGCAAAGGTTGTAGGTTTGCTGCACAGGAGCTTTAGACTGGTTTTAACTGCAGAATAATATTGTGGAGAATGCAGCTTGGAGGCTGAATGCCGGCCGGAGGGTGAGAGACCGATTTAAAATTTTTATTAAGATGATGATTAAAAAAAAAAAGTGAACCGAGTTTGAGCATAGAAGTTTCTGGTTATCAGGGAATAACGTACAAATTATGGAGGGTGCAAAGTTTGGTTTAAGATCAGGTGGCATAAGGAATACATAATCTGCAATATCCCCGATTGGGGGTAAAAGGTTGATGGGTCAAAGTACAGGCATTGAGATATGAGGGTATGAAGTTCATAGAGTAGCTATGTTTGGGTGTGGGGTATAATGAGTGGATATGATGATGAGGATGGATTGACCCTCATTTGTTGAGATTTAATGTTCAGGGAGTTTATGGTTCCAGTTCATATGATCCAACGGAGAAGGTCACTTGGTCCCTTTCTCGTAGTGGGAGAACGATGTCACTCTGGCTCACGCCTCCTGGTACTGTCGGTGGCCGGTGATGTGCTCGATGTAGATGTCCCTGGACCATCGGATGGTGTCTGAGACCATGAGGCGCCGCTACTTTGAACTGTGCCCTGAGGGGTCTGCACAGGAATGGCAGTGCCTCCTTAGCCTGCAGCACCAACAGTCAGCGGAGCATGGGGTAGTGGCTGGCCAAGCTGACAAGTGCCTACTGTGCTAAGGGGGTTGATAGGCTCCAAGGGGCATGGGGCAGCAAGTATCTGGTACAGGAAGGAGGGGCTTGCTGTGGCCTTTTTTGTCCTTTTTAACCCCTCCAAAGTCTGGCCACTAAGTGCAAAGCTTCCCTTAGGCTGTATTGTGCTGTTAGAATTGATCAGTGACCATGTACAGCACTGGGAACACTCCAGACAGCTGTGTTACTAAGGGCCCAAGCCTGAAAACACTGCTGTCAGGCAGAGTGTTACCTGACTGACTCCACTCCTGCTAGGAAAGTGTTGGCAGGAGCAAGCCCCGAGGGTGTGGAGAATGTCTGGCTGATCACATCCTACTGCTTTCTCCCAGTGCTGCTGCCTGGACACACCAAAAGGTGCCCTTACACTGTTAAGGAGATGCTCAAGGGACAGGGCTAAGGTTGCATGTTCACCCTTCCCTTCCACACTGTGACCCGACTGCCTTTTTAATTTTAAGGACTACCCATTATAGTGACCTTGGGAACCAGTTTTCACTAGTGGAATGGCGCTGCTGGAAAGCAGGGTAAGATGCAGGGAATGCAGCTGCCCTTTGTGTAAGTGTTTGTTTAGATCATGTCTGTCCGTCAGTGATGGGCCCACTGGTTTTTCACACCCCAGGTTAGCATGTACTTTCACTGGGTGCAGCTGTTGCACAGGCAAAGCTGATCCTGGTGCATGTGGGTACCGTGGTACTAAGCTACTCCGGTTTGCTTTGATTCTGGGCTGATATTACATTGTGGCTTATTGAAATGAAGCCCTGACCCTCTGCTAGTGTCAGACTGAGGGTGTCTGCTCTGCAGTAGTTGGCCAGTAACGGGCAGTGGCAGTGCTGACCTGGTTTCTCTTGTCCGATGGCAGGTGGAGGAGAACAGGAGCTGCTTATTTTTCTTCTTGTTGTTTCTGAGACTTTTCCCCATGACCCCAAACTGGTTTCTGAACCTGGCGTCTCCGATCGTGAACATCCCGGTTTCTCAGTTCTTCTTCTCCGTCCTTATCGGTAAGGAGCTGGGGCTGGGGGCGAGCAGGCTCTGTGTTCAGGAAGGGATCAAACCCAACCTACTCTTTGCTGCTGTTGGAACCCAGCAAACCTGAGAACGTACCATGCTACACTTGAGGAATTCCAGCGTTAAGGGTCCCACAGCAACAGTCACTTGGCTGTGTTAGTTTCCTGATTTGCTACTGTCTGTGCCCTTACACTGTTACCTCTTCCCAGGGTGAAATGGCTGTTCCTGGAGAGAACTCGGCTGTCGTCGGGTGTCGCGATGCCCATTGGTTTTTAATGAGTGCTGGGAGATGGCATTGTGGCTCAACTGTCCAACCCGAGTGTTTTCTACAATCTCCCCTGTTCGCACAAACCCACACAATGGCCCTTCAGAAACTCACCCCTGGCCCCAGCCCCATGTGTGCTGTCCTCTCACCAGGCGCTGTACAACAGATATGATGCAGATTGCCCACTGCACTGCTGCAGCCAGGTTGGCCACTTAGCTGTGTCAGGAGCTGGGAGTGGAGCATTCTCGGTGACAGGACCCCAGCTGTGTTAGATGAGGCTGGGCGCAGCCTGTCCAGAAAGGCTTCCCCAGGATGGAGGGGCAGAGAGGGGGCATTGCTTATGTCCCTGTCTCCTTCTTCACAATGGTTAGCCCCCTGTAGCGCTAGCAAACGAAAGTGACCCTTCCAGGGGCACTGAGCTGTATTCCACCATGTGCAGCTCTCAGCTTGTCAGCACACTTGGCTGCAGAGAAGATGTGACCTTTGACCAGTGTGTTACACTGTACCCTGCATGCCATCTCTGAGCAGTACGGATCTGTGGGTATCTAGCCGGAGCCATCCTGAAGACGCACCAGGGCACTAGGGATGGTTGTCTAGTAACAGGCTTCTCCCTCTGACTCTTCCAGGTCTGATCCCTTATAACTTCATTTGTGTGCAGACGGGTGCCATCCTCTCGCAGATCACCTCCCTGGATGCCATTTGCTCCTGGGGCACGTTGCTTAAGCTACTGGCCATAGCCATGGTGGCATTGATACCGGGGACCCTGATTAAGCAATTCAGCCGGACACACCTGAAATTGGATGACAAGGACCAGAGTGTTCGCCTGCTCAACGGCAGATAGAGCACGTGATGGACTGGGTGCAGCAGCTGTTCAGAATGTCTGATTGTTTAATTATGGGGACGGTGCAATCGTCAGCAACCAGATGGTGTTTTAACTTTATGCCTGCACTGCCTCTTCTCTGCACAAGCCAGGGCAGAGGACAACTGCAGTTCTTAAATCTTTTTAAGTCTAGGAGGAAACGTGATGGTCTCATTTTAAATGGTGCTTGTATAAATGTGAATGTCTGGGTCACGGGGGAGCTGCCAATGGGCTTTGGAAAAATCTGTGGGTCCATTTTCTGACCCTGGTGAAGTGGTGCCACATTTAGTGCCATGCTGGAGCTCCTGGCCTCCACAGAGGTTTGCCAAGTGTGTCCAGTGCCCTTGGGCTCTCTGAAGTGCTGGCAGGCACTGCTAGGTGACTGCCATTCATATGGCAGTTGGTTTAAGATGGCGGCGGCGGTGGTGGTAGAGAGTAGTGCAGGGTGAGAACTGGGCTGGCTGTGATAAATGAGCCACCTGTGTGCCCGCCTGCCCAGCGAAAGCAGCTCAACTCGCCCTGGCACATGGAATTCAGGTCTGTTCAGACAAGGCCTCCTGCAAGGCTACAGCATGTCACTGCCTCCTTCCTCCCCCGTCTCCGTGTGCTGTGCAGTGGGGCTTTCACTAGAGCTGAGCTAATGCTACAGGCTCGAGGGTTAACAGGCCTCCTGCCAGGGTGATTGTGCCCAGGGGTTTATTGGGGAGGATCCATTATTGTGCTGGAGCCCAGGCCAGACTTCCCCTTGCTTGGTTCACACAATTCACAAGGGTTGTGGTTCCTGTTGTGCTGGATTCAGGAGAGCACAAGTACCCTTGCTGCAGCCATAGCTGGCCTGCTCCTTTCCTTCTGGCACAGATTACTTCCAGGCACACCTCAGTCCCACCCTACCCAGATCCTTTCCTGTGATTGCTTGTTGCTCTGCAGCTCACTTCGGTGGCTGCATGTTTCCCACCTTAGAATTCTCCGCCCCTCCTCCCCCCAATGCCGTATTCTTCAATGTCATTCTTTTAGTGCTTCCTAAGGAATGGGAATAGCTGTACTTCCCATCCCAGGGCAGCCCATTACATCCTCATCCCCTGTCGCCTGCCTCCAGCAGTGGCCAATAAATCCCCAGTATTTCAGCAGAAGATACAAAACCTCCTGCTGCTTCCATAATGCCCCAGGCCATGTGTGCAATTCCGTGCATGGAAAGAGACTGCCTGCTTGAGAAAATGGATACACAGCTCCAGAAGTAGCCTCACTTGGTTATCCAGCCTGTCTGGCCCAGAGCCAGTGCTCCTGGGTTTATTGGAGTATAGTTTCTAAATGCAGGAAACCAGCACTAAACCTGGTCACTGCACAGCCAAGCCCTGTGCCTTTTACCTGCCTATTTTTGAACAGAGGAAACCCAGCAGCAGTATCTCCAGAGAATCTGTCTCAGCATCACTTGTGCCATCCATGTGTTTGGGGAAATAGCAAATCTTTCTGTCCGTGTCTAGCTTTTCAGGAGCTGTGTCCTGCTGACAAGGTTTCATACTGAGGAATGGACTTCTCTGTAGTGAGGCTGCATCTGTGCCTATGGCAGATACTGCCTGGGGCGCATTGTGAATCAGCTGCTCCTTACGCAAGAAGACTGAAGGAAACACAGCCCAGAAATGCCTGGCTGCTGGAGCCCAGCTGAGTGGTGATTTGTGTCCTTGCCTGGTCTCACACGAAGTGCCTTACCACCCAGGCGTCTGTTTACATGTAAATTACTGCGTCTCAAATAAATGGTGGTGAAACTTTACAGAGCAAGTTTGTTAAATGAAGCGAATTTTGTGCTTGCAAAGGTGTCTGGCAGTGAGCGGCCCCTATACTTCCCCCTCAGAGCTAAGGGAACCCTCTCTCACCTGGGGAGGGTAGGTCAGTGTCCAAGCCCATTCCAGGAAGCCTCAGCCAAGAGGTTTAGCAAAGTGGCTGTCTGTAAGGCACTGGCCTGAGACCAAGTTTGCTTTGCCCAGTGAGCCGGAAGTTGCTGCTAACCACTCTTCTTTGCCATTGGCTGGAAACTTGCTGGTAATGGCAACTGGCGATGAGAGATGATCAGTATGGTCAGGGAAACATCCAGAGCATAAAGTTCACTTGTTTGTGGCCTTTGCTTGGCATTCCTGCTGCACTCAGATGCCCTGCAGTGGCGGCGTATCTGTATCCCCTGGTACGGGATGTGCTATCATCCTACCTTGCAGTGTCTTTCCCAGTTTAAAATGTTTTCTGGAAGAACTAAGCATGCTGAAATTCCCTTGAGGCTAGGGCCTGTTGGATTCTGAGTTCACTGCTGTGGGGCTGGTCTCTCAAAGTCTGGGCGCTGTGGTGACTGCAGCACTCTTTGTAAAGCCAGGGCATACAGTATAAACAGCAGGCCCCAAACATCTAGGGCCAGACCCACCAAGGCATTTAGGCACCTAACTGCCACTTTAGGTGCCAAAGTCCAAAATCTAGATCCTCAAAACTCCACTCAGCTTCCCCCGGCTAACACACACCCATCTGGATCCTTAAACGAAGTGTTCCCCCACTTATCTCATAAGAATGGCCAAACTGGGTCAGACCAACGGTCCATCTAGCCCAGCATCCTGTCTTCTGGTAGTGACCAGTGCCAGGTGCCCCAGAGGAAATGAACAGAATAGGGCAGTTATCGAGTGATCCATCCCCAGTCACCCAGTCCCAATATTGCAGTCAGAAGCTAGCGACACGCAGAGCATAGAGTTGCATCCCTGACAATCTTGGCTAATAGCCATTGATGGGCCTGTCCTCCATGACCTTATCTAATGCTTTTTTTTTTTTTTAAACCTAGTTATGCTTTTGGCCTTCATGACATCCCCTGGCAATGGGTTCCACAGCATTGTGTGAAGAAGTACTTCCTTATGTTTGTTTTAAACCTGCTATTAATTTCATTAGATGACCTCAGGTTCTTGTGTTATACAAAGGGGTAAATAACTTTTTCTTCACACCATTTGTGATTTTTATAGGCCTCTATCCTATTTCTCCCCTTAGTCATCTCTTTTCTAAACTGAACATTCGCAGTCTTTTTAATATCTCCTTGCATGGAAGCTATTCCATACCCCTAGTCATTTTTGTTGCCCTTCTCTGTACCTTTTCTAATTCTAATACATCTTTTTTGAGATAGGGCGACCAGAATTGCCTGCAGTATTCAAGGTATTGATGTACCATGGATTTATGTAGTGGCATGATGTTTACTGTCTTATTTTCTATCCCTTTACTAATGGTTACTAACCTTGTTTGTTAGCTTTTTTTTGTTTTGTTTTGTTACTGCTGCCGCTGCATATTGAGCAGATGTTTTCAGAGAACTATCCTCTGACTCCAAGATCTTTCTTGAGTGATAACAGGTAATTTAGACCCCATCATTTTGGGTGTATAAAGTTGGAATTGTATTTTCCAATGTGCATTTCTTTGCATTTACCAACATTGAATTTCATCTGTTTTGATGCCCAGTCATCCAGTTTGAGATCTCATGGTAACTTTTTGAAGTTTGCTTTGGACATAACTATATTGAATAATTTTGTATCATCTGGAAACTTTACCACCTCACTGTTTACCCTTTTTCGCAGATCATTTATGAATACTGAACAGCACTAGTCTCAAAGATCCCTGCAGAACCCCACTATTTACCTCTCTGCACTGTGAAAACTGACTATTTATTCCTATCTTTTTGTTTCCTATCTTTTAACCGGTTACTGATCCATGAGAGGACTTTCCCTCTTATCCCATGACTGCTTACTTTGGTTAAAAGCCTTTGGTGAGGGACCTTGTTCAAGGCTTTCTGAAAGTCCATGTACTCTGTCTACTGGAACATCCTTGTCCAGGTGCATGTTGATACCCTCCAAGAATTCTAATAGATTGGTGCGGCATGATTTCCTTTTACAAAAGTCGTGTTGACTCTTCCGCAACATATAGCATTCATCTACGTGTCTGATAATTCTGTTCTTTACTATAGTTTCAACCAGTTTGCCTAGTATTGAAGTTAGGCCTACCGACCTGTAAGTGCCAGGATTGTCTCTGGAGCCTTTTTTAAAACGTAGGAGTTACATTAGTTATCTGCCAGGCATCTGGTACAGAAGCTGATTTAAGCAATAGGTTGCACACAACAGTTAGTAGTTCTGCAGTTTCATACAAGTTCCCTCAGACCCTTGGGGTGAATTCCATCCAGTCCTAGTGAGTTATTACTGTTTATCACTTTCTTCCAAAACCTCCTCTACTGACACTTCAATCTGGGACAGTTTCTCAACTTTGTCACCTGAAAAGAATGACTTAGGTGTGGGAATCTCCCTCAATCCTCTGCAGTGAAGACCAATTCAAAGAATTCATTTAGCTTCTCCACAACGGCCTGATCTTCCATGAGTGCTCCTTTAACATCTTGACTGTCCAGTGGCCCCATTGGTTGTTTAGCAGGCTTCCTGCTTCTGATGTACTTAAACTAACAGCAAAAAAAAAGTTTTGTGTCTTTTGCTAGTTGCTCTTCAAATTCTTTTTTAGCTTGCCTTATTTATGTTTGCACTTGATTTTCCAGAGTTTATGCTCCTTTTTATTTTCCTCAGTAGGATTTGACTTCCAATTTTTAAAAGACAACTTTTTGTCTCTGACCATCTCTTATACTCTGTTTAGCAGTGGTGACATTTTTTTGGTCCTCACTGTTTTTATTTGGGGAATACCTTTAGTTTGAGCCTCAGTTATCATAGTTTTTAAAAGTAACCATACAGCTTGCAGCATTTCACCTTTGTGACTGTGTTCCTTTTAATTTCTGTTTAACTTGGGTCTGGTCTACACTACACGGTTAGGTCAATGCAAGGCAGCTTACATCAACCTAGCTGTGGAAGTGTCTATGCTTAAATTTCACTCTTGCTGGTGAAACTGCTCCACTACACCGATTTTAATAACACCACTTCCCTGAGTGACGTAGAGTCAAGGTCGATGTAGTTAGGTTGACAGAGGGTCAGTGTTGAGACTGTTGCTGGCCTCCAGGTGATGTCCCACACTGACAGCTCTGGTCACCAGTGTGTACTCTGCTGCCCAGGGGCCAGGTGGACAGGAAGCTGTCCCTCCCCTCTAAAGCCTTGCAATTTCTTTAAGTTCGTTTTCCTGGTTGCCTGGCTTGGTGAGCATGCCAAGCAGCTCTCCACTGTTGTGTGTAACTGCCCAGCTGACCATGCCAGCTACATGCTCCAGACATGTTCCTGCCTGGAGTACACAGGAGGTGTTGGATCTCCTGGGGCGGTGGGGAGAAGAGGCTGTGCAGGCACAGCTCCAATCCAGCCATAGAAATGTTGACCTCTGTGAGCAAATGGCTCAGGGCATGCGGGAGAAGGGCTACAAGAGGGACCAGCAGCAGTGCTGTGTGAAAGCCAAGGAGCTGCAGCGGGGGTACCAGAAGGCTAAGGAGACCAACAATCCATCTAGTGCTGAACTGCAGGGCTGCATGCAAACCTCGGAGAAGACCCCACCACCACCCGCAAGAGCCCCATGGATACTTTGGAGGAGCCACAAGCCCTCATCATGAACAGCGAAGAGGAGGGGGTGGACAAGGAAGAGGCGGAGGAGTATGGGGGACAGGTGACCGGGGGATCCAGCTGTGCAGTGAGCCAGGATCTGTGTTTGACTCCAGTGCACTCCAGCCAGTCCCAACAGGTGAGCCTGATGCAGGTGAAGGAACCTCTGGTAAATGTGCAGTTTGCTTTGAAATTACAAGGGTAGAGCCCCCAAAGTAGCAGAACATATCTGTTGAATTACTCTTTCACTTGTGCTAGAAGAGGTAGTGGTACAACCAAGAGAGGTAGAGTTGCTAATCTGCTTGTCATTCCTCTTTGGAGTTATGCAGAGGGGGCCATGTGGAGCAGTTTGTTTACATGCACCGGAATGGCCTGTGAATACTCTCTAGAGACTCAATGACACTTTCATGGAGGTACTCTGCAATCCTCTGCCAAAGGTTTCTGGGGAGGCCTGCCTTATTCTGCCACGGTAGGACACTTTCCCATGCCACTCAGCAATTAATTCAGCAGGCACCATTGCAGTACATGAGCTAACAGCATATGGGTCCAGGTGGCAGCAGAATACCAGCAGTAGCTGTGCTCTCTGCCTCTGTCACCTGCAGGAGTGAGAGAGCGGCTACACTCATTTCTGCCTGTGGAAATTGGTGCCAGTATTGAGTTTCATTGCCCTATATAAATATACTTAGCAGGGCTGGTGCTGTGAGTGATGCCATGCTGTATCAATCCCAAGGAGAAGTGAGGATGCAGTACTTACAACTTTTGTGGATCAAGGGGAGTGAGTTCAGTATCCTAAGGGTTTTTTTTTTTTGATTTCTGTTATGAACACACTGACAACCTCTGTGTGTTGTAGCTGCAGCTGCTGCTATTGTGGCCTTGAGGCTCTACCTCCCTACCTGCCAAGCGCCTAAACCAGATGAGTGGGAGAAAGATGACATGTTCCAGGAGATCCTGCAAGCCTGTGCTGCAACAGAGAATGAGACCCGGGCCTGGAGGATCACCCTTGCAGCCAGCATGGAGAAGGAGAGGGGGATGCACAAGGACATAGTGGGGCTTCACAGGCCACAAACAGAGATGCTGCAGACTGGTAAACGTGCAGGTCCAAGAATCCCATGCTCACATCCCTCTGCAGCCCATGGAGAACTCAATGTTGGGACCTCCCTCCCTCCCTGCGTGCCCCCCCCCCCGGGCAATATTTCATGTGCCATGAGCAATTGCTGCACTACCATTCCACCCCAGGGGACATGAAAGACCATCAGAGCTGCCCATGCACTGACTTGTGGAAGCCATGGTTGGTGTATGTGCATCTGAAATAGAAATGACTGCTCTTTCCCCTTCATAAGTTGTTTCCTTAATTTATTAAGTTCTAAATGTTATTTGCCTGGTTCTGCAAGAATAAAATTTCACTTTTTGGAACAATTCATTTTTATTAGTTCACAATATATGCTGGCTGGTGCTGAGCAGGTCTGACACCCACCAATTTCCTGTTACTTCATTTTGTCACAACCTATAACAACGTTCACAGACATTAATAGGTACATTGACAATGCTCTATTTCCTACACACACGCAGCAGTTACTACAAGATTTATTCTGGGCTGGAAATGAGAAAGTCCAGGTAGAGCATACTCCAGCAACACATACTACTCTGGCTCACTATTAAAATAGTCTTTCACAGCCTCCCTGAGCTGTACAGCTCCACTTGAGCTCTTCTTATAGCCCTTTTATCTGGCTGCTCGTGCCCAGAGTCACAATTCTGCGTAGCAGGAGGTGATTAATAGCTCTGCCCACTTCCATGAGAGCTGCCTCTGTGGTGGATTTCTGACTCCCACTTGCTACTGGTCAGTTGGGAATCAATCTAGCATGGCAGGTTTCCACAGTGCAATCACCACTTGCTTCTTAACTGTCAGTACAGATCTCATTTTGATGTCCTTGCATTGGAGGGCTGGGGCAGGTTCAGCACAGAGATCCAGGAATATGGCCTTGCACATCTGAAAGTTCAGTGGCTACTACTCAGCATCCCAAACCTGCATTACAAGGCGATCCCACCAGTCAGTGCTTGTTTCTTGGGCCGAGAACTAGTGCTCCAGCTGCTCCAAGAACACCAACAACCTTGAATTGTTTCTTTTTCTATCCCACAGCAATGTAGCCTCCAAGGAATCATATTTCCCATGGCTCCTCTTGTGTGTCTGCAAATAGTGCAGGATCAGGTGCCTTCCCTGTGCTCACAATGCTCATAACAATAGTGCAGAGCTGTACAGGTTCCATGCTTCTGTCAGAGCTGACAGCCAGTGAGGAGGGATGGGTGGATTTGTGGGGATTTTGAAGAGATGGGAACTATTATGGGAAGCAGATGAAATTATGGGCTGGAGAATATTGCATTACAGGCAATTGAAGCCATGCTCCCAATCATCCCTGTGCAGCTTATTTTGGCTCCATGAGGCATTGGAAATACTTCTCAAACCACTCTGCAGTGGGTGGTGGCAAGTTGCACAGAAGGATACCTACCCATGGTGCACTGCACTCTGTATTGCTACAAGCGCTCCCGGTGAGGACACGGCCCTTGCCGACACAAGGAGAGTAGTGTAGACATGGCCTAGATTCTTTTTGTGTAGCTCCCCTTTTTAAAGTTAAATGCTACTGTGGTGGGATACTTTGGTATTTCCCCCTACAAGAAGGTTAAATGTAGTTACATTATGGTTGCTATTACCAAGCAGTTCAGCTGTATTAATTCCAGGACTATCTGCTCCCCCAAGTAGTCATACAGTAAGCGGGCTCACAGGTTACCTTAGAGCATGCCTACCCAATTGGGCCCTGCACAAAACCTAGCCACTGGTGGTGCCAGTGCACCCGTCCCCCCAACACACACTGTGTACGCAGAAGGTTGTAGAGCCCATGCCTGGGCTGGGAAAGAGCCATGTTCAGTTCCCTCCTCTGCCTGAGAGGAGCAGGGACATGAACCCAGCTGAATGCCCTAACCATTGGGCTGTGGGGCATTCTGGGGCACGTCTCGCGCTCTCACCTCTTGAAGCTGTTCCACTTTGCATAACAGACTGGGCTCGAGCGAGAGAAAATCACTAAAACTAGTAGTCCAGGGCATCACCTGGGATGCGGGAGAGCGAGTTCAAGGCCGTGTTCTGCTGACTATAATACGTATACAGAGGGGAAGAGCTGCAACAGGAGAGACTGAGCCCCGCCACCAAATGCACACCGGTGACATGGGAGATGGGTTCAAATTCCATCTGCTCTCAGGTCAAGGGGGAATGGGAGCCTCAGTCTCCCATGTCCTGGGTGAGTGCTAGACCCCCACCGCTAGTGGTAGAAGAGGCACTAGCACCCCCCTTTTTATTTTGGCAAGAACGAACTGCCCTGGCTCAGGTCCCTGACTCCAGGAGCATTCATGGCTGAGATTCCTGAGTGGAGATAGGCATCTCCCCCTGGCAGAGCCCAGTTCCCTTTGAGGGCAGAGCTTAGACCACACACTTCACCTTGGCATTACCTCATGGCTGGCTCAGTGTGCTGCCCTCTGAGAGTCCCAGTCTTAGGCACCTGTTTTGCTCCATGTCTTGTACAAGGAACCTGGGC
Source organism: Emys orbicularis (assembly GCF_028017835.1). NCBI lineage: Eukaryota > Metazoa > Chordata > Testudines > Emydidae > Emys > Emys orbicularis. The sequence goes on from NC_088691.1 coordinate 55,579,243, forward strand.
ACCTAACTCGGGGCTGCAGATTCCATGAGGCAGCAGGGCACCTGCAGGTTAGGCGTTGCAATGCTGAAACTAAGTCCCCGTTGTGGATCTGGCACAGGATGTTCTCTATGGCCCACTGGCACACCTCCGTGTGGTGATGGCTGGGGATTAGCTCTGCCAGTCTGATGCCCTTTCTGTGGGTGCTCACTATGTCTCTTGGGACTCTCCAGTTCCCTCTTCATGGCTTGGCCCTCTGGACAGGTCACTGTAATTTTCCCCTCCCAGGGGGGTTTGTGTACCAAGGTCTCTGTACCAGGCAATCTTCCAATTCACTGCCCATCAATGGTGCCACTTCCTCAGTGGCTGGTAGGGGAACCTGAGCCCACCTTTTACTCCTGGTTCCAGCCCAGGGACCTTATAACCAGTGGCTAAGGTCTGCGCTGTCTCACACCTTGCTACTGTTGTCCTGGACTGCCTCCTACATTGCCTCTAGCAGGCTCCTTCTCCACCTTCCTCTGGGTATGCCCTGCCCTCCGGGCCAGCTCCATGCTCTCCATAGCCTCAGAGAGAGTGACTGCAGACCTCTGCTCTGCAGCCCCTTTCTGCCGTCTGCTACCTGGCTTTATACTAGCCCTGTCTAAGTGAGCTTCATCATTTAATTAGTTCTCATTGTTCCCTGGCTCCTCCTCCAGGTGCAGCCAAAGTGCTTAATTGGCTTAAGTAGCCATCGTAACCCCTTCAGAGGCTGGTGTGGGGTAAACACCCCATCACGCCAGCCTTTCCTCTTGTTTGAGTACATTTAGTGTGGTTGAAAAGTGCTGGGGGAATGGTCCTGCAGCCCAGCACTTCATACTGCCTCATGCTCCAACATTTTAAGTCCCTCTAGAACATTACCAGAAAGCAGGCTTAAGGTAATGTGATGTAAGCTCCCACCTCAGGCCTTATCAGACCCCTTTCCAAGTTATATAAAAGTGGAGCTGGTGTCTTGCAGATGCTAGGGGAACTGTTACTACAGGTCTGTGAGAGGGTGAAGGCACTGTACGTGAAACAACTTGAGGCCCTGTCAACTTAAGGAACCTGACAACAGTCACAGCATCCTGCCATTGGGCACCCTAGATGGTGTCAGTGATCCCATAAATAGCCCCTGTGGACAGCAGTTGTGACAGCATATCAGGTGCGTTAAAGTGAGTTATTAATAATATGCCATGATGCCCATGTACCTAGGGCCAGACACCTCTTCATAGGAAACAGATTCAACTACAGCATTCTCCTGTATCTTATGTGCTTGTTTGCCAGATGACGACGAGGCCTCTTGCTTGGGAAAAAGGGTGGACAGACTCCCAAGCATTTCCTGAACCAGGGCTCTAATGAATAGCTCCTTTAGCACTGTACCATCGCAGCTGGGATTAGATAAGACACCGGCTAATAATGCAGGAGGGCAAGCATGGGAGGCCTTGGGCCTGGCCTTGTCTGTCTCCTTTTACAAATGAAGTTTTTTCTGATTTCTCCTTTTCTCATGGGAGGTGGGGGCAGCTGGGCAGACACCCAGCACCACGCCTGCTGTCTAGCACACGCGCAGCACCAAGCCGCACTTGCTTTTAAAAGTATGTGTGGCACCAGGCTGTGGCTGCTTTCAGACACGCACCCTTGCTCCTAGGTTCTGAGCTCTCACATAGTGTCCTTTCCAAATCTGTATTTGGTAGCTTATCTAGTTATTTTAGTTTCCTGACATGTGATGTCAAGCAGTCTTCACAGAGGCAATTGTGCTTTCTCCTGGTGCGTGAGCTGTTGAGATGCGACAGGTCCCTGTCAAGGAGGGGCAAGACCGACCTGAGACAAAGAAAGAGGGTGCAGCTTTAATTTGTTTCACCGCAGCACTGAGCTCACCCCCAGACAGAGGAGGGTAGCGAAAACCTTGGAAGTGGGTGACGTGGAGCTTGGTCGGCTCGCACCTTGCAAGGGGAGAGCACTGTAAAGAAATGGGTGCTCTGCTGCTCTCCCTGGAGGTTCCTGGTGGCAGGGAGCAGCCCTGTGGCTTCAGTGCACTGTCTCCCCTGCCTACAATTGCGGCGAGCTGCCAGCGCCACCCCCAGGGAAGGGAAACTGAGCTGGAGGGTATTTGGAAGGCAGCTTGGTTACGTTAGGCTAAATCAAACAGCGTTAGCAAGGATCCAGGGCTTGCGTTTGGGAACTGGGGCTTCCTACTTGGAGAGAAGTAGCTAAGGAAGGGACAAGCAGGGAGAAGGGCCCAAGCTCTTCTTGTTACACTGAGTCGCTGCAGGGCTTCAGCTAAGTTACCTCTGTGCTGGAAAGCTCTGCCCACCACCCTCCAAGGCAGAGTCGTACCCACCTTGCAGCGAGCAGCCTTCATTTGTTCAAGTCCTTGAGCCCAATTCTGCTCAGTTACATCTGCATGAATCCAGCGTAATGGCCTGTGTCAGCACCTGCGGAACTGACTGCACAGCTGGCCTGGAGGGGCTTGTTACCCATGTGGTGTAGGTAGATTTCCAGAAGGGCTGACTTGTAGTCTCCTTTGCCCCAGGGTTGTTTGTCCCTGCAGCATAAATAACAGGTGCAAAGCCGAGTATTTGCTCCTGCAGCCCCTGAGCACAGGACTCTTGTTCCATCACTCAGCTAGGAGCCAGGACTCTCACCTACCAAGCAGGGTTTGACCCTGTGGTGTGCATGTCTGTCTGTGCAATCTGGCTGCCATGATGTGGACTGTGCTACAACCAGACCTGACATGTTTGCTAGGTCATCATCCATGGCTTGTGAACATAATATGTGGCGGTAACGGCTGAGCCATCTGACAAAAGGATGCGTGGGACCCTAAGGGGCTGGAGTCCAGCTCTCCTTTCTGATTGCATGGCTGTTTGCTTTCATGACTGGACAGGTACTGTTTTCTGAATGGAGACTTGGGGAGGGGGAAATTTTTTCAAAGTACAAAGCAGAACAGTTGGCAGGGGAGGGTTTTGGTGGGGGAAACTCTACTCTGGACAGAAAGAGGGTGGCCCCCCACTCCTGACTTGACTGGAGGGAGGACAGTGGGTAAGCCCAGTGGGAGGGCTCATGGGGAGGCAGAGCCAAGACTACTTGTGGGGGGAAGAATGGTGCTTGAGGTGCAGGTAGTGGTGGAGCCTGGATCTGTGTCAGCTGATGAAAAACAGCACTTCTATAAAAATACAGTGCTCATGGCCATGCTCCCGTGGCTGGGAGTGTACACGCAGACAAGCCCCACCAGTCCTGGCTGGAGAGTCAGGGACTCTGGTCAGAACCAGCACAGCTGGAGTCAGAAACACAGCTCACTTCAAAGACACTTTAACTGATCAGCCATTTTCTGTTAGTTCAACAACTTCTAGTATAAATTCTTCAGACACGACACACCACCCAGACACCAGGCCAAGCCTGGGACGTACTGAAGTACACTGGCTTTTTATTCCATGCATTTGTTTGCTTTGACACTCATTCTTGTTCCCATCACTGTACACTGTTCAGTACAGAAATCAAGTTTGTATCAGGAAGCCACAGCGCAAGGAGGAGAGAAAGGGAGATGTGAGACACTGGGAAGGGCTGAGATGAAATGGTCACTTTTAACACACAGTGGGAAAAACAACATTAACCATAAACGCTAGAAGCCAGGCTGGTGTTGAGGAGCTGTCAGAAGCCATGCTGGGTGAGGAGTGGGCAGTGAGCCCACAACTCACCCTTCTCCTGGGAAGGAGAGTTTATAGGGAAGAAAAGAAAATGAAGTAGCCTGTCTACCCCCAGGGCTGTTCTCTGGGCATTTCGAGCCTGCCCTTGCCCAGGCTGAATGGCACTGTTACTAGCGCTTCTGCCTGCAGCTCACCCTTTGTAATCTCCTAGTGCAAACTCTGCACTCAAGCCAGACAGCGGCACCTGCGCTCAGCTCCACCCATGTAAATCCACAGTAAGTCAACATGCTTCGGTGAGGTTACACTGGGCTTACAGCCTTGGCCTCTAGTTCTCACCTTCCTAAGAGCTACAGTCTAACCAGCAATTGAAGTCTAGACTTTGCAATACAATGGACACATTCCTTTGCAGACGTTACAGAACTATTGCCTGGAAATACAAAACCTGGCCTGCTCCTTCCTACCTTGGCACATCAGACTGCACCAACACTGGCACAGGTGCATGGATTTTATTCATGTCACAGGTCAGATTATGATCCTTACTACAGTATTCCTCAGGCTACCTTGTTCCTTGAATACTTTCATAAACTCAACCCCCGTTCAGAAATATGGTACCTAGCACTCCTCAGGAGCGCCAGCACCTGTAGCCTTAGGACTTTTATCCTACTCCTATACCTTGGTTTGGTTTTCACCCTCTGCACACTATTTACAAAAGCTCCCAGTGCTGTGGAATCAGACATACAGCGATGTGTGAGGCCCTGCCCTTATGGAGGGACAGTGGCGATGGGATGTGCTATCAGTTATAACAGCACTTTTTGTGAGTGGCAAAGCCAGCACCCCAAAACAAACCCCTGAACGCCCTGCAGCATCCTATGCTGGATAAGACATGGTTTACAGAGCAAACTATTTCACTGATGTTTCAAGGAGTTTTTAAAAACAGCTCAGGCTGTTGCTCCATCCCTTGGCTTGGAAAGGCAGCCTGCCTGAGTGACGTAAATCCAAGTGTGCAGCACCCTGAGCAAGGGGAGCCCAGAAACGATCATAGTTCAAGGCTGGATAGGGCCATAAGGTCATCTAGTCTGACGGGGACTAAATAATAGGTTGGAAACTTCCACAAGTAATAGTAGTTCTATGTGCTAGTGTGGCATGTTTGAGGCCCAATATCTCGGGACAGAAGCAAGAACTGAAATATCCAGATCCCAGGGCTTCACAGCTTCTGCTTTTAGTTCTGATGACAAGATCTTGGACCTTAAAATTACTTCTGACCTACACCTGACCGCTGCCTGCTTTGATCCTTGGCCCAGTAAAATTGGGGGTGATTGGCTCTGATAGGTTTTTCCTTTTTAACTACCTGTTGTTTCAGGGTGTGTAGAGGTTTGGAACATTAGAGAGAAGCTGTCATGAGTGTGTGTGGAATGTAGGCCAGGGGCTCCAGTGCCAGGACATCCTCACATGCATGGCATACTCTTTGCTGGGAAAAGTGCACATGCCTTCAATTAAACTAGACCATGTTGAACCTTCTGGGATGGAGACAAGCACAGGTGCACTCAGGGGCTGCCTGAGCTATTGCACAGTGCACACCAAGATCCAGTCATGACCCAGGAGAGCCCGGCACCTCATACAGCATAGCTGCTGTCCGCATGCCACCAGTGTACAAGGAGCAATAACACTAGCAGGAGTCCTGAGGGAGGCACTAGCTGTTGGCAGGATTTCAGATACCTGCCAGCAGGTAATGGGGGAAGTGCCTCTGAGTATGAACAGGGGCAGCAGCCCAATGCTAGGGCAGAGTGTGCTCACACCAAAGGGGATGATTTTGTACTGCCTCTCCATGAGAGTGAGGAGTGATTGTGACAGACAGTGGAGCTGAGCAATGTGGTTGAAGGCAAGGCCATGAAGAAGCCTAAAGAGGCGTACAGTACAGAAAGCAGGTAGGGCCACAAAACTCACATGCTTCTCGGTATATGTTAGCAGGTGCTACTGTAAGTCTAAGAACTTTCAGAGAACTCCCTCATGACACTCACCGGGGCTACCACTATCTCTGCGTGCTGGCAAAACAACTCCTGTGGGCACCAGGGAATCCTTCATGCCTTCTCAGGCAGGGTCTGATTGATATGGAGTCGAAGCACCTAACTCAGGGCTCTGGCAGTCTACAGCATGAGGTCGGATGGTCCCTTCTTGCCTATGCTCTACAGCTGCCTTGGGAAATGAGCGCTCTCTTAAGAAAACACTTGACATCTCAGGTGAGCAGGGCTGGCTTGGCACATGGGTGCCCTCTCTGCACATCACAGTCCAGATCACCCTTAGCAGCACAGCCTCTGCTGGAGCTTAAAACTCTCTGCAAGGCCAGGCATCAGCACTCCATTTTGGGGTGAACCTCCCCATCCCTGGCACACTGAATTTGGTCCCCCCTGCATTTGTGGTGGTCAATCTGGCCCCTGCCTTCAATTTCTACGGGGTGGCTGTTGGTCCTCTCTCCTCCTTTATCTAGCTGTTTTATGCGAGCATTTGGGACCTCCTCTGTAGCACTACCACTAGAATTGATGCCCTGCTCTGTACTAGCAGCCCAGAATGCCTCTCCAGAGAGGCTCGCTCAAAACTTTTTGCTTATTTCTCACTATAAAGCACTCACTCCTGTCCAACCCTTTCCCATCACTCCATCTGCCTCCCCCTCCCCCGCACACACACACCCTGCGGTCCCTCCGTTAATCAGGAGCAAACCCAAACTGCACAGTTTCACCCGTGTGGAAGATCTCTAAAGCCCATGAAACTGAGTACCTCCTCCTTCGCCTTGCAGGCCAGCCCAGACTGACACAGCCTCCAGAATGACTGTGCTCTGCATGACATCAGCAGAGGTCACAGCAGGGGAGCAAATACTGACAGCCCCTGAAACCAGCTCTGCTCCCATCCTTCTATGATGCACAAGGAGGAAATAACATTACATGAAGAGAGAACAATTGTGCTAGCAGTAAAGCCAACCTTCTGATCTACAGAAAAGTTAATAAATAAAATAATGTAATAACTTAAGATCTACATGTAGTCCAGCTACAAAAAATTTAAAATATGGAATAATTTAACTCATACAATACTGCTCTTTGTATAAGCAAAACATTTTCCTTCATTCTTGCCACTAGGCTATAAATTATCAAGGCTACGTTCAAATCAACATTTTAACATAAAATGTAAACAAACAAAGCAACAGAAGAACCTGCCTACGGTCCATTCCTGCCGGTCATCTGAGGCTCATGCATGGCTTCTATAAGAGGGCTGATTTCCCCAGGACACACTGCTCTATCCAGACTATGAGGAAGAGCAGCTGCCTTTCCCAGGTCTCTTGAGGCAGAGCGGAAATTGTTCCAGAGGGAAAATAACTGAGAAACGGACTAAAATCTTTGTTCTGTGTGTCAGTTAAAAGGAGCCGTTTGTTTCTGAACGGAAGGCCCAGTGAGGCCCCTGGGAGTGCTAGGCTGGTCACTCAAATGTCAGTGCCTCTGCCTTTCAGATACCCCCACAATGCGTCAGTTTCTCCTCCAGGCTGGAATTTACAGAAGTGGGATACACCCTTTGAGATCCCCCACATAAAACACACCCACAACCAAAATCAAGTGCTCTCTCCTCTCCCACCCACCCCTTGGGTAATTGAGTCCAAATTTTGCTTTCTGTTTTACACCAAGCCTGACATGAAGGGCAGGCAGCTGTTAATGCTTCCAAAACCAAATCATTAATAAACAGAACAAAGGGAGGGTTGATACTGTTGTCCAGGCCAACGTATTCCCTGGTTTGCTCCCAATACACAGCTCTCTCCCTTGGCGCTGGCCAGTTGTGTGATGTTATGATAGGTTGCCTCTGAAGGTTCAGTACAGGTGTCTCCGGTTTCCTCCCCAGACTAGTTCTCAGGCTTTGCAGAATGTGCTTTCCATGCTTCTTGTGTTTCCAGCACTGGTTTGATTTTTTTTTTTTTTTTAATCGAAGGAAACAAATGGGCGAATGGGAAGTAAAGAGAGGAAGTAAACTGTGGGAAAATGGCACTCTGCAGCTGAAAGATCTTTCTCTGCTCAGCTGGAAATTCACACTGTTTTGTCTGCCATAGTGAAGATGATTGGTGATGGTAAAAAGTGCTGTTATACCAAGTCTTGAGAGAGAATGAGGTTAGAATACAGCTGCAGGATCTCACAACAAAATGCTGATTAAAAAATAAACCAAAACCCCATAAATTAACCCCCATTATCACATTCCTGGGGGAATGTATTGATTCAGAAGACCCTGGATGTAAGCACCTTGGTACCAAATTTCTCCAGGAACATGTCCACTTTCTGATTAAAAGTGACCCAGCTGGTTATACTGAATGCCATTTGTTCATAGGTTACCTTTTAGCAAGGTTTCTCTTATGCTTCTTCATTTGATAAGACTGATTGGTTTGTTTCTCTTTATCTATTCTCCAACATTTAGGGCCATGAGGCCTGGTCCCCTGGGAGAGCAGCAGTAGATTCTGATGTGTCCATCATGCTATTTATGTAAGACTCACAAGGATGTGTCTCTCATTTGCTTGCTTTCTTAACTTTTTTGCAACAAATTATTGTCTCTCTTGATATATAGTCCACTCTTTACAGTAAAAAGTGTTAAAATGTAAAAAAAAAATAATAAATATCAATGTTACAGTAGCTAGATTATTCAATAAAATACATCCCTGCCATTCTTGATTGAAATGCTCAGTGAGAATTAATTTCATTTGGACATTTTTCCAGAGATTCAAGTTATTGCAGATCATTTCTGGGATGGGAAGGGGAATCAGTTTCTCTTCCTGTCAAAGTATGAGGGGGTGGGGGAAATGAAGGGAGTCTTGGGGAATCCAAATGCCAGTATCAGGAGGGCTTTCGTGGGGAATTTGTCATTACCAAGTAGCAGAACTGCAGGGCTTATTGGTCCTGACGGTTGCATCAGAACACTCCCCCTCGGAAGAGTCACAATCCGATTCTCCAAACTGTGCCTGGTTCTGCAAGGCAAAAGGACAGGGAAACTCTTTTAGTGATTTCCTTGCACTGCAGAGTGACTGCACTGGCAGGATCAGCAGCTGATTGGTGGAGGAGCAGGAGATAGGGAAAGGTCCCCATCAGTGAGTCTATCACTTCCTGTCTTCTGGCAGCCAGCAGGGGGCATTGCGGATCCACAGAAGGTCACCTCTGATCCCCAACACATAGCCACAGAAACCTGCTGGCTAGAGTGTGTAACTGGTGGAACAGGGAAAGGGAAAGCAAGGACCTTCCCCCAGACACATGCCCACTGTCCTACTTACATAGAACTGGAAGGGGAGCAGCAGATAGGCCGATCTAATGCAAAATTCCTAAAACCATAGAAGTTAGGGGAAGAGGGAAGGCAGAGTAAGAAAGATGGGAGAACACAGGCACACAGGAAATGCCATATCTAGTCAGACCAATCTCCTGTCTCCAACAGTGAACACACCAGTTGCTTTAGAGGAAGGTGCAAGAAACCCCCTAGTGGAGAATGAGGAATAACTTGCCCTAGAGGAAGTTATTCTAACTCCTTAGGCTGCCGTATGACCAAAATAGGAGGGTTTATATTAGGGCTGTCAATTAATCACAGTTAACAGCCGTGATTAACTCAAAAAAATTAATCACGATTAATCGCAGTTTTAATCACACTGTTAAACAATAGAATACCAATTGAAATTTATTAAATATTTTGGATGTTTTTCTACATTTTCATATATATTGTATTCTGTGTTGTAATTGAAATCAAAGTGTACAGTGACTCCTCACTTAAAGTCGTCCCGGTTAATGTTGTTACGTTGCTGATCAATTAGAGAACATGCTCGTTGAAAGTTGCGCAATGCTCCCTTATAACGTCATTTGGCAGCCACCTGCTTTGCCCACTGCTTGCAAAAAGAGCAGCCCGTTGTAGCTAGCTGGTGGGGGCTTGGAACCAGGGTGGACCGGCAGTCCCCCATCAGCTCCCTGTTCCCCTAAGTTCCCTGTGCAGCAGCCACCCAGCAGGCTATCAATTGCCAGCAGTTCAGCTGTCCCTCCCCCCACTGCCATGTGCTGCTCCTGCCCTCTGCCTTGGAGCTGCTCCCCGGAGCTTCCTGCTTGCTGTACGGGGGGAGGGGGAGAAGTGGGGGGCTAATGTCAGGATGTCCCCCTCCCCCTGCTCCTGCACCCCACTTACACCATCTTCCATAGAGCAGGGAGGACACACAAGAGTGCTCAGGATGGAGGAAGCTTCCTGGAAGCAGCTGCCCTCTCAGCTTGCTGATCTACTTAACAAGGCAGTGTACTTAGAGTGGGGTCAGCATACTTAAAGGGGCAATGCGCATCTCTCTCTCCCACACACACGGTATGTGTCTCTGTCTCTGCCTGCCATGCTGTCTCCCCTCCCTCCATTCGTGCCTCCCTGTAGAGTGTGAGTTAACCCTTGAGGGCTCAGCCAATTGCTAGTTCATCATTTAGCAGTGAGGCATTCCCTGGGAAATATCCCACCCTCTGACTTCACCACCTCAACCAAGCTTCACAATCATCATCGCTGTGTACCAGTATTAAATTGTTTCTTTAAAACTTATACTCTGTGTGTGTGTGTGTGTGTGTGTGTGTACACACACACACACACACACACACACACACAGATAGATAGAGATATAATATAGTCTTTTGTCTGGTGAAAAACATTTCCCTGGAACCTAACCCCCCATTTACTTTAATTCTTATGGGGAAATTGGATTCGATTAACATTGTTTCGCTTGAAGTCGCATTTTTCAGGAACATAACTACAATGTTAAGTGAGGAGTTACTGTATATTATTTTTGATTACAAATATTTGCACTGTAAAAATTATAAACAAAAGAAATGGTATTTTTCAATTCACCTCATACAAGTACTGTAGCGCAATCTCTTTGTCATCAAAGTGAAACTTACAAATGTAGATTTTTTTTTAACATAACTGCACTCAAAAACAAAATGATGTAAAACTTTAGAGCCTAAAAGTCCACTCAGTCCTACTTCTTGTTCAGCCGATTGCTAAGAAAAACAAGTTTGTTTACATTTACAGGCGATAATGCTGCCCTCTTTTTATTTACAATGTCACCAGAAAGGGAGAACAGGTATTTGCATGGCACTTTTGTAGCCGGCATTGCAAGGTATTTACGTGCCAGATATGCTAAACATTTGTATGCCCCTTCATGCTTCAGCCACCATTCCAGAGGACATGCTTCCATGCTGATGACACTCGTTAAAAAAAAATCATGCGTTAATTAAATTTGTTCCATGGGGGAGAATTGTATGTTTCCTGCTGTTTTACCTGCATTCTGCCATATATTTCATGTTATAGCAGTCTCGGATGATGACCCAGCACATGTTCATTTTAAGAAAACTTTCACTGCAAATTTGACAAAACGCAAAGAAGGTACCAATGTGAGATTTCTAAAGATAGCTACAGCACTCAAACCAAGGTTTAAGAATCTGAAGTGCCTTCCAAAATCTGAGAGGGATGAGGTATGGAGCCCGCTTTCAGAAGTCTTTAAAAGAGCAACATTCCAATGCGGAAACTACAGAACCCGAACCACCAAAAAAGAAAATCAACCTTCTGCGGGTGGCATCTGACTCAGATAATGAAAATGAACAGGCGTCTGTCAACACACCATTGGACTGTTATCGAGCAGAACCCGTCATCAGCATGGACGCATGTCCCCTGGGATGGTAACTGAATCATGAAGGGACATATGAATCTTTAGCCCGGGGGTTCTTAAACTGGGGGTCGGGACTCCTCAGAGGGTCGCGAGGTTATTACACGGGGGGGTCACGAGCTGTCAGCTTCCACCCCAAGCCCCGCTTTGCCTCCAGCATTTATAATGTTGTTAAATATATAAAAAAATGTTTTTAATTTATAAGGGGGTCACACTCAAAGGCTTGCTATATGAAAGGGGTCACCAGTACAAAAGTGAGAACCACTGCTTTAGCTCATCTGGCACGTAATCATCTTGTGACGCCGGATACAACAGTGCCATGAGAGCGCCTGTTCTCACTTTCAGGTTACATTGTAAACAAGGGGAAGGCAGCATTATCTCCTGTAAATGTAAACAAACTTGTTTGTCTGAGTGATTGGCTGAACAAGATGTAGGACTGAGTGGACTTGCAGGTTCTAAAATGTGACCTTTTTTTATTTTGTAATGTATTTTTTTGGTACATAATTCTTCATTTGTAAGTTGCACTTTCATGATAAAGAGATTGCATAACAGTACTTGTACTAGGTGAATTGAAAAATACTATTTTTGTTTTTTTACAGTGCAAATACTTGTAATCAAAAATAAATATAAAGTGAGCACTGTACACTTTGTATTCTGTGTTGTAATTGAAATCAATATATTTGAAAATGTAGAAAATATCCAAAAATGTTTATATAAATGGTATTCTATTATTGTTTAACAGTGCGATTAATCGTGCAATTAATTTTTTTAATCGCTTGTAGCCCTAGTTTATATCCCTTCCATTTTATTATTTAAATTCCGATTTTTCATCCTATCTAATGTAACTGTGGATGCCTCATTAGTCATATAAATCGTCTCTCTTCTTCTGAAGCCTATTAAGCTCCTGGCCTCAACAATATCTAGTAGCAATGAGTTCCACATGCTAATTGTGTCTTGTGTAACTTTTATCAGTTATACATTTGCTGCCTTTCAATTTCCAGGGTGAAGAGAAGTGCCCAGTCTACCCTCTCGCTCTGCAGTACCTCTCTCATGGCCCCTTTCTGTGTAGTCCCAGGCTTTTGCCTCTCTAGTCATACGGATTTCTTGTCTGGCTTCTAGTTATTTTCACCATCTGACAGAAGAGGAAGAGGAGTACTGAAGGCCCCACTCACCTCACAGCTGTGTTCATCTGCACAGAGCTTGCCCAATGACATCTGTGTCTTCACCCTGCGCACAGCGCACTCTTTGTCCGAAAGACCATCAGACTGAGTGGAGATCTCGATGGGGATTTCCGGAGTCTGGGACAGCATGTCCTCCAGCTTCTCAGTCAGCTGGTCTTCCAGCCTGTTGGCCAGCTCATCTGGGCTGTTTGAGTGGTCGCTGGTGTTCCCCTCCTCTCCATCAGACACAGAGAAGTTCTCAGAGCTGAAGGTTGAGTAGGACTGGCAGCTACTAATGCAGCGGTGAGGCCTGCAAGCCCAGGAGAACAGCTTAGCTTCACTTTGCTCAATCCCTGCATTGCAGTGTTTCTGTTTATACTGGTAAATCACTTCCCCCGCTCCACATTATTGGCCGGGCTGCTCCACTTCATACCCAAAGGAGCTTGGCCCTGACAAGCTAACCCACTTACACCGAACACTCTGTGGGAGCCTGCGTTAGGATCGTCTCCAATTGCCCCTCAGTTGCCACCTTTTTGGTAGTTCCAGTCCCATCCTCTACTTTTGTAAAGTTCACTAGGCAGGGCAAGGGGGCCAGCAAAGAATACTTCTCAAGCTGGAGCCGGGTCGCTGATGGTAAATATTTCAACCCTGCCTGGGGAAAACCCCTTCTGACTGGCTCCTTTCCCCAACTCCAGAGGTGTAAGCAGCCAATCAGAGCTGCTCTCCCCACCCCTCAGGAGCTGAAACCATTCTCACAAAATGGGAGGGGAAGAGAGCAGAAAGAGCCCAGGGTGGCTCCCTAACCCCTGGGAACAATGGGACAGCTCCTCTGTACCTCCTCCCCGCAGCACCCAACCTGGAAGGGACAGTGGGGATCCTGCTGAGCCCTGGCCCAGGCCGTGGAGAGGGGTGAGAAACCCCACGAGCTGCAGGAAAAGCAGAGGTAAGGTTGGAGGAGGAGAACAGATGGGGGACTGGAGGAGGCAGAATTGATGGGGGGTGGAGGGGCTGCCAGATGTGATGTCACCTTCATTTCTGTATAAAATGATAGAGCCCCCCACTTTTTTCAATCTGCTCTATGTATCGGTAACAGGCTAACCATATGTTGCTGGCCCCAAGTATTATTATTCAAAACAAAGCAACATTCAAACATAGCAAAACAAGTTGCTAAGATTGCAGGCACACAGCCATGGTTTGAGACAAAGTATTAGGAAAATGTTTAAAAGTGAATGACATGATCTGAATGTTCAAAACTTGAACTTGAAGCTTGTTTTCTGATTTTTACAAAATTCCCAGAAGAGCTCTTGCTGGGGCTGAGAAGTGGCATGCTAAATTTCATAGGGAATGGTCTCTTTACAGAGAACTTGACAAGGAAAACTTGGAGGGGGCGTGAAGGGCTCTGTGATGGGGTGTCTACCCTGCACAAGGCAGAGCAAGTTAGATTAGGTTAATTAACCTGATTGGATGCACCTGAGGGAGAGCCAAGACTTGAAAGGCTGATTGATGATGGAGCCCATCTGAGAAGGAACAAGCAGGGCTGGTATAAAGCCAGGAAGTTGGCAGCAGAAGAGGGCTGCAGGGGAAGTAGTCTGCAGTCACTCTCTGGAAGAAGGGAGTTTGGGTTCGTAAAACCGGGTGGGGGGAAGGGTGCGAGAAGATGCAGGAAGAAGTCCAGGGAAATAGCAGCAGGGTCTGGGAGCAAGCAGACCACAGATGCTAGACACAGGATCCCTGGACTGGAACCCAGAGTATAGGGTGGGCCCAGGTTCCCCTATAAGCCATGGTGGAAGTGGCCCAGACCGGGCAGTGGAGCAGAAGAATGCCTGGGGCAGCTGTCCAGTGGGATTTTGCTACCCTGGAAAGGAAGGACTATAGTGACCTGGCCAGAGGACCAAGCCACAGAGAGAGAGCACCCTGAGTCGTAGAGAGGGAGGATGCATGGCACATGAACAACAGAAGGGGACGTTGGACCTGGAAGGAGCTAATGCCCAAAGCAGCCAAAAGGAGGCACCTTAGCAGTGATTGTATCCCATGAAAGGCTTATAAAGTGAAGCTAGCTTTAACCTTAATTATGGCACTGTGGGGCCCTGATCCTTGACTGGGGCTCCTAGGTACTACTACAATAGATATTATAATAAATCTGAAGCACTGGAATACTTTCCATATATCCCATAACTGTACAACTGCTCAAGCACTACAGCACAATGACTGAACATGCCCTCGCCCCTTTCCCACCTCCCTGCTTCTGCATTAACAATGTGTAGTTTTCAGCACGCTCCTGCACTGGGAAAATCACAGCTACTCGCTCTGGCAGATCCCCTCTTCAGAGCCTCTTCGATCATATGGTCCACTGCCCCTCTCCTCCACACAGCATGCCCAGGGGCAGCACAGTGCACTGCTCAGCTTACCTCCCCCATGGGGACTGAATCGCTGCCCTAGCCCAGCAGACGCCTCTCCGTGCAGTCTAAGCAGCACTATCTGGCTGATGTCCCTGCATGCTGAGTCAAGTGCACAGCACTTCTGAAACCCCCCTGGGCAATGAGTGGGCATTAGATGGGCACTGACCCCGTGTAAACGTCCTGTCTGATGCCCCTCCACACAGAAAAAGGGTACTTTCTAGGTGGCAATGGTTCACGATTAATCAGGAAAGCAGGCCATGTCCCCTGGTGCTGAGTGAATGCACTGCACAGCAGATTTCATTCCACATGCTGAGAAATGCCACTAGCCATTTAAGTCATCTAATTTACACAAAGGTTCCCATTCTCTATTTGCTCCAGCTGGCTGGGAAGAAATGATGCTGAATTTTGCATGACAATTGATGGTGGTTTTATGAACACTTGCCCGCACCTTTTATTGCAGGATTAATCCAAAGGAATATGGGGTCTGTCCCAGGAGAAGAGCTTTTAATACTTCACACCTGGCAGTGGCAAACAGCTTCAGAAGGTGGTACAGGGCCAGATTCTATACTCTCTGAGCCACTCGGTCCAGATTTTACTACACTGTCCACAAATGTGAATCCTTCAAATCCCCTTTCCATCCTACTTTGCAATATTTTGTTAGACATAGGTGCACCTTTGTTACCCCACTCTGGAACATTTATTCCTAGCTCTCTTTTCCTTACGGAGAAGATGTGTTGTGGGGAGCACGCTCTAATTCACACACAAATCTCTGTAGCAATCACAGGACACCCATAGCACAGCTGATACATGGGTAGAGGAGGGTGCTTTTAGTATTGACATGCTCCATTTCCACTTTTACTCATGTGAAAATCCTTTCAAGACAAGCTTCAGCAATTTCTAACACTATGAAAGTCATGGGGAACACCCATTATCTTTTACTAAAATGTTTGGACAATGGAGGAGCCCCTACCTAGAGCAGCCAAAGCCAGCAGACCAATTCCTCCAATAGGAGGAAAGTGGGGAGCAGAATGGAGATCTTGGAGGTGGAGTGGAATCTGGGTGATGGGTCCTGGGGAGGAACCAAGGGGCTGAGTAGAGAAATTCAGTATAAACTGTGTGAGCCAAATTACTGTAGTTGAGACCCAAACTAAAGGGCTGTAGTTGGATGTAGCTAATGCTCTTTAAAATGTTTTGCTCAACTCCCCTCCTCAGTCCCTGGGCTCCTCTCCAGGATCCCTGCCTTCAATTACCCAAGCCCCACTTTCTCAAAGGGGGTCATGACCCCTGCCTTATGGGGAGGATGTGACCCTGTTTCAGATAACCAGGCTTTTGATGAAGTGACGTCTGTGTAATCAAGGCTGCACTGTTCTAGCCCAGATGCTGGAGTCATTCCCTTGCCCTCTGCAGCAACAAATCTGATAAAGAACTTTTGAAAGAAGCTGTCGAGGGTGCCAGACCCTGGCAGTTTCAAGCTTAATGGTACAGACATTGGAGATACCAGCCTGGATAGCAGTAGCCTCTTGCACTGGTCACACATGGTGAGGTTCCTGCCCAAACAAGCCCATGATGGAGAGGAGCTATGCTGGAGAGGCCTGCAACTTGCAGGGGGCTGAAAACAGCCCAGCACAGCATGAGGCATCACAGAGGGGACACTCATGTGATTGAGCTTGTAGCTAATTGGACCGGAGTTCTTGCCATAGTTTATGGTGCTGATGGTCACCACAGGACTGGCCAGGCCCTTGACAGAGTATCACTACAGCGTTGGATACATTTCATGCTGGAACTTGGGCAATGATTTCGCAGGGACCTATCATGCTGAGGCAGAAGGCTCAGAATTCCCAGCGCAATGCCATGATGTTAAGTGATATGAAACTGAGCCAGATTAAAAAAGATTTCTGCCTACCACTCAAGGAAGGAATGGCAGGGTTTAGCTATTTACCTCTGTCTCCGTGGGAACTCCACTTCACTGTCCACTTCTCCTTCTTCCTGTTCTGAAGAGTCGTCACCACTCTGGCAGGGGGAAAGAGAACTATGTTACTGGACTGATGTAAAACAATCATACAGCTACCTAGCTGCCACTTGGTTCTCTGGTACAAAGCCACTGCACCAAAAGGTTTCATAGTGTTTAAAGTCAGAAGGACCCTTAGATCATCTACTTTGATCTCCTGTATATCGCAGGCCATTAATTCACACCCAGTTACCATCATATGGAGCCCAGTATCTTGGTAGACTAAACATTTCAGTCCTCAAGAGACTAAGCTGCTGTGTGTCACAGGCAGAGAACAGGGGGACTGAGGCACCACCAATGACATATGCTAAGATGATCCCAGCAGATGAACCAATCCCTCACGCTGCAGAGGAAGGTGAAAACCTCCAAAGGTCCCAGCCAATCTAACCTGCAGAAAAATTCCATCCTGACCTCTAATCTGGTGATCACTTAGATCCAGAGCACATGAGCAAAGCCACACCAGCCAGGCATCTAAAATACAGGATTCCCTGTACCACATCAGATCATTTGGTCCACCCCATCTAGTGTCCCTGCTGCTTCAAAGGAAGGCAGAAAAACCCTAACCCTCAAAATACATCCAGCTAATTACGCATCAGAGGAAAAAGTCCTCCCTGAGCCCTGCAGGTGAACAGCTGAAGCCATGAGGCATGAGATTAAATTATATTCATTGTCCTAATGCAGAGCTGCAAGTGTTCTGAGAATGCTGAAGGCAGTTCAGAGAATCTGTTCTCTCCATGGTCCATGAAGGAAGAGAATGAACTACAGCATTCCAAACAAATAAGGAGTCAAAAACTTCTGCAAGCTAAAAGCTATGAAAAGCAGAATGGTGCAGGAAACTCTGAGATGTGGCAAATGTTTCACACTGGACGGACAGAGACATTTGACTGCTGATCAATGTAACAGGAAATCCAACCAATCGGGTCTTAGAGTCATCATGCGCGAATATTACAAAGGTCTGAGTTAAAATAGCCAGGGCAACTTCTGAGATACTGGAATATCCCAGCAATATTCCTGAAATGGGACATTTAACAGAGTTTAGATCTTGTCTTCACAGGGACACTGACTGGCAGTATAATTATACTGCTATATTCTATGTTGGTATTACTCCCATATGGATACTCTATTCCAGAAGAAAAGTGACTTGGTCCTTGCATAATTACTCTGCTTTGTGTTTTGCAGTGGGGTAATTTTTCTGGAACAAAGTCACTTTTTTTTCCAGAACAGTGTCCACATGGGAAATTATACCAACATAGCTACCTACAGCAGTAGAATTCTGCCACTAGAGTTTTGCCAATCAATTTCCCTGCATAGACAAGCCAGAGACTGGCACAGTTTTACAGTCCTTCAAATGACAAGATGACCAAAGATACAGAATTCAGCAGGGACTAAATAATGTGCTTTATTGTAGAATTATTAGTACCTAGTTTTGAAATATTCTTTGACAGCCACAAGGTCACACCTGAAAGAAAATTATTCCAATTCTCTGTTTCTAAAATTATATCATTAGGGAGAGATGTACAGTACTTTGGAGTGATAATATAACATGACAAAAATACTGAAAGAAAACTTATAGAAATGAGGTGGCATGAAACACAGCACTGGATTCTGGGGACATCCCAAAGGTTTATCATGATATTAGAAGCAGCAGAGTATAACCAGAAGAAATAAAACAAGTAGAATTAGAGTAATAAGGATACAGTCACATAGTCCCCATAACTCTCCGAACAAGCTAGCTGACTCTAGTCAATAATGCACAGAAGCAGGGGAGGTATCTGAGAAAATTAAAAGTGAGAGTACACCAGAGTCTGAAGGAAGTAAAAAGGCAACTGTGACAGAATTGGAACTGTTCTTTAATCATCATGAATATTGGATGTTGACCGGGTTATGGGGAAGTTTACTGTATAGTTTTAGTTTAATACAGGGCTATTGGGAAAACAAGCAGAAAAGAAAAGAATAGCTGAAGATAAGCCACTCCTCCGCAAACATTTGAGGGTTGTTAAGAGACGCTACCAGGAGAGGAAAAAGCCTGAGATATGGAAGATCAAAAGGACTATAACAGTTTAAAAAGAACACTCTCTCACAAGTTGTTGTTGTGCAGAGGAACCAAACTAAGGCCATGTCTACATTACCGCTTATGTCGGCAAAATTTATGTCAATCAGGGGTGTGAAGAAAACACCCCCCTGAGCAACATAAGTTGCACCTACAGAAGCGCCGGTGTGCACAGCGCTATGTTGGTGGGAGAGTTTCTCCCACTGACATAGCCACCGCCACTGGAGGTGGTTTTATTGTGTTGACGGGAGACCTCTCTCCCGTCGGTTTAACGTGGCTACACGAGCGCTCTTACAGTGGCACAGCTGCATCGATACAGCTGTGTCACTGTAAGCTCACTAGTGTAGACATGGCTAAAGAGGCAGGTACCCGTTGGAGGTGTTTGAAGAAGCTGGGCCTGCCTAGGCTACCATCACCCCTCTCCCCAGGCTTCAGACCCCAACCCCCAATGCCTACATGGCTATTTTCAGGGCCATAGCGCGAGACCCACAAGCCTGAGCCTGCAGACCCAGCCTCGGAGAATCACGGCCACAGGGTTTATTGCTATGTAGACATATCCTAAATCCTTTGTCTCTACTGTTGAAACAAACACCACCCTGATACAAGAAGGCTGGCTGGTCACTATATACACCACCAACCACAGACTCCTAAAAGGAAGAATCACAGGCGCCAAAGCCAGTTGGACCTGTTGGGGTAAGTGGTGTTGATCCACAGGGTATGGCAACCCAGGGTCTTGTGTAAGAGTGGCACCAGGTAAAGGCATAGGGCCCGAGACCTGGGCTGCACTCAGAGAGACCAGAGATGGCACAGAGGTGCAGCTAGCCGTGTAGCCATGACAGCATCACTGGAAGCTGGGAGCAAGCTAGCTTTGACAGTATGCTGAGTGCAATAATCCAGCCAAGAAATGATCAAGCATGGCTTTTGTATTAAGATTTGACTACAAATGAGATTTAACCGCTTTCTCCGGTATTTTTCTCAAAATCTAATGTCCTCCTGGCAGACTTCATACAAATACCCTTTGTATTTCTCCTCCAATGTAGCTTGTCCTTTTATGTGGTGACACTCCCTTCTTATATCTTCTTTTCTATCTCTTGAAAAATTGATTATTTTGTTTATTAACTTACACACAAAAAACTACATTAAAAGAACATTATTAAGGTTGCAAAGTCAAGCACTGAAAAGTTAGGAAATGCCAGGCTGCCTGCATAACGTTAATTTGCCTCCCTTGTGTATATGCATTATGATACATTCTTTAATTATATGACTGCCTTAACCATGACACCATCCTTTCTCTTCCTGCAATCCCCTGCCTTGTTCACTAAACACCTTCCAACTTCCACAACAAATGAGACAGGGCCCTATAGAAAAAAGCAACAATGATTCATCCCTAGAGCAATGATTCATCCTGTGTACTGACTGAGGCAGGGGTCCTGTGGAAAAAAATAGCATGTGATCATGTAATGAAAGACTGTCTCATAATGCATACACACAGGAAGGTTGATTTAAGGTTGCACAGGCAATCTGAATTTTGGCATTTCCAAACTGTGGAATGCTTGACTTTGCAACCTTAATAATGTTATTTTAATGTAGTTTTGTGTGTGTAATTTTCTAGGGCTTTTTTAAAAAGCAAACTGGAAAAAAAAATCCATCATGTGGAACCATAGTGCCAACCACATGGGCCATCAGTAAGGTTGGAAGCTTTAGATCCATTGCACTAACCTCTTCCACTTTAGCTAACAAAGTAACTGATAGCAGTAGTAGGTTGTCGTCCTCAATATGGACCAGTCACAAGAGGGAAATGAGGCATACATTTTGTCAGTGGGTTTCATAGCTATTTGTTGCCAGTACAGGAAATGTTGCGACTCGGGAATCCTCCACTCTATTCCAGGTTCTGAAAGGAGTGCACTTCAGTGTTGAGACCCTTCGGGTCCTATTCCCCCAAAGTCTGACATATTCTGTGCCCGGCCCCACCAACCTACGCTTGTCCCAGTACCAGTCTTCACCCCATCTCACTTCACCTTCACGACCCAGTCCCATTTCAATCCCCTTTGCCCTGGTTCCAGTCCCCACCCTTGTCCTAGTCTCTCCTCTGGCCACCTCCCCAAGCCCAGCTCCTCTGTTCTCTGCATTCCAGCCAGGCTGGTTCCCACATCTCCTCCTTGCTGAGTGCCAGCAGGGGAAGTATTGAGAGCACAGAAGACTATATCCCTTCTCTCGGGTCTTGTTCCTGGCACCAAAGCACTCCCAGGCTGCAAAGAAGAGCAATTGCAGGGAAAATCCTTCAGCTCCAGGCTGGAGCATGCTCAGTGCTAACAGAATCTTTGGGGTATTTAGCTGCCAAAGCCTCTATTGAGCATGAACAAATCACAACTTTTGGAATCTTATAACTTGGGTAAATTTAGACAATCTCACAGGAATTCCAAAAGGCATTTTGCTGACACTAGGGCAATATCTGTGGCAAATTTGGAGCTCCTACTCCAAAGCATAGAGGAACTAAAAGCTTTTCAAAGAAATGGTTGTAAGAATTTTTTTTTAACATGGGCAAAACAATATAATTTTCCCTGACTCTGTTCTGAGAAATGGCTGGACCATTTTTTCTGATTTTTTTTTCTTTTTTTAAAAAAAACCTTTAGTCAGACACTTGGCCTCGTAAGTTTCAGTCCAAACAGTTACTGTTTGGCAAAGTTATAGGTAACTGAAAAGAGTCTTATAATGGGAAGTGTTAGGCCACATTAACCATATGCTGTACTACTACTCCACTCATAATCTTCCCAATAAAAACTACTTTAAAAAGGATGTCAAGGTTGCAAAACAAAGTACACAAATTAAAATTAAAGTTGCATGCACTTAACTCTGCCCCTTTGTGTATGGATTGCTATACAAAGTTTTTTTACATAGTCAGATACTATCTCTCAAACAATACTATACCACATTGTACAGTTTTTTTCTGGAAAATTGTAAACATTAGACTATTGTTATTTTAAAGACTACTTTCCTGTCTTTACCTTTTGAATAGGTCTGGGTTTGCAAGGTAGCACTGGGGCAGCCTGGTGTTGAGGGGTGCCTAGCAAGGACACTGACTTGCAGCTGTTGAGGTCTTCCTCCTCCATCTTTTCAGGAAGCTGGGCCTTTTCATACAAGGGACCACATGTTGTTGATTCAGGGTGGTTCATCCCTGGTTCAATGGACGGCATCTGTTTCTGACCACTGTTCACCTGCCTGCCCTGAGGACAGGGGTTGTGTGGGTCTGCTTTACAACACTGCCAGTGATCAACCTTGTGTTCCTCATTCTCCAAATTCCTCCGACAATCTGCTTCCATAGCAGTAGAGATGAGATCGGGGCTGGAGCCGGACATGCGCCTTTGGGCATGGTTACTGAGGGGGCTCCGCAGGGCTGCTGCAGGGCCAAAGTACCTCAGGTTGTTTGCACAGTTCGCGATGTCTTGCCCCTGGATGTTTAGCCTGGGGTGATGGCCATGGTAATGGGGGTGGCTATGCTGCTGGTGCTGCTGTAGGCTGGGAAGATGAGAATGAGGATGATGATGATGATGATGAGGTGGCTGGGGTGAGTTGTCGTCTGCTGGCTGATTTTTCAAGATCCCTGCAAATTCATTATAGCTGCCTTTGCTGTTCCCTCGTCGGTGACGTGGTTTGCAGCGGTATCGGCCTTTGTTACTGAGTGTTGACATTTTGGGACTTCCTGAGACTGGTGAGCCATTGGGTGCCACCTCCGCACTGGATATGCCCTCTGATTTCAGCAGGTCTGGCCTGGGAGACAGGTGAAAACAGGATTTAACTTTGAAGGTAGAACTAACCCATGGCATCAGTCTGGGACCAGTGACTCAGTCAGCAGGAGTAAGCACAAGCAGCTGCACCAGACCCTGTTCTCTACAGTCTATGGACATTCTTTCCCTTCTGCTGATTGGCTGTTGGCTCCAACTCCCTTCCCTCTATCCCCACTCATGGTCCCTTCACTTCTGCTTCTCTCCTACCACCCTCCACGGTCCCCGTGACCGATATCACAACCACATGCAGTATCTTTGGCAGAACATACTGTGTTAAGTTTACGTATCACTGTGGGCCAGGGATGGTTCGTATGATTGTGTTCTACTGATGCAGGAGCGTTACCACAGCACCTCCAGGAACTAAAACAGTATGGGGTGATTAAGGGGAATCACTCACGACTGTAAACATCTGCAGAGAGGTACCACCCATTGGGAGGCTTCCATATACTGGTTCAAGCTGCGTTTTCCAGAGATCAACAGACCAAAAAAGGGCTTTGGGCATAAAAAAAGCTGTGTTTAAACTGACTCAGGGCCCTCTTTCTGATCCAGCAGGACCTTTATTGTTTTAATATTTTAATATTTTGTTTTAATATTTTCTCTGTAATGCCTTTCCCTTAAGAATAAATGTGCTTGATTAGAAAGAGCTGTGCGGTAATTTGTAACTACTGGCAATACACTGGCTCTTGGAGAGAAAGCAATGCACAGGCACTGGACTTCATGCAGACTGGCTTGCTGGGGATATCACTGTGTAAGGCAGGGAGCTGTGCAGCCTTAAAATGCTCAGTCAGGAGGGAGAGAGACTCAGGTCTGCGTCCAAGAGAGGTGACAGCTAGGAGCTGGAAACCTTAGGCAGGTGCCCTTGAAGGAGCACAGGAGCAATTACCCAGAAACGGTGACAGTCCCCTCCTACCTTTCTCTCCTCCCCATCCCTCCTCCCTCTTTGTCCCCTCCACAGCCCTTTGTCTTTCCATTTAGTTAATCCCCTCCTAATACAGCCTCTTTTGTTTTTAAATTAAAAAACCCATTAACTTCCCACCAATAATCATGACACTAACACATCTGCTTGTATGTTCTATCCCCTTCCCACACCCTTTGTCTTGTCTATTTAGCTTGTAAGCCTTGAGGCAGGGACTGTATCTTTTGACATGTCTGAGCAGGGCCCAGCACAATGGGCTCTCCAGGTGGCACAAGACAAACAATAACAGCAGCCAGTTCATTTCAGCTACACAAGAATAAACATCAATCACTGATTGTTAATCAGTGTGTAGAATCCCAACCACTGAGGAATACAAAACTAGGGAAAACGACTGAAAATCTGTCTGCATGAGAGTTGCCTCAGGTCACGCAGGGACTGTGGGGCTGAGCTAGGTGCCTCAGCAACAAGGCCATACTTCCAGATGACTTGGATCCTGTTTCTGGCCACTCTCCACATTCCCTCCTGCATTAGCGTCAGGGCCAGCGATGAGCTGGCATTACATTTGCTCAGACTAGAAGATATTTGTTTCTCCCTGCCAGCCCTGCAAACTCCAGGGGGTTCTGAGTGTCATGCTGGGTTCTTTCTGGCTCCTGTATCACCACCAATAAAAAGATTCTGTGGACCCAATGTTTCAACAGGGTTGCCCACGTGTAACTGAGGGCAGAATTTGTCCCTACAACATGAACTTAATTAACAACAGTGTTGATGGTGTGGCAGTCAGACTAGAGTTCAGCTTACTCACTCCTAGCTGCGCTGGTTCTGCTTTGCTAGCAGGACTCAAAGGACAGAGCCCCGCTTGGCACTGAAGCAAGCAGGCATATTACAGAACACACAGAGGAAGCAGATCTGTTGTGCAAGAATCAGCCATTTTCACCCAGTCACATTTCCAAGACGAACTACACTGTCACTCTCTTGTGTAGGACTTGCTTCCCTGGCTAGGATTTTGTTTTGTGCAGAAGTTTCCTACCGTTTCGTCTGGCTCCCTGGCTTATGAGAGACCCCTTTCCTCTTCATCAGCTTCTCTACCGCAATGGGGTGGATTATTGGTCTGACTGGATGACGCTTGTAAGTCCCAGGATATTTCTTTTCCACAGCTTGTTCCCGTCTGAAATACGGAACAAAGAATAAATCCCTAGTCTCCTCTCTGTAAAATGGAAGTTACTGCTGGATGTAATGGCGGATTAGCCACTGGGCCAACGGAGCCTGTGCCCAGGGGCCCCAGCCAATTGGGTTGGAGCGCGGGGGCTTGCCCTGCTCTGCCCGCCCCTCTTGTGGCAGAACAGGGCAAGCCCCCACATCCCAACCCCGCTCCCCAGCAGGAGCGCCAGGTGGGTGGAGCAGGACAAGCCTCTGCACCCCAACCCTACTCTCCGGCAGGAGCGCCAGGCAGGGGGAGCAGGGCAAGCCCCGACCCCACTCCTCGGCAGGAGTGCTGGGCAGGCGGGCGAAGCGGGGCAAGCCCCTGCGCCCTGACCCTGCTTCTCGGCAGGAGCGCTGGGGTGAGGGAGTGGGGGGAATTGCTCTGGCCCAGGACCCCACAAAATTGTAATCCATCTCTGGCTTGATGGAAAAGCAGCTGTGGCATAAATGGTGATGCATACTGTGTGCTTGTTTCACGGACTGACAAGGTGTGTGGTGTGTTTTGCACTTAGAAAGGGCCTAATTATTTTCTACGTTCTTTGCAGGGAGCAGGTGTCTTATCTGTGGCCCTGGTACACAGTTTAGGGAACACTGTCTCCTCTCTTTACAGAGGGGCTGATAGAAGGGGCCATTTAACACAGCTGGTAGCAAAATATGAAAGCTCTCTTCTCTCAGTCATCAGCTGCAGGATGAAAAGGAGGATGTTTACAATAAGGAGTCTGTCATTCACCATCCTTAAAAAGAATACCCTCCAATCTGGACAATGACTTAGAGAAATCAAGCAGAGACTCAGCCGCCTGGTCCTTTACCCATGTCTGGAAGCTTGCTGCTAGAGGCTCAATCTGAAGGCATGCAGAATAGTTTATTTATTCCCAGTTCAGAACCATCTCCTGTATACAAGCATATGTGCATGTATGTTCCCCTCTCCCCAGATATACATACTTAATAAGCTCCTTCTCGCGGACCTCCAGCTGCAGCATGATGGCGCTGAGCTCCATGTACAAGTTATTGGCTCGCTCTAGCTTCCTCTCATAATGTTCACGGATATCTAACGCGTGCCTGTTAACAAGAAAGGAAAACTAAGGCTCAGCTGGACAACCCGGGGATCCTGACCCAAGAAGGGCAGAATAAACACGTCTTATTTGAGAATGGGGGAGGGGTAAACCAGCAACGGTCTATGGTCTAGTTGTCACTAGGGTTTATCTCGACAGGCCAACACATGTGAAAACTACCACTTTAGCTAATGTGGCTAAAAACACATCTGTTTTCCTGGTGGGGTTGCTCTTGAAGTGCATTTCTGCTTGGGAGTATGCATTTGCAAATCAGGAGACAAGTTAGAGGTTAACATTTAGAAACAAAGGGACCTGATTAGCTCTGAGAGAGGCAGGGGGGTCATTACATCTCACTGTGGTCAGTAGCCCCAAGGGGGTAGAGAGGTGAGGGGTGAGATCCTCGACAGACCTGAGCTCTTCTCTTCGGCGACGAATTAGCTCTTCATCTAGCCGGTGTATGCAAGTTCCTTCACTCTTAATTTTCTCAAAGTGCTTCTTTACTTCTTCTCTCCATTCAGCCTGTGGGATGGCATTTTATATTCATGGTTACACAGCCTCATGATTCATGATAGAGACAACTCTGCAGCACAGGAGTTCATTCTTCTATTACTGGTCATTCCCATACTCAGGCTACCATTTACGCGTGTCTCATCACCTGTCCACCAAAGAGCCTCTGTCCTGAACTGCCACACCCCTGCAGTACGGAGCCACCTTACAGCCCATCCATCCCAGTCCTGGCCTGCAGCTCTCTTTTGCTATTCCAGCATTAGGGCTGCCCTCAGCAATGCCTAGTAGTACCACTTAGAGCCAGGTATAGTGCAAGCAGGCATCATGCACGTTTGCACACACAGCTCTGCAATGCACTCAGTCCTGACCTGCAAAATTTCCTGTTATCCGTGTTCAATCTATCGAGACTCAAACTTCACCCACCCTGCAAGTATGGAAGTGCTCTCCAGGTTCCGGCTCCCCCACAGAGACTACAAAGCACATCATATGGAAGCAAATGTCCACCTGGCATTAGGCGTCTCAAAGTCATTTCACATGGCCCCTGAGTTAGATCTGAATTGTGCCATAAAACCGCAACATTCACTGTCCCTCAGTGAGTATGTACTGTGAGATTCCAGCTCTAAGTGGCTATTGCAGGCACTAGGGCCATCAACATTGGGTGACTGCCTGGTAAGCTAAGACTTGCATATGCGCTGTTTAGTGATCTTAAGATATGTTTTCTCAGTAATGCCTTTGTTCTGAATAAATAATACTTATGAAGCCTACAAAGGCTGGCTGGTCACTGGTTAACCCTGTCATTGCTCTCAAAAGAACAGGATGGCAGGTGCTGAACTTAAACCGGGGTTGCTAAAATGATCATAGTGAATTGCAGCCTAACTCCCTGCTCTAGAGGGAGAAAGTCACAGAACCTTGCCCCAAGTAAGATGATAGCTAGAGACCTAAGCCTGGTGCCTGCCTTCAAGGAGGTCACGAAGGAGTGAGAAATGCAGTTCTCTCAGGAACTATGACATCAGGGACTGAAAGTGATGCCTACAGCACTCCTGTATTCTGCCCCTGCTCCCTCACATACAGCGGGTTGTGTAATGAACCCTAGATGCCAAGTCGGTTGTGTAATGAACCCTACCTAGTCTGCTTCCTGCAGAAGCTGCATAAGATCAGCAGAATAGTCCTGTTTCTCACTAAGCCCTCCCATCCTGTCACATCAGTTCCCCACAAATCAAAGCCAGGGCATGCCTGCATTTTTGCGCTGTGCAGCCCACCCAGGACCCAAGTCCCAAGGTCTCAAGCTGCTGCCAAGAATCCCAGGAACCCCATGGACATAAGCTCTGCTGCCCATTGTAGTTCTATCTTAATGAGTGTTTGGTCACTTCCCAAGTCTATGAGGCCTGGTAGTGTGTCTACTGGCACAGTATTAACCCTCCCTAGCCCTCGTGGCCGTAATGTGTAGAATCACACTTTGTGTGCTCACTCACCATACAGGATAGAGGGGATCATCCCCGTCTGTCACCCTGTGAGCAGCTGATAGGGCCAGGGAGCTGGGACCCTGGGGATTCT
This sequence comes from Emys orbicularis, assembly GCF_028017835.1. Taxonomy (NCBI): domain Eukaryota; kingdom Metazoa; phylum Chordata; order Testudines; family Emydidae; genus Emys; species Emys orbicularis. The sequence continues at coordinate 55,607,193 of NC_088691.1, forward strand.
GCACAGCTGTCTTTGTGTCCCTGCTCTAGGACAGTTGTGGTTTGGCTGCAGCCTGAGCTTGCTGATATTGTTCTGTCTGTCTGGTCTGCAAATGCTGTAAACTGCTATAAATGCCGGACTGCAGACCAGGCTTGCTGGCCATTTGTAAATTGCATCAAGGCCTATTGGGCTGCAGGCTGAACTTGTAGCTGCTGCAGCTATTGTTGTGCTATTCAAGACTTCTTCCACTTCTGTCTTTTGGGTAAAGGGTGTCTGGAAACACCACTTCTGGTACAAAATGTCCCCACCCTGTTTTCTGAACACAACAGGTGCATACACACATGGTTTGTGTCCAAAGCATAATCCCTTCCTAGCACAAGCCTTTATTGTTAACATAAATAGTAAAACATATGCCTCAGCCTAAGATTTGTCTGAGGTTGGCTTATTATTGCATTTTCCCTTGCAAGACCCTCCTGTCCTTGCCCTAGTCCTCTCTTTCCCCCTCAGACACAAACCAACCCATTTCATCCTGGGCTGGAATCCCACTTGGTCTGGCTTCCAGGATGAGTCAGTAATAGCTGTGAGACCCCATAGCACTCCAACCACCACCAGCTATGGCCAGTCTGTATTTACCTGGGATTTGAAATAAGTCTCCTGAGGGGTGCCAAGAACGTCAGCAGATGCGATGTCTAGGTGCATCAGCGTCTGTCGGAAAGAGGGACGGTTCCGGGGCTTGCTCTGCCTGAACAGAACAACAAAGTCAAGTTAAGGAGACATGCTATAGCGTTAAAATCACACTGAAAGTGTTTTACCCACTACTGGTACAATCAACCCTATGAGTATTGTCTTCACTAGCCGGATTGGCGGGCAGTGATCGATTAAGCGGGGATCGATTTATCGTGTCTAGTCTAGACGTGATGAGTCGATCCCCAAGCTCTCTCCCGTCGACTCCTGTACTCCAGCTCGGTGACAGGCGCAGGCAGAGTCAACGGGGGAGTGGCAGCAGTCGACTCACCGTAGCGAAGACACTGCGGTGAGTAGATCTAAGTACGTCGACTTCAGCTACGTTATTCACGTAGCTGAAGTTGCGTAACTTAGATCAATCCCCCCCCAGTGTAGAACAGGCCTTAGATTGCTGTAGCTGGAAAAGAGCAGAGCAAAGAATTCTCTTTCCCACCCAGTGTGTTTCCTTGGAGCACTTGACAGCTTGCTGTGTGTAAGCCCTTTCACTGTTGTGCTGTAGTCAGTTTTCCCTTCTACAACAACAGGGCAGAGAGAACATTTGTAAAACAGGAAACTGTGATTGTAAAATCACAAAAGTCAACAGGTGGCTCAAGGCAGGCAGAAAATGAATCTACTCTAACTCATTTGGTGAAACTGACTAGATTTCAGCCTGGTGCCCCTTGAGTTTCTGAATCTGTGACTGACATATTTAGAGCACCCTCCTGAAAATTACAGGTCAGTGAAGAATAGTCAGCATCACAGCATTATTTCTTCCTCATTTTCCTAGTATACTAGCCAGAACGGATGACTGCTCATCTTGGCTAATGTAGGAGAATCAAGGTATTCTTTAATATTCCATTTCCCTTAGGGATTCCCTGCCATTAGTGAGCCTGAAGTATGAAGACTCAGCATTAATGCCCTTCCTAAGAACAAGAACTTTAGCTCTGTAACCTGGCAAGAGGAATATATGGAGAACATGACCCACAACCACATGGGTAAAGTCCCCAGTCCAGCATGCAGCTGGATTTCCTCTATAACTAGCTCATGACCAGCCATTTTGACAGAAGCATCTAGGTCCCCAATAGAAACATATTTCCTTGGGAAAAGTTGATGTCAAACTTGCAGGTATGAGACGCAGGTCGAAAAATAGGTGGATTTGTCTGCATGTCATATAGAGAGTTTCTGTGCATATGAGGAGGTATGCAATTCTTAACTAATGAACAGCTCATAGACTGTACTGCTCCAAGAGCTGGTAGCTGTGGAGCCAACAGATGAAAAAGAATTTGCCAGGATCGTATTAATGGATTCACAGATTCCAGGGACCATTGTGATCATCTAGTCTGACCTCCTGTAGAACACAGGACACAGACCTTCCCCAAAATAATTCCTAAAGCATTTCTTTTAGAAAAACATCCAATTGTGATTTAAAAATTGCTGGTGATGGAGAATCCACCACAACCCTTGGTAAATTGTTCCAATGGTTAATTACTCTCACTGTGAAAACATTTACAGCTTATTTCCAGTCTGAATTTGGCTAGCTTCAACTTCCAGCTATTGGATCATTTTATACCTTTGTCTGCTAGATTGAAGAGCCCATTATCAAATATTTATTTCCCATTTAGGTCCTTATACACCCTGATCAAGTCACTCTCAACCTTTTTTTTGGGTACGTCTTCACTACCCACCGTATCGGCGGGTAGCAATCGATTTATCCGGGCTCGATATATCGCGTCTCGTTAAGACGCGATATATCGATCCCCGAACGCGCTCACCGTCGACTCCGGAACTCCACCAGAGCAAGCGGCGGTAGCGCAGTCGACGGGGGAGCCACGGCCATCGATCCCGCGCCGTCTGGACCCCAGGTAATTCGATCCAAGATACTTCGACTTCAGCTACGCTATTTGCGTAGCTGAAGTTGCGTATCTTGGATCGATCCCCCCCCCTCAGTGTAGACCAGCCCTAAGTTAAGCTAAATAGATTGAGCTTCTTGAGTCTATCACCATAAGGCAGGTTTTCTACTCTTTTAATCATTCTCAGGCTCTTCTCTGAACCCCTCCAATTTACCAACATCCTTTTTGAATTGTGGGCACAAGAACTGGATGCAGGATTCCAGCAGCAGTGACAAGTGACAAATACAGAGGTAATATAACCTGTCTACTCCTACTCGAGATTCCCTTGTTTATGCATCCCAGGATTGCATTAGCCCTTTGTGCCACAGCATCGCACTGGGAGCTCCTATTCACCCGATTATCCACCATGACCCAAATCTTTATCAGAGTCACTGCTTTCCAGGATCGAGTCTCCCATCCTGCAAGCATGGCCTGCATGCTTTGTTCCTAGCTGTATACATTTACATTTAGCCATATCAACACGCATATTTGTTTGCTTGTGCCTAGTTTACCAAATGATCTAGATCACTCTGTATCAGCGTATAATTTATCACTCCCTCAATTTTTGTGTCTGCAAACTTTATCAGTGATGATTTTGTTTTTCTTCCGGGTCATTGATAAAAATGTTAAACAGTGTAGGGCCAAGAACTGAGTCTTGTGCGACCCCACTGGAACACACCTACTCAATGATGATTCCCCATATAAAGGACCAGAAAGAGGGGAGACATGACTGCTAACACAGACGGGACAGAGTCAGACAAGATTGTTGGGGCTTCTAAGCTCTTAAACATTCTTGCTAATTTGGATATTTTCACCCTCAGACCACAGAATTTGCAGGGAGGGGCTTGAGAAGGTGTCCTGAGGCCGGGAATAATATAGCTCAGGGAGCCAAGAGGCAGCATCATCCTCAAATTGACAAAGAGAATTAGCTACAGCACAGAGAGGGCGCACCTCTCCAGCTCCCAGCGGAAACAGAGAGCAGACTGCCTCTGCTGCAGATCGCAGCCTCCCCTTCTTTCGCCACCTAGAACCATGCCAAGGCTGGGAACTGGGTTCCTCCTCCTTTGCTCCTATTGCTTCCAATTCTTCCCTCTTCCTCCTCCTCTTCTGAACAGCACTCCACTCAACTCTCCTCTCTTCCCACCCTCCGAGCAGCTGTTACGTACCACCCACCTAGCTCCAGATCCACAGTCCTCTCTGAGTGACTCCTGGTTCTCCCATACTCAGCCATGGTCAGGATTAGCCTTTGGCCACCTGCCTCTTCGCCCTCACCTCCCCATTCGATCTGCAGCTCTCCAGCATCTCTCTCACTTGCCCAGGTCGTCCCCAAGCCCTGCCGTGTCTGATCTCTCCATCGCTGAGTTCCTTTCTCTGACCACCCTGGTCTCTTTCAACATCAACAGCATAAGTAAGTGCATGCTGTTTGTAGGAACTCCAATGCCTTGCTGATCACAAGTCATTTTGCTTCATGGCAGCGGGACATGGGATGTCAAATCCAGCATAGTGTGCCACCAGCACACGGTCGCTCTCTCAGCAGCAGTGGTGTTTTTTAAAAAGAGAACTTTGCTCTGGATCCCACCCTCCAGTCCTTACTCAGGCACCATTCCCACTGACCCCATTGGGAGTTTGGCAGAGCCAGGACTGCAGGATCAAGCACCAAGTCTGTGCAGGAGATGTGGCTCTTACCATGTTTGCTTCATGAGGATTTTGAACCCATCTGGACAGGTGGAAGGGACAGGAAGGTGCAGGCTGTTACTGCCCACTCCCCAGATGATAGCTGAGGAGTCTACATCCTTGTATGGAATCTCTCCTGTAAGCAGCTCCCACAAAACTACCCCAAACGACCTGTTGTAGAAACATAAGGACAAACCTTCACAGTGAGTTACACAGGTTGTGAAAAAATTCTGTAACAGACTCAGACTTTCTGTTTGGTTATCAAAATGGGCAGCAGGTTACATCTGATTTTGGATCTTGAAAATGGATTCAAGAATGGTAATGTTCATATATTCATAAGGGTGTTATCCAGGGATATTTTACACTTTGTGCAGCCTCTCTCTGCCACTGTCCTAAGTCCTAGCCTCTTATCCACAGCTGCATCGGTTTTAACTTTCACTTTACACTGAAAAGCTAAACCAAATCCTCCTCCTTTTGGGGTTTTTAATCTCAAAAAGACATGAAGTTATGAGCAAAATACAATGGAATATGGGTAAAATCTACAATGGAAGGTCATAGTCTTGCCAATTCCAGTAAACTAAATGGCAAAGTTAGTTTTCCAAGCTGTAATCATTGTTGATCAGGGCTCCTTTGCTTTGGGACAAAGTGAGAATTTATGTGTATTCATTATAAACCAGCTAACAGATTTCCTTTGGGTTTTTTTTTTTTTAAAGCAAACACTCCCCCTGCTGGCGTGTTTGCTGAACTATCCATTCCCTCTGCAGACAAATGCTTCCAAAGCTAATGAAACACAAAACAGCAGCAATTATTACAATGTGAAAGTGAGGAAACAAACACAGCCACTGTGTAGGTGCCACTATTTGGACATTTCAGACTCCATTGGAGATTCCCTCTAGTTCTAACTTGAAGAAAGATGAACGAGAATTGTGTTAAAGCCAATCATGGCTAGAGAAGTATAAGGAGGGTCTGTCCAGAGCAGGCAATCCACACTACAAGAAATGAAAATTACAGATAAGAAAACTAAATTTGTCTTTCTCCTGTAATGAATCCAAGGCTCCAGAGAGAAGTCATAATTCACAAAAGGTAGCAAGGAATGACTGCCATCTACCAACCACATAGAGAGCATCATAAAATAGTAAACTGATGCCAAAACGGTTAGTACAAAGACAAAAGAGAGGTAACCAAGAGACAAAGAAAAGCACTCACTGAATAACCGTTCCAGAAGCTAGAATTAGCCTGAGATGCAGAGATGTGGTAGTGAGTTTCAAAGTCCAAAATTACTATATCCCAGAAGGAATAGCATCTTTCTATCTCTTTCTCTACGTATCCTTGCACACTGACTACATTTCCCAGACCTGAAGAAGAGCTCTGTGTAAGCTCGAAAGCTTGTCTCTTTCACCAACAGAAGCTGGTCCAGTAAAAGATATTACCTCACCCACCTTGTCTTTCTCATATCCTGGGACCAACCTGGCTACAACAACGTTGCATGGAACAGAAGAACATGATCCTGTGTATATTCACTGTTTTAATTCTTAAAGGGGCAGGTTTTTGGGGCTCACTTCTGTGAGGTGCTAAGGACCTTCATCTCTCAACTTCATCAAACATCTAAATACACTGAATTTTTATTGCTTTCATAGCCCCACTCCTCATTGTGGAGCATATAATTAGGGCCCTACCAAATTCACGGCCAGGAAAAATGCATCACAGACCATGAAATCTGGTCTCCCCCATGAAATCTGGTCTTTTGTGTACCTTTACCCTATAATATACAGATTTCACAAGGGAGACCAGCGTTTCTCAAACTGGGGGTCCCAATCCAAAAGGTTACAAGATTATTGGAGAGGGTTGTGGTACTGCCACCCTTACTTCTGCACTGCCTTCAGAGCTGGGTGGCCGGACAGTGGCAGCTGCTGGCCAAGGGCCCAGCTCTGAAGGCAGCAGTGCAGAAATAAGGGTGGCAATACCATCTCATGCCATCCTTTTTTCTGCGCTACTGCTGGCCGTGGCACTGCCTTCAGAGCTGAGCTCCTGGCTAGCAGCTGCTGCTCTCTGGCTGCCCACCTCTGAAGGCAGCGCCGCTGCCAGCAGCAAAGAACTAAGCGTGGCAATACCGTGACCCCCCCTACAATAACCTTGCGCCCCTCCGCACCCTTTTTGGGTCAGGACCCCTACAGTTACAACACCATGAAATTTCAGATTTAAATATCTGAAATCATGAAATTTATGATTTTTAAAATCCTATGACCGTGAAATTGACCAAAATGGACTGTGAATTTGGTAGGACCCTAGGATATTCATGCTTACCAGATATCCACTTTTTCAGAGACGGGCTCATTCCGTATCACCTCTGGGGCCATCCAAGCCACGGTGCCCGCGAAGGACATTTTTGTACTTTTATCACTGAGTTCTTTAGATGTACCAAAATCTGAAATTTTTACTGCATCTGTATGAGTGACTAATACACTGGAGAGAGAGGGAAAAACACAAGGTATCAGCAATGAGAAAACGCTTTGCACTTCCATAGCAACTTTCAGAAGTGGATCTTAAAGTTCTTTGTCATCTACTAACACTGCCAGGTATAAACTATACCTATTTTATCAATGGGCAAAGTGATGGTGTAGGAATTAGTGGTTTATCTGGACCTAGCAGCAAGGAACTAAAGCTTTAAAACAGTTTGATCAGTAAATGGAATTAATTTGCTAGTTTCAGTAAATTCTCTCCCTCTGTTCAGAACAACTTTTTCCTGTGTAACAACACCAGATCCAGTTGTTCTGCCAACACGGAAGGGAGTCACAATTACCTCTTCCTTGCTTTGCATCATAAATGAGGTAGTGCTGAAATAAAATCAGTAAAGCAATCTACACTAACATTTTTGCTTGTCTGTCTCCAACCCTACTGATCAAGGGCTCCTGGTTTCTATCATTGCTAAAACCCACTGCCCCATAAACTACACTGTTCTGGAAACAAAGCTCCTCCCTCTTGGAATCCAGTTCAAACATTTCCTATATAAAACCTCAATTTTAACCACAGTCACTCAAGATCTTAGTGCAATAGCTGTTGTTAGCAAACGCTCTGTTTCAAATCAGTATGAAGCATTGGTGAGGCTGTTTGACAGGGTCAGAGTACAGGGTTAATAATACTGCAGCTTCACAGATGAGTTACCACAAAATTCTTTTGATTTTTTTCCAAACTCTGATTCTAAATTCTAGGGGCCAAATTCCATCCTGGTGTAAACGGACTGTAACAGAGTCATAACTGGGAACATCAAGGTTGACTATATTTGGGGGACTTTCAAACTTCTTGTAAATGCATGTTTTAACACAAAATGACTACTAAGATAGAAGATGTAATTAGCCATATACAGGTATATACTGTATACAGCAGGGATCGGCAACCTTTGGCCCATGGCCCGCCAGGGTAAGCACCCTGGCGGGCTGGGCCGGTACCTGCCACATCCGCAGGTTCGGCTGATCGCGGCTCCCACTGGCTGTGGTTCGCCGCTCCAGACCAACGGGGGCTGCGGGAAGCGGTGGCCAGCACATCCCTCGGCCTGCGCCGCTTTCCGCAGCCCCCATTGGCCTGGGACGGCAAATTGCGGCCAGTGGGAGCCGCGATCGGCCGAACCTGCGGATGCGGCAGGTAAACATACCGGCCCGGCCCGCCAGGGTGCTTACTGGCGGGCCGTGTGCTAAAGGTTGCCAATCCCTGGTATACAGTATAATTAGAGGTAACAATTACAGAAAAATGTAGAACTATTTGTTGGAAAATTTATCTTGATATTCAAACTAGCAATAATAAAAATAATAAGTGATGTAATAATAATAACCTCACTGCCCAAACAATGTAACATACCATTTAAAACATTTACAGTCAAATACAGATACAATAACAGAACCACAGTCACACCGCGTGCTGTAAACAGTGAAGGAAGGGTGAGGCTGAAGCAATGTCCAGGGTGAACGAGATAAGGCAGCTGGGCAGTATCAGCAGGGGAGCAGGTGTAGGAGAAGAGGGAGATACACATTCACGAGAGCAGGAGATGAGACCAGAACAAAACAGACACGAAGGACAGACAAAATAAAGAGCAGAAGGAGACAGAGTGATTCACTTTTTCAAAAGGGCAAAATAGCCATCTCATTAGCAGACGTTTCCCTACTATTACTTTCCCACATAAGCAACTGGTTCAGTTGCCACAGGGATGTTATGCTAGTATAAATGGGAGCAGAGATGGTCCAGGCAGTTAAAAACAAGTCAGAGGAACCACAGGACAAATCTCTCTCAAGTTATGGGCCAGACCATGAGAAAGTTTAAGGGCCCCTGATTTAGCTCGATATCCATTTGCTGGAGGAATTCACTCAAAAATCTACTTTGTTAGTTTTAAGCACCCAAGGACTCACTTTGGTGACTTGAGGTCTCGGTGGATGATTTTATGAAGGTGTAAATAATTCATTCCACTTGCGATCCCTGTGGACCAGTCCACAAGCAGCCGAGGCGTGACTTTCCGACCTGCTCGTAGCACTTCATAGAGCTGTCCATGTGCACAGTACTCCATGATAATACAGTAACATGGGGCTTGAGTGCAAACTCCCCTGTCAGAGAACACACACAAACACCATACACATTACTGCAAATCAAACCCAACACTCAGTATCAAAGGGATTCTCTGAACTCAAAAATATACCATTGTGATCTGAATGCTCACAGCTCACTGACTTTCATGGCAGGGAGCTGTAGGGGCTCAGCACATATGAAAATTAGACCATTGTTCTTTATCTGGAACGTGTCAACTGTGCACCTGACTCATACGTGGAGAAATTAAGTTTCTCTATAGAAGCAGAAGCTGCTCTGTAGGTTTATGTCTTTGGCTTTTATGTTCTGGTATTGACCTTCATTCTCCAGGGATACAGGCACAGGAACGCAGACATTGCCATACAGGTCCAGATCAGACTACAGAGCCTCCTGGTCAAGCAATGACAGGGGCTTCCAATGCTTCACAGGAAAACAAAAAATATGCCTTAGTAAATGCTCAATCAGGAAGAGCTCTGGAACACCAGACACATAGCAAATACAAACTTTAGTGTAGTTCATTGCCAAAATGCCTGAAGAGAGCTAACCTTCCATCAGAAAACTTCCATTCTATGAGACCCCATTAGTCTCCCAGCATTTTGATTAACCAGCTAATAATGTGACACTATTAGCTTAAAAGTAATATTTCTGTTACTATTTCCTCTACATTTTCTCCTCCTCCCTTCCCACTAAGATTACAGAAAACAGATCCATCTCTAGTCAGCAGGACTTAGACTTTATTTTTTACTTCGGGTTTGTTTGTATTTGTTTGTGTGGTGTTCCTACGTCAAAGTTAGGTCAAAATAGTAGGTTTTATATTTATTCCATATATTGTCAGACATGCTTTGGAGAAACACGGCTTGTGTTCATTCAACCACTGCAGTCACCTTCTAACTTGTCACATAATTCGTTTGGTTGGCTTGCCTTCTACTAAGTCACTCTGGGCTCAGTTTTACAGTTGCGTCACATGAAGAGCTCCCACCGAATCAGCAGGAATTCCACATTAAAGCAGCTCTAACCTGGACCTTGTATTAGTATTCAGCCAGGTTAACAGAATAAGGGTTCATCTCCACTCCATTTGGAGCTAAATTCTTACTAACACTCCTTCCAGTAAGGAAATCATTTCTGTCCACCATATATTTTAGTACTATTCAAAAATCCTCTTGCAGCAAAAGTGAAATTAGGTTGGGAAGTATCTGCAGGCATCACTTGGATAACAAATGGGGTTAGGAGTAAAATCTACTTAGATTAAATGTCTGTACTATATGGTTTGTCTCCTTAGGACATGGACTGTGTCCATGTTTTGTACAGCACTGAGCATATCAACCATGTCCAGTAAGTAACTCCAGTAATAAATTACCTACTTACACCACAGATCTGCAAGACCTGGTTTTGCTTTATGCACACTCTAGTGTTATGCCTGCTCCGAGAAGATCTGTTGCAAGTTCAAGTACAATTCAGTTCAGTCCTTTAAGAGGACGAGGGCAGTAGAGACTGATAGTACTGAGGGAGCTCTTGCCTTTATGTTTTGCAATAACATGAATTCAGATCTGGTTAATGGCAAAATTCTGCCCTTGCAGCAAGAACATTGTTGGAGGGAAGCAATAAAGTTTTGGCTTTAGGAAGGGTCCATACACCATCCTGCCAGCCCAGGCTGAATGCAGTGTGCAGAATACCTCATTCTGTCCCCTAAAAAGCAGCATTTCCAATCCCCACGTATGCTGCTGACTACAGTATACATGCAGGTGGATGGGCCCACACCAACACAGCCAGCACACACCCCATCAGTGCATCAGCCACGCCCTGACCTAGCACTCAATAGACACTGACAAGGAAATCCTCCCCACTTGCTGTGAGAGAGAGGAAGAAGCACCCTCAGAGCTCTTCTGATTTAAACACACCTGTGCAACATAGAACGCAAGTTGCCCTGAGTGTTCACACTTTCATGGGATACTCGCATAACACAGAGTTAGGCTTGTGCTTAAGTACCTTGAAAAGTCGGGATTTAACTAAAAAGCAGGTTGGAAAAAAGGCCATGTCCTTTAAGACATTCTCTGGCGTATGGGCCATCTCAGAGAGTCCTCAACCTGCTGAGGAGAGCACACCATCACATGGCCCTCTCAAATCACATTTCACAGAGCCTTGCAAACTTGTCCTGCCGAGATCTGCTCCTAGGATGAGACCCTGAACCTGTCCTGATGCAGGCAAGCTACAGCCCAGGAGGAATCCTTGGTAGTCCCTGGGAATTTTAAAACCTAAATAAGGACTACAGTAGATCTTTCTTTGTTCGCTCCCAGACAGTTATGACTAGAGAATGCACCTTCGACAGAGTGTGAGCTACACCAATTGCAAGACTGTGCTCTTGTGCCAGTCATCTAGATAAGGATAGACCTGCATGCCCCAGTGACATGGATTAGGCACCACCCCAGCCAGTTATTCAGTGATCACCCACGGATTGCTGCCAGTTGGAAAGGGAGCATTTTGTACTGGTAGTTGTTGCTGCCCACCATAAACCTGAAGCTGTTCCTGTTCTCTTGTCTGAATGTTCTTGGTTCTCACCATTGTCTTTAAATAGCTTCACTAAGCATAGCTGGAGCCCGTGGAGCACAGTCGAAGGAGCAACTCATACTCACTCAAGGGGGAGAGGAGTTGCTCTTCTGATCAGATCTGTTCACTCTGCCTGACTACAGCTCTACGCATTGCCTTCCTTCTACCCAGTAGTGAGGCTCTCCCCGATGGACAGGACAGGAAAAGTTTCCCATGGGCTTTGTGCAGGGGGAAATCTCTGTGGCAATAGTTTCTCTGGTCTTTCCTTTTCCTGTAGATGTGCGAAGTTCACAGGACTGTGTTTTTGTGTGTATGAATGTCAATAAGACCTCTCTGGGTTGGAATGTTGCACGCCACTTAACAGTGCCCACAACACTACATATCTCTTTGTGAGAGGAGGGGCAGAATGCATTTCCAGTTTTAACTATAGAAGATTGGATAAACCAGAAGGTAATTCCTGTACTCGGGTCTCACCAATTGGCCAGGACATGATGGCTAACAATGCCTTCTCTTGGGAAAAAACAGGTTATTACTTTTCTAGTAATTATCTAGATAACAGAAGTCATGACCTACTTGAAGGCGATGATGTTAGGATGCTTCAGCTTCCGCAAGTGCTTGATGTCTGTTTCATTCTGTTCTCTCACTTTCTTGATTGCCACCTCCTCCGCTCGGAATTTGCCTAAGAAGACAGCTCCTTGTGCTCCACTGCCCAACCACTGCAGCTCTGAGATCTCCTCAAATGGAACTTCCCATGTATCTGGTAATACACAAGCAAGGCACACAGCTTAGAAAATCTCCAAGTTCATGCAATGCTCTGCTGCAAGGTCATACCAGAGACAGCAACTGTCAACTCCTCTGTCATCTCTTATGACCTTTTCACGAAGTAGCTCAGTAACACATTCAAAATCTTTGTGAGCTGCTGATGCGATACAATAAGTTAATATACTAGAGACTTTCACATCTGAGGATTTGGAGAGTGTCCCTTCTTCGGTGAAGTTCAAGGAGGGAGGGAGGAGGGCTGTACAACATTAAACATATAACTATAGACAATCCAAATACTCCGATAAAAGGAAACGTTTAAAATCCACAATGGCCAAAACAAATTGAAGGGTTTTTCTACAGGAAAATCACAGAACCATAGAAGTGTAGAACTGGAAGGGACCTCATTAGTCATCTAGTCCAGTCCTCTGCACTCAAGGCAGGGCTAAGCTATAACTAGACCATTGTCTAATCTGTTCTTAAAAACCTCTAATGACAGAGATTCCATAACCTCCCTAGGCAATTTGTTCCAGTGCTTAACTACCATGACAGTTAGGAAGCTTTTCCTGATGTCCAACCTAAACCTCCCTTGCTGCAATTTAAGCCCATTGTTTCTTGCCCTACCCTCAGAAGTTAAGGACAACAATTTTTTACCCTCCTTCTTGTAACAACCTTTAATGTACTTGAAAACTGTTGACATGTTCCCTCCTGCCTTCCCCAGTCTTCTCTTCTCCAGACTAAACAACCCCAATTTTTTCAATCTTTCCTCATAGATCATGTTTTCTAGACCTTTAATCATTTTTGTTTAAATGGGGTAAAACAGGGCATAGAAGGGAAGGCAATAAATATGGAGCCAACAGTGGGCAGAGTATAAAACAGTGGTGGGCAACCTGCGGCTTGCAATCAGATTACCCTGATGGGCCGCAAGTTGCCAACCACGGGTATACAAACTAAAAACTGTTTAAAAAGCTAGCTAAGGTTGCTCAGTGACAACAGCTAAGTTACCTAACACATCATTTGGAAAACCCAAGCACTTAAAGCAAGATAAGTTAAGTACGTCATAAGAATCAGAGGGGTAGCCGTGTTAGTCTGGATCTGTAAAAAGCGACAAAGAGTCCTGTGGCACCTTATAGACTAACAGAAGTATTGGAGCATAAGCTTTCGTGGGTGAATACGTCTGATGAAGTGGGTATTCACCCACGAAAGCTTATGCTCCAATAATTCTGTTAGTCTATAAGGTGCCACAGGACTCTTTGTCGCTTTTTACATCATAAGTGTTACACTGACCACATAATAAAACACACATATTTTTCTTCAGAACTACAAAGAAATGCATGTTTCCTCACATCGCAACTTGAACTCTGCCCCCCAAATTGTGCTTTGATATATACTATTTTTATCATCTTGATTTCAATATAAGGCATAAATTTTTAATAGAGTAAGCAAGCACTGGAACAATTTATCAAGGGTTATGGTGTATTCTCTGTCATTGACAATTTTTAAATCAAGATTGGATGTTTTTTCTAAAAGATGTGTTTCTCTAGGAATTACTTTGGTGAAGTTCTCTGGCCTGTGTAATGCAGGAGGTCAGACTGGATGATCACAATGGTCCCTTCTGGCCTTGGAATCTATGAATCTCTAATTTTTAAAGGCATATAGTTAAATGGGAAATGTCAGTTAATGTATTTGTTTGCAGTGTTGTAATCATGTTGGTCCCAGGATATGAGAGACAAAGTGGATGAGACAATATCTTTTATTGGACCAACTTCTGTTGATGGAAAGCTTTCACACTTCACAGAACTCCTCTTCAGGTCTAGAGAAGGAAACTACAGTGTCAAAGATAAATACAAGTGGGATAGATTGTTAAGCATAAATGGGTCACATGTTGTAAGAGACCACTTAAAATGAAGAGTACAATTAACACCTCTGCAGTCGGTAGAAGAATGGTGGGTTAGTAGGAAGCAGCATGTGTTACAAGTTGCTATAAGTGGCCACAAAACCAGTGTCTCTGTTAAGTCCATGGTTTTTAGTGTCCAGCAGAGTTATGAATTTAAGTTCTCAGGCTCTTTTGAAGGTGCTGTGCAGATTTCCTTTAAGGATGAGGACTGAGAGGTCAGACATCAAGTGATTGCTTTATGAAGAGTATCTGCCCATGAAAGGTATGGTATTTTTGTCTTATCATTTTTCTGTGTGAGTTCATTCGAGAGCATAAGAATTGTCTCATTTCACCCACATAGTGGTTGTTTGGGTATTTGATGAGGTACACTACACATTGTGATAGGCATGCATAAGACCCATGGATCTTGAAATGGTATTGATCATTGTAGCAGTGGAGAGATGTCTACAGGTTTTGCATCTGTTGTTCTGGCAGAATCTGGTACCACTTTGAATTGGTGAGTCCTGGTCTATGGAGAGCTTGTTTCTGATAAGCTTCATGAGGTTGGGGGTGAGGGGTTGTTTGAAAGCCAGAAGAAGAGGTTTGGGAAAGATTTGTATCAGGAAGTGGTCCCCATCAAATATGGGTTGTAATTGTTTGATGACATCCCATATGGAGTCTAGTGTGGGGTGACAGGTGACAACTAGCGGAGTGTGGCTAGTGGGATTTTTTCCCTTTATATTGAAACAGGTTCTCCTGGGTATCTGGATGGCCTGTTCCATGATGCAATCTACTTCTCTGGTGGTTTTAAAACTGCCTTCACCAAACAAGGACACTCCACCTGAGAAGCAGATTGCATCATGGAATGGGCTGTGTCTGATTTCGGTGGAAAGTTTTTTGCCAAAATCCAAACATCGAAAATCCAAAAAGTTTGATTCAGATATTCTTCCACAACACTGCAATAGGGTCTTCTGACCAGAGTCTCCTGTATGGGCCAGGTTCCCTAGCAAGACTACATTTTCCATGACACACCATGTCTAATGGACTCTCAGGATGCATCATCAAGACAGGGAGACTATGGCATTTTATGGAAGATGCAGTCTGGACAGTTTCCTCTAAAAATTTGATTTTCTATTATTCAACAAACAATTAAAATTTTCCAAGGAACATTTGTAGCCATCATATTTATTTACACACATAGACTCGTAGACTTTAAGGTCAAATGGGACCATCGTGATCATTTAGTTCAGCGCTTTTCAAACTGGCAGTCCTGACCCAAGAGAGGGTCACAAGGCTATTGTAGGGCATCGTGAGATGGTATGGTATTGTATTGCCACTCTTATTTCTGTAATGTTGCTGGCGGCAGCGATCCTTCAGAGCTGGGGAGCAGAGAGTGGGGGCTGCTGCCCAGCTCTGAAGGCAGCACTGCAGCCAGCAGCAGTGCAGAAGTAAGGGTGGCCTGGTATGGTATTGCTGTATCCACTCACCCCCAGCTTCCCTTTCTCCCCGGCAGTGTCCTCTACTTGGAATATTGAAATATGGTAAGCCTACTTTACACTTATTGAAAGGCTTCACTGCCTTTGACTGCAGGGATAAAGATTACATACTTAATTTGGTGCTCCTATGAGTATGCACAGTAATTTGCTCTCACTTTGGGGTGTGTGTGTCATCACAGCATGAAATATATTCAAAGAGGGGCTCAGCAAAAAAAAAAGTTTGAGAACCCCATATCTAGTCTGACCTCCAGCCCATTGCAGGCGACAGAACCACACCCATCCACTCCTGTAATAGACCCCTAACCTCTGGCTGAGGTACTGAAGTTGTCAAATCATGATTTAAAGACTTCAAGTTACAGAGAGACTGCCATTTACACTAGTTTAAACCTGAAAGTGACCCGTGCCCCATGCTACAGAGGAAGGTGAAAAACCCTCAGGGTCTCTGCCAATCAGACCAGGGGTAAAATTCCTTCCTGACCCCAAATATTGTATGGCAATCAGTTAGACCCTGAACATGTGGGCAAGGCCCACCAGCCAGACACCTGCGAAAGAATTCTCTGTATTAACTCAGAGTCCTCCCCATCTAGTGTCCCATCACCAAGCATTGGAGATAATTTCTGCTAGCAGTCATAGATCGGCTACATGTCATTGTAGGGAGTCTCATTATACCCATCCCCTCCATAAACTTATCAAACTCAGTCTTTAAATCAGTTAGGATTTTTTGTCTCCACTGCTCCCCTTGGAAGGCTGTTCCAGAGCTTCACTCCTCTGATCATTAGAAGCCTTTGTCTAATTTCAAGCCTAAACTTTTGAGGGCCAGTTTATATTCATTTTTTCTTGTGTTCACACTGGCACTTAACTTAAATAACTTTTCTCTCTCTCCTGGATGTATCCCTCTGATGTATTTATAGAGAGCAATCATATCTCCCCCTCAGACTTCTTTTGGTTAGGCTAAACAAGCCAAACTCTTTGAGTCTCATAAGATAAGTTTTCCTTTCCTCGGATCATCCTAGTAGCCCTTCTTGGCACCTGTTCCAGTTTGAATTCATCTTTCTTAAACATGGGAGACCAGAACTGCACACAGTATTCCAGACGAGGTCTCATCAGTGCCTTGTATAATGGTACTAACACTGCCCTGTCTCTACTGGAGATATCTCACCTGATGCATCCTAAGACTGCATTAGCCCTTTTCACAGCCACACCACATTGGTGGCTCAGTCATCCTGTGATCAACCAGTACACCCAGGTCTTTCTCTTCCTCGTCACTTCCAACTGATATGTCCTCAGCCTATAGCAAAAATTCTTGTTGTTAGTCCCTAAATGTATGACCTTGCACTTTACACTATTAAATTTCATCCCATTTCTATTACTCCAGTTTACAAGGTCATCCAGATCTTCTTGTATGATATTCTGGTCCTTCTCCATATTAGTAATACATCCCAACTTTGTGTCATCCACAAATTTTATTAGCACAATTCCACTTTTTGTGTCAAGGTCTTTAGTAACAATGTTAAATAAGATTGATCCCAAGACTGATCCCTGAGGAACTCCATTAGTAACCTCCCTCTACCCTGACAGTTCACCTTTCAGTATGACCTATTGTAGTCTCTAGTCTCCCCTTCAGCCAGTTTCTTATCCACCTTTCAATTCTCATATTAATCCCCATCTTCTCCAATTTAATAATCATTTCCCATGTGAAACTGTATCAAATGCCTTACTGAAATCCAGGTAGATTAGATCTACTGCATTTCCTTTGTCTAAAAAACCAGTTATCTCAAAAAAAGGAGATCAGGTTGGTCTGGCATGGTCTACCTTTTGTAAAACCATGTTGTATTTTATCCCAATTACCGTTCATCTCTATGTCCTTAACTACTTTCTCTTTCAAAATTTGTTCCAAGGCCTTGCATACAACTGAGGTCAAACTAACAGGTCTGTAGTTTCTCAGATCACATTTTTTCCCTTTCTTAAAAATAGGAACTATATTAGCAATTCTCCATTCATAGGGTTCGATCCCCGAGTTCACAGATTCATTAAAAATCCTTGCTATTGGGCTTGCAATTTCATTTAATATTTCCTTTAATATTCTTGGATGAAAATTATCTAAACCCCACAATTTCATCCCATTAGGCTGTTTGAGTTTGACTTCCACTTCGGATGTACTAATTTCTACCTCAATATCCTCGTTCCCATTAGCCACCCTGCCACTACCTCTAAACTCTTCATTAGCCTTATTAAAAACTGAGGCAAAGTATTTGTTTAGGTGTTGGGCCATGCCTAGATTATCTTTAATCTCCACTCCATCCTCAGTGCTTAGCGGTCCCACTTCTTTCCTTGTTTTCTTTTTATTTATATGGCTATAGAACCTTTTACTATTGGTTTTGATTCCCTTTTACAAGGTCCTACTCTGCTTGGCTTTTGACTGTCCTCACTTCATCCCTACACTTTCTGACCTCCAAGAGGTAGCTTTCCTTGCTCATCCATCCAATCTTCCATTCCTTGTAGGCTCTCTCTTAATCACCTGTTTGAGATGTTTGCTCATCCAGCTGGGTCTGCAACAATTCCCTATGAATTTTTCCCCCTTGCTTGGGATGCAGGCTTCAGATAGTTCCTGCAACTTTGATAAAGTAATTCCAAGACTCCTCCACATTCAGATCCTTGAGTTCTTCAGTCCAGTCCACTTCCCTAACTAATTCCCTTATTTTTTTTTTTAAGTTAGCCCTTTTGAAATCAAGGACCCTACTTGCAGATCTACTTTTAGATCTATTTAGCTTTCCATTTAGTTCAAAGTGAATTAGCTCATGATCACTTGAACCAAAGTTGTCCCCTACAACCATTTCTTCCATGCAGTCCTCACTACTCACCAATACCAAATCTAAAAGGGCATCACCCTTGTTGGGTCACTGACTATTTGGTGAAGAAATCTGTCAACTATCACATCCAGGAAAATCTAGGCCCTACTATTATTAGCAGCACTTGTCCTCAAAGCTATAGCCGGGAAGTTAAAGTCTCCCATAATCACACAATTCCCAGTAGTATTTATTTCATTAAAAACATTAATGAAGTCTCTATCCATATCCAAATCAGATCCTGGGGGTCTGCAGAATATGCCAAACACTATCCCAGGGGAACCTCTAGTAGCTTTCTTTCCCAAAGTGATTTTGGCCCAAACAGGCTCTGTCTTATTCATTCAATCACTTCTAATTTCTTTAGTCTACCTCATCATTAATATACAATGCTACGCCACCACCTTTGCCTTTATTTCTGTCTTTCCTGCACAGCACGCATCCTTCAATACCTGTACTCCAGTCATGACTACTATTCCACCATATTTCTGTTATCCTTATAATATCTGGTATCAGAGGGGTAGCCTTGTTAGTCTGGATCTGTAAAAAGCAACAAGGAGTCCTGTGGCACCTTATAGACTAATAAATGTATTGGAGCATAAGCTTTCGTGGGTGAATACCCACTTCATCAGATGCATGTACAGACCCACGAAAGCTTATGCTCCAATACATTTATTAGTCTATAAGGTGCCACAGGACTCTTTGTTGCTTTTTATAATATCTTGTTTCACTTCCTGCACCAGTAGTTCTAGTTCCTCCATTTTGTTATCTAGGCTCCTTGCATTGGTGTACAAACATCTTCATTGTTGCTGCTTGGCTTTGCCCACATTCCTTTCCCAATTAGGTACAGTCATTCTACTGCCAGTATCACCTACCTGACTGTTAGTACTGATAACAACGAAGCTATCATTCCTCTTATGTTATGCCCACTGCTGTTCCTTTCTCCATTGCTGTATCCTTTCTTACTTGATTTTCCTCCCTTGTAACATTAAAATCGGGCGTGGAGATTACATTAGCATCTCCCAACCATCTTCCCCGAGTTCCTAGTTTAAAGTGCTCTTTATCATTTGTGCCAACCTCTATCCCAGAAGTCTATTTCCCTCCCTACTCAGGTGGAGTCCATCCCATGATAACAGTCCTCTGTCCATGAATGCCTCCCAGTGGTCAAACATCCCAAAGCCCTCCTTAGAGCACCACTGTCGTAGCTATTTGTTGACCATCATAATTTTGTCTCACCTTTGTTCTCCTCTTCTAGGAAAAGGTGGCACTCACCAACAGCACACACTAAACCCCACAGAGGAGACTTAGAACTGTCTTTCCCATGAATAGGAACAGATTTACATAATTTGTAAGAAGTATTTAATGTCAATTAATGAAACTGCCACTCAGTAGAAGAAAATATATTTACAAGAGCCTCTACTACTTATCAGGTAGAAGCAGGGTAGATGTGGATTTCCCAGTTGAGTCTGAGAGTTAGCAGTGACTGATTTTCAAGATAAGAAGTTCAGTTCAGTCAGGGGTCAATCAAGTTCAGTTCAATCATCCAAGGTGGTATTTACAGCTGTGTTGTTGTGGTTTTGTTGTTTCTCATTAGCAGATCCCCTTACACTAGACTTGGAGAGATGGAGAGTTACTTTACAGGTCGTTTTGTGTTCCTGCATGCCAAGCTCTTGCAGCTTGGCCCATCCTTTGCTCTCCCCTTTCTATCAGGTACTTAGCTCAGAAGTGAAGTTGCTGGAGTCACATTCAGCTGTTTAGATTGTGGAGTCATGTTTTGGTGTTTGGATCTAGTTCTAGCCATCAATATCTCTGCTATTCCTCCCTGTAGCATATCCTCTGGGATCCTCCAGGGATCAACATTAAAACCAATTCATCTGACACAGCTAATGGGAGTCCAGATTCATTCATTCTCCTGAAAATCACAGAATCTCACAGGTTAGCAGGTTTCACCAACTGTCAGTGTTTTTAAAAATTCTGGGGTCCAGACATAACCCATTTTCAGATGCTGATGTAGGTGTTCTTCACCATATATCTGATAAATCGCTTGGTCAATGTCCATATTCCAGTAAATTATTTGGTTGACAGCAAGTATCTGTCTGGATCCAACACAGTGATGTGCAGTATAGCTCTATGCCAAAGTAACATTAGCAGATACCCTTACAACAGTTTTACTTCCTTTGACGGGTGGGGGAGACTCCGTCCAGTGCAGAGTGAGTTCACCCCATCCTTCGAGCTGCCCTCTGTCTCTAGACAGTGAGACCTAAGGGCTGAAGTCCATAGAGTTGCCCCAAACTGCAGGGCTCTAAGGCCCAATGTAATTGCCCTGATCCACAGGGTGGTAGGGTCACATGACCTATGTCAGGGGGGTAGCCCTTCTCTGTAGGGCAGTGAGTCCTAGGGGCCAAAGTCCATAGAGATATCCTGGGTTTGTAGGGCAGCAAGGCCTAGTGGCCAGAGTCAACAGAGATACCCCGGGTTCATGGGGCAGTAAGGCCTGGCAGCCAGACTCAACAGAGTTGCCCTCCAGGCAGGGCTGTATGGCCTAGCAGCTGGAGTCAACAGAGTTGCCCTCCAGGCGGGGCTGTATGACCTAGAGGCCCGTTGGGGTGTGTGGGCCACCACCTGAGGGTGGTGGACAGGAAGGGGGACTGGGTCCTCCCTGCTCAACTGGATGGCTAGTCCCCCTCTGGGCTACTTCCTACCTGGTGGCAGTCTGCGCATCTTTGGGGTCTCCGGGTTCCTTGGGCGGTGCAACTCCCTGTAGCTCAGACCTCCCTGGGGCATCCACAGGTAGATGGGTATCTGCTTGGGTCTTGGCGCCTCTGGCTTCTGCGGTCCAGGGCATCAGTGGTTCCTGGGCAGGAGCTGACAAGGAGCGTCCTTCCTCTCCAGCGGTCAGCCCAGACTGAGCTGGGCTGCTCCCTCTTATACTGGTGCTACACCTGGAGCATGCCCAGTAGGGACGTGGGGGTGTGGCTTCCTCTGCCCACAGTGAGGAGTTAATCCTTCCCAGTCCAGTGCGGGGTGAGTTCACCCCATCACACTTCCCTATTTCAAATGACAGCTTGTTCTTCTAATCTGCATTTTTCCTTTCCCAAAGCTGGGGACAGGTTATATTTTTAAAGATATAATATACATAGGCCGTAAGCTCATAACCTTATTAACCCATATTAAAAATTTTCATTAATATCCACAATTTTTGGCGATCCATTTGTTCTCACATCACCTCTCTCTGTCCTGCTCTTTTATATCAGAATTAAAGGATGCAGGGCATGATAACTGTCCACAAATATATGAAAAGTGTAAACACCAAGATCACAGAAAAATTGTTCTGTGTGGGAGGGAGGGGAAGTAAAAGGAAGGAGTGGAGCGAAATGTTAAATGCTGAAAGTCTTCCTGACAACAAGATGTGTGAGGCGGTGGAATATTCTCACAGGGAAGTGATGGAAGCCCCAGTGTCTCAGATATTTAGTACCAGACTGGACACAACACTAACTAATACATACAGCATGGGAAAATCCTGCATTAAGATTGTATGGTGGAAAGTGTGTGAGCAGTTCCAACTATTCCTCCACTGTACCTTACCTTGCATTTGTCAACATTATTTTTAATCAGCCATGTGCTGCCCAATCACCTAACTTGATTATGTCCCTGAGGTTCCCCATAGATTTCTCTAGTCCTGACTAATTTAAATAATTGTCTCAACTTCAATGTCTGTCACCTCCCAGTTCAGGGGATGGAGTAGATCATGTAAGTGGTCTTTTCCAGCTCTAGCTTATACAATTCCACGCTTGTGGTTCACTACGGAGTAACTGTTTTCTGTGCAACTCTTTGTGTTAGGTATGAGAGAGTGTCAGACAAATGGTCATGTGGAAAGCTGGGAAAGGGATTTCATTGCTTTTAGCATCCTCATCCTCACAAACTCCACTTTAAAAGAAATGAAGGGAAGAAGAAATGCATTGGGAGCATTTCTGTGGTGCAGGCTTACCTTGTTGCTGCAGTTTGTAGTCCGTGGAGTATGCTTTCCCTATGATGTTCCATACTGGCCTCAAACAGCCAAAAAGTCCCTCAAGAAACCCACTGCTCCCACTCCCGGATCTGCTGAACTGGATTTTAATGTCATCTGTCCCACTGTTATTCTCTACATCCATCGTGTTACTGTTGCCCTGAGGCACAGCTGTTTCAGCTTCATCCTGTTCTCTCAACTGCAGCACACTGTTCTCAAATTGGTCCCTAGAGTCCTCGCTGACGCTGGTCAACACCGCTGTGGTGACTGGACTGCCCACACTTTCTATTAGATCTGCCTGAAGTAAGCCCTTCTCTCGCACATCCTCTATGATCTCAGGTGAAGGATGGTTTCCGGTGGGTGCATGATCACCATGTATCCCACTGAAGTCTTTGTCTTCACTGAAAGTTTTGTTGATCAAGTTTGTAGAGGAAGGCCAGCTCAGGTGCTCCTGAGGACTGGCCATGGTGCCGTGCATGTGCATGAAGCAGGTAGTACGATACGGTGCTTAGAGAACTAATGATACACAATTCAGATGCAACAAATGGCCCCAGGACCTGAAATGAAAGAAAATGGGATAAGAAATATTTTTTCTTTTCTTAATCACTACTGTATGGTATTTCTGTTGTGTGCTCTTTTCTGGAGAAGGCCTGATAATAAGTTTAACTTGAAAACTGGAGGCCCAATAATATTTGGTAAATGATTATTGAAATTAACAAATGACAACATTTGTTCCCTTTGACACTTAACTTTGTGCACATCATCAATGGGATGGTCCTTGTTATTTCTCCTCTGGGTTACCCACCATGAGTCTTTTCTGGGAAACGCAAATAACTGGCAAAGGCTGACCTGTGAGTCTTCTTACAGGAAAGGCCTGTGTCCACTATGTTACCACCAGGCCCAGTACCCCTCTGCACAGACACCAGTCTGTTCTAAGTGGACCCAACTGCTCGGTCTCACGTGTTTCCATGTCAACTGGGTCTGGGTAAAGATTCTGGCTATGTAGGACAGACCCTTTGTCTGAGCCCTTCCCTTGGGATGGTCCAGCCACCCCAGACCTTGAAACCAGTGCCTCAGACCTCCTGAGCCCCCCCAGTTGCTTACATGCATTCCTCCAGAGTTCCACCTTGATGTGGTCACTCTGGCTTCTAGTTCAGCCCCTTCAGGGACATCAAAGAACAAAGGATTAGCAAACAAATTTCTTGACCAAAGTCACTTTACTCTTGACAGCATCAAGAGTTACAGATCTCCTCAAACACAACGGAAGTCCAGAGACACAGCCTCCCTTAGTCTGATCTGTGTCCCTTCTGTGAGTCCAAGGTTTGTCAGCATTTCAGGCTAGGGTGACCAGATGTCCCGATTTTAAAGGGACAGTCCTGATTTTTGGGTCTTTTTCTTATATAGGGGCTCCTATTATCCCCCACCCCCTGTCCCGTCCCTTCTGCGTTCTCTCGCCTGCTGATGTGGTGACAGTCAGCCCCCCCTGCTCAGAGCAGCACACCCTCTTTAAAAGACTATTCCTCTCCTTGCCATGTGCTCCCCTGGAGTGCTCCAGCCTGGGGAAGGGGGACGAACACCCATTGTTCCATGGAGGTGGGGTAGTAATAGAGAGCCATTCCAGAATTATAGCCCCTGATGGCTTCTCAGTGCTGGTGTCAAGCACCTTTCCTGAGGAGGGAAGTTACCGGGAATGCAATTCATTAACCTTGGCTGGGCTGGGTTAGACATGAGTTCAGCACATAATACAAAATGGAGTTCCCCCTTTTATACAGACATAACCCACCATCACACGCTAGTCAGAGACAAAATGCTTATCCCACTCCCTCTGCTCTGAGGGCCCAAGCCAAATCTCACTGAAGTTAATGGAAAGACTCCCCTTGATTTCAATATGTCAACAGGAGATTTTTGATTAAAAAGCCAGAAAAGTTTCCCTAGGCAAAGAACAAAGGTCCTGAAGTCTGAAAACAGTCACCAAAGGAAGAAATGGAGGAGGTTGGAGACCACAGAACCTCAATGGGAGGTGCTGGGCATTCTGTACTTTTGAAAATCAGACCACTTAATTCAAGTGACTAAATATGGTGTTAGACAGCTAACATCAGGATGTTTGAAAATCGTCACCCCTGAGCTTGTGTTCTACCCCTCTTTGAGGGAGCAGCACATTGCATAGATAAAATAATAAGAATATCACAGGGGGAAGTTCAAAAGCCTGAGGGTTTTTTTTGGTATCATTCATCTCTTTCTCTGAATACACATACAGTTTTATATATAAAGCACACACTAAAAGGATGCTATTAAGGTTACAAAGTCAAGTACTTGAAAGTAACAAAAATAGTATGTAATCGTGTAATTAAAGACTATCATAATGCATGAGCACAGGAGGCTGAATTAAGATTGCACAGGCAACCTGAATTCTGGCATTTCCTAACTTTTGAGTGTTTGACTTTGCAACCTAAATAACATTCTTTAAAGAACTGCATGTCATTTCCTAGGGTTTTTTAAAGGAAAAAAGTAAAAGTAAATTATATTTGTTGCACCTCTAACAACCCCATCATGCATCATCAGCAGGGTATGAACTTTGAATAGCATAGTCTGCGCTATAGGACTAACTACATTCGCTCACAGCAGGTTACCATTCCGGGGCAGGGGGAGGGGATTGGCCATTGGGGCTTGTTTTGGGGTTGGGGAGATGGACAGGAAGAGTCCATCTCATTTTCTCTCCCTCCCAGAGAGGCTGTTCCCAAGTTTTCCAGCACTGTGTGCTATGTGACGGTTGCAGCAGCATGGTCATGACCTTAGATGAGCTCATGTTTAGTTAGAATTTTGGCAGACTCCCAATTTTTTATTGACAATGCAAGCAAGAGAAAGGAAATTAAAATTTTCAATAGTTCATCTTTCATTCAAGCCTGAACAGAATTTCATGAGACAAACTAAGGGCATTTCCTCTGGCCCCAGAGCTTTCTCCTTACCAAATTCCAAAAGCTTGCTGCAAACAACTGAGGTGTTAGAGCTTCTAAAAATAAAATAAAAATCTCCAGAATCTTTTATACTGGAAAACAACCTAAACTTAGGGGTTGCTTCCCCAGTAATGAGGCCTGATCTAAAAGATCAGACAAGGGATTAAGGAAAAACAGGTTTCAGTGGTAGCCGTGTTAGTCTGTATCAGCAAAAAAAACGAGTCCTTATGGCACCTTAGAGACTAACAAATTTATTTGGGCATAAGCTTTCATGGGCTAGAACCCACTTCATCAGATGTATGAGGTAAAAAATACAGGAGCAGGTATAAATACATGAAAGGATGGGGGTGCTTTACCAAGTGTTAGGTCAGTCTAACAAGATAAATCAATTAACAGCAGGATACCAAGGGAGGAAAAATAACTTTTGAAGTGATAAGGGAGTTGCCCATTACAGACAGTTGACAAGAAGGTGTGAGTAACAATAGGGAGAAATTAGTATTGGAAAAAAATTAGTAAGGAAAAGCAGTCTCTCAACAAAAGTGGCTCAAACTTTTACTCAAACAGCTAAAGGAGATTGCATAAAAGATTAAATGAGACATACATAATAATAAACTGGTTAATTAAAACTCAGTAGTGTTACACTGACTTTTGGCTTTAAATCAAATGTACTGAGAAGGATAGAAGGCTGGAGAATGAGAGAAGTTCTGGGAAAGCAGTGTGCCAGACTGTACTCCCCCATACACATAGGTTCACAGATTCCAAAGCCAGAAGGGATCACTGTGATCATCTAGTCTGACTTCCTGTATAACACAGGACATAGAACTTCCCCAAAATCATTCCTAGAGTAGATATTTTTAGAAAAACATCCAAACTTAATTTAAAAGTCGTCAGTGATGGAGAATCTACCACAACCCTTGGTAAATTGTTCCAATGGTTAATTATCCTCACCATTAAAAATTTACATCTTATTTACAATCTGAATTTGTCCAGTTTCCACGTCTAGCCATTGGATCATGGTATACCTTTGTCTGCTAGGTTGAAGAGCCCATTATTATATATTTGTTCCCCATGTAGACATTTACAGGCTCTAATCAAGTCTCCCCTTAACCTTTGCTTTGTTAAAATAAATAGATTGAGCTCCTTGAGTCTATCACTCTAAGGCAAGTATTCTAATCCTTTCATCATTCTCATGTCTCTTCTCTCAATCCTCTCCAATTTATCAACATCCTTCTTGAATTGTGGGCATCAGAACTGATTGCAGTATTCCAGCATGCCAAATACAGAGGTAAAATAACTTCTCTACCCCTATTTGAGATTCCCCTGTTTATGCATCCAAGGATTGCATTAGCCATTTTGGCCACAGCATAACCTTGGGAGCTCACATTCAGCTGATTATCCACCATGACCCCCAAATCTTTTTCAGTCACTGCTTCCCAGGATAGAATCCCTCATCCTGTAAGTATAGCCTACATTCTTTGTTCATAGATGTATATATGTATATTTAGCCATATAAAACACATTATTTTCTTGCACCCAGTCTACCAAACAATCCATTTTGCTTTGAATCAGTGACCTGTCCTCTTCATTGTTTATTACTCCCCCAATTTTTGTGTCATCTGCAAAATTTTATCAATGATGAATTTATGCTTTCTTCCAGGTCATTAATAAAAAGGTTAAATAGTGCAGGGCCAAGAACCAATCCCTGAGTGACCCTATTAGAAACACACCAATTCTATGATGATTCCCGGATTACAATTACATTTTGAGACCTATCAGTTGTTGGGATTCCATCTGAGACCTTTTCCGCACTGCTTATCCAGAACACCTCATCCAGTTCTGGATGACACTTTATCCCGGTCCCTGGAATCCAAAAACTTGGTTTGAATCCAGACTTGTCACTGAAGTTTCTTTACTGGCATACAGCAACACTACACTGAGGTGATCAAGCTCAAATGCAGTAGGGTGGGTATAGGGGGTTTACTACAAATCCAAAAGCACATAAATATAAATCAGTTTATATACATAGACTAACACAGGCACAATACATAAACAAATCCTGAATTGTCCACAAGCTACAAAATATGCTAGTAAACAAAGCTGCAGCAGCAAACTTATCACTTACTTGTCTTACTATTTCTTTATCTACTAACTACATGTTATTTACAAGGCCACCTGTGAATTCTTGCTTTGTCCATTAACTTCTGTTTTCACTCATTGTTCATGCAAAGCCTACATCAGTTAGCCTGCTTTTAGTCTATTTAATGTATGCCATGTTAATTTTTTATCTTTCTAGTTTTTTAATCAAAATAGCATGCTGTACCAAGTGAAAGGCCGTACAGAAATCTATTATATCAACACTATTACCGTTATCAGCCATTAATAAAAGATACCAAGTTACTGCCACTAAGAAGCCTGATATCCACACATGTGGACTCTCCAGCACTCTTTGCAAGGCCATAAGGCTCTACAGTGGGGAGAGGGTTCTGCTGCCACAGGCAACATTTTTAGTCAGTTGTTGGTTGAATTAACACCACTCTCATCTTTGCCATGGGTAGGGAGCAGACCCCATGACAAGGTGGTAGGGAATTTAATTTAAATTTTACAAAACTGCTCTAGACAAAAACCAAAACATTGAAAATAAAGGCCCTGTTCCTACAAACACTTGAGCAGGTATGTTACTCACATGATTGATCCCATGTTTGTAGCATCAGGGGCTAAAATTTTTTAAAGCTTTTCTCTTCATAGCGTAAAATTTTTGTCACTTGAAAACAAAATTGCTTCACTGTTAACAATGAAAAGTTATTAACAAAGTTATTGTGAACTTTTTTATGTGCACAGGCCAACATTTTTAAGTTAGGCTCCCATTTAGGCACCTAAGGGTGGGGTCTTCAAAGTACATAAATGATCTAGCAGCAAACGTCTCATTGTCTTCAAACTGCAAAAGCTGATAGAGGAGTATAGCCTAGTTGAGGCATTTCCACTTTCTCGACTTGTGCAAGGTGAGGTGTTGGTTGCAAATACAGCACAACCGATTTCCCTATCTACTTTGCGTCTGAGTGAGTTGTTCAGGCAGTGAGGATATTAATGAGGCCTGAACTTGTCTTCTTCAGTATAGATAAGCATTTTAAATGAAACTTCTTAATGAAAATAATCTGTAAAATCTGAAATTACCCTAACAATTAGGAAACTAATGAAAGAAACAAGTATAAAGCATCCACTTAAGACTATAAAATATAAAGAAAGAAAAGAACTTACAATACAAATAAAAATTTGATTTAAATTTGAAAAATTTAAATAAAAGCAACTGATTTATTCTAATCAAGACTTTTTATCCTCCCTAATCCATGGTATTTAATTCCTGATCAATCAATCAATCTTGATTTTTAATTAGATATATCTTGAAATTAATTTAGAACATTAGCTTTAATTTGACAGACTTGCAATAAAGAAGAAGTTACTCACCTTGTGCAGTAATGATGGTTCTTCGAGATGTGTGTCCCTGTGCGTGTTCCACTCTAGGTGTCGGTGCGTCCCTGAGCCAGAGATTGGAGATTTCTCGCAGCAATACTTGGTCGGGGGAAGGGTGCACACAGGAGTTGTCTCGTGCAGCCATTGGCACCTCCTGTGGCACGCGCACCCCCGACCGTCCCCTCTGTTCCTTCTCTACCGCAGAGCTCGGCTGTGTGATCTCCGAAGTAGAGGGGAGGAGGGTGGGTAGTGGAGCACCCACAGGGACACACATCTCGAAGAACCATCATTACTGCACAAGGTGAGTAACTTCTTCTTCTTCTTCGAGTGGTGTCCCTGTGGGTGCTCCACTCTAGGTGCTTGTAGAGCAGTACCCCACCAGGGGTGGTAAGGGTTCGGAGTTATGTATAAGTGTGTGATGAGAGCACTGTGAGGCCAATGATAGAGTCTGAGACAAGGCCCTGGGTGATAGCGTAATGCTTTGCAAAAGTGTGCTGCGATGTCCAGGTTGCAGCTCAACAAATATCTATTAAGGGGACATTGTTCAAGAATACAATCGACGTCGCCATGGCTCGCGTTGAGTGGGATCTGATGCCCACGTGGGGTTCTTTGTGATGCAGGCGGTAGCAAGTTTGAACACAGGTAGAGACCCTTTGGAGAGTCTCTGGGTCGATATTGTAGAGCCCTTGGTGCGCTCTGCTGTAGAGATGAGTAGTCTTGGTGACTTGTGAAATGGTTTAGTTCTGTCCAAGTAGAAGGCTACAGCCCATCTGACATCTAGCACGTGCAACGTTGCTTCTCAAGAGTCGTTATGTGGCTTGGGATAGAAGGCAGGTAAGTGTATGGTTTGGTTAATATGAAAATTTGTAGACACTCTGGGCAAGAATTTTGGGTGAGGATGTAACATGATTTTGTCTTTGGTAAATACAGTGTACGGTGGTTCAGCCATCAATGCTCCTATTTCGCTGACACGTCTGGCAGACGTGATTGCCACTAGGAATGCGACCTTCATTGACATATGAAGGAGCGAGCAGGTTGCTAGAGGTTCGAAGGGTGGTCTTGTGAGACATTTGAGCACATGATTGAGATCCCATGGTGGTGCAGGTTGGCGTACTTCTGGGTACATGTTCTGTATACCTGCTAGAAAGCGCCGTGTAATCGGGTGAGCGAATATTGCAGCCCCTTCTATCTGTTCGTGGAGGGCCGTGATGGCAGCCAGGTGTACTTTAATAGAACTTATGGCTAACCCCGTTTCCTTCAGTTCTAGTAGGTAGTCTAGGATCATAGATAGAGGCGCCGTGGTCGCGTCCAGCTGTTTTTGCTGACACCAAAGGGAGAATCTTCTCCACTTGTGGCGGTAAGTATTTCTAGTGGTGAGGCGACGGCTATTTAGTAATACCTGTTTTACTTTCTCCGAACAGTTCAATTCCCCATGTTGGAACCAGAGAGGAGCCACGCTTCGAGATGGAGTTTCGCTGGGTCTGGATGGAGCATCAGGCCCTTGTTCTGGGAAAGGAGGTCCGTCCGGAAAGGCAGCAGTTGTGGGGCACAGACTGCTAGATGTGAGAGGTATGGAAACCAAGTCTGTCTGGGCCACGTGGGGACAATGAGAATGATGTATGCTCTGTCGAGTCGTATCTTGCGGATGACGCGTGGGATCAGTGGTATGGGCGGGAAGGCATACATGAATGACGCGTTCCACGGGATGAGGAAGGCATCCCCTAACGATCCTGGTGCCAGGCCTGCCCTGGAACAAAATAGTGGACATTTGTGATTTGTTGCTGAGGCGAAACGGTCAATTACTGGGTGACCCCATTTTTGGAATATCGTGCCGAGAACACTGTCGTGGATTTCCCACGTGTGTTCCTGTGAGAAGTGCCTGCTGAGGTTGTCGGCTGTAGTGTTTTGGCACCCTTATAGGTATGATGCTGTGATGTTTATATTGTTGCGGATGCAGAAGTTCCATAAATTCATGGCTTCTACGCATAGCGAGTGAGACCTGTCTTCTCCTTGGCGACTGATGTAAAACATGCATGCCACATTGTCGGTGAGACTAGAGATTGAGGTTTCTCGTATGAGTTGGAGGAAGTGTCGGCATGTGTTGTGTACCGCGCGAAGTTCCAGGAGATTGATATGTAGTCGGGTTTCCGTCGCAGACCACTTGCCTTGTATGTTGTGATGACCCAAGTGGGTGCCCCAACCTATCAGGGAGGCATCGTTTGTAATAGTCACTGATGGGGGGTGTTGTTGAAAGGGAATCCCAAAGCATACATCCCCTGGCTGCATCCACCACTGTAGGGAGAGGATAGTGGTAGTGGTAGTGTCATAAACCTGTTGAGAGAGTGTTTGCTGGGTGCATAGACTGTGCTCAACCAGTGCTGCAGACAGCGCATATGGAGTCTGGCATACTTTACTACGAAAGTCGTAGCTGCCATATGTCCCAGAATCTGAAGGCATGTCCTCACTGAAGTTTGTGGGCTGATGGTCACCGTGGAAATAAGATTGGTCAATGTAGTGAATCTGTGGTTTGGCAATATTGCTTTGGCTTGTATGGAGTCTAGGTTGGGTCCGATAAACTCCAATCGCCGGGTTGGTTCCAGTGTGGACTTCTTTTCATTTATCTGTAGACCTAGCTGGTGAAACAGGTCTATTGTGGTCTTCAGCATGCCTGCCGTTTCTTGTCGGTTGGCACCCTTGAGAAGGCAATCGTCCAAATAGGGGAAGATTATGACTCCTTTGCATCGTAAATGTGCTGCTACTACCGCGAGCGTTTTTGAGAATATGCAGGGAGTGGTGGACAGTCCGAAGGGAAGGACCCTGTATTGGTAGTGGTTGGGTCCTACTGTGAACCGCAGGAACCATCTGCGGGCAGGATGTATTGTAATATGGAAGTATGCATCTTGGAGATCAAGGGCTGCAAACCGGTCTCCCACATCTAGCGCTGGGATTATTGTAGCCAGAGTGACCATTTTGAACCTGTGGTTGCGTACGAACCTGTTGAGTTTTCGGAGATCTAAGATTGGTCTCCATCCCCCTCCTTTCTTCTCTGTCAGGAAATATTTGGAATAAAAATCCGTCCTTCGGTATTGATGTGGTACTGGTTCTACAGCACCCAGCAGTAGGAGGTGGTCTACTTCCTGTTGCAGAAGGTGCTCATGAGAGGGGTCCCTGAAGAGGGACGGGGAAGGGGGGGATGGCTGTAAAAGGAATGGTATAGCCAGATTGTATGATCTCCAAAACCCATTGATCTGTGATTATTGCAGCCCAGGCATGGTAAAATGGGCGTAGGCGGTGACCAAAATTGTGGGATGGGGTATCTGTTGGTGCTAGAGGTGTGGGGAGGTCGTGCATACCCTCGACCAAGACTTCAAAATTGTGGCTTAGATGTAGACGGACAGGTGGACAAGGCCTGGTTCTGTGGCGCTCGTCGTCGCTGAGCCTGTTGTTTGGGTCTGTTCTGAGTGAAATATCATGGTTGACTGTTAAACGAGGTGTCTCGTGACCTTTGGTATGGTGTAAAGCGAGGGCGTTTGTCAGACGGTGAGTGTATGCCTAGTGTACGCAGCGTCACTCGGGAGGCCTTCATGGTATGGAAGACATCGTCTGTTTGAGACGAGAATAGTTTATCCCTATCGAAGGGTAGGTCCTCCACTTTTAGTTGTAGTTCTTTTGGAATTCCCGAAGCCTGCAACCATGATGTTCTTCTCATAATCACAGCTGTTGCGGTTGTTCAGGCAGCTGTGTCCACTACATCCATTGAGGCTTGCAGCGCTGTGCGGGCTATTAACTGACCCTTGTTGATAATGGCGCTGAGCTGAGGACATTTATACTCGGGGAGGTCCTCCACAAGCTCTTGTATTTTACTATAGTTAGAGTAGTCGTAATTTGCTAGTAGAGCAGAATAGTTGGCAACTCTAAGCAGAAGGGTGGCTGACGAGTAAGCTTTCCGCCCAAAGAGGTCCAGTCTCTCGTGTTCTTTATCTTGCAGCAAGGAGCGGAAATGAGTCTGTTTACTGCGCTGATTAGCAGCCTCTACTACCAGAGAACAGGCTTGAGGGTGTGAAAACAAAAATTCCGTGCCTTTGGCTGGAACGAAGTATATTCTGTCAGCCCTTTTGTTGGTGGGTGCTGCTGATGCTGGTGTTTGCCATATTACCTCTGCAGGCTCCATTATAGCCTCATCCATGGGGAGGGCAATCTTGGTCGATGATGCTGATTGTAAGATTTTTAACAACTTATGTTGTTTCTCCTGCATCTCATGTAAGGCAATTTATTGGCTGTTTGCTACTCTTTTGAAGAGTTCTTGGAACTGTTTCAGGTCACCTGGTGTCGTAGGGGTAGATGGCGTCACCGCTTCGTCTGATACGGAAGACGAGTGTGGGGCAGGTGGTAAATCATCCAGGTCTGCCTGAGATAGTATCTCTTCCTCTTCTATCTCTGTATCGGGGGGTCAGAGATTTCTCTGTGTGGTAACGATGGGTGTACTCTGGAACCTCTTGTTGCTGGGGAAGGGGGACCAGAATAGGGGTTCTGGTATGTGGGCCAAGGACCCCATTGTGGCCATTGCATGGGGTAAGGTGATAATGGGTAAGGCCAGTGCTGTGCATACCAGGGCTGTGAATCCTCGGAGGGATGAGGCTTAGGCTTCACAGCATTCCATGTAGGTCTCATCTGTGATGAACGTTAAGAGGAGAAGCGGTTGTTCTGCACGTCTCGTTCCTCGCCACTATGCATGGAGAGTGGTGCAGGAGATGAAGGATGGTACCATGCTATGTAGCTCGGGGAGTGTTCAATGCCAAGCAGTGGTGACTGCCGTGCCGAAGAAACTGCTATGTCAGCAGGACACAGGAGTTGCACTGGTCCTGCCTTGGGGTCGACCGCTGGAGTGCTGACCGGTGCTGGATTCAGCTTGTTAGGCGGCAGCAAGTCTTGGGTCGGTGCCGGTGGCAGCAGCATTGATTGCGGTGCCACTGCCTGTGCCGCGCTCTTAACCGGGGTAGTCGGTGCTGTGGAGGAGACTTGATGTCTCAACTCCGGTGCCGTGCGTTGGGACTCAGCAGGGGTCCGCTGAGGGACGGTGCCAGAGGAGCCCGGTGCCTCGTAAGTGCTCACTCTGGATGAGTGGAGCACTGAGGGTAAAGACCTTGCTGGGGAAGCTCTCTTTTTCTGAGAGACCCTTGCTGGAGAGGTTGAGTCTCGCTTCCTGACAGTTTTGGAAGTCGGAGCCTTATCCGAGCTCAGGGATCTCGGTTTATGAGACTCCCCGGAGGACGTCTCTTGCGGAAGTTGGAGGGATTTCTCCAGCAGAAGCATTTTCAAGCAGAGATCCCTGTTACATCTTGCCCTTGTTGTTAAGTTGGTGCAATGTATGCATTTCTGGGAGATACGAGTTTCTCCCAGACAGCAAATGCAGGATGTGTGGCCGTCAGAGACTGGCATCGGTTCACGGCAGCAGTCACACTTTTTAAATCCTGTTGAGCCCGGCATGATTGCAGTTAAGCCCCTCCCCACCTCGAGAGATAAGGGTGAGAGTTAATTGTAATGGTAAACTGTAGAAACTGTTCCCAGATGGGGAGTTAAGCAGAGAAAGTTAAGAGAAACTGCCAGCTAGCCCTGCCCCGTTATACCTGCAGCCAATTCCAGGCCTGTAGGGTGGAGAAAAGGAGAGAGCCTGGCTCGTTTGGGGGCTGACTGGTGGAGCTAGGGCAGGAGCTAGCCTCCTCCCTATGTGAGGGGAAGGATCACTCAGCTGCCCACCAAGGCAGCCACCTGGGAGGAAGCACTGTCACCCTAGCCATGGGAGACTGGAGGAGACCTAGGAGCCTTCAGCTCTGGAGACAATTGAGTGGGCAAAGCCCTGGGACGTTGTAGGGCTCAGCCTGACCAACTTGCAGCTGCCCTGCCTGAAGGAGACTGAGACCGTGACAAGGTGTTGCTCACAACCGGTGAGAGGACCCTAAGGGAAGCAGGCCGCCCAACTAATTGGACTAGAGTGGCCACGCCCCAAATTTGTCCAAATTTGCTGCCCTGCGCTACTTCCTACCAGTGTCTGTTCATTTTGGGGCGTGGCCACTCTAGTCCAATTAGTTGGGCGGCCTGCTTCCCTTAGGGTCCTCTCACCGGTTGTGAGCAACACCTTGTCACGGTCTCAGTCTCCTTCAGGCAGGGCAGCTGCAAGTTGGTCAGGCTGAGCCCTACAACGTCCCAGGGCTTTGCCCACTCAATTGTCTCCAGAGCTGAAGGCTCCTAGGTCTCCTCCAGTCTCCCATGGCTAGAGTGACAGTGCTTCCTCCCAGGTGGCTGCCTTGGTGGGCAGCTGAGTGATCCTTCCCCTCACATAGGGAGGAGGCTAGCTCCTGCCCTAGCTCCACCAGTCAGCCCCCAAACGAGCCAGGCTCTCTCCTTTTCTCCACCATACAGGCCTGGAATTGGCTGCAGGTATAATGGGGCAGGGCTAACTGGCAGTTTCTCTGCTTCATTGTAGACTCATTTTTAATTTTAAATACTAAATAACTTAATGGATTTACTTGTAAATGCCCAGAAAATAAAACCTGTCCTTAAAGAGCAAGTGCTATAATTCTGAGGAGAATATGCTGTATTCTTCGTATGTAACAAAGTAGTTGAATCCCTGCTGTAGGACTAAAATTCAACTCAATCTTAACTGTGAAACTGCAATGGTATTTTCATAATAGGTAAATTAAAGGTATTAAAATGTATACCTTATTCCTACACCAGAAGTATATTAATGCTGTTGAGCAATCCAGTAATAATGTGCGTGTCAGGAAGAGAAACAGAGAATTTGGACCAGCATGATTAAAAAACCGGTATTCTGTAAAAGGACTTCTTTAGCAAGGAACCACATTAACATCTTTAGAGTCACTGACATCAAGATATAAGGTAGAAAAAATACTAGTTTGATTTAGCCAGGCTTAGATCTGAAGACTTGTGTGTTTAGTTAGAGGAGGGTGTAAGGAAATGTACAACATAGTGGGTCTCTGTAAACACTTAGAACCTGATTTTACAGCCAATCATACCATCACTAGTTAAGGTATTCTGAACAATTATAATAGGCAACCTGCTCAGAGGGTGTTCTGTTTTTCAAACTTAATAATGCCTCTGCAGAAACAGTCTTCAAGTCAAAAGTTCTGAGATGTGTGTGTATTTGGGGAGGATTATGCATGTATTTAAGCTATGCAGACTTCACTGAATGCTACTGCAGCAGCATGTTGCAAGTCAAAACCTCGGATTTGAGCTTAGCTATTTTGATCAGCTCATGCTTATTCTTGCAGCTAAGAAAAAAGGTATTTTAAATCTACAACGGAATTTCTGAAGCACAGTATAATTTTGTATGATCACAAGCTGCTGTAAATTATTCTCAGTCGCATGGAAAACAGTCTTCCATCCACACCATTACAATTTAGCTCCCTGAATGAAGGAAACAGGAAGTGCATCTTTGTTTATGGAAGAGCCAGACCTGACATCCCTGATATCTCAGCACATTAGATAGCCTTTAGCTGCAGTTTAAAAGCATTAGAAAAGGCAGTTCAGCCAGAAGAGAATAAAAGAGCAGCTGAGTCAGTCTCATAACTCACATTTGGGAAAAACCCAGGAATTCAGAGGAAATTCCCTCTAGCTAAATAGCCAAATTCCATCTCTGCTCTTGGTGGCTTCCATTTCATAAATGAGCTTCTCACACATACACAGAGAGACACATTAACAGCAGCCACATACACGCACACAGCCTACTGAAGCCAAACATCTGAGGGTTTGGCATGACAACAGCACTCAAAAGTAATGATCTGTTCTGAATGGACAGCTCAGTCAGGTAAATGCAGTCTGTGACCTTAACGAATGCTCTGCCTTTGTGGCTTTGGCTCCACTGCATAGTAAGCCTGTGTCTGTGGGACCCAGGCTTCCAGATTCGGTGTTTTCAAGCCCGTACTTAAGCATCCACACTGCACTGTAAGCAGGGGCCACCCAACACAGCTGACATCTCCATACTGCATGATGCAGACTCAAGTCAGACCTTCTGCTTCAAGTTCTGGTGCCATACCCTAACTTATCCCAGGGTTCCTTCCTAGCACCCTCGCCAGCTATCGCCACTCTAGGGCTTGGTTCATAGTGGACTGTGGGACACCTTGTGTGTCCATACTCCATGATTTGACAGGAAGGGATTTGAGCCCACTGACACATCCAGCTGAGCCATTTTCAGATATGCATGCTCCCAGCAGCAAGAGTCATCAACATGGATTCCGACCTGGTGGAAGAATTTCTCCAGCTCACTGGGTCACTCCTATTTCAGGAATCAGGCAGAGCATCTGTGAGACATTGGCAAACCTTTTGGCAGAGATTTTTGAGTTGATGCAATTTTAGACTTGGTTTTGGTAAGGCCATCATAGAAGGGTTGGTCGTAGGAATTACTTTGGATTGAGTAATCGCAAGTTGATTCAGTTTAAATTAAATGGAAGGATAATCAAAACCAGGTAATCAACTAGGCTTTTTAAGTTCAAAAGGGAAGACTTTGGGAAGTAAAGGGAATTAGTTAAAGTCAACTGGACTGAAAAGCTTAAGGATTTAAATGGGGAGAAGGTTTGGAATTTCTTCAAATCAACTATCCAAAACAATCCAAAATAGGAATACCAAGTAAAAGAGGGGAAAAAAAACACGGTGTAGAGAAATGCTCCAAACCCAGATGGATGAAGAACCATCTCAAAAAGCTTATTAGAAGTAAGCAGAGAGCCTATTCAGAATGGAAAAAGTGGTTGATCAGCAAAGAAAGCTACATCATGGAGGTTAGAAAATGCAGGAATAAAGTGAGAACTGCTAAAAGTCAAGCTGAATCAGCACTTTCCA
The DNA here is from genome assembly GCF_028017835.1 of Emys orbicularis. Classification (NCBI taxonomy): domain Eukaryota; kingdom Metazoa; phylum Chordata; order Testudines; family Emydidae; genus Emys; species Emys orbicularis. Next base: position 55,644,826 of record NC_088691.1, read on the forward strand.
AGGACATTAAAATAAATAAGAAGGTTTTTTAGTTATATAGATAAAAAGAGAATAAGGATGGATGAAATTTGGCTGCTATGCAGTATGGATAGGAAGGAGATGAAAGTCTAATATAGGTATGGCCCCAAAACTCAATGATACTTTGCCTCAGTTTTCAATAAGGATAATAATAATAAGGAACATGTAGAGCTTAATGTGTACTCACTGGGGGGACTAAACTTCCATCCCAGAATACTGAAAGAACTGGCACTTGAGATTGCTAGTCTAGTTAGTAGCCAGGATTTTTAATACATCTATCTATTTGGGGTTAGTAACATGTAACTGGAGAATAGCTAATGTCCTACCTATATATAAGAGGGGGGGAAAGTGATCTGGGCAATTACAGACCTGTTAGTCTGACCTCAGTAGTATGACAAGGTTTCAGAACAAATTGTGAAACAAAGAATAACTAAATTCACAGAGCTAAAGGGGCTGGAATGCAACATGGATTTACCAAAGGTAGATCATGCCAGACTAACCTGATTTCTTTCTTTGAGAAAATAACTGATTTTTTAGATAAGTGAAGTGCAGTAGCGCTAATATTCTTGGACTTCAGTAAAGCATTTTCCACGGAACCACATGGGACATTATTAGTTTGGAGTGTGGGAGGGGGTTCAGGGCTGGGGCAGAGGGTTGGAGTGCAGGGGTGTGAGGGCTCTGGCTGGGGGTGCGGGCTCTGGGGTGGGGCCGAGGATGAGGGGCTCAGGGCTGGGGCAGAGAGTTGGGGGGAGGGCTCTGGCTGGGGGTGCAGGCTCTGGGATTGGGATGAGGGATTTGGGGTGCAGGAGGGTGCTCCGGGGCTACAGCAGGGAGAGAGGATTCCCCTCAGCTCTCTCTCCCTGCACCAGCACCTGGGCTGCGGGGGAGAGGCGCCTCTCCCCACCGTGGCAGCTTCAGGGCTGGGGCCGCAGGATAGGCACCCCTCCCCCGGCCCACACAGGTCCAGCCAGGGCTGGGTTTAGGGAGGGGCATCCTGCGACAGGTCCAGACCGAGCCGCCCGGGTTTGGGCCGGGCTGCCCCAGATGTGGCTGGGTCTGGGCCATGCCACCCTGTCCTAAGCCAGGTCCGGGCCACAGGGCCACCCTTGCCATGGCAGACTGGGAGCTGGGCTAGGTTGGGGCCAGGGGAGGTGCGCGCGCGCACACACACACACACACACACACCCCGTCAGGTCCCTGGGCAGGTTCCCTGAGCACCTGCGCGGCACAGCCACGCAGCTTACAGGGAACTTAGGTTCCTGGAGGTTTGTGATCAGCTTGCCCCTAACCCTTCCGCACCAGGACACATGCATGAGGGACAACGTGCCATACCAGTTATGGAAACAACATGCCATGCCGGTCTGGAAGCTGGCTGCCCCACACTGCTACAGGTTCGCTGCTAACCAGTTTGGAGTTGACAAGTCGACTCGGGAGGTAGTTGTGGTGGAGGTTTGTGAGGCAATCAGGATTCTGATATAGCCAAAGGTGGTAGGCATAAGTGTTCCTGAAATTACTGCTGACTTTGAGAGAATGGGCTTTCCAGACTGCTCAGGAGCCACTGATGGGACTCATATGCCTATAGTTTGCTCTCCACAAGGAGCACATGAGAATATAAACCACAAATGGTACTACTCCATTGTTATGCAGGCCCTCGTCAACTACTGCGGCAGATTCATGGACACTAATCTGGGATCACTGGCAAGGGGCATGATGCCAGGGTTTTCCAGAGATCAGGACTTTACCTTTGTGGACAAGCTGGGACACTATTCCCACCAAATAACAGTTATAAATGGAATCACTGTCCCCAATGTTATTCTAGGGGACCCTGCATACCCTATTTTTCCATGACTTATGAAACCCTATCCTGTTTGCAGAAGCCCTGGTAAAAGAAGTTTCATTCTACACACTCAGTAGTTATATGATGGTGGTTGAATATGCATTTGGAAGATTGAAATATCATTGGCGCTGCCTTCAGAACTTTTTGGATGCCATTGTGCAACGTCTGCAACGTTGTGGCCTTTTGTGCTGTGCACAGTGTCTATGGGGACAAGGGAAAACCTTTTCACCAAGAGTGGACTCGTATACACAGCCGGAAAGTGCATCTGTTACCAGGGCTGGATTCACATGCATAGTGGAAATCAGGGATGCTTCATGCACCCACATAATAGGTTTACATGGTCCTATGCACTGGGGGAGGCGGGGGGCCTGAAATGGTATTTGTAATTGTTCTGATTTGGGGTGTGTTTTGTAAACACTTTACTGTACCACTACACACAGTGTATTGCTCACTGTGCTGAAATGTATGGACATTTTTTATGCTTATGGATTAATATGACATTGCATTTAAAAAAAAATCTTTAGTGAGGCCAGCTATGTACTTGAACCCACAGCTTATAGGGTACTGTGATGAAGTTCTACTTCATTACATATAATAAAATTTGCTAAAGAAGCCATGTGTGCAAATTTAATATTTATTTTAAACATGAAATACCAGTGTAAAACCCAGACATGCAGACCAGCTGCCATCCAAACATACAACACAATATCCAAACAGTGCAAAAACAGTGAACAGTGCATGTTTCCAAATAAGACTGACAGCTGTTTCTGGGTGCCCCTGTTCCTCTGTTCTCCTTGACCTTTCTAGTGTATTTTGTACTTGCAGCCTGCAACTGGACTGGAGCGGAGGAAAGCACAGTGTACATTTGAACATTCCCTTTAATAGTATTCATGGCTGTGACACGGTCCAGCCAACCCCTGAACTGTCCAAAGGATGTACAGTCTGCAAGACATAACAACGTGGAGGGGACTCAGGACATAGGGATGGAGCAGGAAGTGAATGTGGGAGTGGAGCGGATGCTGCAACCTGCAGTCTGGTGGCCACAACCATAAGTAAATGCTCAAACAGCTCCTTCTGCTGAGGTCTCTCTTCCTTCCTCAACCTGAGGTCATGCTCCAAGAACTGTGCCACCAATCGCTTCTTGTGCTATGCACCCTCTCTCTCTTTCCACCTTTCTTGCATCCTCCTCTTTCTGGTACTCAATCTGGTCCTTCTGGTACACAGTCTGCTGACCGGTTTTATCGAGAATCTCTCCCATCAATACATCTTGGACTCTTTCTCCCTGCACGTAGTTGGAGGCGTCTACTCCCCCAGGCTCCTGGTGCCGTGCGTTTGCCCTACAGAAGTGAAATGGCCTTGAAAGGAAAATGGAAGAACACATTATCATCTGACCATGATAAAAAATTACATTTCTACTCTTTCAAGGGAGCTGCTTTACTTCAAGGTCAAAAGACCTTTATTTTATTCACACAATGGGCTTTATTTTATTCACACAAAATAGCGGCTACTCCAGATGGAGCAGCACCAGAAGCCATCGCACACCAGGGTAAGATACACATACAAAATTCAATTACAATGATTTATAAATCCTCACTACTTTTCCCAGGGGAAGAGGATGTTGTCACTAGCTATGGATTTTACAATCCCTTCCGGCAGGGCAAGCTCTGGAGGACATTGATATTCTCGAGGTCCCTGGATGGAAGTATGAATTTCTGTTCCAGGCCAGTGGAGGACAGCCATTTGTGGGCTAAGGAGATTTTAAAGCACCTGGTGACTGATTAGCAGGCATCCAAATGGAGGGGGACTTATGAACTACAGAGGTGGCCCTAGTAAGTATGCTCTGCTCCAGAAGGTAACCAATGGTCTAGAGTTCCTAACTCCATGAGAGATTCACTTTCTTCAACAGGCAGCAATGGGTGAAAATCCACTCTAAAAATCAACAAGATGCTGATGTAGCATAAAGGTGTAGTACAACCTCCTTGTAAGCACCCTGCATTCATGTACAGACCTGACTGACTGCCAGCCATGGGGCTCCTAACACAGACATGCAGCCACCCTCTACTGTAATTTGGATTTAGCTAGCTATGGACCAAATACAGATTCCGGTTTCATTTGGACTCATTACAGCCAACTTTTTTTTGACTCAGTTAACTGGCGGTCTGAAACAGTGCAGGTACAGCCGATTTACAAGGTGCTGCTGTATTAGCAGGGAGGTGTATGTGAGGCTCCTCATTGTAGTGCCCCAAGCCATATTTCTAACAATCAGTGAGTAACTAGTAAAAATATCATAACACCTTAACTGTTTTTTCTCAGCTCCCAGTATCCATTCTGAATCCCACGTGGTGGCTGGGGAGGGAGGAGGGCACTACAGAAATGGTGTAGGTTCCACCCTGAACAGAAGCACACTATAAACCTGGCTTGTATTAATAACTCAATATGGCTATAAGCCAGAAATCCCTCCCATCCATATGTTAACAACAAAAATGGCATCAGAAACTTACCAGCCTCTTCTGCTGGTTCCACTGCAGGCTGTCCCCCAGGACCACTCTGCTCCTCTGAATACAAACCCAGGGTGTGCTGCAGCCACCTCAGCATCTGGACCACTTCTTGTCCAACATCCCTCGGTGCCTGTCACTGGGGGGTTAGAAGAGTCACATCCCTGCTTAGCAGATTGTTGTGCACACAGTGGGCCAAGTGCTTGCAGAAGTTCCCAGGAGCCAGTCGAATTCCGTGTAAAAGTGGCAGGAAGATGGGGAGTTTCCAGAGGTGCTGTTAGCATCCTTGACTTTGCAGCAGTCGGTCTTGAGCGGATTGATTCGCTCTCTCCATTGATAGCTTGTCAAAACACTTCCCAAAGCCATGAGCCACTCAAATGTAGCTTTGCAGACAATCATTTCTTGTGCTCTTTCTTGCTAAAGCTGAACCTCTTGCTCGCCTCACACCAGAGGTTAATCAGAATCCGGTTGTTCCTCTGACCAGCTAGAAGCACACTTGATCGAGGACTTCTTGTTAGTGCTGGGATGACCTTACCCCTTACGTGTGTGAGCCAACTGTGTTTCCAGTTGAGCAGTACAAGTGGAAGTGAAGGGTTAAATGCCAAGCAGGGGTATTTGAACCAGGAGGTTTGCTTCCAGTTCCTGGGCACTGAGTGGGCCTGATACAGCTCCCACTGTACTTAATGGGACTCTTTCCATTGACTTTAATGGGAGTTAGATTGGGTCCTAAATCAACTGCTAATGCAAGCATCTTTTACAGGGAGTGGTTTGTGAAATACAAAGTAGAACTACACTACACTACACATATATATGCTTCCCCGTCACGTTCTGGGTATTTTTGAATCTGTTAAAATTTTACTCTCCCTCCCCCCACCCTACGGGCTTTGCATTCCCATTGCCCTAGAACTGCATAGCTCAATGCTATAGGAAACAAATGATGTCACAATGGTTTTTACACTCACTATAGTCCTAAAATACAACCACAGAAATATCATCTTCTAAAATATATCTTTGGGGGAAGGGGTCATTTTTGATGACAGAAGAATGTTTGTTTCGGTTTCATACCACTTACTGCTTTTGGAAGCTGGGTTAGGACTGACCATTAGTCTCTCTCTCTCCCTTTTCTACTCATCTTTTTTCAGCTGTCTCCATAGTATGAAAAACCCTTTAACTCCCTAGCATTGACTTGGATATGCTGCTGGCTCTACTACTTTCCCCCTTCCTCTCCCACCAGGGGCGGCTCCAGGCACCAGTGCAGCAAGCGCGTGCCTGGGGCAGCAAGCTGTGGGGGGGCGGCGTGCAGTCAGGCTGCCTTCGGCTGCATGCCTGCGCGGGAGGTCCGCCGGTCCCGCGGCTTCGGTGGCAATTCGACGGGACCAGCAGATCACCTGCAGAAACGCTGCTGAATTTGCGTGACCAGCGGACCGCCCGCAGGCATGCCGCCAAAGGCCGCCTGACTGCTGTGCTTCGGGCAGCAAAAAACATAGAGCCGCCGCTGTCTCCCACCCTACAGAAATCTGCCCTTTTCCCCTCAGAGCCTGATTTAAGACCTATAGTACTGAATGCACAAAAGTTATTGCATTGTTTAAATGGAAATAGTTTACAACCACGAAAGCCAGAAAACATTCACAGACACTAGTACATCAATGTTAACTGTCCCGTGGTGGTGCTGTTGCATTATGACGTGTGATCATGTAATGAGACTCCAGCACTAGCCAATGGGATATACTTTTTAGCAGTTTCCCTGCCTGTAATAACTGTGATAAACAACTGTGTCTTCCTCACAGGGGTATTGTAAGGATTAATTCATGTCTGTCAGGGCTTTGAAGATGGACAACACTATACAATGCTATTATTTTCAGGAACCCCAATGAATGAATCAAGGAATCAGAATTCAGTTTGATCTCTTTTGACCCACTTGATATGATTTTATATTTTAATTTCCATGGAAGAGAAGTCTAGACAGTCACAAGCCTGCCACATCCCTTTGGGTGCAGTTATTTTCTACATGCTTTGAAAGACAGAACTGTGCATGGATCCCCTCCTTCCCAACACACCCTTTCTTGCTTTAATTAATACATGATATAAGAGCTACTCTTTGGGAGTATATATTTACTATATAGTTTCACTGGGGGAAAAGAGAAATGAGACATTTAATTGAAATGTTGTCTAATAAGAACCAAACTTTTAAAGAGGCCTCCAACTATTAGTACAGGGGAAAAACCCCAGTTCACAGGGACCCAATCATCCTGGTGTGCACATAACTTTCACTGAGTTCAGTGGGAGCTGCAAAGGTGAATCTCCAGGAAAATCAGGCCACAGGTATATATGGCAGCTGCGCATGCAAATTTGAGTAATTACATGTCTGCTTTTTGGATGTATGCAAATGTGGGTTTTTACAGGTGCAAATTTGTGACACTTAAAACTGTAGACCCCAATGTAGAGTCTCTCTTGAAAATCTGGCCAGAGTGTTTTACTGATCTTGCAATAATCCATCATTGATTCATTAAGAGGCATACGTTAATGAAAGCAGGGACTTAAAACAAAACATCTTTTTCAGGTTCCTATCAGAGGCCTGCACTGGGAATCAGGAGACCTGGTTTATAAATGCCTGGTTCAGCCACTGAACTGCTGTGACACCTTGAGCAAGTCATTTCACTACAGTTTCTCTACCTTTCTCCTATGTAACTTGCTTTGAGATCTGTCAATAAAGAGCACTATAAGAGGTGCATTTATTATAAACAATTAACTTCCAGAGAATCAGAAAGGGCCAGAGACTCATCTCTACTTTCTCAGAGCTCATGCATTAAGTATATATTTTCTCTTGTGGAATATTAAGTCAGTCTATGTATAAGCAGGGTCCAAATGAGCTCTCCTCTGACATCTAGTGATGAGCCGGGGGAGGAGGGGAAGGAGGGGAGAGGAGAAGACTTCAGGAGCAGAATGTGTTTGCACAAACATGCCCACTCTGGTTAGGTGCACAGCAGATGAAGCTGCTTTGCCCAAATGATCAAGTTTGGCTGGTTTGGGGTTACAAATCACTCTAGTATTGAACGCAGGGGTAATGAAACATTATTATCCCAATTTTACAAGTAAAGGGCAGCAGAACTGTGCTTAGCATGCTCTGATTGAGAGGGTCACCCAAAGCTGAACCTCATTTGCTAAGCAGGAGGTAGGGATGTCAAATGCCAGTGAAGATGAGAGTGCTTGGTGACAGATATACCTATGTGATGATGTGGACAAGGGGTCGGCAACCTTTCAGAAGTGGTGTGCTGAGTCTTCATTTATTCACTCTGATTTAAGGTTTTGTGTGCCAGTAATACATTTTAACGTTTTTAGAAGGTCTCTTTCTATAAGTCTATAATATATAACTAAACTATTGTTGTATGTAAAGTAAATAAGGTTTTTTAAATGTTTAAGAAGCTTAATTTAAAATTAAATTAAAATGCAGAGCCCCCCGGACCAGTGGCCAGGACCCAGGCAGTGTGAGTGCCAATGAAAATCAGCTCGCGTGCCGCCTTCAGAACACGTGCCATAGGTTGCCTACCCCTGATGTAGACTCTGCTTAAAGAGTCCCAAACACCATTTGACCTGCCCCTCTCCAGCATTTAAAGGAGAGCTGATTAGCCTCAGTTGAGAGCCCTTCTGTTTGGTAATTCCTGGAGCTGACATCACTACTGAGCAGGTCTAGGGCCTAAGCTTACACCTTTTTGTGCAGACAGTGTTGCAGTGAAAGCCAGCACAGAAACTGCACTTTCAGTGAGGTTCCCCATGACCTGCTGAAATCACTGAGAGCTGATATCACTAAGAGCTGCGTTAAGTGGCAGAACCTCAGAACTTGACATCGCAGAGGGGCAGCAGAGGCTGTGAGCCAGTTGCAGAGGTGGCAGCAGAGGCATTTCTTTCCACCCCCGGTTGGAAGCTAAACACTGTGAATGCACCTCTGAACTCTGGGTCTTTGCTAACCAAGGACAGCCAACTGCAAGTAGGGTGCAGTAGAGGGAGAGGGGAGCTATGTCGGCTGCCCTTTACTCGTACAATAAGGATAACATTTCATTACCCCTTGTAACGGGGTGGTCACCCCGCTCCGGCCCTGAAGGGGTTAAAGCAGCCCTGGAGAGGGTTGCAGCTGGGAAAAGGTAGGCTGATGGGGAAAGCAGCCACAGCTGTGGCTAACTTAATCAGGGCCCAGCTGGCCCTTATAAGCAGGCTGTGGGCCAGAAGCTAACACAGACTCTCTCTCTAGCTTCTCAGAGAGAAGGACCTGGCTGCCTGAGAGCTGAGAAGGGTACCTGAGATGGAGCTGTGCTGGGGAAGGGAGCTGGGGAGCTCCAGCCAGGAAAAATCCCAAACTGCAGGCCTTGCCAAAAAGGCCAAATAGGTACTGGGGCTGCAGAGGGGCAGCCCAGAGATAGGCAAAGGCAGCAGGTCCTAACCCCCTTGCCGATGATGAGTGGTTTACAGACTGCAGTCTGCGCCAGGGAGCGGGGGCTAGATGATGACTGGCAGTAGACACTGAGGCAAGATGGGTTTAGAGGGTTGGGGGTTCCCCTGGGAGGGGAGACCCTGAGCGAGGGGGTACTGTGGTGGGCAGAACCCCTGGCAAAGGGCACCGGGGTCTGGGAGGGACACGGGGCCAGCAGCAAGCGAGACACCGGCCTGCAGAGGGCGCTCCGGGCTGGAAAGAGCTAATTCCTGAGACAGCCAGCAGGAGGCACCACACCGGTGAGTCTTCACCCCGCCACACCCCTGCTTTCAAATATTAGTGATTTGTAACCTCAAACCAGCCAAAATTGATCATTTTGACAATGCAGCTCTACCTGCTGCACACCTGGGCAGAGTAGGAGGGTCTATGCAAATATGGTCCGCTGCTGAAGTCTTCCCCCCCGCCCCCATCACTGGATGTCAGCAGAGAGCTCACTCAGACCCCACTTACATATGCAGCTTTTATACATGCCATTGTAAAATATCTATTTGGTATCTTGATTTAAAGTGAAATTCCACTTTAAAATGATGAAAAAAAAATCTACTCCTGTTCGACTCTGCATAGCCACGTAGAGAATTCTTTACAAAGTTCCAGTTAGTTACAACTGTGAAAACCCACTGACAGCAACAAAGAGCACGAATGTCACTAAGGCTTTGTCTACAGTGCCTGGGAGTGTGCCTCTCAGCCTGGGTAGACAGATGCGCTAGCTCTGCTTAAGCTAGCACGCTAAAAATAGTGTGGCTGCAGCTGTACAGGCAGAAGGTTGAGCTAGCCCCTGGAGTGCATGCCCTGGGGGTTGGGCAGGTTTGTACTCAGATAGCTAGCCTGAGCCGCTGCCTGTGCTGCCAAGGCTACACTACTATTTTTAGCACACTAGCTTAAGCAGAGCTAGCATGTGTTTGTCTACCTACACTGTGAAGCATGCTCCCAGCTGCAGTGTAGACACAAGCATTTACCATGTTCTACAAGATCTTTATTACAGGAGATGATGTGAGAAATGGAAAGAACCCAGCTTGACTACGATCCCAAGAGGAGTTTGTATGGCTGACAATAAACCCATCTTTTCACTTATACAGTGCTTGTACTTCAAGAATTTCTTTTACATTGTAAGCTTCCACCATTTCAAAGCGTTCCATATGCCTAAGAAGAGAATACCCCCAGAACTTGTGAGCTCTCTCCAAACTGAACAATCCCTTGAGGTCTGATCACTGTGAATTTAGCACATTTGCTTTGGAAATCACTGAGATGCAAACATGGAATGCCACAATCTATTTTCACATTGTTACTATCTAGAATAGAACCACACTTTAAACAGTTTGGTGTAACCAATGAAATCTACTTTATCTATACAGTAATTTACAAATAAATAATTCCTAAATTTTCCAGGCCACTGGAGACAAACATAGTACCATCCACTTGCCAACTCATTTAAATAGAGGACAAAAATAGAAAAGTAAGACGCATGAATTTGAGAAAAAAAGAAAAACACAAATTCTGAAAACAGTTTTCAGCTGTAGGCGTGGTTGCCTAAATTTTAAGAGTGCCTCACACCCATTTGATGCTATAAATAACAAAAATAACAGGAGTACTTGTGGCACCTTAGAGACTAACAAATTTATTAGAGCATAAGCTTTCGTGGGCTACAACCCACTTCTTCGGATGCATATAGAGTGAACCATATATTGAGGAGATATATATACACACACATACAGAGAGCATGAACAGGTGGGAGTTGTCTTACCAACTCTGAGAGGCCAATTAAGTAAGAGAAAAAAAAAAAACTTTTGAAGTGATAATCAAGATGGTTCAGTACAGACAGTTTGATAAGAAGCAAGTGTGAAAATACTTACAAGGGGAGATAGATTCAATGTTTGTAATGGCTCAGCCATTCCCAATCCCTATTTAGCCCTGAGTTGATTGTGTCTAGTTTGCATATCAATTCCAGCTCAGCAGTCTCTCCTTGGAGTCTGTTTTTGAAGATTTTCTGTTTTAAGATAGCCACCCGCAGGTCTGTCAAAGAATGGCCAGACAGGTTAAAGTGTTCTCCCACTGGTTTTTGAGTATTATGATTCCTGATGTCAGATTTGTGTCCATTAATTCTTTTGCGTAGAGACTGTCCGGTTTGGCCAATGTACATGGCAGAGGGGCATTGCTGGCACATGATGGCATATATCACATTGGTAGATGTGCAGGTGAACGAGCCACTGATGGTATAGCTGATGTGATTAGGCCCTATGGTTCACTCTATATGCATCCGAAGAAGTGGGTTGTAGCCCACGAAAGCTTATGCTCTAATAAATTTGTTAGTCTCTAAGGTGCCACAAGTACTCCTGTTATTTTTGCGGATACAGACTAACACGGCTGCTACTCTGAAACCTATAAATAACAATTTCATAATTCTAGTAATTAAATTGAAAATTAATCAGAACAGTGACGAGTTGAAGTACAGTAGGCCAGTATGGGACAAAGGGAAATCTAAACCAAAGATTATCCCAGATCAGGCCTCTTATCTGATCTAACCTATGAAGTTCAACATGGAATATAAAATGAACCATCGGAAGTGAGATGAACAACCCCCCCAAATTAAGTCCAAACAGTCAAGAACTAAAAAAGCCTACTGACTCTCAAATTGGACTCTATTGTCCACTGATATTTTGAAAAGCCAGATACATACAGATCCAATAGGATCTCCCAGCTCTCTCTGAAAGTTTCCTAGATTATCAACAAAGCTACCATGAAAACAAAGATTAGCATAATTCCCTAACTTTTCAACAACTGCAACCTGACTGTCAGTGTAGGACATCCCAGGCTGGGTGTGTGTAGTGAATTTAGAGAGAACGTGTTTGCAAAATGTAGCTGACAACACACTTACTTATTTTACTCTTTTTTTTTTTTTAAATGTTCACCACATAGTCAGATGTTCTCATTTTGATCTGCCATTTCAGGAAAATAATAAAACACTTCCCTTCAGCTTTCCCCTGATGCCATAAGGACCAATCACAACCAAAATTAGCTTGCCTAAAAGGTATGGCTCTGACACTGCCTTCTTCAAACTAAAAATTCAGGTATTCACCTTACCCATCTCATATGCATCCGAAGAAGTGGGTTGTAGCCCACGAAAGCTTATGCTCTAATAAATTTGTTAGTCTCTAAGGTGCCACAAGTACTCCTGTTATTTTCACCTTACCCACTGATTTAAAAATCACAAGCCAGACTGTTGCTTTCCTTACTCACAGTATGACTTCCCATTGACTTCAGTGGGATTATTCATAATATGAAGCCCTATTCAACATGAGCAAGAGTATCAGTCTAGCCCTCCGTGATTAGCACCATTGACTGCAATGGGACTACTCCCAAACGAGGTTCTACGCAATGTAAGAATGAAAGAATCTGGCCATAAGTATGTCCAGAACAAGAAACAAACAGCTAAAAGCTTCTATTTAAAAGGACAAAATTATAGCCAAAATATTCACCATGTTACACAGGCTACCTCATCCTCTCAAAAATAGATCTTAAATGATCCATTTCTATAACAACAACATGACAGCAAAACTGCTGAATAGCCAGCAGAGAGGAAAGATTACACTTGCCCAGCAGGTAAAAAGGCAGCTTTGCTTTTCCTATTCTGCCTCCGGTAATTCTTCTGTTGTTCCTTGAATACCCCAATATCTGTCTTTTCATACGGCCACTCCTCACTGACATTCATTCCCTCCCCCTTTAAAAGGCAGGCACAGGAAGCACTAAGGAATAACATACAAGATTGTAAATGAAAAATGTCCATATCTACCATGCAGACAAGCAAAAGGAAAACCAGCTGTCGACTTCAGACACACTCTTGGCTAAATTATGGTTTCAGATTTCTCTCCCCGCTTCTCCCTCAGCATCATTTTTTCAGTCTCTCCACATCACAAATGCACCATCCATCTGCCCCGCTCAAATAAATGATGAGAAGGTAACACTGGCATTACACCACCCCCAGACACCCCCCACAAGCATTTGGTGAAATACTCACAAGGATGGAGAATTCCTACACATGATGGTCCATTTTCTCGGTTTAAAAAGATGGAAGGTAAAAAAAAGCTTAGCAAAATAAAAGGAAATTCCACCCACACAATCCTGCAGCCACTGCAAAAGGAGCACAGAAGCTTGCTGACGTCACAGATTCATGAATGGATGTAAATTGGGATGTGTTAGGATTCAGCACAGAGCTTTCTGTGGTGTGTGCTCTGAAAGGGAAATGGGGGAAGTCAGAGAAGGACAGCCAATCAGCTTCAGACAGCTATGGCCTGCCTTCTTTTAGAAGAATCTGGTCACAGAATAAACAGAGCCCACCAATCAGACCTCGGTAACAGAGCCTCTCAGGGTTATGACACACAGCCTACCAGCTGGGAGGGACACGCGTGTGTGTGTGTGTGTGTAAGGATGATAATGAAAACATCATTGTTAATGACTGAGATACACAGAGGAATTTGATAAAATACATCATTGCCGCCATTCTGCTGAAAGGAACAGAAGCTATAATTCCATTTAGTGATTTCTCGTATGAGTTTCTGTCCAGCCATATTCCCTGTATGATAAAAGCATATCCAAATAACCACCATCTGTTACACAAACAAAATGTATTTGGTAAGCAGAAAAAGGACTTACTTCTGTCCATTTTCTTTCAGAATTACAGTTCCTGGGTATTATAAGTTAATAATAACCAAAATATAAGCATATATTGGAAGGCACCTGCAAGCAGAATACAGTGGGGTTTTGTGTCAGATCAATAATGCAAAAGCACTAATACAACAAAAAGAAAACCACTCCCCACAAATCTATTTTACAGCAATACAAAAGGATTGACTGAAATCTGTAATATCAGGATATTCAGAGACTGAAAATCTAAGTGAGCAGGATTCTAAATTTGCAGTCACATCCTGAACTCTAGGCACAATGGACACTCCATCTACACATCACAGCAAATTAGCCAAGCACCTGTGCCAAAGGCACACCCATTTCTGAACACCAGGGCAAAACCCTCTCCCTCCTGGACTCCCAATTAGATCGCCATAGCAGTTGCTGTTTGCATTAATTTTACAGAGAGAATAATTTCCATCTTGAATTTACACTATTGGCAAAAAACACCAAACAAAAACCACCCTGACCTGGAGTTAAGGCGCACAGGCAGACAGACACGCAACATAGCACAGGGTGTGAAGCGTAAGCTAGATACTGTATGTGAAGAAAAAATTAGACAGAAATGTGAACAAAAGTTGAGAGTTCTTTAAGCAGATTTTATTAGATGGCCCAAAAGCCACAAATCCACAGTGAAGAAAGAGGATAACTTTGGTTCAAAGAATCCCGGTTCAGTGGCAAAGTGAAGGCAACAACTAGAAATTTAAAGAGCAATATAAAACACATGAAAAAAGAGGAAAGAGACAGCAATCAATATAAATAAGAAGTTATGAAGTATGGAAAATTGATAAGGGAAGCTAAAGACATCAGGGAACAATTCATGGCTGGCGGGGTTAGCACAATAAGGAGGAGTTTTTTTAAGTATATTAGGAACAAATTAAATCCTAGCAATGGTATGCTCCATTACTAGATGGATATGATAAAATTGTTAATGATGACTCAGTAAACGCAGGGTACAATGAATATTTCTTTTCTGTATTTGGAAAGGAGCAGGATCATCATCCCTTGTGCGATATACGTACATTAAGTACTTTCCAGTCATTTACTAACCAATGAGGATATTAAACAACATCCATGAGGCATAAACATTTTAAAATCAGCAGGCCCGGATAACTTGCACCCAACAGTCCTAAAAGAGTTGGCTGAGGAGATGTCTGGCTCACTTATGTTAATAAATCTTAGAATACCATGGAAATTCCAGAAGAGTACTAATGTCATGCTAAAAAAGGGCAAGTAGGATGAGGTAAATATAGTCTGCTTAGCCTTATATCAATCCCAGACAAAACAACAGAAAAGCTGATATGATATCCAATTGATAAAAAAAATTAAAAGACAGGAATATAATTAATGCCAGTAAACATGGTTTTATGGAAAATAGGTCTAGTCAAACAAACCTGATTTCATTCTCGGATGAGATTACAAGTTTGGTTGATAAAGGTAACTGTACGGATGTAAAAAATTTAGGATTTTTAAAGGCATTTTTGACTTTTTAAAACATGACATTCTAATTACAAATTTAACATTATACAATATCAATAAATCACACAAAAGGATTAAGAACTTGCTAGTTGACCGATCTCAAAAAGTAGTTGTCAATCAGGAATCATGGTGGGGTGTCTAATAGGATTCCACAGGGATAGATAGTAGACCTGATCTAAGTTCCCTGTAAGCTGTGCGGCCGCGCAGCAGCCTATTTAGCACCACACAGGCGCTCAAGGAACCCATCCGGGGACCTGCTGCAGTCGGGGGAGGAGCACCCCTCCCCCGGCCCCAACTCTGCTGTGGCCCGGCTCAGCCCCAAGCGTGGCCCCAGGCACGGACCTGCTGGGGCCAGGGCACCTATCCTGCAGCGCTAACCCCAGAGTTGCCGCGGTGGGGAGAAGCGCCTCTCCCCCCCAACCCAGGCGCTGCTGCGGGGAGAGAGAGCTGGGGGAAGTCCTCTCTCCCCGTCGTAGCATCTGAGCACCCTCCTGCACCCCACACCCCTCATCCCTGGCCCCACCCCAGAGCCCATATCCCCCAGCCGGAGCCCTCACATCCCTGCACCCCAACCCTCGGCCCCAGCCCTGAGCCCCTCATCCCCCGCCCCACCCCAGAGCCTGCACCCACAGCCGGAGCCCTCCCACCCCTGGACTCCAACCCTCTGCCCCAGCCCTGAGCCCCCTCCCACACTCCAAACCCCTCGGCCCCATCCCCACCACATGAATTTTGTTATGTGCACCGATATGAAGGTGATGTGTCATACATCACCTCCATATTGGTGCACATAACAAAATTCATTCCGCACATGGATGGGAAAAATTAGAGGGAACACTGGGCCTGATGCTATTCAAAATTGCCATCAATGATCTAGAACGAAATATAAAATCACTGCTGATCAAATTTGTGGATGACAAAGACTGGTGGAGTGGTAAAGAATAATGAGCACAGGGCAGTCATACAGAGCCATCTGCATTGTTTGGTAACCTGGGTCAATTCAAACAAAATGCATGTTAACATACCAAATGCAAAGTTATACATCTAGGAACAAAAAATGCTGGCCATGTCTAAACAATGGGGGACTGTATCCTGGAAAGCAGTGACTCCAATAAGGATAAAAGGGTCGTAATGGACAAAAAAAATTAACATGAGCTTCCAGTGCTATGCTGTGGCAAAAAAGGCTAATGCAGTCCATGGATGTAGAAAGAAGAGAGTGGTGATCAGGAGCAGGGAGGTGATTTTTCCTCAGTACACAGCATACTGCATCCAGTTCTGGTGCCAAAATTTAAAAAGACATTGAAAAATTGGAGATGGTGCAGAAAAGAGTAACAAAAAATGACTTGAGGGCTACAGAAGATGTCTTGCAGTCTGTTTACCTTATCAAAAAGAAGATCAAGAGGTGACTATTACAGTGTATAGGTATCTTGACAATAGGGTGACCAGACGTCCCATTTTTATAGGGACAGTCCTGTTTTTTGGGACTTTCTCTTAGATAGGTGCTTATTACCCCCCACCCCCTGTCCCGTTTTTTCACAGTTGCTATCTGGTCACCCTACTTGACGTGGAGAAAATACTGAATACTAAAGGGCTCTTTAGAGAAAGGCAGAACAAGAACTAAAGGCTTGAAACTGAAGCCAGACTAATTCAAACTAGAAACATTAACAATGCACACATTTTTGACAATGATTAACCATTAGAACAACTACTAGGGGAAGTGGGGGATTTTCTTGATGTCTTCAAATCAAACCTAGAGTTTCTGGAAGATGCTTTAGCCAAACACAAGTTATTGGGCTCAAAAATGTGAGGCCGTATAACAGAGGTCAAACTAGATGACCAATGGTCCCTTCTGGCTTTAAACTGTAGGAATTTGTGACCGAGCTGTCAATTACTAGAACTGGCTTGGCTTCACCTACTTGAGGGAAGCCCCTAGCACAGTGGAATCTCCTTCCCATGTAACTGGGATGTAGCCAGAACCTTCCTTATTTTTAGCAATACAGGGTGGTCTTGATCCCCTGATATCTGTTCTCAAGCCTCAGGTTGAGAACGCCTGCCTTAGTGAGATAGATTCCTTAAGCTGAAATCTGAATTTATATCTACAAATGGATTGTGCTAAAATAATTCCAACAGTTTGCACCATAAACTTTCTACTTAGCAAAAGGAAAGTCTGTAGAAGGCTACAGTAAATTAAGGCCTGTCCCCCCCCACCCCCTCGCATATTGGAGGGAGATGACAAACCTGGATTCTAGGAGAAAAAAATCTCAGATGAGGGCAAATTCCTCTCTCCCCCTATGTATCTAAGTTCACAATTCCAACAATGGGATTTTCAGCAACAATTAAACCCCAAGAGCTTCAGAATAGCTGCACACAACATTATATAATAAGTGATTTGTGAGGGAGTAACTGTCTGCAGCATTCTGCCAAAGGCTGCATCCACCGCTGCTTTTACAGGGAGCTTGTAATGCCAGGAGAAAATATGCCTAGATTACTATGTAGCAGCCTTGCAATTTTTGTCATCAGATTCAAAGGACTTTTCTGTCCACAAAAAGTGAAAATGCCTCTCATCTGATAGCGCTAATGAATCCCAAAGGATTCATACCTTTAACCTGGTAAATTGCCCTTGCATAAAGTTTCAGCAATTGAGGTTTTAGATGCTCTCTTTCCTGTAACTGTAGGATAGTAGGGGACAAATTTGTGTTTTTGGTTTTCTGAATGATTCTGTCCTTATCACATATATTTTGATAGATCATCAGACATTAAGCAGGTGCCAATCCTTCCTTTTAAATTCTTCGGTTTTGGATTTAAAAAAAAAGGAAACAAAATTTCCTGGGAGTTGTAAAACACAGAATTTAAATTTACTTCTGCAATAAAAGCTAGCTCTAACTAGCCTACAGCTTTACCTGTGGGGAAAAATACCCCACGGACAAAGCTTCCAGCTCTGAAATCCAACCTGCAGGCATGTTAGAAATCAGGAAGTACATTTAATGGAGACACAGAAGAGAGATACAGATGGAAGTACCTTGAAGGGTGATTTCATAATAGCATCTGAAACTAGAAGTAGTTTCCACTAAACCATTTTATGTATTTCTTGGCGATTCAGAAGGGATGCTGCTTTGAGAAATAATAGAAAAGTAAATAGAGCTTTCTCCCTCAGTTTACTTGTTCCTAGGATAGACAAAATCAGAGATATATATGTTTGTATAGAGAGGTTGGTCACTACTAGCCACATAAATAAACCATTCTGCTGAAGTTCTAGAATCTGAAACTTTGGATTCAGCTTTTCAGCCTTGCACCGGATATAGAAAGTGTTCCAAATCCTTGGAGTATTCTTTGACAGTGGATTATTTCCTTGTTGATTATAACTTAAAGATGTTGAATTTCCTGAGAAAGATTTAGCTGGCTCATCTGGAAATTTACTAAAAAATGATGATGCTGAAGAAACAAGTGTCCCTGGGTCACTTTAATAACAGGGTGTGACGTTATTGACATAAACTGGGACCATATAGATCATTGTTGCAACCAAGGTCCTGTAGTGGCACCCAAATCGTGTATAAAGGGGGTCAAATGGGGTGTCTAAGACAAGGTTATGGTTTACTGGTTATGATTATGCTGTCTATATGTGTGTATCAGTTTTGTAGTTGAAGTTATGAATATTGGCTCTATACTGTCTGTATGGCAAACTTATGCTATGCTTCTGGGTGACATCACAGACAAGCTGGGATTAGCTCTGCCTAGCCTGCTTGATGGCCCATTAAGGACCATCAGCTATACAATGGACCCATTGAGAGAAGGCAAATATGCCTTCAGACTCAGCAAAGTATGCAGGAACTGGCCCATGTGACTCCAGGCTCCATTTTGCTGTAATTTTCCACAGTAAGAACAAAGAGGTGTTCTTACACCTGGAAAAGACTATATAAGGCTGATGCCTCATCTCCATCTTGTCTTCAATCCTGCTTCTTACCTCTGGAGGAACTTTGCTACAAGCTGAAGCTTTGAACAAAGGACTGAGGACCCATCCCAACAGGGGATGTATTCCAGAGACTTGATTTGAACCTGCAGTTTATTCTATCACTGCTGCAAGCCTGAACCAAGAACTTTGCCATTACTGTATGTAATTGATTCCATTTAACCAATTCTAACTCTCATCTCTATCTTTTTCCTTTTATGAATAAACCTTTAGATTTTAGATTCTAAAGGATTGGCAACAGCGTGATTTGTGGGTAAGATCTGATTTGTATATTGACCTGGGTCTGGGGCTTGGTCCTTTGGGATCAGGAGAACCTTTTTCTTTTACTGGGGTATTGGTTTTCATAACCATTTGTCCCCATAACGAGTGGCACTGGTGGTAATACTGGGAAACTGGAGTGTCTAAGGAGATTGCTTGTGAGACTTGCGGTTAGCCAGTGGGGTGAGACCGAAGTCCTCTTAGTCTGGCTGGTTTGGTTTGCCTTAGAGGTGGAAAAACCCCCAGCCTTGGGCTGTAACTGCCCTGTTTGAGCAATTTGTCCTGAGTTGGCACTCTCAGTTGGGTTCCGCCAGAACCGCATGGTCACACAGGGGTCACCAGCTCACTTGTTGCTTGGACTTGGCCTCTCAAGAAAAGGAATTCTGGGAGATGTAGTCACCATAGGGACCCTGACTTTTGTAGTCTGCTGTAAGGCATGTTGGGAAGAACAGAAGGACTACACAAAGACCTGTTTGAGGCTCAGAACAGAAGAGAACTGCAGGGCGTAGGAAGAGGCAGGTGAAGGAGTAAGTAGAAGGAAGAGAGCTTTTTGGGTTTGACATCTTGAGTTTGCACTTGTGCTTATTTAGGGACTCCTAGGTTTTCCAGTGAAGGTCAGAGGAAGCTCCATCCTTCAAGTACTGCATTAACATGCTTAGTCCTGGTGGAAGAGCAACTACTACAGATATAAAGAACACTGCATCAATGAGTCTGAGGAAAAAGTGTTTACCCCTGGGGAAAATTGAAAGTCTACTCAGCTACTTTTGTATGCCCTGGAAAGGGAGGATTTTATTGTTTGGGTGGAAACCAAACTCCTCTACCATAAGGGAAAGCACTAAAAATATGCCAAGACATTCCAATCTCTAGGTAAGAGCACCTGCTATACTGGTGTTCTGAAGGGCTTGTTCTGAGCGACCCCAAAAGAGAACATTGTCCAGAAAGGGGTTTATTTCTATGCGGCCACATTTTGCCTAAGGGTCAATACAAGAACCTCGCTGGAAGAGCAATCTGATATGGTCTGGATCACCAGTGTTTTCTCAAGAGGAGTCTTTAGAGTCCTTCTAAGAGAATTGGTTCCATGGGGACCTGTGCTTTTGTCTCCTCATTGCTGAAAAGATGCCGCCAACATTACTGAAGCAGACATTGGGGCAGGGGTTTGAGCTGAGTCTTTCACTGCTGTTACTGCACTGTTGCTAGCTCTACTCCTGGTAAGAGTGATCTGAAGAGAACAGGAGAGACCTCCCCTTCTTGATAGGAGATGCAGAGGAGCCCCTCAAACCAGCATCAGCAGGAGTCAAACAGAGACCCTTCCTGGATTTCATAATCTTCTTGGCCAGCTGGTATATCACATTGAGGAGAACTGCCGAGGAGACCCACGGAGCAAAAAGTTCCTGCAGACACACTCTTTCCCAACATTTAAGCCAAAGGAAGAGAAAGGTCAATGCCAAGGAAAAAACCATTCTTCCCCAGTTTCAGAGAATTTTCCTGTGCTTTGCAAGGTAGGTAACACAGGAGGTTGGGAGGCTTCCTGAGAGGCAAAGCGAATGGAGGGTTTTCTTCAGGTAGAGGGTAGTCAATCTAGTTTCCATGAGTCCGAGTTCTGTCCTGCCTTCTGTGCTACACAAGCAGAGGGAAAGCTCCTGGTTAGAACCAGTGCAGGAGAGACAAAGAACCAAGCGGCAGCACAGTGAGAAAAATGAACTGGAAGGAAGGGGAGGGGAGAAAAAAAGTTTGAGCTTTGTTTTAAAGACAGATTTGGAGAAAGTTGAGTCCATAAACAAAGGGAAGGAGGTGTCATAACTATAAAGGGAAGGGTAACAGCTCTCCTGTGTACAGTACTATAAAACCCCTCCTGGCCAGAGACTCCAAAATCCTTTTACCTGTAAAGGGTTAAGAAGCTCGGGTAACCTGGCTGACACCTGACCCAAAGGACCAATAAGGGGACAAGATACTTTCAAATCTTGGGGGGGGGGAAGGCTTTTGTTTGTGCTCTTTGTTTAAGGGGTTGTTCGCTCTTGGGACTGAGAGGGACCAGACATCAATCCAGGTTCTCCCCATCTTTCTAAACAAGTCTCTCATATTTCAAACTTGTAAGTAAAAAGCCAGGCAAGGCATCTTAGTATTACTTTGTTTTCTCAAATTGTAAATGTACCTTTTACTAGAGTGTTTATCTTTGTTTGCTGTACTTTGAACCTAAGACTAGAGGGGGGTCCTCTGAGCTCTTTAAGTTTGATTACCCTGTAAAGTTATTTTCCATACTGATTTTACAGAGATGATTTTTACCTTTTTCTTTAATTAAAAGCCTTCTTTTTAAGAACCTGATTGATTTTTCCTTGTTTTAAGATCCAAGGGGTTTGGATCCGTATTCACCAGGGAATTGGTGAAAGGTTTCTCAACGCTTCCCAGGGAAGGGAATTAGCTTGTGGGAATGGTGGCAGCGGACCAGATCTAAGCTGGTAGTTAAGCTTAGAAATCTTCATGCAGGCCCCCACACTTGTACCCTAAAGTTCAAAGTGGGGATACAGCCTTGACATGGTGGTAGAGCGGTGGAGATCGTTTTAAACCCAAAAGCCAGTAAGATTTTTTTTTTCCTTCTAGCTGCTTGGAAAGCAGAGCTGAAGGTAGATGCATATCTTATCTCTCCTTGCCTGAAGGCAGAGGTGTTAAGTTTTTTTTAACAAGAGCCTTTGTTAAGAGAAGGGTTCAATCATTGAGCAAACAACTGGTAAAAGGAATTTACAAGCTGAATTGTTTTTTTTTTTTCTTTCTACCTCCTCGGAAATAGCTAGTTAGAAAGTCTCTGTTAACTCAGCAGCAGCCAGAGCTGAGTGCATCCCAGTTTCAGTCAACTGCAGAGGGGTGTGACCCAGCACAGGAAAGCAGGAAAATGACTACCAGTGAAGCAGCTAACAAACTAGAACTGGCCAGACTAGAAGCAGAAGAAAATGAAAAAAAAACATCAGAGACTGCTTCAATTAAAAAAAATCGAGGCGGAGGAGAGAGAAAAAGAGAGGAAGCATGAACTGGAAGTAGCAAGGGCTAGGCCGGATACAACAGCCAGTCCTAACAACCCCTCTCCAGGTACCACTTCCCATCCCAGAAAATTCCCCACCTACAAGGCAGGCGATGATACTGAGGCCTTCTTAGAAAATTTTGAAAGGGCCTGCCTTGGGTACAGCATCGCTGCAGACCAGTACATGGTAGAGCTGAGGCCGCAGCTCAGTGGACCCTTAGCAGAGGTGGCGGCTGAAATGCCTAAGGAACACATGAACAGTTATGAACTTTTTAAAAACAAGGCCAGACTCAGAATGGGGCTAACACCCGAGCATGCCCGTCGGCGGTTCAGAGCCCTAAGGTGGAAACCAGATGTGTCATTTACCCGGCATGCCTACCACATTGACAAAAATTGTGATGCCTGGGTATCAGGAGCAAATGTTAAATCTCTGGAAGATCTGGTTTCCCTAGTAAAAATGGAGCAGTTTTTAGAGGGTGTTCCTGAGGAAATAGAAAGGTACATCCTAGATAGGAAGCCCAAAACTGTAACCGAGGCGGGGGAGATTGGAGCCAAATGGGTGGAGGTGGCAGAAAAGAAAAAAACTAGTAGCAGTTGGAGCGAATATCAGAAAGGGCAAGCCGAAACAAAACCTTACCACCGGGGACAACCCAAGGCCCCACCCACATCCCAAGGGAAACCCCAGACGCCTTCTCACCCCACCACACCAGTCTCCATCAACCAACATCGCCCCGGTGATACCTTAGCAGGGCGATGTTTTAAATGTAATGAACTGGGACATATAAAGGCTCACTGCCCCAAGAACCCCAACCGATTACAGTTCATTACACCACAATCACACCAAAGATCCCCAGACCCAGATGCCTCTCTCATACCCTCGGAGCGAAGGGAAACCTTGAGAGTGGGCGGAAAGAAGGTTATCGCTTGGAGGGACACTGGGGCACAAGTGTCAACTATCCACCAATCCCTAGTGGACCCCAAACTCATCAACCCGGAGGCTCCAGTGACAATTCAACCCTTCGTGTCACAGTCTGTAACCTTGCCTACAGCCAAGTTGCATGTCCAGTACAAGGGCTGGTCAGGAATGTGGACTTTTGCAGTCTATGACAATTATCCCATTCCCATGCTGCTGGGGGAAGACTTGGCCAACCATGTAAAGCTAGCCAAGAGGGTGGGAATAGTCACCCGCAGCCAGGCTAAGCAAGCTTTCACCCCCATCCCTGTTCCTGAGCCATCCACCAGGGCCCCGTCTGTGTTACCAGAGACCCAAACAAAGGTGGTGGAACCGGATCCCCTGCCAACGACTGCAACAGCCGTAGTGGATCCAATCCCAGAGACCCAGCCAAAGCCAGTCCCAGAACCGGAACTGGCAACGCAGCCAGCACCAGAACCATTGCCAGCACTGAGTCCAGCGCTTGCAAACCCGTCTACAACTCCAACGCCAGAGGGCACCAACGAGCCTGAACTGGCGGAAGCAGCAGATAGCCCTACCCAAGAGGCTCAGCCAGAGCCTGAAATACCACATAGTGCACCAGCGGACAGCGGTTCACAGTCAATGGAAACAGCCCCAGCACCTGCATCGCTTCCAGAGGGACCAAGCCCCAGTCCACAGTCCAAGGAGGAACTGATGTCTCCAGCCTCAAGGGAACAGTTCCAGGCCGAGCAGGAAGCAGATGACAGCCTTCAGAAAGCTTGGGCGGCGGCACAGAGCACCCCACCGCCTCTCAGCTCTTCTAACCGATCCCAGTTTGTTGTAGAACAAGGACTTTTATACAAGGAGACTCTTTCTGGTGGGCACCAGGAAGACTGGCATCCTCAAAGACAGTTGGTAGTTCCCACTAAGTATCGGGTAAAGCTCTTGAGCTTAGCCCATGATCATCCCAGTGGCCATTCTGGGGTGAACAGAACCAAAGACCAGTTGGGGAAGTCCTTCCACTGGGAGGGAATGGGCAAGGATGTTGCTAATTATGTCCGGTCTTGTGAGGTGTGCCAACGAGTGGGAAAGCCCCAAGACCAGGTTAAAGCCCCTCTCCAGCCACTACCCATAATTGAGGTCCCATTTCAGCGAGTAGCTGTGGATATTCTCGGTCCTTTTCCAAAGAAGACACCCAGAGGAAAGCAGTACATACTGACTTTCATGGATTTTGCTACCCGATGGCCGGAAGCAGTACCCTTAAGCAACACCAGGGCTAAAAGTGTGTGCCAGGCATTGGCAGACATTTTTGCCAGGGTAGGGTGGCCCTCCGACATCCTTACAGATTCGGGAGCTAATTTCCTGTCAGGGACCATGAAAAACCTGTGGGAAACTCATGGGGTGAATCACTTGGTTGCCACCCCTTATCACCATCAAACCAATGGCCTGGTGGAGAGGTTTAATGGAACTTTGGGGGCCATGATACGTAAATTCGTAAATGAACACTCCAATGATTGGGACCTAGTGTTGCAGCAGTTGCTTTTTGCCTACAGGGCTGTACCACATCCCAGTTTAGGGTTTTCACCATTTGAACTTGTGTATGGCTGCGAGGTTAAGGGGCCATTACAGTTGGTGAAGCAGCAATGGGAGGGGTTTACGCCTTCTCCAGGAACTAAAATTCTAGACTTTGTAAGCAACCTACAAAGCACCCTCCGACACTCTTTAGCCCTTGCTAAAGAAAACCTAAAGGATGCTCAGGAAGAGCAAAAGGCCTGGTATGATAAACATTCCAGAGAACGGTCCTTCAAAGTAGGAGACCAAGTCATGGTCTTAAAGGCGCTCCAGGCCCATAAAATGGAAGTGTCGTGGGAAGGACCATTCACGGTCCAGGAGCGCCTAGGAGCTGTTAACTATCTCATAGCCTCCCCCACCTCCAACATAAAGCCTAAGGTATACCATGTTAATTCTCTTAAGCCCTTTTATTCCAGAGAATTAAACGTTTGCCAGTTTACAGCCCAGGAAACAGATGACGCGGAGTGGCCTGAAGGTGTCTACTACGAAGGAAAAAGGAATGGTGGCGTGGAAGAGGTGAACCTCTCCACGACCCTTGGACGTCTGCAGCGACAACAGATCAAGGAGCTGTGCAGAAGCTTTGCACCAATTTTCTCAGCCACTCCAGGACGGACCGAACGGGCATACCACTCCATTGACACAGGTAATGCTCACCCAATTAGAACCCCACCCTACCGGGAGTCACCTCATGCCCAAACTGCTATACAAAGGGAGATCCAGGACATGCTACAGATGGGTATAATCCACCCCTCTAACAGTGCATGGGCATCTCCAGTGGTTCTAGTTCCCAAACCAGATGGGGAAATACGCTTTTGCGTGGACTACTGTAAGCTAAATGCTGTAACTCGTCCTGACAACTATCCAATGCCACGCACAGATGAGCTATTCGAGAAATTGGGACATGCCCAATTAATCTCTACTTTAGACTTAACCAAAGGGTACTGGCAAGTACCACTAGATGAACCCACTAAGGAAAGGTCAGCCTTCGTCACCCAGGCAGGGGTGTATGAATTCAATGTACTCCCTTTCGGGTTGCGAAATGCACCCGCCACCTTCCAAAGACTTGTAGATGGTCTCCTAGCGGGATTGGGAGAATCTGCAGTTGCCTACCTCGATGATGTGGCCATTTTTTCTGATTCACGGACAGAACACCTGGAGCACCTGGAAAAAGTCTTCGAGCGCATCCGGCAGGCAGGACTAACTGTTAAGGCTAAAAAGTGTCAAATAGGCCAAAACAGAGTGACTTACCTGGGGCACCAGGTGGGTCAAGGAACTATAAATCCCCTACAGGCCAAAGTGGATGCTATCCAAAAGTGGCCGGTTCCAAAGTCAAAGAAACAGGTCCAATCCTTTTTAGGCTTGGCCGGATATTATAGGCGATTTGTACCACACTACAGCCAAATCGCCGCCCCGCTGACAGACCTAACCAGAAAGAAACAGCCAAATGCAGTTCAGTGGACTAATGAGCGTCAAAAGACCTTTAACCAGCTTAAGGCGACACTCATGTCTGACCCTGTGCTAAGGGCCCCAGACTTTGACCAACCGTTCCTAGTAACCACAGATGCGTCCGAGCGAGGCGTGGGAGCAGTTTTAATGCAGGAAGGACCGGATCAAGAATTCCATCCTGTCGTGTTTCTCAGCAAGAAACGGTCTGAGAGGGAAAGTCACTGGTCAATCAGCGAAAAGGAATGCTACGCCATTGTGTACGCGCTGGAAAAGCTACGCCCATATGTTTGGGGACGGCGTTTCCAACTACAAACGGACCATGCTGCGCTACAGTGGCTTCATACCGCCAAGGGGAATAACAAAAAACTTCTTCGGTGGAGTTTAGCTCTCCAAGATTTTGATTTTGAAATACAACACATTTCAGGAGCTTCTAACAAAGTGGCTGATGCACTCTCCCGGGAAAGTTTCCCAGAGTCAACTGGTTAAAAATTGTTCTTGGACTGGAACATATTGTTAGTTTTTATATAATCAGTAGTATGTCTAAAGGTACATGTGTCTTATTAACTCTGTTTTCTCCTAGAGCTCCAGGAAGAAATCACAGCCAGTGTGGAACCAGACGTCCAACACTATCTGTGATTTGGGGGGCGTGTCATAACTATAAAGGGAAGGGTAACAGCTCTCCTGTGTACAGTACTATAAAACCCCTCCTGGCCAGAGACTCCAAAATCCTTTTACCTGTAAAGGGTTAAGAAGCTCGGGTAACCTGGCTGACACCTGACCCAAAGGACCAATAAGGACCATAAGCGTTGCAAGCTTCCACAGGGCTATCGCCACTCGCTTCTCAACTGTGAGGGCTGCTCTCATCCTGGTATTCTGGCGCTTCAGGGCAGGGGAAAGCAAGTCACAAAGTTCCATGAAAGTGCCCTTACGCATGCGAAAGTTTCGCAGCCACTGGGAATCGTCCCACACCTGCAGCACGATGCGGTCCCACCAGTCTGTGCTTGTTTCCCGGGCCCAGAATCGGCGTTCCATGGCATGAACCTGCCCCAGTAACACCATGATTTCCACATTGCTGGGGCCTGTGCCTTGTGAGAGGTCTATGTCCATGTCAATTTCCTCATCACTCTCGTCGCCGCGCTGCAATCGCCTCCTCGGCTGGTCCTGGTTTTGCTTTGGCATGTCCTGGCTCTGCATATACTCCAGGACAATGCGCGTGGTGTTCATAGTGCTCATAATTGCCGCGGTGAACTGAGCGGGCTCCATGATCCCAGTGCTAGCTATGGCGCCTGGTCTGAAAAAAGGCGCGAAACTAGTATCTGACGGACCAGGGGAAGGAAGGAGGGAGGGAGGGAGGGAGGGAGGGGTGAGTGACGACATGGCGTACAGGTACAGGGAATTAAAATCAACAAAGGTGGCTGTGCATCAGGGAGAAACGCAAACTGTCACACAGAATGGCCCCCCCAAAGATTGAACTCAAAACCCTGGGTTTAGCAGGCCGTTGATTTCACGGAGGGAGGGGGAAGCTAATGAATACAGAACAAATCTATTTTTTACATCTTAAGCTGGCAGCCGACGGTGCAGCATGACTGATAGCCACTGCAGTACGATGACGACGGATACCAGTCGTAATATACTATCTTCTACCAAAAGGCAAGGGGCTGCTGCTGTGTAGCAATGCAGCCCCACGTCTGCCAGCACCCAGATCGCCCTCAGCCTCTTCTGGGTGCTTAGCAGAAAATACTGGGCGCTTGGCAGAAAATAGCATACTACGACTGGTAGCCATCATCATCAAGACAGTTCAATAGGACTGAGCATGTCTGCCCAGGTGCCTCTGATCAAACCGCAATATGATGACGATGGATACCAGTCATAATATACCATCTACTGCCAAAAGGCAAAAGGCAAGGGGCTGGTGCAATGCAGCCCTACGGCTGCCAGCCCCACAGCTATCAGTCATGCTGCACCGTCTACCGCCAAAAGGCAGTTAGCTGCTCCTGCTGTGTAGCAATGCAGTCCCACGTCTGCCGGCACCCAGATGACATATGGTGACGGTGAGGTGAGCTGAGCGGGCTCCATGCTTGCCGTGGTATGTTGTCTGCACAGGTAACCCAGGTAAAAAGGCGCGAATCTATTGTCTGCCGTTGCTCTGACGGAGGGGGAGGGGCCTGACGACAGGTACCCAGAACCCCCCGCGACACTGTTTTGCATCATTCAGGCATTGGGATCTCAACCCAGAATTCCAATGGGCAGCGGAGACTGCGGGATAGCTACCCATAGTGCAATGCTCCGGAAGTCGACGCTAGCCTCGGTACTGTGGACGCAGTCCGCCGACTAGAGCACTTAGAGCATTTTATGTGGGGACACACACAATCAGCTGTATACAACCGATTTCTATAAAACCGGCTTCTATAAATTCGACCTAATTTCGTAGTGTAGACATACCCTAACAAATTTATTTCAGCATAAGCTTTCGTGGGCTACAGCTCACTTCTTCAGATGCATAGAGTGGAACACACAGACAGAAGATATTTATACATACAGAGAACATGAAAAGGTGGAAGTACGCATACCAATTGTAAGAGGCCAATCAATTGAGATGAGCTATCAGTAGCAGCAGAAGAAAAAATTTTGAAGTGATAATCGAGATGACCCATAGAAGGTGTGAGGAGAACTTAACATGGGGGGAAAAAAATTCAATTAGTGTAATGACCCAACCATTCCCTGTCTCTGTTTAGACCTAAGTTAATTGTGTCTAATTTGCATATCAATTCGAGTTCAGCAGTCTCTCTTTGGAGTCTGTTTTTGAAGTTTTTTTGTTGCAAAACTGACACCTTCAAGTCTGTCACTGAGAGATTAGAGAGGTTGAAGTGTTCTCCCACTGGTTTTTGAAAGTTATGATTCCTGATGTCAGATTTGTGTCCATTTATTCTTTTGCGTAGAGACTGTCCAGTCTGGCCAATGTACATGGCAGAGGGGCATTGCTGGCACACGATGGCATATATCACATTGGTAGATGTGCAGGTGAACGAGCCCGATGGTGTGGCTGATGTGGTTAGGTCCTATGATGGTGTCACTTGAATAGATGTGGACAGAGCTGGCATCGGGCTTTGTTGCAAGGATAGGTTCCTGGGTTAGTGTTTTTGTTGTATGGTGTGCGGTTGCTGGTGAGTATTTGCTTAAGGTTGGGAGGCTGTCTGTACGCGAGGACTGGTCTGTCTCCCAAGATCTGTGAGAGTGAGGGATCATCTTTCAGGATAGGTTGTAGATCTTTGATGATGCGCTGGAGAGATTTCAGTTGGGGGCTGAAGGTGACGGCTAGTGGCGTTCTGTTATTTAATTTGTGGGGCCTGTCCTGTAGTAGGTGGCTTCTGGGTACTCTTCTGGCTCTGTCAATATCATCAATGTCGCGCAAGTAGAGTAGGGGCATTAGGGGACGAGAGCTAAGGAAGCGTTGTTCTAAGTCAGCCATAAAGATGTTGGCATACTGTGGGGCCATGCGGGTATCCATAGCAGTGCCGCTGACTTGAAGGTATATATTGTCCCCAAATGTGAACTAGTTGTGGGTGAGGACAAAGTCACAAAGTTCAGTCACCAGGTTTCCCATGATGGTATCGGTATACTTCCACCTTTTCATGTTCTCTGTATGTATAAATATCTTCTGTCTGTGTGTTCCACTCTATGCATCTGAAGAAGTGAGCTGTAGCCCACGAAAGCTTATGCTGAAATAAATTTGTTAGTCTCACAAGTACTCCTGTTCTTTTTGTAAATGTTCAGACATCTAGCAGCCCAGCATTTCTTCTGTGGGTACCTGTGCCTTTCTAGCAGAGAATGAGGTTATGTATCCTGAAAGAGTGTTAATGACCTCAGAAAGGGAAGGGCTTTTGCATACTTCTCCAATAAAGGCCCCGATCTGCCTTAAATGAGGCGTTAAACTTTTCAGACTTAACAGCAAGGCAGGGAGGCAACAAACAGTGAATCTGATCTTCTGAAGTTTGATGTCCTGCTGGGTTAAATCTTCAGTGCCCTCCTCAGGTCTATCTTCTGCCACAGAACCCTCTTTTGGGGGGTTAAAATTCATATTATCTAGGCAGTGATTTTTCAAAAAACTACGTAAAAAGAACATTAAGGTCACAAAGTCAAGCACTCAAAATTTACAAATTGCCAGAATTAAGGTTGCCTTTGTGCAACCTTAATTTAGCCCCGGGCATATAAGCATTATGTGATAATGAAATTAAAAATGATCATACTATTATTTCCACAGGATTCCTGTCTCATTCCTCTGGTGCATTTTAACATGAATAGGATTATAGCAGCAAAACTAAACCTGTCTCAACTTCTTTCCCTGGGACTCTGATATATCTAGCATTTCTGACACAGGCTTGATTTTCCAAATACTCTAATTGGTAGTCTAAGCAACCTTTCAACCATTTTTAGGGTAGACGTGATCTGTCATCCAGGTATCAATTGTTTTATCTTTACTGGTCAATGCATCTACTTGCTTTACACATGAAGGTAAATGAAATTATCCTCATTTTATTGATAGGGAAACAGAGGCACAGAGAAATTAAATGACTTGCCTAAGATAATAGCAAGGCAATGGCAGAGCTGGGAACCGAACCTAGCACTCCTGACTTCAGTCCAATTTCCTACTCAATGGATCATGCTGTTTAAAAAATATACCAAGCTGTCGGCTGCCTCGGAATTATTCAAGTGAATGTTTAATTCTTTTTTTGTTTAAAGCGGTGCAACATTTGTTCAAATGCTTTTTGGATTCAAAACATCAAACTTGGTACCAAATGCATTAGGGGTCTGCGACAGCATGGCAACCAAGCAGAAGCACTCTGAGGCATTCTGTGCAAGGCATACACAGGCAGAATGCCTCTGAGAGGATGCTGCATGGCATTTTAAATGCCTGCTTTTTGTAGAAGTCATGCAGGCTCACCCTAATGTCTACTGCCAGATACTACCAGGCATTCACTGCAGAGACAGAGAGCAGCTGGCAACTACCAGGGGACTGCTAGGCCTGACTACCTCCAGGGAGCACCAGTTTTATATCACACCTGGGGTTTGTCTATCCTGGAAATAATAATATAATAATATATGGAGATATACCTATCTCATAGAACTGGAAGGGACCCCGAAAGGTCATTGAGTCCAGCCCCCTGCCTTCACTAGCAGGACCAAGTACTGATTTTGCCCCAGATCCCTAAGTGGCCCCCTCAAGGACTGAACTCACAACCCTGGGTTTAGCAGGCCAATGCTCAAACCACTGAGCTATCCCTCCCCCCTCAAAAAAAAATACAAACAACTAGTTGTGTTAGAAAATATTAACTAACATGTTGTTAAATACAAATAGAGGTTACTGTCCTGTAGCTGGAGGTTCTTCAAGATGCGTGATCCCTATCTGTATTCCACACATGGTTATGCATGTGTTCCAGGTGCTTGATACCAGAGATTTGTAGCAAGCAGGGCCAGCTCCAGGCACCAGCTTGTCAAGCAGGTGCTTGGGGCGGCCGCTCCGGAGAGGGGTGGCACGTCCAGGTATTTGGCGGCAATTCGGCAGACGGTCCCTCACTCCGCCTCGGAGCAAAGGACCTCCCGCCGAATTGCTGCCGCAGATCATGGCTTTTTTTTTTTTTTTTTTTTGGCTGCTTGGGGCGGCCAAAACCCTGGAGCCAGCCCTTGTAGCAAGGAGCGTTCATTGATCCACACCTGTGAAGTTGCTTCCCTATGCTCTGAGCCAAGAACATAAGGGGCAATGCGGACCAACCCCTCTCCGGTTCCTGTTAACATGAGTCAGACTAAAGCCAAAGCAGAGGGGAAGGAGGGTGGGTAGTGGAATACAGATAGGGACCACACATCTCAAAATAACCTCCATTTCTTCTTTGAATGCTGGTCCCTATATGTATTCTGCATGTGGGTGATTGGTAAGCAATATTCAAACAGGAAAAGGGTGCGAGGATGCAGATGGTATACAGATGCCTGCTGTCCCAATAGTTGCATCTGCAGAAGAGGCGTAACGCTTCATAAAGGCGTGGACGGAACTCCGGGTAGCTACCTTACAAAAGTCCAGTACAGATACTTCTCGAAGAGATGCTGTTGAAGTTGCTTGTGCCCTCACCCTGTCTGCGGGAAGAGTACTTGCTTGTTGATAACAGAGAATGATGCAGCCAGATATCCACTTAAAGAATCTCTGAACAGAAAGTGCTTGTCCTCTTGATTGCTCTGGCATAGCAACAAATAACCTTGCTGTTTTCCTAGTGGGTTTTATTCTTTGCAGATAGATATGATTTGGCATTCTGATGTTGAGAGAGAGTGCAGTCTCCTCTCCTCACTGGAAGCATGAAGTTTGGGAAAGAATACTGGTAACTGAATACGTTAGTTCACATGAAACTCAGAAATTACCTTGGGGATGAATTTTGGCAGAAGACAAAGGGAACCTTCTCCTTATGAAATATACTGCATAGCAAGTCAACCATGAGTGCTCCCAGTTCACTCACCCACTGCCCAATATGATGGTGACTAAAAAGTGGACCTTCATGAACAGATATGACATGGAACATGTGACCATCAGTTGAAAGGTATTCCAGTAAGTACTGAGAGTTCCAGGTTGAGATTCCATTGCGGTGTGGGTTTCACCACTGGTGGAAAGGTCCTAATAAGATCTTTCAGGAACTGAACTATGGTAGGGTGAATAAAGATAGAGTGGCCTTCTATTGGAGGACGAAGGCACTGATTTCTGCTAGGTGGACCTGCAGCAAGTTGATGGAAAGTCCTGACATCTTGAGGGATGGGAGATGGTCTAAAATAGCAGGGATGCCTGATGATTCTAAGGGTTACTGGCTCTACAGAAACACCTCCATGTAGCTAGATAGCATTATATGGTGGAGCCTTTTCTGTTGTGATTGAGAACAGTTCAAACAGGTTCTGCACATGAAAGCTCTAGGTCTGACACCCATCCAAATACTGTGAGATGAGGAGGGTCTGGGTTGGGATGTTCGATCCTGCGGTTCTCCTGAGTTAACAGATCTAGAAAAGGTCAGATACTGATAGGAGGATGGGCTGATGTCTGGAGGAGGTCCAGAAACCAGAACTGTCTGGGACACCTGGATGCAATTAAAATGACCTGGGCTCTGTCATGAAGAATTTTTCACAGAACCTGAGGAAGCGGGGGGGCAAAGGGGAGAAAACAATGTATCAGACAGTCTGTATAGCATAACAGAGGGGCATCACCCCAGAAGTCCTGCTCTAGAGCAGCATAGACAAAATTTCTTTTTCGTCTGTGAGGCGAACAGGTCAAAAGACAGCATTCCCCACTGGGTGAAGATATTGTTCAGAAGGGAGCTACAGTAACTCCTCACTTAATGTTGCAGTTATGTTCCTGAAAAATGCAACTTTAAGTGAAACGATGTTAAACGAATCCAATTTTCCCATAAGATTTAACGTAAATGCGGGGGGTTAGGTTCCAAGAAAATTTTTGGGGGGCAGACAAAAGGCATTATGTACTGTACAGTACTGTACCGTGGTGGGGAGGTGCCCCTGGCTTACCCCTGGGGCTCAGGGCTGGGGGTGCAGGGTCTGGGAGGGAGTTAGGGTGCGGGAGGGTGCTCAGGGATAGGGCAGGCAGGAGGTGCAGAGCACTTACCTGGGGCAGCTCCTGTTTGGGCAGGGGGTGTGCAGGTGGCTCTGTGCAGCGCGGCACCGCCCCCATGGCCGCGATTCTGGGAGCCGCCCCGTCCCCCCCCGGCAGGCAGGGCCACTTGGAACACAGGGGCTTTAGGGGCTGCAGGGCCCTGGGCTAAGGGAGCCCTGGGGCCCTGGCCCGCAGCTCTAAAGCCCCTTTCGAAATGCGGCCCTGCAAGCACGGGCCGGAGGACTCAGGAGGAGCGGGGCAGCCGCGCAGCCAGCGGCCGGAGAGAAGCGGCGCTTTCCCCTTCAAAGCCGGCCGGAGAGAAGCCGAGAGCCCACTTCCTGATAGAGGATGTCCATGTGAGAGTGGTCCCTGAAGAGAGGTGGGGAAGGGGGCTTGCGACAGGGATGTGCAAAACTCAATCATCTAGCCAGAGTGGATGATCTTTAACACCCACACGTCTGTTACTGCCCCTCACTTGTGGGCAAAGTAGGCAAGGCAGCGACCACAAGTTAGGGGGACAGTATAGGATGGCATCTAATTCAGGTATGCGGTTCTTGCGTGCCCTCGTTGAGTGGTGGCAGTTGAAGAGAGGAAGCCACATATCCGGGTCTTTGCACCCTTTGATATTTGTGTGGTGGTTTGTAAGGGCCCTGATGGTAAAACAGTTGAGGGAGAGGGTCTGGACTTATAAGCTTGTTTGTGCAGTTTTCTCTTCAGACCCAGGGAAGTGTCCTCCTGGGGAAGTTTGTCCTTGAATTCCATCTATTTAGAATAATTTGTGAAATAGTATTTTGCTAACAGGGCTTGCTAGTTAACAATTTTGAATGGGAGGCTGGTTGATGAAAATACCTTCCTCCCTAGAAGGTCAAGGCATTTATGCCTTTGTCAGCTGAAGCTGATTTAGCGTGTTGTAGCCTGGATTTCTCCATGGGTGCCTGCACTACTAAGGAGTTGAGTGCTGGGTGGGTGTGACCTTAAGAGCATCCCTATGCCAGAAGGCAAAGGGCTCTCCCAAGGTATCTAGCAGTGGGTTTCACCTAGTCCAACCAGCTCAACGTACCTCAACTCACTACTGTTATAATCGGCATCAGAAAACTGATAACTCCTTGATCACTGATATTCTTGCATGATGTATGTATGTATGTATGTATGGTCAGCCCACAAAGGATAAATACAGTTTTGCTGGAATTATGACTTAAATGTGTTTAAACCAGGCATGGCAAGGGAAAATGATAAACAGGTTTTTTCCAGATAAAGGAATGAGGTTCTGCCTGTTTGAATGCGTCTCCCATATAAATTGAGCAAGGTGTAACCAAAGACAAAAGTACATTTGTATGACAGGCAAACAAGTCATCAGGAGAACAAGCGGGAAAAATGTGATCACTTAATCTCAATGGGGGATGGACACTGCACCCCCAGGAAGCCTTCCTGTCACTTGAAGCAGGAGTCAATGAACTTTGAGAGCGATACTTTTCAAAGGTTTACTGGACTATAAAGAGAGGGCAGAGAACCATTAAGTTATCCTTCACCCAAGGAAACAAGGAAAATCAGCGCCTTGGACTCTGTGAGGACCTGACTAAGAGCTAGTCAGCCACTGCTAGAAAAGGAAGATTGGTGAGGAAACTACCTCGAACAAAGCCAGCAGCTTGTTAAGTTAGGCCTTAGCCATTATAAAGCATATTTTTACTTTGGGTTGTTTATAAACCTTTCGATCTTTAGCCCATATACTTGAACTCACTTAAAGCCTCTCTCTTTTTGCTTAAATAACCTTGTTTTACTTTTTATCTAAACCAACCAAGTGCTTTGATTGAATTGAAGTGATTGTTAACTCCAGTCAAGATAACAAGCTGCTGTTTCTGTCTCTTTAAAGGAGCCATAAACTTAATAACTTCTGTGAGTGTTCCAGGAGTGGGCTGGACATTGCAGGGACATGGTATTGGGGAATTTTGGGGCTTGGTGTCACTCTGCGAACAGTAACTGGGTGGTGGAAGCCAAGTGTGACCTGCATGTTTGTAGGCTGGCTGTTGATGTCTGGACTGTTAGACACAGCAGCATAGCATTCAAGGCACCCAGAGTTGCAAGGCAGGCAGTGACAACCCCTCACTGGTCTGGGCTGAACCCCAAAATGCAACAGGGGTAAACAGGAACTCTGCCCATTTAGTTAGTATGAAGTAACATTTTTCAGCCCTTTTCAGGGTGGGGGCACAGGAGACAGAGGTATGCCACACTGTCTTGGCAGGTTCCAAAATGGCCTCGTTCACTGGAAGGGACACTCTGCTAGGGCCAAATGGCTGCAGGATGTCCAGAAGCCTATGTTGCATGTCATGGCCCTCTTCAAGAGGGATCTGGAGTTAAGTCACCACCCTCTGCAAATGCTCCTGGCATTGCCTGTAGTTGTCAAGCAGTGATGGAAATAATGGAGAGATTGCTTCATCAGGTGAGGAAGATGACGTGCCCACTGGAACCATCAGCACTGGTGGATCCAGTGCAATTTCTTCCTTCAGGTACTCAAGAAGCACATGCTCTACTAACTGAAAATATTAAGACATGAAACCATCATGGATGAATGAAAGTAGCATTGGACAGATGAACAAACCAAGACCAGTTTTGTGTAGGTCTGAGCCTCTCGTTTGAATACCTGATTGCTTTCACCAGGATAAAGTCAGTTTCAACTCAAGAAGCAATTCTAATTCCCCAGTGAAAAGATTCCACCTTAACCACAAACCTTGATTAATTACAGAATGCTAAATGAAAGGAATAGTATTCTCTTCATGAAGTAACATTTCCTCAAGAATTTCATGTTGAAATTTAAATGAGAATATTTATTAGTAAAACCATTTTTCAGGCCCATTCCCAGAAGAAATGAAAGTTTCCCATATTATGCTCATTCCTGTGTACTAAACAAAACAGTAAAACTGTTTAGATAATAACTCACAATTAAAAGGCAAGGACAGAAGACATTTCAATGAATATATGTACAGAAAATAGGGATGCCTGGCTCTCATGAAAGTATTCCCCTGTTCTTAATTCCTAAAGTATACACACCATTTCCTTTTTACAACATACGCAAGGAACCTGTGCCTGCAATTCAGATTGCTAGATGGCTAAACTCCCTTTAATACAATTGAACGATTTATAATGGAGATTATGATTCACGCTGACAGAAATTGGGTAAAGTACTCTTTCAAAAATCTGTACTTTTGAAGTTAACCTGTTCTCCATTTGGTTGAATTAAACAAGCCTGTTACCTAAAGCAATTAAAACTCAAATATTTTGTATAATAATCAAACAGGTGTTATTCTATTGCTACATATATCAAGTATCTCCTACTTTGAAAATAAATAGCAACTTCACCTAAGCATTTGTGTAGCAATAGATCATTATCTGGTGACATCTGATTCTATTGTCAGTTTCCAATTTTTATTTATTTTAAACAATTATTTTATTTAGTTTTCAGAATATAAAATAGACAAAGCTAAACAGTAAAGACTACAGCTATGAACTAGCAACAGCTGGCATACACTTGTATAATATCACTACCTAATCTACATATAGTACTGCAGAGATGCTGAAGACCACATATGTATTTCGAAATACCAGAGGCACATGCAGGCACATCTGAAAAATTTTAAACTATAGAATTCTTCTTTCCTTTGCGAAAAGAGACAGCAAGCAAAACAACTTATTCCAGATGCCAAAACCAAAAGCAGACTACACAGATTCAATCTGCAGACCAACAAGACGAAAGCCGAGTAACAGATTTTAAGGTCAGAAGAAGCCATTACCATCATCATCATCTAGTCTGACCTCCTGCTAATCACAGGCCAGAGAATCTCACCCAGTGATTCCTGCATCAAGCATAATTTGTGATTGCACTATGTGACGTCTTTATAAAAGACAGTCAGTCTTGATTTAAAAGTTGTAAGTGATGGAGTATTTATCCCATCACTTGGTAATCTGCTCCAGTGGTTCAGACATGAAATGATCACAATATAGTCACTGTAGAAAAATTTTACAGATTAAGTAATAATTGAGCCATTTGTTGTTTTGTACAAAAGGGATTCCCACATTTAGCCATCACCTTATGAATTTAAATTGCAGTCAACCAATAGTACCAAGAGCATTCATGTGAATGTTCAGAAATAGCATATACAGGCACCCACTGATGTCCACCAGCACATCACTGGGGCGTATTACATCCAGAAAAACAATTGTAAATCTGCTTGCTAATAAATACCCACTCCCATAATAAAATGAGCCACTAGCCTAGCCAAACAAATAGGCCTTACATCACACCTGAAGTTTACCAAACGCGAGTGCTGGAGGCAGGAAGTTCCAGATACAGGCCCCCCCCCCCGGACCATTCCACCTGCAGAAACTCAAGGTGGAGAGCTTTGTCTGGACTGGTGGGGGGAAAAGGGTAGTCACTCCTTTAAGGGTCTCTTTTTCCTCAGATGGTGAAGGGAGTGGCTGGGGGGAGGGAGGGAGGGAAGGCAACACCTGAGCTAATGGGCAGGCCAGTGGGAGTCAGGTAAGCCATTGGCCCTGCACATATGTGGAAGGATATATAAACCCTGTCCCTCCAGCCTGAGCCCCCTCTCATACCCCATTAGTATCTCCCGCCCTCCTGCCCCTGGGATTAGCATAGGACCAGATTTTCTGGTATGTTGCAGCTATTGCAGGAGTTCTCAAACTTCATTGCACCGCAACCCCCTTCTGACAACAAAAATTACTACACAACCCCAGGATGGGGGACAGAAGCCTGAGCCTGCCCGAGTCCCGCCAAGGCCAGAGCCCCACCACCTCAGATGTGGGGAACAAAGCCAAAGCCCAAGGGCTTCAGCCCCAGATGGAGGGCCTGTAACCTGTGTCCCACCACCCAGGGCTGAAGCCTTTGGGCTTTGGCTTCGGCCCTGGGGCTCAAGCTTCAGCTTCCACCCCAGCAAGTCTAATGCCACCCCTGGTGACCCCATTAAAACAGGTCGCAACCCACTTTGGGGTCCCCACCCACAGTTCGAGAATCGCTGAGCTATTGCATTAAACACCTCTTTGGGGACTGGGAAAGGATTTTTCCCTCACCACCAGTCTGGCCAGCACAGGGTGGGTTTGTTTTTTTTCCGGTTTGGCCTTCCCCACAGCAGCTCAGTGACTCGGTGGGGTAGGTCAGGATGTAAGGTTCAAGTTGTTGCAATTTACCAGGTGACAGGCATCCTGTGCAGGTTCATGTTTCGTAGATAGTACAGTTCCCTGATGAATTGGAAAGGGACTTAGGAGGAATGCATCCTCTAAAGAAGCTGGGGAATGGGGTTGGGGTTCCTAATGTCTGGCACAGTGAGGAGATGAGGTTATTTCCTCAGTCCCTTAACCCTTATACGAGAGGAAAGTGCTGGGGTCCCAGCACCAGGCTAGGACTAGCTGTGGAGGAGTGGGGGGCTGACAGCAGCCCTCCACCAGGTAGAAATGATTAAGGAAGGAATCACTGTACAAACTATTGCCAGTTGGTTCCCAGATCCGTTGCATTTTCTCTTTCCATGTGACTAGGACAACGCACTTCCACTGGCCGTGGCATGCTTCAACTCTGAAACAGCCAGCCAGAATGACCCAGAAGATCTCAATACCTGTGACAGAACAGCTCTCTCCAGTGATTGCTCCAGAAACAAACAAATAGCCAATGTAAATCATGGAGCACTGGTGTTATTTGCTCATCTCAAGAAGTGAGCCACTATATTCTACCCTAGCTGAAGATTCAGAGTCCTCTTCACCAGTAGCCATATTCCTGAGGTTAAAAAGGCATGACTTTTTGTTCTTATGACTTACTGTGACAAAGAATGCTTAGAGAAAAGTAGTCAGCTTCCAGGAAAAGTGAAATGGAAAAATGCACTACATCCCAAAGCTGTCCCATGAGAATACATGATCAGTGATGGACCCAAACGGCCCAGAGAGTTCAAGTTGTATTTGAAAAGACCAGACAAAAACCTTCAGCTGAAAGTGTACCCACAGGCTTTGGGCACCCTTTAAATGCTTGTCCCTCCCTATCCACACCAAATGAGTCCTATCAGAACTGAGCCCTAGCCAGATGCACTACAGCTTATATTAACACAAGTATGCAATTTACATATTAGACATGTCTATGTACAGGAGGAATGGGAGGTGGCCATCATTTAAGAAGTAGAAGAAGATATACTTGGAAATTAAAGACTACACTTTCAGAAAATTGTGCTCTTTGAATTCATATCTATTGAAGTTATTCACACTCTTACCACAAGTTAAATACAAACCAGTTCTGATGCCTGATCATTTTTCCAAGTGCACTGAAAGCCCATGTCCTCTTGGCTTGCTGTCCATATGCTTCCTCTTCAGGTTAGATAAACCAAACTGCTCTCTGAAGCTGCACTGAGCGTAAGGTCTAAGACAGTCCAACATTGGATTCTTCTCTCTAAAACCAACAGAAAAAAGAAAACTCAGTGTTGTGTTTAAACAAGAATGGACCTGAACAAACTGTCTCTAAGTTCTATCCAAAATAAAGCAGTGTATCAGTAATGCCAAGAGGAAAATTTCATTCTTGTAGGGTGAAGACATGCCTCTACAAATTATGAGTCACACATACATACAGACGAGCATATCCAATATTAGCTATTCTTCTTTCACTCTTAAGTAGAATCATACAAGTCCAAGGTAGAAAAGTTCTATTAGATCATCTAGTATAATACCTGATAGCACAGAGTTGTTCTCCACAATATATTTTGTTCTGCATTTTCCAGTCCAATATAAAAAAAAAAAAAAATCACCGGTAAGGTTGCATAGGACACAAAAATTGGGGAGGTGGTAAATAATGAAGAGGATAGGTCACTAATACAGAGTGATCTAGTGAATTGGGCGCAAGCAACGTGTGTTTTAAAATGGCTAAATATAAATGTATACATTTAGGAAGAAAGAATGTAGGCCAGAATTACAGGATGGGGACTCTCTCCTGGGAAGCAGCGACTCTGAAAAAAATTTGGGGGTCGTGGTGAATAATCAGCTGCACAGGAAGTCCCAGTGCAATGTTGTTGCCAAAAGGGCTAATGCTATCCCGGAATGCATAAAGAGGGAAACCTTGAGGGAGAAGAGAGTTTATACTTTTGTATTCAGCACTGTTGTGACTGCTGCTAGAACAGTGGTTTTCAAACAGCGGGTCGTGACCCAGTACTGGGTCGCGGAATGTAAGGCACTGGGTCACGGCGGCTCTGATCAGCACCGCTGACCGAGCTGTTAAAAGTCCCGTCAGCGATGCTGCCCGGCTAAGGCAGGCTAGTTCCTACCTGTATGGACACCGAGTTGTGCCCCCGAAGCGGCCAGGAGCAGGTCTGGCTCCGAAGGTGGGAGGGCCATGGGACTCCACGCGCTGCCCCTGCCCCGAGCCAATGGGAGCTGGGGGTGGGCGGTGCCTGCAGGCGAGAGCCGCTTGCATGCCTCCACCTAGGAGCTGGACCTGCTGCTGGCCGCTTCCGCTTCCTTAGCAGCCCCACTCCGCTGCTGACTGGGAGCCACCTGAGGTAAGCCTGCGCCCCAATCCCCTGCCCTAGCCCTAAGCCCTCCCCAAACCCGGAGCCCTTCCTGCACCCAAAACCCCTCATCCCCGGCCCCAGCCCAGAGCCTCCACCCCCAGCCCAGAGCCCTGACCCCCTCCCGCACCGCAACCCCCTGCCCCAGCCCAGAGCCCCCCCCAAACCCTGAACCCCTCATTCCGGGCCCCACCCCGCAGCCCTCACCCCAACCCTGAGCCCTTCCCACACCCCAAACCCCTCATCCCCAGCTCCATTGGGTTACAGGCATCAACAATTTTCTTCAACTGGGTCGCCAGAAAAAAAAGTTTGAAAACCTCTGTGCTAGAATACTGCATCCAGTTCTGGTATCCAAAATTCAGTAAGGGTATTGATAAATTGGAGAGGGTTCAGAGAACATCAACAAGAATGATTAAAGATGTTTTCTGATCCTTATAATGATAGGCTCAAGGAGCTCATTATATCTAGCTTCGAGTCACTAAGTTTAAGGCCAGATCATCTACTCTGTAGAACACAGGCCACTAGTACCCAACACATTAAACCCAACAACCTAAATTAGAGCAAAGTATTATGAGCCACAGAAGATTACTAGACAATTATGTGCCACAGGCACATCTAAATGATTAGATAATTTTGGCAACTGTACTATATGTAGATTAGGAGCTGCCAGGGCCGGGGGATAAGGGCCTAACCCCCCCCCAGCCCAGGTGCTGCTGCAGGGAGAGAGAGCTTGGGGAGTCCTTTCCCCCCACCGTAGCCCCAGGGCAGTCTGCACCCCAAACCCCTCATCCCCAGCCCCACCTCAGAGCCTGCACCACCAGCCAGAGCCCTCACACCCAGTTTATATCCATTTTTTCTTGTGCCAACATTGTCCTTTAGCTTAAAAAGCTCTTCAACGTTCCTGGTATTTACTCCCGGATATATTTACAGAGAGCAATTATACCTTCTCTCAGCCTTCTTTTTGCTAGATTAAACAAGCTCGTCCAGCCTCTTCACATAAGATGAACCCTTCATTCCCCTCATCATCCTAGTAGCTCTTCTCTGCACCTGTTCCAGTCTAAATTAATCTTTCTAGAACACTGGTAACCAGAATTGTACACAGTATTCTAAACAAGGTCTTACCAGTGCCTTGTACAATGGCACTAATAGCTTAACAAAGCAAAGGTTAAGGGGTGACTTGATTACAGTCTGTAAGTACCTACACAGGGAACAAATATTTAATAATGGGCTCTTCAATCTAGCAGGCAAAGGTATAACATGATCTAATGGCTGGAAGTTGACGCTAAACAAAATCAGGCTGGAAATAAGATATAAATTGTTGCTGGTGAAAGTAATTAATCACTGGCACAGTTTACCAAGGATCATGGTAGATTCTCCATCACTAACAATTTTTAAATCAAGATTGGATGTTTTTCCAAAAGATATGCTCTAGGAATCTTTTGTGGGGGGAAGTCCTATGGCCTGGGTTATACCAGAGCTCAGACTCACGATCTCTTCTGGCCTTGGAATATATGAATAAGTGTCCTAGGTAATGGAGCTTACGGCACTTTCCTTGGAAGAATATGCCACATCAAATGGATTTTAGAAATGACATTTTTCCATACATTCATTACTAAATTTTCTCTTTCTTAATTATATTCTATTGTTCCTGGTTATAGTCCAGTGTACAACCCTAAACTATTAGTCTCCTTTCTTCATGTTTACACCTTTCAAACACTTGTAGAAAACTATCATAATGTTCCCATTATCTACAGATAGTACTAGTTCCCAGAAAAAAGTCAAAGTTCCTCCAAGCCAATGGCTCATCGGGCTGATGCAGTTAAGGCATGTCAGTTTCAGAACATAATAAATTTTGGATACAATCATCTCAAAATGGACTGTTCTTCTTACTGCTACAAACACACATCAGACAAAGACTTCTTCACAGTAGACCCAGTACTAATAATTAAGGTCCTCCAACCCCTAGCTCCCACTCCACACTCAGATGTGTGGGGAAATAGTTTTATTTTTACACAAACAAAAAAATCATGTTATAAAAGGGAAAAAAGCCTTCTTTCAGAACAGCTTTAAGTACCAAAATCTCTGCACTGGATATAGATATAGAAGATGGGACTCAGTAACTCTAGCACAGTTTTGTTACCACGGTCAGAGACTTTTCTTTCTAAAAGACAAGTGCCTCTGGACCTTATCCTGCAAAGACATGGGGATCTGCTTAACTTTATGCACAGCCCCATTAAAGTCAACAAACTACTCCCACAGCATGTCAAGTAATTGCAGAATCAGATCTGAAACAGGCAGCTTTAAAATGAATATTGCAAAATATTCACAGAATGTGAACTGTGAATTTTTAATTGTGAACATTCACACTAGAATCCTGGTTCTAAGCGTTGCATTCCTCCAAGACTGGGAGCAGAAACACACAATGTGAGATGTGTGTTTATATAAAACAGTTCAAATTATAAATACTGAATACTCACAATGAACTGTTCATAAACAAGCTACAGATCAAGTTTTATTTGAAGAAATTGTTCACCATATAATTGTGGCACCTTAGAGACAAGTACTCCTGTTCTTTTTGCGGATACAGACTAACACGGCTGCTACTCTGAAACCCACCATATAATTGTGAACTATGAATGTCTCCATTCACTTGCAGACAATTGAAATAATTTATTATAAAAAAATTTTGACCTTCACTAATTATGAAAATGGCAAATTAAAAACAATATATAATAGGAAAAGCAATTTCTTAAATTCCCTTGTCAACTTAAAGTTGTTTAAATCTCTCCCCTCAGGACATAGCAAACAGTAAGCAGCAAGGAAACCATAAATTAAGAGAAAATTCATACCTGACACAGAAAAAAGCAATATAAGAAAGCGATTTAAAAGCAAAACAAAACCAGGTCATTTTGAAGAGTACTGCATCTCAGAACAGCTTGACCTAATGCCCCCAAATTTACATCACCTCAAGACCTCAACGGGCACTCAATTTTCAAGTCCTGTGCCAGCATTGCACTAATGTACACTAATACTTTCTCTAATAGTTTTCAACAATACTATCTTCAAGAATTGACCTTCATTGTATTCATGATAGCACAGCACAAAATGTCTCTCTACATCTATTGTATAAAGTGTAGTTGTAGCCATGCTGGTCCCCGGGATATTGGAGACACAAGGCAGGCGAGTAATATCTTTTATTGGACCAACTTCTGTTGGTGAAAGAGAAGCTTTTGAGCTACAAAGAGCTTCTTCTTTAGGTCTGGGAAATGTATTCTGAGTGTCACAGCTAAACAAAGGTGGAACAGCTTATTTAGCATAAGTAGTTAGCACATATTTCAAGGGACCATTCAAGGTGAAGTGGACCGTTAACACTTCTCCAGGCATGGGGGGTGAAGTTAAATGGGTTATAGATTGTTGTAATAAACCACAAATCCAGTGTCTCTGTTCAGTCCAT
Source organism: Emys orbicularis (assembly GCF_028017835.1). NCBI lineage: Eukaryota > Metazoa > Chordata > Testudines > Emydidae > Emys > Emys orbicularis. Next base: position 55,689,615 of record NC_088691.1, read on the forward strand.
GACTTTTAGTATCTAGCAATCTTATGAATTTAAGCTCCCAGGCGTGTCTTTTTAAGATTTGGTGCAGGTTTCCTTTCAGCTTAAGGACAGAGTTCAGATTTAGCGTGATTGCTTTGTGAAAAGCATTCAACCACAGGTGATGAAGTGTTTTTCTTGTTTATCATTTTTCTGTGTGAGTTCATTCAAGAGAATAGTGATTGTCTAGTTTCACCCACACATTTGTTATTGGGCCATTCAGTGCACTGGATGAGGTATACCACTTGTTGTGATAGGCATGTGTAGGACTGTCGCAGAGTAACGACTCACTGGCACAGTGCCTCCTGCTGGTCAGTCCGGGAATTAGCTCATCCACCTCAGGAGCACCCTCCTCTGGCTGGTTTCTCACCCTCGGTTACCTGCCCTGTTGTCTCCACCACCTCTGGCCCCGTGCCCCTCCCGGACCCTGGTGCCCCTTACATTGGGGTGCTGCCCCACAGCAGTGCCCCCACACTCTGGGTCTCCCCTCCCAGGGGAACCCCCACGTTGCCTCAGTGGCTACTGCCAGTCATCATCTAGCCCCTTCTCTCAGGGGCAAACTGCAGTCTGAAATTGCCACTCATCAGGGGGTTTGACCTGCTGCCTTTTCTTGGCCTGGCTGCCTCCCTGCAGCCCTAGTACCTCCTCAGGCCTTTACTGCAAGGCCTCAGCCTGGAAGGTCACCAGGCCAGAGCTCCCCAGCTCAGCCTGCCCTTTCCCAGTAGTGCTCTGTCCAAGGTACCCCTGTCTCTACCAGGCAGCTAGGTCCTTCTTGCTCCACTGCTGGAGCAAGACTCACTTCCTTTTCCCCAGGAGCCCTTCTTATACTGGCAATGCCGGGCCTTGATTGGCTGCCTCAAGCCCGCTCGTGATTGGCCCGGGGCAGCCCTTTCCCAGGGCTGCTTTTAACCCCTTCCAAACCGGAGTCTCAAATATTTACAAGATAATGACCAACACTCAGAAATCCAACCCAAACACATCGTCAAACTCATCCACTACATCCTCACCCATTAGAATTTTACATTCAGTGACTAACACTTTGTCCAAACCATGGGAACAGCTATGGGTACCAGGATGGCTCCCCAATATGCCAACTTCTTCATGGGCCACCCTGAAGAATTTCTGGACAAATGCACCACAAATCAATGATATGACTGAGATAGATCAATGATATTTTCATCCTCTGGACACAGGATTTAAACTCCCTCATAGATTTCCACCACAACTTCAACAACCACCAGCTATCCATTAAACCCTCTTTAGAACACTCCCACACTAGCATTAAACTTCCTGGACACCACAATCAGCTTCAACAATGGAGCCCTACAGACAACTATATACAAGAAACCCAACAATCACCACACCTACCCTAACGGATCCAGTATCCACCCCTAACACCAGGGATTTGGAGCAATCAAATTTTTGAATTGCTCCGCTCCGGCTCCGCTCCAGCTCCGGGCAAAAACCTACTGCTCTGCGCTCCAGCTCCTGGCTCCGCTCCAAAGCCCTGCCTAACACACCAAGAAATCTGTTCACTACAGCCAGGCACTCAGAAACCACAGAACATAATCCCAGGACAAAGTCCAGGATAAATACCTTAATAAACTTAAAACCACCTTCATTAAATAAGGACACTCAACCAGAGAAGTAGATCACATCATGGAATAAGTCACCCAAATACTGCAAGAGAACCTGATTCAACACAGAAATAAACCCCCTCCAGCCACACACCTCTACTTGTCACCTACCACCCCACACTGGACCCCATACGGGGTATCATCCAACAATTATACCCATATTCTATGGGGACCACGGCCTGAAAGAAATCTTTCCTGAATCCCCTCTTCTGGCTTTCAAACAACGCCCTATTCCAACCTCTCCAAGCTCATTATCAGAAGCAAGCTCACCATAGATAAGGGTACACCAATTCAAAGGGGCACCAGACCCTGCCAGAACAGATGCAAAACCTGTAGGCATAATTCCACAGCTGCGATGAGCAACACCCTCACAACACACCTTTCACAGAATCATAGAATATCACGATTGGAAGGGACCTCAGGAGGTCATCTAGTCCAACGCCCTGCTCAAAGCAGGACCAATCCCCAACTAAATCATCCCAGCCAGGGCTTTGTCAAGCCTCACCTTAAAAACCTCTAAGGAGGGACAGGAGTACTTGTGGCACCTTAGAGACTAACAAATTTATTTGAGCATAAGCTTTCGTGGGCTACAGCCCACTTCATCGGATGCATAGAATGGAACATATAGTAAAGAGATACATGTACTGTGACAGACCCAGACCAGTGGGGTACAGGAGTCTGGTAGAGGGCAAATATACTGGTCACTGGATGTGTAGTTTTCTGTTCCCTGAGTGACCAGAGAAGGGGCTGCACTAGAGTAATCAGGAACCTGCTAGAACCAGTTAAGGCAGGCAGGCTAATTAGGACACCTGGAGCCAATTAAGAAGCTGCTAGAATCAATTAAGGCAGGCTAATCAAGGCACCTGGGTTTTAAAAGGAGCTCACTTCAGTTTGTGGTGCGAGTGTGAGGAGCTGGGAGCAAGAGGCGCAAGGAGCTGAGAGTGAGAGGGTGTGCTGCTGGAGGACTGAGGAGCACAAGCGTTATCAGACACCAGGAGGAAGGTCCTGTGGTGAGAATAAGGAAGGTGTTTGGAGGAGGCCATGGGGAAGTAGCCCAGGGAGTTGTAGCTGTCATGCAGCTGTTACAGGAGGCACTATAGACAGCTGCAGTCCACAGGACCCTGGGCTGGAACCCGGAGTAGAGGGCGGGCCCAGGTTCCCCCCAAATCTCCCAATTGACCTGGACTGTGGGTTCTTCCAGAGGGGAAGGTCTCTGGGCTGTTCCCCAACCCACATGGTGAATCTCTGCGGCAAGAAAAATCCGCCAATAAGCGCAGGACCCACCAAGATACAGGAGGAAATTTGTCACACTGGTGTCAGGAGTGGGATCTTGGGGTGCACAGCACAGTGGAAGAAGGAGGGTGATTTAAAAAAAAAAAAAAACCAAAAAAAAAAAGGGAGAGGGTTTATTTATTTTCACCACAATGGATGACGTAGTGCGGGTACTGACACAAGCTACGGCGGCCCAGCAGGAGGCTACCCGTGTCCAGGCAGCCGCCTAACAGGAGGCAGTGCGGCTGCAGCAAGAGACTAATCGCCTGCTGATGGAGCAGGCTGCTCAAGACCGAGCTATGTTGCGGGAACTAGTAAACCAGGTAAAGTCCCTTACAGAGCTGAATCGCGGCCATGATGGGACACGGCTCATACGGGCCAGCCATTGGCTGCAGAAAATGACACGGGAGGATGATGTAGAGGCATACCTTCTGGCCTTTGAGAGGACAGCCCTACGGGAGGCCTGGCCTCGAGATCAGTGGTTTGGCATCCTTGCCCCATTCCTGCGTGGGGAGGCCCAGAAGGCCTACCATGATCTGCCTGAAGAGGCTGCAGAAGACTACCCGCAGCTGAAAGCAGAGATCCTGGCCAGATCTGGGGTAACGACAGCAGTGCGGGCCCAGCAGTATCACGGTTGGAGGTACCAGGAAGACAAAATCCCGCAGTCCCAATTGTATGACCTCATCCATCTCGCACGAAAGTGGTTGCAAACAGAGTCCCGGCGTCCGGAAGAGATACTAGCAGTTCTGGTCATCGACCGATACATGAGGGGACTACCACCAGACCTTCGTGCCTGGGTAAGCCAGAACGAACCCTCCACCTATGACGAGGTTGTCGCCCTGGTAGAGAGGCGAAGGACAGCGAGGGAGCTGACCCAACCAGTTAAGGAAGAGGCACCCCGGGTTAAACTAGCAGCACCAAGCCCTAAAGTTCGGGTGACTGGGCCACCAGGAGGGCCCAGGTGGAAAAAGAGAGGCTGAAGGCCCATCAGAGGCCATAAAGAGTCGGAGCACTGAGGGAGAAGAGGATCGTGATGTTAGACTGCCCAAACCAAGAGACCGGGGAACGCCTAGGGCTCCATACAGATGTTATGCCTGCGGGGAGTGGGGGCACACAGCTGCACAGTGTCCCAATGCTGAGGAGCCTATGCAGTGTAACCTGGGGAACTGGGCAGATTCATGCTCCCTAATCCACCTTGTGGGGGGTCTCACTAACCCCACATATGTATACCAGACCAGTGAAACTAAATGGGGTAGGGACCATGGCACTGGTTGATTCAGGGAGTGCTATCACGCTTATCTCAGGGAAGCTCGTGAAGCGTAGTCAGCTGCTACAGACTAAACGTACGGGGATAACATGTGTCCATGGGACAGTTAATTACTACCCCACCATCCCAGTAAAAATCGAGATCCAAGGGAACACTACTGAGGTAACAGCAGGGGTAGTCCCTAAACTCCCATACCCGGTGCTCATAGGGAGGGATTTCCCAGGGTTTGGAAACTTACTCCCAGTAGGGGGATTGGAGAAAGATGGGGACCCAAAAATTGGTGAGGCATCCACAGCAGACTGTCAACCCCCAATCTTCTCTGAAATATCCCCAGATTTGTTCTCCACTCCCAGACAGGGTAGAAAGACAAAAAGGGAAAGAAGGGCAGCTAAGGCCTTGGGAACCCGAATACTGACCCAAAGCCAGAGGGTCGCTCTTGTAGGTAGGCGGATCCGTGCAGCTGAAAAGGAGGCCACGCAAGAGGGAGAAGCACCTGAGTCTGACCCCCACCCTAATGCTTCTGAACCAGTAGAGGCAACAGAGACTGGGCCCCTAGATCTTGGGCAGATTAGCCCCGGGAGAGGAAGTTTTGGACGGGACCAGGCAGAAGACCCAAGGTATGACAACATTAGGAAGGAGGTGACTGAAATAGATGGGGTCCCCGTGGAAGGGAAAACCCAGGGACCAGGACCCTACTTCATAATGAAGAAGGATCTCTTATACCGGGTTGCACCAGTACAGGGGCAGAAGGTACAGCAGATCCTAGTACCTCAAAAACACCAGAACGCTGTATTAAGTCTTGCTCATACTCATCTTTTTGGGGGGCATTTGGGGGTAGAGAAGACCCTGGCACGAGTCCTACGACGGTTCTTTTGGCCCGGAGTACATGAAGAAGTGCGGAGGTACTGTGCCTCCTGCCCGAGTGTCAGCTGCACAGTCCCCATCCCCACTTGAGGGCAGCTTTAGTACCCCTTCCCATCATAGAGGTCCCCTTCGAGCAAATAGCCATGGACCTAGTGGGACCCCTGGAGAAGACGGCTCGGGGCCACCAATATATACTTGTTGTTTTGGACTATGCTACTCGCTACCCAGAAGCCGTCCCCCTGCGGAACACGGCCTCTAAAACTATAGCCAAAGAGCTGGTGGGAATCTTTGCCCGAATGGGGCTACCGAAGGAGATATTAACTGACCAAGGAACCCCATTTATGTCGAAGCTAATGAAGGACCTCTGTACGCTGCTCCATATACATACCCTGAGAACTTCGGTCTACCATCCGCAGACTGATGGGTTGGTAGAAAGGTTTAACCGAACCCTCAAGGCTATGATAAGGAAGGTGGTAAGTCGGGACGGGAAGGATTGGGACACCCTACTACCCTACCTTATGTTCGCTATCTGGGAGGTACCTCAGGCCTCAACTGAGTTTTCCCCCTTCGAGTTATTATATGGGCGTCACCCCCGTGGCATACTAGATATCGCCAAAGAGATCTGGGAAGAGGAACCCAATGAGGGGAGAAATATAATAGAGCATGTAATGAAGATGCGAGACCGGATAGCCCGGGTTACCCCTATTGTACGGGAACATTTGGAGAAGGCACAGGAGGCCCAGCGAACCCATTACAATCGCCAGGCAAAAGTGCGACAGTTCCAACCAGGGGATCGGGTTATGGTGTTGGTACCCATGGCAGAAAGCAAGCTTCTGGCCCAATGGCAGGGGCCCTATGAGGTGGTTGAACCCGTGGGGGAAGTAACCTACAAGGTGCGGCAGCCAGGACGCAGAAAACAAGAATAGATTTATCACGTTAACCTTCTGAAACCCTGGCATGCACAAGAGGCATGCACAACGGTCCAAAAAGACCTAACCCAGGAAAACAAGCCTTCCAAACAGGTGAGAGTGTCTCCCGATTTAACACCAGACCAGAAGAATGAGGTGTCTGAGATGATCTTCCGGAACCAAGATGTGTTCTCGACAAAACCGGGTCGAACAACCGAGACATCTCACCACATCGTCACGAACCCTGTGGCCAGAGTAACAATGAGGCCCTATCGGGTGCCAGCGGCAAAAAGGGAGGAAATAAAAGCAGAAATAAAAAAAAAAACTGGAGTTGGGGACCATCGAAGAATCCCACAGTCAGTGGTCCAGCCCAATCGTGCTGGTGCCCAAACCTGATGGCACCACAAGATTTTGCAACGACTTCCGGCGACTAAACGAAGTATCCCAGTTCGACGCGTACCCCATACCTCGCATAGATGAGCTAGTGGACCGTCTGGGTAATGCCCGGTACTTGACTACCCTAGACTTGACAAAGGGGTACTGGCAGATTCGCCTTGCAGAAGACGCAAAGGAAAAGACTGCGTTCTCTACACCAGAGGGTCTTTTTCAATATACTGTCCTCCCTTTTGGACTACATGGGGCCCCAGCTACCTTCCAGCGCCTCATGGACAAGCTATTATGCCCGCATAACAGTTATGCTGCTGCCTACTTGGACGATGTGGTCATTCATACCCCAGACTGGGAAACCCACCTGGAGAAGGTGGAGGCAGTCCTCGATACCTTCAGGCGAACTGGCCTTACAGCAAACCCTGCCAAGTGTGCTGTAGGGTTTACAGAAGCCAAATATCTTGGCTACATTGTGGGGAAAGGTTTGGTAAAACCCCAAGTGAACAAGTTAGAGGCCATCCAAAATTGGCCCCGACCAAGTCGCAAGAAACAAGTCCGGGTGTTCCTAGGTGTGGTGGGGTATTACCGACGATTTATCCCCCACTTTGCCACAAGGGCAAGCCCCCTGACAGACCTAGTGAAAGCCTGTGGACCTGATCTGGTGAAACCGTCTGACACAGCAGAGGAAGCATTCACAGACCTATGGACTGCCCTCTGCAGTAACCCCGTCCTGATAGCCCCTGATTTCACCAAGGAGTTTATCCTGCAGACGGATGCATCGGAAGTAGGGTTGGGGGCCGTTCTATCACAGATGGTCGGGGAGGAGGAACACCCAATTCTATACCTCAGTCGGAAACTCCTTCCAAGGGAACAAAAATATGCACTCTCTCTCTTGCAAGGGAGAGAGAATGCCTCGCTGTAAAATGGGCCATGGAAACATTGCGCTACTACCTGCTCGGGCGCAGATTTGTCCTCGTGACTGACCATGCCCCTCTTCAATGGATGCAGCGGAACAAGGAGAAGAACACAAGGGTGACCAGATGGTTCTTATCCCTCCAACCTTTCCAGTTCCGTGTGCAACACAGAGCAGGGAGCCGTCATGGCAACGCCGATGGCTTGTCATGTGTGCACTGTCTGGCGTCCCAAGCTGCCCAACCCCTTGGCGTTGAGCAGGGGGGAGGGATATGTGACAAACCCAGACCAGTGGGGTACAGGAGTCTGGTAGAGGGCAAATATACTGGTCACTGAATGAGTAGTTTTCTGTTCCCTGAGTGACCAGAGAAGGGGCTGCACTAGAGTAATCAGGAACCTGCTAGAACCAGTTAAGGCAGGCAGGCTAATTAGGACACCTGGAGCCAATTAAGAAGCTGCTAGAATCAATTAAGGCAGGCTAATCAAGGCACCTGGGTTTTAAAAAGGAGCTCACTTCAGTTTGTGGAGGGAGTGTGAGGAGCTGGGAGCAAGAGGCACAAGGGGCTGAGAGTGAGAGGGTGAGGGTGTGCTGCTGGAGGACTGAGGAGCACAAGCGTTATCAGACACCAGGAGGAAGGTCCTGTGGTGAGAATAAGGAAGGTGTTTGGAGGAGGCCATGGGGAAGTAGCCCAGGGAGTTGTAGCTGTCATGCAGCTTTTACAGGAGGCACTATAGACAACTGCAGTCCACAGGGCCCTGGGCTGGAACCCGGAGTAGAGGGCGGGCCCGGGTTCCCCCCAAACCTCCCAATTGACCTGGACTGTGGGTTCTTCCAGAGGGGAAGGTCTCTGGGCTGTTCCCCAACCCACATGGTGAATCTCTGCGGCAAGAAAATCCGCCAATAAGCGCAGGACCCATCAAGATAGAGGAGGAACTTTGTCACAATACACACATACAGAGAACATGAAAAGGTGGGAGTTGCCCAACCAACTCTAAGAGGCAGATTCCACCATCTCCCTAGGTAACCCATTCCAGTGCTTCAACCACCCTCCTAGTGAAAAAGTTTTTCCTAATATCCAACCTAAACCTCGCCCACTGCAACTTGAGACCATTACTCCTTGTTCTGTCATCTGCCACCACTGAGAACAGTCTAGATCCAAAAGATTCATGGTCCCACACATGCCTGGCATAACAAAAGGTATGATTAAAATGTAATTATTTTGGTGCAAGTCTGTTTATTGATACTCCTATTTTGGAGTAAAATTGGCTGCAGTCAGCAATAAACTGACTTAGATTGAGTGATCACACACAGACTTGCACCAAAACAACTATATCAGTTTTAATTCACACCCAAGTATAAAATAAGTGTCAGAGTGGATACAACAAGCAGATGAGACACAAGTTAACGAAACAATAGTATGTGAGCTCCTTGAAAATGTGGACAATTCGCCACTCAATGGAAATGATCATCCACAGAGGTCATTATGGTCTTTGTCTCATACTATCGGTAAAAATAAATAAATAAATAAATAATAAATAAATAAAATGTAGAAAGACTGAAGAAGCATTACTGAGGGTACGTCGACACTTGCAAAGTTACAGTGCTGCTCAGAGAGCGCCGAAGGAAAATCGCTGTTATGTGTTCACACTGACAGCTTCCTGCACAATAGCGTGTTCACACTTGCGGTGCTATTTGGAGCACTGCACTCTGAGCAGCTATCCCACAGAGCACCCCTTTCGCCAATAAGACTTGTGGGAAGGCGGAAGGGGTCGCGAGGCATCCTGGATCCTGTCCCAATGCCCCATGATGCATTGCTTCGCATCCCAGCAATCCCTGTGCTTCCATCCGCATTTGGTGCCATCTTTCAATGGTTTGTGTACTGCACGCCCCGCCCTGCCTCTTTTGGGCTGCAGGAATGGATCCCGAGCTGCTGACCAGTATGCTGCTCACACTGACCAACACGTCACGAGTGGCAGTGGAGTTATTCCTTAAACTACAAAGGCAAGAGGAGTGCAACATTGATCTCACCACGCATACTAGCTACGACACGAGATTGCTTGTGGCATTCATGGAGGTGCTGACCACAGTGGAGTGCTGCTTTTGGGCTCGGGAAACAAGCACTGAGTGGTGGGATTACATCATGATGCATGTCTGGGATGATGAGCAGTGGCTGCAGAACTTTCGCATGAGGAAAGCTACATTCATGGGACTGTGTGATGAGCTAGCCCCAGCCCTGCGGCGCAAGGACACGAGAATGAGAGCTGCCCTGTCATTGGAGAAGCATGTGGCGATTGCACTGTGGAAGCTGGCTACTCCAGACTGCTACCGATCAGTAGCTAACCAGTTCGGAGTGGGAAAGTCGACCATTGGTGTCGTGTTGATGAAAGTGTGCAGGGCCATTAATCGCATGCTGCTCTGAAAGACTGACTCTGGGCAATATGCGTGACATTGTGGATGGCTTTGCACAAATGGGCTTCCCTAACTGTGGAGGGGCAATCGATGGCACACACATTCCAATTCTGGCACCAGACCACCTAGCCACCGAGTACATTAATCGCAAGGGGTATTTCTCAATGGTTCTCCAGGCGCTTGTGAATGACTGTGGGTGTTACACAGACCTTAATGCAGGCTGGTCTGGAAAGGTGCATGACACACACATCTTTCAGAACACTGGCCTGTTCAAGAAGCTCCAAGCAGGGACTTTCTTCCCTGACCAGAAGATCACCGTAGGGGAAGTCAAAATGCCCATTGTGATCCTGGGAGACCCCGCCTACCCCTTAATGCCGTGGCTTATAAAGCCATACATGGGGCAACTTGACAGCAGCAAGGAGCGGTTCTACAACAGGCTGAGCAAGTGCAGAATGACTGTGGAGTGTGCATTTGGCTGTTTAAAGGCCCACTGGCGATGCCTGTATGGGAAGCTGGACATGGCCGATGACAATATTCCTATGCTTATAGCTGCGTGCTGTACGCTCCATAATATTTGTGAAGGGAAGGGTGAAAGCTTCACTCAGGGCTGGATCGCAGAGGTTCAGCACCTGGAGGCTGAGTTTGAACAGCCAGAGACCAGGGCTATTAGAGGGGCTCAGCGCAGGGCCATAAGGGTCAGGGATGCTTTAAGGCAGCAATTTGAAGCTGAAACCCACTAATATTTGTTGCGATGCTCGGGATTGCAGTGTTTGTAATGCTAGGAGGTAATTGGTGCACATGATGCAAGAAGGGACCTTTACATAATTGTATGTTGCTTTGCAGTGCTCCTTTTGCTTTCACTTAATAGAATAAAGATTGCTTTCAAACAAACAATTCTTTTATTGAAAGACAACAACCAGAGGAGAGAGTCAAACGAAAAAAATCATCAGCAGGGAGGGTGATGGGGAATGACGGAAGGGAAGGTCTCAAAAGGAGGAGGGGTCCCTGGACGGCTACAGATTTGTGTATGTCCAAGGATCACACCCAACCTTCTCCTTTGGAGTACGATGCAACGGGTGCTGTACTTCAGCAGGGCCAAACTGCAGAGGGATGGGTGTTGAGTGCAGTGGGTAGTGGGAGTCCACATTGCTGGACTGAGGAGGGAGGAGTGGAATGCTGTGGGTAGAGAGTGGAGCCAGGAGGTTGATAACAGTGTGCTGGTGGTGTGTATGGGGTGGGGGGGTGCATGGGAAAGAGTTTTGCGACAGAGGCTGCAGGGGAGGGCGGGCGCGGAGCTGCTCGGTTTGAAGAGCTAGTATCGCCTGGAGCATGTCCGCTTGGCGCTCCATAACTGTTAAGAGCTGCTCCATGGCTTCTTTCTGGTGTGCCACATTCTCCTTTCGATCCCTCTTCGCCACCAAGAAAAAAAAATGAAAGGAGTGGTGGGACAGCGAGGAGTGCATCATAACCTCACGCATAAAGTCCTCCTTAGCTCTTGGAACTTTCTAATTCTTCGCAGCCATTCTGCCGTCGAAGACAAAGAGGGAGATTGTGCTCCCAAGGTCATCTCTGTGAAGTTTAAATGCAACATTTTACAGAAGCAGTATTGTTTGCAACACAGACAACATTGTTTCAGTGCTTTAAAACACAGCCAGTACGCACACACCTGTCACTAACTGGCTGACCCCAGACAAGCACACGAGCTACAAGACCCCCAAAATGGTGAGTAGCCACAGGGGCAATGTAAATCACTGTTCCCGGACCTGCTGTACACTAGGCACGTGGCTCTTGGGGAGAGCCAGCCCTGTAGGGTGGGCCTGATAATCATTCCTGTCCCCACACTTTCCACAGGAGGTGATCATTATGGAAGATATCTTGCTGCTGAGGGTGAGCAGGGAATCAAGGGATGGTCTTCTCCAAGCCTGTGGCTTCCAGCCTGGCGCCTATGCGGCTTGCCTGTGTGCAGCAATGGTTCCCCCACCCGTCATGGCAAAGTGGCACAGAAAAGTTACAGTTAATGGGGCAAGAAACAAAGCAGCTCTGTCGAGGAACCTGCAGCAGCGGATTGCCCAGTATCTCCATGAAAGTTTCCTGGAGATCTCTGAGGGAGATTCCCATGAAGTGAGGGAGTCTATCAACAGCCTGTTCCGCTGCTCAGACTAGGCATGAGGTAGGAGACAAGCCTGCTTTCTGCAACCCTCCTGCCCCCCACAACTCGCTTCAGCAATTCCCAAAATTAGATCCACTTACCAGGGGCCTCCTCTCCTGTTTGCGCTTTGCCAAAATCCGACTACTGTGACTGGCTAGGCTCCTCCAGGGTAGAAAAGAGCTCCTGACTGCATGCATCTCTGGCCTCCGAGTCATCCTCTGCCTCAGGGTCCCCTCCCCCTCTTCATCCAAGATTGCCTCCTCCTGGCTCAGTCCACTCTTGACTGGCACGCAAGCCAACGAAGTATCCACAGGGTCCTTCGCAGTGAAGGTGGGGTCACCACCAAGTATCGTGTCCAGCTCTCTGTAGAACCGGCAGCTCATGGGCACAGACCGGAGTGGCGGTTTGCCTCCCGCGCCTTGTCGTAGGCGTTCTGCAGTTCCTTCACTTTGACCCTGCACTGCAATGTGTCCCGGTCATGGTCATGGTCCCTTTCTATCATGCATCTAGAAATCTGTCCGAAGGTATCATCATTACAACTCCTGGAGCACAGTCACTGCCTCCTCTCCCCAAATGCCCATGAGGTCCAGCAGCTCAGAGCTCCAAGCGGGGGATCACCTGGTGCGTGGAGCAGGCATGGCCACCTGGAAAGATGCGTTGAGACCACTGCACGCATCACCGAGCAAACAGGAAGGGGACTTTCAAATCTGCAAAGGAATGTATGGGGTGGGGCTGACGGTTGGTCACCTGAGAGCAAGGCAGAAGAGTTCAAATTGTCGGAGAAAAACAGAGTTCTCACTCTCTTTTTTGGGTGAAGCAAATCAGATACTTTATTCTCAAGCAATTGCATAGAGGGAGAGAGTGCACTAGGACACAGGGTTTCCCCCTCCTAGGCAGGTCTCTCAAAAGATAAACAATTAAGGCATTGAAATCCCCTTCAAATCCCTGTCAGTTCTTGCTCTACTTCCACAAAACAGATGGCCAGAGAGGTGAGAACAGGCATTGTGGGACACCTCCTGGAGCCCAATCGCAGCACTGTAGTCACCACGGTATCTACACTGGCACCACAGCGCTGTAGCCCCAGTGCAGAAAGCTCTACGCCTCTCGTCCAGGTGGTTTTTTTAGAGCGCTGCATCTGTGCAGTTTCTGCGCACTAAGTGGCTTGGCAGTGTGTACACCTTGGGAGTTACAGCGCTCAAAGCTGCTTTACTGTGCACAAACTTGCCAGTGTAGACAGGGCCCTGAGATAAACCTGATTACACTTCCTACAGTAGTGTACCTACTCTAGCTGGAAAGAATTGTACTTATTAAGAATTATAAAAAGTTAGATGGTATCACTATAATTTGGGTTATTGTATTAACTGCAATGAGGAGTTTGCAAATGGAGTTTTTTGAAAATGAAAATTAGAATCAGAGTAAAATACTCAGAATGTATACTACTATATTTTAATGCGCTCATTTGGATTAGATGGAATTTTAGAAAGGTCTGTAACAAATTATTTTAAATATAAAAAGCTACATTGATATTTATCTAAAAATGTCAAGAATCTGAATGAAAAAGTAAAGTTGTTAATCAATGGAAACAACAGGTGATTACAGTACACCACACCCTTAAATGTCTCAAGAGGGAAAATGGAGTATATAGATGAAGCTTTATTTTCCTGCTCCACAAAATGTAAACCCACAGAGATGAAACAAAAATACAAAAGCAAGACTAATGTTAAATTAAATAAAAGCATTATAATAATAAGGAACAAATGATGGATAATGTCAGTATAGTTCTAAATACAGTTAAAAGACAGCCCAGGCATATAGAAAATTAAGAGCAGTAGACTGTAAAGAGATTCTTAAAAACAATAGAGGATATAAATGCTGGAAAGTGGCAACATGCCATTACAATTTTTTTTACGTAAACATCAATGTTTTTCTAGAACAGATTTTAAACATTCAGTCCAGAACTGGTCTGACTCTTGGTTAAGAACCACAGGCACCCTACAGCAGAGCAGATATCACTTGTACCGGCATGTTAGTTAAACCTGCTCCCTAGTCTACCAATGCGTCTGTTTTATGGTTTACCCTTTACTTTACACATGCCTCTTTTAGACCTCATTCCAGCAAGGTGCTGAGAATCTCCAATGCCCATTCAAGCTAGTGGGAGTTAAGGGCACTCAACAACTCACAGGATTGAGTTAAGAACAAATGCATACACTTTATTAAGATATTTAATAAATATAAATTTGCTTGCAATGTGCATATATAGTAAACAATGTCATGAACTAACATTTGGGTTAATTCCAAGCTCTACAGACTGGAACCAAAAAAACTATTCTATAGAGGCCAATTCAACACACTTGCTGACTGATTGCATTTTTTTTATTCCCTTTTGGAATTAAAAGAAATTCTTTCACTCTAGCATTTCTTGTCCTAATAAAATATCTTCAGAACTGTTATTACTGTCTGGGTTAAAATACCGTCCCCTGAAAACATGACTTAAAGGAATGGGAAATCAAAAGAGTCACATGAGACAAATAATCTTTGGTGAAATCCTGGCCCTACTGAAGTCAATGGGGTTGCTGCCAATGACTTCAAACAGGGCTATGATTTCTCCCATGTTCAGTTTTAGATCCCTTAATGATTCTATCTAACAAGACTATAAACGTAATTTCATATTCACAATACCACACCCAGTTCCAAACAAAATATTCTATGTAAAAAGAAATACTTACAATACAGGGACAGGCTGCATAAACAGTGTGAAACTACCAGTTGCGGTTGATTTCTTCACAGAGTAAACTTTGTCCTTGGCCAGGCTGTCGTGCCTGGATTGGTATAACATTTGTACACATTAATTTGGCCTGGGGAGTTTCTATCTAACTGAGCAAGGTGGGAGGGTTTGTTATTTTAACTCCTGGCTGATAACAGCTTATCAGTAACTTCTCAAAGGTCGAGTTCAACACATTTGCAGAGCGAGAGATGCAAAGAAAATACAGAGCACGCCTGTGAATCCCGGAACTCTTTCTTCCCCTTAGGGTGGGTCCTTATGAGTTTCCAGGATCCCCTGCTTTTCCCCACACTCCAAGACCCTATTCTGCAGTCACAGTCCTTCTGAGAAAGGCAATATGCAGCTCTCTTCAAAGGCAATGAGCCCCACCTTTGAAGATGGCTTTAGCTACCATTAGGAGGAAGCAACATGAAATGCTTCCTTCCAAGGGAGGAGCTTGTTGTGTTTGCTGCATTCCCAGCTTCTGCCAACCCAGGTACTAAGATGAAATCCTGAACTATGACCCAGCATGGCAGCGTAACTGTGTCGTCACCACCACCAGTCTTACAACAGAGTTCCATGCCAGCCCCTTTAAAAAAAAAAAAAAAAAAAGTATGCATTTAGGGCCTGATACAACTCTCACTGAAATTAATGGGAGTCCTTCCACTGATTTCAGTGCGTGCTGGACTAGATCCTTAAGCAGAGTTCATTATCCACTGCATTTTAGGGTGCCTAACTGATGTAAAAGTATTTTTTATCCATATAAAATTGATAAATAGAAAGGTTCTGCTGAAAATGCCTGGATAGGGACACTTGGGTTCTCAGGGATCATATCTGCAGAACCTACTGTCTCCAGCAGTCCACCCAACTTTGCCTTTGTTGACCTTTAGGATGTGGACTAAGGCACATCCTCTTGGTGAAGCATTCTGTTGACTTTAGACTATCAGCAGGTTGAAAACTATATAGAGAGGGGTATTTAAATTGTTTTTAATAATAAACTGTTGTAGATGTAACATCTAGTTGAATTTAATTTTCATTATATGCCCAGATGCCACAGCAATGGTTGCACAACAAACCATTAAACAAGCCAACAGGAGAAGAAGAAAAAAGCCACAGATGCCCCCCTTGCCCTCTTTCTCCTCCACCTCCAGTTCTTGTGATCTAATTCTTAGTAGCTGGGTTTGAGTCCTGCTCAAGACCCCATATCAAAGAAGCCTTAGATGATTTTCAGCACATTAACAGATGAATGCATTACTACATAAGATACCCACCCAAAATGGACTGAAATTATCAGAATTCATTTCATGCTGGTGTATCCGTCAGGAAACACGCTAAACTCATGATAATTCATTTCTTGATGAGTCAATTCCTGCTTGGGACACCTATCTGGTCTAACGTCTCCACTCCACTGACCAGGGGTCATGTTTGCTGGAAGCCAGTTACATGTACAAATAGCACTGCATACATTGGAGCTCCTCTGCACAATGTTTGACCAGCAATCAACTTCGATGGGTCATGTAGCTCAGTCCCCTGCACTGAGGCAGGACCAAGTATTTTCTAGCTCATCCCTGACAGGTGTTTGTCTAACCTGTTCTTTAAAATCTCCAATGATGGAGTTTCCACAACCTCCCTAGGTAATTTGTTCCAATGCCTAACTACCCTTACAGTTAGGAAGTTTTTCCTAAGGTCTGACCTAAATCTCCCTTCCTGCAATTAAAGCCCACTACTTCTTGTTCTGTACTCAATGGATAAGAAGAACAATTTATTAACCTCCTCTTTATAACAACCTTTTATGTCTTGAAGACTGTTACATCCCCCCTCAGTCTTCTCTTCTCCAGACTAAACAAACCCATTTTTTTCCCAAATCTTTCCTCTCAAGTCATGTTTTCTAGACCTTTAATCATTTTTGTTGCTATCCTCTGGACTTTCTCCAATTTGACCACATCTTTCCTGAAGTGTGGTGCCCAGAATGGGACACAGTACTCCAGTTGAGGCCTTATCAGTGATGAGTAGAGTGGAAGAATTATGTCTTGTGTATGGCTCAAACACCCCAAAATGATGTTCATTTTTTTGCAACAGTATTATATCGTGGACTCATATTTAGTCTGTGATCCACTATAACCCCCAGATCCTTTTTTGCAGTACTCCTTCCTAGTCAGTCATTTCCCATTTTAAGAACATAAGAATATATGACTGGCCAGACCAATGGTCCATCTAGCCCAGTATCCTGTCTTCCGACAGTGGCCAAGACCAGATGCTTCAGAGGGAATGAACAAACAGGGCCATTACCGAGAGATCCATCCACTGTCGTCCAGTCCCAGCATCTGGCAGTCAGAGGCTTTGGGACACCCAGAGCATGCAGTTGCATCCCTGACCAGCTGATAGCCATTAATGGACATATCCTCCATGAACTTACCTAATTCTTTTTTAAACCCAGTTATACTTTTGGCCTTCACAACATCCTCTGGCAACAAGTCCCATAGGTTAACTGTACATTGTGTGAAGAAGTACTTCCTTTTGTTTGTTTTAAACCTGCTGCCTATTACTTTCATTGTGTGATCCCTGGTTCGCTATAAGGAATGTTTTCTAATCCTTTCTTTATTCTTGTGATTCTTCTCTGAACCCTCTACAATTTATCAATATCCTTCTTGATTTGCAGACACCAGAACTGGACACAGGATTCCAGCAGCAGTCACCGCAGTGCCAAATACAGAGGCAAATTAACGGCTCTACTCCTACTCAAGATTTCTCTGTTTATGCATCCCAGGATTAAATTAGCCCTTTTGCCACAGCATTGAACAAGGTGCTCCTGTTCACCATGACCCTAAATCTTTTTCAGAATCATTGATTCCCAGGATAGAGTTGCCCATCCTGGAAGAATGGCCTACATTCTTTTGTTCCTAGATGTACATATTTACAGTTAGCCATATTGAAACATATATTGTTCGCTTGCACCCAGTTTACCAAGCAATTGCTCTCTAATCAGTGACCTATCCTTTTCTTTATTTACGACTCCCCCAATTTGCGTCATCTGCAAACTTTATCAGCGATGATTTTTATGTTTTCTTCCAGTTCATTAATAAAAATGTTAATTAGCGTTAGACCAAGGACTGATTCCTGCAGGACCCCACTAGAAATACACCCGCTCAATGATGTTTCCCCATTTACAATTATATTTTGAGACCTATCACTTAGCTAGTGTCATTGTTTTTTGTTTTGTTTTGTGTGGGGATGGAGAAGATTCATAAGGCCTTGCTGGAACCTCAGGATCTGTTTATGGAGCCCTAATACCAAGACATGGCAGCACAGATGGCAGCCATGCTGGTTCAGCAGGAGGAAGAGGGACCCTCTCCACCAGGTATGCTGGGGATGGGGGTGGGGGATTTGTTTTTTTAACATGTACTAACAAGGGCTGATTTGCAGGCTCAGGGCATAGAGGAAGAATTTTCTAGGTTTGTATGTTAGTGATTTTTAAAAGGGCAGATATAACTTCATTCAAGGGCACAAATATTCTTCCCAATCCACAGTCTGCCATGCACACACACACTACTTTTTAGTTTATTGGGGGATTTTTAAATGTCAACACTGCTCTGTGTTTATATTATGGAAGGAAGCTCAAGGAAGTGCACCTTGCACTTGGAGTGAAAAGCGGGGAGGTTTGGGATGGTTCTTACTTCCTGAAAGAATTTGTTCCACAGTTTGGAACCAGACCCTGAAAAAGCTTTCTGCTGCACAGAGGAGCACAATGTGCCATTGCACCTGAGGAGCAGAAATATCAACCACAGGCTTTATCCCAGAGCTTTAGGCCCCTTTAAATATCCTGGCTCCAGGCCACTGAGTGTCTTGAAAATAAGGACCAAGGCCTTAAACTTGACTCTATATTCTACAGGGAGCCAACACACAGAGAGTGGGATGGATTTGATCTGCTCACAGTAACCCACGTAGCTGAGGAGATGTGCTGCAGCATTCTGTACTTACTAGCTGGAGTTTCCTAAATGCTGAAGGCTTCATGCTTGGGTATATCACACTGCTGTAGTCAAGATGGGAGGTGACAAAAGCATGAATATCTGAGGTCAGGTAATCATCCACGAGGATGGAACAAAGTTTCCTACTTGATAGAAAGCATTACTTGCAGATATGGCTACATAAAAGCCCTGCACCAGGCCACTCAGTTCAGTTTCTCCATAATCACCCCAGGAGAGAGGGAAAATCGCCATAAAAAAAATCAAGGGGAAATTCATTTCACTAAGAAAGGATTCCTTGCGGGAGTTCTGTCAGATGAGGAAACATCTGCTCTATTCGGTGGAGGCAGAAAGACTGGAAAAGAAGCTATTGGTTCACATATACCCAGCAAGGAAGGTCTGTCACCATGAGTTAAAATTGTTCAACACAGAAGATCCATAGCAGGATAAATATATTTATCATTACACTGTGTGTTCCCACCTTGAAGCTCTTCAGCTGATGGGATGAGACGATGTGAAAGAACATGGGCAAAACTAAAAGAACTTAGGAAAAAACCACACTGCTGCATAAGGCATCCTTATTTTCTTAAATGACATATTTAAGACACAAGAAGAAAGTATATTAGCTTTTAATATACTTGTTAACTGTTCATTTCCTTTTAAAATGCTGCTACAGCACACCCGACAAAACAGTAGGATGATGGCTGTATACCAGCAAACAGTTCAAAAGATGGTGCCTCAAATATAGGCTCAACCGGCTTAGAAAGACACTGAAGAATAAGATCATCCTAGGATTGGAAAGAGAAGAGGTGGTGAATGGAGGCCTGGAGGATGAGCAAGGAGAAGGCTGAGTGCTGCAAGCCACTTGCTGATCAAGAGCAGCATGGCAGGCACACACAAGGAAGGGAAATGCCCATGGAGAACCACAGGAGGAGAATGTATATAGAATTGAGATGGGAAACGAAACAGCATTCAAAGGCTGCTGGTGTGCAAGGGCCTGTGACCCGAGTGTGACGTGTCATTCCGTATTCTTTATGAAAATATGCTTACGATGTGAATATGACATAACTGAGATATACCTTATGCAAGATGGCTCATGTGAGATATCACTGGAAAGCTTATGATTTACTGAATGCGATTATCCAATTTGTATGCCTGTATCATTTCTGTATCTGAAGTTAGGAATATTGACTATGTATCTGGTATCAGAGGGGTAGCCGTGTTAGTCTGGATCTGCAAGTCTTAAAGGTGCCACAGGACTCTCTGTGACTATGTATCTGTATTTCAACTATGCTACTTTGGGTGACGCCCACTGCTAACACTTCAGGAAGGAGAAGGATCTGGGGAACTACAGGCCAGTCAGCCTCACCTCAGTTCCTGGAAAAATCATGGAGCAGGTCCTTAAGGAATCAATTCTGAAGCACTTAGAGGAGAGGAAAGTGATCAGGAACAGTCAGTATGGATTCACCAAGGGCAAGTCATGCCTGACTAACCTAATTGCCTTCTATGATCAGATAACTGGCTCTGTGGATGAGGGGAAAACAGTGGATGTGTTATTCCTTGACTTTAGCAAAGCTTTTGATACCGTCTCCCACAGTATTCTTGCTGGCAAGTTAAAGAAGTATGGGCTGGATGAATGGAGTATAAGGTTGATAGAAAGCTGGCTAGATCGTCGGGCTCAACAGGTAGTGATCAATGGCTCCATGTCTAGTTGGCAGCCAGTATCAAGCGGAGTGCCCCAAGGGTCGGTCCTGGGGCCTGTTTTGTTCAATAGCTTCATTAATGATCTGGAGGATGGCGTGGACTGCACCCTCAGCAAGTTTGCAGATGATACTAAACTGGGAGGAGTGGTAGATACGCTGGAGGGTAGGGATAGGATACAGAGGGACCTAGACAAATTAGAGGATTGGGCCAAAAGAAATCTGATGAGGTTCAACAAGGACAAGTGCAGAGTCCTGCACTTAGGACTGAAGAATCCCATGCACTGCTACAGACTAGGGACCGAATGGCTAGGCAGTTCTGCAGAAAAGGACCTAGGGTTTACAGTGGATGAGAAGCTGGATGAGTCAACAGTGTGCCCTTGTTGCCAAGAAGGCTAACGGCATTTTGGGCTGTATAAGTAGGGGCATTGCCAGCAAATCGAGAGATGCGATCATTCCCCTCTATTCGACATTGGTGAGGCCTCATCTGGAGTACTGTGTCCGGTTTTGGGCCCCACACTACAAGAAGGATGTGGAAAAATTGGGAAGAGTCCAGCGGAGGGCAACAAATATGATTAGGGGGCTGGAGCACATGACTTATGAGGAGAGGCTGAGGGAACTGGGATTGTTTAGTCTGCAGAAAAAAAGAATGAGGGGGGATTTGATAGCTGCTTTCAACTACCTGAAAGGGGGTTCCAAAGAGGATGGATCTAGACTGTTCTCAGTGGTACCAGATGACAGGACAAGGAGTAATGGTCTCAAGTTGCAGTGGGGGAGGTTTAGGTTGGATATTAGGAAAAAACTTTTTCATTAGGAGGGTGGTGAAGCACTGGAATGGGTTACCTAGGGAGGTGGTGGAATCTCCTTCCTTAGAGGTTTTTAAGGTCAGGCTTGACAAAGCCCTGGCTGGGATGATTTAGTTGGGGATTGGTCCTTCTTTGAGCAGGGGGTTGGACTAGATGACCTCCTGAGGTCCTTTCCAACCCTGATATTCTATGGTTCAGGTATAACAATGGAAAAGCCAGACAGGGTGGATGACCCATCAGCGAGGACGATGGACTGTGAAATGGACTTGGCCTTCCTGTGGACGCTCCATACTGCCACTGACTCATGGACACTGATACTACAGAGTCAGGTAGTCTTGTCACCTGATACTGAAACATTACCTGGGACTTTTTGTAACTTCCACTGTAAGGGAAGGGTGTGTGTGTCAAGTTTGGGAAACAAAGGAGTCCCGCCGTATGTAAATCCTATTTAAGGGTGGGGAGGAAGGCAAGCAGGACTCCTCCTCTCCATGGCCTGTCTGCCCAAGAAGAAAGATTGCAAAAGCCACCTGAAGGGAAAGCAAGCGGGGAATCCAGACTGAAACAGGGGTCTAGTCTGAAAAGGAATATAACTGGAACTCTGAACCACAGAAACTTTGCAACCTGCCTGCAACAATATCTATGGTGAGAAATATATTTGTAACCAATTTCTTTAGTGAAACTAGCTTAGTTTGCGTGCTTGATTTAATTTGTTTAGTAATCTGCTTTGTTCTGTTTGTTACCCCTTTTACCACTTAAAGTCTGCCTTTTATAGTTAATAAAATTTGTTTTGTTTATTATTAAACCCAGTTTCTGTAATTTCTAACTGGGGGGGGGCAAGAAGTGTGCACCCCTCTCTCCACATTGAGGGAGGGGGTGAATTTTATAATACATCTTTGGGTCTGCACTCCAAGGGAGGTTGACATCCGAGTGCTGGAGCAAGTCCCTTAAGATGCGTCTTCCCAGAGCTGATCTGCAGCTGGGGGTGGCTCTGCCTGTGTGTGTTAGAGGAGGTTTTAAGAGCTTGGCTCAGCAAGACAGGTTAAAGGGGGCCCATGCTGGCAGAACAGGTAGACTCAGTGGTCTCTCAGCACAAGTGGACATGGCTTCCCAAGGGGTCCAGCCCATCACACTGAGTTGTTAAAAACAGATGAAAGTAACAAAAGTTCAGTTGACCTGTTATATAAAACTATTGATAAAATAAGTGAAAGATGTAGCCAAAGAAACTAGTACAAACAAAACATGTTTAAACTAAAAGAACAGATTAGGGGTTGCAGGGATTCTGGTAAGGTCACAAAATTGCTATGGCAACAAATCAAGAAGGCGGTAAAATGACAGGAGAAGAAGGTGCACTGTTGGAGCATCTCTGGTGAAAATCTTATGTCCAGGCTGACTTACTCCATTATAATTTTGTTCACTTCTCCTTCAGCTCTGCCATCTTCCTAGCTAACAACTCTTCTTCTCCAACTTAATTGAATCCCATGTCTTCAATCCCAGCCACCTTTTGGCCATCTTTGATTCACTCCTCAAATCCTCCCTCTCTCCTGCCTCCACTTTTTTCTTTGCATAGGCTCTAGCCAATTTCTTTCAAGAGAAAAGTGACTAAATATCACATGATCTTCCCTCCTCAGCACACCTATGATTCACCCTTCTCCTCTTACTTCCTTGTCACACATGCAGAAATTTCTCATCTGCTATCTTCTTCTAATTCCTATATTTGCCACAGTGACCCCATCCCATCTTCTAATCTCCCTTACACCCACTCTCATACCCTCACTCCTCTCCTTAACTGCTCACTCTCCTCTGGCTCTTTCCCCTCATAATACAAGCATGCTTTAGTGTCTATCTTAAAAAATAACCACCACCCTGGACCCCACTTGCCTCTCCAGCTACCACCCTATCTCTAGGCTCATTGAATATGTTGTCTACATTGCTGTTTGGAGTTCTGCTTGTACAATCCGTCAAACATCCCTTGCACTCCACTGAAACTGCTCTCGCCAAAATCTCTAATGACCTCTTCATAGACAAAGCTCAGACCCAGTACTCCATTCTCATCCTCTGTGACCTGACAGCCACCTTCACCACCACTGACCACACTCCTCTTGAAATTTTGTCCTCCCCTTGGCTTCCATTAACCTGTCCTCTCCTTGTTCTCCTCAGACCTCTTTAATTGCTGCTTCAGCGTGTTCTTCAGAGGATCCTCCTCTTGCCCTCTAACTTTCTGAGGGGGTTCCACAGTGTTCTGTCCTTGATCACCTTCTCTTCTCCCTCTATACCTTATCTCTGGATAATGTCATTCACAAAACACAAATTCAACTACCATCAGATCTACCTCTCTACTCCTGACTTGTCTCCCATAAAAAATAAAATCTCAGCCTGTTTCTCTGACATCTCCTCATGGATGATTAGCCATCAGCTAAGATCAATCTTCCACCTAAGCCCTCCCTGCTTCCTCCTTTCTTGATGACTGTGGAAAACACCACTGTCCTGCCTGTCATGCAGGCCCACATACCCTGGGTATCATCTTTCACTTGGAAGTCTCTCTAGGTCCGCAGATCCAGGGTAAATCTAATGTTTGCAAATTCTTTCTGAATAACATCTCTAAGATACAGTCTCTTATCCCGCCACACAGCTAAAACTCTCGTCCAGGCTCTCAGTATCTCACAGCTCAGTTACTACAGCAATATTCTCTCTGGCCTTGACAAATGCAATCTTGCCTCCTCATATCCATTCAGAATGTTGGTGCAAGGATCATTTTCCTAGCCCATCACTTTGGGCATGTCACCCCTGTCCCGACACTGGCTCCCTCTTCTCTACTGCATCAAACACAAGTTATTTTTCCTCATTATCAAGGCTTTTCATGGCCAAACCACACCTTACTCATCACTCGCTATCAAGATGTTGACTCCCCCATCCAATCAGCCAATGATGCCAGCTTCTTGTTATCCTGCAGGCTTGAAAGAAGCTCCCCGTAAACATCTGCAAATCCACCTTAACATCTTTCTTCAGTTGCCTCTAAAAAACTGGAGAATGGTTAGGCCACTGATGTGCTGAGAGAGAGCCTGTCATGCTAACCAATATTGTCTCGTCATCGTTTTCTACTCCCAGTCCATCTGCCTGTATCCATCTGTTGTCTCTTGCCTTATACTTAGAATGCAACAAATTCTTTTTGTTCTGTGTTTGCACAATGGGGTCTTGGTCCATGTCTAGGGCTCCTGGGACTATGACAATACAAATAATAAAAATATTAATTTTGATGGCTGATATTGCCACCCCTTTCTAGACATGGTTTTTCCTGAATTAGAGGGGAAAAGGACCGTCACTTAGCAACTTGATTGTGCACTGGATAGTTTAAAGGAGCTAAATTGAAGGAGAGGAAGTGAACTTCATCATCAAAGCTATCAACACCAACTGCTGTGACCAAGGAATGTACCATCACACCACTGGGCGTGATCCTGAAAGACGTCCTGACTAGAGGAGGAGAAGGAGCCAGACGATAATCGCCCCCATCTATTAGGTTTGAATGAATCCTGAACACCTGGCATGTGAACTGCTGCCACCCCTTCCCTAGGGTGATTTTAACTTCCCTATTGTACTACTTTGGTTTCTTTTTTGCTTTCTATCTAGTAAAAGTCTGTCTTAGCCAGCCAAGATAAACCCATCCTTGTAATACTGCTGTAATGAAAAAAAAAAAAAAAAAAGCTCTGAATAGTGCCTTAAGCAGCCTGATACTGGTAAAAGTTTTGCCAAGTGCTGAAGGGATAATAAGACCATATGCTGTGCTTGTTGTTTCCCAGCAGCTGAACAAGAAACAGACATCTGTTGCACTCTCTTTCCTCTCTTCCAATTTTGCCTTGTCTTAAAAACAAACTCATAAGAAACAGGATTGAACTTTATCAAGTCATCCAAAAATGACAGTCAAAACACTTGTCCCCCGCCACTCCACCCCCCACAATAAGGAAAATTAACACCTTGATTAATACTATCTCAGGAACTCTATAGGAAGGAATTTCTAAAAGACTAGACGCTTACAGAGAATAAGGTAAATTATAAGAAAGTTTTACATTTCAGATGCTTTGACAGTTTGGCCCTTTGTATTGCTCCAGCAGGAGTGAGCCAGTGAACATAACATGAGAACAGCCATACTGGGTCAGACCAAAAGTCCATCTAGCCCAGTATCCTATCTTCCAACAGTGGCCAACACCAGGTGCTTCAGAGGGAATGAACAGAACAGGAAATCATCAAATGATCCATCCCTGTCATCCATTCCCAGCTTCTAGCACATAGAGGCTAGGGACAATTCAGAGTATGGTTTTGCATCCCTGCCCATCATGGCTAATAGTCATTGATGGACCTATCCTCCATGAGCTCATCTAGTTCTTTTTTGAACCCTGTTATAGCCTTCACAACATCCTCTGGCAAAGAGTTCCACAGGCTGACTGTGCGCTGCATGAAGAAATTCTTCCTTTTGTTTATTTTAAACCTGCTGCCTATTAATTCCATTTGGTGACCCCTAGTTCTTGTGTTATGAGAAGGAGTAAATAACACTTCCTTATTTACTTTCTCCACAACAGTCATGATTTTATAGACCTCTATCATACTCTATGTGAACCCCAGGGCACACACAACTGTCTAATATGTAACAAAGGTTTTTGAACTAACCCCTCCCAGATGCTTTCCCTTTAGTGGAAGGGGCAGAGTGAGATGCTGAAGCTTGCAGAAATCAGTTCCACAGACAACATTTTTGGGGTCCACACAAGCGATTCTGCATTATTAACAGTCTTAAAAGGGCTTTAAGCAGGAAAACAAAAACAATTTACATGCCTAGAAACTAACACATTGCCCCAATCTAAAACAAATGCACCACTACCATGTACCTGAAGACAGAGCAGAAGCCCACTTGGAGCAGCTTTCCCTCTTGAACCCCCTCCTGCTCTGCCACCAGAAGGGGGACAACTCTGCATTTAGAAGGCGTGGGGCTTTCTCCTCCCCATGTCACTTCCTGTTTAAGTAATACTTGCCAATCAGCTGATTAAAGGGAAGGGTCACACACTCTCCCTCTTGACTTTAAATAAAACTCAAGCATCTCTAACTCACCTATTCCTGCTATAAGTATAGTTTTATTAATCTATTAGGATAGTGGCTGCTAGTTCACTCAGTGCTACAACTACTGAACTGACAAGCAAGTGTCAGAACAAACTGGGAAAGTGTAGGTTAGCTCACAATGCAAGAGCCTAATAAAGAGGAATGTCTTAGCAATTTTCAAAGTGACTGGCTACAAACTCTACTGAGCCTATTTAAACCCGTCCAGCCTACTGGAAACCCTCCACATAAACAGGTTTAGCTCATTAAGGGGCTTAAGCTTTTAACTCACGTAAAGAACAACCTGGCAAATTGTGAAGTACAGATAAGTACATTGTGATGTGCTTGCTAAGAAGCAGGGAGTGCACTGCCTATATGCCATCAAGTATAAGGAGTAATGGTAATACTGATCTCCCCTCAGAACACTAAAAGGAGATTGCGCAAATGTGATAAACAACACAACCTCTTAACCAGGACAACTAAAATCAACCTTCAAAGAGGCAATTAAATGGTTAATTTGGCCATTAAACACACCTATCTAGAAGCTTTGGTTTAGATTCCTTTTCAGCACTGATGGCTGGTGGTGAGAACCACTTGTAGAGCCTATGTACCTGTCACCACCAATGCAGTGGGATGCTAGTCTTCTGTGGTGCAGCTCTGACTTTTCCAACAGTGTCAAAAAATAGTGTTTTGATTTCCTAGCACTCTTGGTGTCACATAGTAACTTTCTTTATACAATCTGTTGATGATCACAGCCCTCCAGAGAAAGATGGCAGATGAGGAAAGCAGGTGTCTAGAGAGGAGCAGCTGACAAATCATGGCCTGGCATGCTACCCAATAGACAGGAAATGCCAAGTTAATGGGGATATTAATGGTCACCTCTGCCTTGTACACATATGCATTACAATACAGTCTCAAAAGACATGAGCACATGCCATTTTCCCCACAGGAACCATGTCTTATTCACTGCATAGGTAGGATGGTGCTCAGTGAATGTAGCACCTGTTCAGTATTTTATCATCACTGATCAATATGTGGTCTTTGCATCACTCACAGCATGCCAATTGACTCTACTGAATGAAGATGGGATTTAGTCAGTACATAACCCAGTTTCATTCACTGTCCAAGCAGCCCAAAGAGGCAGGCATCCTGCGGGAAAAATGGTATGGAATCATGTCTTTAGAGACTGTATAATAATTCATATGCACAGTGGCTCAGTTATGCCTATGCCATTAAGATTGCACTGTTCTGGAAATGTCAAACTTACTCGGCAACCTCATTGTTCTTCTAGCAAAGAATTTTAATAGAAATATACAGATATGAACTTCCATTACACACTCCAGCTAGAAGTTATAAAGAGGCCTAAATGCTTCTATTATAACCTCCCTTCTTCAGTGCTCTCAATCAGCATCCTGCCTAGTTCCATGAACACCCTCACAGCTCAAACTCCATACACATAGTCATGCACAATAAAAAGAATTTTCTCTGGGCTACCTTGAGCTTGTAGGCGGAGTGCAGATTGGAACACTGTTGTAATTAGTAAGATACTTATTATCTATAGAAATCATGGCATGTGCACCAAGGATGTCTTATAAAGCCTTACAAAATTCAACCAAATCAAAATAGATTGTGACCCAAAACCAAAAGGCGCAGTGCACAGGGAGCCTGGCCTCTTTAAGGGGAGATGAGTCCAGCCCTACCTGTAACACAACTACAGGCAGAGAGAATGAGCTAAGTTACAAGAAGTTCATGTGGCTAAATCAGGCCTTTTGAGGTGAAAAGACAGAAGCCTGTGGAGAGCCAGAGATAAGAGAAGGGAGACTCCAGGTAGGAAGCCCTGTTAGGAACTGCTACTTGATAGAGAGCGAGTCTGTTTAGTGGAAAACCGCAGCAGGGGCAGGACTAAGAACCTTGCACCAAGGGTTGTGAGGCAGCTAGGAAGGCTGGAGAGAGTTCTTGCGTTTTCTTTTGAACTTTGTTAATAGACCAGCCCCCACAACAAGGTGTCACTCAACACATTAAAGCCAATGCTGAAGTTATGAGGAGCCCAGGAAGGGGAAACTGAGGCAGTGGCTAGCCCAAAGCCATCAAGAAAGCAGTGGTGCTCCACACAGACAGAGAAAACATGGCCAACTTTAAACACAAATGGTAAAACTTTTGAAAGTTACACACAAGTGAAAGACACTTTTAAAATGGGAACACTTATGCAACTTTAACTACTGGCATTGCTGTGTCAGGAACAATACATTTTATATTTTTTTCCCCCCACAACTCTGAGAACCAAAAAACCTCTTATTTATTTGAACACACTCTTTACAGGAGTGGAGACACAATACAAGAAGTAGTTGGCCATTTTTTCATTCAGAGAACTCAAAAATACTACAGTCAGCAATGGATACAGTTTTATTTCCAGTTCTTCACCACAAGCTCTCACTACAAAAATATATCCATACAAAGGCTTTTCTGTAAACATGATTCAGTCTCATTTTTTAAACACTTGCTTCTTTCATGCTGTGAGTTACCTTATTTGTGCATCCCCTTGGCAAAAAAACCCAAAGGTCAAGGTACACAGATACACAGTGGCTGATATGCCTCAATGATTATGTCACATGAAACCAGGTTCTATTGAAACCCCACAAATAGATATTTCTGAAATAACAGGGAAATTCCAGCAGAGGCAAAGTTCAAGGGTAACAGTACTGCACTTAAGTATATATTCCTTTGCTTCTGTTTCTATGGCAATACACAAGAGGTGGTTGGGGGTGGAGGGGACCAAAAAGGTTATTTATACTTAAGGCTACAATTTAATTGGGTATTTTTAGTAAAAGCCATGGACAGGTCACAGGAAAAAACAAAAAAATCAGGGCCCCATGACCTGTCCATGATTGAATCTTGGGGGTGGAGGAGGAGTGCTGCAGTGGGAAAGCCAGGGACCCGCTGCAGGGGAGGGACCCCATGGGGGCCTGTTACTGCTCCAGCCCCGCCTAAGGGGGATCCCCGGGGGGGCACCGCCGGGAGGGGGAGCCGCCACTGCCACGAGGGGGAGGGCGCCTCAGGGAAGGAAGAGCGTCCAGGGGAGGAAGAGCGCCCTGGGGGGGAACAACAAGTGCTGCCAAAAGGGGGGGGGCTTCAGGGGGGGCCGCCAATGCTCCGGCCACCGCCAGGAGGAGGTTGCCCTAGGGTCAACCCCATTGGCAGCTGCTCGGGCCCAAGCAGCTGGCTGCAGAGCCGCTCTAGCAGCGGCAGGTGTGGCTATCCCCAGGGCTGTCTGAGCAGCTGGCTCCGGAACCAGCTGCTTGGACAGCCTTGGGATCAGCCACACTGGCCGCTGCAGAAGTCATGGAATCCGTGACCTCCGTGACAGACACGGCGCCCTACTTGTACTACAGTAAAACTGTCGTTCTTTGAGATGCTGTCATCAGTGTGGTTTGCACTATAGGTGCATGTACCAGCAGGGCACCTGTGACCCTCCCTCAGTTCCCTTGCAATTTGAAACCCTGGTAGCTGAGGACTCAACAGGGATTGAGGTGGGACATGGGATCCACACGGACTACAATATCTCTAAGAACCACAGTTACTGCAGAGGGTAAGTCAACATTTTTTCCTCTTTCAGCATGAGTCATTGTGGATCCCACTGTAAGTGACTGGCAGGCAGCATCCTCTCAGGATGGCAGGAAATGAAGCGTTCCAGCTGCATCAAACAGTAACTGAAGTATGGCTCTCATGAATGTGGCATCGGACCTAGTAGCTAAGCCCAAGGCATGGTGTTTGACAAAGGTCAGTGGGTTTCTCCACATTACAGATTTCTGATATTGGCACATTCCTGAAGCAGGCAGAGGATGTTGCTTGAGTTCTGGTGGAGTGATGTTCAGTGGATGCAGCATGCCAGGCACACAGCGAGATATGCTGCGTTACCCATTTCCATGTTCTCTTTAGACCTTTAGAACATCTAGCTGTGGCAATAAACAGAAGGGACAATGTTCTAACCGGTTTGGTCCTGTCAATATAATAAAGCAAAGTCCTGGTAACACCAAGAGCTATAGCTTCTTTTCTCCCAGCATCTAGTGTGGTTTCAATAACAAGACAGGTAGACTGACTGGCTCAAATGAAATTCCAAGACCACCTTAGTAGTGAACTTCAGGTGAGATCTTAGCACCACCTTGTCCTTGTGGAATGTCATATAGGGGATTGGGCCATAAGCACCAGAAGTTCACTCACTCTTGTGGCTGAAGTGTCAGCCACCAGGAAGACCAACTTCAGAGTGGGGAAAGGAACATCTGAGAGAGACTCAAACAGAGGTTCCATGAGCTTCAGGAGGACCAGTCCCCAGCAGGAGCAGGTTCTTTGACTGGCGGGCAAGTGTGTAAAAGTTCCTTGAGGAACTTCAATATCATGAGGTGAAAAAAGATCAAGAATTCCAGGCTGGGCAACACAATGGAGCACTGGCACTCAGCTCGCCCTATCGGACTAGGAAATGCTGAGCTGTGAACTTAGCATAGGGTCTAAATATATCCAATGGCCTCTCAGACCAGACAGAGCTACAGGGCACTTGTGAGATGGCTCCCTCCCCCCCTCAACTGAGACCCAGCGACATTTGAAACACCCGTCACTCACAAGGACTCTGGGGGGGGGGGGGGGAAAAGCACCACCACCCTGGCCTGTGCAGAAGGTAGGGCAGAGAGAGAAGAAGCAAGCCTCAAACAACTCCCTCTGATTTATGTGGCAATGAAGGTCCAACTCTTATGACTCCCCAAAACAGGGAGTGATGTTCCTAGCCCTGCTTTCCCTAACACTAGCAAGGGGGAGAATGAAGATGTGGCCATGGCTCAATGTGACCTGAAAGAACAAGTACATCAGGGTCAAGGAAGCAAACAGGCTAACACTGTTCCTGGTCCCATCCTCAAACAACAATAGTAACCTCAGCAGAGACAAGAATTAAATAATAAATGAAAATGCTTAGCACTTACATAGTATTTTTCATCGGCAGAGCTCAAAGCCCTTCATAATACTACACGACCACAGGATGGGGGACTGAAGCCTGAGTCCGCCTAAGCCCCACTGTTCCGGGTGCGGGAGCCAAAGCCAAAGGGCTTCAGCCCCGGGCAGGGAGTCTGTAGCCTGAGCCCCACCACCCAGGGCTGAAGCCGAAGCCTGAGCCTCGCTGACCAGTTTGAGAACCGCTGTACCATTTCCTTCTCTTTTGTTTACAACTTTCAAACATATATTTACTCTTCAGCCCACCTGTAATCTCTCTTCATAAATCAATCAATCTCTTCAGCCCCCTGATCACTTTTGCTGTTTGAAAACTCTGTATAGTTTATCAGTCTATTTCTTGTAGTGTACAAAGCAGTATTACAGGTGTGTTCGCACTGGAGCCAGGAAGAAGGACTAATCTTTCTTGCTCTGTGATGTGATGCCCTCATGCATGACAGCCCAAAAATTGTATCTGCCTTTTGACTACCATAGATTGCTGCAAACTCATATATAATTTGCTCTCCATTAGCCCCCCTACATCTCTTTCAACATTACCATTTTAAAGATTTCTCCTTCTCATTTAACTTCAGTATTTATTATTATTTACTGTTTCCCCAGAAGGATTTTTCCAAGTTGCAGCTCATTGGGAGGACGGCGGGGGGGGGGGGGGGGGGGGGGGGGGGGAGTTATGCTGTTCATATTTCTGATCTCCCCACTGGTATTTGCAACCCCTCACAATTTACTTCTCCAATGCCAAACTGGTGCACTCATGCAGACTCTCCCCCCCCCCCCCCCCATTTCCCTCTCACCAGACTGACACTTCCTTTTCCCTTTTGTCTATCTTGTTGTGAGCTTATTACTACTGTTGTAATAGTTCTGGACTTATCTGGGACAAGGAAAATTATTCTGAGATCTTTCTGTCCTAGCTGCTAACCTGCTCTGTATTAAACTATCCAGGGTGCTGAGAAATCATACTGAATCCCCAGGCAAACATTTAACATCCCCTTCAAATTTATGTTTTAGCAATCATCCACATTTACTTCAGAAGTCCATGAATTACTAGTTTTGCTGCTACAATTGCCTAATTTCTTTTTGGGTGAAAAGAAACCTAATATTAGAAAATTGTTCTATGCCATGTCTATAACAATATAATAGTAAGAAATAATAATAATACAACATTTATTTAACAGCATTCAGTCTGAAAGATCCTGTAACAGGGTGCCCGTTGCGCCCCTGCGTATCCAGCCCCTTGGCCCCGCTCCTCCCATACTCAGGGAGGCTCCAAGGTGGTGCAACATCTGTGCTCTTTATTTGTGTCCATTTCCCACCACCAGTTTCCTACTATATACAGACTATTTACAATGGCTTGGCCTAACACGGGCCTGGTCAGCAACAGAGTAGCAGGCTTCTATCTCTCCCTGAGCCTCCCATCCCTCCTAGTCTCCGCCCCCCTTCCACTCACTTCCTCCCAGCCTATAGCTCCTGTCTACTGAGGCTGGCAGGTGCAGTCAGTGATTATGCAAACCTAGGCTATTTACCCAGCCCCAATCCATTTCCCTTGATGGGGACTGGAGTGGCAGGAGCTGATTGAGGCTCCCCCAGCAGTGCCCTGCCACAGATCCCAATGAGCTGTAAGTCTTTATCCATCACCAACACACAGCTATTTCTTAGGCAAGATGTTGCCACTCTTTAAATAGCATGCAAACATTTAGAAGACAGGAAGTGAAGAATGCTGGCTAAGATTTTCAAAATATGGGATCCTAAGTCCATATTTGTCTTCAGCCTGCACTCCTTCAAAAAGCCAAAGGCATTCTGCACTGATGTAAAGGTCTACCTACCCTAATCACTCTGTATGATCAGGACCCTAAGATGTTGAAGACTCACCTGCCATAGAGAGCAAACAAAATTAACTCCTTACCTTTTGCAAGACACTCTGGGTTCCAGTAGAAAGATATGAATTTGCTCATTTTTGGAAGATTTAATGGTCCATGTGTTTCTGTTAATTTGATCTGTTTGGTGCTCCTCACAGAAATTGGTATTCTGGAGATCTGAAAAGAACGCCAATTTAATGTACATATCTCCAATAAAGCGCACACAGTTACATACATATTGCACTTTTCCTGTTTTCTGATGGCTCCATAAAAGTTCATCTCAAATCAAAGTGGACAATTATTCTTCTCAGAACCACAGTTCTGCTTGAGCAAGAATAGGTTTTCTGTTAACATCATAACATCAACCGAGCTCAGTGACCCATTGCATTAGGTGCTGTGCAACTATTAATAAAAGTCAGGTGAAGTTACTTCCCCAAGGTCACACAGCAGTTCCGTGGCAAAGCCAGGAACAGAACGTTAGTCTCAAGACTCCTAGCCCATGCTCCCACTCACACTTTATTCGTTTACATTTACATGGCTTTAGGTTTTTAATTTTGGACATTGCGATTTCATGTACTGCTGAAAAACTGTAGTGTAGTTCTGTGGTATTTGATTTTCCCAAGGCCTCAGAGACTATTCTAACCATGCCAGCACGTAAACCTAGACCATGCTAATTCCATCCATACTACACGATGATTGCGTTTTGTTTGTAGCATGAATGGGACAACAAAGTTATAGCATATATAGTGCTAAGAAACTATGACAAGGCTCTCAATAGCAAAACAGCCTCCACTCACACTAAGAGTACTGAATGTCACTGAGAAGGAACGCATTCACAGAAAGGCCCATTTTGTAAGCAGAATAACCTAGTTTGACAGTAATTTAATTTGGCTGTGCCCAAACCAAGTTATAGCATGGCATTTGTGTGGATGAGGCCAAATTGTTGTTTAAAAAGCTATACACCATGTTTCAGACTGGGTCTTCACCAGGGCTAATACACTGTTTTAATATGGTAATAACATTTGTCCCTATCTGCACAAGCTGAACCAAACCATGCTATAGCCTGGCCAGTCACAGCTGCTCAAAGCAAGACTCATTCACTTCACAGTAAAATGGATGTACGTTCTAAAGCAAGGTCCCTACATTCTGCGGTTGCTGCTGCTGGGAGTTCTGAGGAAGATTCAGATACATATTTAATGGGGAATCTTAATGCATTAAATATAAAAAATAAATATAGTCAGTGCAACAACCTCTGTGATATTTAGTTTCATTTTATACTGTCCCCACAATTTCAGTTTTCAACATGCAGCTGTCATTTTTAAGTTTCAGAGTTAACAACCCATTAAATGAAATGGAAACTCAGGAATATATTTGTGACTCAGTTAAAATTTTCAAGGTTCTCTTTGCAGCCAGAAGGCTAGAAATATTCTTTACATTTAAAGTGGAAATTCTAGAACATAATTCTGCAGCAAGGGGTGAATTCTGCAATGGCAGAATCATGGAATACATAGAGCCCTGATTAAAGGTGATCTACAAAGGAAACAATTGTGTTTCCTTGTTTATTATGTGTAAAGGAGACTGAGAGGCTATTTCCATACCCTTCCTCCATTCTACCACAGACAATTTTTCCTCCCTTTTGCCTGTATTTTTACACTAGAAATTCAGCTCATGCTACCCTGACTTTCCTGGAGGACTCTAAAGGCAACAGAAAAACTAGCATTATCACATCACAAGTACCAAAAGTGCATATAACTTAAGTGTGACTGAGAAGGGAAGGGATTTTTAGTCAGACTGTTTAAAACTCTGTTTTTATTCTGTGTTATGGAGGTGATCAGTCTAGATCAAGGGTTCTCAAACTGGGGATTGCAACCCCCCGGGGGTCACAAGGTTATTACCTGGGGGTCACAAAGTGTCAGTCCTCCCAGGAATGGAGCTGGCAGCCTGAGCCCGTTAAATTAAATAAAATTAAAAACCCCTGTTTTTAGTTTATAAGGGGGGCTGCATTCAGAAGCTTGCTGTATGAAAGGTGTCACCAATACAAAAAGTTTGAGAACCACAGGACTAGATGATCAGCAAATGGTCTTAAAATATAGGTATTTATACCTTTTTAGTTCAAATCTTTGACCAACAGTTCAGGAAAAATCCCTGACACGGTTTCAGTCCCTGTACTTATTCAATTAAGGGCTGAGAAAGTACACACCTCAGTTCTCACATGTTTTTGCAGGTTACTTTTAAACTTGGTAGCTTTATAGTTTAAACGGGCCTTCAACAATGGCCATCAGCATTACACAAAGAAGCCAAGAAAAACTCTCAGATTAAGCCCCTGAACTCTACGAAGAAGTCACAATCCAAGTGCTAAATCCTGACCTCAGACACCCAAACAAAACTCACAAATTTCAACTGGAGTTGTGCCTGCATATCTGAGAGCAGAATTTGGCCATAAAGATATATGGAAATGAGCACCACATTATGTTACTGAGCTCAAAAATGAGACTGCTGAAAAATAGGAAGGGTGGTGAAATGCATTGGAAAACAAAAAACCTAACCCACCACCACCTCCCAGCCCTTCTACACAGCGACAAAGCATTTTCTAAACATTAATGAATTAAGCCTCTTTAGGTCATTTATCTCCATTTTACAGATGGAAAAACTGAGGAACAGAGATTAAAATGGTTTCAAGATCCCAGAAAGCTCGTGGCAGTGACTGAATAAAATCCCGACCTCCCAACGCACAGTCTTATGCTTAAAACAAGACCACCTTTCTGCCATAAACTGGACGCATCAATTTGTAACAGATGGAAGGTGACCCATTGTACCCAGAGCCACCTTCTAATTGTAAATACATGAGAATCAAAAGAGGAAACCCAGCTGCAAAAAGCTTCTGAGTGAGCCAGAGCTTGTACTAATTTATTTATTTTTTTTGCGCCCAGGTGTAAAGGGCACAAAATAAATATCAACGTAATCTGCCATAAAATATTGTTTCTCTCAGTTCCTCCATCCTAGGCACTAGGGTACTGCCACTGGACCTTAATTAGGATGTCCATCTTTTTGTCAACAAAAATAAAGTGAGCACTGTACACTTTGTATTCTGTGTTGCAATTGAAATCAATATATTAGAAAACATCCAAAAATATTTAAATTGGGGCTGTCAAATGATTAAAAAAATTGATCGCTATTAATTGTGCTGTTAAAGAATAACAGAATACCATTTATTTAAATATTTTGGACACTTTCTACATTTTCAAATATATTGATTTTGATTACAATACAGAATATAAAGTGTACAGTGCTCACTTTATTTTTGATTACAAATATTTGCACTGTAAAAAACAAAAGAAATAGTATTTCAACTCACCTAATACAAGTACTGTAGTGTAATCTCTTTATCATGAAAGTTTGAACTTACAATTGTAGAATTATGTACAAAAAACCCTGCATTCAAAAATAAAAACGTAAAACTTTAGAGCCTACAAGTCCAATTAGTCCTACTTATTGTTCAGCCAATCGCTCAAACAAGTTTGTTTACATTGCAGAAGATAATGCTGCCTGCTTCTTGTTTACAATGTCACCTGAAAGTGAGAACAGGTGTTTGCATGGCACTGTTGTAGCTAGGGTCACTAGTGCATCTGGCATGTAAATACCTTAAGGTTCATATGTCCCTTCATGCTTCAACCACCATTCCAGGGGACATGCGTCCATGCTGATGTTGGGTTCTGCTTGATAGCCATCAAAAGCAGTGTAGACCAATGCATGTTCATTTTCATCATCATGAGTCAGATGCCACCAGCAGAAGGTTGATTTTCTTTTTTCGTGGTTTGGGTTTCGTAGTTTCCGCATCAGAGTGTTGCTCTTTTAAGACTTCTGAAAGCATGCTCCACACCTCGTCCCTCTCAGATTTTGGAAGGCACTTCAGATTCTTAAATCTTGGGTTGAGTGCTGTAGCTATCTTTAGAAATTTCACATTGGTATCTTCTTTGCATTTTGTCAAATTTGCAGTGAAAGTGTTCTTAAAATGAACAACATGTGCTGGGTCATCATCCGAGACTGCTATAACATGAAATATATGGCAGAATGCGGGTAAAACAGAGCAGGAGACACAATTCTCCCCCAAGGAGTTCAGTCACAAATGTAATTACCGCATGCTTTTTTTAACAAGTGTCATCATCATGGAAGCATGTCCTCTGGAACGATGGACGAAGCATGAAGAGGCATATGAATCTTTAGCGCATCTGGCACATAAATAGCTTGTGACACCAGCTACAACAGTGCCATGCGAATGCCTGTTCTTACTTTCAGGTGACATTGTAATTAAGAAGCGGGCACCATTATCTCCCGTAAATGTAAAGAAAGTTATTTCTCTTAGTGATTGGCTGAACAAGAAGTAGGACTGAGTGGACTTGTAGGCTCTAAAGTTTTACATAACTGCACTCAAAAACAAAACATTGTAACAAAAACTATTTATTTTAGCACTTTTACAGTGCAAATATTTGTAATAAAAATAATACAGAGTGAGCACTGTACACTTTGTATTCTGTGCTGTAATTAAAATAGAGATATTTGAAAATGTAGAAAAACATCCAAAATACAGTATATACAGTAATAAATTTCAGTTGGTACTCTATTGTTTAACAGTGCAATTAATCATGATTAATTTTTTTGAGTTAATCGCGTGAGTTAACTGCCATTAATCGACAGCCCTAGTACAAATAAATGTTCCAAGAGTTGACAAGGAAATCTTAGTTTATGAATTATTAATTAATTAAAAGATGGGCTCTTTAACAAATTAGGCATCCTGTATCAGGATTTTCTTTGTCTCAAATATATTAAAACAGACACACTTCAAAGTTTCCATATAATTAGAACTAGCTGAAATCTCCCAGGTAAGTTTCAATTACACTAAGTTATTAACAACAGTTCTATTGGTTGTAACGAGCAGCGGTATGATCGAGATTGAATACAGGTTTCAAGAGTTCCCACTGGTAGATGGACTGGCCCAACTGTGACTTCTCATTAAAGATTCCATGGCTGCATGCTAGTTTAGGCATCAATACTATCATCATGGTACTGCTGCCTCAGCTCCACAGCATATTAAAGCAGCACTGCTGGGAGAACTGATTCTGGGGCACAGGGGGATACCTTAAACCAGAGACACACTGTGATTCTGGGACTGGGCTCTCCCTGCCCCAACTTCACACAGTACTAGTCTCACTAACATAGACCACTAAACCAATTGAAAAGTAAGGACCAGACTCACTTTGGTTCCTCTGCACTGCTCCAGTAATTTAAAGTGGCTGTAAGCCAGCTAAATTAGGGTTACCATATTTTAAGTGTCCAAAAAGAGGACACTCCATGGGGCCCCGGCCCCGCCCCAACTCCGCTCCTTCCCCGCCCCAGCCCGGCCCCGAGCACCGCCGGCCCCCGGGCCCTGGCCCCTGCACCGCCGGCCCCAGCGGCCGAGCACCGCCGGCCCCTCCCTCCCTATTTTCCCGGACATGTCTGGCTTTTTGGGATTTCCTCCCGGACGGGGATTTGAGGCCCAAAAAGCCGGACATGTCCGGGAAAATCCGGACGTATGGTAACCCTAAACTAAATTGGCCAGTGCACTCTCCCTGTTTTGTGCCACCAGTGGCTTTCCCATTAAAAGCTAAAGTTTAATAATTTAAGACTGATATTTCATATCTCCAAATCATTAGAAACATTGCATGGCAGAATTCTCTTTGTTTTTTTGTTTAGGAGTCACATATTAAGTTTTCATAATTTAAAATAATGAAATTCCCAGCCAAAAATAACTCCATCTTAATGTAGTTAAGGTTGACAGTACATATCAGTAACTTAAATTAAAGAACATTACAGGGATGCTGTAATTATCCTAAAACGAGTTAAGATTAGACAAAAAAGAAATGTTAATGTAAGAAATTAACATTTAAGGCACCCAAAAACTTTAAAATTGCACTGTAGTAATGCCATGAGAGGGGGAAAACTGAAACAAATCAAGTGTCTCTAAAAATCAGTTTAATCTAATCTGGTACCTCAAACACTAACCTGTGTTAATTAGGATAAGAAGAAGGGGGTTGGCCTATAATCTCCTTTTAAAAATATTTGTATATATCCTCATATTACCAAGAGCTTTGAAGTTTCAGGACTTTGAATTATTTGGCTAAATTTCTGAACTGAGACACTTTGGCTAAAGGCCTAGTGAGTCCCCAGGAGAATACATTCTCTCTTCGACAACATATGAAATTCAAAACTTATGTCTATTATATACAGTGACTAATATAGGATGTATCTAAGACCTTGTCTACACTGCCACTTCACAACACTGCAACTTTCTCGCTCAGGGGTGTGAAATGCAGAGGGTGTAGGTGGGTGAGGGATTGATGGCTGGCTGGAAAAACAGGTGGGGCTCAAAATAAAAGGCAGTGTTGGATCACATAGCTCCGAAATGTTAGTTACAATACAGCCACTGTA
Source organism: Emys orbicularis (assembly GCF_028017835.1). NCBI lineage: Eukaryota > Metazoa > Chordata > Testudines > Emydidae > Emys > Emys orbicularis. The sequence goes on from NC_088691.1 coordinate 55,729,057, forward strand.
TCAATCTCATCTACTCTACGGCAGGCTGCAGCCTTCTTTCCACTGCCCCTCCCAGGCTCCCTCCTCTGTCTCTCCTGGCATTGCCCCCACTTGTCCAGATGATACCCATACACACCCCTCACCAACCTATTCTCCCACCCACCGCCCTGGGAGGGACTGAGTCCACATTACCCCCCAACAGCCTGCCTGCTCGGCTTCAGCCCGCCCACCCACTTGGCTCCGCCTCCCCCCCACATGCCCGCGCCGCTGCGCCCCCTCCATCACGCCCGCTCCCGGCGGAGGCGCCCCACATTACCTAGCCGAGGGCTACACGCACACACCGGGAGCACCCAGCCACCGCCTCAGACTGCCACTGCAGCCCCGCCGCTAACACCTGCTACGTTACCTGCTGCGTCAACAAACGCGTCATTTCCTCCATGCAAAACAAGGCACTGCCCCCAATCAAAGCCATCCCGACGCTGATGGCGTCACTGCCGGGTCCATGACACCTGGGGAAGCAGCTGAGCCAAGCGCCTGCGCACTAGAGTTCGAGAATCGGGACACGCGCGCGCGCGCGCCGCGGGTGGGGAAGGAGCAGCATCGTTCTGTTGCTCCCCATTTCGCGTCTATCACTTGCGCAGCTCCCCCTCCAATTCCAGACCTGCACTGGACATGGCCCCGCTTCTGGCGCGCGCCGCGCTCCCACAAAGGGCCCTGCTGGCGGGTCGGCCACTTATAGTGGGGAGGAGGGAGCGCCCTTCCCCCTCAGGTACCCCGCCCTGCCCCTGCCAGAGACTGGTGAGCTCCTCGGGCTGGGGGTCAGAGAGGAGTCGAGAGCCCCCCCACACACACTTCCCGTAGACCCTGTCTGGCTGAAGGGCTGTTGGTAGCGAGACTTAAACAGCGATGCCAGGTGGGGCGACGGGTGGAATGTGGGTGGGGCGCCCGAGTTCTCCCTGCTGCAGGCGGAGACAGAGACTGACACTGGAAATGGGCGGAGGTGCTGCCTCTCACCACCCCGGCAGGCATTTGTCCAGCCTGCGCTCATAAGCGTCGCAGACCCCACCCTCCCTGGGGAGCTTGGCCCAGAGCCCAGCTCCCTCAGCGTGATGGGCTGCCCCCAGCACTGAACCTAACTCTCCTGGACTGCAGCTTACACCTTGGCAGGCGTGGAGAACATAGGGCCCCCAAGTGTCTGGTTTTCAATCGGAAAGCCTGCTCCAAAATGGATCCTGGCAGCTCTGGTTGGTAAGGCTGACCAGGCCCATAAACGTCCAGTCGGTGGCGCAGCGGGACTAAGGCAGGCCCCCTGGCTCCACGTGGCTCCCAGAAGCAGCTGGCATATCCAGCTCCTAGGCTAGGATTACCATATTTGAACATTCAAAAAAGAGGACACTCCACGGGGGGTATTTGCACCAGTATCTACCGACCCACATATTAATGTGGTGTTATACTGTTAAATATGCTGTGCGCTACATGTCGTCTATATTGGGTGTATATATAAGTAAAAGTGATATGGCCTCCTTGTCACGGAGTCCCCGGGCAATGCTCTGGAACTGCTCCCTACAAAGCCAGTCAGGACTCTGGTGAAGTCTCCTCTCTGTGAGCAGACTGTCTTCAGGGCAAGAAGCTCACACGGCTTCACCTTCCTGGGTCTGACCTTGGCGCATTCAGCATCCGCTGCCCCTCCGTGCGCTTCCCACAGCGAGTCCGCCCCGACGGGGTCCTGGGGAAGCCAGAAGGTCCCACACCCCAACTTCGCAGTCAGACGTGACTCTGAGCCAGCCAGTAAAACAGAGGTTTATTAGATAACAGGAACACGGCCTAAAACAGAGCTTGTAGGTACAGAGAACAGGACCCCTCAGCCGGGTCCATTTTGCGGGGCAGTGAGCCAGACACCCATGTCTGCACTCACTCCATGTCCCCAGCCCACCCCAAACTGAAAAACTCTCCAGCCCCTCCTCTTTTGGGCTTTGTCTCTTTCCTGGGCCAGGAGGTCACCTGATCTCTTTGTTCTCCAACACCTTCAGCTGGCACCTTTGTAGAGGAGGGGCCCAGGTCATTAGTTTCCAGGAGACAGAGTGTCGGCCATTTTCTGTCCAGCCAGCATCACATCTGCCCTCTAGGGCTCTGCAACAATCACACACCCTTCTCCCACCACCTAGATACTTAAGAACTGCATAGGGGAAACTGAGGCACACACACAGTATTCAGAGAAAACATTATGAACATTCCCACTTCGTCACACTCCTCACCCTCCCACCCGCTACTGGCTCCCTTGCCGCTTGCCTCTTAACCGCCCCCCGCTGGCTCGCTACTCGCCTCTTCACCCTCCTCCAGCCAGCCAGCCACTGGCTCCCTCACCACTCGCCTCTTCACCACCCCACCCCCCGCTCGCCTACTCACCCACCCACCCGCTGCTGGCTCACCACTCGCCTCTTCACCCCGTCCCACTCGCCTACTCACCTCTTCTGCCACAGGTCCCTCTGGTTCCTAGGATCAGGGGCAGCCAAGGGGTCTCCACGTGCTGCGCCAGCCACAAACGTAAGCTCTGTGGCTCCCATTGGCCGGGAAAAGCGCCAATGGGAGCTGCCGGAGCCGCGGAGCAGGGCTTGCAGGCGCTGGCAGCGCGCAGGGAGCCCTCCGCCCCCACCCGACCCGATGAGCCAGAGGCACCTGCCGGGGGACACAGTGGGGAGTCCTGGCGGTGCTTGCCTGGGGCGGCTCCCGGGAAGCATCCGGCAGGTCCCTCTGGCTCCTAGAGTCGGGTTGGGAGAGGGGCGGAGGGCTCTCTGCCCGCTGCCAACACCTGCAAGCCCCACCCCCACAGCTCTGATTGGGCCCAGGAGGGAGCCGGTGCAGCACGCAGAGACCCCCTCCGCCTCTGTGCCTAGGGCCGCCCACACTGCAGGCTCCTGCCAATGGGTGGGTGCAGGGAGCTGCCCCAGGAAGCGCCGCCAGCCCCGGGACTTTGATACGCACAGTGAGGTGAGTGGTCCCCGATATCGGGACAAAGGGCATCCCGACCCATGTGGCAAAATCCCAGACGTTTTTAGATATTTAAAAAATCCTCCTGGGTGGCGATTTAAGAACCAAAAAGCCGGACATGTCCGGGAAAATACGGACATATGGTAACCCTATCCTAGGCACAGGGGTGGCCACAGAGGCTCCATGCACTGCCCCCACCCCGAGCTGCCCCCCCGACTCTGCAGCTCCCATTGGCCAGGAACAATAGGTGCCAACTCCATGGGTGCTCAGGAGCTGGAGCACCCACAGGGAAAAATTAGAGGGTGCTCTGCACCCAATGGCAGCCAAGCTCCCCGCTCCTCACCTTCTCCCCCCCTGAGTGCACCATGTCCCCACTCCTCCCCCCCTTCCCAGTGCTTCCCGCTCGCCTCCTAACAGCTGTTTTGCGGTGCTTAGGACTTTCCGGGAGGGAGGGGGAAGACCAAGGACACGGTGCGCTTGGGGGAAGAGGCGGAGAAGAGGTGGGGCAGGGGCTGGGACTTGGGGGAAGGGGGTGGGGACTTTGGGGAAGGGGTGGAATGGGGTGAGGGTGGTTCAGGGGCATGGCGAGGGGTGGGGTGGGGGTCAACCATCCACCGGGCAGAGGGGAAGTCGGCGCCTATGCCGGGAACTGTGGTCAATGGGAGTTGCTGGGGCGGTGCCTGTGGGCAGCACACAGAGCCCCCTGGCTCCTCAGCCTAGGAGCTGAACATGCCGGCTACTTCCGGGAGCTGCGCAAAGCCAGGGCCAGCAAGGAGCCTTCCTTAGCCCTGCTGTACTGCCGACCAGGAGCTGCCTGAGGTAAGTGCCGCCCAGGCAGAGCCGGCATCCTGAACTCCCTCCCACACCCTAACCTCCTGCCCCAGGTCGGAACCCCCTCCTGCAACCAAACTCCCTCCTGGAGCCTGCACCCCAACCCCCTGCCACAAGCCTGACCTCCCTCCTGCACCCCAAACCTCATCCCCAGTCCTAGCCCAAAGCCCACACCCCCATCCAGAGCACATACCCCCTCCTGCACCCCAACTCCATCCTCCAGCCCTGAGGTCCCTCCTGCACCTAAACTCCCTCCTGGAGCCCGCACCCCAATCCCCTGCCACAACCCTGACCTCCCTCCTACACCCCAAACTCCTCATCCTCATCCCCAGCCCCACCCCAGAGCCCACTCCCCCTCCTGCACCCCATCCCTCTGTCCTAGCCCAGAACCCTCTGACACACTCCAACAGCGGGCAGAGAGCCCGCCAGCCCAGACCCTCCCCCCCCCCCCCCCCCCGCACCTCAAACCCCTCATTCCCGGACTCACCCCAGAGTCTGCACCTCCAGCCAGAGCCCTCACCCCCTCCCACACCCCAACCCCTTGCCCCAGCCCAGTGAAAGTGAGTGAGGGTGGGGGATGGAGTGGGTGGGGACGGGGCCACAGGGAAGGGGCAGGGCAAGGGTGTTCAGTTTTGTGTGATTAGAAAGCTGGCAACCCTGGGAGAACAGTCAGTCACCATCCTCTTCCTAACAGCCCTTAATGGACTTGAAGACTTGGTGTGTCCCCCTCAGCTGTCTCTACATTAAACATGCCCACTTCTTTCCCCCTTTCCTCACAGGTCAGGTTTTCTAAACCTTTTATCATGTTTGTTGCTCTCCTCTGGACTCTGCAATTTGTCTGCCACAGTGGTCCCCAAACTGGGGGACATTCCTCCCAGGGGCTGTGGAGGAATGTTTGGGGAGGTGGAGAGGGAGCATCACTGAGCCCAGCTTTGGCCCCAGCCGCAGCCCCACTCTGCCCCCAGCCCAGCCTTGGCTCCACTCTGCCCCATACTTTGCCCAGGGACACACTTAGGGGCAGGTGACCGCCTGGGGTGCTTGGCTTGGAGGGTCGGCATGCCAGGCTCTCAGTGCTGTTTTTGTTGTTAGCATCAAAAGGGAAAATAGATTGTTTGAAGTAAAATGTCTCAGGGCATTTCCTATGTGGATTCATATTTCACTAACTTCCTAGAATGTTCTGGACCTTTGTAGAATCTCATGGAACTTTCCAGATTTTCTGAGATATTACATTTTCCTTGAACCTTCCAGAATGTTGTCCGCCATGCCTTTATGTAAGAATGAAGTGAGAGCCCTGCTGCGATATTGTGAACATAGTTTTATTGTGTAATTGTACTTGTGTTTTAAGACTTGAAGAGTGTAAGTAGTGACTAATAAACATATTTAATGAGATGCCAGATATCTATTGAATCCCTATCTATGCAACAATATAAAAGAAATGTTGTTACTTCTTTTGCCATGTTTATGTTTAATGACTTTTTAAAACTGAGGAACATAGACATTTGCTCTCTCTAATGCTGTCTGTTTTCCCCATAGAAAATAAAAGATGCCCCCAAAGAAGCCTTCAGGAGTTCAGTATAGGAAGGTGTAGGGAGCCAGGGTGGCTGCCCTCCGAACCTGAGGGTAAAGGGCCTTTCTCTCAGCCTGAGTGGGCGGGGCCAGCCCAAGCTCGCTCCACCCCCCGGAAGGGGAGGGGTGGAACAGGAAGTATAAAGGGCGGGGCCCTTAGCTCACTTAGAGCAGCACCAGAGAGGGAGGCAGACGCAGACTGCTCCCTTCAGACCCTGCTGCCACGCCAGGGGAGGCCCTGGATCAGTGGAAACCTCACCTGGAGGACGGACTGGGGCTGCCAGGACTGCCTGCTGCCGAGTACCCAGAGGAACTGGAGGAGCTGGAGCTGCCAGCAGCCAAGGACCGGGAGGAGCTGGAGGAGCCTGAGCCTGAGGGGGAGCTGGAGCTGGAGTTGCCAACAGCGGACTACCCCGACGCACTGGCGGGACCAGAGGGATTCGGACGAGCAATCGGGTAGAAAGTAGCCCAGGGACAGAGCTGCACAGTGGTGAGTCTGTATTGTGGAAGGACCCTCGTCATGCTACTGTCAGGGCCCTGGGCTGGAACGCAGTGGTGTAGGGTGGGCCTGCGTTCCCCTACCCGTCCGAGCCACGCCGGGGACCTTTGCCGGCGCTCCCCTGCCTGGGGGGCGCGCTATTGACCTTTGCCGGCGCTCCCCTGCCTGGGGGGCGCGCTATTGACCTTTGCCGGCGCTCCCCTGCCTGGGGGGTGCGCTACAGACTCTGGCCGGCTGCCTTCCCGCTGCTAATTCCCCGCTGGCGGAGGCGTGGCCCAGGCCGGCCAGTGACCTCGTAGCTCCCCACCGCCCCCTAGCGGGTAGGTGGACCGACACCGATCACAGAAGGGAAAAGCTCAATTGCAATCTAGTTTGCAGCAAGGGGCAAATTTGATGGGAAAATATCTGAAACAGAACAACACAGACTGGGCTTTAGGCAGTAGCGATCATCCCAATGCAGAAGAAATTGAGGAGTGAAGTGTAAATGATTAAAGTCCTATTACTAAAGAATTAACAGATTTACCTGAAGATTAGGAATGGAAATGTGAGGAAAGTGATGGAGAATCGTCCAATTTTCCTGGCAGCATAAAGGAGAGTGATGATGAAGAATGTGGCTCACATGAAAAGGAGAGTACAGTAACTCCCCACTTAAAGTCGTCCTGGTTAATGTTGTTTCATTGTTACTGTTGCTGATCAATTGGAGAACAGGCTCATTTAAAGTTGCGCAATGCTCCCTTATAACGTTGTTTGGCAGCCGCCTGCTTTGTCCACTGCTTGCAGAAAGAGCAGCCCATTGGAGTTAGCTGGGGGCGGGGCTTGGAACCAGGGTGGACCAGCAGCCCCCCCTTCAGCTCCTCACTCCCCTAAGTTCCTGTGCGGCAGCCACCCAGCAGGCTATCAATTGCCGGCAGTTCAGCTGTCCCTCCCCCCACTGCCATGTGCTGCTCCTGCCCTCTGCCTTGGAGCTGCTCCCCAGAGCCTCCTGCTTGCTGTGCAAGGGGGGGAAGGGGTGCTAATGTCAGGGTGTCCCCCTCCCCCCTGCGCCTGCCCCCCACTTACCCAGGGGTGAAAGTAACTTAAAGGACTTACCGGTACTCCAGAGTCCTGCGGAGGGGGCGGGGCCTCAACTGGAAGAGGCGTGGCCTCTACTGGAAGAGGTGGGGCCTTTAAATCCCGGGGCTTTTAAATCCGGATTTAAAGGGCTCGGGGATCCAGCTGAAGCTAGGAGCCCCGGGCCCTTTAAATCACCCCCGGAGCTACCAGAGGCAGCTGGGAGCCCTGGGGTTTGGGCAGGGGTGAAAGTAATTTACATTTCTTACCCATATGGTCCAATCGCAAGCAAGCAACCCACCTCTCCTACGTACTTCATGGATCCCTCCCATTGCATGACATAAATATAGAAAATAAAGCTGCTACTACTACTAAAAATACTGTCTGTAATAAAACTTTAATATTGGAATAAGCCTGAAAAAGTGAAAACTCACTGTCATGGAGAAAAATGTGTCTTCCCTCCTCCTCCAGCCAGGCTGCCGACGCTAGGCCGTGCTTTCCCCCTGCCTGGCACTCAGAAGCGGCTGCCGGGACTCCCCTCTAGCTTGCAGCAGGGAGACTGGCTGAGGGAGGGAGAAGCCTGCCTCCTGCATAAGAACAGTTTAAACTCAGCTGTTCCCTGAGCGGTTCAGCCCCTGGGGTTAGGAGCCATTTCTGGCATCCTTGTTAATTTCACTCCCAGTTGTTGGACGGGGGGTGGGGGGAAGATGTGTGTGACCATGGCAGGGGCAGTTCTTTTCTGCCCCCGGGATGAGGGTATCTCCAATACTAATATACACAACAAATACAAGCATTTGGCTGCACAGCTTAAATCCAGAGCTAATAAAAGCAGGTGGAAGGGGAAAACTCACTGTCACCTTGGTTTCTCGTCTCCTCCCTCCTTCTCCAGCCAGGCTGCAGACAGTAAGGCTCTGCGTTCCTCCCCCACCCCCCACTCAGCAGGGGCTCTCCTCTAGGCTCTAGCTTGCAGTGAGCAGGGAGACTGGCTGAGAGATGCCTGCTGCTGCTGCCTGCATAAGAATAGTTAAACTCAGCTGTTCCCTGGGCAGTTCAGCCCCCGGGGTTAGGAGCCGTTTCTGGCATCCTGTTAATTTCACTCCCAGTTGTTGGACAGGGGGCGGGGGGAAGATGTGTGTGACCATGGCAGGGGCAGTTCTTTTCTGCGCCCTGGATGAGGGGATCTCCAATACTACTGTAATATAATAGTAGGGGACGGTTGCTGGGGTTGGGGCAGCAGGCTGCAGCTGCATTGTTTGTGACACACACATTCATACACATACATACTGTATGTATTACTGTCCTGTGGGGAAGATGCCAGTGCCCTTTTAAGGGGTGCTGGGGGAGACAAGTGTTTCTGGGCTAACACACCTCAGGAACTTCTGCTTAATGAGTCCGTCCTTCCCCAGGGGGCTGTTTGCTGGTCCAACTCCTACACTGAAGAGCTATCTTTTTTGAGAGATCCATCCATACTGTACATATACATTTAGAATATACCTGGATCAGAGTAGATTTAGATCTGTGAAGCAAGACAAGAAGATTTTGTTTTCCCAGGAAGACATTCATGTGGATGTTCCAAAGTTAGCTTTTGAGTGCCATACGGTACCCCCACATGGTAATCGCGCGGGCTTGCTATTTACAACTACCTCAAACAAAGCTGATCAAAGCACACGTGAAGAAAGGTCTTCCAATTACAAGAACTTAATTAACAATTTGTCAGTTTTGAATCCAGAAAAATGGCAAGAGAATCCAGAGAATCCCCATTTCGGAGAAAAGGAAATAAGAGCATTGGCTGATCAACTGAGGGATTTGTTGAATTCAAGGCTTTTGGAGGAAAAAACATTCCTGGTAAACTTAAAAAACTCGTCCTTGCAGTGGACACCCTTGCTGCAAGCAATGCTGACTGCGAAAGGGGATTCAGTGCGATGAACAACATCATTACAGTGAAACAGACTGCACTTACCACTCGTCATGTGGCGGACTTGCTATTCATTTCATGTGTGGGACCTCCTTATACTCAGTGGAATCCCAGGCCATATGTGAAATTGTGGCTTGGAAAGGGCCGACGTGCAGCACATTCATCTTGAGGCATGGCACGACAACAGGGAGAGTAGCGAGAGCAGCTGTATGGCCCAATGTGGGAGTTGCTATAAGGATGCTTTGCTCCATCCAGTCCTTCCCATGGATGCCCCTTTCTTGCCACCTCTGGGCTGGCCCACTCACACCTTCCACGTGCCAGGACTGAGCCAGGGGCTCGGGCAGCTTTGCTGTGGGTAGTGGCTCCCGTTGGAGCTGCAGCCCCCACCTGCCACCCCCTATTGCTTGTGTTGTTGCTGCCACATGCCCCCCAGACCTCCGTCTCCTCCCCTGTCTCCCAGGCGGCTCCCTCCCACAGCCTGGAAGAGAGAACAGCAGCTGCTGAGGCTGGAAGTTTTCCCGGGGACACCATTAAGCAGCAACCCAAAAGCTGGGTGCCCACAGATGCGCTGGCAGTGCCCAGCCAGACCTTGCCTCTTACAGAAGTTCCTGAGGTGTGAGCAACAGAAATACTGTCTTCCCTGTCCCCCCCCCCACCCCTCAAAAGGGCACCGGCGCCCTCCCCACGGGATAGTAATACATACAGTATGTATGTGTATGAATGTGTCACAAACAATGCAGCTGCACCCTGCCGCCGACCCGCAGCGACCCCAGCAACTGGCCCCTGTGGGCTGCTGCTGCCTGCAGAGAGCCAGCAGATGCCGCTGGGCTGGGTATGCCAAGGAGTAAGTAACCAGGGCAAAAAACGTAGCCAGCCAGCCAGGGGGGCAAGGGACTGCATTGCACCATGCCCACCAGTGCCCCGCTTTCCCTAGATCCTCCCTATTTCCTAGCAAATCAGATATCAAGGATTTTTTAATCTCCCTTCCAGGCACATAAGAGTGCAGGGGGCACACCAATGGGTGGCTAGTAGTAGTGGAAGGCAGGGGTGAATGAAGGACAACTGGAATAGCTTTCATGAAATATACAAGATATTTAGAAAAAGTTTTGTCAATTTCAGCCTCTGCACTCTGCAGGCAGGACAAAACAAAAAGAGATCTGAGATTGCGCCCTATGTCCTAAGGACATTTCAGGTGTTTAAATCAATATATAAAGAGGGTGGAATTAAAACTACTATTTCTTTCAAAGGAGGCACAATAATTTCCCTGAATATTCAGTTTTCCCCTCCAATCCCTTTGTGGTTTTGTCTAGGGGGGCTATTTGCTTTCCCTGTGAATCTTTAGTTGCTTTAGCAAAATTGCTTTGCCCAAAATAAACCCTGATCATCATGACACATCTTCCCACCATGTTCTCCCTTTTTTTTTTTTTTTAAACAGTAACATTTCAAAGAGGATTGCAAGCAGTTTGGACATCACAACCATGATCCTCTGCTGGGGAGGGAATGGGATAGATTTGAACTTGGAAATGGTTCCTGATTTTGATTGTATTTTTTGTGTATAGGAGAGCCCCGCATCCCGGGGGCAGAAAAGAATTGCCCCTGCCATGGTCACACACACCATTCCCCTCCCCCCCAGCAACTGTGAGTGAAATTAACAAGCATGCCAGAAACAGCTCCTAACCCCGGGGGCGCAGGGAACAGCTGAGTTTAAACCTTTCTTATGCAGGGGGCAGGCTTCTCCCTCAGCCAGTCTCCTTTTCTTACTGGTCCTCCATACCGGCTTACTTTCACCTCTGCGCTTACCCCATGTCCATGGGGGGGGGGGGGGGGGGGGAGAGACACAGGAGGGAGCTTTCTGTCAGCAGCTGCTGTCTCAATTTGCACTTTAAAAGGCAATGTACTTAGAGTGGGGTCAGCATACTTAAAGGGGCAATGCGCATCTGTAGAAGCAGCATTTTATAATGTCCCATGAGAATTAATGTATGATTTGATTTCATCCTGTCAGCCTTTTTGAATAGCAGAAAGGAATGACAGACCAGAACAATTCTTCCAACTGATTATGGTCACCCTTTTGTTTTAGGATAAGTTATAATGTCTACTATGGTTTCCTATATGTATTATAAATTAGGCACTCTAATTAAATATACATTTCTTTGTTTTAAGGTTTTAGTAAGTAAGAGACAGGATCTTGTATTGTATCTGTTAAGGAGATTAGAGGAATGTTGAGGGCCTGAAGCCCCAATATGAATTGATTTAGCAAGGCTTGATTTACAGTGTATTCTGCTGAATATACAATACTGCTGTCTGTATACTTTTGAAGGTGTTAGGTAAAAAGCAAGTCCTTACTCACCTCTCCAGCACCCGAGTTCGTGCGGAGTTGGTATGGGGCTCACAATCTGTCAGAGACCAGACACCAATTCGTTGATCAACGGGCTCACACTATCCTTAGCTTAAAAGGCTTCGGAGTAAGTGTGGCGAGTTTATTAGGGGTGAGCATCAATATTTATACACAGAAGTAAACAAAGTGATTAACAGATCATAATGGTCATGCATAATCAATCAAGATTCTACAGGATAAAACAGGTTAAAATGTAAACTTAAAAAGACAAAAGGGGAGATGGCTACTTAAGGGGAGGAGGGTGTCATGAGTAGTTAGCAGGTCAGAGCTTTGATTAAAACTTTCAGACGGAGACATCAAGTCTGGGTTAAGTTTAAGCTCATCAAAAGTTCAGACTCAACAAAGGTTTCTGTAAGAGATTGTTTGTGTGAATGAGGAATGCATGCATCAGGAAAAGATAAGGTGTGAAAGCCATCACAAATGTCCAGATGGTCAAGAAAAAGTGAGAGACTTTAAAAGACCAGGAGACAATCAGAAAACATCCATTGTATCCGATGCCAAACATGTTGTCTCACCTTCAGGGGTGCCTGTCTCACCTCTGAGGTCGTCAATGCTGCTAACAGGTTTCAGAGTAGTAGCCAAAGTGGGCTGTAGCCCACGAAAGCTTATGCTCTAATAAATTTGTTAGTCTCTAAGGTGCCACAAGTACTCCTGTTCTTTTTGCAGATACAGACTAACACGGCTGCTACTCTGAAACCTGTTAGCAGCATTGACGACCTCAGAGGTGAGGCAGGCACCCCCGAAGGCGAGACAACAAATAGGAGATAACTATGGGAAGCCGGACAATAACCATCAAATGATAACACCACTTAAGGACTAATGATTACAGGATGACATTGCAAAATGCATGGACTCAAATGGTAATTTACAACTATAAAGCTGGGGTGTTTTGCCATGGAACTCTGGGTTCAGTCCTGCAAAGCCTTGGAGCATCAGATCGCGACCGACAAGAGCCCAGCTCCACACTCATTGGCCATTATATTGACTTGAGCTACAACATACTGGTAACTGTAAAGTGTGTGTGTGTGTGTCTCTAACTGTTGTATTTTCAATAATTGCTGTGTATTTGCCTTCCTCTATAAAGATCCCGTGTGCTTTGTATGAGCATAACACAACTCTCTCTTTCTCACACAGGGTGCGTGTCTCTGTCTGCCATGCTGTCTCCCCTCCCTGAATTTGTGCTGCCTTACAGTGTGAGGCTACGTTAACAACAATGTGTTAACCCTTGAGGGCTCAGCCGAGTGCTAGTTCATCATTTATCCAGTAAGGCATTCCCTGAGAAATATCCCACCCTCTGACTTCACCACCTCAACCAAGCTTCACAACCATCATTGCTGTGTACAGTATTAAATTGTTTAAAACTTATACTGTGTGTGTATATATACACACAATAACTCCTCACTTAACGTTGTAGTTATGTTCCTGAAAAATGCGACTTTAAGTGAAACGATGTTAAGCGAATCCAATTTCCCCATAAGAATGAATGTAATGGGGGGTTAGGTTTCAGGGAAAACATTTTTTTTTTGCCATACAGTACAGTACTATAGTTGGGAGGTGCCTTACCCCACACAGGCACAGCCCACTGGCACTGGAAACAATGAGGCAGGCAAGGAAGCTGAAGGTGCTGTAGGCTAGGAGAAGCACGTGACAACCACGTGAATATGAAAGGAAGAAACAGTGGCATCCAGGCAAGGATCTTTATGCTAAATTCAAGAGCTTTCTTTGTACCTTGTGGCTGCCATTCTCTCAACCTGGTTGAGTCAGATACAGTGTCATCTTCTTTAGGGTATGTCTACACTAGAAACATAACTCAACATACATTAGTTGACTTGCACCATCGGTAATTACTGTGGTGCCTGAATGCCCATGCTACCCTCCTTGGGTGGGTGGTACATATCCTTCCTCACCAAGCGCATGTCCACCGTCCTCAGAGGGGCAGTGGGAGGAGCTGATAGTCCAGTCTCTCAGCTCCCTGCTGGCAGGGCCGGCTCTGGCTTTTTTGCCTCTCCCCGACCGGCCGGAGCGCCGGGGGGAAGGCGGCGAGTCCGCCGCAGCTCCGCTCTCCCCGGTGGCTGGAGCGCCGGGGAAGGGCGGCGAGCCGGCTGCGCTCTCCCCGGTGAGCGCCGCCCCCCTCCAGGTGCCTCCCCAAGCACATGCTTGGTAGGCTGGTGCCTGGAGCCGGCCCTGCCTGCTGGGATCCCAACTATCCCACAGGTTCCCGGCAAGCTGCTTTCCCCTCGTTCCCCATTCCCCAGTGGGAGCTGAGGTGTGTGTGGAGGGGGAGAGCCGCCTGGGGCTTCTCACCTTGGCAGGAAGCAGGGAACAGCTGGGCTCTAGCTGCCCAGCTTTCTTGTCAATTTCAGGGCTCCTGCCATGAAATTGATAGAACAGCTAACAGCCCATGTAAAAACATGGTGTCTACACAGACACTGTCTCACCCTAATTACACCAACATAAGTCCTATACTTCTCATGGAGGTGGAGTTATGATGTCAGTTTAGTAGGGCACTTACATTGGCAGGAGCAAGGCTGAAGTGTAGATACTGACATAATTAGGTTGATGTAAGCTGCCTTAGGTTGACCTAACTGTGTAGTGTAGACCAGCCCTTAGATTCCGTATCTCTTTTTGGAGTACTGCAAAGGATATACGTCCTGTTTTCAGCATCAGCTATCACATGGAAGATCTTCACGGACAATGTTACAAATCTGACCATGAAGCCGCTAAGTGACACTCACTGGTAGAGCCACATTGAGAGGCTGTATTGACAGCCATTAGGCCACGGTGGTACCAAGTGACTGAGGTTTATGATGCCCTCTTGGAACTGGCACAGTCGAGTAAAGCTGACGCCAGAATCTGACACAAGACACAAAGCCTGGTAAACCAGAGCATCGACTTCAAATTTCTGGTCTCAATTGTGGATTGGCACATGTTCTGTTCCAAGTAACGTAAGGAAGGCATTACAAACTCAGTTGATGGAAATCACAACTTTGATAAGAAGCTGCCTTGATTTCATTGTGGCCTACAGAGAGAACAGATTTGAATATGCCATCACTGCTGCCAAAGAAATGATGGAAAATTTAGGAGTTGAATACGAGTTTCCTTGAAGACAGGCTCATTGGAAGAAAAAACAGTTTGGTTACGAGGGCAGAAATGAGGAGATGGGGAAGCTCAGAAGAAAAATTCAAGAGGGAGGTTTTTTGCTCGCTCATTGACACTACTCAAGTGTCCATCTGTAGTCCGTTGGGGGAACTGGCTCCTCCTCCTCCGGGTCTGTGGGCAGCCAATCCGCCCCACTACGTCTCTGGGAATCGCCTAACTTGGGGAATCAGCAGGGCGACAAGAGACATGAGCTCGGGCCTGTGGTCAGGGCCGAACAATAAACACAGTTACGGAGCCCCAGCCCCTGGTCGGAGCAGGGCAGCAAAGAGTCTCACGCTCAGGCCTGTACGCAGGCTGGGCAGCACGCAGTTAATGAGCCCAGGCTCTGGTTCAGAGCGGGGCGGGAAACAAAGTCACTCAGCTCCAACCTGCACTCAGGTGGGGCTGCAAACAAAGCATAGGCACCGACTTCCCCTCTGCCCAGTGGGTGCTCGCCCGCCCCCACCCCTGCCTTGCCTCGCCTCTTCTCCGCCTCCTCCCCTGAGCGCGCTGCATCCCCGCTCCTCCCCCTCCCTCCCAGAAAGTCCTAAGCGCCACCAAACAGCTGTTAGGCGGCGGGCGGGAAGCACTGGAAGGGAGGGGGAGGAGGGGGGACGCAGCGCGCTCGGGGGAGGAAGAGAAGGGGGTGGGAGGAGCTTGGCTGCCGGTGGGTGTGGAGCACCCGCTAATTTTTCCCCGTGGGTGCTCCAGCCCCGCAGCACCCACAGAGTCGGTGCTGAAGCAAAGTCAGTTAACTCAGGTTTTCCGTCAGCTAGCCTGAGGAAGGGGAAGACTGCCACCCGCCGCTTGGGTGACAGGGGGGATGCAGGCCCTCCCATCCACTACGTCCCGGTCCAGGGCCCTAAGGTTGGCGGAAGGGTCTGCCACCGCATCAGCGGGGATCCAAACTGCAACATGCTGACACCCTCTGCCAGCGTTGCAGCCAGACAGGGGTCTACTACTCCTGGGCCGTTTCCACACTCCCCCTCCAAGGGTACCTGCTGGTCCAGTGAGGTAAGGTGATCGGCAGGGGCTTCAGGTGCCAGCAGAAGCTCTGCCGGGGTTGGGTCAGCCGTCTGTCTCCTGCGGGGTTGGGTCATCCAGGAGTCTGGGTGATCCGTGCCAGTCGTCTGCACTCTACGGGCCTGCTGCCACCTCCCAGGGCGAGTGCTCAGGGGACACATCTGTCCCTTCTAGTGGCTGGAGCCCTACTGAGCTTCCAGGTCCCACCTTTATATGTCCAGCCCTGCCCCTTGGCTTCCGGGGGGCGGAGCTAGGGTAGGGCTCTGCCCATGAGGGGGTGGAGCCACCCTCTTCCTCTGTGTCTGGGGAGGGCCAGTCCACCTCACTACACCATCAAAGAAAGGTTTGGACAAATGAAGCACCACAAAAATACCTGGGTTGGTTTTGGTTTTTTTGGTATGACTGGCAGACAGGAAAACACTCTTGAACAATTGTATGGACCTCCATCAGACACTAACATTGAGTCCAGCCCCCTGCCTTCACTAGCAGGACCAAGTACTGATTTTTGCCCAGATCCCTAAGTTGCCCCCTCAAGGATTGAATTCACAACCCTGGGTTTAGCAGGCCAATGTGCAAACCACTGAGCTATCCCTCCCCCCCTACAGTCACTTACTGTAACACTACTTAATACTAGTCTACCCAATCTTGATGCATAGTTCAATTTTTTGATGTTAGTATATTTCAGTTATTCTTAAAATTAAAAACTTTCTATAAGCTTAGACAAAGCAATTTTTTTATTTGCTTATATATGGCTTGAATAAATACAGATTTACAGACCGTAGCTTGCAAATTTATCATCTTATATGAGAGGGATAAATCATGCATGCAAATTGTGCAGCAAAGTTGTGAAATGGATGAAAAATGCAATAAAAAAATAAGGTATTCAAAAGTTTAACAAATGGGAGGTGGGGGTGCTGAAGACGCTCCTCACCTGGGGTGCCATTTGGTCTAGGGCCAGCCCTGAATGCAGTGGTGGTATGACTGAATTTCCCTTGAATTTCCTTTCATCCTACCTGTAGCAGGAAGCTGCTGTGGTAATTTAAAATTGATTAAATTCAATACTACAGGTATCAGTTGGTACTAGGGCTGTCAAGTGATTAATCACATGATTAATCACACTGTTAAACAATAATAGAATACCATTTATTTAAATATTTTTGGACGTTTTCTACATTTTCAACTATTGATTTAAATTACAACACAGTTTATAAGTGTACAGTGCACACTTTATATTTATTTTTATTACAAGTATTTGCACTGTAAAAAACCAAAAGAAATAGTATTTTTCAATTCACCTAATACAAGTACTATAGTGCAATCTCTTTATCATGAAAGCTGAACTTACAAATGTAGAATTATGTACTAAAAAACTGCATTCAAAAACAAAACAACATAAAATTTTAGAGCCTGTAAGTCCACTCAGTCCTACTTCTTGTTCAACCAATCATTCAGACAAACAAGTTTGTTTATATTTACAGGAGATAATGCTGCCGCTTCTTGTTTATAATATCACCTGAAAGTGAGAACAGGCATTCTCATGGCACTGTTGTAGCTGGCATCACAAGATATTTATGTGCCAGATGAGCTAAAGATTCATATGTCCCGTCAGGCTTCAACCACCAGGGAACATGCGTCCATGCAGAGGATGGATTCTACTCGATAACAATCCAAAGCAGTGCGGATCAACACATGTTCATTTTCATCATCGTGAGTCAGAAGGGTTGATTTTCTTTTTGGTGGTTCGGGTTCTATAGTTTCCACATCGGAATGTGGCTCTTTTAAGACTTCTGAAAGCATGTTCCACACCTCGTCCCTCTCAGATTCTTAGACCTCGGGTTGAGTGCTGTAGCTATCTTTGGAAATCTCATATTGGTACCTTCTTTGCGTTTTGTCAAATTTGCAGTGAAAGTGTTCTTAAAATGAACAACATGTGCTGGGTTATCATCCAAGACTGCTATAACTTGAAATATATGGCAGAATGCGGGTAAAACAGACCAGGAGACATACAATTCTCCCCCAAGGAATTCAGTCACACATTTAATTAATTAATTAATTCTTTTTTTAACGAGCATCATCAGCATGGAAGCATGAAGGGGCATATGAATGTTTAGCATATCTGGCACGTAAATACCTTGCAATGCCGGCTACAAAAGTGCCATGCAAATGCCTGATCTCACTTTCTAGTGACATTGTAAATAAGAAGAGGGCAGCATTATCTCCTGTAAATGTAAACAAACTTGTTTGTCTTAGTGATTGGCTGGACAAGATGTAGGACTGAGTGGACTTGTAGGCTTTAAAGTTTTACATTGTTTTGTTTTTGAGTGCAGTTATGTAACGAAAAAAGAGACAGACACCGCAGGATCAAGCAAAGCTTGCTTACAAATGCTTCCTATAACTCAGGGGTAGGCAACCTTTCAGAAGTGGTGTGCCAAGTCTTCATTTATTTACTTTAATTTAAGGTTTCGCGTGCCGGTAATACATTTTAACATTTTTTAGAAGGTCTCTCTCTATAAGTCTATATATTATATAACTAAACTATTGTTGTATGTAAAGTAAACAAGGTTTTCAAAATATTTAAAAAGCTTCATTTAAAATTAAATTAAAATGCTGATCTTACGCCACCAGCCTGCTCAGCTCGCTGCCAGCCTGGTGTTCTGTTCACCTAGACCGGCAGCGGGCTGAGTGGGGCCTGACCTCTGAAGCCCCCCACACCCCCAGAAGGGTGGGTGTGGAGGGCTTCAGAGGTCAGGGCAGAGGGCTGGGGGTGTGTGGAGGTGCAGGGCAGAAGGCTGGTGGTGTGGGGGGCTTCAGAGGTCAGGGCAGAGGGCTGGAGGTGTGTGGGGGGGTGCAGGGCAGAGGGCTGGGGGTGTGGGGGGGTGCAGGGCAGAAGGCTGGGGGTGTGGGGGGTGCAGGGCAGAAGGCTGGGTGTGTGGGGGGGTTCAGGGCAGAGGGCTGGGGTGCTCGGCTCATGGGGGTGCTCCCAGCCCCCTACCTTCAGCGGCTCATGGCAGGGGGCTGGAAGGGATATGCCCTGTTCCACCCCCTGCCCCAAGGCCCGTCCCTACCTCTTCTCTGCCTCCTTTACCCAGGGCCGGCTTTAGCAAGGGGCTGCCACGCGCCGGCTGGAGCTCCGGCCGGGAGAGCGGGGCCGCAGGGCTTTTGCAGAGCAGCGAGCACACTGCCACTCCTCCCCCCTCCCTTTGCAAGGGCCGGCGCAGGGAAGGAGAGGAGGAGGGGCAGGAAAGCAGGCTGCACCACGGCTGGGGGAAGGAGGGGGGGAGCTTGGCTGCTGCAGGACGGAGCTTCTGCCGCCTGCCCCAGCAGGGGAGAGTGGTGGGCGGGGGGGCTGAGTGCGGCTGGGGGTCGGAACCGCAGCAGGCAGCCGTGTGCCATTCAAAATCGGCTCGCGTGCCGTGTTTGGCACGGGTGCCATAGGTTGCCGACCCCTGCTATAACTGATAACACCTGGGGACATCCCTGCTCATACAAGGTAATGCAGGTAAGAATCCTGGATGAGTGGGAGGAGGCTTGGTATCACTATCAGGGAATGGAGGAAGTGGTTCCAGTTGGTAGACCGCTCCCCATCCCCGAGGTCAGCTCCTGAAGCCTCTGTACCTCCTCCTCCAGTACCTCATTACACCTCTGTACCTCATAAGAGGGAATCCATGGGCACTCATGGCTGCCTCCTTTCTCTCGGCCACACCTTCTACAATATCCTGTACTACCCTTAGTTTGTGTTCCTGGCCATTTTCAACCCTGTGTGCTTTAGTCTCATCCACTGGGTCCTTATTCTTACCCTACAGCACATGGCGAAAAGCACATTCTGCTTTTTCAACCAAAGTCTGAACGTTAGTACAACTCCCTATCAAACACCATTTTAACTACTTCTTTGGCTACTTCGAGATGTTAATCCAGGGATCGGCAACCTTTCAGAAGTGGTGTGCCGAGTCTTCATTTATTCACTCTAATTTAAGGTTTCGCGTGCCAGTAATACATTTTAACGTTTTTAGAAGGTCTCTTTCTATAAGTCTATAATATATAACTAAACTATTGTTGTATATAAAGTAAATAAGGTTTTTTAAATTTTAAGAAGCTTCATTTAAAATTAAATTAAAATGCAGAGCCCCCCGGATCGGTGGCCAGGACCCAGGCAGTGTGAGTGCCACTGAAAATCAGCTCGCGTACCGCCTTCGGCACGCGTGCCATAAATTGCCTACCCCGGTGTTAATCTATAACAAGTTATGGGTAGTCTGGATCATCACAAAATGGATTATTTATAACCAGAGAATAAGCACACACATAAATCACTCATATTCTGCAGGGGGCTTGTTAGGTTTCAGCTTAGCAAGCACTGGCAATGGTGATTGCTGCATCAGATCCAAATAAAACTCAGATAATCTCTGAACACAGGAACTGGCATGGTCCCAGACCTCTATAACCCTGTGGAATATGCAACCAAACCTCAGAACCGACTCCCTTCTGCAAAATTCTCCCCCAGTCTCCTCTAGTCAGATCACAAAATTCAACCCGCTCCTTAGTTTTCCTAATCCACTTCTTCTGTGCCCCTGCTTCTGGGACAAGGACCTATTTCTTTCATTATGGCTGATACCTCCACTAGTGAAAGGTGTTTAACCTTCACCTCTGTACGTGTACCTTCATCCTGATTATTTTGGACTGTGGATGTGATTACAGGCTTCAAAGGGACAGGCATCTTAGGGGCATTTTTAGAGTCCAGATTGCTCAAGGAAAGAAAAAGTGGATTATAAGGAGGTAGAGCCTCCTTAGACAATACTGTCCACATCAATGCTTTCTCCTTCCAAAAGTTTCACTGTTGGTTCTGTATTCTCCAATTGCACTGCTTCTAGGTGTGCTTTCAGAGCACTGTTCTGCTCCTTATGAGACTCACATTCTTGAGCTTTCTGAGGCCTGGTCTACACTACGAGTTTAGGTCGACTTTAGCTGCGTTAAGTCGACTTAAACCTGGACACGTTTACACGACGAAGCCCTTTCTTTCGACTTAAAGGGCCCTTTAAACCGGTTTCTTTACACCACCTCGACGAGGGGATTAGCGATAAAATCGGCCTTATGGGGGTCGGAATTGGGTAGTGAGGACGGAATTCGACATTAGTGGCCTCCGGGAGCTATCCCACAGTGCTTCATTGTGACCGCTCTGGACAGCACTCTCATCTCAGATGCACTGGCCAGGTAGACAGGAAAAGCCCCGCGAACGTTTGAATTTCATTTCCTGTTTGCTCAGCGTGGAGAGCACAGGTGACCACGCAGAGCTCATCAGCACAGGTAACCGTGATGGAGTCCCAGTCCCAGTCCCAGTCCCAGGATCGCAAAAGAGCTCCAGCCTGGACCGAACGGGAGGTACGGGATCTGATCGCCATCTGGGGAGATGAAGCAGTGCTGGCCGAACTCCGAAACAGTAAAAGAAATGGCAAAACATTAGAAAAGATCTCCAAGGCCATGAAGGACAGAGGCCATAACAGGGACGCACAGCAGTGCCGCGTGAAAATTAAGGAGCTAAGGCAAGCCTACCACAAAGCCAGAGACGCAAACGGAAGGTCCGGGGCTGAGCCGCAAACATGCCGCTACTACGAGGAGCTGCATGCCATTCTAGGGGGTGCAGCCACCAGTAGCCCAAGCGTGTGCTATCAGTCCCTCTCTGGAGACAGGGAAGCGGGTTCGGCGGACGAGGAAGATGAGGATGGAGAGAACATCATAGATAGCTCACAGCAGCAAGGAAGCGGAGAAACCAGTTTCCCCAACAGCCAGGATATGTTTGTCACCCTGGACCTGGAACCAGTAAACCCCGAACTCACCCAAGACCCTGTGGGCACACAGGGGACCTCTGGTGAGTGTACCTTTGTAAATATTACACATGGTTTAAAAACAAGCGTGTTTAATGATTAATGATTAATTTGCCCTGGCAATCGCGGCCAGTACAGCTACTGGAAAAGTCTGTTAACGTGTATGGGGATGGAGCGGAAATCCTCCAGGGACATCTCCAGAAAGCTCTCCTTCATGTACTCCCAAAGCCTTTGCAAAAGGTTTCTGGGGAGGGCTGCCTTATCCCGTCCGCCATGGTAGGACACTTTACCACGCCAGGCCAGTAGCACGTAGTCTGGAATCATTGCATAACAAAGCATGGCAGCGTATGGTCCCGGTGTTTGCTGGCATGCAGACAACATCCATTCCTTATCGCTCTTTGTTATCCTCAGGAGAGTGATATCATTCACGGTCACCTGGTTGAAATGGGGCGATTTTATTAAGGGGACATTCAGAGGTGCCCCTTCCTGCTCTGCTGAACAGAAATATTCCCCGCTGCTAACCACGCGGTGGGGGGGAGGGGTGAAGTGACCATCCCAGAGAATTGGGTGTGTGGGGGAGGGGAGTTAGTTGGGTTTGTGCTGCATGTTAAACCTGAAACCGCAGCCCCTCCTTTTACATTGCAAACCCATTTTAAATGGCCAACCCAACGGGTGCTTGGTATGGTTAATGAGAGCAGTACTGTTTTAAACCATCCCCACTTGTTAACAAGGTTAAAAAAGCCAAAAGACTGTGTCTTACCATGGCTGCCTGCAAGCTGAAATCTGTGGCCTGGAACTGCGTGAGTGATCTCTCACACCAAACAGGCAGGCCCTCAATATAAGAGGGAAAATGCGACCTTGTAACGAAAGCACATGTGCTGTGTGATGCACGGCAAAATCTAAAGTGAAAGAGTGTACCCATTGTTCTCAAAAATGTATCTTTTTTAAACAACTCTCCCTTCTCCTCCACCAGCTGCAAATGTTTCACCTTCACAGAGGCTAGTGAATATTCGAAGAAGGAAGCGAAGGACGCGTGACGGAATGTTCACTGAACTACAGACTGCCTCCCACGCTGACAGAGCACAGCAGAATGCGTAGAGGCAGTCAATGACTGATTTTAAAAAAGCCCAATATGAGCGAGAGGAGAGGTGGCGTGCTGAATCGCGGGCTGAAGAGGAGAAGTGGCGTCAACTTGTACTCAGAAAGCAAGAGTCGATGCTCCGGCTGCTGGAGCATCAAAGTGATATGCTCCTGCGTATGGTTGAGCTGCAGGAAAGGCAGCAGGAGCAGAGACCGCCGCTGCAGCCCCTCTGTAACCAACAGCAGGAGCAGAGACCGCCGCTACAGCCCCTCTGTAACCAACAGCAGGAGCACAGACCGCCGCTACAGCCCCTCTGTAACCAACAGCAGGAGCAGAGACCGCCGCTACAGCCCCTCTGTAACCACCAGCCCTCCTCCCCAAGTCCCATTGCCTCCTCACCCAGACGCCCAAGAACACGGTGGGGGGGCCTCCGGCCACCCAATCACTCCACCCTAGATGATTTCCACAGCAATAAGTTTTAAAGTTTTAAAGTGCAGTGTGTCCTTTTCCTTCCCTCCTCCCCCACCCATCCCGGGCTACCTTTGCAATTATCCCCCTAGTTGTGTGCTGCTTCCCTCCTCCCCCACCCATCCCGGGCTACCTTTGCAATTATCCCCCTAGTTGTGTGCTCAATTAATAAAGAATGCATGAATGTGAAGTAACAATGACTTTATTGCCTCTGCAAGTGGTGCTTGAAGAGGGGAGGGTAGGGGAGGTTGGGGTGCTTGGTTTACAGGGTAGTAGAGTTAACCGGGTGCGTGGGGGGGGCTGCGATTTCATCAAGGAGAAACAAACAGAAGTTTCACACCATATCCTGCCCAGTCACAAAACTAGTTTTCAAAGCCTCTCTGATGCGCACCGCGCCCTGCTGTGCTGCTCTAACCGACCTGGTGTCTGGCTGCGCGTAATCAGCGGCCAGGCGATTTGCCTCTACCTCCCACCCCGCCATAAATGTCTCCCCCTTACTCTCACAGATATTGTGGAGCGCACAGCAAGTAGCAATAACAATGGGGATATTCTTTTCGCTGAGGTCACAGCGAGTCAGTAAGCTGCGCCAGCGCGCTTTTAAACGCCCAAATGCACATTCCACCACCATTCGGCACTTGCTCAGCCTGTAGTTGAACAGGTCCTGACTCCTGTCCAGGCTGCCTGTGTATGGCTTCATGAGCCATGGCATTAAGGGGTAGGCTGGGTCCCCAAGGATCACGATAGGCATTTCAACATCCCCAATGGTTATTTTCTGGTCCGGGAAGAAAGTCCCTTCCTCCAGCTTTCGAAACAGAAGAGAGTGCCTGAAGACGCGAGCATCATGTACCCTTCCCGGCCAGCCCACGTTGATGTCGGTGAAATGTCCCTTGTGATCCACCAGGGCTTGCAGCAGCATTGAAAAGTACCCCTTGCGGTTTATGTACTCGGTGGCTTGGTGCGCCGGTGCCAAGATAGGGATATGGGTTCCGTCTATCGCCCCACCACAGTTTGGGAATCCCATTGCAGCAAAGCCATCCACTATGGCCTGCACGTTTCCCAGAGTCACTACCCTTGATATCACCAGGTCTCTCATTGCCCTGGCAACTTGGATCACAGCAGCCCCCACAGTAGATTTGCCCACTCCAAATTGATTCCCGACTGACCGGTAGCTGTCTGGCGTTGCAAGCTTCCACAGGGCTATCGCCACTCGCTTCTCAACTGTGAGGGCTGCTCTCATCCTGGTATTCTGGCGCTTCAGGGCAGGGGAAAGCAAGTCACAAAGTTCCATGAAAGTGCCCTTTCGCATGCGAAAGTTTCGCAGCCACTGGGAATCGTCCCAGACCTGCAACACGATGCGGTCCCACCAGTCTGTGCTTGTTTCCCGGGCCCAGAATCGGCGTTCCATGGCATGAACCTGCCCCAGTAACACCATGATTTCCACATTGCTGGGGCCTGTGCCTTGTGAGAGGTCCATGTCAATTTCCTCATCACTATCGTCGCCGCGCTGCAATCGCCTCCTCCTCCTCAGCTGGTCCTCCTGGTTTTGCTTTGGCATGTCCAGGCTCTGCATATACTCCAGGACAATGCGCGTGGTGTTCATAGTGCTCATAATTGCCGCGGTGATCTGAGCGGGCTCCATGATCCCAGTGCTAGCTATGGCGTCTGGTCTGAAAAAAGGCGCGAAACTAGTATCTAAAGACCAGGGGAAGAAGGGAGGGAGGGAGGGAGGGGCGGGCGACTGACGACATGGCGTACAGGTACAGGGAATTAAAATCAAGAAAGGTGGCTGTGCATCAGGGAGAAATACAAACAACTGTCACACAGAATACCCCCCCCCCTCAGAGATTGAACTCCTAAGCCTGGGTTTAGCGGGCCGTTGATTTGACGGAGGGAGGGGGGAAGGAAATGAATACAGAACAAATCTATTTTTTACATCTTAAGACGACAGTGCAGCATGACTGATAGCCCTCGGCATTTTCTGGGTGCTTGGCAGCAAATACTTGGCAGCAAATAGTATACTACGACTGGTAACCATCATTGTCCAACGAGGACGGTTAAAGGCAAGTATTGTCTGCCAGCACCCAGATCGCCCTCGGCCTTTTCTGGGTGCTTAGCAGACAATACTTGGCAGCAAATAGTATACTACGACTGGTAACCATCATTGTCCAACGAGGACATCTATGAGCATTTCAGGCAACCTGTAAATTTACTTGCTTTCAGACCTGAGGAAAGCTCTTCTTGCAGATCTGCTGAGCACCCAGATCGCCCTCGGCCTCTTCTGGATGCTCAGCAGACAATACTGACAGGACGGTTACCAGTCGTAATAAACCTTCTACTGCCAAAAGGCAAGGGGCTGGTGCAATGCAGCCCTACGGCTGCCAGCCCCACAGCTACCAGCATCCCGAGCGCCGATGAAGGCTACTACTCATGCTGCACCGTCTACCGCCAAAAGGCAGTAAGCTGCTGCTGCTGTTTAGCAATGCAGTCCCACGTTTGCCGGCACCCGGAAGACATATGGTGACGGTGAGCTGAGCGGGCTCCATGCTTGGCGTGGTATGTTGTCTGCACAGGTAACCCAGGTAAAAAGGCGCGAATCTATTGTCTGCCGTTGCTGTGACGGCGGGGGAGGGGCGTGACGCAATGTACCCAGAACCCCCCGCGGCACTGCTTTGCATCATTCGGGCATTGCGATCTCAACCCATAATTCCAATGGGCGCCGGAGACTCCGGGAACTGTGGGATAGGTACCCATAGGCACCCATAGTGCAATGCGCCGGAAGTCGACGCTAGCCTCGGTACTGTGGACGCGGTCCGCCGACTTCATGCACTTAGAGCATTTTATGTGGGGACACACACAGTCGGCTGCATAAAACCGGTTTCTATAAAACCGGCTTCTATAAATCCGACCTAATTTTGTAGTGTAGACAAGCCCTCAGTCAAAGCCTCAGAACTTGTAACATATTGTGCCCATAGCTCAGTGACCTTGTCTCTCAATTCTTGAATCTCACCTGCCTGCATTTAACTTCAGTTTTATATTTTCTACATTCCAGTTTCAATGCTCCATTTTGTTTCATAAAAGCTCTGGCTGTCACTATCAAATCCCGAACAACTGCAGTTTTTACCCTTTTCTTATACAATCTTTTTTGCTAAAAAAGTTGCCTTCCAGAAGTTTAACCACTGCTTCAAGCTGATTTTGTCTTGTGAAGATGTTCATCTCCTTAAGGGAACCTCCACCATGTCCAGTCAGATACTTATCTACATATCTCCCCAGTGACTCCATTGTCCCTTAAAAATGCCTTAAACCCCTCAATATCCTTACGTCACAGTCTCTGGGATATTGGGTGTTAGTCCAATTGGCAAACTACCTGGCTCCTCAGAATGTTGGTTTGAGAATAATGTACTTAGCAGCGGGGTCTAATAAATCTTTATTAAGGTGTGACGGTGCTGCCTGTGGGAGCTAGCTGAGGTCACTCAATCAGGGTGAACTGCAAACAAAACAGGGCAGACAAACCCCAAACGCTGGTGGATATTCCAATACTTGGATTTACCAAGCCAGCACAAAACAGCTTCTATAGTACCTCACTGGTTACTTAGAAGTCCAAACAATGCAGTTCCCTTAAAGTACCCAGCCTCAGGCCTCCATCCAGACACACCTGTCAGATATGATGATGATTACTGAAAATCTTATCTCATCATATAAAGAAAAGGTTCTTCCAATCCCAAAGGATCAGCCACATACCCAGGTCCAATTATAACTTAGGTCTTGCCCAAAATACACACTTATAGTCAATTCTTATTAACTAAACTAAAATTTATTAAAAAAGAAAAGAGAGAGAGTGTTGGTTAAAAGATCAATATACATACAGACTTGAATTCAATTCTTGAGGTTCAGATACATAGCAGAGGTGAGCTTGTAAGTGCCAAAAGTCCGTTTAGATATAGTCCATAGGGTATAGTCCAATGTCCATATTCAGGGTGACTCCAGTCAATGACTGGGGATCTCAATCCTTATGGCTTAAGGTTTCCCGCTCTTGAAACCCAAAGCAAATCTGAGATGAAGTAGGATCGTGTCCCAGGGTTCTTATACATTTCCAGCAGCCTTTTGGCCTGAGAAAACAATAGACTCAACTCTCCTTCTTCCAAACATCCTGGCAATTAGCACAGGGTAATTTATCCATTAAACAGTTCAGATACAGGTTACCACAACCTTTAAAGAGACATATAGACAATAATACTATTTTACTCAAGTATCTTCCTAAATGTTAATATTCCTTTTTTGATCTTTGAATCAAAGCCATAGTGATAGACAAGACTTGTTTGCTTACATCACAAGACCTGAGCAAACACCTACCCTTCAACCTCTAACAATACAGGCTTGCATTTCAAAGCTCTATTCATTAACATATCTTCCTAACCAGTCTCTAAAGAGAAGAGCAACAAGAATGATTAAAGGTCTTGAGAACATGACCTATGAAGGAAGGCTGAAAGAATTGGGTTTGTTTAGTTTGGAAAAGAGAAGACTGAGAGGGGACATGATAGCAGTTTTCAGGTATCTAAAAGGGTGTCATAAGGAGGAGGGAGAAAACTTGTTCACCTTTGCCTCTAAGGATAGAACAAGAAGCAATGGGCTTAAACTGCAGCAGGGGAGGTCTAGGTTGGACATTAGGAAAAAGTTCCTAACTGTCAGGGTGGTTAAACACTGGAATAAATTGCCTAGGGAGGTTGTGGAATCTCCATCTCTGGAGATATTTAAGAGTAGGTTAGATAAATGCCCATCAGGGATGGTCTAGACAGTATTTGGTCCTGCCATGCGGGCAGGGGGCTGGACTCGATGACCTCTCGAGGTCCCTTCCAGGCCTAGAATCTATGAATCTATGAATAAAGTTCGGCCACGGGTTAGGTCAGTCTGTGAGTTAATGAACTCTTTCTGGCCCTGTCATCTTTCAATGAGATATTATATTACACTCATAACGTCACATAAGGCAAAGCACTTACTTAGCAAGTGGTGAGGAATGATTATCTCCAGCCCATCAGGAAGGCCTATTGAATCCAAATGAACCATTGTAAGCCATCAAAGAACAAGGACTTTGTTGATTGCTCCCGGCACACCTTTGAAGAGTGGGGTGCAGAAGCACTTATCCTATCAGCTTGAACTCTAGGGAGATGGGGATAAAAATCCTTGACAAGAAGGAATTAGGGTCTTTTTATGCTGTTTGGACTCTAAGGGACAAAAATTCCTAAACATAAGCAAGAGATTTCCAGGATTAACCTGTTTTAGCCCTAAAAGACTTATAGAGCTGGCATATTTCAGCAGCTCTATCACTATCTGAAACCTAAGACTGCAACTAATTTGTCAAGTATCAGAGGGTTAGCCGTGTTAGTCTGAATCTGTAAAAAGCAACAGAGGGTCCTGTGGCACCTTTAAGACTAACAGAAGTATTGGGAGCATAAGCTTTCGTGGGTAAGAACCTCACTTCTTCAGATGCAAGTAATGGAAATCTCCAGAGGCAGGTATAAATCAGTATGGAGATAACGAGGTTAGTTCAATCAGGGAGGGTGAGGTGCTCTGCTAGCAGTTGAGGTGTGAACACCAAGGGAGGAGAAACTGCTTCTGTAGTTGGATAGCCATTCACAGTCTTTGTTTAATCCTGATCTGATGGTGTCAAATTGCTGTTCTGTTCATTGCCTCTGAAGCATCAGGCATTGGCCACTGTCAGAAGACATGCTACTGGACTAAATGGATCATTGGTCTGACCCAATACTGCTGTTCTACGTCTGTTAGTCTATAAGGTGCCACAGGACTCTTTGTCGCTTTAAAAAGTTATAAATAAGTTTGTATAACAAAGGGAGGTTGAAGCTGTGTTGTCCGGTGCTGGAGACAACCGTGATGGGATCATCCTGATGAGCTTATCACTTGTGAGTAATAGATCATAGGTGCAAACCAGTATTTCACACTTGGTGATGATTCTTTCCTCACTGGATCTGCAGTTTCAGAGCAAACATTTTTACAGTTACAGAACAAACACTTAAGTATTAGCTTATAGCATGGGTTACAGATGATATATGTGAGATTAATGTATGCAGCCACTTACAAGCATGACATAAAGTCTAAACATGTTACAAGTCTAGTCTAATACCTATTTTAACAATACTAACACACAGGTGAGTCAGATTGTTTTCCAACTATGCATTTGATAGTGTTCAGTTGAGGCCTAGGAACCTTGGCACGAGCTGTCACCTGATCTACCAGCGTCACACCCCTCCAAGAATTTTAATAGATTGGTGAGGCATGATTTCCCTTTACAAAAGTCATGTTGATTCTCCCCCCACAAATAATGTTCATTTATGTGTCTGATATTTCTGTTCTTCACTATAGTTTCAACCAATTTGCCGAATACTGAATTTAGGAAAAAGAACAAGGACCATCCTGGCCACTATGGGTGTAGAAGCCCTCTACACCAACATTCCACACAAAGATGGACTACAAGCCATCAGGAACAGTATCCCCGATAATGTCACGGCAAACCTGGTGGCTGAACTTTGTGACTTTGTCCTCACCCACAACTATTTCACATTTGGGGACAGTATATATCTTCAAGTCAGCGGCACTGCTATGGGTACCCGCATGGCCCCACAGTGTGCCAACATTTGTATGGCTGACTTAGAACAATGTTTCCTCAGCCCTCGTCCCCTAACACCCCTACTCTACTTGCGCTCCATTGATGACGTCTTCATCATATGGACCCATGGAAAAGAAGCCCTTGAGGAATTCCACCATGATTTCAACAATTTCCATCCCACCATCAACCTCAGCCTGGACCAGACCACACAAGAGATCCACTTCCTGGACACTACAGTGCTAATAAGTGATGGTCACATAACCACCACCCTATACCGAAAACCTACTGACCACTATACTTACCTACATGCCTCCAGCTTTCATCCAGACCACACCACCCGATCCATTGTCTACAGCTAAGCTCTAAGATACAACCACATTTGCTCCAACCCCTCAGTCAGAGACAAACACCTACAAGATCTCTATCAAGCATTCTTACAACTACAATACCCACCTGCTGAAGTGACGAAACAGATTGACAGAGCCAGAAGAGTACCCAGAAGTCACCTACTACAGGACAGGCCCAACAAAGAAAATAACAGAATGCCACCTTCTAGCCGTCACCTTCAGCTCCCAACTAAAACCTCTCCAGCGCATCATCAAGGATGTACAGCCTATCCTGAAGGACGATCCATCACTCTCACAGATCTTGGGAGACAGGCCAGTCCTTGCTTACAGACAGCCCCCCAACCTGAAGCAAATACTCACCAGCAACCACACAACAAAAACACTAACCCAGGAACCTATCCTTGCAACAAAGCCCGTTGCCAACTCTGTCCACATATCTATTCAGGGGACACCATCATAGGACCTAATCACATCAGCCACACTATCAGAGGCTCATTCACCTGCATATCTACCAATGTGATATATGCCATCATGTGCCAGCAATGTCCCTCTGCCATGTACATTGGCCAAACTGGACAGTCTCTACGCAAAAGAATAAATGGACACAAATCAGATGTCAAGAATTATAACATTAAAAAACCAGTCGGAGAACACTTCAACCTCCCTGGTCACTCGATTACAGACCTCAAAGTCGCAATACTCCAACAAAAAAATTTCAAAAACAGACTCCAACGAGAAACTGCAGAATTGGAATTAATTTGCAAACTGGACACCATTAAATTAGGCTTGAATAAAGACTGGGAGTGGATGGGTCATTACACAAAGTAAAACCTATTTCCCCGTGCTAATTTTTCCCCCCTACTGTTACTCACACCTTCTTGTCAACTGTTGGAAATGGGCCATCCTGATTATCACCACAAAAGTTTTTTTTCTCCTGCTGATAATAGTCCACCTTAATTGATTACTCTCGTTATAGTTAATATGGCAACACCCATTTTTTCATGTTCTCTGGGTATATATATCTTCCTATTGTATTTTCCACTGCATGCATCCAATGAAGTGGGTTTTAGCCCACGAAAGCTTATGCTGAAATAAATTTGTTAGTCTCTAAGGTGCCACAATTACTCTTCGTTCTTTTTGCTGATACAGACTAACATGGCTACCACTCTGAAACCTGATACCACAGTTAGTAGTTCTACAATTTCATATTTCTGTTCCTTCAGAACTTTGGGGTGAATACCATCTGGTCCTGGTGACTTATTACTGTTTAATTTATCAGTTTGTTCCAAAACTTCCTCTACTGATACCTCAATCTGGGACAGTTCCTCAGATTTGTCACTTAAAAAGAATGGCTCAGGTGGGAAACTCCCTCACATCCTCTTCAGTGAAGACCGATGCGAAGAATTCATTTACCTTCTCTACAATGGCCTTGTCTTCATTGAGTGCTCCTTTAGCACCTCAATTGTCCAGTGGCCCCACTGATTGTTTGGCAGGTTTCCTGCTTCTGATGTACTTTTTTCTCTTAGGGCTTGGCTACACTTGCAGATGTAAAGCGCTGGAAGTTAAACAAGGCTTCAGAGACCGCAGCAGGGAAAACGCTGCTGTGTGTTTATACTGTCAGCTGCAAGTGCACGGGTGTGGCCACATTAGCAGCTCTTGCAACGCCACAAAGAGCAGTGCATTGTGATAGCTGTCCCAGTGTGCAAGTGGCTGCAACCTGCTTTTCAAATGGGGGAGGTAGAGTGTGACAGGGAGTGTGTTGTGTGTATGTGGAAAGACAGTGTGTTTTGGGGGGCTGAGAGTGTGTCAGCATGCTGTCTTGTAAGTTCAGACCCCCCCCTCCCACCCCACCTCTCTCTCACACACACTCACAACAGCAGCATTCCACACTAATGGTTTGCTTTGTCCCAGAGTAAATAAGCATGCCAGCTGTCAGAAACGGAACTTTGAAAGGGGATATCCGCATGCCTACAGCCAATTTCAAAACAATGAGAAGAATGGCCACTTGACTTCAGGGGATTATGGGATGTTTCCAGAGCCCAATCACAGTGCAGTAATGCAACACCTCATCCACACTGACGCCTGGGCATTTCAGCTGGGGCGTAGCAAGCTTTATGCTTCTCGTGGAGGTGGATTACCAGGAGCGCTCCAGCTGCAGAGTCCAGGTGCTCTATGTGCCTTGCCACTGTGGACACCTCAGGAGTTAGGGTGCCCGGGGCTGCTTTAATGCGCTCTAACTTGCAAGTGTAGCCAAGCCCTTAGTTTTGTGTCTTTTGGTAATAGCTCTTCAAATTCTTTTTTGGCTTGCCTTATTTATGTTTACACTTGACTTGTCAGAGTTTATGCTCCTTTCTGATTTCCTCACTAGGATATGACTTCCAATTTTTAAAGGATTCCTTTCTGCCTCTAACTGCCTCTTTTACTCTGTTGTTTAGTCATGGTGGCATTTTTTGTTTTGTTTTGTTCCTCTTATTTTTTTTTTTTTTTTATTTGGGGAATACATTTAATTTGAGCCTCTAATATGGTGTTTTTTTTTTAATTTTCCATGCAGCTTGCAGGCATTTTACTCTTGTTACTTTAATTTCCATTTAACTAGCTTCCTCATTTTTGTATAGTCCCCTTCTTGAAGTTAAATGCTACTGTGGTGGGCTTCTTTGGTATTTCCACCCCACAAGAATTTTAAAGTTAATTACATTATGATTGCTATTACTAAGGGTACGTCTTCACTTCCCGCCGTATTGGCGGGTAGCAATCGATTTATCCGGGATCGATATATCGCGTCTAGTTAAGACGCGATATATCGATCCCCGAACGCACTCACCGTCGACTCCGGAACTCCACCAGAGCGAGCGATGGTAGCGCAGTCGACGGGGGAGCCGCGGCCGTCGATCCTGCGCCATCTGGACCCCAGGTAATTCGATCCAAGATACTTCGACTTCAGCTACGCTATTTGCATAGCTGAAGTTGCGTATCTTGAATCGATTCCCCCCCCCCTAGTGTAGACCAGCCCTAAGGTTCAGCTACATTCATCTCTTGGACCAGATCCTGCGCTTCACTTAGGATTAAATCAAGAATTGCCTCTCCCCTTGTGGGTTCCAGCACTAGCTGCTCCAAGAAGCAGTCATTCATGGTGTCTAGAAGTTGTATCTGTTGAGTCTGAACTTTTGATGAGCTTAAACTTAACCCAGACTTGATGTCTCTGTCTGAAACTTTTAATCAAAGCTCTGACCTGTGAACTACTCATGACACCCCCCTCCCCTTAAGTAGCCATCTCCCCTTTTGTCTTTTTAAGTTTACATTTTAACCTGTTTTATCCTGTAGAATCTTGATTGATTATGCATGACCATTATGATCTGTTAATCACTTTGTTTACTTCTGTGTATAAATATTGATGCTCACCCCTAATAAACTTGCCACACTTACTCCGAAGCCTTTTAAGCTAAGGATAGTGTGAGCCCGTTGATCAACGAATTGGTGTCTGGTCTCTGACAGATTGTGAGCACCATACCAACTCCGCACGAACTCGGGTGCTGGAGAGGTGAGTAAGGACTTGCTTTTTACCTAACAATTTGGGGGCTCGTCCGGGATTTCCTTCTGGTGCGGTGCCTCTGTCCAGTGGTCAGACCACTCATATATGAATTGGCAGGCGCCACGGGAGATTTCTCCCAGCCAATTCAATATTGAGGGGTCGTGTACTGGACAGCAGGATAAACGCCAGTTGGAGGGCTCCTGTCAGACACCATGGGTCAAGGGACTAGCGTGCCTCTTGAGAGTCCGCTGGGGATTGTAAATAAGTTATGGAAAGAAGGGAAACTCCCAGTACAGACAGGAATGTCTAGGAGGAAGTTGTACACACTGTGTGTAAGGAATTGGACTGGGTATACCGCGGTATTGGCCGACCCGGAGATGAGGTGGCCTTCGTATGGCTCTTTCGAACAGGCTGCCTTAAGAGGAGTAAGGAGCCAGATCGAAAAAGACCATCCGGGACAGTTATGTTACTGGTTTTGTTGGGACACAGCAGCAGAGCTGTGGAAATCTTTAAAAATTATGGCAGTCAGGTATTCTCCCGAGAGTGAATCCCCTCCATGTTATTTCGATGAAGGGTGTAAACCATGGCGTGTTTTGACTCGTCAGTTGGTCCCCACTGCACCTGCCCCTATTCCTCCGCAGGGGGACTCTCTCCAGAGCGCAGAGGGGAATCTGCAGGACTCCAGATCGGAATCTCTGCAGAGGGATAAGGGGGAAATGGAAGGGCACACCTCGGGAGGAGTAATTACTAGGCAAAAGATCAAGCAGATGCAGCAGGATGCATATCCCTCCCCTGAGGATAGCCCAGAGGCTGCCTCCGCCAAACCTTTTGTGAGTAATAAAGGTGTAAGTAGAGAAATGCCTTTACAGGTGCACGACCAACCTTTTGTGGACAATAATGGCCAGTTACAACATACTAATATTGTGGAATATAAAGGATGGCTAGAATGGGACTTGAAAGAGTGGGGACGGTTGTCAGGGTCCTTTGGGGAAAATCCCCGAAAGATCACAGAACTTTTAGAAAGATTGTTTTCAAGTCATAATCCTACTTATACGGATGTAGATCAGTTGTTAAGTAGAGTTTTGACCGGAGAGGAACGTAGTAGATTGTGGATGGCAGAAAGGACATGGGGGGATAGCGATGCGGTTAATACCACTTGGATGGATAGGCGGGATCAAGCCGCTGGCTGGAATCCCCTAGACTGGAGTCAGCCAAGGCTGACTCAGCTGCGAACAGATCGAGAGCGATTGTTAGAGAGACTCAAAGAAATGGGTCGTCGCTCGCCTAATCAGGCTAAGTTTATGCAGATTCGGCAGGAATCTGATGAGCCACCCAGAAAGTTCTGGTCGAGGCTATTGGAGGGGGCCCGAATGTTCACTCAGATGGATCCTGAGAGAGAAACAGACCACCCTACTCTTATTTCGTTTTTTGTGAATCAGTCAGTGCCCCCTGTAAGGGATTATTTCTTAAAGTTTCGCCCTGGTTGGGGAGGTGAGTCAGTCACTTCAGTGTTGGACGTAGCTGATTTTGCATGGGAGAAAGAAAGGGAAAGTAGTAAAAAGGAAGAATATAAGTTGATGGCTTTAGCTTTTCGCGGCGGTATTCGAGGCAGAGGCCGTGGCCGTGGCAGGGGATTTCAGGGTGCTTGGGGAAGAGGGTCCTGGCAACCCCAGCCACCAGGAAATTGTTTTCAGTGCGGACAGCCCGGTCACTTTAAACGTGAATGCCCCTGGGGACGCCCAGAGGGTCCGGTCGCATCCGCAGATACTTACACCAGGGACGAATACACCCCTGCACCACCAGCCCAGCCCGTTCCTCAGGCCTGGATCAACTACGGGCAACAGCAGCAGCTGCAGCAAACTCAGCCTCCTCAATGACGGTACCCCGGGGGCGAAGGCAAACAATGTGATGGTCTTATTTCCTTAATGTCTTTAGCCGGCGCCTTCATCACTTTCTCCCCTCCCAGCAAAGAGCCTCGTCTAACCCTTTCAGTCCAAGGACTGCCTGTCTCTTTCCTCATTGATACTGGAGCTACTTTCTCTCTTTTAAATCATGCCCCCTCTCCCTGGCTATCCTCTGAGGTTAAAACTGCAACTGGGGTGGAGGGCAACCCACAGTCTCTGGGACTCACTTTGCCTCTAAATGTTATTTATGCTGATAAATGTTTTTCTCACCGTTTTCTTTTTTCCCCAGCTTGTCCGATCCCTTTGATGGGCCGGGATTTACTCTGTAAGCTTGAGGCTACTTTAACCTGCACTCCTGAAGGGGTAGGATTATTGATGACAGTGTTAGGAGATTCGGCCCCAACTCAGGGTAATTGGGAAACCCCCCCCTCCCTCTCCCCTGACCTCACTGACTTGCCTTTAACCCTCTGGGGAATTTCTGACACTGATGTTGGCCTGCTCCTTTCGGCAGAGCCAGTAAGGATTCAAGTGACGCCCTCCTTAACCCCCCCGTCAGTCCCTCAATACCCCCTGTCGCTGGAAGCCCGGGAGGGCATCCGCCCCATTATCGAGGGATTCATTGCACAAAAGCTAGTCCGCCCTCAGCGCACTCCCTGTAACACCCCTATACTGCCTGTCAAAAAACCTCCTAAAAAGGACGGAGACCCTATTCGTTGGCGCTTTGTACAGGATCTACGGGTTGTTAATCAGTATGTGGTCCCTCTTCATGCAGTAGTTCCTGATCCAGCTACTATCATCAGCCAAATCCCCTGGGATGCTGAGTGGTTCACTGTTATTGACTTAAAATCAGCCTTTTTCAGCATTCCTGTGCACCCAGACCCTCAGTATCTCTTTGGTTTCACCTGGGAGGGACAAAGTTATGTCTGGCAACGACTTCCTCAAGGCTACAGAGACAGCCCCACGATTTTCAGCCAATGCCTCCGCCACGACTTGGAAGGTTTCACCAGTCCGCAGGGATCCACGTTAGTCCTATACGTAGATGACATCCTATTAGGTAACCGCGAAGAAGCTGCCCTCCGCATCGATGGTAAGGCACTTTTATTATACCTACACACCAGAGGCCACAAGGTAGACCCTAACAAAATTCAGTGGGTCTCACAGAAGGTCCGATATCTGGGCTTCCTGTTAACCCCAGAGGGGAGACAAATGGACCCAGTCCGCATAAAGACTATCCAAAACTGCCCTCTGCCAAACACCAAGAAACAACTTCGAGGTTTCTTAGGATTAATTGGCTTCTGTCGCCCCTGGTTGCCGTCCTGCGGGGAGTTAAGCAAACCGCTCCACCGACTCACTGCTAACCTTGCTCCTGACCCTTTGCAGTGGTCCCCAGACACGATCCAAGCCTTTCAGTTACTCAAGGACAGTGTGGCCTCCTCCATGTCTCTCCGCCCCCCCAATTACAGCAAACCCTTTCACCTTTTTGTCCACGAGAGGGGCGGAATTGCTAGTGGCGTCCTTACCCAGCTGAGCGGGCCCCACCATTTCCCGCTTGCTTTTTACTCTCAGCAGATCGACCCTGTCGCTCAGGGAACCCCATCCTGCACCCGGACTCTGGCAGCAGCTGCCCTGCTGATCACAAAGGCAAAGAGCCTGACCCTGGGTCATTTTACCACGGTTTGGACCTCTCATGCCTTGTCAGCCCTTCTGCGTAGGGGCACAACCCAAGTCTTTTCGGCCCATCGTCAGCAACAGCTAGAGGCCGAACTCTTAGAAGACACTAACCTAATTTTTGAAAGGTGTGGGCCCCTTAATCCAGCTACCTTGCTTCCTGACCTGCCAGTCCTCCAGGATCAGCACGACTGTGTGGAAGTAGTTTATAGCATCTTACAGATAAGGAACAACCTGTTTGACGTGCCACTGGACAACCCTGATTGCATCCTCTTCTCGGACGGAAGCTCCTTCTATGTTGATGGCAAGCGTTTCACCGGTTATACAGTCACCTCTGAATGGGACATTCAAGAGGCCGCCTCACTGCCAGGCAACTGGGGAGCCCAAGCCGCCGAACTCTATGCCCTGGCCCGAGCTTGCCAGTTGGCCGCTGGTAAGACCGTTACCATTTTTACTGATAGCAAGTATGCTTTTGGAGTTGTGCATTGTCACATCCACCTCTGGAAGTTTCAAGGTTTCCAGACAGCTGCCGGTAAACCCATTCAGCACCTCCCCCTCATCCACAAGCTTTTGGACGCCCTCCAAGAACCCTCGGTCCTGGCTGTAGTTCACTGCCGGGCCCATACTAAAGATGATAGCCCCGTCACCCGTGGGAATGCCCTGGCTGACGCCTCCGCCAAGACGGCTGCCGTCTTACCCTTAGCCATGCCCACGTTGGCTATTGTAACCTCCTCCTTTACTCCACCGCACCCCGTACCAGTACCCGCTGCTGAACTACAGTCGTGGGAGAGCCTCGGAGCCACTCTGGTCAAAGGAACCTGGCTTATGCCGGATGGCCGAGCCTGCCTCCCCCGCTCCACATACCCCGTGGCAGTTCGCTGGCACCATGATAAGAGGGGTCACTACGGCACGCACGCCCTTGTGGACACCATCGCTCGCTTTTGGTATGCTCCAGGCATTCAACCCTACTGCCTGTCAATCGTGAAAGCATGCAGCACATGTCAGCGTAATGGACCTGCTCCGCCTCTTAACAAAATTAAGGGTGGAAGACCTCCGCCTGCTGCTCCATTTCAACATCTTCAAATTGACTTTGCAGATATGCCAAAAGCTTTTGGGAAAAAGCACCTCCTTGTTTTGGTTTGCCCTCTGACTTCATGGGTCGAAGCTTTTCCTACTGCTAATTGTACTGCTGCCACAGTGGCGAAGATTCTCCTTAGAGACATTGTACCCTGTTTTGGCATCCCTCTCGTGCTTGACTCAGATCGCGGACCCCACTTTACTGGTCATGTCCTTGGCCGTTTAGAACAAGGACTGGGTATTTCACACTCCTTTCATACACCGTACCACCCCCAGTCTAGCGGGAAAGTTGAGCGTATGAATAGGGAGCTTAAGCTTACATTGGCTAAATACTGTCAGGAAACAGGGTTAAAGTGGCCTCAGGTACTTCCCTTGGTCCTGTTTCACCTTCGTACTCGCCCAACCCGTGTATTGGGATTATCCCCCTTTGAACTGCTCTTTGGACACCCCCCTTTCAAAGGCGGGGCGCTACCACGTGCTGATGTTTCACTATTGGGAGGGGATCATATGACCGCGTGCCAGTTTCTCTCCCTACAGGCTCGCCTCCGTACCCTTTGGAAAGCCTCGCAGTTTTCCCAGACTGTGCCGCTGGAAGAACAGATCCACCCGTTCCAACCAGGGGACTTCGTCTGGGCCAAAAAGTTCGTTCGTGGCGACACCCTCCAGCCGAGGTTTACTGGACCCCACCAGGTTCTTTTAACAACCCAGACTGCAGTGTTCCTGGAAGGATGC
The DNA here is from genome assembly GCF_028017835.1 of Emys orbicularis. Taxonomy (NCBI): domain Eukaryota; kingdom Metazoa; phylum Chordata; order Testudines; family Emydidae; genus Emys; species Emys orbicularis. Next base: position 55,767,682 of record NC_088691.1, read on the forward strand.
AAATCCTGGCTCCACCACTCCCACGTCAAGCCAGCCGTAGTGGACCACAGTGACGGACCAGCAGCTCTTGCCACCACTGAGGACACTGCCTCTGACCAGTGGACCAGCTTACCTCTTTCAGACATCAGACTTAAATTGACTCGGAAAAAATGAGAGGACCTTTTATTCTGACAACTGTATGTTTTTTATTATGCCTTTTTAGTTTATTTTCTGCTTATGAAGATAATGCTTTTATTAGATATTCCCACGAGGTTAAAACTCGTATTTTAGGAAATAGAAGTAATTGCTGGGTATGTACTCAATTTCCAGTAAATGCAGAACAGGGACTCCCCTTCACACCCATTCCCCTGACCACTGCTAATATGACTTGGATGCCACCGGCTAGAGTAAAAGATCCAGTCCAACACAATCTTACATGGGACAAAACAGGAGTGCCAATTAACAGATATCTCAGGGTAACCAATCAGACAGGATCACTGTGTTTTGTTAAAGAAAAGGGGTCAACTTTTGTGGGAACAAGTAAATGCAACATGTATTTTAATGGCACCGCCTTTAGTAAAAATCTTGGCTTCAAGCCTTGCGCATCCCACTTATCCCATATGTGGATCCCTCACCCCGATCCAACTTTTTCATGGGTGGGCAAGCCTTCAGAGTCAGCTTTTAAGAAGCCCTGCTCAGATCATGAGGGTGTCCAACTAATTGTTAAGGGATATACGATTGCCTTCTACAACTGCTCAAGCAGTACTACACTGCACTTTGAAAACACCACTACCAAATTGTGCCTCTGCAGTTCGCACAACGACCCCTCTGCGTTACCAGGGGAACAGTGGTCCAACGGTTGGTGGGTTACCTCCTACTTTGAGAAATGGAATACCCGAAACGCACTGTATGGAACATACTGGGTGTGCGGGCCCAAAGCTTATTACTTTCTCTCCCCTGATTGGGCAGGGTCATGTTATTTAGCGTGGCTAACACCGCCTTCTCGCATCTCCCTCACTCCCCCTCATTTTCCCCACGTTCGTAACATCCGTGAAACCTTCAGAGATATTAATATCCGTGATGGTTTGTCGTGGCAGCGGTGGGCTGGTCTCATTAGCTTGAGGGGTGGTGTCATCCGTCTACAGGGACTACTAGAATCTTTAACCAATGAAACTGCGACCCTATTTGAGAATCAGGCCGGGGAAATGTCCCAGCTGCGCCAGTTAGCTTTGCAAAACCGAATGGCTTTAGACATAATGTTAGCAGCCCAGGGAGGAACTTGCGCCCTCATAAATGAAGAATGCTGTGTTTTTGTAAATGACACCTACCCTGACACTTTTCAACGTACCAAACGTCTAAGGGAAATGGCTAAGAACTACTCCTCTGGCCAGCCACCTTATGATTGGTGGGGAACCTTATGGAATTGGCTGCCTGGATTTGGGTGGGTTAAAAAACTCTTGGTGGGTATTGTTGGGGCCATAGTAATCCTTATAATACTGTGTTGCTGTATTCAGTGTGTCCCCTCCCTCATAGACTCATGTGGGTCAGTTTATTCTTTTCCAACTTCAGCCAAAGGCCTTACTCTCTTCGAGTTGGCCCAGGCTGAAATTGCCAAGCGGCCCTTGGCTCCTTAAAATGGGGTGTAGCTTTTGGTAAATAGTTATCCCAAAGCTACAAATGGAGGAATGTTGAGTCTGAACTTTTGATGAGCTTAAACTTAACCCAGACTTGATGTCTCTGTCTGAAACTTTTAATCAAAGCTCTGACCTGCGAACTACTCATGACACCTCCCTCCCCTTAAGTAGCCATCTCCCCTTTTGTCTTTTTAAGTTTACATTTTAACCTGTTTTATCCTGTAGAATCTTGATTGATTATGCATGACCATTATGATCTGTTAATCACTTTGTTTACTTCTGTGTATAAATATTGATGCTCACCCCTAATAAACTTGCCACACTTACTCCGAAGCCTTTTAAGCTAAGGATAGTGTGAGCCTGTTGATCAACGAATTGGTCTCTGACAGATTGTGAGCCCCATACCAACTCCGCACGAACTCGGGTGCTGGAGAGGTGAGTAAGGACTTGCTTTTTACCTAACATATCTTTGCATCCTGTCCTAAGGTGACATGTAACCAGTCAATATGGGGATAACTGGAATCCTCTGTTATTATTGTTTTCTATTTTTATAGCTTCTCTAATCTCCCAGGGCAGTTAACAGTTACCATCATGATCAGGTGGCTGATAGTATATTCCTACTACTGTACTCTTTTTATTCAATCATGGAATTTCTAGCCATAGAGATTCTATGGTACAGTTTGATTCAAGGTGGAATAGATTGTTTAGCATAAGTAGTTAGCACATATTCTAAGAGACCATTCAAAGTAGAGTGGTCTGTTAACCATTTTGTTAAACACCTTGCCTTTAGCTGTAAGTACCTTTCCCAAACCTGAAGAAGAGCTCTGTGTGGCTCAAAAGCTTGTCTCTCTCACCAACAGAAGTTGGTCCAATAAAAGACATTTCCTCACCCACCTTATCTCTTTAATATCCTGGAACCTACATGGCTACAACCATAGGTGCTGACTCCGTGGGTGCTCTGGGGCTGGAGCACCCACGGGGAAAAATTAGTGGGTGTTCTGCACCCACCGGCAGCCAAGTTCCCCTCCCCCCCGCCCCACCTCCTCGCCTGAGCATGCCGCGTCCCAGCTCCTCCGCCTACCCTACCTCCCAGCGCTTGCCGCTGCCAAACAGCTCTTTGGCAGCGTAGCAAGCTCCGGGAGGGAGGGGGGGAGGAGCGGGAACGTGGCGCACTCAGGGGAGGAGGCGGGGAAGAGGTGGGGCCGGGGCAGGGATTTGGGGAAGGAGTTGGAATAGGGGCAGGGAGGGGGCGGAGTTGGGGCAGGGACTTTGGGGGGCAGGGGTGGAGTCGGGGCGGGGCCGAGGGCAGAGGGGAGTCGAGCACCCACCAGCGCCAGTAGAAGTCGGCGCCTATGTCTTCAACTACACTGCATACAAAATCATACATTGTCATTCTGCATTTTTAAAGGCAAGTGTACACAACTGAAAATCACTAGTGAATCTTACTTTTCTTCAAACATTAAAACATCAGGAAGGGACCTTGGCAAGGACCGCAATACTGACTCTTTCCAGAAGGTGCTGCACTGAAACCACTCAAATATTTCAGAACTTTGAAATCACCTGTAGCAACGGGTACACACAAAAAACCAGCAACAATTAAGCTATGATTCTGGCAACCACTAAGATGCTTAATTTGAACTGGTGACTTTTGTTAACTATTTAAACTTGAAAAACACCTGCAGCACGTAGAGTGGGAGATAGGAAAGGTAGGGAATGCAGAGCATCAGCTCTCATATCTCTGTGCCTAAGGTAGGAGTCCATATTGGTAGGTTCTGTGCTGGGAGAGAGGGATCCATATCATACAACTTTGTTCTAGGAGCTGAAGGGATTTTATCTCATTGTATTGGGCCTGAGTAGAGGGCGGGGTATGGATATCATTGCCTTGTGATTACGTGAGGATCAATATTTCAGTGCTTTATGCCTGTACCTGAGCTCTGGTCTGTTCTTTTGAGAGGAAAAGTGAGGTCACTATCTCATTGCTCTATGCCAGAGGTGGGAATATATTATCATATTGCTTTCAACCTCAGGAGTGGTTTCCATAGCTCATTGCACTGTGGCAGGAGAGGTCTGTATCTTATGGTGCTCTTTTTAGGGTGCAGGTTGCTATCTCACTGTTCTACCAGGAGGTCCATATAGTTTGATAATGTCTGGGGAGTGAAGTCTATCTTCTTTGGCGGTGCTGGGGAGGAGAACTGTATCTCATGATTCTGTGCCTCAAAGGATTCTGTAGTTTATTGTTCTGTGCCCATGTCTCATTGCTCTATACCTGGTGGATGGTGTGTATCTCATTGCTCTTTACCAGTGGTGGGAGAGGGAAGGGTTTGAATCTCATTATTTTGTGCCCTTTTTTTTGTTATACATACATGTGTGTCTGTATTTCACTGCTATGTGCCTAGGTGGGGAGGGGAGAATCCCTGCCTCATTCAGAGCACAGTATGGTGTTATTCTATGCTGGGTAGCTATTTCTTTACAGGGTGAATGTGTGTCATTGCTTTGTAACCAGAGGGTTATCTGTACCTCATCTATGTATTTCTAATGTGCCCTTCTTGGTATAGTGTCCAGATGCCATATTCACAATTAAGAGTTGCATCATTTCCATATGAAAGAATCATACTTTCCAACCCACACTGTTTTGCCACCTTCCCAAGTATCAGAGGGGTAGCCGTGTTAGTCTGAATCTGTAAAAAGCAACAGAGGGTCCTGTGGCACCTTTAAGACTAACAGGAGTATTGGGAGCATAAGCTTTCGTGGGTAAGAACCTCACTTCTTCAGATGCAAGTAATGGAAATCTCCAGAGGCAGGTATAAATCAGTATGGAGATAATGAGGTTAGTTCAATCAGGGAGGGTGAGGTGCTCTGCTAGCAGTTGAGGTGTGAACACCAAGGGAGGAGAAACTGCTTCTGTAGTTGGATAGCCATTCACAGTCTTTGTTTAATCCTGATCTGATGGTGTCAAATTTGCAAATGAACTGGAGCTCAGCAGTTTCTCTTTGGAGTCTGGTCCTGAAGTTTTTTTGCTGTAAGATGGCTACCTTTACATCTGCTATTGTGTGGCCAGGGAGGTTGAAGTGTTCTCCTACAGGCTTTTGTATATTGCCATTCCTGATGTCTGACTTGTGTCCATTTATCCTCTTGCGTAGTGACTGTCCAGTTTGGCCAATGTACATAGCAGAGGGGCACTGCTGGCATATGATGGCATATATAACATTGGTGGACATGCAGGTGAATGAGCCGGTGATGTTGTAGCTGATCTGGTTAGGTCCTGTGATGGTGTTGCTGGTGTAGATATGTGGGCAGAGTTGGCATCGAGGTTTGTTGCATGGGTTGGTTCCTGAGTTAGAGTTGTTATGGTGCGGTGCGTGGTTGCTGGTGAGAATATGCTTAAGGTTGGTGGGTTGTCTGTGGGCGAGGCCTGGCCTGCCTCCCAAGGTCTGTGAAAGTGAGGGATCATTGTCCAGGATGGGTTGTAGATCACTGATGATGCGTTGGAGAGGTTTAAGCTGAGGACTGTAGGTGATGGCCAGTGGAGTTCTGTTGGTTTCTTTTTGGGGCCTGTCTTGTAGCAGGAGGCTTCTGGGTACACGTCTGGCTCTGTTGATTTGTTTCTTTATTTCCTTGTGTGGGTATCGTTGTTTTGAGAATGCTTGGTGAAGGTAGGTTTCAGAGTATATCCTGCTGATGAGCTGCAGTAAGACAGTTCAGCAATTTGAGAATGAGGGTGGGACCTCATGGACTAGAATCATATCTTTTGGACAGGGTGTCTACCTTGCAATTTTTGGATTCGGGGCAATAGGTGATAATGAAATTGAATTGTGAGAAAAACAGCGCCCATCGAAGCTGTGACAGGTTTAAGGGTTTGGCCCTACGTATATATTCCAGGTTCTTATGGTCTCTCTACACAGAAAATCCTTTTCCCCACAGTCAGCCACCTACTTTACCAGCACAGGTCTAGGGACACAAGGAATACATGGCGTGATGGAGTGGCGCATGTCTCTCCTGGGTGGGGGAGGGGTTGTACCCGATAGCAATGTGCTCTGGACTGGGGAGGTGGATGTAGCCAGTTGCAGTGTGCTGGGGCGGGTGGTTTGTCCGGTCTGGAGGCCCGTATGCTTTAGGGTGCGGCAATTATGTGCTCTGCGGGAGCATTGTACCCAATGGCAGCTGTTTTTTTGGGGGGGGGGTATATAATGGAGGTGTGCTCTGGGAGGGGTGACTGTCTCTCAATGCTGGGGGGTTGTAGCAGTGGCAGTGTGAGCTGGGGAGGGGGCATGTACCCTGTGGTGCTGTGTGCTGCGGGGGGACGGGAGACGTGAGACGTGCCTTGCGGCGGGGTGCTGGCAGCACACGGGCGCTCTCCGGGGCTTTGCCGCAGCCGCCAGGGAACGCCGGATCACCCCGACACCGGTGGGCCCCGCCCCGGGCACAGTCCAGGCCGCTTGCAGCGGGGATGGCGCAGCAGTACGTGCGCGGGGCCGCGGCCGTGGCGGTGATCCGCCTGAACAACCCCCCGCTCAACACGCTGAGGTAACAACCGGGGCTTCCTGCCCCCCACCCCGCAGTGGGGGAGCTCGGGCACTCCCCGGCCCCCTCCCCTTCGCACTCGGGGAGCCTGCACTCACTGCCCCCTCAGTGCGGGAGCCCGGCAGCAGCTCCTGGGGGTGCGGGGGCGCGCTGCAGCGCCGGGAAGGGCAGCGGGGCACCCCTTGTTTCCTGCTGAGCCTGTGCGGTGGTGGGCAGAGCTGGCATCTCCGCCCGCCCATGCACCTCGCCTGTGGCTGGGCTCCAGCACCTCCCGCCGCACAGCTCCGGCCGCAGCAGGGACAGGCCGGGGTTCGGCGGCCGAACCCCAGTAGCGCCGTGCGGGGTATGCCCCGTTCGGACACACGCACCCGGGTGGGTGCATGGGCGTGCAGAGATACCCTGAGACTGTACTCTGGCCCTGGCTTAACAGAACCCTGGCACTGGACGCGAATTTGGCAATGCTGCAGAATTAGCTGGTTGTTTGTCTAAACATTAACCTGCTTACTTTATAATGCAGTAAAAGTCAATTGAATTATTTAAAAAAAAAAAAAAAAGTTCCCCATGTGGGTACTGTAGTAGGAAGAGAGCCTGAGAGTGACATAAGCCCTTGTATCAGAGGCCTGGTATGAGGCAGGTCCTGCTCACAGAATCTGGCAAAACAGGGCTGATAGTGCAGAAATGCACATTCCTAAGAAGTACTAAGCATAGCGTACTCACGCAAACACATCCCGATATCAAGTGGTACCACACTATCCTGATATCAAGGATGGTACAAAAACATTCCCCAAGGATAACAGGAACACACTGACCCCTTTTAAAAGATAAGGTCAGGATAACAGTACTGTACGCAATAAAGATGTTTTAATCGAACCAACATGTACAAGGTGGTGGGTGATAACTAGCCACGTCAGGGGCAGTAACTATGTCAGAGGCGGTACGTAACTTGTTTGTTTCAGGGTATAAAGATGTATCTCGGGGGAGTATCTTTGTCCAGCCGAGGGGGGAATGGAAAGTGTCGCCATTCACTGAGCTGCGTCCATTGTCATGGGCATATATGTCTTACATGGGCAGCGTGTGAACCGCTGGCTCGAGGAGGCTAGCTCCTGCCCCGCTCCTTCTGCCCAAGACTCTGCCCCTTCTGTGTGCCCTGACAGAGCCCAGAGTCCCCCCCACTGCAACCGCTGGCTGGCCCCCACCCCAGGCTAGCACCCTCAGCTCCGCAGTGCTGGGAGGCCCGGCAACGTGGTCCAAGCCTCCCCAGTCCTGCAGCGCTGGGAGGGCGGGCAGCGCAGCGCAGCCCCAGTGCCAGCCCCAGCTGGGGCATGGCACACAGGAAGAGTTGCCTGCAGAACGGGAAGCAGGAGGGGAACTTGGGGCGGAGTGTGGGCAAGGCCACACATGGCTGTTTGGGTAGGCTCAGCCTCCTCCAGCCTATGATACCCGCCTCCCTTGATGTCTTAGTATCCTCGTAGAGTCTGCCAGGTGCTATTACCGTGCTTTGTTGACAATAAACCTGGCCTGGTGCCTTCGTACCTTAATGGATCTTGTGGTCATTGGGTGATTCGCTTGAGGTCTGCCATGCCGGCTGTCTGCACAGAGCTGGGGGCAGCACACAGGGAGAACACACACACATAGCCGAACATCTAATCACAGGTACTATAATCGTCCATGAAATTAACTCAAATGTGTACAGTCCTTCAGCATTTTGATACAAAGAAACAGGAGCACACATCGGGGTGCTGGAACAAATTCTGAGAGCCATTGAAACAAACTGTAAACCTTGTATATGATGGAAACCACTTTAACTTATGAGGTGCTTCAGCACATACCCCCCCTCCCCCCACAACCCTAGTTCCAGCACCTATGGCACACATACGTTTTTGGGAGTCTGCATAAAGCAGGAGGGAACCCAATCTGGCTTAAAGAAGCACAAGAACTTGAGTATCATCATCAACTAAATTTTTCTCTGAGATTTTCAAAGTGAAGTTTCAGTTTTCTTTGCTAGGGATGAAAATAAATGTGTTTCATATCCAAAATAATACCACCCACTTTTAGAATGCATAATATTCTGGAAATTAAATATGTTTAGGACTTTGAAGGAATTTTAAAAGGTCTACTTTTTGAGGTTCTAGTTTTGATGTCCAACTTTTTTTTGATTCCCTTAATCTGCAAATGTTTTTGTTGAAACACACAGATCTGTTGGTTGATGTAGATCTAAACTGATCTTGTGCATACATTAGTTTAAAATAAAATTATTACTGTGTTTACCATATTAATGAGTGCTGTTGGGAGGGCATTCTCTTTGGGGTCCCTGTGGCTTTGGAACTTGTTCCCCCTCCTAGGTTCAAAACAGCCTGAACTTGATGGCCTGTGGGGCACACTATAGAGCACATCTCTTTTCCTGAGTGCCTGTAAAGGTTGTTGAGTCATCAGTGTTAAATGATTGGGAAAGGGTGATTGTTTCAACTTCTGACTGTGGGTTTGTTGGTTGGGGCAATTACATGGGATGGAATTTGTGCAATTTAGTAAAAAATGAAGGGAATTATTGATATTTATATTTTATGTCGAAGGGGCCTAGAGCTTTTTATTCTGTACTAGGTGAAAGCACAGGTTGTCGTAAGGGTACGATTTGTAAAGCCGAAGGGAGGGAGGAATTTGTCCTGAACTAGGATGAGACACCAAAAAATCAAATTATTTTGCTGGAAACAAATTCATGGAAAATTTCATTTTGGGAGAACCAAAATGGAATTTCCCAGCTGCCCGCCTGGCATGTTCTTGTCAGTTTTACTTAATTGACAGGAGCCTTCCTGCCTGGCTGGCTGAGAGCCAGAGCTGGCGTGCTCAGCCTCTCGCCTTCCTTCCAACCCTGGAGCCACAGGAGCTGAGCACCCCAGCTCTGTGCCTGTCCAACTCCGTAGAGCTAGGCAGGGAGGCTGAGTGCCCTGGCTCTGTGCCTTTTTGGCCCCAGAGCGTTGGCAGCCATCTGTCAATTTCATTTACTGCCTGCAGCAGGGTGCTATCATTTTAATTGACCTCCATGGAAATTTTTTTCAGCAAAATGGAAAATATCCATTTTGCAGAAAGGGTATTTTTTTTGTCAGAAAATCATCCTGACAAAAATTGGAGCCAGCTCTTCTTATCCACAAGAGAATAGCTCTCCAACTGATACTGGGATTCCATAGACAGTGTTCACATTTGAAAAGGGATGTTGATAAAATGGAGACACTGCAGAAAAGAGTTACAGAAATGATTTGAGTACTGGAGAAGATGTCTTACAGTGAGACTGAAAGAGCTCAATCTCTTTGGTTTATCAGAAAGAAGATTGAGCAGTGACTTGATAACAGTGTATAGGTACTGTCAGGGTTCCCTCCCCACTCTGAACTTTGGGGTACAGATGTGGGGACCCGCATGAAAGACCCCTAAACTTACATTCCACCAGCTTAGGTTAAACATTTCACCAAGGCACAAATTCCTTTCCTTGTCCTTGGACGGTATTGCTGCTGCCACCAAGTGATTTAAACAAACATTCAGGGAGGGGCCACTTGGAGCCCTATCCCCCCCAAAATATCTCCCCCAAGTCCTTTCACCCCCTTTCCTGGGGAGGCTTGAGAATAATATACCAACCAAATAGGCTAACAAGGTGAGCACAGACCAGACCCTTGAGTTTTTAGGACACTAAAAACCAATCAGGTTCTTAAAAGAAGAACTTTATTATAAAAAAAAAAAAAGTAAAAGAAGCACCTCTGTAAAATCAGAATGGAAGGTAATTTTACAGGGTAATAAAAAGATTTAAAACACTGAGGATTCCCCTCTAGGCTTAATTTTAAAGTTACAAAACAGGAATAAATCTCCCTCTTAGCATAGGGAAAATTCACAAGCTAAAACAAAAGATAATCTAACTCATTTTCTTGCTATTACTTACAATTTCTGGAATTTTAGATGTATCATTTTAGTAGGAGCTGGGTTACCTGCTTGGTCTCTCTCTGTCTCAAGAGGGAACACACACACAAAAAAGCACAAACAAAGCCTTCTCTCTCCCCCCCCCCCCCCCCCCCCCCGAGATTTGAAAGTATCTTCTTTCCTTATTGGTCCATTTGGTCAGGTGCCAACCTGACCAAATGGACCAATAAGGAAAGAAGATACTTTCATTTGAGCTTCTTAACCCTACTTTTCATTTGAGCTTCTTAACCCTTTACAGGTAAAGAGAAGATACTTTTCATTTGAGCTTCTTAACCCTTTACAGGTAAAGGAGGGATTTTATGCTACCCTGAGCTGTATGTTTATGACAGGTACTGTGACGGGTTTGGTTACAGAGACCCCCTTGGGACTGTCACCTGACGTATAGAATCATAGAATATCAGGGTTGGAAGGGACCTCAGGAGGTCATCTAGTCCAAACCCCTGCTCAAAGCAGGACCAACCCCAACTAAATCATCCCAGCCAGGGCTTTGTCAAGCCAGGTCTTAAAAACCTCTAAGGATGAAGATTCCACCACCTCGCTAGGTAACCCATTCCAGTGCTTCACCACCCTCCTAGTGAAATAGTGTTTCCTAACATCCAACCTAGACCTCCCCCACTGCAACTTGAGACCATTGCTTCTTGTTCTGTCATCTGCCACCACTGAGAACAGCCTAGCTCCATCCTCTTTGGAACCCCCCTTCAGATAGTTGAAGGCTGCTATCAAATCCCTCCTCACTCTTCTCCTCTGCAGACTAAATAACCCCAGTTTCCTCAGCCTCTCCTCATAAATCATGTGCCCCAGCCCCCTAATCATTTTTGTTGCCCTCCGCTAGAAGCAGGGACCTAAAGAATAAAGTTACCATGTCTCCTACTCAATCTTTCCAGCCACCTAAGCCTCTTCCAGGCCATTTTAAATAGAGCTGGGTGAAATTTTCTGGGCTAATAGCTCATTTGATGAAAAATGAGGTTTGGTCAACCCAAAAGTATTTGCCCATTTGATGCGAATAGACTCCTAGACTTTAAGGTCAGAAGGGACCATTATGATCATCTAGTCTGACCTCCTGCACAATGCAGGCCACAGAATCTCACCCACCCACTCCTGTAACAAACCCCTAACCTATGCCTGAGTTATTGAAGTCCTCAAATCGTGGTTTAAAGACCTCAAGGTGCAGAGAATCCTCCAGCGTGCTGGAATTACCTCTGAGCCCATTTTTCCTGCCAGTTTGGGACTTCAGAACCCTGCCTTGTTGAGCCAGACATGCCAGCCTGCTGCAACACAGACCCAGGTCTGGTCCACACCCCCAAAGCTGCAGACTTTAACCAAAAACTGCTTAGCAGGTCACCTATCTCCAATACTCAGACACCCAGTTCCCAATAGGATCCAAACCTCAAATAAATCCGTTTTACTCTGTATAAAGTTTATACAGGGTAAACTCATAAATTGTCCGCTCTCTATAATACTGATAGAGAGATATGCACAGCTGTTTGCTCCCCCAGGTATTAATCACTTACTCTGGGTTAATTAATAAACAAAAATGATTTTATTAAGTATAAAAAGTAGGATTTAAGTGGTTTTAAGTAATAACAGACAGAACAAAGTAAGTCACCAAGCAAAATAAAGCAAAAACACACAAGTCTAAGCCTAATACATTAAGAAACTGATTACAGATAATATCTCACTCAGAGATGTTCCAATAAGCTTCTTTCACAGACTAGACTTCTTCCTAATCTGGGCCCAATTCTTTAACCTGGTACAGTCCTTGTTAGTTTTAGCAGACATCTTAGGTGGAAACTAGCGGTTTTCACTGTTATCAAGTCACTGGCAGCCCCCACTGTCCAGCTTCACCCCTTTTTATAGCTTTGGCCCAAGGCAGGAATCTTTTGTCTCTCTGGGTCCCCACCCCTCCTTCTAAATGGAAAAGCACCAGGTTTAAGATGGATTCCAGTATCAGGTGACATATTCACATGTCCTGTGTGACCCCCAGCCTCCATTCTTCCAGGGCTGGCTTGCAGGAACCCAGGAAGGTTGCAGGTAGATAAACCATCTACAATCAATTGTCCTAGTAAATGAGAGCCATCAAGATTCTAAACCACCATTAATGGCCCACACTTTGCATAATTACAATAAGACCTCAGAGTTATACTTTATGTTTCTAGCTTCAGATACAAGAATGTTACATGCAAACAAATAGAAGGAATATATTCAGTAGGTTATACTCCTTGTAACGATACCTTACAAGAGACCTTTTGCATAAAGCATATTCCAGTTACATCATATTTACACTCATAAGCATATTTCTCTAAAACATATGGAGTGCAATGTCACAGGTACCTTCTCAAGGAGAAAATACCAGGTACTAATGGGCTCTTTAATCTCGCAGAGAAAGGCAGAACAAGAACCAATGGCTGGAAGCTGAAGCCTGACAAATTCAAACTGGAAATAAGGCACACTTTTTTAATAGTGAGGATGATTAACCACTGGAACAAACTACCCCATGAAGTGGGGGATTCTCCACTTCTTGATATCTTCAAATCAAGACTGGTTGTCTTTGGGGAAGATATGCATTAGCAAAGCACAAGTCATTGGGCTTGGTTGGGTAACAGCATGAAATGTGATATACAGGAGCTAGGCTAGATTATTCTTATTTGTATTACCATAGTGCGTAGTAGTCCTTTGTGGTCTTAAATTATGCATCTGTGAATCCACCAGTGCACCTCCTTAGATACACAGTTGTGCAAGACATGCAGCAAAGTTGTTGCACATCTTAGTAGATTCACAGGAGGACAGCTAAACTTTTGCACACCTTCCATTCTTCCCTTTCTGTGTATGTTAAGTAGTATGCAGAAGGAAAACCCTTCTGCTGTGAACCTCCTAAAGTCTGAGAAGAGGAGCGCCCATCTTGTGAATACTAAGTGTTTGACAGAGAAAAATTTTGTTATTGGCACTTTTTTTTTTTTTTTTAAAGAGGCAGCCTAGTTAACCTTCAAGGCTTCTTATCTGCTTTTTAAAAAATTGAATGAAGTTCACACTCAAAAAGCTTAACTAACTTAGTTGAAATTGCTACTAGAAATAATATAAAAGCTGTTTATAAAATACAGGACAAGATCATTACAATTAAGTAAACCCTATGCATAAAAGAAATAGGAATAGCATGTTAAGGTCATCTTCATAAGTATTCTCTTACCTTACAGGGCATACATTTAGTTAACAATAGTGAAGTGAAAATTCACCATATACATTCCAATATATCTACAATCAGTCAACCACATGCACTCTTATGAACTCTCTGAAAGTATTTCTCATTATATAAACTTTGCCAAATACATACATATATTAGATAGGCATATGTTGAAAGGGTTAAAGTTGTAGGAATGTGTACAGTGAATTTTCACAACATTGTTAACTGAATGGATATACTGTCATGGTAATGAAATACATGTGTAAATATAACTGGCCACTTCTATTCCTTTTATGCTCGTTTTTCAACTCTGATGTTCTTGTGTATTATTATAATTACTTATTCTAGGAACCTTCATTGTAAGTAATGTATTTTTGGAAACACATTTTAATAAAGGATGCATGTGACTAACTTTGTGTACATTGGGCCTGTAGCATCTGTCATGGGAGCAAGTATGTTGTCTGGACCTGACAAGAGTGAGAGGCTAGCGGAGAGTTAGGTGTTGCTCTTGGCCTTTGTCCCGCTTTCAGTAAACATTGTTTTTCTTGCTAGAAGTCTTTTAAAAAAAAAAAAAAAAAAAAGCATGATCCCATTTATGAAAGCTACAAGCTGTGTGAGGGGAAAGGAAATATTATGTACTAGCAGAGTGTCAGTTATTCCCTGGGAAAATCAGTTCTGTGTTGGGCTATGATAGGAAAGACAGGGAATGGAGGGTAGAATTGCCCCTTGGTATCAGCCTCAAGTGACTGATTTCCCTAGGCTTGGCAGAAGGAGTACCCTGTGACAAACACTTTCTTACATAAACCCCCCCAAATCTCTCCCCAATGCAAATTAACTCCTTGTTTACCACACTTCTGAGCACACTCAGTATGTTATAACTGCTGATCATATGTGCACCGCAGGCACAGAAGTGCTTAGAGCACATTTAATGCCTCTTCCTCAGAGGCACTTTCTCTCTGCTTCTATGCATTTATTCTACACAGTATGTTCAGAAGAATAACTGAATGTGCATAAAATATCACACTTTGTACTATATGTGTGGGTTTTTGTTCCCCCTTCCCCTGCTTACAAATTATAGTAATGTTTCATTATGTTCTTCTATTTAATCTGTCCAGCAGTGGCTGAATTTGGTGCTCCTGTGTCCAGAGCTCTGCTGGTAGAGGAGATAAATGGTACATAGTTGATATCATGGGAGTAGGGATGCAACACAGGACACAGCCTGAGGTCTTGTTTTTCACCACAGCACCTGATATGACAAAGGGGCTAATACAAAAACTTGTTAATGTGCATTCATCCCATAGAAGATGAAATGGCTGAATTAGAAAGGTTTGATATCCAGCTACGTATAATTATATTCTTTGAAAAGAACCTTTAGTGAGTCATCTAGTCTGTTTCCCTGCATCATGGCAAAATTGGTTTTATTATCTCATCTGATTTCAGCTTTCAGAGCCATTAGCAATGTAGCCCTTCGTTAATTGCTGATGGTCGTACATATAGTACCGTAGATAGTGTGATGGGTGCTTGGAGGGCCAGGTGGTGGAGCAGTTAGCACACCTGACTTCCAGCCCCTTGCTCTCTGTTAGGGTACGTCTTCACTACCCGCCGTATCAGCAGGTAGCAATCTATTTATCCGGGATCGATATATCGCGTCTCATTAAGACGCGATATATCGATCCCCGAACGCGCTCACCGTCGACTCCGGAACTCCACCAGAGCGAGCGGCGGTAGCGCAGTCGACAGGGGAGCTGCGGCCGTCGATCCCGCGCCGTGTGGACCCCAGGTAATTCGATCTAAGATACTTCGACTTCAGCTACGCGAATACGTAGCTGAAGTTGCGTATCTTAGATCGACCCCCACCCCCCCAGTGTAGACCAGCCCTTAGGGTAGTAGCGGTGGCTGTTCCTGACACTAAGCCAGGAATCTTCAGCTCTCCACCTGAACCTGGGCCTTGTCCCTTAAGGGGGTATGGTAGGAAGACCCAGGCCCTCCCGCTCCACGTCCCTGTGGGAAACAACACCTATATCAGTTATTGGGAGTGGACCACATCCACCCTGACTGAATTGGCCTTGTCAACACTGGTTCTCCACTTGTAAGGTAACTACCTTCTCTTCATTCTCCAGTATATTTATGCCTGTATCTGTAATTTTCACTCCATGCATCTGAAGAATTTTTTACCCACGAAAGCTTATGCCCAAATAAATCTGTTAGTCTTCAAGGTGCCACCAGACTCCTTGTTGTTTTTGTGGATACAGACTAACACGGCTACCCCTCTGATACTTAACACCAGCCGGGTCCTCCCAGCAGCCAGTATAAGTCCGCTGCCCCGGGCTACTTCCCATTTATATGTCCCTTCAGTTTGGAGCCTGGCTACATGGGTGAGAGACAGGTTGGAGTTGAGATTATTAGTAATCTTGTATTTAACACAGTAGTGCATAGGGACACACTGCTCTTTCTCATAGAATATCAGGGTTGGAAGGGACCTAAGGAGATCATCTAGTCCAACTCCCTGCTCAAAGCAGGACCAATCCCCAGACAGATTTTTGCACCAGCTCCCTAAATGGTCCCCTCAAGGATTGAACTCACAACCCTGGGTTTAGCAGGCCAATGCTCAAACCACTGAGCTATCCCTCTCCCCTCAAAAAAACAAAAACTAGTTGTGTTAGAACAGTGCCCACTTGTGCTAGGCACTGTACAGATAGTAGCAGACACTTCCTGCCCCAGAGCGCTGACACCCCAAAGAGACACTCCAGGCAGAATGTACAATGTGATTGCTGCAGATGTCATGAGAGTTACACAATTTTTTTTATTTTTTGCGGGTGGGGTTTTTGATGGGAAAAGATTGTCTAAATGGAAAGATCAAGGAAGGGGAGGAGACATTGAAGGTCAGGGGGCATGTGTGCAGTGGGGCTGAGATGAGACTGTGAAGGAGGGCTTGCAGCAAATAGGCAAACAGGACAGGGGGGAGAGAGCCCCATCAAAACTGTCCAAAATATTGATGTAATTACCAGCATCCACAGGTCCCTATTGAAGCTGGTCTTGCTGGCTTCAGTCTCTGGTGGTCTTCTCCCTTCGGTTTCTTTACCCAAGCCCATGTAGTTGGGGGGAGAAATATCGCATGTGCTTCCAGAGGGCCCCCAGGTTGCAGTCCTGATTGACAGGATCAATGGCAGCATTGTCAATGGTACAGACTGAGCAGGGGGAATGAGGAGAACTTGGGAGGAAAGTTCAGGAGTTCCATCTTGGTTTAAGTTGATGAAGAGACCAGAGGGGGAAGCTGAGGTGTGGAACTGGAGGGAGGGAGGCTGCTCAAGAGTGGAGAGGTTGATCTGTGAGTCATCAGCATACAGGTGGTAAGCATGAGTCAATGAGATCACCTGGAAAGAGGGGCGGAGAAGAGGGGCCCTGTGGGACTTCACAGAAAAGGGGAGAGGAGGAAGAGGCCAGATGTGAACGCCTCAGATTTTTGGTGTGGGTAAGTATCAGTTGATGGTTCTCTGATTTATTTTAGCTCTGCAGTTGTTCGGGCTTTAGAGCAAGGAGTGAAGAAAGCAGATGTAGATCCTGCTGTGAAAGCTGTTGTGATTTGTGGGACAAATGGGACATTCAGTGCAGGTAAGATTCTCTCTTTATTTAGTATACACACACATATTGAGTCAATAATTATTCCAGCCTCCCATGGGAATTTCCCCACAGTAATTACAAGTATCATAGTGAACAATTCTGTGATCCTTCAGAGTAGCAGCATGATCTGTAGTCTTACTATGCTTACGTTATTCTAGCAGTAACAGTCAACAATGACCAGATGTGTCTTTAATGTAGTGTTTTTCATAGATAGACCAAATTAGGCTACAGAGGATTCTTTTTACATCTTCACGTGTAGTCAGCCCTCCCACTGTGTAACATTAAATATAGGATTTGTTTACATTAGTGTTTACAAACATGGGTAAGAAATAGAGGCTATATATAAACCAGAAACATTGACTCCAATGTCTGAAAAATACACAATATTTAAATACAAAGAAAAAATATCTCTTCAGTTCTTCAGCACTTATAGATAGGTGTCTCTAGAAACCAGGACCTTGCAACAGTTACGTAGTCTTCAGATCTTCTCCAAAGTGTTTTCATCCCACTGGGGCTCTACAGACATTAGGTGGTACTCAGATCTTGACATGTACTTTCTACCCACTTAGATCAGCCTCCAACTAAACTAAGAGTTCATTCTCCTCATTCGGTGCTTCCCCAATCTAGAATCCCAGCATCCAAAAATTCCCAGCATGGTGTTTCCTGTTTTATATTCAATTTCCATGTGTGTTGGGAAGTTTCCTCCTGAAGCTTCGGCCCAGCCTGGATTTTCTGTCCTGTGGAGTGGGACTGGATGGCAGGGGAATTGGGAAGGGCAGGTGGGATCCCTCACCCTTTGTCTAGAGCAGCGATACTCAGACTGAGGCTCGAGAGCCGCAAGTGTCTCTTTAATGTGTCTCCTGCAGCTCTTTACAGCACATGGTATTGAAACATGGTGTGATTTAATTATTAACCAATCTAAGTGATTAACCAGTCAGGATGCTTTTACTATGTTATTATCCAATTGCAATTGATAAAATAATAATACTTGGTCAGTAGTTTTGCTGTGAGAAATATATAAATATATAAACATTTCCCCGGCATACTGTTTGAATATGAATACACAGTACTATAGTAAATGAAACCATGAACTCATATTACTGTGGCTCTTTTACGTAATGTTAATCACTAATTTGGCTTCTGAACCACTGAGGTCTGAGTATCACTAGCCTAGAGAGTCTCTTGCTGCCCCCTAGAGAGCATCTCACACACTGCCCATAGGTGGAGGCTCTGCTGAGGCAGACAGTGGCCTGTGATTGCGGGGGTAACTCTCATCATGATTTGAGATCAATTCGGGGAGGCACTCCCTGCAGGGCGCTAATTAGGTGTAGCCCCATCAAGATAAATCTGCAAAGAGAAACTATCGACTTATCATATCGTAGTGTTGCCACCTGCCCTGAAATGGAAAGGGCTGTTTTACGGAGCTGCAAATCAAGACTGTTCAAGTTCTGACTTTCACTGGCATTGAGAGCCCCTGGTGGTCCCAGGAGTTGGGCTGAGGACGGATCCAGGGCCAGAACTGAGAGCTGCTGTATGCCGAAGGTGGGGTGTGGCAGGACAGCCTTATCTTCTCACAGCTGCCATGTTATTTTATGCCACGTGGCTTTATGTCTGCATACAGACCTGTCGCTACCCCCGAAACTCTCAGACTCTGGTAGAGTTGTCTTGTGATGGCAGCTGCTGCAGTAGGGGTCTCTCCCCAGCTGAGCCACCACTGAGTCTCCCCAACAGGTGGGGAAGGAGCAGACCTGTGGGGAGCGAGAACCCAGTGGGGAACTAAGTGGCTGGCTCCCTTACATGTTCGCTTCCAGAGTGTATAACCTGTGGGATGTTCGTGGAGAGGGTAATATTGCTCTTCAGCTGTGAGCTGGACTGCATACTGTCAGCCTGACCTCTTCTTTAACCAAACATTTTTGGGAATTTCAGAGCTAACTCCACATTGATGATGATTATTACACCAGCCTTGGAGTTAGTTGTGCCTTATCTATCCCTAAGGTTTTATGACTAGGCCCAGAGAGAAGGTTGAGATCAGGGTTCTCCCCAAGGGGTCCTCTGTGCTCGTGAGTGGGTTTGATTATCTTTACTGCTTTCTTCACCACATCCAACCTACTCCACACATCTGTGCATTGTGGCTGCTGTCCTTCAAGTTCAGGATTGAATAGGAGCCCATAGTCTGTCAGCATTAATGCTTAATTGTCTGGAACGAAGGGTGTGCTAAGCAATGACAAGCACTCCCTGCCCTGCCAATGTTTCATGGTCTTGTTAAGCTCCTCTGTTCTTCCTCAGGTGCTGACATTCGAGGGTTTTCCTCCATTCAGGCAGGAGACAGGCCCAGTCTGACATCAGTAATTGATCTAATAGAGAGAAGTGAAAAGCCTGTGGTGGCTGCCATTGAAGGTATGGCATTGGGAGGAGGACTGGAGGTGGCACTGGGCTGTCACTACAGGATTGCACATGCGCAGGTAACATGCTCTTAACCATCGAGAGTCCAACAAAGGGCAACAAATGTATTAGAAGGGTATGTCCTCCTACACAAGGTCCTACACAGCGTAAAGTGCTTAGAGCTGCTCTGAATGCAAGGGGAAATGGGAGGATCTGGACAGGGAGCCCAGGGGAACCTGAGGCTGAATTAATAAGAGTGCTGCTGCATGACCTTCCTGGGAGCAGAAGAAAGGCTAGAGGGAAGAGCTCATAACTAAATGCCTCATTTGTATGCTGTGGATCCCACTTAACAGCTTCACCCCCAGCTCCTCCCATTCGCTACACTGCCCTTGGGAGTAAGGGAGCAGGTGCACAGGAAGAGTGAGACTTAGGCCTGCTCTGCGCTACAAAGTTAAGTCAACTTAAGTCACCTTGTGTCAACCGATTTGTGCATGTCTACACTCAAATTTGTCTCCAGCCAACGTAAGCATCCTGTTATGATGACACAGTAAAACCACCTCCCTGAATGGCATAGAGCCACAGTCAACTTACTGAGGTAGATGCAGTGCGAGTGTAGACACTGCATGACATGGGTCCATCCTAACAATCCTAGAGCAGCTGCCCCATTGTGCCCCATTCCTTGCAACAGTGTCTGCTCTGGTCACAATTGCAAACTCCACTGCCCAGGTGTCACAGAGACCAGAAGCCACCCCAGCCCTTATAAAGCTACCCACATATATCTGAAATGCCTTTTCCTGATTGCCCACCTCATGAGCACACCTAATAGCTCTCTCTTGTTGTGTGCAACTGCCCAACCAACCATGCCGGCTGCACATGCTAGACCTGCTCCTGCCTGGAGCAGACAGGAGATATTGGATCTCCTGGGACTGTGGGGAGAAGAGGCTGTGCAAGCACAGCTATGGAGCAGCTGTAGAACCGTGGACATCTGCAAAAATATTTGCATTGGGGATGCAGGCAAAGGGGTACAACAGGGATCAGCAGCAGTGCTAAAGCGAAGGAATTGCACCAGACATACCACAGAGCCAAGGAGACCAACTATCAATCTCATGCTGTGCTGCAAACCTGCCACTCTTACAACTGGCTGCATGCCATACTTGGTAGAGATCCCATCAGCACCCCACAGACCGCCATGGATACCTTGGAGGAGCCCGAACAATGAGGAGCTGGTGGAGGAGGAGGAGTTGCAGGGAAGGGGGGAGATGCAGTGGAAGGATCCAGCCATGCCATGAGCCAGGACCTGTTCAGGACTCCACCGCAGTCTAGCCAGTACCACCAGCTGAGCATGGACAAGCCCAATGAAGGGGAAGGAACCTCTGGTAAGTGTGTGCATGCATTATTTCTTACAGTGTTTAAATCTAAAGATGGCGCCCAGCCCATACCCACGTTCACAAGACATGAGTATCAACTTTTCAATTTTACATGTACAAGAAGAGGTAGAGGTACAACAAACAGAGGTTGAGTTGGTATTTGCTTTCATTCCCCTGTTGGGTTAGGCGGGAGGCATCATGCGGAGCAGTTTGTTTATGTACGCTGCATCCTCCTGGGAAATCTTGATAAAACTTTCATAGAGATACTCTGTGATCCTCTCCCAAAGGTTTCTAGGGATGGCTGCCCTATTTCTTCCTCAATGGTGGGACACTCTCCCATGCCACTCTGTGATGAGTTTGGCTGGCACCACTGCAGTAAACAGGCTAGTGGCATCCAGACCTGGGCAGCTTTGAAACACAGGTAGCAGCTGTGCTCCCTGTGCTTTGTGACCCTCAGGAGAGAGATATCAGCTAAAACCACCACTACCGGTGAAAAATACTCCTAATACTCAGTATCATTGCCCTGTGCTTGTACCCATTGACATAGGCACCAACATTTTATTGTTTCATGAAACCAAAATTCCTTCAACCCCTCTCCCCTCACCACTGGTGGGCATACCCACTATGGCTGGGGCTGGAGAGCGGTGCTGTGCACAGGTGCTCCAAAGCTGACATGTCAATAAGTATGTCTTTTTAAAAGTTTTTATGGGAATTAGTTTCAACCCCCCCATCCTTATCTTCCCCTTTCTCTTGTGACTGTAATTCCAAAGACACATCTGTGTTTTTATCAGCAGCTGCTGCCATTGCAACCTTTGCCCCCTCCACACCATGAGAACGCCTGACCTTGAGGAGGAGAAGGAAGAGGACTAGGCAGGACATGTTGCACATCCCAAATGCTGCAGACCTTAGTTGACCTACAGGTCCAAAAGTCCTGGACTCCCCACCCTTTGCAGTCCTTAGAGAACTCGATGCTAGCAGCTCCCTACACCCCCCAACATACCATGTGGCATCACAGACTGCATCCCTGCCCCTACCACTTCTCATCTAGGGACAGCCAGGAAAACCACAGCTTCACATCCACTGGCCTGTGAGAACCACAGTTGGTATATGTGTAGCCACAAGGGACTACATTTGTGCACTGAAATGGACAGGTATGTTTGCTGCTTTTCCAATTTTAAAGTTCCATGCTATTAGTCTGTGTTAAAAGTTTGTATTGCATTGCCTGTTGTGTTTTGCTCATTGTCTTTCTGCACTGTTTTTGCCACTCAATAAATTTCTATATTTTTTTAAACAAAACTATCTTTATCTGTTCACAACACATATTGCAGAATGTGAAATGGTACTCAAAGCATACTGTACTTGTAAATGTACAGCACCACAGAACTCCTGATTTCAGTAAAACACACAGTAATAGTTATAAATGCACAGCAAGCACTAGACATTTCTTAGTAGCATCCAAAGCTCCAGGCCCAGAGATCGCACAAGCACAGAACACTACTGTGAGTGACAGTTAAAGTGCTCTTTCAAAGCCTTCCTCAACCGTATAGCTCCACATTGAGCTCTTGTAATGGCCCTTGTGTTTGACTGTTCAAAGTCTGCTCACAGCTGCTCCACCTCCACCCTGGCAGCAGCTTTTCCCCTTTTGGCTCACAGATATTATGCAGGACATCAGAGGCCGCTATGTGAGTAAACACTGTCAGCATCCCTTCAGTCTACCAAAAGCACATGCAACCGTTGTTCTGCACCTGCTGAGCTGGTAGTTGAATCTTTCCTTGGTGCTGTCGAGGTAGTAGGTGTCTGGCTTCAAGAGCTAGAGAAGCAAGAAGTAGGCTGGGTCTCCCAGAATCACTATTGGTATTTCAACATCACCAATGGTAATTCGCTGGTCAGGAAAGAATGTCCCTGCTTGCAGTTTTCTGAACCATCCTGTGCGCTTAACGATGCGAGTATCATACATCTTCTCTGACCAGCCCACACTGATATCAGTGAAGCATCCCCAATGATCCACCAATGCTTACATAACCATAGAAAAGTAGCCCTTTCTGTTGATATATTCTGTATTCAGGTGGGCTGGTGCCAAAATAGCGATATGTGTTCCATCTATCATACCACTGCAGTTCAGCAACCCCAAACCTGCAAATCCATCCACGATGTCCTGCGCACGTTGCCCAGAGTCACAGTTCTGCGTAGCAGGAAATGGTTAATGGCCCTACACACTTGCGTGACAATGGCCCCCGCTGTAGATTTTCCAACTCCAAAATGATTTCCCACTGACCAGTAGCAATCCAGCATTGTAAGCTTCCATAGTGTGATTGCCACTCGTTTCTCAACTATCAGTGCAGCTCTCATTCTGGTGTCCATGCACTGGAGGGCTGCGGCGAGCTCAGCACACAAATCCAGAAATTTGGCCTTTCACAATCGAAAGTTCTGCAGCCACTGCACATCATCCCAAACCTGCATTATGATGCAATCTCACCAGCCAGTGCTTGTTTCTCAGGCCAAAAAGCAGCACTCCACCATCTGCAACTGCTCCATGAACGCCACCAAAAGCCTTGAATTGTTTCACTGTGTCCCTCAGCAAATTGTCCTCCAAGAAATTGCCGTGTCTCCCATTGTTGCAGTAGTTCCTGTGGATTTGCAAATACACGAGAATTGTGTGTCCTGTATTTGCAGTGCTTATGAGAATAGCACAGAGGTCTGCAGGCTCCAGGCTTCTGTCAGAGATGGCAGACAGCAAAAAGGGCCACGCGGGTTTATGGAAACAAAAAAAGCACAATCATTTTAGGATATGGATGGCATTATGGGATGCAGGGCCGGCTCTGGCTTTTGGGCCGCCCCAAGCAAAAAAAAAACAAAAAAAAAACGGGGCGGCCAGAACGGCAAAGCAAAAAAAAACCACCTGCGGCACAGCCGGAGCGCGGGTGCAGGGGGACCGGCTGGGAGGGGGAGGAGGCGGGAGTGGGCGGGAGAGAGAGAGAAGGGGGCGGCCAGGGCTACAGCAGGGACGCTGCCACGCGGCCCCTCCCGCTGCGCCACCTCCTGCCGCCTGCCGCGAGGGCTCCGCTCCGGTCGGCGGGGAGTGAAGGAAGAGGACTGCCCTGCAGGGCGCTCTGGTTCTCCGCGCCGCCGCCCCCTACAGGGCGGCTGGAGCGGAACAAGAACAAAAAAAACAAAACCAAAAAACAAACAACAACAAAAAGCGGCCGTGCCGCCCTAGGATTGGGCGGAACGCCGCCTCGAACAATCTGCCGCCCCAAGCACCAGCTTCCTCAGCTGGTGCCTGGAGCTGGCCCTGATGGGATGGAGAACAGTGCATGCTGGGAACTTGACTCCTAATTCCTAGAGATCCCTAGGTGAGTCATTTCTATCCCACAACACATTGCAAGAAGTTCCCAAAAGGCACTGCACTGGAGGATGGCATGTGGCACACTGGGATACCTACCCATGATGGAGCCATGCCTCATCCCATACACAATCTCACAGATCATATTCTACATGTACCTACACATTAAAATCAAAAGGCCACTCAAATTTTTCATGCACACATGTAGAAAACCAATGGAATATTGAAAGCCTGAATTTCCATTCAGCTGATGAATGTATGAGTGCCAATAGTGCCCAGCAAAAAACCAGCACTTTTAAACCTGCATAATTCATCAAATCATCACAGGTGTTCACCAAATTACTGAAGGCAGATCTGTGACCTAAGTTTATATCCCTACCAAATTTCAAGTTTCTACCACTCTGTTGTGGCATTAGAGTTCTTTTGAAAGTTTACAAATATAGGCAGAGTAGGTGGCCACACCCCTAGTTAATATTACCAAATACTTTCCATTATAATCACCTAATTTCAGTTGCTTATAATTTGCTAAACTTTAATCATGTGAATGGTGGTTTGTTTTTTTTTAAGTTTCAACAAAAATGGTCCAGCTGTTCTCAAGAATTAGGTTGGGGGGAAATAGGCAGTTTTGCCAATGTTGAACTTTATTTTAACGATTTCTTTGAAAGAGCTCTAATGTGTCCCTACTTTTGAAGCAGAAACCTGAAACTTAGCAGGTGATGTTTTTGGAGTCAGGGAGGTATCTTTTACTTTTCCCATTAAAATGTATCCAGATTTAGCAGAGTTATAAACTGCTGAAAAACACAATTTGCACCTTTCTGGGGCTCCGCAGAGCAGTTTGCTAGAAGGAATGGGGTGTGACTGTGGTTCTGCTGTGCTTGCATCTTCTGTATATAGTATATAATTATTGTTTTCTTTAATTAGACCCTCTGTTTACCTTCACTCCGCTCTAGGCCTGGGTAGGTCTTCCAGAGGTCACCCTTGGGCTACTTCCAGGTGCTGGAGGAACCCAGAGACTCCCCAGACTGATTGGGGTCCCAGCCGCACTTGACCTAATCACCACAGGTAAATTTCTTTGGCTTTGTTTAGAATAGGATGGAAAGATGTGACACAGGATCATTTTAGCTAGCTCAATCTACTGAACATCTTCAAAAACTCTAGTCAGACAATGCAAATTGTATTTTAACACATGCTAATCTGGTTGAGTCAAAACAACTTGCCTTGTCTTAACTCGAGTTTTTGAAGATGTTAGACTGAGCTAGCTAACACAGTCTAACCTTTAAATTCTGGTTTAGACAAAGCCAGAATGTTAGAATAGCAGCAAAGAGTCCTCTGGCACCTTATAGACTAACAGACGTATTGGAGCATACCCACTTCATCGGATGCATGCAATGTTAGAATAGACTCTGTATATATGTGTGAATGCACAGACACAACGTGTGCAGACACTCCCAAGGCATACTTATGTGTGACACTATATGGTACATTCATGTGTGCATGCATTCATACATATGCATCTCTTGCAGAATGGAATTAGCTGTGGTCTAACTGGGGGACAAAAGGAATGGCTTTGTATATCTATCTAGATATTTTATTACCATTTTTTCTTGTAAGAGGGAGTTGCCATTTTGTCTGTACACACTAGATTACTGAAACCTTTATGTAATAAAACAGTGGGACATTTTAAATGTAAAGGGGTTTTGCTCCTCAGTACCCTGCTGTGCTGAGAGAGCACAACTGGGGAAATATAAGGTGTATAATCAGCTTCAAAGTTAATTAGAACAGGAGAAAACTGACAGAACAGGATGTACCCAGCCTTCAGTTTTTACTGCTAGCTCCCCTTTGTTTTTTCCCATTCTGTGTTATCTCAGCACACCTGCTTTTGCCATTCCAGAGCAAAGCCAATTAATGATTTAGTTAGCAGTGCATGTTCCTGTCTGGTGTGACTAATGCATCCCAACTGGGAACATATCTCAGGCCAGCCAAATACAGAAGTTTTATCAAATGGAATGAAATGAAATCTCTGACAGCAGGAAGCTGAAGCCACCTTATTTCTTCATTACAGGGAAACGTGTGCTCGCTGCTGAAGCGCTGAAGCTGGGCATCATTGACGAAATCGTGGAAGAAAACACAATTGATGCAGCAATCCACTTGGCAAACAAAGTGTCAGGTAAGGGAGGAAGTGTAATAATGACAAGGAGCCCACTGGTGAGGAGCAGCTCAGCCTAGTCAGGTTAGTGGGCCAGAAGGAGAACAGCTGGTGCTAACTGGAAGAAGGCTTGCTGTGAAAAGAGCACCCTTGCTCTTTTCCAAACACCGTTTCGATCTCCTGCCTCTTTGCTGGGTTTTGAATTCCACAGAAAACAAGCTTTAAACAGAGAGCAATTATTTTCCTGAAGTATGTCTGAAAAACTCAAAAATACTGGTGAGCGTCAAAGCGCTCAACAAATTCAGATGAGGCAGAGAGATGGGGACAAATACAGTTAAAGCAACAAAGATTCCCTATGGCTCATGCATGCTAAACATACACCCTTCCATACCCCCGAGGAACAGCACTGCTTCCTCCCCAGGTGGTTTTCTGGGTTGATAAGAGGACTAAGCACACTTTCCATATAAAATACATTCTTGGACAGCCAGGCTTGTTGGTGCTGTGCACAGCTCGGCTGCACAATCAATACTGGCTGCACTAAAAGAACTCTTGATAATGGCAAATCCCCAGCCAGGCATAGTGACCCAATAAATCTGTCTCTAAATGCCCATTTCTCCATTTCTTTAGCCATAAGCTGTTGTTACTTTGCCATTGTCTGAGAAGAGACTGAGCTGTGGAGAGGGGAAATACACCAGAAATGGCAATCTTATAAAGAGGTCATTTAGAACCTAAAGGTCACTAGGCCAAATTCCAGAAATGTTTTCACCACTGTTCTGCTTTGGTGCCTCTTCTGGGGAGAGCATCCAAGTGAAAATGAGATAGGATCAGAAGAGACTAAAATGGGGAAAGAGCAAGTTAAAAAATTACTTAGACAAATTAGATGTCTTCACTCACCAGGACCTGATGAAATGCATCCAAGGAGCTGACTGAGGAGATATCTGAGCCATTAGTGATTCTCTTTGAAAAGTCATGGAAGACGGGAAACATTCCAGAAGACTGGAAAAGGGCAAATATAGTGCCAATCTATAAAAAGGGAAATAAGGACAACCCAGGGAATTACAGACCAGTCAGCTTAACTTCTGTACCCAGAAAGATAATAGAGCAAATAATTAAGCAATCACTTTGCAAACATCTAGAAGATAATAAGGTGATAAGTAACAGTCAGCATGGATTTGTCAAGAACAAATCGTGTCAACCCAATCTGATAGCTTTCTTTGACAGGGTAACAAGTCTTGTGGATAGGGAGGAAGCAATAGAGGTGGTATATCTTGACTTTAGTAAAGCTTTTGATACTGTCTCACATGACCTTCTCATAAACAAACTAGAGAAATGCAACCTAGATAGAGCTACTATAAGGTGGGTGCAAAACTGGTTGGAAAACCATTCCCAGAGAGTAGTAATCAGTGGTTCACAGTCATGCTGGAAGGACATAACAAATGGGGTCCTGCAGGGAGCAGTTCTGGGTCTGGTTCTGTTCAATATCTTCATCAATGATTTAGATAATGGCATAGAGAGTACACTTGTTAAGTTTGTGGATGATACCAAGGTGGGAGGGGTTGCAAGTGCTTTGGAGATAGGATTAAAATTCAAAATGATCTGGACAAACTGGAGAAATAGTCTGAAGTAAATAGGATGAAATTCAATAAGGACAAATGCAAATTACTCCATTTAGGAAGGAACAATCAGTTGCAGACATACAAAATGGGAAATGACTGCCTAGGAAGGAGTACTGCAGAAATGAATCTGGGGATCATAGTGGACCGCAAGCTAAATATGAGTCAACAGTGTAATGCTGTTGCAAAAAAAGCAAACATCATTCTGGGATGTATTAGCAGGAGTGTTGTAAGCAAGACACGAGAAGTAATTCTTCTACTCTACTCCGCGCTGATTAGGCCTCAACTGGAGTATTGTCCATCTCTGGGCACCACATTTCAGGAAGGATGTGGACAAATTGGAGAAAGTCCAGAGAAGAGCAACAAAAATGATTAAAGGTCTAGAAAACATGACCTATGAGGGAAGATTGAAAAAATTGGGTTTGTTTAGTCTGGAAAAGAGAAGACTGAGAGGGGACATGATAACAGTTTTCAAGTATGTAAAAGGTTGTTACAGGGAGGAGGGAGAATACTGTATTGTTTTTCTTAACCTCTGAGGATAGGACAAGAAGCAATGGGCTTAAATTGCAGCAAGGGAGGTTTAGGTTGGACATTAGGAAAAACTTCCTAACTGTCAGGGTTGTTAAGCACTGGAATAAATTGCCTAGGGAGGTTGTGACATCTCCATCATTGGAGATTTTTAAGAGCAGGTTAGACAAACACCTGTCAGGAATGGTTTTAGATAATACTTAGTCCTGCCATGAGTGCAGGGGACTGGACTAGATGACCTCTCACAGTCCCTTCCAGTCCTATGATTCTGTGAACTCCACCGGAGCTTTGCACATGAGAGCCAAGCTGGGAAGCACTGAGTCAGCATGCTCCTTGGCTGTCCTGGCCACATGCCTTTTTCTGTCAACACCCCACCTTCTTCTGGAATGGTGTTTGTCCACTTCCACCTCTTCCCAGCACAAAGAAGGTTGCAGGCGCTTTGCCCTGCCGCAGCCTCTTTCCTAGTGGACCTTCGGGCCTTGTGATAAGAGCTATGCCAACAAAAGCTAGCTTAGTCCAAAGGGTGAATGTAGAAATCTAGATGACTGTATGCACCATTTTTTAACACTATTTAATTTATGGGTTCTTGCTCAAGATCAATGTTTTGTAGCATTCTCACCTACATTTTGTCCAAGAGCTCTCTAGCAGAAGTGGTCTCCTGCAATAGATACTTTCTCCTCTCACTGTGTTCAGGTTATTTTTAA
Organism: Emys orbicularis; assembly: GCF_028017835.1. Taxonomy (NCBI): domain Eukaryota; kingdom Metazoa; phylum Chordata; order Testudines; family Emydidae; genus Emys; species Emys orbicularis. Next base: position 55,796,658 of record NC_088691.1, read on the forward strand.
GTTTTTCAATTTTTATCTTTAGGAACAATCAATCATTTCCATAAGCAGTCCTCCTTCCTCTCTCTTTTTTTGTTCAGACAACCAAGTTCTATGGAAATATAAAGCTCTTAGAGATATGTGTTAATATACTTTGCTGTTGGTTCTAAGCAAGGCAAAGAAACTTCTGCTCATCAACCCCACCTGCCTGTTTTAGATGAAAGTTCCATGTTTGTCCCTCCTCTATCTTTTGGAGAAGTTATCACTCTTCTCAGCAATGTCTTTCCAAGAAGCAATGGATTCACTCTGAAGTATGCTCCAGGTTGATGACCCTGTGTAGGGTCCATACCAGTGTTTATAGCAGAGATCTGTAACTTTGGTAGACACATTGCTAGATACTCTGGTTTTCAGCTTAATATTATTTGAAATCAGATAAAACCCCCAGACATTTGAATGCTTATTTTCTTCTCTGTGACAAGTTAGTTATGCATTGTGCAGTGACTGAGAATGATGAAAGCCAGCATGACCTCAGAGGAGAACCTCAGGACTGGATGAATCATCCAACATTCTGTTCTCTGATGTCATTTGCTTTTGGGATTTACATATCTACTGTCGTTACCAGAAAATTTCCGTACTTCAATTTCATCCTCAGTGACTAACAGAATTAACTCCATGAGTACTGTAAAAAACAAGGATTATAGCAATAAGCTCAGGGCTTTTTAAATTGCTATGTACTCTTTCCTTACAGCTTTCATGGTATCTGCTTCAGCTGTTCATTTTTCCCAGACAGCATTTTCAAAGTCAGCCCTGATTTCCCACCTACTCTGAGGATTTGCCACCAAGCCTCGTTGAAGAACACTGAAATCTGAAAACGTGTCAGTACACTATTTAACTGCATTATCCCTGATCAAGATGAAAGAATGAGCTGACAGAGAAATCATAGGATAGATTTATGACATGGATCTTTGTATACTTCTCTGTCATACTATGGCAAACCAGCAGCATCCATGCCAAACACCTTAAAAAAAGATGCAGCCATCTCAGCTACTTGGGCTGAACTCATGAGCTCAAATTTCTGTGAGTGCTTCCTAATTGGCTCGTGTATCTTATGGGAACCAACAACCAAGTTGCATAGGAAATACCAAGATTTGAGTCCATTATCCTTGCATATAGCACTAGGCACGCTTTCTGATAGGACTGGTGAAGAACCTTTTTTCACATGTAAGCTGGATAATTGCTTATGTAAAATAACTTGTGGTGGCACTGCTAGAATTTCTATACTCGGTCAGATACTTAGCCAAGTAAATGGAAGATCAATTTCAAAAAGTTAACTTGGAGATTATTTTCCTTCAGAGCTTTGCTGTCTGCTAGTGCTGTAGATGTTATGGCTAAAGCTCAGTCTTTCAGATTTCATAGTAATAGGCTGGTACTGTGCAAGGCTTCCTTGGTTTAATATAATATGTGCTTAACGGAATTGTCTATACTGTCTCCACCTGTTAGAGGAACATCCTTCATCCACAAATTGTTATGGAATGTTCCTAGCGAAGGACACTTACTCAGGTACAGTTTTGTGTATTTAAGGATAAGAATACACAGATACCATCTACAGAAGTAATACTCCATGTTTACTTATTCAGTGAAAATCAAGACTGATATGCTGCAGGTCAGGTAAATTAACATTCTTCAAGCCTTAGCTTTTTCAGCCAAAATAAATGTCCTCACTTCTGAAAATATCCATTATAAGAAAGGAACAGAGACTACATTGAAAACTATAGACAGAGGTTAATTTCTTGAAGAGCTGCAAGCTGTAATTTATAAGTGGAATGTTCTTTCATGAGGCTGTTTTTTTTTATTTTTTATTTTTTTAAATAAAGGTCCCGGCTGCTAATTTAGAGCTGCATTATACAGTGTGTCCACTGGATGGCACCAGACAATTGACATTCAACTGTCACTTGGCTATTCGCTTGCTCTCAGTGCAGGAAAGCACATATTCTTCAAAGACCAGCCACACTGGGAGCCAAGCAGAACCTGAGGCAGATTTGGGTCAAAGTAGCACCTCCTGGCATCAGGCTGTAGGTGGGAAAGAGGATGAGGAAAGTCTGAGTGCCCATTTGCCAGGTGTGGTGATGTGTGTCTCCTGTCTGAGTAGAAGGGTGCCTATGGGTATCACTGATATGATTGCAGGGTAACTGGGCAGATCCTGACTCTTCAGTGGTGACCACTGGAGGTAGGCACAAACCAACTGTATCTCTTAACCATCCTCTGGGGATATTCCCAATAGCTTTGCCTCTTTTCAATCCCGCTCTGAGGCTCACTATTGTGGCTGCCTACTGCTCTAGACAAAGAGGGATCCACATACTGCCCTCTTGAGCCAACTAGTGTTGCTCCTGGCTTGATCAGAGGTGGACAATTGAGAGCAAGGAATGGCATTTGTCCCTCTGATGGATTGGGTGCACTGCCTTCCAGGGCCGGCTCTAGCTTTTTTGCCGCCCCAGGCAAAAAAAAAAAAAAGGCGGCCGGACTGCCAAAGCAAAAAAAAAAAAAAAAAAACAGCACGTGGAGGGCGGTCAAGGCGGCTTGCAGGAGGGCTCCCTCCGCCCGTGGGCAGCCAGGCGCTGCAGTCCGCTTGCAGCCGGGCGAGAGGGGCTCCCCCCTCCGGCCTTGGGGTGCCTCTCCCGGCCGGGCAGGCTCCAAGGGGTCTGACACAGGCAGCGCTGGCTGGGGTCTGCGACCTCCGCGTGGGGCCGGCATTGCAGCGGGGCTCGGCACAGTGCAAACGGCGCCGGGATCAGTGGGGCCCGCCCCTCCGCTGCCTGCTGGGCCGCCGCAGAACCGTCCCTGCCACCGCTGCCCGCTGGGCCGCCGCAGAACCCTCCCTCCCTGCCTCCACTGCCCACCGGGCCACCGCAGAACTCTCCCTCCTTCCAGTGCCCGGGGGCTGCAGGAGGTGCTGGCTCAGCCGCTCCTTTAAAGGCGGCTTGGCCAGGCCGGGCTCAGAGCAGCGCGGGAGGTGGAGGCTGGTGCAGGCGGCGGGGAGTGGCGCGTCCCGGGGAGCCCAGCGGCACGATGAGCAGCAGGGATCACTAGTTCCTGCCCCCCCGGGTCGGGGTCCGTGCCCCTTCAGGGCTGGGCTGGCCGCCCCAAGATTGGCCGGAATGCCGCCCCTTACAATGTGCCGCCCCAGGCACGTGCTTTCTCGTCTGGTGCCTGGAGCTGGCCCTGCTGCCTTCCTTTTATGTGCTTCCTGTCTCTGCTGGCCTGGGGAGTGGGGACCAATCTTAGCAGCTGGTCTTCAGTCCCTTGTCTGGAAGTTCATTGTGCTGGAACCAGACTGCGGGGTTGGGTCTTGCACGTGGAGCCGAATAATTTTTCAAGAATTTAGGCACCTGCCTGCTGCGTCTATTTCTCTTACTTTAATGGCATGATAGTTATTGTTGTTGCAAATTTTACAGATTGGGACATTTTACATCCTTGGCTTCTAATTGGTGCCACCTAGAATATAGCTCCTGGTAACGTGTATCTTTCTTAGTTTTCATTGGCTGAGGGTTCTTGTGCCCTCCGGGTAGCTGTGGCTGACAATGCTGCCCTTTGTCCCCGTTTCCCTTATTTTCCTTACCAGGCCAGAGGTGGCCTGGGCTGGTCTCTCCCTCACAGGTTTGGATTTGGGTTATTTCTCATTGTGTTAGTAATTTTGTGCTGATCGTTTTCAGTTATTTTTATTGTGATAGTAACTAGGAGCCCCAGTCAAGGACTAGTCAAGGCCCCATTGTGCTAGGTTCTGTGCAGACACAGAACAAAAAATGGTCCCTACACCAAAGATTTTACAATCTAAGTAGGGAGTTACGTTATGATAATCTGATCAGGGTGCATAGGTGCTGGAACTAAGGTGCAGGGGATGCTGCTGCACCCCCTGGCTTGAAGTGGTTTCCATTATATACAGGGTTTACAGTTTGGTTCAATGGTTCTCAGCAGCCCCACTATACAAATTGTTCCAGCACCACTGTCAGGGTGTTAAATGCTCATGTTTTGTCAACAGTGCAAGGAACTTTATTTGTCTGGTCTTTAGTCTCAATATTTCTAACTACAAGTGAAGTCACTACCTTAGGGCTATGCTGAATGTCTCCCATACCATATGGTAGCATCTCTTTCCATGAGCCTTCTCAAATCAACAGAAATTTTATGTAAAATCTCTTAGTATGGCTCATCAGTATCAGTTGTTTTCAGTTATCAGATCCACTCACAAATCCCGAAGTACAATTTTGAGCAGCAGGTGAAAACCCACTGTATATATGGCCTGATATTGAGGTCTGCAGATTTGCAGGTAAAAATTGTAGATTCAGGAACGGAGAATAAATAAGAATAAAGCTGGAGAAGAATGAAACCATCCAGTTTTGGAAGGTTGAACCAAAATCTGTTCAATCTCAGTCAGAAATCTTTCTTCAGATATACTCTGAAGAAAAGCTGAGCTGATAGCACAGGAGGTATTTTTCCTTCTCTTTTTGGATTCTTCACAAGTTTTCAATAAACAAATTTGAACTTTAAAAAAAAAAAAGCTCTTTGTTTCCTGGCTGTCTAACTTATCTCATACCCAGGAAATTAATCTATCATATGCCTAGTATTTCTCTCAAATGCTCTATTGGCTTGAAAGAAGAACTGGAGCTGAGATGGGCTAGTTAGGCAGCTACCATTATGGCTCCACTAGTGTTTCTGCATTTCAGCAGCTAATATGGAGTGGGCACTACTCTGCTGCTTTTCTGTCTCTTCAGGCTGACAGGCCAGAAAGGCAGCTGCACAAATTCTGTCATAGCTAAGATGATGCCATGAGAGTGGAAGAACTGGGTGGGCAGATTCTAGTAATCTGCCATCGTTGAAGCAAATGCTCTCCTCTGGTTGGGCTAATGCTGCAGGGGCCAAGAAACTCCAGTGGAAGACCACAGAACTAATATGCTTCTCTGGGCACCAGGCAAGGGGATCACTGCCAGGTGTGGGTCTGTAACTGCTTCTGTCTTTGAGATGATATGTAGTAGTAGTTAATGGAGATATCCCATCTCCTAGAACTGGAAGGGACCTTGAAAGGTCATCGAGTCCAGCCCCCTGCCTTCACTAGCAGGACCAAGTACTGATTTTGCCCCAGATCCCCAAGTGGCCCCCTCAAGGATTAAACTCACAACCCTGGGTTTAGAAGGCCAATGCTCAAACCACTGAGCTATCCCTCCCCCTCCTGGTAACCTACTGTGAACTGCTCTGTTGTGTTCAGTATGGCGATGTCCAGCATTACCTCTCAGGGTGCTGGAAGGGCTAATTACTTAATGGTCTGTACAGTGCTGTGATGCTGTAAAGCATCATGTGAGTCCTTAGTAGCATGAATGGAATGGATCCTGAGGTTCTTATTCTAGTTTTCTCTCCATCCTTAATCAGGCAAACTTCCCCTGAGAACACAGGGAGTTTGTGAGAGTGAAAATGGAATAAAGACCTGAAGAGTGGCTCCAGGGTTTGTATTTTTGGAGGGGGTGCCTGAAATGTAACTTATTTTGGTCAATTAAAATCCCTTTGTGCCATCACCATAGCAACCAGTGTCTCTTGTAATAACTCATGCACTGGTGTGACTCTTTGATTAGCCCCTTGCTGGTGTGTAGATACAAACTGTCCTTGGCTATTCATTTATTGCCCTCTGATAGGGTGTAATCCTGTTGAACATTCCCACATCCCTCATGCTGTTAGGTCAGAATTAATACAGAAACAAATGACATTCCCAAATCTTTCACATGAACACCCTGTGGATCCAGACCCCTGACTGGGATGTGTCTGAGTAGCAAAGTAAATTGCAAACCAATTTCTAATACAACACTGGAAACGGATGTTAGCAAAGGGGTATGAGAAATGGAGAGGTGGAGACAGAGAATATAGCATGCTTGGTGGTTTATACTCCTGAATAGGTGAGCATGAGAAATTGAGGAGAAGTGCTTGCTTGGAATTTTGCCTTGCTGGAACGTCTGGGGAGTGTGCATTTGGAGAATCGCAATTGTGAGAGAAGTCAGGAAATGGAAGAAGAGTTTTACACATTTTACAAATCACCCTCCAGTGTCATGTGAAATCTTTACACACCAAGCATCAACCGAACCAGCAGAAGGCATTCACTTTCCATGTAGAAAGGGGAAAAAATCTGTAGTCTACCAGGAAAACAGTAGGCTTGGCAGTTCTGTAACTATAGGGTTACCATATTTAACAAATAAAAAAAGAGGACCCTCCATGGGGCCCTGGCCCCGCCCATTTCCCCACCCCCAGCCCCGCCCCAACTCCGCCCCTTCCCTGCCCCAACTCCGCCCCCTCCTCCCTCCCACTCCCAGCCACACGAAAAGGGCTGCCCGAGCGCTACCGGCTTCACGGTTTGCCGGGCAGCCCCCAGACCCTGCGCCCCCGGCCGGCGCTTCCCCAGCGCAGCGGAGCCCGGGAGGGGAAGCGCCCAGCCGGGGGCGCAGGGTCTGGAGGCTGCCCGGCAAACCGTGAAGCCGGTAGCGCTCGGGCTTCGGGCAGCCCCCATGCCTCCGGACCCTGCGCCCCCGGCCGGGCACTTCCCTCCCGGGCTCCGGCGGCGCAGGGTCCGGAGGCATGGGGGCTGCCCGAAGCCTGTAGCGCTCGGCTCTTAAACAGAGCCGAAGAGTCAGGGGAGGAGCAGAGCCGCCGCGGCCGGAGGCTCTGCTCCTCCCCTGACTCTTCGGCTCTGTTTAAGAGCCGAGCTGCCCAAGCGCCACCGGCTTCGGGCAGCCCCCATGCCTCCGGACCCTGCGCCGCCGGAGCCCGGGAGGGGAAGTGCCCGGCCGGCGGCTGGGGTCCGGAGGCAAGGGGGCTGCCTGAAGCCCATAGCGCTCGGGCGGCTCAGCTCTTAAACAGAGCCGAAGAGTCAGGGGAGGAGCAGAGCAGCCGCGGGAGGGGAAGTGCCCGGCCGGCATTTTTCCCGGACATGTTCGGCTTTTTGGCAATTCCCCCCGGACGGGGGTTTGATTGCCGAAAAGCCGGACATGTCCGGGAAAAACCGGACGTATGGTAACCCTATGTAACTATATTTCTCAACTCTCCCACTCAGGTCAGCCATTAAATTCTCGCAGACTCAGTCTGAAGCTGGTTCAAAGTCTGCCCAACATGGATGCCATTCTCAGCGAGGCTCTTGTGAAAGTGAAAAAGCAGGCCCGGGGGTGTCTGTCTCCAGCGATGTGTGTCCAAGCAGTCAAGGCCTCTGTGCAGCTACCCTTCACAGAGGGTATTTGGAAGGAGAGAGAGCTGTTTAACCTCCTGTTGTCCTCAGGCCAAGCCAAAGCACTGCAGTATGTGTTCTTCGCACAGAGAGCAGCACAGAAGTGGACAACACTCTCTGGAGCTTCCTGGAAAACTACTTCAGCTCAGCCCATCCGAAAAGTAGCTGTGATAGGTAAGTTGGTGAGATCCAGTATGCTTGCCAGCATGGCAAATGCCAGTCTAAATGAACTGGAGAGGTGTGGCTTTTCCCAGGAGTGCTGGGAAAGGAAACAATGGAATAATGTTGGGTACCTTGTGGGACCACGGCAGCCCCAGGAAACTTGAATGACTTCCTACAACGGGGTTCTGGGAGCTGCTTTGGAGTCCTGAAGCTGCCCAGCTTCCCCCTTAATTTACTCCCCACTCCTTCCAAAGGCCTCATTGCAGTAAGACCTTACCTTTGATGGAAGACCTGAGGAAGAGTCCTCTGGAGGCATCAGTGCCTCTGCATTTACCCTCCAGGGGTACACGCTCTCATGGAGGCAGAGCTCCTCCAGCCTCCCAAGTTAAAACAGAACACACAAGATTGGTATATTCTAGGAAAGAAACCTGTTAGTTCTAACTGCTTGTAACAGTATAAACCTCTGCTAGTGAGGACTGAGATAAGGTTAAATGGCTTAATCCTGTAGTGTCAGGTCATTTCTGTGTGCTCCTACCTCCAGCTACCCTGATATCACTTCAACTACAGCTTCATACTCAGTTCATATATAGATGATTTCATTTTAAAATAGTGTTGTCCTGAGAGCTTACTTAATTCCATATTATAAACAGAGATCTGTATGAAATTCTTTTTCTTCTAGTCCAGTTTTGTCATCTGTGAGTCTGTGTGTAGAGAGAGAGTGAGTGTGTGTTTGTCAGGGATATATTAATACAAAAATGTTTTGTTGACAGCTGCATTTTAAGAAGCTTTCATCTCATCATGATCCACCCTTGCCATTTTGCACCCCCCGGAAGATAATGCTTTCATTAAATTTTTATAAGTGCAATTTAAATAAAACCCTTTGATGCACTGCACAGATCTAAAAAAAACAAAACAAAACCCCACCAACAACCTTTCTGCTCTGCATGTTGATTGCTACACTCTGTGTAAAATGGCTAGACAAGAATAGAGAACTGGGAAAGTGGCCATTTCAATTTTAGACATATCCAGTCCGGTTGCCACTGCTTTTCCCTGTCTGGTTATCATATACAGGATCTTCATTTCCTGCAGTGCACTCGGAGCCCTCTTCAAGCTCATCTCTGCTAGAAGAAGCCACAGATGGTGTTTCTTGAACTGTCCCTTTTCCTCATTTGTTTTGCTGAGTTAATTAATGTCATGTATTGAATGGTCATTTACTACATGAATCTTTGGACTTTAAGTACTGTACTTAAATCTGGCAAACATTAATCTCTCAACAAGCTCATATTAAATTGTCATGAGGTCCTTCACTGGTGAGATGGCATTCATGCAAGCAGCATGGAACACTATTGGGTCTATCTTGTGATTCATTGCTGAGCAAAATGATTGAATTCATGTAAATATTATCTGTCCTATCATGTGAGGGCTCCATTTTGCATTTTTGTAAGAAGGAATAGGTGACAGGAAGCAGAGCTTAGACTTGAGATTCTCTGCTATTTGGGGGATAAATCCCACTTAGATAAGTGAGTCATTTGCAAACCTCACTCCTTAATGGAAATTCATCGGTTAATAGATTTTTAAGGCCACAAGGGGCCACTGTGATCTATGGAGTCTGACCCCCTGCATAGCACAGGCCATTGGACTTCCCTGAGTTAATTCCTGCTGTGACAGACTGACGGTATCCTGAAATATGCTGAACAAACTTTCAGGAATTAAGATAAACTTTACTGAGTTAAGTTAAACCTTATTGAATGAGGGTTAACGCCTTTAGGGTACATTGTATCAAAAATATAATAGTGTATGTGTTATTGTGGCATTGTATGTACCTTCTCCAGTAGGGAAGGGGATGCTAATGTACTTCCTCCATTAGCAACCATTTGAAGCTACCCTCTGTAGAGATATACATATACTAGTTCAAACTGGTTTCTCCAGGGACCAACTGACAAAGAAAGGGTTGCATACATAGTCTGGTTTTTAAGTGGCTCAGGGCCTTCTCCCTGATCCAGCAAATGGACAGGACTCCAGAAGCATGCAGGGCCCCAATCCTTAGGGTAGGGTTGGAAGGGCTGGATGCTTGTTCTGAGCTGAAGCTGTGATTAACTTGTAACCACAAGGAATCCCCCTTGGGTGGGATATTGAAGGACTGCTCTTGCCAGAGCCCATCTTAGGAGTGAGGTTAACTCTGATAAGCTTTTTAGCATGCATATAGGTTCTTTTTATTGTTTTTAATATATTTTCTCTGTAAGGCTTGTTACCTTACGAACATAGCAGGCTTGCGTGGAAAGTGGTATGTGATACCTAACAACTGTAGTAACTACACCTATTAACTGTCTCTGAAGAGAAACCAAGCAGGTTTGTTTGGGCAGACTGTGCTGGGGATAACACAGTGAAGGCAGGCAACTGTACAGCCTGGGAATACCCCAGTCAGAAGAGAGTGGGACACCTGTCTCCACCCAGGAAAGGCAACAGCTGAGGAGCTAGAAGCCTGAGATTGGGTACCTGTACTGGACTCCTGAGGGGAAATATTGGTGCAGTTGCCCTGAACTGTGACTCCTTCTTCAAGTCTAAATGCTGTGGTTGACCTAGAGCACATCTACTAGAAAATCATCCAATTTCCATTTAAAAATTCCAGTGATGGAGAATCCGCTACAGCCCTTGGTAAATTGTTCAATGGCTAATTACCCTCACTTAAAAAATTGCACCTTAGTTCTAGTTAGAACTCGTTGAGCTTCAACTTCCTACCACTGGATCATGTTAGATATTTGTCTGCTAAATTGAAGAGCCCATTATCAAATTTCTGTTCCTCATATAGGTACACCTCTACCCCGATATAACGCTGTCCTCGGGAGCCAAAAAATCTTACCGCGTTATAGGTAAAACTGCGTTATATCGAACTTGCTTTGATCCGCTGGAGCATGCAGCCCCGCCCCCCCGGAGCACTGCTTTACCGCGTTATATCCGAATTCGTGTTATATCGGGTCGCGTTACATCGGGGTAGAGGTGTACTTACAGACTGTGATCAGGTCACTGCTTAACTTTGTCTTTGTTAAATTAAACAGATTGAGCTCCTTGAGTCTGTCACAGTAAGCCATGTTTTCTAATCCTTTAATCATTCTCATGACCCCTCTCTAATTTATCAACATCCTTCTTAAATTGTGGACACCAGAACTGGATGCACTATTCCATCAGCAGTCACCACAGTGCCAAATTCAGAGGTAAAATAACCTCTGTACTCCTGCTCGAGATTCTGGTTTATGCATCCAAGGATCACATTAGGCCTTTTGGCCACAGTGTCATGCTGGGAGCTCATGCTCAGCTGATTATCCACCATGACCCCAAAATCTTTTTCAGAGTCACTGCTTCCCAAGAAGAGTCCTCCATCCTGAATGATGGCCTACATTCTTTGTTCTTAGACCAGGGATTCTCAAACTTCATTGCATCGCGGCCCCGTTCTGACAACAAAAATTACTACACAACCCCAGGAGGGAGGACTGAAGCCTGAGCCCACCCAAATCTCACTGCCCCGAACTGGGGGCCAAAGCCTGAGTCCCACTGCCCCAGGTGGGGGGGGGAGGGCAAAGCTAAGGGCTTCAGCCCCAGGTGGGGGGGCTTGTAACCTCCCCGCTGCCCAGGCCTGAAGCCCAGGCTTTGGCCCCGGGCTTGGGGTTTGGCCATAGGTGGTAGGGCTGGGGCTTCAGCTTCAGCCCCGGGCCCCAGCAAGTCTAATGGCAGCCCTGGTGACCCCATTAAAACGGAGTCATGACCCACTTTGGGGTCCCGATCCACAGTTTGAGAACCACTGTCCTAGATGTTTGTCCTCACATTTGGCTGTATTGAAATACATACTGTTTGCTTGCGCCCAGTTTACCAAGCAATCCCAATCAATCTGTATCAGTGATTTGTCCTCTTCATTATTTATCACTCCCCAAATCTATGCTTCATCTTCAAACTTTATCAGTGATGATTTTATGTTTTCTTCCAGGTCATTGATAAAAATGGTCAAAACCAGATACCTGCAGGTCCTCACTAGAAACTCACCGGCTCGATGATCTTTCCCCATTTACAATTACACTTTGAGACCTGCCAGTTAACCTGCCAGTTAGTCTAATCCATTGAAATGTGCCATATTGATTTTGTATCATTCTAGTTTCTTAATCTAAATGTGTGAGGGTACCAAATCAAATGCCTTACAGGAGTCTAAGTATATTACAACTGCGACAGAAATGACAATGTCCTACAATATCTTTGGGAGATCTTACTGAATTCAGTTTATGTATCTTTGTGGTGGAGGGATTGTATGTAATTCCATGAGGAACAGTAACCACAGCACCTCCAAGATCTAAGAACAAATGGGGGTCATTAGGCAAATTCACTCAGATTGCAACATCTCCAGAGAGGTACCACCACCTGGAGAGGCTCGCATATACTAGTTCAAACTGGATTCTCCAGAGACCAACAAAGAAAGGAATTTTGGATAAATAGCCTGAGTTTAAACTGATTCAGGGCCTTATTTCTGATCTAGCAAATGGACAGGATCTTCTGTTCAAAGGGGAGGGGACAATCCCTGTGGAAGGATTGGAAGAACTGACACCTACCAGAGCCTAAGGTTGGAGTTGGGGTGACCTCTGTTTTCACTGTAATGCTTTAGGAATAAATGTGTGTGCTTAGAAAGAGTTGTGTGGTAAGTTGTAACTGCTGGCAATTACAGCTTTTCATACCTTTCGGATAGAAAGCAAAGCACACACATTGGTCTGTTTAGGCACTCTGGCTTGCTGGGAATATTACAATGCAGGGAGGGAACTGTACAGCCTGGAAAATGCCTGGTCAGGGAGGGAGGGAGGCATAGGTCTCTGCTCAAAAGAGATCATGGCTGAGGAGTCAGGAGCCTAAAAGTGGATGCCCTCAAGGCATCACAAAGGTGGAATACAGGTGCAGTTGTTTTGAACTGTGACAACATCAACACTGTTACCTTTATCAACGAACTTGTTATCGCATCAAATAATGATATCAAGGTCTGACAAGATCTGTTTTCCATAAGTCCCTGTTCATTGTCATTCATTCTATTAGTGTTTTTTAATTCATTATTAACTGAGTTCTGTATCATCATATTATTATTGCATAATTTTGCCCAGGTTCGATGTCATGCTGACAGGCCAATAATTACTCAGGTCATCCCTTTTACCTTTTTAAATATTGGCATAACATTAGCTTACTTCCAGTCCTCTTAGAAGTTCCCTGGTGTGCCAAGACTTATTAAAACCAATATTAATGGTCCCAAGAGCTCCATGGCTAGCACTCTTAAAACTCTTGCATGTAAGTTTTCTGGACCTGCTGATTTAAAAATGTCTGACTTTAGTAGCTGCTGCTTAACATCATCTGGCTTTTTCCCAAATACAGAACAGAAATATTTATTGAACACTTCTGCCTTTTCTGCATTATTATTATTGACAGTTCTACCATTTCCATCTTCAATAACATTGTTGGGGTTCCTTTTGTTCCTGATAAACTTTTTAAAAAATACTCTTCTTATTGTCCTTAACTCTTTTGGCTATAGAGTTCTCTTTTTATTTGTGATGGGGTATGCACCTTACACCCACCCTGAAGGGGTTAAGGTGGCTCAGAAAAAGCCAGTTAATCTTAACACCAGGGGGAGAGTTAGGCTTGATTGATAAGGCTAATTGATGATGAAGCCCAGCTGTGGCGGGCAAGCAATGGAGTGATCGATGGAAGGGGGTGGTAGGCCAGACAAGAGCTGATTGCTACCTACAAGGAGGCACCCTGTTACAGTGTCCTTTTGCATCCTTTATCCATTTTCTACAGTTTCTAGCTTCTAGTTTATATTCATTGCTAACAATTTCCCCTTTTTCCATTTTATATATATATCTTCTTTCTCGCAGCTGATTCGGCTCATAATTGTTTCCAGCTTTGTGAAACTGGCCTTTCTAAACCACCAAGTATATTGATTACTTGCATGTAAGCAACCACTAACTTTTAGTTCTATGATCAATTCCAATACTGGTTGAGTTAGAAATTGTCATCTATAACTTATAGACATTCCAGTGACATTTTTAGTATTGGCAGCAGGAAACCTCCAGCACGTGTCAATTAGATTGAAGACCCCCCATTACAACCCATTTTTTTCCTCCTGCACATTATAGATTAGTGCTCAAGGATTGTCACTCGATAAATTGCCCTGTTCTGTTCATTCCCTCTGAAGCATCTGGCACTGGCCACTGTCGGAAGATAGGTCACTGGGCTAGATGGACCATTGGTCTGACCCAGTAGGCAGTCGGTCTTATTATTTGGTCATCCTGTTCCCAAGTGTGATTTGGTGTCTGTAGCAGACACCCCTCTTGTGTTTTATCCATAGATCCGTATTATAACAAGCATTCAAGATCATTTACTTCCTAGTTGTCAGAGACTCTGAAACAGGCAATGCCATTTTTGACAGAGTGACTCTCTCTCTCCCCTTTTGCCCATTAGACCCTTCCTAAACCAATTATAACCATTGATTTTAATATTCCAATCATGCAGATCTTCCCACCTGGTTTCAGTAATACTGTCTACATCAAATTTATGCTAAGAAATGAACAATTCCAATTCTTCTTGTTCATTACTCAGGCTCCTAGCTTTGGTGTATAGGCAACTAAAGAATGTATTCTTTTCATGTCCCTTGGTGCTTTGACATCTTGATTTTGTACTGAATGAGTGCTCATTTGTTCCCCCTTTTCACCCTTCATGTTAGTTTAATGCCCTTCTGATTACTCAGCCTGTCCCTGAGGAGATTGGTTCCCCTTCAACTGAGGTGGAGGCCATCCAAACTATACAGCTCTCTCTCCTCATAGAACGTAGACCAATGTTCCACAAAACCAAAACCCTCTATCTTACATTACTGCTCTGGCAGCGGTTCACCTCTGGAATGTCTGACTTCTGTCTTCCTTTACTCATGAGACAGGAAGGGTCTCAGAGATCACTTGAATATTCTCCTTCAGCCCCATGCTGAGTTCTGTGAAGTTGTCTATAATCTGCAAGGTATCCTGTGACACAGTGTAATTGAGGCCAATGGATCCTTGCCTGCTGAGTTCAGAAGCCTAGCCAATCTTAGAGTGATGTCTCATGTCTTGGCTCCAATAAGGCAGCACACCATCCTGCTATCTGCCTGTCCTTTGCAGAATGTTCTTTCCATTCTCCTTTGCATAGCATCCCCATCTAGGTATTATCTGTCTTCTGTGGATGGCTGGAGATCTCTTCACAGGTACACTTGATAGTCTTGCAGCTTGAGCTGAGCAGCCATTCTCAGGAATGTCCAATACACCTTTTCCATTCAACTAGCTGTCTCTTCAGAGACATTTTCTGCAGTTTCCATGCTGAGAAGCTGATTGGATACTTCTAGCTGTGTGGAATTCCTCCCGGTCCTCTCTGGTAGTTACAGCCTGCCTATCCTCATCTGCCTCCGACAGAGTAGAATGCCAACTCGACCTCTTGCCTCTGGTGGTTACAAACTCTCTGATTTCCACACTCTCTCATTCTTTGGCCACCAGTTCATTTCTTCCTTGACTCTGGGGTGATGATGCTTCCTGACTCTGGTTGTTCCAATACTCTACATCCTCTCTGATGCTCTGCAGTGTCAGTCCTTGTAGTTCCAAACCAGAAATCTTTCCTTCCAGCACAATTACCAACTCGCACTTTGTACACAGGAAGTCCCTTCTGGCTTCAGGCAGGAAAAAAAACATTCCACATCTGTTGCAGGTTGCAGTCACTGATCTGTTGCTGGCCATCACACTATTGAGCATAGAACTGTACCTAGAAAGAGAACCTCTCATGCACCTTCCTGTGAACTCCATACAGAAGTCCCCTGTTTGCCCCTACTGTTCACCTGATATGAAATTAATAATTTCAACCAGAAATATTAATCCCAAATAATCATTGAAATGGAGCAGCCTCAATTTACATCAGTCTGCCAGCATTTGTTCTGCATGATTTTAAACATAATGCTGGAACAATACTTTCATATTCTGAACATGCCACAAAGCATTTCCCTGACATAGCATTTTTAATGTAATTGTACATTTAAAGTCAGATTACAATTTAATATAGTTTGAATTTAGTACCTATTTCTGTAATATACGGAGTTACTATATATTAGTTGTATCTTATATGACTGATCAATAACTGAAAACCATGATTTGCTCAATCTGCCCAACAAGTGGATTTGTCATGTACTTATGTATTGTATAATGAAGTAGGTAGAAGAGTAGTTTTTGGCTGTATGGCAAAGAACTGAAAGGGGGAAGACCTGATGTGGTGGTTGTATTTGTGAGGAAGACATGAGCCTGCTGCTGTTAGCATTGCAATGGGTGTGAAATATGCTCAGACAGTTCTGATAAGAGCATGGTTTATTATTATTGAGATAGCTAAGAGGAAATGAGAGAAGGCAGCCCTGAATCCCTGAGCACAACAGTTCTGAGGAAGCACCCCAATCCATACAACTTGTGGAGTGTTTCCTGGTCACATCCCTGGGTTTCTGATGCTGGAGACTGCATAGTTTGAGGTGGGATTCAGTCATTTTGGACCATCTAAGCAGAAGTTACTTTTTCTTTTTCTTCTTTCCCCCAGGTCCCGCCACACCCCAGAGATTCTCTACCATTTTTCTGTTCTGTTATACTATTATGGCGGGGTGCATTCGCTACTGGTGGCGCTTCCTCCTGGTCGTTCTGGGGATTAACTCCAGCCAGACATTGCACCCTCCTTTGATGGTGTCTCTCCTGTCATCCTCTCACCCTGTGGACCCCTCTTGCTCCAGGAATTGCCGCCTCCTCCTCTGGAGGGCTGTCATTACATGGTTTCCCCTTCCCGGTGTGTGTCTGTGTGTGTGTAACCAAGTCTTTCCAGGATAAACTGTCCCAGGCAGTCCACTGTCCTCTACCTGGCGTGTGCCATGTCCCCCTTCTCTGGGTTCACCAGCCTTCCAATTCCCTTCTCCCAGGGAGTAACTATGGACTACTCTCTAGCCACTAACACACCTCCCTTCTCCCAAGCAGTGACTGCAGCCTACTTCCCTGCAGTCCTGTCTGTTGCCAGTTTCCTGGTTTTATAAATCCAGCTCAGCTCCTCCCCCAGCTGGACTTCATCAACCAATTAGGCCCTAGCACTCCCTGGGTTTCCTCCAGGTGCTGCCTATAGATTAATTGGCCTAATTTACCCTCTCAGGGCAAGTGTGGGGAGTACACCCCATCACATATACACTCTTCCTCAAGATCACCAGCCTTACAACCAAAGATGATCTAATGGGGTCATCAGCAGACGTGCCTCTTAACCTGCTGAATGTCCAAGTCTCCCCTTGTATCGACCACCCAATTTTAGAAAAAAACCCACAAGTGTTATCCCTGCTGGGTGTTCTAGTGTAACAAGGCTCCAGATGCTTCCACTGCTACTGAAAAACTCCTTTCATACAGGCCATTGAGGAGTCAGATGGTAACTTGGTAACCAACTATCCTGGGCCAAAATTGAACTTGGCAAGCTCAGGTCTTGTCCATGGGCTCAGGTCTGTGTCCTAGAGGATGAAGTACCACAAGGATGTCTGACTGCCTAAGACAAAAAATAGTCTTTGTGGCTCACCAGTGGAAGGTCTGAGGTCCTGATGCCGAATCCACCTTCAAACCCCCAGTTGTTGACGAAAGTTCTGGCAGAGGTGGAAGGAGGGGCAGCAGGCTGGCAGCATGTTTTTAGTGTTAACATCTGTATTTTGTATGCATTCAGTATATGGGAATGGACAGAAGGACATTACTTTACCTTTGTTGGTTACGTAAATGAAATTTTAGTGGTATGTTAACTTTGATTATGATGTTACAGATCTTATTTTTCCATCATTGACCCAACACAGGCATAAATAAGAGTTCTGCTGATATTTCCCATCAGAAGTAAAATGGCTGTCTTTGAAAACACATTTTCAAAATCTTCGTTCTTGTTGTCAAGATAGGAAATGTTTTGCGTAGCACATGTTTGTGTGTATAACACACAGTCAGAGCTACATCAGTGATGACAGGCTGCTTGTGGAAAAAATACTCCACCTTGTTTGACCTGCTTTATGGAGACTTGAGCTTGTTTTACTGATGACATAATTTCAGCCATTCTTCATAAAGCAGCTTTAGATTAATTTTTTAATCCCCTTGGTTTGTGTTTCTTTGTTTGGCTGATAGACTTTCATTCGAAAACCTGGTCAGCTGGATTTTGGATTTTAAAAAATCATTTTGATAGAATTACTGCAGACCTTGTCTAGTTGTGGCTTTATTCTGGATGTTAACAGTGCTCACATTCAGAGTTCCCCTTTGCTTTATAGGAGTGCGTGGCACATGAAAAAAATCTTTACACTCCACTGGCATTTTACTTTTGATGTGGTTCTCAGACTATTTTTGATTTATTTATATTACTGTAGCATGCAGGAGCCCTAGTCATTGTTCTAGGTGCTGCACAAACCCAGAACAAGACTGTCTCTTCCCCAAGGAGCTTACAATCTAAGGCCTTGGCTACACTCGGGACTTCCCAGAGGTCTCTCGCAGCGCTGTAAGTACTCCACCTCTCCGAGGGGAATAGCTTGCAGCGCTGCGAGCGAGCGTGCAGCGCTGCAGGCTCTGATTACACTGGCGCTTTACAGCGCTGTACTCACTGTGCTCGGAGGGGGGGGGGGGCGTTTTCACACCCCTGAGCGCAGCAAGTTGCAGCGCTGTACAGCGCCAGTGTAGCCAAGGCCTAAGTATAAGAGACAACACATGGAGAAAGACAGGGGAGTACAATGAGACAATATGAGTGATAGGCAGTGGGCCAGTAGCCCAACCATTGTCAAGTATTTTGTAGGCATCGCAGCAAAGAAGAATTTTAAGGAAGTATTTGATCAGGAGGATATTGAGTTAGTTTTGTAGATGTTTACAGGGAGCTCCTCCTAAGCATGAGGAGCAGCGTGGGAGAAAGCACAAAGGTGTTTGTTTGAAAATTTGACAAATGAGCAATGGAGGCTGGCATCATGGACCAGTCAAAGGCAGGAATCAACGTTTCAGTCGCAAACAAGAGAATGGTAGGGTGGGGCTAGGCCATAAACAGCCTCGAAAGTGAAGATATGTAACATATGTCTGATGTGCTAGAGAAGGAGGAGCCAGTGGAGGGATGCAAAAAGAGGGGCGACATAGTCAAAGAAATAGGCTAGGGAACTGATCTTTCCAGCAGAGTTCTGAATGGATGTGAGCAGGCCAAGATGGCATTTGTCAAGAACAGGGAAAAGGATGTTGCAGTTATCAAGGTGCAAGATGAGAGCCTGAACCCGAGTTTTAGCAGTGAGGATGGATAGGAAAGACCATATCTGAACAATGTTATGTAGAAAGAGTCTGCAAGATTTAAATATAGCCTGGGTGTGAGGATGTAGAGAACAGTGTGAGTTGAAGATGACAGCCAGATTACAGGCCTGAGGGACAGGCAGGATGGTGGTATTGTCCACAGTGGTTGAGAAAGAGGGTTGGGAGGGAGACTAAGAACTCTGTTTTAGCCATGTTCTGTTTGAGCTGATGGCTAGACAGCCATAAGGAGATGTCAGAGAAACAGGCCAAGATTTTAGTTTGGACAGGAGTGGAGAGGTAGACCTGACAATCATCTGCATAGATGAATTTGTTTGTGTTTGTGGATGAGATAAGGTACAGAGGGAGAAAGAGGAGAGGTCCTCAGACAGAGCTGGTCTCCTTTTCATCTCTAGGCTCATGGATTGTGCTGTTCACAGACACTGTTTGGACTTCCTCTTCTGGAGTTATGTCCTAGACCAGGGGTGGGCAAACTTTTTGGCCCAAGGGCTACAACTGGGTGGGGAAATTGCATGCAGGGCCATGAATGTAGGGCTGGGGCAGGGGGTTGGGGTGCGGGAGAGAGTGCGGGGTATGGGAGGGGGTGTGGTGTACAGGAAGGGGCTCAGGGCAAGGGGTTGGGGTGCAGGAGGGGGCTCAGGGCAGGAGGTTGGGGGCTCAGGGAAAGTGGTTGGGGTGCAAGAAGGGGTACGGAGTGCAGGAGGGCGCTCAGGGTAGGGGGTTGGGGTGCAGGGAGGGGTGCGGAGTGCGGGAGGGGGCTCAAGGCAGGGGACTAGGGGCTCAGGGAAGGGGGTTGGGGTACGGGGTGCAGCAGGGGGCTCAGGGCAGGGGGTTGGGGTGCAGGAGGGATGCGGGCTGTGTCAGGGGGCTCAGGGCAGGGGGTTGGGGGCTCAGGGCAGAGGGTTGGGGTGCAGGAGGGGTGCTGCAGGGGGCTCAGGGCAGGGGGTTGGGGTGCGGGCTCCGGCTTGGCACCGCTTACCTCGAGTGGCTCCGGGGTGGCAGCGGCGCGCAGCAAGGCTAAGGCAGGCTCCCTTTCTGCCATGGCTCTGTGCCGCTCCCAGAAGCGTCTGGCACCACGTCCCTGCGACCTCTGAGGGAGGGGGGAGCAGAGGGCTCCGCACGCTGCCCTCACCTGCGGGTACCTCCCCCAAAGCTCCCATTGGCCGCAGGCAAGGTCAGCACGCGGAGCCCCCTCCCGCAGGGGCCACAGGGACGTGGTGCCGGCCGCTTCCGGGAGCGGCGCAGGGCCAGGGAAATAGGGAGCCTGCCTTAGCCCCGCTGTGCCACGGGGCTGGCAATCCCACGGGCCGGATCCAAAGCCCTGGTGGCAATCCCGTGGGCCGTAGTTTGCCCACCCCATCCTAGACCCTCTCCAATCTGGCTTCCACCCCTTGCACCCCATTGAAACTGCTCTCACCAAAGCTCAGAACCAGTACCCCATCCTTCTCCTCCTTGACCTGTCAGACTCCTTCAGCACAGTCAACCATGCTCTTCTTGAAATTTTGTCCTTCCTTAGCTCTCAGGACTCTGTCTTCACCTGGTTCTCCTCCTACCCATCTAGTTGCTCCTTCAGCTTGTCCTTTGGAGGATCCTTCTCATTCCCCAAATTTAACTTTTGTTGTAATATTTGTATTATTTTAACAGCATTTTCAATTAGCCCAGCAGATTGTGGGTAACCTGGACTTGATGTAATATGTTTGAAATCATATGCTATGGCAAAACTTAAACTCTTGACTGTTGAAGTCCATTATCAATCATTACCACATTGAGAATGCCATGCAAAAACTGATTTAATTTTATTAATGAATTGTTTGGCACAAGTGTTTTCTAGTATAGCTATTTCAGGAAAATACAAAAAATAATCAAAAACTATAACATAAGCATGTCCTTTATATTCAAATAGATTGAAACCTATTTAGACCAAAGTCTTGTTTTCTAGAATAAATGTCATAGGCTGTTTAGACTGAGCATTTCTATATTTTTGACGTATGTCACTTTCTTTTATGTAAACCTCTATGTTTTGGTTCATTTGTGGTCAATACAGAACCTCTCTTTCTCTTTCTCTACCTTTACTTTTTTCTATGTCTAAATGTCCCTCATGTATGTGTTTCAACATCTCTGCTGTTAACACTAAAGGAATTACTACCCTATTGCCTTTAAACAGAATTCCTTCAATTACTGAAAAGTCTTTAATAAGTTGATTATATGGCTTCAGTATCACTTTATTATATCATTTTTCAATAGCTGTAATAATCTTTTGTAAATTCTCATTCTGTCTAGTTGCTTGTACAATTTCTTCCCATACTCTTTCTGATATAGGAAACAATTTTTAAATACATCTACATGTACCACATCTTCCTCTTCAATTACATTGGTTACATCATAAACTCTAGAAAGAGTATCAGTAACAATTAATGATTTGCCTGGCTGATATTCTAATTTTAAATCAAATAACAAATTCCATTTCTAGAGTTTGAAATTCCGCATAGCACAGGGTCCGGAAGATCAAGTTCTGTACTTCACTAGGGTTAAACTCTTGTTTGTTTCCTCTTGCTTATGTATGACAGTTTTCCGCATGCATGTTCCAAAAATAGATAAAAGTTCTATCGCCCTAATTTACAGCTGGAGAACTTAGGTACTCAAAAGTGCCTTGCAAAGGGTCACACTGGAAGTCAGTGGCAGCGCTGCAAATAGAATGCAGGTTTCCTGATTTCTACTGCCCTGCTCCAGCTAGCTCCCATATTATAATGTATGAATTGGAGAACCGACTTAAATTACTCAAAGACTGAATTAAAATGTTGCTTTCCCCCCAATTTTCCATTTACTTTTTCTCCATCTACACTCCCCTGTTTATTTGCACAGAGACCTGCTTTATGTGCTGGAAGTACCAAAGAAGCCCATTTGCAGCGGTGTACTTAACAATTCCTAGTACTTACAGTCTCTGTTTCTCTCTTGCTTTTATCACTAGGGCTGGGAACAATGGGCCAAGGCATTGTGACTTCTCTGGTGAAGGCCAAGATGTCTGTAGTAGCTCTAGAGCAGGATCAGAAGCAGCTGGAGGTAGGAGTAAGAGCTGTGACATCCCTTCTAGAACATGAAGCTTCAAAAATGCAGTGGATTGGCCAACGCCCAGATGCCTGTGATCCCGCCCTTCTCCAGTTCACTCTGGACTTCGGTGTGTTACAGGATGCAGATCTAGTTATTGAGGCTGTGTTTGAGGACATGGCACTGAAGAAGGAGATCTTCCATAAGTTGTCAGCAATCTGCAAGCCAGGGTCCTTCTTGTGCACTAACACCTCTGCCCTGGATATTGATGAGATTGCTTCAGCCACCAGTCGCCCTCACCAGGTCATTGGTACTCACTTCTTCTCACCTGCCCATGTAATGAAGCTGTTAGAAATAATCCGTGGTCGTCACACATCGCCCATCACCATTGCCACCGCCATGGGTTTAGCCAAAACTATAGGCAAAATAGGGGTTGTAGTAGGGAATTGCTTTGGATTTGTTGGGAACAGAATGATGACTCCTTATGCTGAACAGGCAGTTTTTCTGCTAGAAGAAGGATGTAAACCAGAAGAAGTAGATCAAGCTCTAGAGGGATTTGGTTTCAATATGGGGCCTTTCCGAATGTCAGATCTTGCTGGGCTTGATGTGGGCTGGAGATCTCGGAAAGGGCAGGGCCTGACTGGACCCAAACTGGCTCCAGGAACTCCTGCTCGCCTGCGTGGCAGGAGGAGATACAGCCCACTGCCTGATCTTCTATGTGAGAATGGAAGGTATGGCCAGAAGACTGGCATGGGCTGGTACCAATATGAGAAACCTGGGGCTAGAATAGCTAATCCAGATCCATGGCTTCACAATTTCCTGATTGGGTATAGAGATTCCCATCATATTAAGGCACGCTTCATAGACGAGGAGGAAATCCTGGAGCGCTGTCTGTATACCCTCATCAATGAGGGCTTCCAGATCTTAGATGATGGAATAGCTTCTGCCCCAGAAGATATTGATGTAATCTACATCCATGGCTACGGATGGCCAAAGCACAGAGGTGGCCCCATGTTTTACGCTTCTACCATCGGGTTACCTCGCATTCTGGCTAAACTGCAAAAATATTCTGAGGCCCATCCTGACATTCCCAGAGTGCAACCCAGTGCTTTTCTGAAGAAATTGGTGTTCATGGGAAACCCTCCATTGAAGGAGTGGATGTCCCATGCAGGACACCAGAGCAGTAAGCTGTGATGTCCCTGCAGCCTACTCTACACGTTCAGCCACTTGTCTAGTGGTGACAAGTATCTCTCACTGCCATAATCAGTGATGTCTGTTCCAATCAAACCCAAAGCACAGCAGGTTGAAGAATAATGTCTGGCTCAGTTGAGCGGAGTAACAACTCTCTCTAATGGTAGTTGTTTTCACATTCCTTTCCCTGCTCACAATGCACCCATCCCTCCCACCTCACTAGTGCACCACACACGCCCTCAAGCTGCCAGTAGGAGACCCCTTCTGGCTGGCTGTTCCCTGACAAGCTGCACTCACCCGACTGCTGGATCCTAACAGCTGGTGTTCTTAACTGCCTGCCTCTTGTCATTCCTCTGGTGAGGGAGGGAGCAACACCTGGCAGCTCGTGAGACAGTTGAAAGTGGGAGGGTAGGCCGGGGGTCCTGGCTCGGGGAGACAGAGCCAGTGAAGATTCACTGCAGACAGGTATCCTCACCTAGCTCTGCCTCCCAGCAGCTACAGATCTCCTCTTGTTGCTGCCACAGAACCCTCTAGTGACCAAAGGCAAACCGAAGGAACTAGTCCCCGTGGGAGAGCCACCTGGGAACCATCCAGTTTACTAAGGATTCATTTACATGATGAACCTTCCCCTCCCAAAGGGAACAGATTAGACTTTCCCAGATAATGGTCTCTTCACGGAGTGCACGTTTGTGGGGTTTTGGATTGGCTGGAGGGAGTGGAGAGTGGTACAAAATGGAACCGTGCATTTTGGAAGTAAATTGTGATGCAGTGAAGAGAGCATCCAGGGCTAGCATCAAGGGATAGCACTCAGCACCTACCTCCACCCCCAAAATAACACTAATAAACACAGCACAATCACAGAAGACTATGACCTGCTCATTAGCTAGTGGCTGGAAGATCACATCTTTTCCCCCTCCTTCCTTAGCATTGCCCCTGCCCTCCAACCTCTTCCTCCAGACAAAAGTGCCTCCTCTCCAAGAGGGAGTGTATGTGTGTTCCCAGAACTCCTCACCTGCTTTTCTAGCCTGACTGCTGGCAGCTGCTGAGCGTAGAAGGCATGGAGGGCCTTGTGCACTACAAGTGACAGGAGAAAAGCCTTTTTGTGGCACTTCAGTGTTTCAGGTGTACAAAGGGCACCATGGAAAGTAAATGGGCTCAAGAGCTCTGCAGATAGGAGTTGTGCTGCAGGCATGGAGGGAAGTCTCCAGCAGATAAAAGAACAAGGAAGAGAAATATTTGCTTTTCTGAACTTGGCCCTGCGGGGTAAGGACTCCTCTTGCTCTTGTGCAAAGAGCACAGCTCCCAGTCGCTGGCAGGTGAGCCTGGTGGTTCCAGAACACACAGATTCTCTTCTTAGGAAAAGCCATATCTGAAATCAAACTCTGCTTTGTTTCATTAATTTTTAATAAAGCTGATTTTCATTTTCTGTCATCACCTACATTGTATTATCAGGTGTTGCTGCATTGTTCTCCCACATGTACACTGGTCACTTTTTTGCTCAGTTGTAGCAGATATCGGGGTCTTGCAGGTCAGTTTCCTGGTGGTAGACACCCACAGAGCCCCTGGCATCAGGTTAGCAGACCCAATAGCTTCAGCCACCTGTGATTGTCTATAGATAAAAGAACCAGTTGATGGTAGCCATCAACACCTTCCAGCATAGCAATGCACCCCATGTCAGCTATTGGGAGGGAGGGCAGAGAGTTTTAAAACATTGACATCCTGAATGACTTATCTCTTACAAAGAAAGAAAAGAAATAATAATGGAGGGAGAAATAGGGGACATACAGAGTTCCTGGTAGGAGAGGGAGACTGGAAAGGTAACACTGCACCTCTAGCACATAGTGGAGGTGGGAATGGGTGACAGAGCCCCTGGCATGAGGGAATAGGCTGCAGGGAGTTCCTGAAATAGGAGGGGCCGGCACACAGGGAGTTTGTGGGGGGAATGGAGAGATGCAATAAGAGCCTGGTGCATGCAACGTGCTCAGCCTACGCAAGCTACCAAATGTGCAACCTTCTAGTTTTGGCTAATCAACCATAATAGTATGAATGTACAAATGTGAAGAGCCCAAACATTGGCCCTGGTCAAGAAACTACAGCCAAGATTTTCAAAATTGGAGTGTAAAGGTAGACTCCTAAGACATTTTCAAAAGTCCTGAGTACTCAGCAGCTCCCATTTTGTTCTATTCGGATTTATATGCCACGCACATCTCCATGGTCTGAATCAGGGGTTGGCAATCTGCGGCATGTGTGCCAAAGGGGGCACGCGGGCTGATTTTTAGTGGAACACTGCTGCCAGCCGGGGTCCTGGCCGCCGGCCCGCTCCGCCCACTGTCGGCCTGAATTACGGAACCCCAGACCAGCAGCAGAATGAGCCGCTCAATCCGCTGCCGGTCTTGGGTTCTGGCCGCTGGCCCCTTACCAGCCGGGGTCCCGGCCGCCGGCCCCGCTCAGCCCGCTGCCGACCTGGATGGACGGAACCCGGACTGAGCGGGGCCAGCGGATGGAATCCCAGACCGGCAGCGGGATGAGCGGCTCAGCGGGATGAGCGGCTCAGCCCACTGCCAGTCTGGGGTTCTGTCTGCTGCCCGCGCTGCTAGTCTGGCACGCAAAACCTTTTACTGGCACGTGCAACCTTAAATTAATGAAGAGTTGGCATATCACTTCTCAAAGGTTGCCGACCCCTGGTCTGAACACTACCAGCAGTACATTGAGAGCTATAACTAGCATCTGCCATATGTGTGGTTCTTTCTTCCTGTCCTCAGATGGAAGACTGTAAGGATTTTTTAAATTTAATTACATTTTATTTTGTGTGCCCTGTGTACTAGCAAAAGGCAGGCTGAAGATGAGTGTCTTGCACCTGAAATGGAAGGTGCTGAGGTTTGTGGAGTTTCTTAGGACTGGTCTACATTACAAAATTAGGTCAGCGTAAGCCGCCTTGTATTGACCTAATTGTGCATGTGTCTACACTTAAATTTATCTCCCACCGATGTAAGTGCCCCATTACGCAGCCATAGTAACACCACCTCCCCATGTGGCGTTGAGCCATGGTTGACGTACAGAGGTTGATGTAGCACAAGTGTAGATATTGCATTACTTATCTCTGCACTAACAGTACTCCAGCAGCTGTCCCTCAATACCTGATACTGCCTGCTCTGGTCACAACTGTGAGCTCTGCTGCCCAGGAGTTACATAGACCAAAGCCCACCTCCCCCCACCTTTAAAACCCCCACAAATTTTTTAAATGCCTTTTCCTGGTTGTCCAGCTTGGTGAGCACACCTCTATCCGCTCTCCATTGTTGTGCGCAGCTGACCGTGCTGGCTACATGCTCCAGACACGCTCCTGCTTGGAGTAGACAGGAGAAATTGGATATCCTGAGCCGGTGGAGAGAAGAGGCTGTGCAGGAACAGCTTCGAACCAGCCGTAGAAATGTCGACATCTACAAGCAGAATGCTTGGAGGATGCAGTGGAAGGGTTACACCAAGGACCTGCAGCAGTGCTGTGTGAAGGCCAAAAAATTGCAGCAGGCATACCAGAGGGCCAGGGAGACCAACAGTCAATCCAGAGCAGAGCCGCAGACCTGCCTCTTTTACAAAGAGTTGCATGCCAGTCTTGGAGGAGACACCACCAGCAGCCTGCACACCACTGTGGATATCTTCAAGGAGCCCGAGTCACAGGCCCCTGTTCTGAACCGTGAGGAGGAGGAGTATGGGGGACAGGTGACCAGGGGATCCAGCTGCACAGTGAGCCAGGACCTGTTTTTGACTCCAGCATAGTCCAGTCAGTGCTGGTAGTCAAGCACAGGTGAGCCTGGTGCAGGGGAAGTATCCTCAGATAAGTGTGTAAATAAATTTTCCATTACAGGGATGGTGCCCCCAAATTAGCAGGACACAGCTTTCAACTTTTCATTAATTTACTTGTGCTAGAAGAGGTAGTGGTACAACCAAAAGAAGTAGAGTTACTATCTGCTTCTCATTCCCCTCTGGAATTATGCAGAGGGGGCCATGCAGAGCAGTGTGTTATGTACACAGGGATGTCCCTTGAATCCTCCTGAGAGATCTCAATGAAACAACCATGGCGATACCCTGCAATCCTCTCCTGAAGATTTCTAGCCTTGCTATGGAGAGCTCCATTGTGCCTGAGGAGCAGAGATGTCAAGTACATTCCTGGTTCTGCACTTTCCCTCCCCTTTTTCCCATCCACACACCCTCAATTTCAGCGTGTGTGTACACGTGCACAAGAGACAGTTCAGACCCAAAAGGACAATTTAACCCTCTAGTCTGACCTTCTACATAACAACGCCATGAAAAGTTCTTGCACTGAGCCCACCAAAAGGAGCCCTGTACTTGTCAAATGTATCTTTTAGAGCAGGGGTCGGCAACGTTTGGCACGCGGCTCGCCAGGGTAAGCACCCTGGCGGGCCGGGCCAGTTTATTTACCTGCTGACGCGGCAGGTTCGGCCGATCGCGGCCCCCACTGGCCGCGGTTCGCTGTCCCGGGCCAATGGGGAGTGCGGGAAGCGGCGCGGGCGAGCGATGTGCTGGCTGTGGCTTCCCGCCGCCCCCATTGGCCCGGGACGGCGAACCGCGGCCAGTGGGGGCCACGATCGGCCGAACCTGCCACGTCAGCAGGTAAATAAACTGGCCTGGCCCGCCAGGGTGCTTACCCTGGCGAGCCGCGTGCCAAACGTTGCCAACCCCTGTTTTAGAGAGACATCCAATCTTGATTTAAATACTCCAGTCATGGAGAATCCACCACATCTCTTGGTAGTTTGTTTGGTTAGTAATCCACAATAACCCCTAAGACTCTTCCACAAAGTCTCTGCTTTCCAGGATACAATTCCCCATCCTATAAGTATGCACAACGTTCTGACCTGCCTTTTAAAATGCAAGCTGTTTAGTTGAGTGCAGACTACCAAGCAATCCAGATCACTCTGACCTGTCTTGATTGTTATTTATCACTTGCTACCAATCTTTGTGTCACTTGAAAACTTTATCTGCAATGATTTTATATTTTCTTCCAGATATTAAAAGAAATCTGACCAGCTAGGGTGAGTTTGTGGGGATGTCAGTTAATATGGTATGGTGGGAGCAAGGGCAGCTTTAGCAGTTCACAGGTGCAGCTTCATCCACAGAAACCCTGCAGCAGGGGCTCTTGTCTCACGGGGTTGGGCCCAGTTCCCCGCTCTGGGTGATGCAACCTGGCACAGGGGTTGGAGCCGCTGCTACAGGGAGAGTGCAGGGCAGGCTCACTCTCCAGCCTCCCCCACAGGGCCTCCCATCCTCACCAGGTCAGGATTAGGGTGGGGGCAGAAGGTGCTGCTGTGGGCATTTAGTGGCGAGGAGGAGGAGGTGGTGCCCATGGAGCAGGAATGCACCCATTGAAATGGCAGGCTGCATCCGCCACTGAGTTTTAGTCACCAGATGGTTACAAGTTTTTCTCTTAGAATGGGAGCCCTGTTCAGTCTTTGAAGACAGGCTGCATTGTTGTTAGTTTTGTGGGGTAGTTTCTTTTTGGGGAACTGTTGAAAGTAGTGTGCTAGGTTGCTCTTTGCTTTGATCTCTCTGATTTGTACAGAGTTTTGGGGCAATGTTGCTCCCTGGGAACTGGGCATTGGTGTTTTGGCTGAAATTTCAGAAAGAGGGATTTGCCTGGGTGTTGTTTGACCACCTCTGTTCAAGAACTGGGGTATATAGTGCAAAAACAAGTTAGACTAAGGCCTGGTCTACACTATGAGTTTAATTCGAATTTAGCAGCGTTAAATCGAATTAACCCTGCTCCCGTCCACACAATGAAGCCATTTATTTCGAAATAAAGGGCTCTTAAAATCGATTTCTGTACTCCTCCCTGACGAGCGGAGTAGTGCCAAAATCGATATTGTCATTTCGAATTAGGGTTAGTGTGGCCGCAATTCGATGGTATTGACCTCCGGGAGCTATCCCACAGTGCACCATTGTGACCGCTCTGGACAGCAATCTGAACTCGGATGCACTGGCCAGGTAGACAGGAAAAGCCCTGCAAACATTTGAATTTTATTTCCTGTTTGCCCAGCACAGGAGAGCACAGGTGACCATAGAGAGCTCATCAGCACAGGTAACCATGCAGGCCGATAATCGAAAAAGAGCACCAGCATGGACCGTACGGGAGGTACTGGATCTGATCGCTATATGGGGAGAGGATTCAGTGCTAGCAGAACTTCGTTCGAAAAGATGAAATGCCAAAACTTTTGAAAAAATCTCCAAGGGCATGATGGAGAGAGGCCACAATAGGGACTCAGAGCAGTGCCACGTGAAAGTCAAGGAGCTCAGACAAGCCTATCAGAAAACAAAGGAGGCAAACAGTCGCTCCGGGTCAGAGCCGCAGACATGCCGCTTCTACGCTGAGCTGCATGCAATTCTAGGGGGGACCGCCACCACTACCCCACCTCTGACCGTGGATTCCGAGGCGGGGTAATCTCATCAGCCACACCTGAGGATTCTGCGGATGGGGAAGAGGAGGAGGAGGAGGACGAGCTTGCGGAGAGCACACAGCACTCCATTCTCCCCAACAGCCAGGATCTTTTTCTCAGCCTGAGTGAAGTACCCTCCCAAGCCAGTACCCAAGACCATGACCCCATGGAAGGGACCTCAGGTGAGTTTACCTTTTAAAATATAAAACATGGTTTAAAAGCAAGTGTTTTTTAATGATTAATTTGCCCTGAGGACTTGGGATGCATTCGCGGCCAGTACAGCTACTGGAAAAGTCTATTAACATGTCTGGGGATGGAGCGGAAATTCTCCAGGGACATCTCCATGAAGCTCTCCTGGAGGTACTGCAAAAGCCTTTGCAGAAGGTTTCTGGGCAGTGCAGCCTTATTCCGTCCTCCATGGTAGGACACTTGACCACGCCATGCTAGTAGCAAGTAATCTGGTATCATTGCATGACAAAGCCTGGCAGTGTATGGTCCCGGTGTTTGCTGGCATTCAAGCAACATCCGTTCTTTATCTCGCTGTGTAATCCTCAGGAGAGTGATATTGCTCATGGTAACCTGGTTGAAATACGGGAATTAATTAAGGGGACAGAGGTGGCCCTTCCTACTGGGCTGTTTGCCTGTGGCTGAAAAGAAATCCTTCCCTGTAGTAAGCCAAGCGCGGGGGGGGGGGGGGGGGGGATTGGCGCTGAGCTTTTCACGTGTGGGTAGCAGGGATCTTCCCTGATACCAGCCACGCGGTGGCGGGAGGGATAAAGCGATCATCCCAGAGAATTGGATGCGGGGGGGGGGTTAGTTTGTTTTCTGCTGCTGAAGGTTAACAGGAAAACCGCAGCACTCAACGGGCTTTGCTTGGTATGTGGGAAAGGAGGGCGCAGAAGCCAAAAGACAATGGCTTACCATGGCCACATGCAAGCCGAATTCTGTTGCCCGGACCTGCGTCTGTGATCTCTAGCAGCAAAGCCACAGGCACTCAATATTAAGAGGCAAAATGCGACCTTGCACAGAAATCACATGTGTTATGTAATGTGAATAGTGTTGTTCACCATGAAAGAGTATAAGCATTGTTCTGTAAAATGTATCTTTTAAAAAAATTCTCTCCTTTTTTCCCTCCCTCCAGCAGCTGCAAATTTTTCAAGCCTCCCTCCACCGTCCCGAAGGCTATCTCAGATAAGGCGTCGGAAAAAGAGGACGCGAGACGAGATGTTTGCGGAAATCATGGAATCCACCCGCAATGAAAGAGCTCATCTGAATGAGTGGAAGGACACGGTTTCAAAGTATAGGAAAGATGCCAGTGAACGTGAGGACAGGAGGTAACAACGTGAGGACATGAGGGACTAACGTGAGGACAGAAGGGACGCTCGAGATGAGAGGTGGCGGCAGGAAGCAACGCTGGGGCTGCTGCGTAAGCAAACAGACATGCTCTGGCGTCTGGTGGAGCTTCAGGAACGGCAGCAGGATCACAGACTGGTGCTACAGCCCCTGTATAACCCTCCTCCTCCCTCACCATGTTCCATAGCCTCCTCACCCAGACGTGTAAGAACGCGGGGGGGGGGGGAGGCTCCGTGCACCCTCCCATTCCACCACAGTGGACAGCCCAAGCAAAAGGCTGTCATTATTTTAACCTTTTTTTAGTGGCCTTTTCCTTCCCTCCGATCCTCCTCCCAAACCCCACCCGGGCTACCTTGTCAGTTCTCTCCCTCTTTTTATAATCAATTAATAAAGAATACATGATTTTTAAACGATAGTGACTTTATTTCCTTTGAAAGCAAGCTGTGATTGAAGGGGGAGGGTGGCTTGCCTACAGAGAATGAGTCAATAAAGGGGGCGGGTTTTCATCAAGGAGAAACAAACAGAACTTTCACACGGTAGCCTGGCCAGTCATGAAACTGGTTTTCAAAGCTTCTCTGATGCGCCGCGCTTCCTGGCGTGCTCTTCTAATTGCCCTGGTGTCTGGCTGCGCGTAATCAGCAGCCAGGCGATTTGCCTCAGCCTCCCACCCCGCCATAAAGGTCTCCCCCTTACTCTCACAGAGATTGTGGAGCACACAGCAAGCAGCAATAACAATGGGGATATTGGTTTGGCTGAGGTCTGAGTGAGTCAGTAACGTGCGCCAGCGACCTTTTAAACAGCCAAATGCACATTCTACCACCATTCTGCACTTGCTCAGCCTGTAGTTGAACAGCTCCTGACTCCTGTCCAGGCTGCCTGTGTATGGCTTCATGAGCCATGGCATTAAGGGGTAGGCTGGGTCCCCAAGGATAACTATAGGCATTTCAACATCCCCAACGGTTATTTTCTGGTCCGGGAAGTAAGTCCCTTGCTGCAGCCGTTTAAACAGAGTAGTGTTCCTGAAGACGCGAGCGTCATGAACCCTTCCCGGCCAGCCCACGTTGATGTTGGTGAAACGTCCCCTGTGATCCACCAGTGCTTGCAGCACCATTGAAAAGTAACCCTTGCGGTTTATGTACTGGGTACCCTGGTGCTCCGGTGCATGATAGGGATATGGGTTCCATCTATCACCCCACCACAGTTAGGGAATCCCATTGCAGCAAAGCCATCCACTATGACCTGCACATTTCCCAGAGTCACTACCTTTCGTAGCAGCAGCTCAATGATTGCTTTGGCTACTTGCATGACAGCAGCCCCCACAGTAGATTTGCCCACTCCAAATTGATTCCCGACTGACCGGTAGCTGTCTGGCGTTGTAAGCTTCCACAGGGCTATCGCCACTCGCTTCTCAACTGTGAGGGCTGCTCTCATCCTGGTATTCTGGCGCTTCATGGCAGGGGAAAGCAAGTCACAAAGTTCTATGAAAGTGCCCTTACGCATGCGAAAGTTTCGCAGCCACTGGGAATCGTCCCACACCTGCAACACTATGCGGTCCCACCAGTCTGTGCTTGTTTCCCGGGCCCAGAATCGGCATTCCACGGATAGAACCTGCCCCATCAACAACATGATCTCCAAAGCGTCGGGACCCATGTCCATGTCCTCATCACTCTCGTCGCCGTGCTGCCGTCGCCGCCTCCTCCTTGCCTCGTTTTTCTGGTCCTGGTTCAGCATAAACTGCACAATAATGCGCGAGGTGTTTACAATGTTCATAACTGCTGTCTTGAGCTGAGCGGGCTCCATGCTTGCCGTGGTATGGCGTCTGCTATGTTCACCCAGGAAAAAAGGCGCGAAACGGTTGTCTGCCGTTGCTTTCATGGAGGGAGGGGTGAGGCTGTACCCAGAACCACCTGCGACAATGTTTTTTGCCCCATCCGGCACTGGGATCTCAACCCAGAATTCCAATGGGCGGGGGAGACTGCGGGAACTATGGGATAGCTATGGGATAACTACCCACAGTGCAACGCTCCGGAAATCGACGCTAGCCTCGGAACATGGACACACCCCGCCAAATTAATGTGCTTAGTGTGGCCGCATACATTCAACTTTATACAATCTGTTTCCAAAATTCGAATTCTGTAAATTCGGATTAATCCCGTAGTGTAGACATACCCTAAGAAAATACACAGACTGTGGCACTGATTTCTCCTCTAACGGCAAGCCAACTTGCAGCCTGCCACCGCTCAGCAGAGGAGCCTTAAAAAAAATTTTACTTGCAAATTCGGCAAATTTAATAGGGAAACCAGTTCAACACATGAATATGGAACCAGACAATGCCATTTTTACAGTCACTTTTCAAGGTAGAAGCAAACTTTAACTTCACCTTAAAGAAAATTTGTGGTTGGAATATTAAGAACTTTCAGGTCATTAATGAACAAGCAAATATTCTGTACACAAATTCCTTTGCAAAATTAATACAAGCAATACTCTGAGGAAGTAATATTTTAACTTGTTTCAACAGTCTATGGATATAGCACATGAAAAATACATATGAAAAAATAGCCTTTCTGCATAAAACAGACAGTTAAACAAGAAATCATAAAAATTTGCAGTTAATACAATTCTGTCCCTTATTTTTCTGAGCAACTGCTTGCAAGACACTACAGTAATATCACTGTTTCGAGGTGTCTCTCCAAAGGGAAAAAATCATGCTAAATAAATAAAACTGTACATGGGTATTGGCAGAAATATTAAATATATATCCTAGAGAGAGAGAAAAATACAAAATTTATATAATATTTAGATTGATACAGATATACTGGTAAATAACAAAAAGGACAGGGAAGTCTTACAAAGCGATCTGGATTGCTTGGTAACCTGGGCCCATTCAAACAAAATGCATGTTAATTGCCCAATACAGAGTTATACGCGTAGGAACAAGGAATTCTGGCCATGACTACAGAATGGGGGACTGCACCCTGGAAAGCAGAGACTTCTAAAAGGATCTAGGGGTCACAGTGATCAAACAATTTGAGTTTCTGGTGCCATGCTGTGACAAAAAGTGCTAATGCAGTCCATGGATGTAGAAATAGAAGAGTAGGGAGGTGATTTTACCTCTGTGTACGGCATTGGTGAGACTGATATGGGAACACTGCATCCAGTTCTGGGGTCCATATTTTAAAAAATATGTTGAAAAATTGAAGAGGGTACAGGAAAGAGCCACAAAACCGTGCAATTTCCAGACCTTAACATGTTTGCATTTCTTCTAAGTGTAACCATAATTCTATGTTTCCTGGGTTTATAATGCTTCATTTTTAGATAACTACTGTATCCCAGTAACATTTTTGCCCTTAAGTTACTGATATGTATTCTCACCTTAAGATAGAGTTAAAATAGTTTTTGTCTGGATATTTAATAATCAACTGAATATTTGCTGGGGACAATTTGAACAATCTATAAACTCAAATATATTAGTGAAAGCTATTCATCAAATGATTTTGAACATCTAATAAAAATTATGTTTGCAGACAATTCATTAACAGAATAAAAGGCTAAATTGACCAAATAAACTGTTTGATCAGCTCTATCAATAGTCCATTTTACTGGAGCAGTCCTCAGACCCAGGATTCTGACTAACAACTCAAAAATATGCTGATGACTTGATTATACTCTTGCCAATGCAACACTGTCTATAAAGGAGTTTATTCCCACCAGAAGCACATTGCAAGACATAGGCTCTAGAGGTCACCCTACAAAAGAATGAAATCATAATTAGAAAAACAAAACAAGAAAACCCCAGGCCAAATTAAAATGTTATTTTGGAAGCAGAGATGCCGAATACACGCTGAAGTGTTACATACCTAGCCCTGATAATAAATATCACAAAGAATTTCAAGCTAGCTATGAAAACATTAGAAGAGGAAAGGCAAGAAGGTCTTAAACTATTTGAAAATAAAATCTGGATAAATGAAATCCAATTACTCTACTATAAAATTATTCACTAGTCTAATTCTGCCACTCAGGTGCAAAGTCTGGGGCCAAATCTTAACAGCTAATTGTGCTTATCAGAAGAAAACGGCAATGGAGACCCTAACTCTACCATTCTGCAAACAAATGTGTTTATAAACCAGAACTCACCCAGCAATGGCTGTTAAGAACAGAACTAGGACAATTCCACTTCCTAATTAACACCACCACATATTCAGTTTCCAGTACCATATGAACTAAAGCAGAATATACTCTTTCCATAATACATCTACACTGCAATATATACCCTCAGCTGGACCATGCCAGCTGACCCGGGCTCATGGGGCTTGGGCTAAGGCAGGGGTTCTCAACCTTTTTCTTGCTGAGCCTCCCCCCCCCCCCCCAGCATGCTATAAAAACGCCAGGGCCTGGCGGGAGAGAGGGAAGCGCAGGGCTCTGGGCCGGGGGGGACCCTTGGGCATAGGCATAGATTTACTTCTATTTTCGGGGGGGGGCAAGGGCTGGTGGGGCTCAAGCCAGCTCTGCATAGCAGGGTCCTGGAAGGGAGCACCACCTCCATCCCCTGACTCACTCAGGAGGCCACTCAGCCTGTCTGGGCTGTGGGGGGATGCAACCAAAAAATATAACTCAAAGTGGGGACTCAGTTCAAAAAGTTTGAAAACCGCTCAGGGTGCAGGGAGGGGGTAGCTAGGGCTTGTGTGTGGACAGGGGGTGGAGGCAGGGGGTAGCTAGGGGCTGTGTACGGGCAGGGGGGGCTCCCAGCTTCAGCAGGAGGGAACACTGGGGTTCCCAGCTTCAGCCCCCTGCTGCCCCTGCCTTGAGGGGAGGGGGAGAGGTTTGCCGGCTGCAGCCCTGCGCCACTCCCAGCTTGGGGGGTCCCGCCAGCTTCAGCCCCGCGCTGCTCCCGACTGGGGGGCGGGGCGCAGGCTTGGGCTGGGGCTTGGGGCACCAGGTTTCAGCCGTGAGGCTCTGCGGCCCTCCTGAAAGGGCTCATGGGCCCTCAGGGGGCTGCGGACCCCCAGTTGAGAACTGCTGGGCTAAGGGACTGTTTAATTGCAGTGTAGATCTTTGGTCTCGGGCTGGAGCCCGAGCTCTGGGACAGTGGGGGGTGGGAGAAGGAAGGTCCCCATGAGCCAGACTCAGCTGACATGGGTCATCTGTGGGTTTTTAATAAATAAAGTGCTTCACAACTAGAAATGACAACTAAGGGAAGACATGCTGCTTCTACATCACACCCAGGCATCATCAGTAGGGAAACAAGCTCACTCCAAACTGAATACTGAAAACATCAGACAAAACCCAAAACCTCTATACAAATCATGGAAGGGGAGAACAGATGAGAAACAGGACAGACTTTTAATAGATCCCTACATACAACTCTCAAGCAACTCACTGCAGTGAGATCAGGAAAACAAGGTGGACTGTTCCCAAATACAGAATCAGTGACCACAAACTGGGAACAACAAAGCACAATGCAAACCTAAAGAGGAATGACTGTGCAACCGCCATGAGAGAAGAAACTGAAATGGAAAGACATTTTCTACTCCAATGTCCATAATATGAAGTAATATACCAATGATATTTTCTCGAGTTACCAGAAATAAATACATAAAAATAATAAATAACACTTGGCACTGAAGTGAATGAAAAAAAGCTCTCATACTAGAGGAAAATAAGATGAGAGGAGAAATAGTGTCATATAATTTGCCATCAAATTAGACATATTAATGGCAAATGGCTACAAGGGAATAAAACCCCAAAGATTGCTGTGATGATCTACCCTGGGAAGATGTTGAATTACCTCTGCCAGAGACCTCAGTTGCCTGGGTTTTTCTACACGTTGCCAGCACTGCTATGTCTTGTCATCCCAGCAGATCATTCTGATTATGAATTTGCTGAAGGAGGAAAGGGGGCTGCTAGGGAGCAGAAGGAGCAGTGTCTCTGCAGTGGGGAGGTGCACAGAGATGTGTGTGTGTGTGGGGGGGGATGCTTTTCAGCTGTACAAGGAGGAGTGGGGGGCAGGGGGTGCGTGTAGACAGGGATAGGCCACTCAGCAGCAGGTTACATAGCAAACCGCCCCTGACTCAGCAATGGAGCTCCTTGTCAGACGGACAAAGGGATGCGGATTATCCCAGCCTCGCACAAGGCACATCCTGGCCGCCCGGCTCTCAGTTTAACACACATTAGTGACTTGATAGGGTGTGGGGGGCAGTGGCTCTCTCCCAGCTGTGTATATGGGAGGCAGAGTCTGCCCAGCTGTGTGTGTGGGGGGACAGCAGGGATGCTGGGCGCGGGGGAGTCAGAGGCTGGGCAAGCTGTGGGGGAACTGCCGTGTTGGGGGGCAGGGTTGCTTTGGCGGGGGATCAGAGGCTGCTCAGCCGTGACCGGGGTCGGGGGGCGCTGGAGCCCCTGGATAGGGCCGCGGTCCCGCCGCCTACGGCCCCTAGGCGGGCTCCGGAGCGCCGCAGCCCCGCCCCGTACTGGCCGGCCGGGGGAGGCGCCTGCTGGCCGGGCCCCCGCGCGGCGGGGCGGGCGCTGGGCGGAGCCGGGCGGGCTGGCCGGGCCCTGCCCGCGGCGCTCGCTGCCCTGTGGCGCGGGGGACGCTCCCCGCTGGCGGCTCGGCTTAGCCCGGCTCGGCGGCGCCATGAGCGGGGCGGTGGCCGGGAAGAGCGAGAAGCGGGACGAGGCTCAGGCGTTGGCCCGCAACTGCGCGGGGAGACCCGACTTCCAGCCCTGCGCCGGGCGCTCGCTCTGCGCCACCCACAGCCACGGCCGCTGCTTCCGCCTGCACTGGTGCTGCCACCTGGGCTGGTGCCACTGTGAGTGCGGGCGGCCGGGGTCGGAGCTGGGGTGGGGGGCAGCTGGCCGGCGCGGGTCGGGGTCGGAGCTGGGGGGGCGCGGGGTCGGAGCTGGGACGAAGGACTAAGGCCGCGCCCCCCTGCTTGAAGCAGTTACTGTCAGATGCAGGGTTTACAGTTTGGTTCAATGGCTCTCAGCATCCCTTGCTGTACAAATTGTTCCAGCGCCATTGGCGGGGGTGGGAGCGTGGCTGGCGTGGGGCTGGTGAGGGGGTTGGGATGGAGGGGGCTGTCACGGGGGTCTCTCACGGGGTGGTGGTGGGCAGGAAGGGGGCTGTCACGGGGGGGTTGGTTAGGGAGGGGGCTGTCACGGGGGTCTGTCACGGGGGGGGTTGCCAGAGAGGGGGCTGTCACGGGGGGGGGTTGGCTATGGAGGAAGCCAGAGTGGTGCTGGCTTGGGGGAAGGGGGTTGTCTGGGTTGGAGCAGGGCTGTCATGAGAAGGTTGGCCAGGGAGGGGGCCATGGCTAGAGCGGGGGTGGCATGGGGCAGGGCAGATGGTTGACTGGGGAAGGGGGCTGGGACTGGAGTAGGGCAGGGGTGGGGTTGGGCTGGGCTCAGAGTGGGGCCCGGGTGGGGTTTGGCTGGGGGAGGGATCAGGGCTGGTGCAG
Source organism: Emys orbicularis (assembly GCF_028017835.1). Taxonomy (NCBI): domain Eukaryota; kingdom Metazoa; phylum Chordata; order Testudines; family Emydidae; genus Emys; species Emys orbicularis. The sequence continues at coordinate 55,834,876 of NC_088691.1, forward strand.
GGTGGGAGTTGGTCAGTGCAGGGTCAGAGAAGGGCACAGGGTGGGGCACTGCGCTTGGGCTGGGGACACATTCAGTGGCCTTGACCCTGGTGCTGATCCAGGCAGGGGAGGTTGTGGAGGTAGGTATTGGCTGTGCCCCACTCCAGGATGGGCTTTGTGCCCTTCCCTGGTCTGGCTGAGCCCGCTCGGACCTGGTGGTGGCCATGAGTGAAAAGGCGGTTGCTGGTCTGTGGTCCTTGTCCTCTCCTCACCATGGCGCTGTGCGAGTGATGGCACAGGGTGGTGCCTGTGTGTTCCGGACAAGGACTTTGGCCCAGACCCTGAAGACCCTGATAAGAGAATCGAGCCTAGATTTTAAAACTGAGCCTGGTGCAGACTGGGACTGAGCTGTGCGAGTTAGTCAGTGTTGTGTGTGCAGAGTGGGGAAATCTGGGTAGCCACCCCTCTGCTGAAAGCTTGGGGAGCAAGCAGCATACCCCTACAGCTGTCCCTCTTCTTTGTATCATGCGCTCCGCCTGCTTCAATCTGCTTCAACAACTGCCTTTGTCAATTCACTGTTTGAATTCAGCAGTTGAAACTGGAAATAAGATTTTTTAAGGGTGAGTGTAATTAACCAGTAGAACAGATTTCTTAGAGGCGTGTAAATTCTCCATCATTTTGAGTCCTTAGACACCCAGCCTTGATTTTTCTAAAAGACATGCTGTAGTTCAAAAGTGGGTTGTTGGTCTAGATGCAGGAATTCTGGGGTAAAATTCTATGGCTAGTGAGGGTTGGACTTCTGGTCTTAAAATTCATTAAATGTACAAATACTTATACAGTGCAAGAATCGATCAGTGAGGCTTAGAGTTTATGTACATCACTATTGAGTCTTTGTGATATTTAAGGATCTCCACCTTAACTTGATGTAAAATGGGAATTAAGACCAAATAAATTATTTCCATAGTTAGGTGTCCAAAAAATGAACACCTTGGTTTGAACTTATTCATGCATTCTTTAATTGTAAAGTATTCATAATTTTATTTTATAAATGTAAAGTTTTTGGTATTCCAAGGATAAATTTTGGGGGAATTGCATTTTGAGGTATGGTAATAGGTAGACATTCTGTCAGTAACACCAACTATATAGAAGAAAGTGGATAACATTTGTGTCATATTACTTTTTTGCACTTTCCCTCACATTTTGACTGGTATAGTTAGTGAGTTTTTCAGTATAATTTGTATCTATCTGAGGCTGGTCAAAAAGTAAATTTAATCAGTAGGCTATGACCATTTGTTTATTTTTTTTTAACTTAAGGCAAAGTTACAACAAAAAGTTAACATTACTTATGAAGGCTCAGGTTAATGTTCCAAGAACCTGGCTAAAGATTTTGGCTTGCTGACTGGGGAGCCCTCCTCCTCTGAGTACGATAGAAAGGGAGACCAAATTTGTCAAAACCTATACTCTCCTTGGTGCATCTCTTGTGTACGTAAGTGGTGTGAAAACTTTTCTATTACAAGGACAGTCCATATTTTATTGTACCACAGTACGTTAGGAAGAGGGGGTGGGTCACACATGTCCAATAATGTGCAATAGAGTTTAGCAGCTGCTAATAATAATAATAATTAATAAAATGTTCTCTTTAAAATGCAGATTTTTTTTATTGGTGCATTAAGCAAGCAGGTCAGGGGATCTCTAGCATAGGTGCCAACTTTTCCCAGTGCCGGTGGGTGCTCAACCCCCAGCCCCGACTCCACCTCTGCCCTGCCCCCTCCCGCCCCTGCCCCGGCCCCATTCCAACCCTTTCCCCAAAGTCCCCACCCCAGCTCTGCCCCCTCCATGCCCCTATTGGACTTCTTCCCCAAATCCCCACCCTGGCCCTGCCTCTTCCCCGAGAGCGCCGCGTTCCCTCTCCTCCCCCCTCCCTCCCAGTGCTTGCTGCTGCGAAACAGCTGTTTCGCGGGGGCAAGTGCTGGGAGCTAGGGGGAGAAGCAGAGCTGTGGGGTGCTCAGGGGAGGAGGCGGAGTGGAGGTGGAGGTGAGCTGGGGCGGGTGGGGAGCTGCCGGTGGGCGCAGAGCACCCACCAATTTTTCCCTGTGGGTGCTCCAGCGCCTATGATCTCTAGGAAATTGGCATTTTGTCATAAGGTGAATCTCACTAATAACTTCCTCCCCAAAGCATTTAATTCCTGGAAATAACCATCACATATGCAAGCACATTTCCCCACAACCCCTCCAGTCAAGCACGTCTCTAGTAGCAAAAATATGATGGATCTTAACTGGAGTCATCATCAGAGCCACACAAAGGTTTTGGGAACCTGGGACAAAATGTGAAACTGAGGGCCCCTCACCCTTCCAAAAAAAAAAAAAAAATTATCATGGAAATGAAAGAGTTTAAGAAGAGGGGAAGAGAATGAGGGGCACAGAGTGGGCCCAGGCCTGTGGGGTCGCTTCCCTCCGTGCTGGGATGGGGGGCCAAGGAGGGTGAGGAGGGTCAGAGAGGACCCAGGCCTGTGGGGATGCTGCCCACCCTGCTGGGATGGTGGGTCTCTGACTTGTGTGTCGCCAGGGGCTGCTCTTGGTCCTGTCTCTCCTTGAGCTCCAGCCCCACTGCTGGTGGGAGCGGTATCCCTGACTCTACTTCTACATCCAGGCTCTTGGCCTGGCAGATTGCCTCAGGATCTGGTGCGATGAAGCCAGTGGTTGCAATGGTGGGCCAAACGTGAGTGGCGCTGCAATCTGTGACCCTGTGCGCCAGGTCGCAATGCCTCTGGCTCAAATTTAGCCTACTGATCCCTTTGTCATTTTGGGGGGCAGGAGAAAACTGCCTCTTTTGCCCCACTCCAGGTGGTCCTGGTTACCATTTGTTTATCTTGAGCCAGAAAAGTTGCTTTCCCAGTTCTGTTTTTTGATACTCTCAACCAGCCTTGCAAATAGATTGTTTTCCATCTACAGAAAATACAATATGTTCATGTCCCAACTTATGCTATTAAAGGAAGCTTTTGTGCTTTACAGGAAGATTCACTGTAATTGTTTTCCTTTATCTTACAACTTCTTTATTTTTTTTCTTTGTATTTTTGTGCAAATGCATTTTTAAAGATCCTCCTTCCTCCTAAAATACTAATGGGATCAGTCTATTGATCATAGTAAAACTGTTTCTCTTTTTGAGACTCTGTCCTATCAGAAAAGCATTGCTGGGTTTCAGGCTGTCAGCCTGAAAAATTGTTTTTTCTTACAGTGGTTGTGCCCATGAGGGTTGATAAATTGCAGCACAAAACACTTAGCATTTTATCTCTAGCACTGTTCAAGCTGCAGGTTTTGTGTAAAGGGAGGAGCAAAAAGTGACAATCCTGAAAAGTATATGTGGTGGCTCAAGAAAGTGGAAGTCTTTCTATAAACAAAATTTAAATTTAAAACTTGGTTTTGGAAATCCAGATGTATCACTTTTGACAAACAATACTTTTTTTTTCCTGACTGTATAGTTGTTACACATGTTCAATCATTATTATACAGTTCCTCTCTCTTGGTGTTTTCCATTTCTTTCTTCTGGTCTCAAGTGGGCCTATTCCATTTTATATTGTATCAATGGTATTGACATTGGGTGGGGGAGTGAGCCAAGGTTTTGAGTTTTTTCAATCTCCCTTCTGACCTGCTCTTGATTTTGGAAACAGTATCATCCTTCATATTAAGTATAACCAAACATGGTTCTGGAAGGAGTCTCTGTATAGGTTCCCTTGACTATAGCCCCAAGGAATTATTTTTTGACTAATTTGTGCAGGTTTGTTTGCAGTCACAATATTCCTATTACAGATCTTGGCTAGTGGAATTGACCTTTTGCTAAATGTGACAAGTGTTCTTCAGTAGAGGTGGCTGAATTTTTTTTGGTGAATAGTAAATTTGCTGAAAAATGCAGTTTCAGGGTGACCAAAGCTTATTTGCAGATTTGGCGGAGTTTCAACCAAAGAAAAAATGAGGATTCTTTTTTTTCAAAAACGTCAAAAGAAGATTGTACATCTTCAAAACAAACCATTTCAACATTTTGTTTTGAAAACATTGATTCAAATCAACCTGAAGAAATTTTTTTTGGTTTTCATTTTGGCAAGAAAAACAGAAGAAAATGAGTTTGGGTTCCAAACAAACCAAGTCTTGGTTTTTTTGCGGGGGATGTGGGGTGGTTGGCCATCAAACCAAAACATTAATTATTTGTGCAGCTGTGTATATCATCCTCTTCTAGCCTACCTTCCCCTTCATGATTTTTTTGTCTTTTCCAATCTAGTTCATATTTTCACTTGCTTTGAATGAATGCTTCACCTTTTCCTGTCTATAATTCTACTTATTAGCTTTCTTTTTTTCCTCTGGAGTAGGAATACTTTTTATATTTAGTGGCATTTTAACACTGCTATGTGAAAATAGAGTTTTGAGCACTTTTGGGTTGGGAATATAAGAACAGCCATATTGGGTCAGACCAATGGTCCTTCTAGCCCAGTATCCTGTCTTCTGACAGTGGCCAATGCCAGGTGCCCCAGAGGGAATGAACAGAAGAGGTAATCATCAAGTGATCCATTCCCTGTTGTTGTGAAGGGACTTAGGTATAGCCAGTCATGTCACAGCTTGGCAATAACATGGTTCTTTCTTTACAAAGTGTTATTGCCTGGCTTTGCTCTGCAGGAGTGAATCCCATTTTAAACTCTCTCTGATCCAGCGCCTGTTTTGGAGGCGAGGGAGGCCAAACTCTCCCACTACCTAAGAAGTTTTTGTTTATTTCAGGATGTCTTATTTCAGTTGGCCAAGCTATTGGCTGAAGCATAGTAGTATGTAATCATCCAATTACAGAGTGTATCACAATGTGTACGCACATGGGGGGCAAATTGAAGTTGCACAGGCAACCTTAATTCTGGTATTTCCTCACTTTGAGTGCTTGACTTTGCAACCTTAACATAGTAATTTTTGTCTGTAAGTTCCTAACTTTTTACAAATGCAAACTGAAAAGACAAATTCCGTCATGTGGAACCATATTGGTTCCTATATGGGTCATCGGCAGGGTTGCGACCTTTAGAGGTATAGCACAGATCTCTACCACTTTAATTAATGGGTTAACTAATATCAGTAGTAAGCTGTTATCCTCTAGGTGGCCCACCCACTAGAGGATGAAGGCACATTTTTGCCACAGGGTTACACAGCTGTATGCTGACAGCAGAGAAATAGTGAGACTTGGGGATAGTGGGTTAAATTCTAGATTCTGGAAGAAAGTGTGCTCTAGTGGTTGTAGCCTTTTTGCCTCTGCCCCGCTCTCCTGCAACACTGCCCCTCCCCCCTGGGTCCTGATCCTGCCCTGTCTTCCTTGCTCCTATCCACACCTTCCCCCAAACCCATCTCCATCCCTTAGCGTGCCTGGGTACCAGCAGAGTGGGCACTGAAAGAGAGATGTTCTCCCTGCTCTGTTTCTGTCTGGTGCCACAGTGGTCCCTGGCAGCCAGGAGGAGCAGTTGCAGGAAATGTCCTTCTCAGCCCTTGCAGCTCTGGAATGGTGCATGCACCATCACTCTGTGGAGATCATATGTGTTCAGTCCAATCAGCACACAGGAGCTATGTGGGAATGGAACATGCTCAGTGCAGATGGAATCTTCTGAGAATTTAGCTGTCAGCCTTTAACAAACCTCTACTGAGCGTGTGCAAACTGTTTTTGGTTGTGGTTTTTTTGAGAGGTTTATAATTGGCAAAATTCAGATGGATTTTCACACGGATGGCAAAAGGCACAGCTTCAAAGCATGGAAGTGCTAGAATTTCTCCATGAAACAGTTGTAAGAGTTCTTTAATATGGGGAAAACATTGCCCTCTTACATTGTTCTCAGAAACAGATGAACCATTTTTGCTGAAATGTTAAATAAATAAACCGGAGGCAACCTGGTATGGTAAAGTTTGGCAAAGTTATAAACAACTGAAAGCAGGGATATATAATGGCAAGTGTTAGATAACTGTAACTTGAGTTGCCTGTGAGAAAGACTTCTTCAAGAACTCATTGCCAAAGGTGTTTCAGCTGCAAGGGAGAGATTTCCCACTGTTCCCCCTTTAGTTGTGCTGGATAAAGATCTTTAGAGTAATCAAACATTTTTGTACATAATTTGTGTCATAATTTATAATCTCATTTTTTATAGCAATAATCAAACATTTTTGCTGCTCTTCTTTTAAATACTAAGGAGACTTTGAAATTTATTTCCCCCTTTAAGCAATCCCAATTACACACACAGTTTCTGGTGTTTAATTTCTTGAAAACTGGGTCCAATTTGACTTTTCCTCTCATCTTTCTCATCCCATTTTCAGTGCTAAGAATTTGTCTTTGTATACTGCTTTAGCAGCACAAAGGGACTTGAGCTATAAAAAGAGTGAGGGGGGACACAAAAATAAGGCTTATAATGGAAAGCTGCCTAAGTCTTTAAATATAGGGCTCACTTCTGTGACAAGATACAGTTGGTAATAATACTTCATTAGCAAGCTACACATTATGACTTAAAAGATCCCTTCCATATCTGATTTCTGTGACTGTTAAACTTGCCAGGTGAGCAGAAGTTGTTCCTGCATAGTGAATATATGTAGGAAATATAGATTTCCCTAAAATTGAGTATCTTTTCCCTGTCTATATGTTTAAAGACTGATTGTCACCTCTTCTCGTCTGATAAACTAAGTAGACTCATAGGTTTAAGGCTAGACAAGGCCAATATGATCATGTAGTCTGACCACCTGCATAACGTGGACTGTAGAATTTCACCCAGTGAATTCTTGCATCAAGCTAATAATGTGTAGTTGAACTAGAGCATCTCTTTTAGACCCCAAAAGATGGGCGAATCCACCACATCCCTAGATGAATTGTTTCAATAGCTAATTACCCTCCCTGTTAAAATTGTACATTTTATTTCTGACATGCACAGGGTGGGTGAGATAATATCTTTTATGGGACCAACTTCTGTTGGTGAAAGAGAGACACTTAGGGTACATCTTCACTACCCGCCATTTCAGCGGGTAGCAATTGATTTATCCGGGATCGATATATCGCGTCTTAACGAGACGCGATATATCGATCCCCGAACGTGCTCACCGTCGACTCCGGAACTCCACCAGAGCGAGCGGCGGTAGCGCAGTCGACGGGGGAGCCGCGGCCGTCGATCCCGCGCCGTGTGGACCCCAGGTAATTCGATCAAAGATACTTCGACTTCAGCTACGCTATTCGCGTAGCTGAAGATGCATATCTTGGATCGATTTCTCCCCCCCTCCCCCCCCAGTGTAGACCAGCCCTTACACAGAGCTCTTCTGGACATTTTATTTTATTTCTAGTCTGAATTTGTCTAGACTCAGTTTAAAGCCATTGAATTTGTTTGGGTCTTTGTCTGCCAGAGTAAAGAGTCCTCTACTATCAGAAATCTTCCTATGTAGATACTTATTCACCATGATCATGTACTTTGTGCAAAGAAGAATTCACATGATAAACTGGATTAATTTTCAAATCCAATTTAAGATGGTGTATCTAGAAGTAATGGTGCAGAAACACTTAGATGCTAGGGTGGTGAATGCTATATAAAGCCTGTAAGAGATAGAAAAGAGGAGTTTTACCAGTTAAGATCATAGAAATGTTCGTAAAGACAACTTGATGCCTAGAGTAGCATAAAGGTTGCTTCTCTCCCCATATTAATGGCCTTTCATCTCATTTTGAATAGTTATAGTATTGTAACTTAATTTTACCAAAGAGAATAAAAATGAAATAGAATGACATCTTATTTCTATTCTCATATACAACTCTAAGGACTACTACTAGATGTCTACTGTTTCTACTGTACTACTTTTGATATTGGTATACCATTTTAGATCTAGAACACATCTGTTAGTTGCTTTGAAAGTTTAGTCTCAAAATATTAAATCTGTATAGCTGCAAGATGACCCAAATATGCAGAATTTATCAGACTGCGGAGAAACATTGCTAGGTTTAAAAGAACCTTCTGCATTGAATTTTGATATCTTAACTTTGAATTTGGGTAACCTTTAGAAAATTGTAAATATGTTTACAAAAATTTTAATATTGCTTTGTAGGAATAGGCAAAAAGCAGGCTTTAAATTCAAGTTACCCACTGCAAAGTCAAATGCCTATTGCAGGGTTAATTCTTCTGTCAGCTACAGTATTGAACAGAAATTGTTACTCACTTTTCTCCAAAGTTCCTAAGAAAGGGAGACTTATACACCAAAAAATTTCCCACCAGATGTAAACTATTAGTTACTCTACATGAAGGTGAAACTGCATCACCTGCTCTCTCCTGCCTTTGAGGAGCTCAGGCTCACAGAGAGTGTCCCTTTGCCCTAAAGTCAGTGGCCTAATGGTCTTTAAGAGCCCTAGAAAAATTATTCATCTCATATATAACTGTGATCAAAGGGCTAAGTGACTGTTTTTGTGGGTCCAGATCAAGACTTGCCATAGGTTTCTTGTTGGACAATATATGGAGCTGTGGATATTTCAGGTGGGAATTTGCACTGCCAAAGGAAAAATACAGTAAGATTGTTTCCCCTTAGCGGATGTCAGTTTTCCATATCCTGGAACAAACTTTAATTCTCCAGGGAGTTTTAGGAGTATTAATTGAAGAAGATACTCACTCTTGAGTCCATGCTCCTAATCAGAGCTCAAAGTTCTAATCCTTGATTCCAGCAAGTGACATTGTGCCACCATTCTGGTAGTGGAATGAGTGATAGGTGGCGTTGGGCATTGTTGTACTTGCAGTACAGATGGGGTGCAAGACTCTCCCTTCTGGAACAAACAGATTTGGTACTTTCGAGCTATTCGAGGGTTCCCCCATCAGGCTCACTTGAGGAGTATAAACCCAAGAGTGTGTGATTTCAGTGCAACCTGAACTAAATTCCCTCTAAGCTGCATGGCCGCGCAGCAAGCTATCAAGGGCTGCGCAGATGGGGAGAGGCGCCTCTCCCCCGGCCCCAGCCCCAGAGTTGCTGCGGCCTGGGAGAGGCACCTCTCCCCCGGCCCTGGAGCTGCTGCGGCCTGGGAGAGGCGCCTCTCCCCTAGCCCCGGCCCTGGAGCTGCTGCGGCCCGGGAGAGGCGCCTCTCCTCTGGCCCCGGAGCTGCCTGCACCCCAAACCCCTCATCCCTGGCCCCACCCCAGAGCCCGCACCCCCAGCCAGAGCCCTCACCCCTCTGCACCCCAAACCTCTGCCCCAGCCCTGAGACCCCTCCCACACTCTGAACCCTTCGGCCCCACCACTGCCACACATCACCTCCATATTGGTGCACATAACATTCATTCTGCACATGGATGTAAAAAATTAGAGGGAACATTGATCCTGAAGCATCCTGAGTCTTGTCGGCTCAGCTGGATGTTTTGAGGCTGTTAAACTGCACCTCTAGGATGTATCATAATGGCAGGCCTGTGCCAGAGTGGTCTGCACTGACAGGCTCACATGGGAGTTTTGAGGCTAGCACTCTGAAGGCTTTTGCCCTCAAGGCTTTCAAAGCTGGCACTGTGTTAGACTTACTGGACGCACTGTGGACAGCTTTCAGGAGCTCCCCACAGAACCTGAACACCAATGGCAGTAGCTGATCCCAGAACTCATTGTTCGTCCCAAGCCACCACCAAACAGAGTTGGGTTTGTCCATGAGGGATTATTTCTTAAAACATTTATATTTCATTTCCTGCTAATTTACATATGCTGACTTGCAGGCCTTTGTATCAGTACAATCTTATGATTTAGCAGAAGTATACAAATGACTTGGTAAGACGCACCAGCATTTTGTTTTTTCTTGGAGATAAAAATAAAACAAACTTCAACTGTGTAATTCTGAAGGTGTGGATTTCAGGCTCCATTGTTGTTTCTACTACATATTGTGAGTTTATATAAATTAATCTAGAAAATTGCTGCTAATGTATCTGTTTTCAGGTAGTCTAGAAAATATGTCCCCCCTCCCCATGTTGTAGTATTTATGCATTTTAAATCTTTTTTTTATGTTTTTTACTGATACTTACTGATAACTAAGTAAATTTGGAATACATACCAGATGTCCCTTCATGAAGTTTTGCCAATATTCCAGTATGTTAGTGTACTCACATATTAAGTACATACCCTTTCTCTCTCTTCCCCCCCCCCCCCCAAGCCTGTCTGAGTGTGGCAGCTAGGGGTTGTTTATAGTGTATCTGTTCTTTAGTTTAGGCAATTTAAAAGGTGTTATGTATGCATGATTTATATAAGATTCCAGAATTGTCATCTGTCTGTCACTCTGAAATCTAAAATGTTTCCATCGCTTCACAATGAATCAGACAGCTACAAGCATGGCTAAGAACTCTTTTTGTTCAGCATATTCAGGTTCAATCATCACTGGGATTGGCTGTCTGTTACCATCCTGTTTTTAAGTTCTCAGCCATTCTGACTTTATGAATTATATCTGTGTGGTGTACACTGTACAGCTACAGTATAGCATGTGTTTGTGCCATGTATCTGTGCCAATGCCTTGACCATTGAGATATCAGCGGTAACTCAACCAATCACCACCCTTACTCTACAGTTAATTTGCATGCAACAGTTTCATTCGTTGTATGAGGAAGACTACACGGATGGTGGATTACTTGACCCAACTGCAACAGTTCTTCAAAAACATACATAGCTCCTTACCACAGCACCCCCTGTCATCATCCACACAAATCAACACAAAATCTTCTTCCTAATGTTCTAGCCTCCACAAAGAGGCTGTTGTTTTATCTGATGACTGACTAAACTCCAGTGTAATGTGGAGCAATTAGAGTTCTTGGCGGATTGTTTGGTTAGCTCATCTTTGTTTGAAAAAATAGTTTGAGAATATAGCTCCTTGGTCCCAGGGTATGTATAGTTTTTCATCTGCTATTCCAATACGCAAGGGGTGTTGGATTTCAAAGGACCCACCTCCCATTCAGGCACCAAAATATAAGTAGCCAGATTTTCAAAAGAGCTCTGTATCCACTGTGCTGAGCTCTTCTGAAAATCTGGCCATAAGTGTCAGAATGGGAGGTTTTGGGTGCTGAGCTCTTGAAAATGTGCCCCCCGGTCTAGACTATAGCTGTTCTTGAAGTCTTCGAAGGAATAAAAACCTTGACCTGATACAGTGATAGATATAAAGCAGACCCCCACCCCCACTAGACTAATTTTTCTTCAAGGCTAAAGTGAAGCCATGATAATTTCTAAAGGCTCAGTATTGAAATTCCACTTTATCATCTTGGCAATGTCACTCCCTTGCCTATTACGACCTAACTCTGCCTAAAAGTCCTCAATGGTTCTAAGAGCTTTAGTTCGGCATTTTCTTTAAATGTTTGTACTTTGGCACTGTCCTCCTTTGTGTGTGCTACCACTCTGATTTATTTGTCAGCATGCTTGATCATAGTTGAATTTGCATACACCAGCCACGCACACAGACTCTTGTGTAGGCGTCAGTTCTTGTTCAGCAATACAAACAGGCTCAGGTATATAAGGGAGCCTGCTTGCAGGTGGATGCATGTGCAATCAAAACTTTCTAAGAAGGTAGGATTGCTTCAATAATGCATGCTTCCCCACTGTGATGGAAGTAGCTCTGTAGACAGCTGGAAGTACTCCACAATTACAAGTTGAGTACAATTGTTGGGAAATTGGGTCTCTGAGCTTTTTGTCTCTTATAGGCATTGGAAAAGTCCCTGCTGTTACTAGGAATGAAGTTTTAATCAATCTGTTTCAAACTCTGTAGAGTAAATAGAGGCTCTTGGAACTGAGCAATCCATAAAGAAGTAGGTTGATCGCTGCTTTTTTTAAAAAAAAAACTTGTATAACGAGCTGATGCTGTTTGTAGCCTTTCTTGGCTTTTCTGATACTGGCCGTATAAGAACTCTGATCCTGGCGGTGTTTCTGTGAACCCTTTTCAGATTCACATTTAACAAAGACTTTGAATCTCTGTTGCTCTATGATTTAAAGTTTGAGGCATGGTTTTGTTTTGTTTTCCACTAGTTTTGTATTCGTGCCTAAAAACGATATGCTATTTAAATGGACTTGTGTATGTTATTGATACTGTCCTTTATACTGAGCTTGACTTGCCTCATTGAATTCCATTTCAATTGACACTTTTTATGCTAATAGGGTTAACCTAGACTACTTAATTTGAAGGACATTATGTAAAGTCTCTTACTGGAAAGGGTTTGAGAGGTAAAAACAAATATTAAGAAAGGAAAAGTCTAGAGCCACAGAGTTGTAGTTTTAAAATCTTAACAGAATGGGGCTCCAGGTGCCAGTATATCTTTGCTACATGTATACTTAAAGACCTGACATGGGATAGTATGTGTGGTATAAAGACCAGATAGTCTTTGATAGAGTATTTTTGCTTTTCTCATAAACTTTAAGGTCAGAATGGACCATCATGATCCTCTAGTCCACAGAACCTCACCCATCCATTCCTGTAATAGACTCATAACTTCTGCCTGAGTTGCTGAAGTCCTTAAATCATGATTTAAAGATTTCAAGTTACAGAGAATCTGCCATTTACACCAGTTTAAACCTTCAAGTGACTCATGCCCCCGCTGCAGAGGAAGGTGAAAACCCCACAGGGTCTTTGCCAATCTGACTGGAGGAAAATTCCTTCCTGACCCCAAACATGGCGATCAGTTAGACCCTGAGCATGTGGGCAAGACCCACCAGCCAGACTCCTGGGAAAGAATTCTCTGTAGTAACTCAGAGCCCTCCTCATCTAGAGTCTTATCTCTGGCCGTTAGAGATAGTTGCTGCTAGCAGTCACAGATCAGCTACATGCCATTGTAGGCAGTCTCATCATATCATCCCCTCCATAAACTTATCAAGCTCAGTCTTGAAGCCAGTTAGGTTTTTTGCCCCCACTGCTCCCCTTGGAAAGCTGTTCCAGAACTTCACTCCTCTGATGGTTAGAAACCTTCATCTAATTCCAAGCCTAAACTTGTTGATGGCCAGTTCATATCCATTTGTTCTTGTGTCCACATTGGCACTTAACTTAAATAACTTCTTTTTCTCCCTGGTATTTATCCCTCTGATGGATTTATAGAGAGCAATCATATCTCCCCTCAGCCTTCTTTTGGTTAGGCTAAATGGGCCAAGCTCTTTGAGTCTCACCTCATAAGTTAGGTTTTTCATTCCTCTGATCATCTTAGTAACCCTTCACTGCACCTGTTCCAATTTGAATTCAGCTTTCTTAAACATGGGAGACCAGAATTGAACACAGTATTCCAGATGAGGTCTCACCAGTGCCTCGTATAACGGCAATAACATTTCCCTGTCTCTACTGGAAATATCTCGCCTGATGTATTCTAGGACTGCATTAGTCTTTTTTCACAGCTGTATCACAATGGTAGCTCATAGTCATCCTGTGATCGACTAATACACCGAGGTCTTTCTCCTCCTCTGTTGCTTCCAACTGATACGTCCCCAGTTTATAGCAACAACTCTCGTTGTTAATCCCTGAGTGCATGAACTTGCACTTTGCACTATTAAATTTTATCCCATTTCTATTATTCCAGTTTACAAAGCGATACAGATCTTCTTGTATGATATTCCAGTCCTCCTCCATATTGGCAATACCTCCCAACTTCGTGTCATCTGCAAATTTTATTAGCACACTCCCACTTCTTGTGCCAAAGTCATTAATAAAAATGTTAAATAAGATTGGTCTCAAGACTGATCCCTAAGGAACTCCCCTAGTAACCTCCCTCCAGCCTGACAGGTCACCTTTCAGTATGACCTGCTGTAGTCACCTCTTAAATTAGTTCCTTATCCACCTTTCAATCCTCATTTTAATCCCCATCTTCTCCAGTTTAACTAGTAATTTCCCCTGTTATCTTCTAGCTGCTTATAAATTGGTTGTTAAAGCATTTGTTCTAGTATCTTTCTAGATATCGAAGTTAGGCTGACCGGACTATAATTCCCCAGATCCTCTTTGTTCTCCTTTTTAAAGATAGGTACCATGTTTGCCCTTTTCCAGTCTTCTGGGACCTCTCCCTTCCTCCATGAATCTGAAAGATAATAGCTAATGGTTAAGATTGCTTCAGCTTGTTCCTTAAGTATCCTAGGTTGAATTTCATCAGGCCCTGCCAACTTGAATACATTGGACTTATCTAAATATTCTGTTCTTTCCCTGTTTTGGCTTTCATTCCTTCCACCTTCTTGTTAATATTAATTGTGTTGAGTATCTCATCGCCATTAACCTTTTTAGCAAGGACTGAAGCAAAATGGGCATTAAACACCTCGGCCTTCTTGATGTTATTAGCTCTCCTTCCCCACTAAGTAAAGGACTAACACTTTTCTTTGTCTTTCTCTTACTCCTAAAGCAGGGGTAGTCAATTATTTTTTGTCAAGATCCAAATTTCTTGGTCAAGGTATAGCCAAGGTTCAGACTCCAGAGAAAATAACACAAAAAACCCGATGATGATGATAAGTAAATAAAAATGAGTAGTCAGAATCCAAATGTGTTCAGGAGAACAACCCCACGGAGCACTTTAATAGCAAGAGGCCAACAACAAGTCACAGAGACACTTCTCAAGGAAGCCGCTGATTATCATTTCGCTCACTCATGTCAAGGCTTTTAAGAGCCATAATTTGATCTCTTCCTCTGTCATGTGTCCCACATGGAAACTCAGTTCAGTACTATACGCGTGTAGGCACAACCTCCATTCAGGCCCCAAGGTAAAATTTTTCTTTTCTTTCAAAGGAATAGTTCTAGATGCAATTAATTCAGCTAGCATAGTGTCAGAGCTAGGAATATTGTCAATAGAGCAGGCATACTCTAGATTTCCATTAATCCAAAAAAAGTTGTTGGGAAGTAGTTAAGGTTGCTACAGTCACAATGTAACATTGCAGAAGCAAGGAAATGAAAAGTTAAGCCACGTACAATTGCACATCCTCTATCCCTCCACCCACAAGCTGCCTCTCTGGTTTTAGTTATCCCTGACCCGGTACTTACCATTATGCCTAGCCTGATATCTCATACATGTACTCTTCTGATACCTCCATAATGGATGAACTAACAATCAATGTACACTTTATTTACAAGGGTAAATATAGAGGAAGCATATAAAGGAAGGGGAAGATGGATTTGGAGAGGATACATCAGTAACAGCATATACTCGCAAGAAACAATCACCAGGGTTGATTTTTTTGGATTCACAAATTCAGTTTATTCCATACTAGTGGGTTCTCTAACATGGAGGAACCCACATACCTTGATGAAGCATTCCAGGCCTGAAGCTGCTTGAGTGTGGTGAGGTGATGAGGGTGCTGATTTGCCCAGGGGGCAAACCTCTCTGTGGCAGCAACAGGCATTACTTATGTAGGAAAAGTCCCCACGGTGTAGGGGGCCCCCTCAGTGTTTCCAAGACCAGTTGCTCTCTCCGAGAGTAGTTTGGCAAACCTTTTTCAGGGCAAAATAGGCAACACACCAGGCAGGGGATCACCCATGCTCCCTTCAGATAGAGCAGTCCTCTTCTCATCTTCCCTCCAATTGGCTTAGTCAGCCTTCCATCCCCCAGGGTTCGCCCAATCACAAGGCTCAACACAATTGGTGAGGTGAGCACATGCTGTTTTCGTCATCTCTCATTTATCCACCAACAAGCTTGCTCCCTTCGTCAGACATTTTAACCCAGATTACACACGCATGAGCAAGAAATGTTTCAGTAGGTCACTGACTGCCCAGAGGTCATGCTGTGCTCAGTTCTTGGGGTACCACAGTCCCATGGGAGCCCCCCAGAAAGAGAGAGAGGTTTCAGAGGAAGAGGCTGCCCAACCGCCCTCCACGACCACCCAGGCATCATCTAAACAGCAGTTTTGATGGGTTGGTCAAGGATTCAAATTCTCCCACTCCTCTGATTTTACAGTTGTGTGTCCTTTAGCCCATGTCCTGCCCTTTAGGGACTGACTTGTCCATTTCTATCAGGCTAGGGAGTGGATCACCATGGACCAATGATTCTTGGATGTCATAACATTGTGCTACACCATCCAGTTTTTGGCACTCCCTCTCTTCCGTCCCACTTCCCTGACCCTCTCACAAGCTTCTAATAAGGCAGGATGTGGACTCTCTTCTTCAGCTAGAAGCAATAGAACTGGTCCCTTCCCCTTACAGGGACTGGGGGTTCTACTAAAAATATTTCCTAGTACCAAAGAAGTACGGAGGCTGGAGGCTGATCTTAATTCTAAGACAACTGAACAAGTTTGTGAAGCTTCAAAAGTTCAGGATGTTTACTTTAGCAACTATAAGTCCTTCTCTAGAGGAAGTGGATTCATTTTCATCCCTCTGCCTATGAGATGCCTCCTTCCATATAACTATACACCCATTGCACAGGAAGTACCTACCTTCTCTATAGGCCAAGATCATTTTCAGTACTGAGTGCTTCCCTTCAGCCTATCTCGGCTCCAAGTGTGTTTTCAGATCAGATGCGGCACATGGGGGTGGTCGCACTCAGAGGCTTGCTATGTGAAAGGGTCACCAATACAAAAGTTTGAGGGGAGTCAGTTTGAGAACCCCTGTGACCACCCCCCACATGACCCCCCACACTCTCCCCATCCCATCCCTTCCCACCTTATCTGGGGAGGGCCAGGGGAGGATGTCTCTGACCTGGCTGGAGGTGCTCCGGCGGGCCAGACCGGGCGGCGCAGCCGCAGCATGTTCCAGCGGGCTGGGCCAGGCGGCGTGGCCACAACCTGCTCTGGGGGGCGGGGCCGAGCGGCACGGCTGCAGCCTGTCAGCCCCGGAGCTGCAGCTGCTTTGGAGGCTGGGGGGAGAGCAGCATGGCCAGAAGCGGAGAGACTCTGGCCCCGCCTCTTCCCTTCTGTCTCTGCTGCCTCTCCTTGCTCCCTCTGTTTGGGGGAGGAGCTGTGTCCCACCTCTCCCTCTCCATACCCGTTCATAAGCCGACCCCCGTCTCTGGTGCTTCCCTTTTTTACTAAAAAAATTTGGCTTATGAATGAGTATATATGGTAATTTAGAAGGAATGTGAGGATGTGACTTCCTGTGTCTTGGCTCATGGCTGCTGCTCTTCTAATATGGATGCGGGGGGGGGGGAGGGAAGAGTCTCAGACCTTACAATAATATAACTGCAGGAAAAGGCCTCTGACCTTACAGCACGTGCACATCTGAAGTGAAACATCCATAAGGGGACACATCTAAAAGAAGTACAGTTACTGCATAGGGTGAGTAATGTTTCCTTATGACAAACAATGGCTAAAAATGATCCTAAATCCATATTTTAGAAACATTACCCATTGCACCACATCTGTTCACCATTCGCCTCTCCACTAACTTTTGTGAAGAGATCTGCTGACAAAGGAAAAAGTGTCATGGACAAATATCAGGCAGAGCTCAGTTTCAAACACTTCTTGTTAAACATTTACGAGAGACGCCCAGGATTTTTATCCCATTATAAGCCCTTTTATAAACACAACATGAACTACGTAGCCACTACCAGTCTCTACTATAACAAAGATACAGCAAAACTTAATCTCTTCCTGGACCTTGTATACACTGAACTCTGCTTTTCATTCAATACAGGAACGTATTATTTTCCATCTTTTGGATCAGAAGCCAAGTACCCAAAGGAGAAAAGCACACATCTTAGATGTGTCCCAGGTTTTTCTTAGCAGAGCTACATTTTCCACATAAGCAGAAATGGCAAGTGTTCCAACAAACTATTTCCTGTGCATTTACCTGGTTCAATACCTGCATCTTGACAAAGCATTGTAAGGTACAGCAAGCATTCATCAGTGGAAGTGGTCTTCCGTAGCAGAATCCTTCAGCTCATCATTCAGCTCAGTAATTATGAGTTTAAGATATACATTAAATGGCAGATTAAAACATATATAAATTGTTAAAGATAGGTGGGGGAAAACATCTCACTAAGGGTTTGATCCAACTCGTATTAACGTCAGTGGAAAGATTCTGTCTGTTTCCGTGGGAGTTGGGTTAGGCCCTATATCCTTGGTGTAAGAACTGATGGTCCTGGCCTTTAAGATAGAAAGAGGTAAATTAGGCTTTGGTTGATTTCTTTTCCATAGAAAGGAGATGCCCTCCAATCCAACCATTCCAGCTTTGTGTGGGGTGATATTTTTAATAAGTTGAAGGTTAGTCTCTTTGAAATTCCCATATGTTTTTGTCAGTAGGCATATAGCACTGTTAGTTGGTTACATTTACAGTCATTACGTTAGAATAAGTAGGCTAACATTACTTTGTCACAGCTTTTGTACATGATTCCTTCAGGGAGTATACCTTCTCATCATCTCCATCCTGACTGACCCTTCCAAGCTGCAGAGCTTGGTGGCCATGGCTTTCTCAGAGAGAACTGATCATGTAAAACAAACGTTTTGTTTGTATGTTTAAAAAAAAATCAATTTGGGCTTAAAACTAGCTGTCTTTAAAAAGCACTGAATATATTTTATTTTTAAAAAGATATGCTCCAAGTGACAGTAACAGCAGCAGAAATCAGTTTATGTAGAAGATTTATTTTTCATAACATGCAGAGCTCATCTGGGTGTGTGTTTGTATAAAGGTTTGTAGAGTTTTTTGCCTAAGGTGATTCCAACTCTCCATTATGCTACTCTTCATGGCTTGTCTTGGGATATGTTTGAACATATTTTCAGCTACTACAAGGTCAAACAATTTAGCTGGTAATCCTCTGTTAATAGAATAGCCAGTTTCCCTCTACCCTGAAATTAGTGCCAGCGTGGCAGATTTCAGAGACATATTGTGAATTATGCCATTGCTAGCAGCATGCAGTAACAAAACAGCAAACATCTCAGATAACACCTGATCTGTCCCTCACCCTCATTTTGATTTCTCAGCTTTTCTTTCAGAAGAGTAATTTAGACTGCTGCACCCCCTTCCCCACCTATGGGAAAACAAGGCTGTTGACTCAGATTTTAAGGTCAGATCCTCTAGTCTGACCTGTACATTCCAGGGCACAGAACCTCACTCACCCACTACTGCAATAGACCCACAACCTCTGGCTGAGTTACTGAAGTTGTCAAATCATGATTTAATGACTTCCAAGTTACAGAGAATCCACCATTTACTCTGACAAAGTTATAAACTTTATTACTTTGAACATATAGATGGAAATTCAAGGCTTTTTCTATATATATCTTGTACCATAGAGTGTATTTTATTTTTTATTATATTTGAGTGCAAAGAAAAGACTCCAAATGTAAACACTAACGTGAATTCAGCAGTTTTGATCAGCTGCCCATGTATGCATCAAACTGCTTCAGGTTCACAATGGAAAACACTAATCCGTGGATTTTTACTACTTTGTTAGCAATGGTCAGAGAGAACTCCTGAAGCTGAGGACATTATTTCCCATCTAAAGTGAACTTATTAGTTCAAGTGGCAGTAATTTCCCCAACAAACTAAACATTCCAGCATGCTGTAAGTCTTCTCTTGCTCTCTCCCTTTCCCTGCATTATACATTTCCCTGCATAGACTTATTTTTTGTTGCTTATTCCATCAGTTTCTCCCTCTTTCTCCTGCCCACCCCAACATCCATAGCTAAGGCTTGGAAAATCTAACAAACATCTAATAACCAGAGAATGAAGCCTACTAGCCAAAGTCAGATACAAAAGATGGGGCTGTCCCCTCCGCTGGGAAGAGGCATCAGCCAGCTGTAAAGCTAGCCCCCTGCTCCCTATTCTGGGATTCCTCACACTGTTTTCCTTTGACCCAGCTTGAGAGTTACAGCTTTTTCATTGGCCCCTGGCTTGTTGGTGTCTAAGTATAAATGCCTCCCATGTGCTCTGGCACTAGAAAGGAGAAGGGTCTATCCTTCCGCACCCCAGGTTACCTGGCCAAGGCATTGATCAATATTTCCCCATATTCTCATCCTCCCTAAGCTGGAGGGATACACAAGCTTTATAAAGTCTGTAAACCAAGTCCAATTTCAAGAAAAAGGAAAATTAGAATAACAGAGTTGAAAAATTAGTTTTGGAAACCAAAGTAAGTGAAGGACTGTGACTGAAGAAAGACAGAACCTTCTGCTGAAACATAGAGCAACTTTTATATCAATTGTTGCATAACTTAGGGCATTTTCCAACCTTTTCTGTTCATCTCTTGCCTCCAGATCCCAGCAAAACTCATTTGGCAACAGAAAAGCCCTGTCCAGGAAGAAGTTCTTTCATGTTTGACATAAATCTATCAGAGAGACAAGGTGGGTGAGGTAATATCTTTTATTGGACCAGCTTCTGTTGGTGAGAGAGACGAGCTTTAGAGCTTACACAGAGCTCTTCTTCATGTATGAGATAAGCGCGAAAGCTTGTTTCTCTCACCAACAGAAGCTGGTCCAATACAAGATATTACCTCACCCACTTTGTGTCTCTAATGTCCTGGGACCAGCATTGCTACAACTTCACAGCATAAATCAGTAATGGCTAGCATGTCCCTTCACCACAATACAACTCACTTTGTTAATGCATTGAGAAGCCTGCGGTGGCTTTTTAATCGTGTATAGAAAAGGATGGGGGCAGCTAAAATATTCCTTCTTTGTTATTTTCATATCATAACTACTGTAGTTTGTAGAAATCTTACTAAGATGCGTCAGCCTTACAATATCCTGCTGTGAAGTCTCTGCTTAGAAATGGGGAGATTATAAAGGAAGGGTAGAAATTTGTACTGTAATTTAATTTTTTGAAAGTAAAAAATATGAGGGGAAAAATGCATGACTAAGGAGTTTGTTTGGTTATCTACAAACAAAAATGGAGCCTTAACGTTTTTGACCAAGAATTCCCTTTAGGATTGGGCCCTTCTATTTGAACAATGACAGTGCTAGAAAAGGAAACCCAGACAGTGCAAACCAAACCTCTTTATACTTGGTGATTGCCCAGAATCTTCGACACCATAGATCAGTCAGGCAACTCATTATTATATTGTAACTACCGTCCTAGTAATCACATGTTGTATATATAATAATTGTTGAAACGGATCTTTAATGGCCCACAGCTGGGCGGATTGTTACTGGTACCAGTGAAAATTCGGAAACAGTATGCTTAATTTCTTTGAGTATTTGAGTAATTTATTTGAGAAGGAATCACAAAAGCGGTAAGGGTTATAGAATACACATCTCCCTAATAAGCCTCAATTCCCCAAACATAAAATCTCAGTAACAATGCTGGCCTTACACAGTATCCTGATTGGCAAACAAAGCAGGTCTAACTACCAGTCCTAGATGGAGACTTCTTTTCTTCTCTTCTTCTCCCCTCTCAGGTACTTGGTCTGTCAAATGTCCCCTGAAGCAGGGTCTTGGTTACCCTGAGGCCTTCTGGTTCAAAAGACCTACAAAAGTCCCTTGTAGCAGGCTCCTGGTTACCCCAAGGCCTTCTGTCTTACAGCGTCATGGAGCCCTTCTGATGTTAATTGGGGAACTAACTAATTTACTCTGCTTAGCATTTATTCCTTTTGTTCTCAAAGGAGTCACAGGTCCCAGGGCATATTTCATTACTGGTTTTCTCTAATTAATATTTTAGAAGGGGGCTGCAAAACGGAGACAGACAAAATATCAATTGATATTTACCCTCTCATCAAACATTCACTTGAGCCCTTAGCGTGATGCCATTCAGAGGGGTCATTTTGACAAGCTCACTGATAGCATGTTTTTACGTTTTCTTTACCTGGCGAGCTGGTTCTCGGCTGATTATATTCCAAAAGTCAATGTTGAAACATACACACAGATAGAGCCTTTATTAACCATTCAAGTGCAATTTCAGCACTTTCAGTAAATTTCCACACCAACTGTCTGATGCTAAGAGAATCCTGCCCCCAGAATCCTCTAGCAAATCAGATGTACCAAGTCATACCAAACTCATGCTTATCACATTCATTCATATCAGCCACAGTAATTCACAATAAAATGGCACCATCCCAACAATAATATTTGTGATGTAATTCTCTCAAAGTACTTTACATAAAGGTGGGTATTATCTCTGTGGGTTTTAGCTCTCAGATGTTAACTGACTTGCCCAATGTCAAACTGAATTGGGAATAGAATGTGTTTCCTGATGTTCCAGTCCCCGCTCTAAGCGTATTAAGCTGTACTGCATCCACCGTGGTTTTTATCATATGACATTATTTGGCTATACTTATTTAGGACTATGCTATCCTTTTCCTCAAACAAAGTGAAAACAACCACATGTAGTTCAGAAAGTCCTCTGAATGGAGCAGGAGCCTGACAAAGGGGTTGGCTTAGATGTGGGCATCATTCAAGGACACCAAAAGAGAACACAAAAGGTGTGTTGGCCTACACAAGGGGGAACCACATTCATACTCCATGTGTAGTATGCACATTCCAATAGGACCCTGCATTCCCTACTCCTGGAATTGTAAGGCACACACCAAAGGGCGTGCACAGTGGTTGAACTTTTTGGAAAAACCCCCAATGTGTCCCCAGAGATGGTAATTTTTAGACACTCCCTGTCTCCTTGCTGTGGCATGGGGACAAACACCATGATTTTGGAGCCCTGTTACAGGCACATGCTGTATGTTTGTATTGACTAAAATAATAAAGTATTCTGTGTTTTCAGAGGACAGGATCTGCATTTTGAGATACGTTACACTTTGGCAAGCCAGCCAGGAGGGGTTATGAGCTTCTGGTCCCTGAAGCTGGAAAACAATCCCTCCAGAGAACAGAACCTAAAAAGCTATACATCTAGCACCTGCAAGTAGGCGTAGTGCAGGGGATGTACTGAGCACAGGAAACAAAGATGGCAAGTGCTGAGCTGGAAAATATACGCATACAGCTAGAGAGGCAGTTTTACCAGCTATAGAGTGAAGATCTCATTATTTGTGATACTTAAATGTTTCAGGAGAGAATTGAAGCAGAGTTATAGGAAAGACCTGGTTAGCTCTAATTAGATATATTAATCAAGTCTCTGTCACTGGACCTAACCAGTCGGCCACTAAGGAAGAAAACAGGAGAGAATGCAATCCCAGCGAGAGTAACACAGCAGTACGAGCTCTGCAGTGTGCACCCCTGCTACAAATGGAGTTCAAAGTGACAGG
This sequence comes from Emys orbicularis, assembly GCF_028017835.1. Lineage (NCBI taxonomy): Eukaryota > Metazoa > Chordata > Testudines > Emydidae > Emys > Emys orbicularis. Next base: position 55,857,880 of record NC_088691.1, read on the forward strand.
ACAGATTGGCTGTTTGAATCAGAAGGTTGGATGAAGTTTTTCTAGTGCAGATAGGAACAAGACCATGAAGGGGCTATGCAGAACCTTGAAGTAATGGAAGCAGTGGTTAAAGCAATTACCCCTGGAACAAGCCCTTGGAGTTAGATGGAAGGAAATAGTACCATGACATTACCAAAGCTGAGAATTTTAAGATCCTACTGTGAAGTGATGGATGCAACTGAACTGTATCGTAATCTTTCCAGTGCTGCCTAGGGTCCTAAAGATACACCTCAGGATTTCCTGGTACTTGCCTTGGATTTGTGACAGGAAGTACAGCTTGCATCACAGGAAGTTGATTCCACTCTGAAGTACAACCCACTCCTCGTGCAAAATATGTTCCTTCTTTCAGTCTCCAGTGGGCTGCAGAATAACAGCATTCAGACTTTACAATCTCTTTATCTGTGGCTGAACTATCTCCGAGATAGCTCAGTCACAGGTAAAGCTCTTTTGGAGAAACGAAATACTGTAACTGTCAGGAAAAGAGAAAAACACAACGTAGCAAGAGAGGCACGAGGAAAAGCTGCAGACCCAATATAGTACAGCAGGCCTTTGTTGTTGGTGAGCCAGAGACTGACGAGATAGCAGCACCAATTAAAAAAAAAAAAAACAACTTGTGTCAGCAACTTAATGGATGAGATTGGAGAATTGAAGAGAAGCCTAGCAGAAGTAAGCGCTACAAATGGAGATCGCTGTTATCAAGCTGGTTCTGAAGGTACCCCATCATGACAGAGGGAGACCACTCCAATCCATCCCACAGAAAGCTCTTCAGAGGTGAGGCCATCTCAACTGCTAGATAGAGGGCAAAGGTGATACATGCAACCACTGTTTGCGGTGTGGGAATGAAGAGCGCTACTAATCTGGATATCATAATGACACCCCATGGAATGGACTGGAAGGGAAACTACACCCAGTTGCTCCAAAGGGACCTCAAGGGACCAGCCAGGCCCAAAGATCCCACCGAGAGACAGTTGCCATAAATAAGAAATTGAGAAACCCATGGGACTATTAGAACTAGACATAGAATCATAGAAATTTCAGACTGGAAGGGGCCTCTATAGATCATCTAGTTCAGTCACTTGCACTGAGGCAGGACTAAGTATTATCTAGACCATCCCTGACAGGTGGTTTTCTATCCTGTTCTTAAAAATCTCCAATGATGGAGATTCCACAACCTCCCTAGGTAAAATGTTCTAGTGCTTAACTACCCTGACAGTTAAGATTTCCCTAAACCTACCTTGGTGCAATTTAAACCCATTGCTTCTTGACCCCCCCTGAGCGATGCAAGTTTCAGCACTGTAAAGTGACAGTGTAGACAGTGCTACAGCGCTGGGAGCTATTCCCCTTGCGGCGGTGATTTTATTACGGAGCTGGGAGAACTGGAGCCACAATTACACAGCCAAGTTAAAGCACTGTTGGCTGTGATTTAAAAATTTTATTAAGATGATGTTAAAAAAAAATAGTGAACAGAGTTCGAGCATAGAAGTTTCTGGTTATCAGGGAATAACATACTACAGTTAAACCTAGCCTATTTTACCCATTTGTACTGAATGCTTCGGCCACTTTCTTACAGGTATGCCGTAACGGCCTGTACTGACTTACTTTCACCTGTTTTTTCTAGACCTTTTAATCTTTTTTTGTTGCTGTCTGCTGAACTTTCTCCAATTTCCACATCTTTCATGAAGTGTGGTGTCCAAATCTGGACACACTGCTCTAACTGAGGCCTTATCGGTGCTGAGTAGAGTGGAAGAATTACATTTATAATACTTCTGTTTAATACATTCCAAAATGATGTTTGCTTTTTCTTTTCTTTTTTTCCTCCCAACCATTTTACATTGTTGACTCATAATTAGATTGTGATCCACTATGACCCCCAGATCCTTTTCTTCACTACTCCTTCCTAGCCAAACATTTCCCATTTTGTATTTGTGCAGTTGATTGTTCCTTACTGAATTTCATGCTATTTATTTCAGACTATTTCTCCAGTTTGTCAAGATCACCCCAAATCCCGCATTCCCAGCCCCATCCCAGAGTCTGCACCCCCAGGCAGAGCCTTCATTTCCCCCCCCCGCACCCCAACTCCCTGCCCCAGCCCTGATCTCCCTCCCACCCTCCGAATTCCTTGGTCCCAACCCAGAGCACACTACTACAACCCAAACCCCTCGTCCCCACCCCCACCCCAGAGTCTGCACTCCCAGGCAGAGCCCTCACATCCCCCCCACACCTCAACCCCCTTCCCCAGCCCAGAGACCCTTCCCACACTCTGAACCCCTCAGCTCTAGCCCAGAGCCCCCTCCTGCATCCCAAATCCCTCATCCCTGGCTCCACACCAGAGCCCGCACCCCAAGCTGCAGCCCTCACCCCCCTGCATCCCAACCCCCTATCCCAGCCCAGATCCCGCTCCTGCACCCTGAGCCCCTCATTTCTGGTCCCATCCTGGAGCCCTCACCCCCTCCTGCACCCCAACACCCCGAGCCAGCCCGGTGAAAATGAGCGAGTGAGTGAGGGTGGGGAGAGTGAGCGACAGAAGAAAGGGGGGATGGAGTGAGTGGGGGGACAGGGCCTCAGAGGAGTGGTGGGGGCAGGGCAAGGGTGTTCAGTTTTGTTTGAGTAGAAAGTTGGCAATCCTATTTGATGCCTTTTGAATGGGGTTAAAGCAGCGGCATTGTGGGACACTGGTGCACAGGTGTGCATAGTGCCATGCACATGGGTGAAGGAGACCCTTCCTAATGTACCAGTAAGGGAGCTCCTGAGGTTGCTTGAGAGAGATCAAAGCCTGAGCCTTGCAGCTGCTACTGGCACCCCCGTTGCCTATGACAGGTGGGTTGAAATACATTTTCAGTAGCAGATCCCATACTGCTCACGGCTCAGGAGATGGAGATTCCTGTCATGTACAGTGTCATTGATCAGGTTGTTAAACAGCATTGTCAGGAATGGCCAACCCACCATGGTCATTTGTCAGCAGCTCTTCCCCATGTTCAGCAGAAAACAATGAATGTGTTGGTACTCTTTCTGAAGGCAACAAAGTCCGGGGACCTTGGTATGGTGGGAGTAGGGAAATGTGGGCTCACAGTTAAAAAAGGGGACATAATACACTTGAAATGTTGGGCTCATAGATTGCCTTTCTGCTAGTCTAACAGCCGTGGCTGAACCAGGGATTCAGGGTCAGTGGCCGGAAGGGTTAGAGCTTAGGGAGAACCTACTCCGAATTCTCCAGGGGTCATCACGTAAAGTCAGTATTCCCATCAGTTCAACCTGCTGAATGGTAAAATGTCCAGCCAGGTGTGCAGTGAAAACTCAGCAAAGGGCAGTCACTGTCCTTGTTCTGTGAGGAAAAAAACTAAAAATAACCAAGACAAAGCAGTTCGATTTTGCTTGTGTGTGCATTAGGAAACTTCATCGCTAAGTTTTTATTTGGGCAGACATTGATGGCACAATGGAATTGTCTGTCAGAATTACACACAGTGCAGTTAGTGGTGGTAGACTATTGAGTAGAAGTGTGTTTTTGTTTTTTTTAAATCTGGATTTTCTTTGGTATAATAACCTTAAAATGTGTCCTTTGTTCCTGATTTTCTAGTGTGGTTGGTTTTAGAAAACAAACAAAAACCTACTGTGTGTAAACTGGAGCCAGTTTCATTTTTCAAATGAAAAGTTTTTTTTCTTTTTTTAAAAAAGTCCTTTTTTGAAAATGATTTTTTGGTGAAAAAATTCAATGTTTTTGAAAATTTTTGTGCCTTTCACAGTTAAAAAAACCCTATTAAACACACAATTGAAAATTTTTGTTCACCAAAAATTAAAAGTGTGATGGTCATTTTGAATGACAAATATCAGGGGCAGAATTGTGTAAACACTTTTGAACCCCCGTTGGGTCTTTTAAGATCTCTTCTAAATGAAAACAAAGTAGAATTTTTTTTTTTTTTTTTGTAAAACTAGTTTTTCACTTTCAGGCTGGCTCTTGTGATTTCTTCTGAAAAGCCCATTGTATTTTCACTGGTAGCCCATGGCAGTGGACTCTGGGGCAATTGCAGAAGTGCTTGTTTCACCATAATTTCTGTCTGACTGATGCTAAACTGCTGGCAGGAATGCTGAGTGCTCTGGACTCAGGGTTTGTATGGTGGGAAGAAACCATCTTTCTTGACAGCAGAGAGAGAGGGAAGTCCCCCTCTTCCCCTCTCCAAAAAAAGCAGCAGGGAGCAGCAAGAGAGCAATGAGTAGCTGCACTGGAATACCCACAAGCCCCTAGAATCAGTGAGCAGGAAAACCTTGTTTCATCCAGGGTATCTCTTCCCACTGCCTGGGGGCCTCATATATCTGATCGTATGTGAGGATTTCCATCTCAACACAAGTATGTGAAATCTATGAATGGGACATATCCTTCCTGTGAGAAGGATCACAGAGAAGCAAATCTGGGATGCCGGAGGCAGCTGTCTCACAGTCTCTTTTCTAGGGTTACCATATTTCAGCACTGAAAAAAGAGGACACTCCATGGGGGCCCCGGCCCTGCCCCTTCCCCGCCCCCATTCCAACCCCTTCCCCAAAGTCCCTGCCCCAACTCTGCCCCCCTCCTCCCTCCTGCTCTGATCTTGGTTGGGGGTTGCTAAGTGCTTCCCTGCTCCCCACTCGCCCTGCAGCCCCTGCACCCCCCTCCCCTGCAGCCCCTGTGACCCCTGCTCCCCACTCGCCCTGCACCCCCCGGCCCTGCAGCCTCTGTGACCCCTGCTCCCCACTCGCCTCCCCACCACCCCTGCAGCCTCTGCGCCCCCCGCCTGCCCTGCCCCTGCGCCCCCTGCCCCTGCAGCCTCTGCACCCCCCCACCCCTGCAGCCTCTGCACCCCCCGCCTGCCCTGCCCCTGCACCCCCCTGCCCCTGCAGCCTCTATGCCCCTACCTGCCCTGCTCCTCCTCGCCCTGCAGCCTCTGCACCCCCCGCCTGCCCTGCTCCCCCGGCAGCCTCTACCTGGCGGGGGCTTCGGAGGCTCAGCGGTGACCGGGGCAGCGCAGGTCCCTGCAGCCCCGGCACACGCCGCACTCCCTGCCGCTGCCAAGCACGTTCCCCGGCCTGTCCCCGCTGGAACGGCTCCCGCGGCGCCGGGGCCGCAGGAAGGGTCCCCCAGTGGCCGGGGGGTCCCCGCCCGCAAGGGAAGCCCGAGCCGCTGGCTGGGCCCAGCCTCCCCGTGGTCCTGCGGGCTCGGCTGGGGCGCGCGGTCTGCCTGGCCTGTGGGGGCAGCAGCGGCCCCTCCGCCGCCTTCTGCGGCTGCGCCCCCCCCCCCGAGCTCGCTACAATGTAGCCAGGGCGACTGGGCTGTGCTGTGGACCCGGCGGATCGTGCTGTGGCCAGGCGGACCCTGGCTTATGCCTCCCTATTTCCCCGGACATGTTCGGCTTTTTGAAAATTCCGCCCCGACGGGGATTTGAGCACCAAAAAGCCGGACATGTCCGGAGAAATCCGGACGTATGGTAACCCTATCTTTCCTGTCTCTATGCCCATGTCCAATGTCTGTTAGTTCACTGGTTTGACTGCTTCTGGAATCCTGTGCCAGTTCTGGTGCCCAGAATTCAAGAAGGATGTTGATAAATTGGAGAGGGTTCAAAGAAGAGCCATGAGAATGACTAAAAGATTAGAAAACCTGCCTTATAATGATAATAGAACGAGCTCTTTGAATCTTAGCTTAATAAAGAGAAGGTTAAGGAGTGATTTGATCTACATGGGGGACAAATATTTAATAATGGTCTCTTCAATCTAGCAGAGAAAGGTCTAACACAATCCCATGGCTGGAAGTTGAAGCGAGACAAATTCAGACTGGAAATAAAACATTAAATTTTTAACAGTGTGAGTAATTAACCATTGGAACAATTTACCAAGGGTTTTGGTGGATTCTCCATCACTGACAATTTTAAAATCAAGTTTGGCTGTTTTTCTAAAAGCTCTGCTCTAGGAATGATTCTGGGGAAGTTCTCTGTCCTGTGTTACATAGGAGGTCAGACTAGATGATCACAATGGTCCCTTCTGGCCTTGGGATCTGATGTTACACTCTGCAGCACTCAGTGCTGGGATGGCTACAAACGATCCAGTCATTAATTCCACTGCTGGTACCAGGACAGGGTTGAAGTGAGGAGAGTTTGGTGTGACACTGTTCCTAGTGATAATTCACACACTTGTAATGCATTAGGGCTTTTGAAAAGGATGATCAGGACGTAGGCCAAGTTGAGAGTTTAAAAATGTACATAAATCTCTGACTCCCAGCTTGTACAGAGGTAGGAGACTATTTGCAAGACCTACTGAACCATGGATGTGTCACTAGATCCAGCTCCGTGTCTCCTAGAGGTGGCAATATTAGGTACTCCCTGCCCTGGCCGGTTGGGGTTGCTGTGGTTAGACACTTCTCACACAGAGTCCTAAGTCTCTTTTGTGCGCAACATGGGTGCTGTATGTTTGCACTGACTGAAATAATAAAGAATCCTGTGCTTTCAAAGGACAAAATCTGCATTTTGAACCATGTTAGGCAGTGCTGCACCTCGTCATCAGAAAGCCGTCCAATAACTGTATTTCCTCTTAAGCTACATCTTCATAATAAGAATGAGAGGAAATGCCTTCCATTCACTTTGAAACAGTCCCCTTGCTCAAAAGCCCCTCCTGGTTAGCAGCCTCAAAAGGCAACCACCTGTAATCTGCTAAAGAATGGCTTATGGTAGGCCCATGTTTAAAAAAATTCCCAAAGCAAATATAGAAATCAAACTAAATACAGCTAGAAACAATCCAGCTAGAGAGGCTCCAGTAAGTAAGGAGATTTTTTTTTAGATTCAAATGAAATACATCGTGAAATGTGTTTTTTGGGTCTAGTTTTGACTAGTGTGAGTTAAAAGTCAGGAGAGGAAATATCTAGGGGCAGACAGTGAAAACATCAAAGGCCTGCTTTGGGGGAAGCCCTGCTCCAGTGTATACTGAGCTCATCATAATTTTGAGAAACCCTACAGAAAGTGGTATGGATGGTTAAGCCACAGGACTGGGAGACTTCTAGACAGTCAAAAAGAGCAAGATGCTAATGAGGGGAACTGCAACAAAAATCCATGTCTTTGATATTAAATTTCTTGCTTACACACTTAAACATTCACTCTGGTATATGCCCATGTGTGCCCGTATGGTACTTTGCCTCTGGATCAAAAGATTGTAACTTCTTCGTGCACAGCAAGGCTTGGCTGAGCGCACACAGTCCATTACTCATGGTAGGGAGTGCACCCCTTCGGAACAAAAGTTATGCAGATGTCCGTACAGCCCAGCTGTGGTAGCTTAGAGTCCAGGGTACTTTTAGGGAAAAAAAGATGTAGGATAAACAGTGTTCCTTCTCCACCTATGGTGGATGTCCCAGTCTGAGCTGTTGTTAAGCACATAATGACTACTTTGTTTGCTTCACTCCTGCTTATCTAGCTCTGCTAGGTTCTAAAGCACTTGGGATACCCAAAGGATTCTATTAAATGTGTACAAAAAGGGGTTTTTGTTTTTACCTACTTACAGCTCTGGCATTGGAAATTTAAATAATTTACAGCTTATTTTTTTCTTCTTAGATAACCCTTGTGCTTGTAACTGTTCTGTAATTGAGCTTTATAGTTTGTGAAAGTCATAGTAAGACAAACCTTTTAGAAGGTAATTATGTAAACTAAATGCTGCATTTTATGGTCCTTTGAAGTAGTCTCAGATTTCTGTCTTTCATAACAAAGTACTGGTTTTCAGTTCTTTCTCCTTATTTCTTTCTTTAGCATAGCTTTACAGATGCCCTGTTCAGTTCAGCATTGGAGTCCTCCATACAACCAACATAATCCTATTTTCCTATTACATCGCCAGATCATCAAAATGCCGTCGGCACTCCCAGAGCTTTGGAGTTCCTTTATTTTCTGCCTTAAAATTCCATCTGCTAACTACATAGAGGCCGTTTTGAGACTAGAGAAAGAGAAATGAAAATACACTAACAAAATGAACTCACTTCGACAAAGAATAGACTAATTAATGTTAAAATGATTCAGTTCATCAAAGGAAATATCTGTCAGAACTGATCCCTATTTAAAGGACAAGATTAATGTGAAATATTTTTCATAGGCATTTTCTGATTGCTTTCTTTTGTTTTTTAAACAAGTTTGGTGAAACACCATGTATTTTTGTTCTTTATTGATGAACTGGTAATAATAGAATGATGTAATCTGTTTGTAGCAATTATGGTTTTTAACTGTTATTTTTATATTCCCTACAGGTAAATATGTCTATCAGCCAATGACTCCTGTGGAACAGCTTCCAAGCACTGAAATACCTATCCAACCTAGGGAATCCACAAACACCATTCAGATCTCGGTCTCACTCACTGAACACTTCTTGAAGTTTGCACCTGTCTTCCAGCTGCCGTTACCCCCTGACTCCCCACGATACTGCACAATTTCCGACCTCTTTATCGACAATTATCGTGTGAAATGCATCAATGGGAAGATGTGCTATGTCCAGCGGCAGCCTCCCGTTGCGCCACATAAAATGAAGCCTGAGGAGTTTGCTGTTCGCAATGCCTTAATTTCAAAAGAGAACAATAAACCAAAAATAGATCACTGCTCTTCCCCTTCCAGCTCCGAGGACTCTGGGATCAATGCTGTTGGGGTTCCCTTTATGGAGTCGTGTGATGAGGACACTGAGGAGGGGGCAGAGCTAAGTTCTGAAGAAGATTATAATCCAGACAGCAGTTGGGAGCCAGACGAATGCCCCCTTCTGTCGCCCTCGCAGTGTGAACTGGAAGTGATCGAGACTATAGAAACCACCGTGTGACATGCCGTGTTAGAATCAGTCCCACATACGCTAACCAATATTGCTTTTATAGCATTTATATTTGCTTTCTTTCTGACAAGTCCTTTTTTCCAGTGCACTTGAGACTTTTCAACCTCCTCACAGAAGAGCAGTAACAAGACTTGCACATCAATGAGTTAGTTATTTGAATAACTAATTCTACCAATTAATTTTAATGTGCTCCGTCACTAATCGGATCTCACATTTCTACATTTAAGTGATGATAAAAAAAATTATATGGCTTTTATGACAAAGTGGGCCTTATCTTAGTCTGGGTCGCTTCCTTTGCAGTTAATTGTAACAAGAATTGCACCCTCCTGCTGTTTTCTTCTATCGGGACATTTATGATGTACTTTCACAGCACAGGGGGTATTACAAAGCAGCATGGGGAAGGTTATGCAGTTGGCCTGATGGCTGAGAAGTCTTTATTCTCTCCTTCTGTCACACAAACGCATACATCTACGCCCAGTTTGGAGATCCGAGGTACTTCCTCTGTCCTCCTGCCAAAGGCTCCCCCGATATCTGCACTGGAGAAAGGGGTGTGCTGTGATTCCTTTCAAACCCTATCAGTTCCCCCTCTTCCAGCTGGTGAGAGAGCAGTGCAAAGTGCCTCCTACCCTCTTCCAGGCTATGCATAATGCATCCACAATAGCTAAGCTCCTGCTAAGTTAAAAGCCAGGGACTGAGCTAAACTCCACTGATGAGTGAATTGTTTTGCTGCCAATATATCATTTAGCCAGAGCCAGCCATTCTTTCTTCTGACTTAAACAAAAAAGAACGGCGCTAGTTTTTGTTTGTTTTTATTTTAGGTGGAGATTTCGGTTGTAAAAAAGGCCACTCCGGATTTAGCTGTGAAGTGACAGCTAAAGGAGAGAGAGCTCAATCAGAAATGGTTCCAAAATAACACGAATGTTCTGTGAAGAACCATCCTGCATTGAAAGGGGGGGTGGGATAGATGAACAAATAGTTCAGTTCTGCCCTTTATCGGTGTCAAGGCTCCTTCCCCACTCTGAACTTTAGGGTACAGATGTGGGGGCCTGCATGAAAACTTCTAAGCTTAACTACCAGCTTAGATCTGGTGCGCTGCCACCACTCCCAATGTGCTAATTCCCTTCCCTGGGTAGCCTTGAGAGACTCTTCACCAATTCCCTGGTGAATACAGATCCAAACCCCTTGGATCTTAAAACAAGGAGAAATTAACCAGCCCCCCTCCTTTCTCCCACCAACTCCTGGTGGATCAAGATCCAATCCCCTTGGATCTAAAAACAAGAAGAAATTAACCAGCCCCCCTCCTTTCTCCCACCAACTCCTGGTGGATCAAGATCCAATCCCCTTGGATCTAAAAACAAGGAGAAATTAACCAGCCCCCCTCCTTTCTCCCACCAACTCCTGGTGGATCAAGATCCAACCCCCTTGGATCTAAAAACAAGGAAAAATCAATCAGGTTCTTAAAAAGAAGGCTTTTAATTAAAGAAAAAGGTAAAAATCATCTCTGTAAAATCAGGATGGAAAATAACTTTACAGGGTAATCAAACTTAAAGAGCCCAGAGGAACCCCCTCTAGCCTTAGGTTCAAAGTTACAGCAAACAGAGGTAAACACCCTAGTAAAAGGTACATTTACAAGTTGAGAAAACAAAGATAAAACTAACACGCCTTGCCTGGCTGTTTACTTACAAGTTTGAAATATGAGAGACTTGTTCAGAAAGATTTGGAGAGCATGGATTGATGTCTGGTCCCTCTCAGTCCCAAGAGCGAACTCCCCAAAACAAAGAGCACAAACAAAAGCCTTCCCCCCCACCAAGATTTGAAAGTATCTTGTCCCCTTATTGGTCCTTTGGGTCAGGTGTCAGCCAGGTTACCTGAGCTTCTTAACCCTTTACAGGTAAAAGGATTTTGGAGTCTCTGGCCAGGAGGGATTTTATAATATTGTACACAGGAGGGCTGTTACCCTTCCCTTTATAGTTATGACACGCCCCCCAAATCACAGATAGTGTTGGACAGCCGATTCCACACTGGCTGTGATTTCTTCCTGGAGCTCTAGGAGAAAACAGAGTTAATAAGACACATGTACCTTTAGACATACTACTGATTATATAAAAACTAACAATATGTCCCACATTCCAAGAACAATTTTTAACCAGCTGATTCTGGGAAACTTTCCCAGGAGAGTGCATCAGCCACTTTGTTAGAAGCTCCTGAAATGTGTTGTATTTCAAAATCAAAATCTTGGAGAGCTAAACTCCACCGAAGAAGTTTTTTGTTATTCCCCTTGGCGGTATGAAGCCACGTTAGCGCAGCATGGTCGGTTTGTAGTTGGAAACGCCGTCCCCAAACGTATGGGCGTAGCTTTTCCAGCGCGTACACAATGGCGTAGCATTCCTTTTCGCTGATTGACCAGTGGCAATCGGTCTGAATATTTGCATCATCTTTGGTTTGATTAGGGTTTAGTTTAATTGGTCCAAACTGTTGCCATTGCTAAGACCAGGTCTGAATCTGTCTGACTTTAAGGCAAATGCTAAAGACAACAGATTGGGGTGAAGAGTTGCAGGACAGAAAATGATTAATTGGTCTAACACTTTTCCTCAAGCCCTTCTTTCTGATTTGATCTCCTAAGTGTGTTTATGCTATTTCCTCCAAATTTAAATGTATTGGCACTGATTAGATGAAAATCTTGATAAACAAGGATTATCTACCTTAACTAAGATTTTAAAGTCCCAATGTACATGTATTTGTTATAGAGTTGTTAAACAATACTGGGTTACAGTTACCAATAGTTGTGCTATTAAGAAATACACGTCTGTGACACTTTAGTTTGTCTGTGTGCATTTTAGCTGGAGAATGATAAAGTGGTACTCTCTAATCAGTTCAACAGTTAGACTCTGATGGATTCTAAATCACACTTAAGCAAGATGGTAAAATAAACATTTTTCTGACATGCTTCAGTCCCTTGACAACCTCTAAATGTATTGTTGTTCTTTGAAAAGTTCTGTATGACTGAACCAGTTAGGTACAGTCGTAATAACAGTTCTGCTTCTGACTGTAAACATAGCCTTGTTGTAATTCTTTTGTTTGCTATTTACCTTTCAAAATTATTGGAGAGAATAAGGATATATAAACGTACAGATTTAGTTATCAATACTAGAATCTCTTACTCTATGTTGTAGAATGGAAAAATCTTTACCACTGTATCCTGACTTATTGGTAATTTTTATACACTTTGTAATCGACACCTTTAGAAAATATTTAGACTACAGTGTGTGTGGTAGGAATTTAACATGAATTGTTATATAAAGTAATGTACTTTTTGACTAAAATAACACTTTGAGAGGAGAAATAATAGGTTTTATAGTTTTGATGAAGTATATAAACAGTGCAATGCTTGTTAAACAGATGAGGAATTCGGCCCACGTGCATGAGCAGATACAGTCTTACCAGGCACTTCAAGAAACATGCTGTTTGGTTGACATTTAAAGGAAGATTGTAGAAAAAGCTATTTAAATGGGATTTTTTTTTTTAATATGGGATTTATCTTTCTTGGGTAACCAGGGTTTTTACTTTGGTGGTGGTCTGTCTTAAGCATTCTCATGAGTTTCACAGGTAGAAGAAAACATTAATTTAATTAATACTATTGAATTTGTATTATAATCCTTCAAATGTAATTTGAGACTCTGAAGAATCTGAAAATCTGTCATCTTGTGGCCTGCCTGGCTGATTTAGCCCCCTGGAGGGGTTCTTCCTGTTGATGACTAAGTGTATTTTCAGGGATCTAACATTGTCAGAGGGGCCCTGCTGGAGAGAACAGTGGAAATAATTACAAATTATATTTTGGTGTAGGAACAGAATATTGAAAAGGGCAACCCAAGACCTCAGTAATCTGAAGGGGGAGACATCGCTTCTTCCTTTGAATTTACGCAAACATGCCTGCTGTCAGCAGGGCTATAATAGTGTCTAGTGAAAATTATTTGGGTAGTCATGACTAAGATTAACTTAATATCCTCTGGTGACACAGATTCCATATCATCATTGTGTCAGGATACATTTCTTTCCAAACTGTTAGTAATTACTGTGTTTGTCTCTTTACCATGATCTGTTTAAGCACAATGGGCTAAATCCTAACTTGTATTATACCCTATAGAACCCCATGGATTTTAGTGGAGTGCTTGGGGATAAGGAAGGGCAAGATTTGGGCAAATGTTTTAACAGCTAATTCTATAATACATTTCTCAAATTTATGTTTAGTTCTTGAACCAGACTCTGAACAGATCGCTCTGTGTGTACTACTTCAGAAAAATACTACTTTCTTAAATAAATGTGATTTGTTTTCTTTTGCACAAGCACAGACTTAGGTAGATTTCTTTTACAGAATACCTTTCTGATATCAAAGTTATACATTCTAATTTGAGTAACCGAGGAGTGTCCTATTTCAGGTGTATGTATTTCCTCTTTAATAAAATACTAAACCATTGAAGCACAGCTTGTCTTAAGTAACTCTGTATCCTACATATTAGAGTGAAGTGTTTCACAGTTTTAAAGTAACAGTCACTCTGGCCCCAATTCAGCAAGACGTTTAGCTTTCCGGACAGAAGTAGCTGTGTTGAAGTCACGTGCTTCAGTACCTTGCAACATTGGAGCTTCGATCACAAACATTGTCTGAAAGTTTAAACAACACAAGTTCTGACTTGAATTTAAATAAGGGAGACTATTAATGGATACTGGTGTCCATGCTTCCAAAAGGATGTTAACAAATTGGAAAGGATTCAGAAAAGAGCTACAAGATAATTTGAGGTCTGGAAATCATGCCCTATAGTGAGAGAGTAAAGAAGCTCAGTCTATTTAGTTTATCTAAGGCCTGGTCTACACTGGGGGGGATCGATCTAAGTTACGCAACTTCAGTTACGTGAATAACGTAGCTGAAGTCGACATACTTAGATCTACTTACCGCAGTGTCGACACCACGGTAAGTCGACAGCTGGCGCTCCCGCGTTGACTCCGCCTGCGCCTCTCGCCCTGGTGGAGTACCAGAGTTGACAGGAGAGCACTCGGCGGTCAATTTATCCTGTCTAGACTAGACACGATGAATCGACCGCCGCTGGAGCAATCACTGCCCGTTGAGTCAGCAGGTAATGTAGACAAGCCCTAAGAGAAGGTTGCAGTAACTTGATCAGTCTACAAGTTCCTACATGGGGAAGAGATTTCTAATAGTAGAGATCTTTCTAATCTAGCAGAACATGGCATAATGAGGTCCCATGGTTGGAAGCTGCAGCTAGACAGACTCAGACAAAAGGTAGGTACATCTTTTTAGCAGTGACCGTAATTAACTATTGGAACAATTTATGTAGTGATGTGGTGGATTCTCCACCACTGTTTTTAAATTGAGACTGGATGCCTCTTTAAAGTATGCACAAGTCAAATAAATTACAGGCTTGAATCAGGAATCACTGGGTCGCATTCTATGGCCTGTGTTGTGCAAGTGGTCAGACTATACCAGTGTTTCTCAAATGTGGCTACATGTGGCCCTCAGAGGTTTTTCTTGTAGCCACAGCCTCTTGGATAGTGATGGGGGGGGGAGGGGAAAGAAGTGGCTCCTCCCCTGGGGCTGCCAACAGGAGTTGGGCCCTGCCCTCTGCTGGAGCCACAAATGCCAGAGGAGCAGGCATGCGTTCCCCACCTTCCCATGGGTGGTGGGGCTCAGGCTTCAGCCCTGGGGTGGTGGGCACCAGGCTCTGGCCACAGGCTCCAGTCCTGGGCTCACTCCCCCCCCCCCCCCCCCATCACCCCTGGCCCCTACTGCCTCCCTACCCACCTCTCCAGCCACAGCTTAATTCTGGCTTGCCAGCACTGTGTAAGTCTGCTATGAAAAGCGATATTTGTATGGTTTGGTTATCACTTTTCACTGCCTCCCAGTTAGCTAGTAAGTCTGCTGTGAAAAGTGATACATACACAATAGTTTTCACAGCAGCAGCCTTCCTAGCTAGCAAACCTTAATAAATAAATGCCAAAAAAACTACAAGAATGTGCAAAGCTATTCTGTTTAGGTCCAGTAAAGAATAAAGACAACTGTACATTATTTTTATAATTGAGTCTGAAAAAAACCCTACATAAATAAATTACAATGATTTTGATGTGTGTATGTGCATATTTATTTGTTTTTCCTAAAGTTAATTAAGTGTTTTAGGAAAAATTGCCAGAGCGGCCACCAGCAAGAGTTGGTGGCTGCACTCTGAGGCCACAAAAAAATTTCTTGAGAGAACTCCTGGACTAGACTATCATATGGCCCCTTCTGGACTTAAAAACTCTGAATGTAGTAAATGATGGAGAGGCATTTGTGACTGGCAGATTGCTTTCTATTTCAGCCATTGGTTTTGCCAGTCAGCTATTTAGGACTGGCAGGAAAGATGCAAAGTACAGCAATCAGCCAGTGAGGGCGATCAAAAGGACCAGATTACTTTTAGAAGTGGGGTTCAGAGGCATGTAGCTTAAAAGGTACATTAGTACCAAAGAGTAAATATTACTCCAGCCCCCTTGCTTTTAGCCCAGAGGAAAAGTTTATAATGAAATGACTTGCTAAGAATTATTTCCTCTGTTAGTTATGATGTTCTTGGGTGCTTCCTATCTAGACTTGCAGACACAGCAGAGGACAGATGTGAAGCTTCAGCATAAATATTGCATGACTAGAGTTGTAGTTAAAATAATCTTTAAAAACCTGTGTTTGAAAGTCAGAAACTTGGCGTTTGGGGCTGGAGGTGGGCCAGGTGGCTTCCTGTGGCCCTCTGGCAGCACATGGGGACACAGCCATTGGGGAATCAGGCCTCAGCTGGCAAAGCCATTCCATCACTTGTCATATGGACTCGGCCCCTAGCTTCTAATCGTTCTCACTCATTTGTGAACCTGTCTGTTTCTGCGCGCTCCTGTGTGAGATGGGGTGAGTAGAGGGCATCCAGCATTGCAGGGGGGGATGCCACTGCTCCCCAGCATGGCACTGGGGTTCTGTCATCCCCTTGCTGTTCCTCCCTGCCTTCGGGGTTGCTTTCCCATCTGCTGCTGTCACCTCTGCTTTAAGACATGAGCTTCGTGTGAAGAGCTCTCTCATGACTGGAATAACTCAGCTGTACCTTGTTTGGGTCAAGATGGTGAGTTAAGAGTTAATTTTTGGCACACTTCTATTTTAGGTCTTACCACACCACCCCCTTGTGCTGTTCTGCTCTGCGCTGCATCTGCTGCTGCATAACTCTTTTCTGACTGACCCTCCCTCCCCCCAAATCCACCCCTCTTGACTGGTGCCTGAGGACAAAGAAAATTGTTTCTGCAAAGTTTGGGGAATATTTGAAATTTTGACTAATCAGTCATTTTAACTCTTGTCCCATGATTTTTGCCTCCCTCTTTCTCAAAACTGACTTGTCAATGACCCTCTCCACCCAGAGCTCCCTGCACCACCTATATCTGAAGACAGTCAGATGCAATGGAGCACAGTGATTATTGTTGTCTATAAAGCGGGGAGGGTCCGGTCCTGCCCTCATTGCTGTGAATGAAATGTCAGCAGAAGCAGCATTAGGCTGTGGGTGAGCACTGCCCCCATTCACTGCTCGGCAGTGCCTTTTGGTTGAGGTGAGCTGAGCAGGGAGAGGGATAGTCCCCATTGTATTCCACAGGGGGTGGGGGTGGGGGGGGTTAATGTGCATGCACCTAGAGCTGCAGTGTTAGTACAGCCTGAGCCTCAGTCAGATTATATGGGCCTGCCCTGGGTGCTTAATTGGAGTAGAGACATACCCTAAATCACGTCCTTTCGGGCTAACCCGGCTAACCCCTGGGGGAAATCTCTTGCTTATGCCTAAAAACCCTTGCCCTCTGGCGTCCAAGCAGCATCGAGATGATGTGTTCCTTTTGTTTGTCATTTTTAATGCCCCCTCCTGTGCTATAGTCAGCTGATGGGAGGAAGCAGAACAACACTGGCTTATGTCCCTGTGGGGTCAATGGACCATTCGTGTTGGGCCGGATGTAACAACTTCTGTTGATCAGCATTTCACACTGCTTAATAGCTCTCTGCTGTCTGTTCACATGGTCACAGAACTTCACAGTACATCTGCTCAAATATTACCTTACAATAAGGGCGACAGCAGTCATAAGTGAGATTAATGCATGCAGCAATTTACAAATATTCCCTAAAGGCTAAACACATTCTTATAATTCTAACACCTATTTTAACAATACTAACACTCAGTTGATCCAACTGATTCCAGCTATGGAGTTGTCAGTGTTCAATTAAGCTAGGGGGCCTTTGGCATGAGCCGGCACCTGGTCTGCCAGCATTACAGGCGGTACACGTCTGTCCCCCGCAGGGCACCATAACTGTGCTCAGCGTTGCACTGGACAAGGCAGTTTCAGCCACAGTGACATGCATTTTGGTCACTGGAATGAGATGAGCACAACGTCAGAGATGCTTGAGACATGAACGACTTCAGCATTAAAAACAAAAACAATTAGACCGGCAGTTAGGAAAAGATTGGGGTCAAACCTATTTTAAAACAAGTACGGTGGAGTCGCATCTTACGCGGGGATTAGGTTCTAAAGTCAGCGCGTAAGGCGAAAATCGCGTATAGTCGAAATTACCCTTGAAAATCCCTTAAATCGCCCATAAAGTACAGTACTGTATACTGTACATGGTTTTGTGTATACAACCCTGCACAGTAATATGTATAAATGTAGAATGTATACAGTAATGTACAGTATATAATAAAGAGTACATATGCAAAATATAATTTTACAGTACTGTATTTTTAATTACAGGGGGTCGTCAGGACTTGATGTCAATCCAGGAAATGGAGGTGACGGAGCGCTTGGGTGACGGAGAGCGAGTCATAGACAAAGTGGTTGGCTCTGATTCAGCTCGAGAAGTTGATTGCGTAGGCTCATCTGCTGCTGGCTGTTTTTCCTTGAAAAACATGGTGATTGGCAACTGTCGCTGTTGTCTCTTGAGCTGCTCAAACATTTCTTGATACAGTCTCAAATCGGCCATAATACTACGTGTGATTTTGAGGCTTCGTTCCATAGAGGGATCGTATTCAGAAATTAAATCATTCAAGTGTTTTGCTGCTTGGAACACTTCAGCAAATTTATGAAAATTCCAACTTGCTGGCTCTTCCTGTTCGTCATCGTCATCTTAATCTTCTGCAGACGATTTTATCAGTTCCTCTAACTCTTCGTTAGTCAATGTTTCTCTATGGCTCTCAATTAATTCTTCAATTTCTTCCTCAAGGAGGTCGACGAAGCCATCACCACGCACTTGCCTGGCCACCTGAACAATGTGTTTCACTTCTTTGTCAATGGTCGGGAAACCCTTAAAATTATTCACACATTCTTTCCATAGGTTTCGCCAATATGCATTGACTATTTCAGGCTTGATTGCATCCATTGCTTGTTTAATATAAGTGATGCAATTGGCAATGTTGAAGGACTTCCAACACTCCATCACATTAAGATTGGGATCAGCATCCATAGTGCTACGTATCCGTGAGAACGTAAGCCTCGTGTACGTGGCCTTGAAACAGCGAATCACGCCTTGGTCGAGAGGTTGGAGATGGTATTGGGGGGGAGAAAGACGACTTCAGTGTCATTATGTGCAAACCGGAGTGCCGCAGGGTGGCCAGGAGCATTGTCTACAATCAGCAACACTTTAAAGTCAAGTCCTTTCTCTTCGAGGTACCGCTTGACCTCTGGAATGAAACACTTGTGGAACCAATCCAGAACTAATGCTGCCATCACCCAAGCCTTTTTATTTGATTGCCAGAACACAGGCAGGAGATTTTTGTTCTTGCCTTTTAGGGCACGGGGATTTTCAGCCCTGTAGAGCAAGCCCGGCTTTATTAAATGCCCAGCCGCATTGCCACAAAACAACACAGTCACACAGTCTTTAGCTGCTTTGAAGGCAGGGGCTTGTCTTTCTGATTTCAAAATGTAAGTGCGGTTGGACATTTTTTTCCAGACGAGCCCAGTCTCGTCAGCATTAAAAACTTGTTCTGGAAGATGGCCCTTTTCTTCTATGATTTTCTTTAATTGTCCGAGGTAGGCTTTTGCTGCCTCTTCGTTGGCAGATGCAGCTTCACCAGTAGTCTGCATGTTTTTGAGGTTGAAGTGATTCCTAAAACTGTTAAGCCAACCTTGGCTGGCTTTGAATTCCTTCTCCTCAGAAGGCTGTCCCTCTTCGGCAGGAGGTTTGAACAGCGCGTAGAGGCTACGAGCCTTTTCTCGCAATGTGTTGCCATTGATAGGCACACGTTTACGATTCATGTCTTCCAGCCATAAGTTTAATGCCTTTTCAGTCTTCACTAAAGGCTTATCACGCACCTGGCTCGTCACCTTAGCTGTTATTGGAGCACTTGATGCCATGGCTTGACGAATTTCTCTCTCTTGAATCGTGATGGCACGGATGCTAGATTCGTTGCGGCCATATTTATGTGCCACATTGGAGATCGACATACCATCTCTCAATAAGTCCAACACAGCCAGTTTTTCCTCCAGGGTTGGAACAGATCGCTGTTTCTTTGGTTGAGCACCAGATGAAGTAGTTGGCTTGCGTTTAGGGGCCATGTTGTACGAAAAATACGTATCTTTAAACACTAGAATCACACTCAGTGCGGTGAGATGCTCACACTCTGAGAGGCACGCGGGAACTGAGACCGACTGAGGGAACAGCAGATTCACGTCTCCCATTGCACGCTCACTCCGGGGCATACACTCATTGGGTGGAATCGCCCACACTATTTACAGGTATCTTGTTGTTTTTCTTTTCTTTTTTTGCCAAGCGCGTATAGTTGAATTCGCGTAAGTTAAATGCGTGTATGATGCGACTTGTCTGTAGTCTGAGTTTGTCAGGCCGAACAGCAGTGTCACAGCGTGGTGTTATCTGTTAGCAAGTGTCCCAAAATAGACCTCCCAGAGGCCAGCAAACTGTAGGGCCAGGTTAAGAAAGCCACCTGAACAGAGAGAGACTGCTACGCTTGCATGCAAAGTGTGGCTTTGTGTCTGTGTTGCATGCATGGTCATGCTGTGAGGAAGATGCCATTGTTGTAGGCACCTGGTCTACCAAAAAAACGGCATCCTCCATGCATGTTCTGGTGCCAGATGACATGGTCCTGGGGGTATAGCCAGGCAGGAAGTCATAGTTTGGGTGTATACATAGATGGCATGGCCCTGGGTACCATTGGCCTAGGAAGAAAGCCTTCCCTTAAACATGCTCTAAGGGCAGCAGGACCTGCAACCTGTCAGCCAGTAGCACCATGGCCAGGTACAGTAGTCCTGTGCCCCCAGCACCAGACTCACTAACCGGGCTGGGGAAAAACTGCCCCAGGCACTAGAATATGTTCCCCTTCCACCTTGGGCTAGGGAAAGGCGCTGAGGGCGAGCCTGTGAAGAAAAAAAAAATCACAGCCTTGTGCTCTTTGGTGTTTTCCAAACTTTCCCCTACAGCCAGTAGTGGGACAAGGGAGCTTGGGGAAGGCAGGGTTCCCTGTAACTGAGCATCATGCACTTGGTGACAGAGGTGTGCCCTGGGAAGCATGGAAACCTCAGAAGACAGGTGCCAGACCCCAATGGCACCTGGCATCAGGCGAAAGGCATTTGGCTCTCAGGGAAGACTGAGGATTCTCCCCTGGCAGTGTTTTGGGATCCTAGTGCTGTTAAAAGCATTGTGTAGTGACAGCCCCGTCCCGGAGAGCCAGACCTACATGCTGTCCCATTCTGTCTAAAGTGAGGCTTACGCAAAACCTTAAATGGCAGAAACCTGCAATCACCACAAGGGTGTCTGACACTGTGAGCAAGAGGTGGGAGTGGGAGCACCAGAGCTCAAGTTCATGCCCAAAGGTTTAGGCTTACAGGGTAACCAGGAGCCCGAGAATGCCACCCACTGATCCAGCCAAGAAGAGCTGGACTAGCATATGACTAAAGTATGCTGGCTTGTTAGGCACCAGGGTATAGGAGGAGATGAAATGGGAAATTACAAGAGAAGGGCAGAGGCACCACGTGAGAGCTGTGTCAGTAGGCTCCCCTAGGTTTCTGGTCAGGTACCATTGCTATGGCCACTTCTCGGGGGAGAGGGTGGCAGAGTATGTGATAGAAGTGAGACCCTGGAAATGTGGAAACTTCCAAAAGGCAACTATACTGAGACATGCCAGACAGCTTAGGGACCAGGTTTAGTCATAAACTTTGGTAGCTTTCAATGTTGTGTGTCTTTGTGAGCGAGCTATTGGATTCTCGTTCCACAGTAGAGGGCTACTGAGCTTCCCCAAGCAACTAAAATCATGGTGGGGAATTACTGCAGATCCCAGGCCAGGCAACCAACACCAGAGAAGTCCCAGGCCCTTGGGAAATTGTATATGCTAGTTCAGACCAGGTTTAAGAAACCCAGGAGACAAAGCAAGAGCTTGTACAATGGGGGAAGCCTGAACTCAGTCAGAGATCCAAAACTGACGTGAGACTGTATCCAAGAGGGTTTAACCCTGCTGGAAGGGTGTGGAGACCTAGAACCCGTCAGAGCTCCACGTGGACACTAGGTTACACCTCTTAAACATAACTAGTCTACACAGATGCCATGTTATTTCTGAAATGCTTTTGTTCTAAAATAAATGCCCTGGCTCTCTGAAAGCCAGCTTGTTACTGGTGACCCTGTCACTGTCCCTGAGAGTGACCTACAGTTGCAGGACTAAGGTCAGACCTGCTGGGATAGTCACAGTGAATTGCAGGGGGCCTGTACCCCTAAACTTACAGTGCAGAGGGAGAGGACAATGGGTTCTGGCCCACAGAGTGGTGATAGCTGGAGGTCTGAGGGGAGCCCCATAGAAGATCACAGAGGTGGCTATCCCAAATCAAGTGTGGATGGACAAAGAATGTTGACACTGCCATGAGGGGATCGAAGAGATGGCTTGTCAGGGCTCTCAACCTGAGCAGTAAGGTCCATTGTGGAACGAGCGCCCTGACTGCCAGCATGGCTAATTGGACTGATATAAGAACCTGGCTACGTGGTGGTTCTCTGCCAAGGAAACCGCAGATCCTGTGACTATCACTCTGAAGGAAGGCTGAACATTTGGACAATTAACTTGAAGACCTCCTGATTCAGGACCGACTTGAGGGAGTTGACCTTGCACCTGCTGAGCCAGTCTGCCTTTTAGTTCATATACCTCAGAGTGATTCTCATAAAAGGAGGTAAGAGAAAGTGTTCCACTCATCGTATGACTTCCATTGCTTCTGCTCCTTGTTTCCCCTCAGTTATTCACAAATACAACCATGTCAGTCAGTGTTGTCTGACTGAATCAAGACATAGTTGCCCTCTAGGCTGGACTGGAACCATTGCAGCACCAGCTTGACAGCACTTTGATCTAGAAGGTTTATGCTATGGGTCCTTTCTCCTTGAAACATCAGGCAGTCAGCACTGCACCACTGTTAAATAAATGAGTGACTCCTGCTCCTCCCAGCAGGAGAAAGGGTAAGATGAGTTTGGCACTACTCTGGTGTGAGGTGCTGAGAACCCCATTCACTAATCTCTGCCACTGCTCTGACTTCCTACTGGGGCATGTCAGGCCCAGCCCAGCTGCCTGGCAGGGGGCAGATATATGCTAGGTCAGATGTCCTCATAGCATGGCCCTTTGGCAAATCTCACCAAACTGGTATCATAGTAGCCCTGCTAGAGGCTACACCGAGACAGAGTGAGACAGTCTCTGGCCCAAGAAGCTCAGAGTTTGAACAGACAAGACAAAGGGGAAAGTGAGGCACCAGGAAAGGACATGACTTGGCACTTAACAGGTCAATGACAGAGCTGGGAACAGAACCCGGCTCTCCTGCACCCCCATCCTGTGGTTGATCCTAGGCCACACAGCCTTCCTGGGGGAACTGCTATCAACAAAAGGTCATTGTCTGCCAGGAGGCCTCCAGTGCTCGTTAGTCAGAAAAGAATTCACTGTGGGTTTTGGGGGAGCTGGAAGAGTAGGAATATGTGTTACCAAAGACCCCTCCCCCCACAGGGAGCAGCCACACAATGACAAAGGCATTATGGTCTGAAGACATTTAAAGGATTTGAATAGAAACATCTTTGAAATGCCTCCACTGAAATCTATGTGATTGGAAGAGCTGGCCCTTTAACACAGGGACATGGGGCCTAAAAGGGCAGCGCAGCACTGCAAGCCCTTTAATCTAGAAATAGCAGGAATTCTTTTTTTCCCCTCTTTGATTCCCAGGCATATCTGCAGCATATTAGCCTACAACACTCCACTCCCTGAACATGAAAGGGCTGCCCTGCCTGACAATTAGCAGGAGACTTATTATTCAGCCTAATGCAGGGGAAAAATACAGCCTTCGTTAAAATTTTATCAGAGCTGCCTTCCCCCTTTCCTCTGTAATTCATTGCAGTAAAAAAAAAAAAGTCATTTCCCACTTATTGTTTCAAATGTCAGCCTTTGAGCAGAGGGAAAGGTCACCATTCTTATCTCCCCTTTGGGCTGGCAGCACTGGCTCCAGACAATTCCCCAGCGATGGCTCTTCTCCCGTCAGTATGCACAGCTCTGAGAAGTACCAGGGAGGGGAGCGGTTTTGCTTTTTTCTAATTGCTTCTAGGGTAGCCTTGTGAACTCAGAGCCTTTTCCACGGGGCTTGTAATGCTTTCCTTTGGATGACACTTTGTGCCCATCCAGTGCCCAAATGTCACAACTGGCCTATCTGCACGTAGAATGTGTGCTAAAGTACTATACAACATACACATCAAATGTCTTGTGTCTGAGAAGACAGCATTCCTGTAGTTCAGATGCCTTGGAACAGGGTGACTGAGTTTGTGTCCATTTTCCTATTCAGCTTGAAATCATGCATGTCTATTTGCATAGAGGAAGAATCCCACAGTGGAAATGTTCCTCCCATACCCCGCAAGTGCATCCTCAGTTACAGGCTCCCAGCTACCCAGGTGTCCTTGGGAGCCAGCTGAAATCTGACCACTCATTGGGAACTGCTGATTACAGGCAAAGAGACATTTCTATCAGAGACCAGGGTCCCCTTGGGGAGCTAACAGAGGACAAAAAGCTATTTATTTTTTCCATGAGACAATCTTGGTGGGTAGGAGGGCTCCATTTTGAGGGAATTAAGGGCATAAGAGATCCCTGACTTCACCAATCAGATTGTAGCCAACAAACGTGGACGTTGGTGGTGTCAGTGGCTGTAGAAAACACAGATAGCCACAGCTGGCCTAAGGGTGGGTCATTGATCTATAAGGGAGGTGACACTCACAAACCTGGTAGTAGCATTTTTGCTTCGTTCTGAAATAATCAAGGCATCAGTGTGTCTCTCTTTCCCGTTCACTGGAGCTCTTGGGATTGCGAGTGTTTCCAATCACTCCCTTGTCTGTAATGCACTGTTCCTCACTCTCTCTCCCTCCATTTCCCACATCTCTAACTCTCTAGCCCAGGGATAGGGTGTCAAACACATAGTGTGCAGGCTGGATCTGGAACCCAGGACTCTCACCTCTGGCAACAGCTGACCCTGCACATTTCATAGGCTCTGGCTGGCAGAGCTGGAACGCGCAGGGCTGAGTGCACTACTACCCGATTGGCCCTAGACCTCTGTGCTGCTCCTGCTCCTCATCTAGTGCTGAGCAGCAGTTCTTGGAGCAGCCACTGCTACAACTGGGGCTACTTTCCATGCCCCAGGGCTGGGCTCCTGGCTCTTGCTGCTACTAAGCCCCAAGACACTAGGCTGTGGGGAGCAGCTCCTTGAAAGAGCAAAGGGATTCCCCAAGGGAGGCTGGGGGGTGGGATATTCCCCAGAACAGGGACTGTCCTCAAGCCAGTAACATACCTCTATAACCAGGCAGCAGGACTGTGAAAAACGGTTACTGACCTGTCGTAACTGTTGTTCTTTGAGATGTGTTGCTCATGTTCATTCCAAGTAGGTGTGTGCACGTCGTGGGCACGGCTGCTGGAAAGTTTTCCCCTAGCAGCATCTGTTGGGTCAGCTGTGGAGCCCCTTGGAGTGGTGCCTTCATGGCGCTCAATATATGATCCTGCTGACCCGGCGCTCCCTCAGTTCCTTCTTGCCGGCTACTCCGACAGAGTGGAAGATGTGTTGCTCATATCCATTCCAAACCTGCCCATCTCGAAGAAGAGTTACGAGAGGCGAGTAACCGTTTTTTCTTCTTTGAGTGATTGCTCATATTGATTCCAAGTAGGTGACTCCCAAGTCTTACCTAGGCGGTGGGGTCGGAGTTAAGGAATGCTGATCGTAGCACTGCTCTGCCGAAAGCCGCGTTGTCCCTGGCGTGCTGGACGATGGCGTAGTGTGAGGTGAAGGTATGTAACAAGAACCAAGTCGCTGCCCTGCAGATTTCTTGGATTGGTACCTGGGCCAGGAACGCTGCCGACGAGGCCTGGGCACTAGTGGAGTGTGCGGTAAGAGCTGGGGTCAGCACCCCAGCCAGCTCATAGCAAGTGCAGATGCAGGACGTGATCCAGGAGAATATTCTTTGAGAGGAGACCTTTCATCCGGTCCGCCACCGCTACAAATAGCTGGGTCGATTTACTGAATGGCTGAGTGCACTCGATGTAGAAAGCTAGGGCTCTTCGGACATGGAGGGAATGTAGCCGCTGCTCCTGGGGACTAGCATGAGGTTTCGGGTAAAAGACGAATAGGAAAATGTCCTGGCTGGTGTGGAAGCTCGACACCACCTTGGGGAGGAAGGCCGGGTGCGATCTGAGTTGCACCTTATCCTTGTGGAAAGCCGTGTAAGGCGGTTCTGAGGTGAGGGCCTTTAGCTCAGAGACGCGTCTTGCCGACATAATGGTGACCAGGAAAGCTGTCTTCCAGGAGATACAAGAGGGAGCACGTGGCCAACAGTTCGAACAGGGGTCCCATGAGCCTCGAAAGGACCAGGTTAAGGTCCCACACAGGGACAGGCTGACGGATCTGAGGATATAAACAGTCCAAGCCTTTGAGGAAGTGACCAACCATAGGGTTGGTGAAGACCGAGCAGCCAGATGTGTCTGGGTGGAAGGCCGAGATAGTAGCGAGGTGAACCCTTATGGAGGACACCGCCAGGCCTTGCTGTTTCAGGTGCAGGGGGTACTCTAAGATGAGCGATACCAGTGCCCGGGGGGGAGGGACGTGGCGCTGGTCACACCAACATGAAAATCTTTTCCACTTCACCAGATACGTGACTCTAGGGAGGGCTTCCTGCTTCCCACCAGGACCTGTGACTTGGTCTGAGCATGGAAGCTCCGTGGGGTTCAGCCATGAAGCTTCCAAGCCGTGAGGTGGAGGGACTGTAGGTCGGGATGACAGAGGAGACCGTGGTCCTGAGTGAGTAGGTCGGGGAGGAGAGGCAACGTGACCAGTACATCCACCGACAGCTCCAGTAGCGTAGTGTACCAGTGCTGGCGAGGCCATGCTGGAGCTATCAGAATCACCTTTGCCCCCTCCCTGTGGATTTTGAGCAGGACTTTGTGCACGAGAAGGAACGGAGGAAAAGCATAGAGCAGGCAACCTCTCCAGGGTAGCAGGAATGAGGGAGGCCCTGGCTGCGACCCTGGAAGGAGCAGAACGATGTGCACTTCCTGTTGCATTGGGTGGTGAACAGGTCGACCTGGGGAAAACCCCACCTTTGGAAGATGGGGTGTATGACATCCGGTCGGAGAGACCACGCGTGAGTGTGGAAGGACCTGCTGAGGCCGTCCGCCAGCGTGTCTGAACTCCGGGTAGAAAGGATGCTTCCAGGTGAATGGAGTGGGCTATGCAGAACTCCCACAGACGAAGGGCCTCCTGGCATAGGGGGGAGGAACAGGCTTCCCCTTGCTTGTTGATGTAAAACATGGCTGTGGTCCATTAGAACCACTATGCAGCAACCTTGCAGTTGGGCCTGGAAGGCTTGGCAAGCAAGGCACACCGCCATTAGCTCCCTGACATTGATATGAAGGGAGAGCTCATTCTGTGACCACAGGCCCTGTGTCTGAAGGTTCCCCAGATGTGCCCCCCACCCCATAGCTGAGGTGTCCGTAACCAGAGGCAAGGGGCTGTGGAAAGGGACTCCTCCGCACACCCCTCGGGGGTCGAGCCACCAGCGAAGGGAGGTGAGGACCTGTCCTGGCACTGTGACCACTGAATTCAAGTTGTCGTGCCCCAGGCGGTAGACCAAGGCGAGCCATGCCTGCAACGGCCTGAGCTGGAGTCTGGCGTGCCGGGTCACGTAGGTGCAGGATGCCATGTGGCTGAGGAGACTCATGCACCCTCTTGCTGTTGAGGTTGGGAATCGCTGAAGTCCTTGAATGATATCCATGATAGCTTGGAAACGGGACTCTGGTAGGAGGGCCCAAGCCTGAACAGAGTCTAGTACCGCCCCAATGAATTCTATCCTCTGGGTCGGTGCTAGGGTCGACTTCTCCATGTTGAGGAGGAGACCCAGCCATTTGAACATACACCTAACCAGGCACAGTTGGGTCTGCACCTGTGCCCTGGTGCGGCTCCTGACCAGTCAATCGTCGCGGTAGGGGTATACTTGCACCTGCTGTCGATGGAGGTGAACTCTCAGGGGGCTGTTGAGAGGCTGAATGGAAGGGCCGTGAACTGGTAATGTTCATGGTTGACCACGAAGAGCCTGTGCACCGGATGAATCACTATGTGGAAGTACGCATCCTTCATATCGAGGGTGGCATACCAGTCTCCCAGATCCAGGGAGGGGATAATAGTGCCTAGGGAGACCATGCGGAACTTCAACTTTACCATGAACTTGTTGAGCCCACGCAGGTCCAGGATGGGTCTGAGGCTCCCTTTGGCCTTGGGGATTAGGAAGTATCAGGAGTAGAATCCCTTGCCCCTTAGCTCCTGCGGAACCTCCTCCACCGCTCCCATGGCAAGGAGTGCCTGCACCTCCTAGATGAGGAGTTGCTCGTGAGAGGGGTCCCTGAAGAGGGATGGGGAAGGGGGGGGGGGAAGGGGGGGTGAAGGGCGGGTAGGAGCAGAATTGGAGAGAGTATCCTGCTTCTACCATGCGAAGGACCCAGCGGTCCGAGGTTATTTTGGACCATGCATGGTGGAAGTGGGATAAACTATTCAAAAAGGGCAGGGAAGGATCCGGGGATAAGTTTGGTATGCCATCCTCGAGCGTCCCTTCAAAAGGCCTGCTTGGAACCCGACAATGGTTTGGTCAGGCCCTGGCCTTGTCCAGACGGGGGGGTTGGAAGGCTTTCTTCTGCCGTTCCGTTCCCTCCACCTGTAATTGTCCTGCCTCGGTCAAGGAGGGTAGGAGCTCTGTTGCAGCTGCTGGGGCTTAAAGTGCTTCCTTTGAGTTGACGGGGCGTGCATACCCCAGGACTTCATGGTCGCCCTCCAGTCCTTTAGGCTATGTAGCCTACAGTCAGGCTGTTCCACGAACAAGCCCGCCCCATCAAAGGGCAAGTCCTGCATCGTCTGTTGAACCTCCGGCGGTAGGCCCGAGGCTTGTAGCCAGGAGGTGTGCCTCATGGCAACTCCTGAGGACAAGGTGCGCACCGCCGAGTCTGCAGTGTCCAGTGAGGCCTGTAAAGAGGTCCGTGCCATTGCCTTGCCCTCTTCTACAATGATCCCAAACTCCTCCCTGGACTCACATGGCACAAGCTCCTTGAACTTGAGCATCGAGTTCCAGGAGTTGAAGTTATACCGGCTCAGGATTGCCTGCTGATTGGCAGTTCTGAGCTGGAGCCCACCCCCACGGAGTACATCTTGCAGCCAAACAAGTCCAGTCGCTTGGCCTCTTTTGATTTGGGTGCTAGGTCCTGCTGCCCCTGCCTCTCTTTCTCGTTCACAGCCGCAACCACCAGAGAGCAGTGCTGTGGGTGCGTAGAGAGATATTTGTACCCCTTCGAGGGCAGGAAGTACTTGTGCTCAAGACCCTTGGCTGCAGTGGGAATGGTCTTAGCATTGGCCTGAATAATTTTAATGAGGGGCAGGGCAACCCTCGACGGACCTTCTGGGGCCAAAATGTCTACCACTGGATCCTCCAATTCCCTCTGATTCCACCACCTCCTCGGCCTGCAGGCCCATGTTGCGCGCCACCCTACACAGAAGGTCCTGGTGGGCACGGCTGTCTATGGTGGGGTGGCCCGGATATGGAGGTGCCTGCAACGGCCTCGTCAGGGGAGGACAACGAAGAGGCCAAAGGCGGGGAGAGGGTCCTCCTGACTTTCCTGCTCATCGGGAGCCCTATGCACTGCTTCACTGATTGCCTCCGCCTCAGGAACTGGAGTTGGAATCGATTCGGGCGGGGGGGGGGAGGGGAGGTGGGGACATGGCGCCTCCTCCGCACCCCTAGGGATGGGCTGACTGGCAGAGGCCTTCGGCATCCTTGGCTCAGAGGTAGCCGACCGGGAACCTATAGACTGCGCACCTTGGGCCTGGTGGTATGCCCATGGAGTCCAGAATGGCCACGGAGTTGGCCCCTGCCACTGCGCTGGCCATGGCCAGGCGTCCACGGCCTGCCCAGTGCCAGTCCCACTCCAAGTACCTAGGAATGGGATTGGGACTGCGAGGGCCAGGATGATGCTGAGCAGAGCTGAGCCGGCAAGCAGTGGCGCGAGGCTGGGGAGCGGTGACGTGACCTAGAACGGTACCCGACCTGGAGCTATGCTGGGATGTTGAGCGGCGCTGGGACTGGTGCTGGGTCCGGGACCAGCTCCTTGAAAGTGACTGGCATGCGGATCAGTGCCGTGATCGGGAGCGCTGGTGCAATCTGGAGTGATGCTGCGAGTCTGACCGGCGCCGTGAGTACGGCTGGCGCCATGACAGGGAGCAATGCTGGGACTTGACCAATGGTGCTGACGGCTGGATCATCTCCGGCTTGCCTCGAGACGGTGCCATACACTGTGGTACTGGAGGCTTGGCATGGATCAGAGGAGACCTCAGTGCCGTCATGGCGATGAGGTCCCTCGTGGCCGCAAAGGTGTCCGGGGTGGATGGCAGCTGAACTTCCTCGATGCTGTGGGTCGGGGAGTCCAATGGCACCGGACTTGACGGCTCCCCTTGTGGGGCTGAAATCTATGGTGCCATGTCCACAGGCTTTGGCCCTGGGCACTCCGCTCTGGGATGCACCACATTGGCCAGCTCCAGGGGGATGGGTCTCTGGGATGGAGAGCTACTCTTCTCTTGCTTCCGGTGCCACTTTGGCGCCGGGGAGTGGGAGCGGTGCTGGGTCGATGCCGCCAGTTTTGGTGCCGGGGGTCTCGGCCAGTGTCCATCCACGATGCCACTCCACCACTGCCGCTTGGGCACTGTGCACCGAAGAACTCAGTGCTGGGTCCTGCCACGCCGAAGGAGGCTGGGGTCTAAGTGCCGCCTCCATAAGGAGCTGCTTAAGGTGAAAGTCTTGGTCCTAGGACAAAACCCCTTGCAAATCTTGCACCTATTGGTCGCCCCTTGGCATGGTCCTGGAGCAGAACTTGCAGGGCTTGAATCCTGGAGACTTGGGCATGAAAGCCCTCCCAAGGAAAAGTGGTCGGGACGGAGGGTAAACCCCCCCAGCCCAACTGCTACTAACTACAATAAAAATAAACTACAAGAATTAAAGAAAAAATAACTACTATAAGAATGACTATAAAACAAGCTAGGGAAACGTGGAGAACTCACTAAGCAAGACACCACAGTTCCAACGACCATCACGGGTGGTAAGAAGGAACTGAGGAGGTGCCGGGTTGGCAGGGTCATATATTGAATGCTATGAAGGCGCCACTCCAGGGGGCTTCACAGCCGACCCGACGGATGCTGCTAGGGGAAAACTTTCTGGCGGCCGTGCACGCAACGCACGCACACCTATTTGGAATCGATATGAGCAATCACTTGAACTCCCTTTCCACAGGGCTTCACCGCCACATGCAACATGTGCAGAATCCAGCAGCATATGCACTAAATGCAGCCTGATCACAGTGCACCCACCTGGCACCACTACAGGCAGCCAGCACAACGTGATGGTTTGGGTAAAAGGCTCTTTCAGTAATAGTATGGAGGTAGAGGCAGTGCGTAGGTGGCCCAGGGATTTTACTAGGACTGGTATTGTCTAAGTGGCAGGGTTTATATGGTCACTGTGTAGTACCCTGTGTCCCTCAGCTGGGGAAGTGAAGCACTTTATAAATACAATTCTATCAAACTACCAGTTCAGGTCCAGCCCTCTGGGCTGGTTAGTGTCCTATGTACATTGAGCTGGGGCTTTATATCCTGCAGTGTCCTTCAGTGCTGACCCAGTCAGTGCAGCAGTTAGTGTGATTCACGTAAAAACTCCAGCCATTCATCTGGGGACCTCCATAATAGTTCACGCCACACACCCTGTTCCAAGTGCAGGGTTGGGGCCCATGCTGTAGAACGCTGTTGGAGGGTTCGTTTAATTGCTGGGAGTTCCGTGTAGAATGAAACATTTGCTGGGATTCTAAAAATACTGTAAAGTTGAACAAAACCAGGGGAGGCATTACAAATTATGACAGGGGTTCGCAAAAACAAAATCCACCCTTGCTACCCATGGAAATGGACAGCCTTAGCAGAGAGATCTGCATGGAACTGACCACTTGCTTCTAGTGTGCACCCTCCAGGAGAGGAATCCAGTGCCACAGGAGTGATGTTCAGGTGCCTGCAGTGTTGCCACCTGAGAATTACTTTTCTTGTGGATACATAGGAGGTCAATCCTCAACACTGTCAAGTCATCAACTCCATCTGCACTACAACCCTCTTTCACAGAGGACTTGGGAGGAATGGCTGTTCTAGACCCTTATGTGGGAAAGGCAGAAAATATTGAAAACTCAGATTCCGACTAACTCATGTCCAGGCCACTTTGAGTAAAAAGGGAGAGGGGAATAAACACATAGACCATTGCCTTAGGAGCAACCACCATAATGGCTGTGACACTCTATACCTCAGCGGAGTGCCCTGTAACCACCATATTCCTCATTTATATATAATTGTGATCTTGCATATAAAGCAGGCCATATAAGGTATCAGGGGAAAGGTTATGATCCGCTGAAAGTCATTGTTCTATCTAAATATGTATATCATTAGTACATATGAAGTGAGGAGACTGTGTTTTTTATGGTCGTCAGTAACACATGCTGTAAGTTAGGGAATCAGCCAGATACTAGCTCCCAGAGACAACAGCAAAGAACGTAACCAACGCCCAGGTGGGGTGTCAAACCACCATCAACAGCCATTGTCCAGCAAGGGAGTTACAATTCAAAGATTCACCTGCCTAGGGCCACACCAGGGGAATTGCTCAATCTTGCCTGGGGACTCAGCAATGCCACCAGACATGCCTGGACTTGTGCTCCTCAAGCACATGGACAAAGGGTATAAAACAGAACACAGTGCCCCCATGCTTGGCCTTTCTCCTTCGCAACCTACGCTGCAAGCAACAAGGACACTCAGAAGACTGAAGACTCCAACAGAGGAGACTGGCCCAGGTTTCAAGGGTGAAACCTGTGTACTATGAACTGTAATATCCAGTGGGGTGAGAAAAACTGCTTAATCTAGATGTTGCCCAGTTTAATAGGGTTGAGAGTTTAGACTGCGTGCCTATATTTTCTTTTCTTTTGGTAACCACTCTGACTTTTTGCTTATGACTTATCACTTAAAATCTATCTTTTGTAGTCAATACATTTATTTAACTGTTTATCTTTACCAGTGAGCTTGCTTGAAGTGTTTGGTAAATCTGCTCAGGTTTACAAAGGCTGGTATATATCCACTTTCCATTGATGAAGTGGTGAACCAATTAATAAATTTGCACTGCTTGTCTTGAGCAGTGCAGGACGGTATATTCCTGAGGTACAAGGCTGTGAGCTGGGGGGATTCGGCTGGTGCCTTTTGCTGTGTGATTTATAAGTGGCTCTGGGAGCATTCATGCAATATAGCTGGGTGTGGGGCTCCACATGCAGTTGTGCTGAGTGGTAACAGTGCCTGGAGGGGTTTGCTGCTTCTCACTAGCAAAGCATTGAGAGAGACAGACCAGGCAGGAGAGTTAGGGGGGCACAGTGGTCCCACAGTCCCAGGCTGCAACCCAGGGATCCCATCAGAATGGCCATATGCATTTACTTTATATTTCCTTCCACCCAATTGGAAACAGAAAAATGTTTGTGGAACCCACTAGAACAGCTACTAGCTCATACGCATAAGCTTGACTTAGTGGTTCGTGGCTGCCAAGTTTGCTGAATGGTAAATTCCTACGTTTCTCTTGCCACTAGAATTCCTGATTAATGGTAGTTAGGAGAAGAGGAACTCTCTCACAGAGCTGCATCTATCACAGTAACCCCTCCACCAGCTCCTAGAGCACAGTTTAAATACAGAATTTACCAGGACTGCAGGGTTTAAAGGCAGGGCATTTTTATTAGAGAATGTAGTTTCACAGAAGCATTGCACACAAGTTCATTTACTCACAAATATATGCTCTTTTGCAGTTTCAGCTCCTTTCAAGGGCTGAGTGCGTTTCATGCAGTCATACCACCCACTTTGCTTATAATCCAGGAGATCCTGAGGGGGTTAGGGATTTGTCTAAAAGATTATTTTTACTGATACTAAATTTAAACTCAAATAAATTACCTATTTCCCTTATAATGTTGAGGAGGCATTTTGAGAAATGCTGAGTTTGGATATGTGACATGTTCTATATTCCCTTGGTCAATCTATCTAAGGAATAAAAATGAACATATTATAGGTTCCAATTATTTGGATAAGCTTTGGCTGCAGACACAGTCGCCCTGGGGTTAGTACAGCTGCCTCAACTTCCTGTGTTTGGCTCGAGTGAAGTACATGGAGTTGACATCATAATTTATAGCTTTCAGTGCATCCCACTGGACAAGAACTCTGACAGTGATCTCTGTGATGTTCCTTCTGTTTTGTTAGAAGAAACAGAGGAAAATAAGCCAGCAGAGAGACTACTACAGATTCCACCTGGTTACAAACCCAGCAAAACTATCTGACACAAAGTGACATGTTACAAAGGATTCTGGGAAGGATATGATGGCAATGGGCAGCAAATCCAGCCTAGTAGGGCAGGTCCCATAGCCAACAAACTCACCCCCCGGGATCGATGGTAGGAGCCTCCCCAGAATGTTCTTATGCAACCATGGAAGGACTGCACCCATGGTCTGGCAAGGGAAGGGCTACTCTTCTGTCAGTGGAGGGGGAGCGAGATGCAGCTGGAAATTCTCGTTCTGGAAGACACTGTTCAGTGCAGGGTCACCCTGAGAGACATTGAGGAGCCCATGTTTTTCACCACCACGAGTTCGAGACAATTCTGTCAGGAGAGCTAACTGCAAGACAAAAGAAATACACCACTAAATACACAAAGGCCTGAGCAATCTTTAGGGAAGCATTTATTTTTAAAGGGTGTGTGTGCGTGCGCGCATGGACAGTATGGGATCCCTCCACCTCTCCCCTTCCTTTTACAAGATATTCAAGTAACAATGATACAAGTTTAAGACAAAGGGGATACATTCTCACCCACTGTAAGGTTAGCTGTGAAACTCATTGCAGCAGGATATTACTGAGGCCAAACAGATTAGTATGAAACCCTGGCTGAACCCTTAACTACAGAGAAAGTGCTCACAATGAGAACAGCAATGGCAGCTATGACAGCAAGGACAAAGTTACAAGGGATTTTCACCCTCCTGATTCACAGTATGAGCTGATCACTAGCTGGAGGCAGAAAGGAGTCTCTCTGTTGGGTAGTATTGCTCACTGACACTTGTTTTGAAGATTTTATACCTTTCCTCTGAGCCATGTGACATTGGCCACTGTCCAGAACAGGATCCAGAACAGGACTATTGCTGTATGGTAATCCTATGTTCCTAAGCACTGATCAAGCGGGGGGAGGGGGGGGGAGAGAGAGAGGGGGAGGGTGTCTCACCTTCACCCTCTCTGCAATGTACCTCATTTTAGATGGATAGCCCCTCCCCGCAAGAAGTATGTGAAAGACAGAACGCAATCTAGCGGGGTGAGCTGTGCCTATATTTTGTGCGTGTACACACACACACGATACCCTCTTAAATTAGTGCAAGGACCCTGGAATAATTGCAATTGTCAGAAGGATTTTATATGGCAAAACACTGTTTTGAAGTGAGTTTAGATGTTAATATTTTTTATTGTGGTAATTTGTGTATTTGAATTTTGGTAAGTTTGAAAACAGGGTGAGGGCACTTAAATGCAGAATAGATTTGAAGGTGATAGCAGTCTGTGGGAAAGTTTGCCTCTCTCTCAAGAGTGGAAGACCCTGCCTACATAAGCTCCAAAAAGATCAGAATTTGATTTAATAAACCTTCTTTCCATATTGCAGCAACATTGAAAGAAGCTCTTGGGAAGAGTCGGCATCCAGACTGCTGTCTCCAACTGATGGCACAGAGTTGTGTACAATTCGATTCACCAATTAAAAAGAAGAGATGAAGATACTTTACCCTGGAGGTTCCTCGATAGAGTCGACAGAGTTGGTCAAAAGCCTGGATTTGCTGGGAATCCAACAGGGACTCTGAACTTGACTAAGAAACAAAGTTACAAGGTTACAAAAAGTTAGAGACATAAAATTAAATAACCAAAATTTAAATCTATTTAGCTAGGTATTTACACTGGCTCACTATCATGGGATCTGAGCACCCAGGCTACAGTTTGGTACCTTGTTAAAAAAGGGAACATGCTTGTTTTGCTTTACGTCACTTTTCTATGTAAAAAGAGTAATAAAGACTGAACCACACAACACAAAGCTCTAAATATACTAAGGGGTTATGGTGCCATCATAAACCATTGTAATTAATATGTACTTAGCACTACACTGTGCTTAATTCTTATTTCTAAAGTGCTTTACAGATATTAATTAAATTAATAATCTGGTAAGAGGCAGGGGGATAGCTGGTCCAGAATTATTGTACTCTTGGTTGGTTAGAATATTACAATGTTTCTATTTTGTATTCCAAAACAATCAGATTAACAATATGATCTATTGAGAGCTAATGATGCCAGATCAGCATTAATGAGGATTCCAGTTAGCTGCTAGTTTCTGGAATTTACTTTTACATAACAATATATAAAATATTCATGCTAAAATATTTTCACTATGTTCTCAAATGTGCAAAAATATTTTTATGCAGGATTTTGTTTATATAGAGTCATTTGTTTATTTACTGAGTCACCTTAATATGAACTTACCTTGAATCTCTTTGGGTAGGAAAACAGGAGTCACAGCAGTGGCTCAAAACAAATGACAAAAAGAGAACTAATATTACCTCTGAAGGAATGAAGTTGATGGGAGTTTTGCCATTGACTTCAATGGAGCCAGAATTTCAGTCCTAGTGTATTACCCTGACAATACCAAGCACCGACACTTGACTCTTTGTGGTTGTGCATTTTTAGTGACGGTTATACAAAGGTATATTGCAGAAGTTGTGAGTGCATCTTCCTGAATCAGAGCCTTACGCACT
The DNA here is from genome assembly GCF_028017835.1 of Emys orbicularis. Lineage (NCBI taxonomy): Eukaryota > Metazoa > Chordata > Testudines > Emydidae > Emys > Emys orbicularis. Next base: position 55,894,164 of record NC_088691.1, read on the forward strand.
CCACATCACAATATGTTAAATACAAAATAAGTTAGGATGTTAAATATACTTAAGTGATTATTTCCAAAGTTATTTTATGCTTAGACGGCACCTTCAAATGCTTTGCAAACCTTAAATTTCAAAACACCACTGAGTGTAAGCATGGGACACACTGACACTTCACATGCATGTAACCCAGGGCATAGAGGTTGTAACCTGCCCACAGTCATACAGCAGGTCAGTGGCTGTGCTGGGAAAAGAACCTGGGGGCTCCCAGTCTCCTGTTCTAACCACAGGACTACAATCGTTCCAAAATGAAAATACTTAAGCAATTCTTTATGTTAAAGCAGCAAGTCAGTAACTACTGTATTAAAGCCAATATTCACGAAAAGCTGGGCACCAACTAGGACACACAATCTGATTTTAATGAATAGCCTATTAGTTTGTGTTATATTAGAACAGATTAGGCTTGGCTCAGGCTAGCCGTTGTTGGATGTCTAGGCTTGCCACGGGCAGCAATACAGGGAAGGTCCCATAACTCTCATCACCTCAAAGTGTAGGAACCTCACCTGCCCAGATACACCTAGCTACTCCTGTAACATCCTCTTGGAGGCCAACCCTTCCCTTTCTCCCAAGGAGCATGAAGGCCAGATGCCTGCTGGAGAAAGTGTGCTGCAGGACAGAGTTGCCATTTTTCCTGAGGACATGTCTCCTCGGCCTCTAACTTGGTTTTGAACTACTACCCAATGAGGGGAGGAGAGAAGGCCTCAGCACCCTCTAGCAATTAAGCCTGGAAAAGGCCCAAAAACTACCTTGGGAAGAAAGAATTCCATTTGGTCAGAGGCTGGGGCACTAACTACTGAGGAGCAGCTGGAGGGCAGGTATCACTCATGCGCACAGCACTACCCAACACTGGAGAACTATTCCTGATGCTAATAGGGCAGGCAGACTGATGCCTCTAGCTGCTGTGGCATTTCAAGGAGACGGAATGCAATGTTGTATTATGTTAGTACAATGCCCTCTACTGTTGACTGTATTCTATTACCCACTGTATAACTTGTGCCAACATGGCAGCCTCCTGAACACTACACTATACCTGCCTCCATCACAATCATAAATGTCTAAATTTCTTTTACCCTGTGTCCTTTTGTCTCTTTTACAATCTTTTCCTATCTTCTCCTCTTACTGTTTTTCCTGAACCCTTTGTAAGATTTATTTTCCTTTTCTCTTTCATCTGTTCTCCTGTCTCCCATTATGTTTTGTTATTGTGTGCTTTTATATTTACTTTGCTCCACACCTGCTCTGAGCAAAGCAGAGACAGGGCAGGATGTCTGTATGCACATAAGAGCTGCCACTATCACACTCAGACAGCTTATTCATTTCAACTTGCTCCGTGATGAACAGCTAGGGATGAATTGCTGCCTACAAGCACAATGCAATCGCTGGTTGAAAGAGGTGTGAAATCCTATATGTATAGTATTGCTGTCTGAAGAACCACGTTAAGCTGGTGAAGAGGTCTGAATTTTGAACAAACCTGCCTTCAAGAGACTGATTCAGTTCCTTGATGAATTCTAAGGGCTTGTCTACACTTACATTTTATAGCGCTCTAACTTGCTGGCTCAGGGGGGTGAAAAATCACCCTCCTGAGTGCAGCAAGTCTGAGCACTTTAAAGCGCTAGTGTAGACAGGCTCCGAGCACTCAGAGCCGTGCTCCCAGCACTCGGAACTAATCCCCTCGTGGAGGTGGATTACCAGGAGGACTGGGAGAGCTCTCTGCAGCGCTCGCGCGCGACCACACTCGCACTTCAAAGCGCTGCCGCGGGAGAGTTCTCATGGCAGCACTTTGAAGTTTCCAGTGTAGACATACCCTAACACTGCAGATTAAGACCTATAATAGATCACTCATGCCAAAGTGTTGTTTTATAATTTGGTGACAAACTGAAATTGATGATATAATATTCCTGACTCATTTCCTTTGTCCTTCATGTTCAAAATGTAACTATACACACTGTAAAATGTTACTGTCAATAACTGTTGGTCAAGGAACCAACAGATTTAATTTGCTGCACACATTACAGAATATTTTATGATCAAGGTAAATTTAGAAATAAAGAGACCCTAAAAAAGTAGGGTTTACACATCTACTCTAGATAGACATGTTATGTAGTGGTGTTTCTCTTCAGTAATGGCTAGCCTTGGAAAAATTAGTTTTTTAATTAGTAAATTTCAATTTCACCACAATTTCCATCCTTAACTGAAATTTACAAAGAAAAATGCTCCTTAAGAACTTAGCAGAATTTGATTTAAGGCTATTTACTTTGTATATTTTGATGGGATGTTGATAATTTCTGTTTAACAGTTATAAAGCTTTAGCTTTTTGAATTTCAACATCTACTGTCATTAAATAATTACTGTCTGACCTTCTCCCATTATCTGACCCCTCCCCCATAATTTCCCAGGACTGAAAATTTAAATCAATAAAAGTAGAAAAAATACTTAAAACCCATAATTGTGCACAAGTTGTGAAAATTTTATTTGATAAGAACTGAAAGAATGCTTAAAAATAATATCTTCAAAATTATAAAAAAAAAGAATTCTACCAAGCCTACTAATTACCTATGCCACTTGTAGAGGAAAAGAAAGGATAATAAGGAAATCTGATCATACACTCCTCTCAGTCATTCAAAGACAAGAAAATGTAACATAATTGCATCCATTTTGCCATTTCTTCACTTGTCTGTATGTAACTATCAGATTGTTCTCAGGGTTGATGAGTTGAAATATTGCAGGCAACTTTTCCTTTTGTCTTCGAAACAAGTGATGTGGGGCCTTTTCCTTTTTTAACCATATAACTAAAGGAATGTTTTTCATTGTGACAGGGAGTCTCTCTTAGCAAGTCTGAGACCTGTGTTGGTGCACAGAGGTTAAACATCTAGTTTCACACTGAAATGTAATTTCTGCCTCAAATGCCATGGGCTGGCTGGACAGCCAATTACTGCCCACTTAGCACCTCCATGTGAACCCAACAACATAGATGTTCCTATTTAGAAAGGGTTTTGCAGCCTAGAAATGATCCAGAACAGAGTGCTAGTTGAGTCAGTGGTGGGTTTAAAAGGTCTGGCTGATTTTGCAAAAAGAAGGAAAAACAAATTCTCTGTTCCATATTTTCAATTCCAGGCTCCCCATTTCCTGCTCTGGTGATGGTGCCCATCAAGGCGAGGTCACCATCAAGGCGAGGCTATTTTCTGTAGTATGTTTTTTGTATGTTTTTCCTCTAGCACCGCTATGCTAAACCTGCAATTATCCTTGATTCCACAGCTGCACAACTCATCACCAGCTAGAGCCAGAGTAGAGCAGCAACATACAGTAGATATGAGTAGGGGTACTTAGATCTTGTGGCATGATTATGAACCCACAGAGGTACTGCTTCCAGGAGCCGTACCTTCCACAAAGATTGTCACCATATCAACTAGCAGTGTTTCAAAGGGTATCATGCTATTCCAAAGTGCCACTTGCAGAGGCAGTCAGTCAGTCCATTCAGGAACAATGGGTGTATGATAATCAGAAGGGGGAGGTGAGGCGAGGCCTGATTAAGTCCTTGGTTTACAATTCCACCACACCCTAGCCTGGAATCCTTACACTTTCAAGTCTGTATCCTGCCTCTGCTGGGGTGGGAGGCAGGAGGCTGCAATGGAGCTGGTTGAGAATCCCTGATTCTGGAATGGCCTTGATATAGATTACAGCAGTTGGCTGGTGATGGCTCCCAAGGGACCATGCCCCAGCTAGGAGTTGCTGTAGTGCAGTGCACTTCTATGCCCGGGGCTGCAAAATGTGGGCAGCATGGAGCCAGAGATGAAGCGCTCTCTGCCCACCTGTGGTGAGGGAATCCCCAGCTGGAGAGATCTAGTCTGTCTCCATCCCCTTCGAACTAGTAGAGGGGCTTGGTGACTCCAAGTACAACCACATTGTTACAGCCTCTTCAACCTAGAAACTGCAGACAAGAGAGACCTACTGGGCGAAATACAGATAAGGAGCACAAGGAGTCAGCATGATTGGCATTGGTTTCTGCACATCAGTGGCTTAACCACTGACAAGTTTTCTGTAGGCTCTGAGGTAAAGGACTTGAGTTCTGAGGAGAGATTTGAAGAAGGATAACAAGCTAGCTTTGTGGATGTTTACGTGGAGCACCTCCCAAGCGTAAGGGGCAGCATGGGAGAAAGCACACAGGTCCCTGTTTGAAAATTAACAAGTGGGCAGTGGAGGCTGACTTCACTGGCCAGTCGGAGGCAAGCGTCAATATTTTGATAGGGTGGGGCAGAACAGGAAGGATCTTGAAAGTTAATACAAGCAGTATTTGATGCAGTAGAGAGAAGGGGGAGCCAGTGAAGGGATGCAAAAATGGTGACATGATCATAGTGACAGCTTAGGAAAATGATCTTTACAGCAACATTCTGCATGGATCTGAACAGTTTGCAGTGTTGCTGTAGCCGTGTTGGTCCCAGGATATTAGAGAGACAAGGTGGGTAAGGTAATATCTTCTATTGGTAAGAATGTTGCAGTAATAGAGATGCAAGATGATGAGAGCTTTAGCAGTGTGGATGGATAGAAAAGGCCCTATCTTAGACATGTTATGCAGAAATTAGAAAAGATTAGACAGCCTGGATGTGAGGATGTAGAGAGCAGTCTGAGTCAAAGATAACACCCAAGTTACAGGCTTGAGTGACAGGCAGGATGGTGGTGGTGTCCCCAGTGATCGAAAAAGGAGGTAGCATGGAGGACTTGGGGGAAAAGATTAGGAGCTCTGTTTTAGCCATTGACCTTGCACTGATGGCAAGACATCCACGAGATGTCAGAGACACGAGAGGCTGAGATTTTAGTTTGGACAGAAGGAAACAGGTATGGAATAGAGAGGTAGATCTGTGAATAATCAGCACAGAGATGGTAGTTGAATGTATGTTTGTGGATGAGATTACCCAGAGATAAGGTGCACAGGAAAAAGAGAAGGGATCCAGGCAGGAGCCCTCAGCAAACCCCACAGAAAGCTGATTGGTGGATAAGGAGGATCCTCTGAGGGACATGCTGAAGGGGTAATTAGAAAGGTAGGAGGATAACTAGGTGACGACAGAGGGTGAAGCCAAGGAAGGACAAGACTTCAAGAAAAGCATGATCAATGGTATCAGAGGCAGCTGACAGGTCAAGGAGGATGAGGATGGAGTACTGAGTCTGCGCTTTGGCTAGGAAGAGGTCAAGACATTGACAAGAGCAGTTTCAGTGGAGTGCAAGAGGCAGAAGTTGGAGTAAAGAGAGTCTAGGATGGAATTGGAAGAGAGGAACTCCAGACAGCGATTGTGAACAGCATGTTCAATGAGCCTAGAGATGAAAGGGAAAAGGGAGGGAGGCGATAGTTGGAGAGGCAAATAGGGCCAACGGTGGTGTGTTTTTTTCCCCCTTGAGATAGGAGTCTAAAGCAGGGGTTCTCAGGACAAATTTTTTGGTGACCTCAGTGTGCAGCCACCAACTCTTGCTGGTGGCTGCTGTTACAATTTTAACTAAAATTCCTAATTAAGTTTAGGAAAGACAAAAATAAATATGCACATATACCTGCCCAAATCATTCCAATTTATTTATGTTAGGATTTTTTGCAGACTCAATAATAAAAATAATGTACAGTTGTCTCTATTCTTTACTGGACCTAAACAGAATAGAAACAAAAATAAGGTGATTGTCTTGTCTCTTTTTATTGTTGTTTATGGTTGCTTTTTTTTTTTTTTTTTTAAAAAGACTTGCTGGCTAGTAAGTCTGCTGGTGTGAAAAGTGATATTAACAACACATAAAAATATCACTTTTCACAGCAGCAGACTTAATTTGTCCCTGGGCTTGTCAGGGCTAAGCAAGCCCTGGATGGAGAGGTGGGTAGGGAGGCAGTGGGGGCCAGAGGCAATGGGGAGAATGGGGGGGGGCAGGGGAGGCAGTGAGGGCCGGGGATGAATGGATGGGACATCAAGGAAGGTGGGGAACTCACTAGCAGCCTGCTACTCCAGCAATTGTCTCTCCAGAGGGGGGCAGGACCCAACCCCTGCTGGCAGCCTTGGGGGAGGGGCCACTGCTTTGTCCCCCTCCCCCATCACTGTCCAGGAGACTGTGGCCACAAGAAAAGCCCCTGGTGGCCGAATTTGAGAAATGCTGGTCTAAAGCATGCTTGTATTGTGAGGGGAAGAGCCAGAGGAGTGAGAGGTTAAGGAGAGGAGTAAAGGAAGGGATGAGAATGTTGGTGACAGAAATTAAGTCAATGAACTCTCCTCCAGAAGCTGGGCATGCTGCTTCCACAGTGCTCCCAGGAGATGAGGAACAAACTGAAAGCCCAAAGCTGGACAGCGTAGGCTACTGGTTTGCCCATGATCACTGGGATGGCATGGAAAGCATCATTTCAGTAAGAGATGCTAATGTGCCAATGAAACCTGAAGAACTTAATGTTTAGAACTGCCCTGTTTGTGTGTGATTGTCATGGGACAGGCACATGCTCCAGCTGCAACACAGATGACAGGGTGTGGAGACTTAGGGTATGTCTACACTACGAAATTAGGTCGAATTTATAGAAGCCGGTTTTATAGAAATCGGTTGTATACAGCCGATTGTGTGTGTCCCCACATAAAATGCTCTAAGTGCTCTAGTCGGCGGACCGCGTCCACAGTACCGAGGCTAGCGTCGACTTCCGGAGCATTGCACTATGGGTAGCTATCCCACAGTTCCCGCAGTCTCCGCCGCCCATTGGAATTCTGGGTTGAGATCCCAATGCCCGAATGATGCAAAACAGTGTCGCGGGGGGTTCTGGGTACATGTCGTCAGGCCCCTCCCCCTCCGTCAGAGCAACGGCAGACAATAGATTTGCGCCTTTTTATCTGGGTTACCTGTGCAGACAACATACCACGGCAAGCATGGAGCCCGCTCAGCTCAGCTCACCGTCACCATATGTCATCTGGGTGCTGGCAGACGTGGGACTGCATTGCTACACAGCAGCAGCAGCTAACTGCCTTTTGGCGGTAGACGGTGCAGCATGACTGGTAGCCTTCATCGGCGATCTGGGTGCTGGCAGCCGTGGGGCTGGCAGCCGTAGGGCTGCATTGCACCAGCCCTTGCCTTTTGCCTTTTGGCAGTAGATGGTTTATTACGACTGGTAACCGTCGTCATCGTACTGCAGTGGCTGTCAATCATGGGCACCTGGGCAGACATGCTCAGTCCTATCGAACTGTCTTGACAATGATGGCTATCAGTCGTAGTATGCTATTTTCTGCCAAGCGCCCAGTATTTTCTGCTAAGCACCCAGAAGAGGCCGAGGGCGATCTGGGTGCTGGCAGACGTGGGGCTACATTGCTACACAGCAGCAGCCCCTTGCCTTTTGGCTGTAGATAGTATATTACGACTGGTATCCATCGTCGTCATACTGCAGTGGCTATCAGTCTTAGTACACTAACTCCCAAGCGCCCAGTATTTTCTGCCAAGCACCCAGAAGATGCCGAGGGCTATCAGTCATGCTGCACCGTCGTCTTAAGATGTAAAAAATAGATTTGTTCTGTATTCATTAGCTTCCCCCTCCCGCCGTGAAATCAACGGCCTGCTAAACCCAGGGTTTTGAGTTCAATCTTTGGGGGGGGCCATTCTGTGTGACAGTTGTTTGTGTTTCTCCCTGATGCACAGCCACCTTTGTTGATTTTAATTCCCTGTACCTGTACGCCATGTCGTCACTCGCCCCTCCCTCCCTCAGTCAGATACTAGTTTCGCGCCTTTTTTCAGACCAGACGCCATAGCTAGCACTGGGATCATGGAGCCCGCTCAGATCACCGCGGCAATTATGAGCACTATGAACACCACGCACATTGTCCTGGAGTATATGCAGAGCCAGGACATGCCAAAGCAAAACCAGGACCAGCCGAGGAGGCGATTGCAGCGCGGCGACGAGAGTGATGAGGAAATTGACATGGACATAGACCTCTCACAAGGCACAGGCCCCAGCAATGTGGAAATCATGGTGTTCCTGGGGCAGGTTCATGCCGTGGAACGCCGATTCTGGGCCCGGGAAACAAGCACAGACTGGTGGGACCGCATCGTGCTGCAGGTGTGGGACGATTCCCAGTGGCTGCGAAACTTTCGCATGCGTAAGGGCACTTTCATGGAACTTTGTGACTTGCTTTCCCCTGCCCTGAAGCGCCAGAATACCAGGATGAGAGCAGCCCTCACAGTTGAGAAGCGAGTGGCGATAGCCCTGTGGAAGCTTGCAACGCCAGACAGCTACCGGTCAGTCGGGAATCAATTTGGAGTGGGCAAATCTACTGTGGGGGCTGCTGTGATCCAAGTTGCCAGGGCAATGAAAGACCTGGTGATATCAAGAGTAGTGACTCTGGGAAACGTGCAGGCCATAGTGGATGGCTTTGCTGCAATGGGATTCCCAAACTGTGGTGGGGCCATAGACGGAACCCATATCCCTATCTTGGCACCGGAGCACCAAGCCACCGAGTACATAAACCGCAAGGGGTACTTTTTAATGCTGCTGCAAGCCCTGGTGGATCACAAGGGACGTTTCACCAACATCAACGTGGGATGGCCGGGAAAGGTACATGATGCTCGCGTCTTCAGGCACTCTGCTCTGTTTCGAAAGCTGGAGGAAGGGACTTTCTCCCCGGACCAGAAAATAACCGTTGGGGATGTTGAAATGCCTATCGTGATCCTTGGGGACCCAGCCTACCCCTTAATGCCATGGCTCATGAAGCCGTACACAGGCAGCCTGGACAGGAGTCAGGACCTGTTCAACTACAGGCTGAGCGAGTGCCGAATGGTGGTGTAATGTGCATTTGGACGTTTAAAAGCGCGCTGGCGCAGCTTACTGACTCGCTCAGACCTTAGCGAAAAGAATATCCCCATTGTTATTGCTGCTTGCTGTGCGCTCCACAATATCTGTGAGAGTAAGGGGGAGACATTTATGGCGGGGTGGGAGGTTGAGGTAAATCGCCTGGCCGCTGATTACGCGCAGCCAGACACCAGGTCGGTTAGAGCAGCACAGCAGGGCGCGGTGCGCATCAGAGAAGCTTTGAAAACGAGTTTTGTGACTGGCCAGGCCACGGTGTGAAACTTCTGTTTGTTTCTCCTTGATGAACCCTCCGCCCCCCCCCACCCGGTTCACTCTACTTCCCTGTAAGCCAACCACCCCACCCTCCCCTCCCCCCTTTGAGCACCGCTTGCAGAGGCAATAAAGTCATTGTTACTTCACATTCATGCATTCTTTATTAATTCATCACACAACTAGGGGGATAATTGCCAAGGTAGCCCGGGATGGGTGGGGGAGGAGGGAAGGAAAAGGACACACTGCAGTTTAAAACTTTAACTCTTATTGAAGGCCAGCCTTCTGATGCTAGGGCAATCATCTGGGGTGGAGTGACTGGGTGGCCGGAGGCCCCCCCACCGTGTTCTTGGGCGTCTCGGTGAGGAGGCTATGGAACTTGGGGAGGAGGGCTGTTGGTTACACAGGGGCTGTAGCGGCGGTCTCTGCTCCTGCTGCCTTTCCTGCAGCTCAACCATACGCTGGAGCATATCAGTTTGATGCTCCAGCAGCCGGAGCATCGACTTTTGCCTTCTGTCTGCAAGCTGACACCACCTATCATCTTCAGCCCGCAACTTGCTCTGTTCATCCTGCGATTCAGCACGCCACCTCTCCTCTCGTTCATATTGTGCTTTTCTGTAATCAGTCATTGACTGCCTCCACGCATTCTGCTGTGCTCTGTCAGCGTGGGAGGACATCTGGAGCTCTGTGAATATGTCATCCCGCGTCCTCCTTTTTCTCTTTCTAATCTTCACTAGCCTCTGTGAAGGAGAAACATTTGCAGCTGGTGGTGGAGAAGGGAGAGGTGGTTAAAAAAGACACATTTTAGAGAACAATGGGTACACTCTTTCACATTAAATTTTGCTGTTCACATTACACAACACATGTGCTTTCGTTACAAGGTCGCATTTTTCCTCTTATATTGAGGGCCTGCCGGTTTGGTGTGAGAGATCACTCACGCAGTGCCAGGACACAGATTTCGGCTTGCAGGCAGCCATGGTAAGACACAGTCTTTTGGCTTTTTTAACCTTCTTAACATGTGGGAATGGTTTCAAACAGTAGCGCTCTCATTTCCCATACCAAGCACCCGTTGGGTTGGCCATTTGAAATGGGTTTGCAATGTAAAAGGAGGGGCTGCGGTTTCAGGGTTAACATGCAGCACAAACCCAACTAACTCCCCTCCCCCCCACACCCAATTCTCTGGGATGATCACTTCACCCCTCCCCCCCCCCACGTGGCTAACAGCGGGGAATATTTCTGTTCAGCAGAGCAGGAACGGGCACCTATGAATATCCCCTTAATAAAATCGCCCCATTTCAACCAGGTGACCATGAATGATATCACTCTCCTGAGGATAACAAAGAGCGATAAGGAATGGATGTTGTCTGCCAGCAAACACCGGGACCATACGCTGCCATGCTTTGTTATGCAATGATTCCAGACTACGTGCTACTGGCCTGGCGTGGTAAAGTGTCCTACCATGGCGGACGGGATAAGGCAGCCCTCCCCAGAAACCTTTTGCAAAGGCTTTGGGAGTACATCCAGGAGAGTTTTCTGGAGATGTCCCTGGAGGATTTCCGCTCCATCCCCATACACGTTAACAGACTTTTCCAGTAGCTGTACTGGCCACGATTGCCAGGGCAAATTAATCATTAATCATTAAACACGCTTGCTTTTAAACCATGTGTAATATTTACAAAGGTACACTCACCAGAGGTCCCCTGTGTGCCCTCAGGGTCTGGGAGCACGCCTTGGGTGAGTTCGGGGGTTACTGGTTCCAGGTCCAGGGTGATAAACATAACCTGGCTGTTGGGGAAACCGGTTTCTCTGCTTCCTTGCTGCTGTGAGCTATCTACATTATCTCCATCCTCATCTTCCTCGTACCCCGAACCCGCTTCCCTGTGTGTTTCTCCAGTGAGGGAGTCATAGCACACGGTTGGGGGAGTGGTGGCTGCACCCCCTAGAATGGCATGCAGCTCCACGTAGAAGCGGCATGTTTGCGGCTCTGCCCCGGACCTTCCGTTTGCTTCTCTGGCTTTGTGGTAGGCTTGCCGTAGCTCCTTAATTTTCACGCGGCACTGCTGTGCGTCCCTGTTATGGCCTCTGTCCTTCATGGCCTTGGAGACCTTTTCTAATATTTTGCCATTTCGTTTACTGCTTCGGAGTTCAGCTAGCACTGATTCATCTCTCCATATGGCGAGTAGATCCCGTACCTCCCGTTCTGTCCATGATGGAGCTCTTTTGCGATCCTGGGACTCCATCACGGTTACCTGTACTGATGAGCTCTGCGTGGTCACCTGTGCTGTCCACGCTGAGCAAACAGGAAATGAAATTCAAACGTTCGCGGGGCTTTTCCTGTCTACCTGGCCAGTGCATCTGAGAGTGCTGTCCAGAGCGGTCACAATGAAGCACTGTGGGATAGCTCCCGGAGGCCAATAACGTCGAATTCCGTCCACACTACCCCAATTCCGACCCCCTAAGGCCGATTTTATCGCTAATCCCCTCGTCGGAGGTGGAGTAAAGAAACCGGTTTAAAGGGCCCTTTAAGTCGAAAGAAAGGGCTTCGTCGTGTGAACGTGTCCAGGCTTAATTCAAATTAACGCTGCTAAAGTCGACCTAGACACGTAGTGTAGACCAGGCCTTAGTGAGACACATTGGGTGTGACCGTAACCAGTGCCACTGGGCTGCCACTTGGGTTTTTAATCTGGGGCTTTCAGTGATACAAGCATAAGCCACCACCACTTGATCGAAAGGCTAAAGATTCTAGCTGGAAATTCAGAAGAGAAACTAAGCTGGAGACTCAAAGTTCTGTGGATCAGCCACTAGGGGGGAATGTGCAACATGCACTTAATTATGGGTGTTGCAACATGATAAAAAGATGTTAGGATGTCACAATACATATGCATGCCTCAAGCACACCACTACCTGACAAGCCCTATGGTCACAGTGAGATATGGAGTGATGAGATCTTTATCCTCAACCTAACGAAGACCTATGAGGTAACCCTCTTGATCTCTGGGACCCCCAGAAGCAAGCCTACTTTAATTATATTACTGCTGACAACTTGAATCCCATGACAAACTGTCACTCTGCTCTTTTCTTACGACAAGGTAAAGTGAGTAGAAGAGTGTTGGTGTTTGTAAGTGAACAGAGAAGTAGTAACTTATTTGGGCTTGCACGAGTTAGGGTTTTTCCTTGATATTTGCAAAGACGGAAAAAGCTTTTGTGTAGAACTGCTCCACTTCCTGGAACTAAAAACGCAAAGCTCTGCTTGATTGTGTCCTTTATTCTTTTCTTTTGTCCTTTTAGACATCTTAGGGGATACCAAGGAAGAGGCAGAGAAAGCGACCACATTTTTAGCCACACTACTTTTCACACAGAAACCTGCCATTTAGATAACAGAGACAAAGATTTGTTATTTCTGCTCTGTAATTTCAAACCTACCTATTGTTACTGCAGATACTATCTGAAATTGTGAAGACCATGAGAAAAAGTGACTACATCTTAAACATCTAAAATGCTTCAATTATCAGAAAGCCAGAAAATACTGGTGTCTTTGGCAGTTAGCCAACTGCACTCTCAGATACTGTCAGGATATACAGCTTATATCTTTTGCTGTATCAAAATGTAAGACTGTCTGGGCTCTGTAGGATTAATGAGATAGTACTGGTAAAGCACTGAACATTAAAACAAAATATCCATCGCAAATGGGGTACGGACTGTAGGAATGAAGAAAAATGTGTGTTTTGTAGTTTAAGTAAGATAAAGGGTTAAATTAACTTAATATGTTTCTGTAGGAGTGGTCATGTAAAGTGCAGGCCTGGTTAGCAGTTGTGGGAAGGCCTTGAAAGCATGTGAATTAATTAGAAAAACTGGACCTGAAAGGTACCTGATAAGACCGAAAGAAGAGGAGGCTCCAATGATCAGAGATTGTTAATAATAAGGAAGTGTGTGTGCTGAACTCATAGTGATCTCAAAACCAGCCAAAAACTGTTTTTTAGCTACGTTAGCAACTGGCGATGACATCACTTGTTTGTTAAAGGCTATAAAAGGGTGAACTCTTAAAAGGTTCATTGCTAATACACCGGACCCTCGTGTATTATGTGGGATTTGGATCTATGCACGGTACCGTGTTAACGCAGGGACCGCATTAAAATGAATTGCAATTAAAGTAATTAAATTTGGGATCCATGGCCGCGACCGCGTTGTATGCGAATTTGCGCTATATAGACGCGTGTTCTAGCGAGGGTCCGGTGTACCTCCTGCCTGACCAAACTGGAGCTGACCAACATAGGTCGAAGCACCCCTGGTTTTAGCCCTTTTTTAAGTACCTTAATCAAATATTTATGAATGTTTTCTTACTGTTTGGGTGTAGTAATTACTTATCAGTTAGGCTTTTGCTCATGTTTAGAACAATGGTATAGATACCATTGATCTATTGGATTAAAAAAAAGAATGTATAGTGAAATTAATGTGTGGTGCTACCTTGTATTAATAAGTTAATAAATAATAACAAAATAATAAATTATTATTATTATCCTGGACAAGGACAATTAGACAACATTTTTAAATGAATCAGGAAAAAACTGTTATTCACCTCTCGTAACTCTTGTTCTTCAAGATGTGATGTTCATGTCCATTCCAATCAGTTGGTGCGCATGCACGTACGTGCACGTTGGCCAGAAGATGTTTCCCCTAGCAGCATCTGTTGGGTCGGCCTCGGCACCCCCTGGAGTCGCGCTCCCATGGCGCCTACTATAGAGCCCTGCTGATCCACCACCCCTTCAGTTCCTTCTTGCTGACTACTTCGACAGAGGGGTAAGGAGGGTGGGTATTGGAATGGACATGAACAACACATCTCTAAGAACAACAGTTACGAGAGGTGAGTAACCGTTTTTTCTTCTTCGAGTGCTTTTTCATGTCCATTCCAAACAGGTGACTCCCAAGCCAAGTTTAGGAGGTGGGGTCGGAGCTATCCACTGATTGGAGCACTGCTCTTCCAAAGGCCGCATTGTCTCTGGCCTGCCGGGTGATTGCATAGTGCGTGGCGAAAGTGTGTATGGAAGACCATGTCGCCGCTCTGCAGATTTCCTGGGTAGGAGCTTGAGCCAGGAACACCGTCGATGAAGCCTGTGCCCTGGTAGAGTGTGCTGTGATCGGAGGCACGGGAACCCCTGCCAGGTTGTAGCACTCACGGATACAAGCCACAATCCATGATGAAATGTGCCGGGCCAAAACCAGCTGACCTTTCATCCTGTCCACCACTGCCATGAAGAGCTCGACCGACTTCCTGAACGGTTTTGTTCTCTCGATGTAGAAAGCCAGCACTCTGTGGATGTCCAGGGTGTGGAGTTAGAATGAGGTTTAGGGTAGAAAACCGGGAGGAAAATGTCCTGGTTGATATGGAACTGCGAGACAACCTTTGGGAGGAAAGCAGGGTGGGGCCTGAGCTGAACCTTGGCCTTAAAGAACACGGTGTAGTGCGGGTCTGAAGTCAGGGCCCTGAACTCAGACACCCTACTGGCTGAGGCTATTGCCACCAGGAACGCGACCTTGTAGGAGAGGTAGAGTAGGGAGATGTTGCTAAAGGCTCAAAGGGTGGCCCCATGAGCCTAGAGAGGACCAAGTTGAGGTCCCAGGCAGCAACCGGTTGGCGGACATGGGGGTACAACCCGTCGAGCCCTTTTAGGAAGCGGCTGACCATGGGGTTAGCAAAAACTGAGCGGCCCTGTATGCCCGGGTGGAATGCTGAGATGGCAGTCAAGTGCACTCTTATAGAAGGCAACAAGAGACCCTCCTGCTTCAGATATAGAAGATAGTCCAGAATGTGCGGCACTGAAGCTAGCGTCGGGGGCGAGTTGCACTGCACCAGCCAGATTGAAAATCTCTTCCACTTGGCAAGGCACGTGGCCCTCGAGGGTTTTCTACTGCCAAGGAGGACCTGTCTAACCTGGTCTGAACAGGAAAGCTCTGATGGATTCAACCATGGAGCTTCCACACTGTAAGAAGGAGCGACTGCAGGTTTGGGTGTTGGAGATGTCCGTGACCCTGTGTGAAAAGGTCCGGGAAGAGCGGCAAGGTAATCGGGGCTCCCACGGACATGTCTAGGAGGGATGTGTACCAATGCTGATGGGGCCAGGCCGGTGCTATCAGAATGACCCGAGCACGATCTCTGTGGATTTTGAGCAGGACCTTGTGAACGAGCAGTATTGGCGGGAAGGCGCATAGGAGAGCCCCTCCCCAATGGAGCAGGAACGCATCTGCAGTGGAGCCCAGGCTGTGATTCTGGAAGGAGCAGAACTGCTGGCACTTCCTGTTGTGTCGCGTGGCAAAGAGGTCGATCAGGGGAAATCCCCACCTTTGGAAGACTGAATTTGCGACATCCGGGTGAAGGGACCACTCGTGGCTGCGGAACGACCTGCTGAGGGTAGTCTGCCAGCTTGTTCTGAAACCAGGGGAGGTACGACGCCTGCAGGTGGACTGAATGTTCTACACCAAAGTCCCATAGCATGAGGGCTTCCTGGCACAGGGGTGAGGAGCGTGCACCCCCCTGTTTGTTGATATAGAACATTGCAGCCGTATTGTCCATCATGACTGATGCATATTGTCCGGTTAGGTAAGAGCGGAATGTCTGACACGCTAGACGCACTGCTCTGAGCTCTATGACATTGATGTGGAGGAGCAGATCTGCTTGCGACCAGAGGCCTTGAGTCCTGTGGTCCCCAGGCCAAGTCCGACGCGTCCGACACCAACGACAGGGATGGCTGTGTGGCAGCAAAGGGGATCCCTGAGCACACCTGCTGGGCATCGGTCCACCATCGGAGCGAATTGAGGATGGGGCGAGGCAGAGTCATGATCCTGTCCAAGTTGTCCAGGGCTGGTCGATAGACTGATGCTAGCCAAGACTGGAGCAGCTGAAGCCTGAGTCTGGCGTGTCGTACCACGTACGTACAGGCCGCCATGTGCCCGAGAAGCTTTAGGCAGTTTCTCGCGGTAGTGGTGGGAAACTGCATGACTCCCTGGATCATGTCGTTGAGGGCTTGAAACCTCGCCTGTGGGAGGAATGCCTGGGCTTGGGTCGAGTCCAGTACTGCCCCCTATGAATTCTATCCTCTGGACGGGGGACAGAGTCAATTTTGCTTTGTTTAGGAGCAAACCCAGGTTCTCAAAGGTGGCTCTGATAAACGCGACCTGAGTTTCCACTTGTGTCCTGGAGTGGCCTTTGATCAGCCCGTCGTCGAGGTACGGAAACACCTGTACCTGATGTCTCCGCAGAAAGGCGGCGACGACTGCTATGCACTTGGTGAATACTCGAGGTGCTGCTGACAGCCCGAATGGGAGGACAGTAAATTGGTAGTGGAAACTATTGACCACAAACCTGAGGAACTTCCTGTGGTTCTGAGTGATTGCGATGTGAAAATACGCGTCCTTCAAGTCGAGGGCAGCATACCAGTCTGCTGGATCTAGTGAAGGGATGATGGAGGCCAAGGAGACCATGCAAAACCTGAGTTTTTTCACAAACTTGTTGAGCTCACGCAGGTCCAGGATAGGCCTGAGGTCACCTTCGGCTTTCGGTATTAGGAAATACTGGGAATAAAAACCCACGCCCCTGTGTTCCAGAGGAACCTCCTCCACCACCCCTAGTTATAGGAGTGACTGCACCCCCTGAATGAGAAGTTGCTCATGAGAAGGGTCCCTGAAGAGCGATGGGGGGCGGGGGGCTGGAAGGGCGGGAGGGCACAGAATTGGATGGAGTATCCCCTCTCTACTGTGCGAAGCACCCATCAGTCCGAGGTTATATGGGACCATGCACGGTAAAAAGGGGACAGTCGGGAGGAAAAGGTAAGGCGGGTTAGATCCAGTCCATGATCTGGTGAGCCATCCTTGACCGCACCTTCAAAAGGCTGGTTTAGGGCCGCAGGGCGGTTTGGGCTGGCCAGAGCCTTGACTCGAGGAAGGGTGTTGCCTCCTCCTGCCACTCCTGTTCCTCCTCCGAGAGCCGTCCTGGCGGCTCTGCTGCTGGAACCTTTGAGGAGGTTGTGGGCGGAAATGTCTCTGCTGCATGATGGGGGTGTGCAGGCCCAAGGAGTCTTTCAGGCTATACAGCTGCTTGTCTGTCTTTTCTGAAAACAGAGTCTCACCCTCAAATGGGAGGTCCTGAATGGTTTGCTGGACCTTGTAGGGTAACCCTGAAACTTGGAGACAAGCACCCCGCCTCATAGCTACCCCTGTCACCATCACTCTAGTGGCGGCATCTGCAGCATCTAACGCAGCCTGCAGGGAAGCCCGGGAGACTAGCTTCCCTTCCTCCACCAAGGCTGTGAACTCAGTCCGGGAATCCGAAGGGACGAGCTCCATGAACTTTGCCATTGCTGCACAGGTGTTGTACAAATACCTGCTTACAATGGTCTGTTGGCTAGGATGTCCATCATGGAATCAGCCTCCTCTACTACCTTCTCGGCCTTGATGCCCAGACCCTGGGCAGCCCTACGCAGCAACTGCTGTAGCACTTTGTTGTTCTCTAACGCAGGGGCTACGGCCATCCCCACCAATGCTTCATCTGGTGACGAAGAGGAGGAAGCATGTACTGGGAGTGGAAGTTCCCTACCATCTGCCCCTGAGGGGTCATGTGACTCTCGGGGCAGCGTTGGAGGTAGTGGTGCCGTTGACGGTGCCGGGACTGTGGACGTCAAAGCACGTGTCAGTGCCGGCATCAGCACTATGGGAGGGAGCTGCATCGGCACGCTCAAAGGAGCCACGGGAAGCGGGGGGGGCCCGGTGCTGGTGCCTGCATCGAGGTTGACAACGGTGCAGGCATGGGAGACGGGTGCGTTGATGCGTCAAGGGCGGTGCCGAGGTCGGAGCCGAGCACTGTGCCAGAGTCGATGACGGAGCTGGAGGCAGAGGCGTCAGGACCGTAGGTGCTGAGGGCAGATGTGCAGTGGAAGGTGGAACAAAGGTGGCAGAGGCCACGGAAGACGTCGCAGAACGGGGACCCTGGGTTCCTCCCTGGCCTTGGTGAAAAGCCCAGGGGGTCTAGAAGGGCCACTGAGGTGGATTCTGCCACTGTGGAGGCCACACCTGGGGTTCTCTCCTCGATCTCAATCTGTGACTTCTGCTCCTCCCAGAGCGATAGGAGTCAGACTCTGACTCCGAGGCCTCTGACACTGAGACCATGGAGGAGCTGATCCTTGATGTCTCGAACGTCGAGAGCTCGGGGAGTGGGTAGGCTCTCTGTCCGAGCAGGTAGGCACCGAGGGACATGGTGAGGGGGAGCGCCTTGACATCATAGCCGGCTTCCCCTTTGAATGCACCAGAGGATGGGACGAGTCTGCTGGTGCTGAGGGTTCCTCCCTGGCAGGTGAGAATGGTGCCATAAGATGGAGGAGGTCCTGAGCAGCCTGGTACGCTTCCGGCATCGACAGGAGCTGCAGCTGCTGTGTAGGCGCCAGCGATTGAGGCGGGGCCGGACTTGACTACCACACTTGGGCAGGAGTCGACACAGCCCTGGCAGGGGATCCGAAGGAGTGGCCCACCTGGAGTTGCACATCTCGTGGCTTAGCTGGAGGAGAGTGATCGTCCATCGTCGTCTTCTTTTGAGGCACCGGGGAGTGGGAACGGTGCCTACTATCAGGCGGGCCCTGTGTGGAACCATGTTGGTGCCGAGCATCTCGGGAGGAGTCCTTTCTCGGCGCCGAGCACCGAGGATGATGCATTAGGGGTCGGGTCTCCTGAGCCTGGGTCGGAGTGGGGGCATAGAGTTGCCTCCATGAGGATCACCTTGAGCCACTGTTCCCTTTCCTTAAGAGTTCTCAGACGGAACTCGCGGCAGATCTTACAATGATCTTTCCGATGGGTCTCCCCCAGGCACCGTAGACACGATGAGTGTGGGTCACTCTTTGGCATGCGTTTGGCACAGGCTACACAATTTTTGAAACCCAGGGACCGCAGCATACCATGGTTCTGGGAACCGGAGTGGAGGGGGAAACCCCCAACAAACTCTATACTAAGACACTAATAACACTAATCAACTAACTATATACAACCAGATAAAGAACGAATTTGCTGAGCAAGAGCTAAGGGAAGTTCCAGCCTCCATCACTGGTGGTAAGAAGGAAATGAAGGGGTGATGGGTCGACAGGGAGCGCCCAGGCCGACCCAACGGATGCAGCTAGGGGAAAAATCTTCCGGTCAATGTGCACATGCGCGTGCACACACCTGATTGGAATGGACATGAACAAACACTCAAAGAAGAAGAAAAGGAATCATAGCAGTGGTATAAATCAAATTATTACATGATGATGGCAAAATTGTCAATGAAGTGGAAAAGGCATTAATTCAATAAATATTTCTGTTCTGCATTTGGAACCAGGCTGGCTCATTTAACAATGTCATGTATTGATGCTGAAATACTTTATCTTCCAACAGTAGCTAAGGAGCCTGTTAAACAGCATCTTGCAAAGTTAGACATTTTAAAACCAGCAGATCTGGCTAATTTGCATTCAAGAGTGTTAAAATTGTTGGCTGTAGAGTACTCCGGACTTGATTATTAGCAAATCTTGACACGGTGAGGAAATTTTGTCACAGCAGAGGATGGTGGGGAAAAATGGATCATATACAGAGGAAGGAAAGATTCCACCAGTGAGCAGCTGAATCCAACATACACTTGCAGCTGTCTCCCACTTTCTATTCCCATCATAAGATCTAACAAAAAAGTGTGCAAGGACTATTCTAACTGATGGCCACTGTTTCTGAAAATCCACCTTGACTTCAGTTATGATGGAAAATTCTCCTCTATTGACAAGCCTCCCCAGTAATTGATTTATACCACGAACTCTATCTCCCTCTGGGAAAATAAAGGGCTAGTGATCCTTTTAAAATGTGAAAGCAGTGGCCTCCAGCAATCTGGTGCTCTGAGATTCATAGATTCAAAGGCCAGAAGGGATCATTGTGATCATCTAGTCTGACCTCCTGAACACCACAAGATATAGAATTTCCCTAAAATCATTTTTATAGCAGATTTTACAAAAACATCCAATCTTGATTTAAAAATTGTCAGTGATGGAGAATTCACCATGACCCTTGGTAAGTTGTTCCACTGGTTAATTACCATCACTTAAAAAATTACATCTTATTTCCAGTCTGAAGTGGTCTAGTTTCAACTTCCAGCAATTGGATCATGTTATACCTTTCTCTGCTAGACTGAAGAGCCTGTTAGTAAATATTTGTTCCTCATATAGATATTTATAGACTGTAATGAAGATATCCCTTAACCTTCTCTTTGTTACGCTAAATAGATTGAGCTCTTTGAGTCTATTACTATAAGGCATGTTTTCTAATCCTCTAATCATTCTCGTGGCTCTCCTCTGAACCCTCTACAATTTATCAATATCCTTCTTGAATTGTGGCCACCATAACTAGACACAGTATTCCAGCAGAGATAGCACCGGAGTCAAATATAGAGGCAAAATTAACTCTCTACTCTTACTCAAGATTCCTCTGGTTATGCATCCCAGGATCACATTAGTTCTTTTGGCCACCACGTCACACTGGGAGCTCATGATCAGCTGATTATCCACCACAACACTCAAATCTTTTTCAGAGTCTCAGCTTCCCAGGATAGAGTCCCCCATCCTGTAAGTATGGCCTGCAGTCTTTGTTCCTAAACGTATACATTTAAATTTAGTCCTATTAAAACACATATTGTTTGCTTGTGCTCATTGTACCAAGTGATCTAAATCACTCTATTAGTTATCTGCCCTCTTCATCATGTACCACTCCCCCAATGTTTGTGTCATCTGCAAACTTTATCAGTGATGATTTCATGCTTTTTTCAAGATCATAGATAAAAATGTTAAATAGTGCAGGGCCAAGAACTGATCCCTGTGGGACTCCACTAGTAACACAACTGTTCGATGATGATTCCCCATTTACAATTACATTTTGAGACCTATCAGTTAGCCAGCTTTTAATCCATTTAATGTGGGCCATGTTAATTTGATATCTTTCTAGTTTTTTTAATCAAAATGTCAGGCTTTACTAAGTCAAAACTATGTTTTAATACCACTTGAGCCAACAGGACTTTCTGACATTACCTAAAACCACCTTTTTTAAAGAGTTCTGGAACTTTATGTTTGGTTTTGGGCACTAGATCACAACTAGATGAGTCCAGTAAACTCAGTTTTATTTTGTGTTTGTGTTCAATTCATTCAAATATGGTAGAAAATTTTTATCTTGACAGAGGCTGATATTTTTGTTTTTGGATCTCAAAGGGAGGCAAAAAAATCAGGTTTAGAGTGGAAACTCAGTTGCCACCTTAACTAAGAAACGGCTCTCACCAATCCATAATAAACAATCAAACTATCATTAGGGCTTTACCAAACTAACAAATCTCCATGAAAACACTACTTTATTCAATATGAAGTTAAAGTAAAAAAACAATGGTAGATGAAATGTGTATAAACCCCAGCATTCAGCCTAAGGCAGCGGTTCTCAAACTGTGGGTCGGGACCTCAAAGTGGGTTGCAAATCCATTTTAATGGGGTTGCCTGGGCTGGCGTTAGACTTGCTTGGGCCCAGGGCCAAAGTCCACACTCTACCGCCTAACGCTGAAGCCCAAGCCCCACCACCCAGGCTTTGGCACCCACCCCTGGGGCAGCGGGACTTGGGTGGGCACAGGCTTCGGTCCCCCTTCCTAGGGTCGTGTAGTAATTTTTGTTGTCAGAAGGAGTCACGGTGCAATAAAGTTTGAGAACCCCTGCACTAAGCATTTCAAGGGGATGCCTGTGTAAATCTGCATGCACCCGCAAGGCAGCCTTCCAGGATGTCCAGTGGCCCAGGCACTACAGATATCACCAACTCAAAGCTTGCAATGCAGCTCTTTTAACCTATCAACTAAACAAATTCCTTTTCTCTTTGTTAGTTTCTCTGTTTTTCAGAGTGCAGACTGTTTAACGATAATTGCCTGCTTCATCTGGGGATGCTGCTGTATTAGACAAAAGGAGGCTAGGAATAGGCTTTAAAAAAAAAAAAATCAAGGACAGAATCCTGATGTCTTGCACATACGCTGCGGAAGCAGGGAATAGGAGGGTACAAGTAAGCTCTCTCTGAACCCACCAAGCACACTTCTGCAGAGGAGGATGTGTACCTAGCACAAGGTAGCTGCCCAGCTACCACTCACATTAATAAGGACAGAATTACTGTTTAATATTGATCTCAAAGTAAGAAAAAGTGACAAAATACAGTTGCCCAAAATTTCCTTAACTCCTCGATGACTGAGGATTTCTGATCCTGAAACTAATGCAAACTGTAGAGGGCAAATGACTGGTACCTTTAGCTTCTTCTCTTGGGCTTCAATAGAGCTAATTTTTTTTATTCTAGTATACACCCATCATCTTAGCATTCAGAGCATCAACAGCATCATACAGAGTAACGGGTACTATGGCAGGATAGTAGAAGTTATTTATAGCACACAGTGAACTAGAGCTACAGTAGATACCAAATTACCAGCCACCTTTTTGAGCCTTGGCAGACTAGTAACAAAGAGGCAAGTTGAGAGCCATTCTAGCTAATTAATTTTAATCATTTACTGCCCAAGAGAAATCCTTCATAATGCCTTCAGCACCTGGGCAATGGGCTGCTCTTAACACAGCCTCTCCCAATAGTGTGACAGCCAACACTGAGGTTTTTTCACTGTCTATTCTGCTGCAAGACAGTGTAGTGAAGGTAGACGAAAGCTTGCAATTTCACCCTGGAAGTCTGCGTAATAAGCTGTGCCAGTTTCTTACAGATCAGAGACATAATGGTGAAGCACTGTATTATTTGGCTAAAGTACTGATAAAAGGTGGTGACTGTAATAGATTCAGTTCCTGGAATTGCCAGCAGTTTGTATTCAGCACTGCAACTGTCACTGTATTTCAATGGTGGCTCTTCACCAAAGTCTCCTAAACTCGCCAAAGATCAAAGTTCAAGGGAGTCATTTTGCACTAATCATAGGAATATTTCACTTGAATTTGAGATCTAATGGAAATAATTTTTTTGCCAACTTTCCTGTTAACCAATAGTTGAGAAATATGCAAGACCCCATAAGTGACCAGTTTGCAACACAATTCAGAAGAGAATCTGGCTGCTTTGATATTTCAGATTTGAGTTTCTTGTGCTCACATTTTGATTTACGTGTGCCATGGCTCTTGTGTCATCTGAATGGACCAGGATGTGGTCCTTTTCCCAGTGATCCTGGGAGCCCTAAAGAGTCAACCTAGCTGGTCTTGTCTCTAGGAAGTTTGATGGCCAGGGATCTCTCTGACCCGTCCACATTCTGTGTGTTGGAGTATCTCAGAATGAGGAGTGTGCCTGGAAGATGGGCACCTGTGTTCAAGATTTTGGATTTCAGAAAGTAAAGGGAGGGTCCTACCATCATACAGATACATGTATTTAAAGGCCAGAAGGGACCATGAAATTTTTTTCTGATCTCCTGCATAGCACAAGCTAAATCGTCTCACCCAATGGTTCTTGCATCAAGTCCAATGACTTGTGGCTTAACTAGAGCCTATCTTTCAGAAAGACACACAGGATATGTCTACATTGCCCACGTTACAGCGTGGCTGCGGCAGCGCTGTGACGTGGTCAGTGTAGACATGCTTTATCGCCAGGGGAGAGCTCTCCCAGCGATAAAAAACCCCACCCTGAACGAGCGGTGGGAGCTTTGTCAGCACTAAAACTTTTGTCGCTCAGGAGGGTGTTTTTCATACCCCTGAATGATAAAAGTTTTAGCGCTGAAAGTGGCAGTGTAGACACAGCCAGTCTTGATTTAAAGGCTGCAAGTGATGAAGAAATTACACAACTCATGGTAAGATGTTCCAATGGTTAGTTACTCACTGTTAAATTTGCATATTTGCAGTTTTAATATTGCTGACTTCAACTTCTAGCCACTGAATCTCACTACACTTGTGTCTGGTAGATGAAATACAGTAACTCCTCACTTAACGTTGTCCCGGTTAACATTGTTACTTTGCTGATCTATTAGGGAACAGGCTCATTTAAAGTTGCGCAATGCTCCCTTATAACATCGTTTGGCAGCTGCCTGCTTTGTCCACTGTTTGCAGGATTCTCTGGAAGAGCAGCCCCCCATTGTGGGGATTAGATCCAGGGAGGCCAGCAGCCCCCCCCCCATCAGCTCCCCTAAATTCCCTGTAAGGTATTTGGCTCGGCAGCTGCCCAGCAGCAGTTCAGCTGTCCCTCCCCCCACTGCCGTGCTGCTTCTGCCCTGCCCTCTGCCTTGGAGCTGCTCCCAGGAGCTTGCTGGGGGAGGGGAGGAAGAGTGGTACTGATATCAGGATGTCCCCCTGCTCCTGCCCCCCGCTCCTGTTCTGTACCCCCTCTCCACAAAGTGGAGGAGGGGGCAGGGGTGGCTCTATGTCTTTTGCCGCCCCAAGCACGGCAGTCAGGCAGCCTTCGGCGCACGCCTGCGGGAGATCCGCCGGTCCCGCGCCTTCGGCGTATCCGCCGCCAAATTGCCGCCGAACCTCCCGCAGGCATGCCGCCAAAGGCAGCCTGACTGCCACCCCCGGCACGCGCTTGGTGCACTGGTGCCTGGAGCCGCCCCTGGGAGGAGGACAGGGCTCAGGGACAGAAAGGAGGGTTTGCTGGAAGCTGTTGCTTCCTGTCTGATCTGCTTAAAAGGGCAACGTACTTCAAGTGGGGTCAGTGTACTTAAAGGGGCAATGCACGTCCCTCTCTCACTCATGCATGCACCCCCCAGCACTTTGGAAAGTCAGCATCTGTGCAGCCGTGCATGTGCTGTCAGGAGGAGGGAGTGGTGCGCTCCAGCTGGATAGCGTGGGCTCATCATCGTGTTCAGTTTTTGCAGGGAAGTGTTTGCAGCTACTGCCCTGCATCTATTGTATTTCCTCCCTCCTGCCTCAGTCCATGCTGCCTTGTAGAGCGTGAGGCTATATTAACAACCCTTGAGGGCTCAGCCGAGTGCTAGTTCATCATTTTACAGCAAGGCATTCCCTGGGAAATATCCCACCTTCTTACTCTACCACCTCAACCAAGCTTCACAATCATTCATTGCTGTGTACAATTTTAAACTGTTTGTTTAAAATTTATACCGTATATGCATATAATGTCTTTTGTCTGGCAAAAAAAAATTTCCCTGGAACCTAACCCCTCCTATTTACATTAATTCTTGTGGGGAAATTGGATTCGCTTAACATCGTCTCGCATAAAGTCGCATTTTTCAGGAACATAACTACAACGTTAAAGTGAGGAGTTACTGTACCTGACCTATGTCAGATATCTTCTCCCTGGACAGGCACTTATAGTGTGTGATCAAGTAACTTAACTTCACTTCAATACACACAACAGACTGAGATCCTTTCATTATCATTGTAAGGATATTTTCCAAACTTCAAATCATCTTGTAGATGTTCTCTGACACCCCTCTAGTTTTCTCAATATCCTTTTCAAAGTTACCAGAACTGGAAAGGTCATTATTGATATTAGTATCTCCACCTAGCAACAGACTTGTGCCATTTTTGCCAAGACCTTTTTTGTTCCAGAAATATTTTAAAAATTCCTTATCTTTATTGGCCATAGATATCTCACTGATAAAGTTAATGGTACCAATTGCCTGCATTTCTTATTTTCTGATTTACATTCATTACATCATGTGGACTTCCTGTTTCCCACAGCAAAGGGACTGAATTAGTGTGGATGCTATCTTCAGCTTCCTTTGCATCTCTTGCTGAGAATAGTTCCATGTCTTAAAAAAAAAAAAAAAAAAAAATCCTGGGGGCTCTCTCATACAATCTTGCCTATGGGGTATTCTCTGTGTAAGAGACTGGAAGACCATAGAACGGTAACCTTCAGCTTTGTGACACTTAGAAGATCAGTGCCAGGGTCTTTTCAAACTATGCAGCACTAGGAAGCCTTTGCCCCTCCTTCTGTCTATCTCGACTCCTTGGTGGATTTTTTTAAAGTTAATAATTGATAGTTGCTAATTGTTTCTGATTTTAATTTTCAATTTAATTTGTATTAATAATTGGCAGATTCTAATGGGTTTCATTTAAAAAAAACAAAACACAATTTGCTTAGAGTTCATCTCCTTGTAGAGAAGTAGGGGAGCAAACATTTTATAACTTAGATCCTTATTACAATATAGAGAACATAAACCTGCCTGAAGAGAAACAGGTATGTTTCAAAGTTAAGCAGTGCAGCTTGGCAGCAATGTTTCGTCAGGTGAATGCAATACAGGAACCTTTAGTTTGGAATGAAGAACGTATTGCACAGAAATGGATACTCGGTACAGGTTGAGTTCCACAAAGAATGTAAAGACTAGCTGTGGATACCTCATGAGCATTATATTTTGCAAATGGATTAACGTAATCACATTTCATCCATCAATGGGGTGACCTGACAGAACTGAACTCCCAATAAAATACCTTGGCATATAGAGAGTTCTGAGAGTGAGGTCCCTGAAAATCATGCTCTGGTAACTCCATGCATTTAGATAGAGCCTGAGTGTTTCAGTGTTTCCTGTAGGAATTTAAGCTTCCTGTCACAAAATGGTACATTTCTAACCATTCCTGGAAGAGAAAATAACCTTCCAACCATGAACAAATTCTACATTTTTCTCAATCTCTAGACTGATTGACAGAATGAGACAAGAATTATCAGACTCATCCTACGGCGTATTAGCTTTCAAGACTAAAGTATTTAACACGTCAAAAGTAACTGTTTCACTTGTAAGCATTTAAGTATGAGATCTAGCTAATATGCTTATCCAGTGTAGTTCGAGTCACTCACAACGAAAAAGGTGGAAAATTTTAAATATGAAAGTAATTCCACATTCTAAAATTAATTTCTGTTTCTGTCCTCAACATATGAATTTAAGCATGAGGGAAAGAAAGATCATTCTAGGAAGGTTGGAAGATTTTGGAGGATTGGAGTTTAGAGGAAAACCTTGAGGAAGGAATAAAACATTTAATAGCGATAAGGGAATTTAAGACAAAATTTAATTTTAAAACTACTCAAAGATACAAGTAATGTATTAGATAACTTATTGGCATTTTCTTCATGTTTATTTTGAGGAAGAGTGCTTTAAAAAATCCTGCAAGTTATCCAAACATTTTTAAAGAGACTGTGGAATTTTTTCCCCTCAGATTCTGCCAAAATTTCTCCCCTATTTCCAGTACTCATTGACAAAGTCTCAAATCTGGGATGAAGAGCCCACATCACAATAAGAATCCATTAAAAAAAAAATCCAGACTGTTGGAGTACCATTAAAAGCAACCAAATATCAAGGCCCTAAAATTGAGATACCCCTTCAAAATACATTCACAGGAAAATTTCTAATGAAGTTTCTTTGCAATGATTCACAAACAAAACTGGACTTTAAATTAAAAAAAACATGTTCAAAGAAGGTAAGAAATGTTGACATTAAAGAAACAGGTTTTCCATAACTCCTCCTCCCCTTTCTAATAGATTAAGTGTTACACAGAATAACATACACTGATGTACAACATTGAAATATAAAATGAAGAATTGTTTATGGTTAATTAGAAGCTTTAATAATTATATATATTTAATTATTTGTAATTACGTATAGTGAATAAGTACAGATGAGGTAATATTTAGGCCAAGTCCTTGCTGGCATAAATGTGGTTTTGCCAATTCTTTTTACATTGAATTGCCAATCTATCGCTGATAGAACAAAGATAATATGTTGTTTTGGAAGAGGTAAGTAAAAGATACACCAAAACGATAAAAAACCAACCACCTTTTTTGGGAAGACTCAGGGCAGAGTGACACAAACAACATGATCCAGAAATTGTAAACTAAGCAGGAAAAATACAGAAGTTTGGTAACTGAAGCTTGCGGATGCGTAATGTGGGGGTTACCTAAACTCCAAAGGGTTGATGTGCTAAAACCCAGCTGGATAAAGATTAAGTAATCTGTAATGTAGAAATGTATAAAAGACCTAAGTGAACATGAGTTTCTGGCCCAGTGTTTCTCCAGTTTAGGCCCAAGGACCAGACCAAGGGATCGGAGAAGGTGACGACTATCATGGAAGTAGAAGAATTTCCCGATGCCCCAGAATGTGGTAACTTGGGCCCATTTAGGAATTCTATCTTTTCTGTTATTTGTCAGATATAAATGTATGTCCAGATACTATAAGTAAAAATAATTGTGTCACAAATTGTATAAATAATGGGGAAAATTGATTAAGCCTAAATTGAGTGGATTTGTGACTCAGCTTCCAAACTTTTTACCCCCAACAATACCACTACCACTAGAGATTCTTCAGATTTAGTGATGGTCAATGCTAGTTTCTTTTCTGCAATTCCTCCAGTATGGCATTCAAGGCAATTGCTATAAAAATTTCACATACAAAGCAGAGACAAAGAACATTATCTGTTGGGTTGTAATTTCACAAAAATCTCAGTAGTACTGCAAAATTCAAACTGCCAGTTTTTGTTTCAGTAGGGTGGAATTGGTACCATGAAATGCACTCTAGATGCTCAGTGGCATTTTCCAGTACCAATCCATTTCTAACTCTCAGCCTGCTAAAGAAAAAATATTTGAACTCAAGATTTCACAAGGGAATGCAGAAGAGCACTGTATTAGACCAAGAGAAGAATGAAGACTAAACACTCAGGGCTTCAAGATAGCTGCAAAAGAATATGCTGGATATATGTTCATGGGATGCCATACAAAACCTATCAGAAATTGGAGGGAACTGGTTCTCCTGGGGTTGAAGGTGGCAGTGTTTGAAATGGCAATAGTAACAGCTTATTGTCCCTCTTGAAAAGTGTCATTTCCACTGAGGTTTCTTCAGATAACTCTCAAATGTGAACAAGAACGTGAGAGCCATTGAAAAACCACTTGCGTTCTAACAGAGCTGTGCTGGCTGGTCTCAGGTGAACTGTAAGGACTTTACAGGAGCATTTCAGTGAGACAAGCACATGAAGTGAGTAAGAGTGAGGCCAAAACAAAGTTTGAGACAAACAAAAAATGTCATTCTCCCTTATGTTTAGGATCACACCAGGATACAGATAGTTTCACCAACTTGGACCCTAAGCAGGACGAAGTGGTCTGTAACTGTGGGGAGAGCATGTGTGTAAATGGCATGTTGAAGGGCTGAGGGCCACTTTCTAGCCCCACTTTCTTCAGCCCTTTCCCTGGCCTGCTCCCACTCCCACTCTCTCTAGTGCCTTGCAAGGCAGGCCAGGCTCCGTGGTCTGGATTTTTGCCACAGGGAGGAAGGACACATGATATGAGTTCAACTGACTTATGTTCAGAAGCTGAGTGAGATTTTGCACAACAAGAATCTTTCCAGAAGTGTTTGGGGTTTGTTTTCTTTTTAAGTCACTAATCTCCAGTTTTCTACTATCTCTAAACCTTAAAGAGACAGTATTATTTTACTGGAATAATCTTTTAAAGCCACAAAATTATTCATCAACATCCTCCTTCTCTGATACAGAATCCTGATATGGATAAAATGTAAAAGTCTAATATAGGGAAACGTGACACATTAGGGGCTGTGCTTTGTATTTGAGTATGAATACCATAGGCCCAAATGTATTGGCCTAGAATGTATTGGCTTAGAATACTCATGTAAGTGAACATGAAGGATGCTTTTTATTCATGCTCTGAACTTGATTTTTAAAAAGAACACTAAAAGATTCCAAACATATGTAATTTGAGAGGCATGAACCATACACCTGAATCTACAGCTACAAGTCAAACATGATAAAAGCACAACTTTCACTATTCTCCCTATCGGGAAAAGGATATTGAGTACACAATGCTAATGAAGATCAAAGAGTCAGCTTAAGACACTAGAAAACTATTCAACCAGAAAAATGATCAAATGTCACATTAGAATGATTACTTTGCAAGGTACAAGAGGTTGTTCCAGAACAGAAATCGAGCCAAGTGAAGCCAACTGAAAGGAACCTAAACTATGGCAGATAAAATTTAGCAGATGTTAGGAGTAAGAGGGCATTTCAAGAACAGAAAGCCAAGAATTACAAAGAAGAATTTCTTCAAAGCATATAAGAAATAGGAAGCCTGTGAGACAACTGGAAAGTACACTAGAGAAAAAGGGAGCAACTGAGGAGAAGGGCATTGCAGAGAAACCAAAATGTTTGCCTCAGTCTTTACTATGGAGAATGTTGGGCAGATGCCTACCCTAGCCCTACACTTTTTAGCTAGTAAAGTTGAGGCTGAAGTGACAAAAGGAGCTGGAATAAACAAACAAGAACAGGAGTTCTGAAGGAACTCAAGAGAGAAGCAGGCACTGATTAAAATCAGCTACTCAGGGACTGCAAATGCTGTAACTGTATTTGGGAATTAAGCCCTGTGAGTGTCACTGCTGTACCAGGCAAGCTGGTTGAGAAAGAACTATGAACATGAAACAATGGGGACAAACCAGCGGCTTCCCTAAAGGAAAATCATACCTTTACTAGTCTACCAGATTTATACTGAAAAGCAGTTTAATCTCAGAACACACATAGGGGTTACCGCAATGCTTGGTTACTTCATTTCATATTGAATTCTTTAAAAGAAATGGTTACTCAGCCTGTGCAGTAACTCTGGTTCTTCGAGATGTGTCCCCCCCCAGGGATGCTCCACCCAACGAACGCTTGTGCCCCCTGCACCTTCAATTGGAGATTTCTCATAGTAGTGTCCGTTTGGCCTGCACATGCATGTTATTCGGTCTCGTGCCCGATACCATTGCAATATAGCACTGCGTGGGCTAACTGTCCTCAGTTCCTTCTCTACCATGAAGCCTCATGACAATGAAGCAGAGGAGAAGTAGGGCAGGTAGTGGCACACTCAGAGAGATACATCTTAAAGAGCATTTGTTCCGCACAGGGTGAGTAACCATTTCTTCTTTGAATAGTGTCCCTAATGGTGCTCCACTCTAGGTGACTACCAGTTCCCCTTTAAATGAGGAGGGGGCTTCGGAGTCTAGTCCAGTATGGTAGAAAGTGCAGCTGAGCCAAACAGGATTGGCAGCAGAGTCATGAATTATTGCATAGCATATAGCAAACGTATGCATAGAAGTCCAAGTTGTGGATATACATATTTCAATGATAGGAATGTTCTTAAGAAAGGCTGGAGGTGGAAATAGATCTTGCAGAGTGAGCTCGTACATCAGTGGGTTCTTCAAGATTATGAGATTGGTAGCAGCTACTAGTTCAGTCAATTACCCACCTAAAGAATAGAGATTGCAGCTCCTTTTGTTCTGTCTCCGATTGAGACAAAATCTGGAAGTCTTCCTGAAAGATTTAGTCCTATCAAGGGAGAAGGCCAGGGCTCTCCTGACATCAAGCGTGTGGAACAACACCTCCCACTTGTCCCTGTGAGATTTAGGGAAGATGAGGTGGTGAATGGGCTGATTAATATGGAAATGAGAAGGTACTTTTGGCAAAAACTTGGGGGTGGTCATAATGTGACCTTGTCTCTGAAAAATATTGTGAACAGGGTATGCCATAAGAGCCCCTAATTCCCCCACTTGCCAAGCCAATGAAATAGCAACCAGAAATGCCATTTTCATTGATAAATGGAGGAATGAGCAGGCAACTATAGGTTCAAATGGTGGTCTTGTAAGGCATTTAAGAACCAAATTGAGGTCCCAAACTGGAGTAGGGCATTTAACTGGCAGACAAAGGTTGCAAGATTCTGAAGAACCTCAATATCATTGGGTGGGCAAATACAGGGTAACCCTCTATTGGAGAATGGAAGGCCATGATGGCTGCCAGATGAACTCTAACGGAGCTCAGCAATAAACATGAGCTCTTTAGTTTTAGAATGTAGTCCAATGTGTGTGGCTGTGATAAGGTTGTTGGTACAATGTGTTCGAGATCATAGCAGTGGGAAAATCTTGTCCATATTTGTAAGTAAGTGCAGTGCGTAGACTATTTTCTGCTGTGTAGTAGCACTCTTTTTACGTGTTGTGAACAGGCCATTTCTATGCACGTGAACCATCGACCAGCCATGAATTGAGGTGAAGGATCTTCCTCCTCTCCTCTCCTAGGAGAGTGGGAATGGCATGGAGGGTGATCGGTGAGAACACAGCCAGCTGTAGCAGGTAAGGAAAACATGTTTGTCTGGGTCACATCAGAACAATTTGAATAACTCTGGCCCTATCCTTTCTTATTTTGAATAGAACTTTCAATATCAGGAGTTGGGGGAATACATATAGAAGACTCAACAACCACTGGAGATGAAGGGCATCCCCACGATGGGTGACCAAGGCCAGTTCTGGAGCAAAACGGTGCATTTCCTGTTTATTGCCATGGCAAAAAGGTCTGACTGCCTCACTGTCGGACTACGTGGTGAAGTATGGTGGAATCTATCTCCCACCTGTGGTCTCAAGAGAAGTGCCTGTTGAATATGTCTATGGTCACATTCTGAACTCCTGGAAGGTAAGATGCCATGACAACAATCTGATTGCGTATACTCCAACTCCAGAACTTTAAAGCCTCGGCATGGGGCGGTGGGGGGATCTTGCTCCCCCTTGCCGATTGATATAAAACATGCATGACACGTTGTCCGTCGTGACCTTGATGTATTTGCCTCTGATTAGTGGCAGAAACTGGAGATAGAAGCATATTCCCGGAAGTTGATGTGCAGAATGGTTTCTTGGGGCGTCCACCTGCCCTGAGCTGTGCGGGTGTCTAGATGTGCTCCTCATCCCAACAGGGAAGCATCTGTTATTGTAACAACTACTGGGGAAGGGCAGGTGAAGAGGACTCCAGCACACATGTTGTGAGAGTCTTTCCACCAACTGAGAGTCTTTCCACCAACTGAGTGGATATGGAAAAGCACTGTGTTTAAACTGTGTCTGCTCAGTGAATAAACCATCTTGATCCACCCCTGAAGGCATTGCCTGCATAGTCGTGCGTGATCTATAATGGAACTGCTGGCCGCCATGTGTCCCAGTAGCTGCAGACAGATCCTGACCATGGTTTGGAGGCTGATCTGAATCGTGTTGATTAAGTTGGATGGGGCATAAATCTGTGCATTGGGAGGAAGGCTCTTGCTACTATTGAATCAAGAGGAGCTCCTATGAATTCCAGCTTTTGCCCGGGGGTCAAAGTGGACTGCTGAATGTTCATTGCAGGCCCAGCTTGAGGAAAAGTTCTGTGGCCTTCTATGTTGCTTGTGAAGTCACTTCCAAAAAGAGTGTCCTTTCAGCAGCCAGTTGTCTAGGTAAGGCAACACAAAAATCCATTCCCGTGGAGGTGTGCTGCTTCTACTGACATGACCTTTGAAAAGACCATCAGGGTGAATGATGGGCCAAAAGAAAGCACTCTATACTGAAAATGGTCCTGGCCTACTGTGAAGCATAGGAATCGTTTGTGGAATGGGTGGATTGCAATGTGGAAATACACATCCTGAATGTTGAGGGCTGAGAATCAATCCCCTTGGTCCAGTGACGGGATTGTCACTGCAAGTGTCACCATTCTGAATTTTTCTGCCTTCACAAAGGTGTTGAGTCGTCTTAAATCTAGGATGGGTCTCCAACTGCTGCTCTCTTTTGGAACCAAGTAATACCTGGAATAAAACCTCTTCCCTTTGTGCTGTGTGGAGAGTCTCTGGGTCGATATTGTAGAGCCCTTGGAGCGCTCTGCTGTAGACACGAGTAGTCTTGTGACTTGTGAGATGGTTTAGTTCTGTCCAAGTAAAAGGCTACAGCCCGTCTGACATCTAGCATGTGCAACATTGCTTCTCGAGAGTCGTTATGTGGCTTGGGATAGAAGGCAGGTAAGTGTATGGTTTGGTTAATATGAAAATTTGTAGCCACTTTGGGCAAGAATTTTGGGTGAGGACGTAACATGGTTTTGTCTTTGGTAAATACAGTATACAGTGGTTCAGCCATCAATGCTCCTATTTCGCTGACACGTCTGGCAGACGTGATTGCCACTAGGAATGCGACCTTCATTGACATATGAAGGAGCGGAGCAGGTTGCTAGAGGTTCGAAGGGTGGTCTTGTGAGACATTTGAGCACAAGATTGAGATCCCATGGTGGTGCAGGTTGGCATACTTCTGGGGACATGTTCTGTATATCTGCTAGAAAGCGCCGTGTAATCGGGTGAGCGAATATTGAAGCCCCTTCTATCTGTTTGTGAAGGGCTGTAATGGCAGCGAGGTGTACTTTAATAGAGCTTATGGCTAACCCCGTTTCCTTCAGTTCTAGTAGGTAGTCTAGGATCATAGATAGAGGCGCTGTGGTCGTGTCCAGCTGTTTTTGCTGACACCAAACGGAGAATCTTCTCCACTTGTATTTCTAGTAAGTATTTCTAGTGGTGAGGTGACGGCTATTTAGTAATACCTGTTTTACTTTCTCCGAACAGTTCAATTCCCCATGTTGGAACCAGAGAGGAGCCACGCTTTGAGATGGAGTTTCACTGGGTTTGGATGGAGCATCAGGCCCTTGTTCTGGGACTATGATGTTCTTCTCATAACCACAGCTGTTGCGGTTGTTCAAGCAGCTGTGTCTGCTACATCCATTGAAGCTTGAAGCACTGTGCGGGCTATTAACTGACTCTCGTTGATAATGGCATTGAGTTGAGGACGTTTATACTCGGGGAGGTCCTCCACGAGCTCTTGTATTTTACTATAGTTAGAGTAGTCGTAATTTGCTAGTAGAGCAGAATTGTTGAGTAGTGGAGCTAGTAGAGCAGAAGGGTGGCCGAATTGTAAACTTTCCACCCAAAGAGGTGCAGTCTCTTGTGTTCTTTATCTTGCAGCGAGGAGCGGAAATGAGGCTGTTTACTGCGCTGATTAGCAGCCTCTACTACCAGAGAACAGGCTTGAGGGTGTGAAAACAAAAATTCCGTGCCTTTGGCTGGAACGAAGTATATTCTGTCAGCCCTTTTGTTGGTGGGTGGTGCTGATGCTGGTGTCTGCCATATTACCTCTGCAGGCTCCATTATAGCCTCATCCATGGGGAGGGCAATCTTGGTCGATGATGCCGGTTGTAAGATTTTTAACAACTTATGTTGTTTCTCTTGCATCTCATGTAAGGCAATTTCTTGGCTGTTTGCTACTCTTTTGAAGAGTTCTTGGAACTGTTTCAGGTCACCTGGTGTCATAGGGGTAGATGGCGTCACCGCTTCGTCTGATGCGGAAGATGAGTGTGGGGCAGGTGGTGAATCATCCAGGTCTGCCTGAGATAGTAGCTCTTCCTCTTCTATCTCTGTATTAGGGGGGTCAGAGATTTCTCTGTGTGGTAACGATGGGTGTACTCTGGAACCTCTTGTTGCTGGGGAAGGGGGACCAGAATAGGGGTTCTGGTATGTGGGCCAAGGACCCCATTGTGGCCATTGCATGGGGTAAGGTGGTAATGGGAAAGGCCAGTGCTGTGCATACCAGGGCAGTGAATCCTCGGAGGGATGAGGCTTAGGCTTCACAGCATTCCATGTAGGTCTCATCTGTGATGAACGTTAAGAGGAGAAGCGTTTGTACTGCACGTCTCCTTCCTCGCCACTATGCATGGAGAGTGGTGCAGGAGATGAAGGATGGTACCGTGCTATGTAGCTTGGGGAGTGTTCGGTGCCGAGCAGTGGTGACTGCCGTGCCGAAGAAACTGGTATGTCAGCAGGACGCAGGAGTTGCGCTGGTCCTGCCTTGGGGTCGACCGCTGGAGCGCTGACCGGTGCTGGATTCAGCTTGTTAGGCGGCAGCAAGTCTTGGGTCGGTGCCGGTGGCGGCAGCATTGATTGCGGTGCCACTGCCTGTGCCACGCTCTTAACCGGGGTAGTCAGTGCTGTGCAGGAGACTTGACGTCTCAACTCCGGTGCCGTGCGTTGGGACTCAGCAGGGGTCCGCTGAGGGACAGTGCCGGAGGAGCCCGGTGCCTCGTAAGTGCTCACTCTGGATGAGTGGAGCACTGAGGGTAAAGACCTCGCTGGGGAAGCTCTCTTTTTCTGAGAGACCCTTGCTGGAGAGGTCGAGGCTCGCTTCCTGACAGCTTTGGAAGTCGGAGCCTTATCAGAGCTCAGGGATCTCGGTTTATGAGACTCCCCGGAGGATGTCTCTCGCGGAGGTTGGAGGGATTTCTCCAGCAGAAGCATTTTCAAGCAGAGATCCCTGTCACGTCTTGCTCCTGTTGTTAAGTTGGTGCAATGTATGCATTTCTGGGAGAGATGAGTTTCTCCCGGACAGCGAATGCAGGATGTGTGGCTGTCAGAGACAGGCATCAGTTCACGGCAGGAGTCACACTTTTTAAATCCTGTTGAGCCCGGCATGACTGCAGTTAAGCCTCTCCCGCCTCTCGAGAGATAAGGATGGGAGTTAATTGTAATGATAAACTGTAGAAACTGTTCCCAAACGGGGAGTTAAGGAGAGAAAAAGTCATCTTCTTTCCTTTTTTGGGGGGGGAGGGGGGGTGTAAGAAAAACCTCTAAGAGGAACTAACGAAACTATGTAATTATGTATAGAC
The DNA here is from genome assembly GCF_028017835.1 of Emys orbicularis. Lineage (NCBI taxonomy): Eukaryota > Metazoa > Chordata > Testudines > Emydidae > Emys > Emys orbicularis. Next base: position 55,930,695 of record NC_088691.1, read on the forward strand.
TAAAAAGAAGTTCCTATGTAACTTGTAACTTTTTTTTTTTCCTTCAGAAAGTATCAAAGAGAGCACTGCCGCGGAGCTCCATCTGCAGCCAAGGACGGTTGAGAAGGAACTGAGGGGACAATTGGGGGAGCGCGCGCGCTACAGGAGGTGCCAATGGCTGCACGAGACGACTCCTGTGCGTGCCCTTCCCCCGACCAAGTGCTGCTGCGAGAAATCTCCGATCTCCGGCGCAGGGACGCACCGAAACCTAGAGTGGAGCACCCACAGGGACACCACCTAGAGTGGAGCACCCACAGGGACACCACTCGAAGAAGGAACTTCCCTTCTCCCATCCCCTGGACACTCTTCAAGCCACCCCTCCCGTGCCCCACTGAAGTTTACCATGTTTTAAATGGGGGGTGAAAGGGGCTTTTCTGTTGCTTTGACTGACGGCCAGCTGAGTTAATTTGTTACACAATTTAATGCTGCTGAGTGGTCATTGTTATAGGATTCTAAGTTTCTTTAGGGGACATAGAGCATTTGTATTGGCAATTTTATTGTTTAGATGTAAATACAGTTTTAATATATTTTGTAAATAAAAATATTAAAATTATACATGGTTAAAATATTGAAGTGCCACAACTTAAACATTTGTTATGCATTTAAATGATAAACATTACAAACTTGAGTGAAGAGACTGGGGACATGAAGAGCAGTCAGGGGGTGAGAACAAGAGGGGCTCTGATAAGCCAGAGCTAGCCCTGGTAGGAGGAGAGAAGAGCTAAAGGGCACTTCCTCAAAGACCACTGGCTCCAGAAAGCAGGGAAATGTGAAGCGCTTTCCTACCTGCTGCTCCTGAAGTGTTAAACAGCTCTTCACCCCCCCCACCTGACTCACTGAGCTTTGCCCCTTTTTCTAGCTCAGCCCTGTCCCATCCCTCAGCCAGCTGCTCTGTCGGGGTTTGTTTCTTTTTCACTACAGATCCATTCCATAACGGTGAAGATATTAAATAGCAGTTTCTCCACACACACCCCACAAAAGATTAGCCTTTGCTTGGGTGCCGGCAGACCAGTATAGATGGGTGAGCCTGAGCTTTTTTTTTTAAACTAATCGTTTTCTGAGAAATTGGTGGTCAAAAATTCATGAGATATTGATTTAAAATGTAACCTCAGTAACTTGAGTTATGGCAATTAATCTAAGTACATTTTTAATCTTCTAATTTTCGAAATAACAGAAAAAAGTAATATAGCTCTCTTTTTTCTGTTATTTCGAAAATAACCACTCAAATTTTCAAATTAATACCTTGACTTCAATAAAAAATTAGAGAGCTATAACATATGGCTTACAATAGAAACCGAGAAAGCCTTAATTATGTATTGTCTACTGCTCTTCCACAATACATACTACATAGAAGCTGCATACTTTTCATTTGATAAAATTTGTAAATAAGATGTTTGGGCCACAAAATTAATATACTCTCAAGGTTAGGGAAGATTTTCTGTTCTCATTTAAAGGGCTAATACAGTATGACTGCTGAAGCTGCACTGTGCTCTATGTATTCCTCAGAGATTACTTCTTAAAAGTTTGCCTTCTAGCAGGAAACCTCTCTCCCCAAAAGCTGATGGAAGATGACTAATGTTGTTACCTATCCCTTGATCAGAATTGATTTGGCAGAAAATGAAGTAATCTGCTAGAAAAGAATTTGAGCAAAACACCATCACAATGTACTCAGTCACTGATTTACTTTGCTTTCAGAAGTGGAAATGCACTAATGGTTTGTGTATGTGGTAGGATGTTTTATTTTCAAAACAAAGCAAATGCACAAAGTATCTAGATGTATTTAGGGAAAAGTCCGTATCTCCACCCTCTCTGTAACATTCAAAGGCAAAACTCTGCTCCCTGAGATGCATAATTCAGAGGAGAAATCTTGGCAAGACATCCATTATTTATTTTTACTTGCAATTTGTGGTAGCAAGCCCAGGAGAAAGTAGGAGTTTGCATGGTCACAGTTTATTTCTGGCTGCATTAGGTTGAAAAAGACTTGCACCAGATGTAGATTTTCTTATTGGCTCGATGCAAACTGACAGCAGTGATGTATTATAGCCAATCATCAGTAATTTCCTACTATTCTGCATTTGGTGCCACTACCATCATCTAGATTTTCTTAAAATTTCCCACCACAGAAAAATGGTCAGGCTCAGTTTGGAGTAGGGTGCAGGTGGTGGACAGAAGATCCTGTCTCCTGGGAAGAAGGATCAAAGACTCTCCAATATCTACCAGGTCAATAACAGGTCTGCTAGTGAGCCTATACAAAACACTGTTAACATTAATCTAAAAGAAACTGCCCCCAGGCCTGTTCCAGGCCCCCACATAGCAGATGAAATGGGAAATGTATCCACCAGATGTCACTCTGTGGGAGCTCAGCCTCTTTTCTTATAGGGTTCATCTCTGTAAATGAAGCTAGGCTACAAAAATGAGATGAAATTCACTAATAAAATCTAGAGACAACAAAGACAGTTCAGCCTGTTAGCACTCAGGGACAAACCCTCCCATGAATCTTACCTGTGCCAGAGATGCACCATTTCCCTTTTTCAGTTCTGAGAAATTCTCACTCAGTTTTCCCCCTTTGTTACTCGAGTTGCATTTATAGCAAGTCCATCTCATCTGTCCCTTGGTTTCTATGCCACACTCTTTACTCAGCAGACAGAGTGAGTGGTACAAATGGCCACAACTGTAAAAACAAGAGTAGAAACTTCACTATAAACTTCTAAAATGTGATAATACTAAATAATATTAAAACTAAAAAGTCTTATTAAGGCTAAGTACAATAATGTCATGCTACTGAAAAGGGAGATTTTCCCGTTGATTTTCAATTAAGAAGAACAGGGCTGCTTACCTACAACAATAGTTCCCAGTATATAAAATGCCTCCACATTTTTACACCCTTGGATCAAGAGTTGTACAAACCCAGAGTCACTAAAAGCAAAGAGAGCCACAAAAGAATCACATCTTTTGACAGAGATCGCATCCATAATGCTTTGCACATACAGACCATGCCCCTTCATTTCATGACGGCCTGTTTAGAAGCAAGCATTTCAAAGATGGGAGATAATGAGTGTGAAACTGTGGTGGCAATATATTCTGAGAACGACAGTTACAGGTAAATAGCTTTCATATGCTGAACAATTGCCTCCTGGTGTCTGTTGAAGTTCAGCTACCCTCATACCCTGATCCTGAGCCATTGTTGACCTCAGGGAGGAACCAAGCAGGGGCTGATAGTGTCACTCAAGTAGCTCAGTTCCTTTCTGTAAGAGAGCTCTTGGGGCAGAAATGTGCAACAGCCCAATGCTATCCTCTAAAGTCATTACCCATCTTGTTCAATCTGCTGCTGGGAACAGGGGTGAGGTATTCTAGTTTGCAGTTTTCTCAGCAGGAAGACATCCAGATCTATATTTGCATCTCTTCCAACCCTGCTGGTGCAGTAGAACAACTCACCCAGTGAAGACTGGGATGTAGAGGAGGGCTAGCTAGCTGAGACTCAATCCAGGGAAGAATTGGACAGATTTACTTACCTGGTAATTTCCTTTCTTTGACAATTACTCTATAATAGTCCTTAAAGTGGGGTTTCCTTCCCTTGTGCACTTGGGACACATTCCACAGGAACAGATATCCCAGACTGAATCAAGTGTCCACTAACAAATATCCTGTCTGACAGCAGAAAGAACCAGCTGCTTCAAAGAAAGGTGGAAGAACCCCTTAGTGGACAGAACTGCTCACAGAGGCAGTGTGGCTTGGTAGCCAGGCACTGGACTGGGACTCAGGAGACCTAGGTTCAATTCTCAGTTCTGCCACTGGCCTGCTGGGGACCTTGGGTGCATCACTCCATCTGTGCCTCAATTTATCCATCTGTACAGTGGGGATAATGATACTGACCTCCTTTGTGAAGCACTTTGAGATCTACTGATGAAAAGCACAATATATAAGAGCTAGGTATTATTCTATGGCCCCACTGACAATAATGAACTGTTACTGTGGGGTTCACACAGACAGTTATCCCTGGTCTACACTTAAAATTTAGATCACTCCTGGGTGTGACAAATTCACACCCCGATCACTGCAATTAAGCTGACCTAATCACCACTTCTAGACGTGGCTAGGTCAACAGAAAAATTCTTTGTCGACCTACTGCTTGCGGAGCTGGATTACCTACGTCAAAGGAAAAACCCCTTCTGTCAATGTAAGAAGTGTCTGCACTATGGCGCTACTCAGGGCCGGCTCCAGCATTTCTGCTGCCCCAAGCAAAAAAAAAAAAAAAAAAAAATAGCCGCGATCGCAATTGCGAGCGGCGGCGGCAATTGGGGGGGGGAAAAAAAGCCGCGATCGGCGGCGGCAGTTTGGCGGCAGGTCCTTCGCTCCTAGAGGGAGTGAGGGACCTGCCGCCCCCGAATCGCCACACGTGCCGCCCTCTCCCTTGGCTGCCCCAAGCACCTGCTTGTTAAGCTGGTGCCTGGAGCCGGCCCTGGCGCTACTGCAGCAGTCATGCTGCAGTTCCTGTAGTGTAGACGTGCCCTTAGACCACAGCAGGCTAGTATGGGGCAGACTGCACCCCAGCTTGCCGTGAACTAAATGTTTGTGTAGTCAAGCCCTTAGTCTCCAGTTACAGTAAGGTGGCTCTTCCCTATGGTCCCTCCTGGGGTAAGTGCTTCCTAATTCTGCTAAGCCTCTCTCCATAGCCCACTGTGGAGACCCTTTACTGGCACCTCCAGCTCTCTCTCAGTCTGCTGGCCCACACAGGAAACTTCTTAAATGACCCGTTAGACAGGCTTCACTTATTTTGGGATTTTGTATGCATCAAGAGGAATTGGAGACAGGTACAATGTAAAATCTAAATAAAATAAAGATGTGAACTCCAGTTATGGGAAATGACTAGTTTTTTTTCCTTTATCAATTCCTTTCATATATAGGTCTAGGCTTATCAATCAGGGATGTGCAAAAAAAAATTGCCAAAATGCATGGTGCTAGCCAAGTAATAATGCTGGCAAAATATGTTCCCTAAGCACCCTATGATCTCCTTACATACTTAAGGCAGAGAGATACAGTGATGGCAACAGCTCCACTACAGCACGAAGGAAGACCTAGCATGGGTACCTTTGTAGCAAGCCTCATCACTCAAACAGTAATACTCAGGGGATCTGTACAGTTACCTGAATCTTTTGAACTTCTAAAACAAAGGTTTGGTTTGAAAGTTGGATAAAGGCTTACAGCAGTTCCTATTTCACCATCCTTATGTTTAAAATATGAACATGCACATCTCTCTAGCTTTACCTGAAGACAATGATTTCATCAGCCATCTCTTGCCTTCTCTTGTATTGCTGCAGACAGATACAGCAGTAATCCTGCTTTGGGTTAAGTCCTCTAGTGATGGAGGCTCTCAAGTTACACAAGGACCAGTGGAGATCATGGTTCAGGAGGTTAGTAGTTGTCTCTAGAAGGGTCTGTGCAGGAAGACAATTATGTCATTTTGTCACCACTCTGCAGAAATTCTATATGTAGTAATTTATCATAGCAAAAAGCTTATGAAATTACTAAAAGTAAAAGTGTAGCCTCTCCTTATACACTCTGTATCTGCTACCCAGAAAATACAGTACCCTTTTATCTCCCCACATACGTTAACAGAGACAATAACTTTTTGCTTTTATCTATTCAAGTCATTCATTTACAATCTCTGTCTTTCAGTGGTTTTGTTCAAGTCCTGATGGAACTGACACATTCTGTGATTTTGCATACTCCAGGCTTCCTTTCTTATTCTCTATCTTTACGCAGTACATTTTTTCAGAGGGAATTCTTAACATCCACCATTTTATGAGAATTATAGGGAGCATAAGGGTGAGGTGGGAGGAGTAAACTCAAATATGCTATACGCTTTAAGAGTAAAAAATGCTGAGAATTCCACTCTGCCATAATACTGACAATTCTGTCTTGCTGATTTGTACACTTTTAAAATGGAATTAAAAATCAGAGGCATTTCACTGTTAGGAATTTGTTTCCTAGGTTGTTGCACACTTTGCTCTGCTGTTTGCGTTCTCATAGAAGCCCACTAAAAAAGAAATGAAACTGTTAAAGACCTAAACACCTACAAACATTCTGGGTAGTTTTTTAGATCTCACAGCATTGTAAGGAGGAAATCAATAGTATTTTTCTCTAATACAAGTTCAAAGCACCCATCACTGGCATAGGAGCTTTATCATGTCCATTATCCATAGGGGAGTTTTATTATTACACTGTGATCCTGTATGATTGAATATGACCATTTATATAACTGAACAGATTTAAATTTTTTATTAAAGTTAATGTTTAAAATGAAATATACACGAGTTAAGAGGCAAGGTACTGTACATCTGGGGTCAGGCTTGGGTTACGGGGGGTTACAGGTATCGTTTGCAAGGATGAGAAGATACATACATATCGCATAACCTGCATAGACCCAGATTGGGGTGCAAGGGTTTTTAAAGTGTCAGTGGATAGGTGGGCTTGGGTACGCCAACCATGGAATGAATAAGGAGTCCAAGTTAGTATCAGTGTACAAATCTGGTACAAAGTATGTCATGTAAGATGTCAATGGAAAAGTTAGGTTTTGCTAAATATGAATATCCTGGTTGAATCCATGTATCATCTTTGTATCTAAAGTTATGAATATTGGCCATAGACTTGTATCTTATACATGTGTTGTATTCCTGAGTAACACCCACCAGATAAGACTTACATCAAGGCCAGACAGTTGTGTGTTGATGGCCCATTAAGGACACTTAACTCTAACAATGGGCCATAGAAGAAACTCATTCCAGTAAGCCTTCATTTGGATACCACAAGAATATGCAGAGCAAGTATATGGGCAAGGACTGCCCCTGTGAGTCATCAAGCCATGTAAGGACATGTGATATGCTCATGTGACCCTGGAGTCCATCTTGGGCCAGTAATATTGCACAGAGGCTGTGAGCTTTGTTTGAGACAGTAAATTTCCAGGCACATAGCAAAGGATATAAAAAAAGACCCCCAAGATACCTCCATTTTGCCCCTTTCCTGCCCTGATTCTCTGGACGGTGGATTTACAACTAAAAGGAGCATTTTGAACTATGGACTGAGGACCTTCCAATCTTTTGGAAGTTACCAGAGAGACTTTACAAGACAGCAGTCTATTCCATCACTGCTACAAACCAGATATAAGGGCCTTGCAATTATTTGTATGTATATGATCTATTAACCATTAACAACTCTTATTCTTTTATTAAACATTTAGTTTTTAGTTACTAAAGGATTGGCATCAGCATGATTATTAGGTAAGATCTGAGTTATATATTTACGTGGCTAAGTGGCCGATCTCTTGGGATTAGAAAGACCCTATAATTGATTTAATTGGTTTTCAGTAACCACTCATCATAGAGTCCAGTGTCTAGGTGGTGAGACAAGGGCTGGAATGCTTACGGAGACTGAATTTCTGGCTTCTTGTTAACCAGTGTGATGAGACAGAAGTTTTCTTCGTTTACTGTCTTGGTATAACCTAATGATAGAATAACCACCAGTTTGGATGAGTCTGCCCTATTTCTCAGCAGTGTGTTCTGAATTTGGCATCCTCAGTTGTGACACTGAGGCACGGTGACATACACCGAACACTCTGAAAATGGAACAAGACCTATGCAACCCTTCGAGTGCTGTGACCATTCCCCCTTGAGACCAGGCATGATTGCACATGCATGCCTTTCAAGGACTGGATAGCTAAATACTGGCTAGATAAATGCATACTTAAATGCACAAGGAAGACCTGCACAGTAAAACAGTCTGCCAAATCTGATTAGCATAATTCAAAATGCAATGGGTGAGCAAACCGAATGAACTGTCCTTAAAGGGAAAGGCTCAGCCTAGCCTGAGAGTATGCTGCAGGAATGAAACATTTCCAAGGCCAGCATATGGATGGCAGGTCGCATGCTGCTTGCCTCAGTGAGGCAGTTCCTCCAAATAAGAAAAAAAAGACTATGAAAATAGTCTTTCCTGTCATTTCCTGTGGCTGATTGTTGATGTTGATCCCTATGTTAAAAGGAACGGAAAAGTTATCGTAAATCTAGGTTTGATGAGGCAACATCAAAATGATTGAAGTCTGAGACCTGTCCCATCAATGTCTTTTCAGTGTTTCTCCAGAAGCATCCTTTCCTGTAAATCTGCTCTGGGAAGAGCCTCTGTCCCCCACAGGTGAGCTTCTGCACCCTTAGAGGGAGCTAGGTAAACTGCCTGTCTTTCACAGCCCCAGAGAGTGACTCAGCTGCTGCCTTAGCTAGACTCTCCAATACGTCAGGCGATATTCTCTCCTTTGTCTGTCAGCTCCAGCCTTGCTCCAGTGAGATAGCGGAGCTTTTTCTCTGTGAGCAGATCACACATGGAAGGATCCCAGGGGAAGCATTACAGGAAGAGGAACATTTGAGGAATTGCTCTTTTTTGCTTTCGCATTCTCTGGCTGAGACACAAAATGGCAGCAAGACACAGCTGCAGAGTCACTTCCAGGAATCAAAGAGGGAAAATCCTGGATTATGACTGATGGTTGTCCTGCCCATCAGTGAGTGAGAAGGAAACATCCAGTATCTGTGCTGTCACAGACTGCCCTGAGCACCATGGAACATTTGTCACACACCCAGAAGGGATCAAAGACAAACACATTTCTGCCAAGTCAAAACAGAATGGACTCAGGAAAAGGCTGACATCCTAGCGCACTCACTCTATAATGTGCTCTAGCCAAGACCAGCCCAAACACCATGCGGAGATCTTGCAGAGTGAAAAGGATGTGTGAGCATCTGAAAGAGGAACTCAACTGCTGTAAAAAGGTGTTCCAGGTAACATGTATGTGTCATCTTCCCTAATTGGACTTATGAAAATGAAACATTACAAGTGAGGTCTTTCCTCCATTTGCCATAGAGTTGATTTAGAAAGGAGACCTAAATATGAGCCTCCCTCCCTGAAACTGGGCAAAAAAACCTAAAATGGATCTAGGAATTTACTTCCCAAACTGATAGCACCTGGATGATAGAACTGGACCATCAGTTGGTTACTCCTCCTTCATCTGGCAACAGCTTGACAAGTATCAAAGATAAGCACCCTACTAAGAAAGGAGAGGGCCTTGTGCAAATGTATATCACCTCTGCACGATCTTATCATTCCTCATTTTCCCCTTCAGGATTATTCAAGGACATTAGCTCCTGACAGGATACACTGGGAGAGGCACAGGGCAGCTCATAAAAAGCAGCAGACGTTGTGCTGGTGTTCCCTTAAAGGGACAAAACCAAAGGGGACAGTCTGTTCCAGACACTAGGTACAGCCTGTGGCAGATGTTGCTAAGTGATATCAGAAGGCATCTGCCACTGAGAATCAACTCTGTTTCCCAGGAATCATGAAAAGGGAAGGGAAAGAAAGAGATAAGATTCTTCTCTTTTAAAAAGGATCCTTCCTGGACAGGTCTGCATAGGGCAGTCAATCTACCCAGTTATCAGCATTCAATATTCCGATAAGACAGTAAACCTGCTTGATTATCAACATCTGATGAAGTCACTGATCACTAGCTATGCCTGTCTTTAGCAAACACACTTGGCTCCACTGCCTGAACTGCCCACAGAGGAGCACAAAAGGTAACTGGGGCTCTCCTTCCCCGGAGGAGGAAGTGCCCTTTTTCCCCTGGGAGGAGAGGCCAGATGATGGGTACAGAAGTATCACTTGAGTCCACTGCTTTTCCCCAGAGCCAGTGGAATCACAGCAGGAGGGAGGAAGCAAGAAGGGAATTTGAGCCATCTGTGAGGGCTCTTCCCAGACATAATCCCCACAGAAAGTCAGGAGAGGCCTGTGGACTGTAATAAGATCAGCATCTCACTGAGGAACCTGGGTATCTCCAGGAAGATGAGCATCCAAGGGGACAGTCTCTGGGGCGGGGGTTACTGGCACTAAGGCCTGGTCTACACTAACCCCCAAATTCGAACTAAGGTACGCAACTTCAGCTACGTGAATACCGTAGCTGAAGTCGACATACCTTAGTTCGAACTTACCGTGGTTCAGACGCGGTCCACACGCGGCAGGCAGGCTCCCCGTCGACTCCGCGGTATTCCTCTCGCCGAGCTGGAGTACCGCAGTCGACGGCGAGCGCTTCCGGGATCGATATATCGCGTCCAGACCAGACGCGATAAATCGAACCCGGATCTTCGATTCCCAGCTGCCGAACTAGCGGCTGGGTGTAGACATACCCTAAGATCAGTGTAGTGAATCTGAGTAACTGGTATGGGGGATGAGTTTGAGGAACCAACCATTCACAGGTGCAGGGTGGTTCTCCTCTGGCAACATACCCCACAGTCCTTATCACGTCTATTCTGCACACCATTCCATTCTCTGCAGGCATCTGACTCGTTATGCACCTCAGGTAACAAGGCACATGCAGTGACCTTCAATGAAGAGTGGGGGAAGAGGGAGTATGCCACCATTTTGGGGTAGTGGACCTTGTTTCCACCCAGGTTGCACGGTTCCAGTTGCACCACTAACCCTGTGGTCCACATACAGAAAGCTGGTGCGGATGGGAGGAGTGCAACGGAGCAAGACTGCCAACCAACCCCAGGGGCCTGGGGCCTAAATCCTTGAGCTCAAAGCAGAGCTGCTATGAAGAGCTGTTTGCTATGGCACAGAAGCAGCAAGACTATTGAATTTACTGCCAGCGTTTCAATATTCGGTGTTTTTCTTAAACCCCAGCTCTCAGAGTCAAGTGATTATGTGAGAAGCTTTTTTTTTTTTTTTTTGGTAAATGTAAAAAAGTAAAGTAAAAAGGAAGATTTTGGGCCTCAGTTTCAGATTGTGAAAATATGACCCAAGTGAATTCAAAAGGCAAATACAGAAAACTCAATTTACCTCTGTTAAACTTAAGCCAATCTCATGAGTTTTAGGATCTTGAGTCAATCGATTTTTTAACCCTTTGGTTTGTCAATACAGGAAGAGACTAGAACACACCAAAACTTTTTGTCCTATTAGCTATTCATGTGGCCTTTGGGGACATGGCTGAAGACTAGAGGATTCTCTGACTACAGGATTCTCCGAGCGTGGGAATGCACAGCATGCTGTGGCAACTGCAGCAATGGCTTACATGGAAGCAAGACTTTTTAACCATCTTTAAACAAGTAATTTCTCTATTTTCTTAAAATGAATCCAAGGTTAGGGGCTTGAAAGATCTGTAGAATGGTGGTGCAGGCCAACATACTAATGAAAGGGGGAGAAGGACGGGCTCTGGGGAAGATCAGAAGCCCCATTTGGGTATGCTAAGTTTCAGTTGACAGCTGGAATATCCACAAGGAGATGTCAAAGACAGGATGAGATTTTTGTCTGGATGGCAGAAGAAAGGTATGGAATAAAGGTAAAGGTATCAGTTGACAAAGAAGAATCAGACTCCCACGGACAAATTTCAACATGAGCCAATTTCAAAACACGTATTTAAAGTATTAAAAGAAATCATACAAAAGCTACATAGAAATTCAAAGGGCATAAAAACGAACACTGAAATTCAACACTCATTTTAAGTAACTTTTAGAACACAATCTGAACTATGGCTGCCTCCACAATAATATGCTAAAGTGTGGATAAGACATGATAAATGAAGGGGGGTAGGAGGTAGCTCCCTTTTATGGACACCCAACCAGCCAGTTAGCTATAAAATTCCTCTTAGTAGCTGTTCTCTACTTGCTTTACCTGTAAAGGGTTAACAAGCCCACAGGTAAAAGGAAAGGAGCGGGCACATGATCAAAAGAGCCAATGGGAGGGCTAGAATTTTTTAAAACGGGGAAAAAACTTCCCTTTGTCTCTCTGTTGTGTTCTCCAGGAAAGAGGGGAACAAGGAGCATTTATGCTATAAGAAGCTTTAAGCTAGGTACAATCAAAAATCATCAGATCATACCTAGAATTACTTATTTGGAACTCCCAAATGTGTAAGTAGATTAGGAATGTTTAGAAAGATGTGATTAGGTTTATTTCTGTTTATTTCTTGGCTTGTGGACTCCTCTGTGCTAACCCCAGATGCTTTTGTTTTGCTTGTAACCTTTAAGCTGAACCTAAAGAGAGCTATCTTGATGCTTATTTTTGTAATTGTTTCTTTTAAGATCTAGCAAAAAGCTAAGTTCCAAATGTATTTCCTTTCTTTTTGTTTTTAATAAATGTTACCTTTTTAAAAAACAGGATTGGATTTTTGTGTCCCAAAGAGGTTTGTGCATGTTGTTTAATTAGCTGGTGGCAATAGCTGATTTCCTTTGTTTTTTCCCCTCAGCTCTTTCCCGGGGGTGGGGGGTGGTGGTGGTGAAAGGCCTTGAGGATACCCCACAGGAAAGAATTCCCAAGTGTTCCTTCCTGGGTTCTCAAAGGGTTTTTTTTTTTTTGCACTTGGTTGGTGGCCACATCTAACCCATCCAAGGTCAGAGAAAAGCTGTGACCTTGGGAGTTTAATACCAGCCTGGAGTGGCCAGTATTAATTTTTAGAATCCTTGCGGGCCCCAACCTTCTGCACTTGAAGTGCCAGAGTGGGAAATCAGCCTTGACACATGTTTAACTGTGTAGTTGGCAATCTATTTCCCTGTATTGCTTTGTTTTTCAATGCCTCATAGCACTATATGAATGCACACATCTTTTGATGGTGACAAAAGCTGGGTTTCCATTTGCCTGATTTTTTTTTTTTAAACTGATGTTAATGTGTTAATTCCTGACAATTAGTGAACTGAAAAGAAAGAATAACTCCTCTTCTAGGCAATACTAGCTAGGCCTTTTATTTAGCTATGGGCAGAATGAAGAGGCACACACAACTTACTTGCTCATAGTTAAATGTGTCCAGCATGCCCAGTACAAGTCCCTGAATTTCTCCAAGTTTCCCTCTACCATATACTGGATCCTGTGTTAAAAAATTAAAAGCTGTGATTAACAAAAATACAGATCATAACATTTTTACATTTTATTGCTCTCTGTTTACTCCCATTTTCTATGAAAGACAAAGGAGTCAAGGTTAGAAATATTTACCATACAAGATAATCAGAAATACCAGTTTTCCCATATACATATGGTAAAAAAGCAAAGCCTGACAACTTACTGGCAACCATCATGCTAGGGTCAAACCCCACCCCTTTGACTCACAATCTTCACTCCTTCATTTTGCAGGACCACTTTGCCTATAGCTACAAATTAAAAATGTGCTCAACAGCATGAACTCAATTTGTCCTCTCACTAACTTGTATCACAGTGTCTCCCAAATAAAGCTTAAGAAGAGAACGAGCGTGGCCAATATTCAGGCAAACTCCTATTGAAGATAGTCTAGCCAGAACAAAGCCTAGCTCAGAATTGGGCCCACTGGCCTTAATATAATGTTGGAGAAGTTCAGCCTATGGCGCACACAGCTGTCTGGAAATGGCAAAAAATGTTACAACACAGTTAGGACAAAAGTTCTCACAAGAGAGGAGATAAACTCTGCACAGAAATAACAAACAAAATCTCCTCTGCACCCCACTAGAATGCATCTGTGCTCTCTTATGCCTGCTGGTAGGTTAGGACTGCTGCTACCTTTTTTCTTTGAAAGAATGAAAAAGTATAGCTGAGTGCTAAGGATGGATGGTTTTGTGTTTAAGATAAAAAACTCACTTTACATTTTGTGATAAAATTAGATCATAGATAAACACATTACACAGATAAAATCATAAAATAGAAGTAATAAGATAAAACTCATAATATTAATGCTAAAAGGTTAAATACAAAGAAGAATACTTAAATGATTTGTTGATAATTTCAAGATACAACTCATCACATGTAATGATCTGTATAAAAGGCAAGTTCCAATTACTTTGCCTAGCAGACTAACAGGAAGTAGTTAGACAAGCTTCCAAAACATTTGCTGGCTAGTCCAAAATCTATTCTAATTAAAAAAAAAAACTTTAGAAAAAGCACTTAAGAGTGGATTAGTTGCACAGCAGAAGTAAGATTGTTAGATGAAGTCAAAATAATTTAGTTATAATGGTAGATTTGCTAATTTTGCACTAGTTAGTCAATACTAGAGTCACCCAATTACACAGAATACAGGAACATCATAAGATAAATCTGGCAGCCTGCAGACAGTCCAAATATTTACTCCTGGGGGAATTCTGCACCACTGCATGTCATAAATATAGAGAAGGGTAGCATAAAATCCCTCCTTGGCAGCTGTAGTAAATCGTTTTACCTGTAAGGGGTTAAGAAGCTCAAATAACCTAGTTGGTACCTGACCAGAAGACCAATGAGGAAAGAAGCTACTTTCAAATCTGGAGTGGGGGGTGGGCAGGAGAGAAGGTTTTGTTTGGGCTCTCTCTTTGTTGTTCCCTCTCCGGACAGAGAGAGAAGCCAAGCAGGTACAGCATCTCCTGAAAATATACCTGGAATGTTCCATCTAAAAATCACAGAAATTGTAAGTAAGGCAATGAAATGCATTAGGTTATCCTTTGTTTTAGCTTGTGAATTTTCCTATGCTACAAAGGTCGTTTTATTCCTGTTTTTGTAACTGTGAAGCTGAGTCCAGAGGGGAGTCCTCTGTGTTTTTAATCTTTTTATTACCCTGTAAAGTTACCTTCCATCCTGATTTTGCAGGTGTGATTCTGATTCTTTTACTTTTTTCTTTATAATAAAGTTCTTTTAAGAACCTGATTGATTTGAGTGTCCTGAAGATAAAGGGTCTAGTCTGTACTCACATTGCTAAGGCAACTAGTTGGTATATTATTCTCAAGCCTCCCCAGGAAAGGGGCTGAAGGGGCTTGGGGATATTTTGGGGGGATAGGGATTCCAAGTGACCCTTCCCTGAATTTTAGTGTAAATCACTTGGTGGTGGCAGCAATACCATCCAAGGACAAGGAAAGGAATGTGTGTGTTGGGGAAGTTTTTAACCTAAGCTGGTAGAATATAAGCTTAGGGGGTCTTTCATGCAGGACCCTACATCTGTACCCCAGAGTTCAGAGTGTGTGTGTGGAGGGAGAACCCTGACACTGCAATTTTGCAAAATTGCCCATTTCCCCTGCAGAATTGGGGCTGCAAAGCTGCTGGCCGCCTCTAGGGGCCGCTGGGGCTCTGCAGAGCCCAGCTCACAGTGAGCAGAATGCCCAGAAGACCCAGCTCTGGCAAAAGGTGATGAAGGGCAGGGCTGCACCACAACACGTCCCCTGGCAGGACAGTAAAGAAGTGGGGGGGGGGGGGGGGGGCTAACGGCCCTGGTGTCTGGGCTAGGGGGTGCCCTGCAGCTGGGCTCTGGGGGAATGGGAGTGCAGGAGTCTGGGCTCTGGGGGCTCCACACAGCCCCCTCCAGCATTCCCCCCCAACAGGAACTGGGTTGTTGTAGGGCCTTCTTTAACTCTCCTGGGGGAATCTTTTTTGCTGCTGTCTGTATTGACATACTTGTTGACAGGTATTTTGCAATAAATTACCAAAATAATTGAAACTGGAGTGGTTATATTGTGTTATTTTGTCAAAATATGCAGAATTTTAAAATAGTGTGCAGAATTTTTATTTTTTTGGCATAGAATTCCCCCAGGCGTAAAATATTGGTGCATCCTAAAATGCTGTCACAGGGAGTTTATTCACTTTTTATTAAAGCAGAATTGTTGACAGTACAAATTACATAAGAAAATGAGTTACAGGAGGGGGTGATTAATACAGAAGATAGAGTACAGGTGAGATGAGACAGGACAGGTTAAGAGTTACAGTAGAGACACACTGTGATGTAGTGAGTATTGGTGGTTCTCCTGGCATTTAATTCATATTAAAACAGTACCCATAATGCACTCAGCACTTTCCAGAGAGACAACTGGGACAAGCTGCTCATAACTTAAGGGCAGACAGAAAAGTAACCAGAGACTAGGGAGAATAGAAAACACTTTTTTCCTTCTCTCTGCTCATTGATGCTTCCTCCCAAAGCCTTCATGAAATATCTTTTGATTTCCTGACAAATCACGGCCAGGGATTTCTCATTTCTTCACTAAGGCCATGTCTACATGGGAACACTCAGGAAAATTAAGGCGAATCAGCTAAAGATGTGAAATCTATGTACATAAGTTAAGGCACATTAAGCCCTGTGGATGCTCTCATTCAGAAGTAAAGTGGCCATAGCTCCCTGTAACTTAGGGCAAGTCTACACTACAGAGCTACATCGGCATAGCTGCTCCAATGCAGCTGCGCCGCTGTAGTGCATCTGGTGAAGACGCACTATGCTGATGGGAGTGTGCTCTCCTGTCAGCATAATTCCTCCACCTTGTGAGAAGCGGAAGCTATGTCGGCGGGAGATGCTTTCCCACCAACATAGTGCCAGTGGGGATAGTGCAAAACTTGCATTGCTCTGGGGGGGGGGGGGGAGGGGGAAGAGAGTGGGGATGGCTTTTTCCACCCCGAGCAACGTAAGTTAGTTCGACTTAAGCAGTGGCGTACACCAACCCTTAAGCATCCTGATCAGGAAGACAGGCTCTTAGCTGCAAAGAGGGGGGCAAGGTTATAAAATGGGACAAGGAAGGGACAGGATGACCAGCTCCTTAAACACATATCTATAATGTGGAGGAAAAAAAGCTGAGAGATCATGGGGGACTTCAATATGAGTGACATATACAGGAGGTCTCATGTAGCCAGTACTATAACAACACCCTCAGAATTTCTAATTATTACAGATGACAATTTCCTAACTCAAAGCGTTCCCACCAGCAAAAGGAAATTCTGTATTAGACATCATCTTGACAGATAAAGAGGAATTGATCACAGAACTCAAAATCAGTGGCAGCTGAGATACAAATGATCATAATTTGATCCCATTTATAATGTGCAAACAAAATGAAGTCCAAACCAAAGTAGTTGGTACTTTAAAGGGCCAATTTCACAAAGCTGAAAAAAATTATGGAAAAAACTATGAACCCCCCACCCCCAGAGATTTTAATAAGAAAAATGTGAATGATAATTGGGAATTATTTAAGAAAAGTTTACTAGATGCCCCAAATGGCACAACTGAGAAAGGAGGACACTGGTTAAAAAGCCAGTCTGGCTTAGAATAGAAGTAGAGGCAACTATATAAAAACAAAAACAAAAAATCTACACAAATGGAAGAAAGGGGAAATTGATTTATATTCACTAATAGCAAAAGTAAGGAAATGTAGAAAATTGATAAGGTAACTAAAAAAACATGGGGAACTCTATCATCACAGAGTAAAGGACAATAAAGGAAGAATATTAGGAATAAAAAGAATCCTAGCAACAATGCTGGTCCATTACTAGATAGAAATAGTAGAACTGTCACTAATGCAGAAAAGGCATTCTGCTCTGAATTTGGGAAAAACGGATGTAGTCATTGTCTCACTGTCTGGAGTGGTTCACAACTGAGTGTGCCAACCTCAGGGCAGGCTGTTAAAAAGCAGGGCAGAGACCCCAAACTGGTTGTATCATCTATCATTAGATTTCACCAACCCAGTAACAAATGTGAACTCCTGAAGCACAACAACAGTCTTATGATGGAGTCACCGACAGTCCCCATGGGCATTCCAGTCTATCTCGCCACCCAGGTGGTTTTGCTTCAGCGATTTTGCTTATAGCAATCTGACCATTTTCTGACCATCAAAAGGCATGGCAATCTGTCTTGGAGAACTGAGACTGACAATGATAGTCTAATGTTGATTTTATGCCAGTTTGGATGGTGCCATTCATTTAAAATGTGCATCAGTTCACATTAACTTCTGGAATGATGCTTGCTTTTGAGCCACTAGAGGCATCTTCCAAAAGACCTTTTTAACCTGAAGTAATAACGGAAAAAGATTCTTACATGATCCTTAAAGGTCTAGGCCCAGTTATGGAAGCATCATCCTGAGACATATGCAGCTTGCTTGATATTTACAAAATTCTTCATCACAAGGAACTTACTGAAAAACTAGTGGCCCTCAGATGTTGCCTGAAACAGGCCTATTGTTGAAGTCTAAATATGGTGGGTGTGTTTTTTCTTACTCTGTATTAGCAGAAGGAAATCAGGGCTTGAAGTGCAGGAAAATAACCTCATAGAAGTGCAGCAGAGGCATGAACAGTTCCCAGGAGATTTAATCAACTACAGTCACAGCAAATGCTCTCAGAACCAGAGAGAAATGAGTTTAAGCTGATTAGAGCCCTTCTGGCAAGCCTGCTACCTGATCCCATTAGTAGGAGACTGCCAGGAAACATCAGCAACTGATACCAGGTCCATAGTTACAGGAAAAATGCCTTAAATATTTGTTTCCTTTCAAGAGAAAACTTACAGGCCCTGGAAATCCAAGTAGCCTGTTGAAGTGAAAGGCTTCTGCTCACTTGTCCACTCCGGGCAGTTGCATGCACAGCATGGGGGGGGGGGGGGGGTAGAAGGAGGTCATTTCAACCAAGGAGCACTTGGAGTTTACCCGGGGGGGGGGGGGGGGGAGAACGATATTTTTCCAGCATTTCTTTAGGAATTGTATATGGGTTAGCAAAGACCCTGGAAGTGATACTCCCCTATCCTTAGCCAATCTGCATTATGACCTCCTTGAAAAAGTGGAGTACTGAAAGGAAATATTTGTCTTGCTCTTCAATTCATTAGGGGTAGAGGGGACCTTATTGGGGAGCCAGGGCCCTGAGTTTTCACCTCTTCACCCTTATTCATTTTAAGGATAAGCGTATTGATATCCTTGTGTCAAAAGTTCTGGATTCTGAGTCAGTCCTCTGGAGAGAAGGAGGGAGGAGGAGGATACCGTAGCAAATTGGACCTTTATGAAGCTGGTAGCCTTTTGGGGGGGGGGGGGGGGGTTGGAACCCAATAGGGGCAGAGACAAATTTGAGGGGACCATGCTCTGAAGTTTGTCTCCAGGACTCACTGCACTGACTGCAGGGAGGGGGGGGGGTGATGAAGAAGCAGAGCTAGGGCATCAGGGTCTTGCTAAGCATAATCCCCATAATTATAAGGAGCAGTCTACGGACAGCAATGTGACCATGCAAGCTCATTCAAGAACATGAGGGCCTCTGGCTTTAGTCTGGCACAAGGAATCCTTGTCCCCAGGGTGCTTCTCTCCATACAGCTGCAAACAGTGCATTCCTTGGGTGATCCCTCAGGAGAGCAGTAAATCCCTTTGGTTCAAGTGCAAGCTCTTGCCCATAGAGATTCACCAACAGCAGAGATAGCATGACTGAGGAGAAGAGGATAAGTCACATGAAAGGACAACAGTCTGCCCCTGAGGCTTTTTTGATATTAGCACAGTCCCTGAGGTTTTTTGGCTGATTTTTGCTGATTTTTCTCCTGAAGCACAGAATCAGGCATCCTTAGACTCATAGATAATAAATACTGAAGGGACCACTATGATCCTCTAGTCAGACTTCTTGCCTGAATTAAATCCTGTTTGAACTATAGCGCAACTTCTAGAAAAACTTCCGATCTTGATTTCTATATTGCCAGTAATGGAGAATCCAATACAACCTTTGGTACATTTTTTTCAAATGGTTAATTAGTCACTGCCAAATATTTGTACCTTTTTCTTTCCAGTCTGAAATTGTCTATCCTCAACTTGCAGCCATCGGATATTGTTATACCTTCATAGGCTAGCTTGAATTGCTCATTAGCAAATGTTTGTTCCCCAGGTAGGTATTTATAGACTGTAATCAGATCACTCCTTAGCTTTGTTAAACTAAATAGATTGAGCTCCTTCCATAGCTCACTCTAAGGTGTGTTTTCCATTCCTTCAGTCGTTCTCGTGCCTCTTCTCTGAACACTCTCTGATTTTTTGAGGTCTTTCTTGAATTGTGGACACCAGAACTGAACACAGTATTCTAGTAGCAGTCGCACCAGTGCCAAATACAGAGGTAAAATAACCTCTCTACTCCTTATCAATATTCCCCTGTTTATGCATCCAAGGATAGCATTAGGTTAGCTCTTTTGGCCACACTGGGATCCTCAAGTTCACCATGACTCCCAAAGCCTTTTCAATGTCCCTGCTTCCCAGGTTAGTCCCCCATCCTGTAAGTATGGCCTGCACGCTTTGTTCCTAGATGTTTGACCTTACATTTGGCCATACTGAAACACAGTGTTTGTGCCCAGCTTCCCAAGTGGTCCAGTTCGCTCTCTGTCAGTGATCTGTCCCCTCCATTATTTACTATTCCCACAACTTTTGTCATTGCAAACTTTCAGTGATTGTTTTCTTCCAGATCATTGATAAAAATGTCAAATAGCGTAGGGCCAAGAACCGATATCTGCAGGACCCCTATAGAAATAAACCTGCTCAATTATTATGTTGGGATTTGTCAATTAGCCACTTTTTAATCCATTTGATGTATGCCATATTGATTTTATATTTTTCTAGTGTCTTAATCAAAGTGTTGTGCAGTACCAAGTCAAATGTCTTACAGAAGTTTTAATAGATTATATCAACTAGGGCTGTCAAGTGATTAAAAAAATAATTGTGATTAATCGTGCAATTAAAAAAGTAATAGTGCAATTAATCGCACTGTTAAACAATAGAATACCATTTATTTAAATATTTGTGGATGTTTTCTACATTATCAAATATATTGATTTCAATTACAATACAGAATGCAAAGTGTACAATGCTCACTTTATATTTATTTTTATTACAAATCTTGGCAATGTAAAAAAACAAAGAAATAGTATTTTTCAATTCCCCCATTACAAGTACTGTAGTGCAATTTCTTTATCATGAAAGTTGAACTTACAAATGTAAAATTATGTACAAAAAATCTGCATTCAAAACCAAAACAATGTAAAACTTTAGAGCCTACAAGTCCACTCAGTCCTACTTCTTGTTCAGCCAATCACTCAGATGAACGAGGTTCTTTACATTTAGGGGAGATAATGCTGCCTGCTTCTTGTTTACAATGTCACCTGAAAGTGAGAACAGGTGTTCACGTTGCACTGTTGTAGCTGGCCTCACAAGATATTTACATCCCAAATGCACTAAAGGTTCATATGTCCCTTCACGCTTCAACCTCCATTCTAGAGGACATGCGTCCATGCTGATGATGGGTTCTGCTTGATAATGATCCAAAGCAATGTAGACTGACACATGTTCATTTTCATCATCTGAGTCAGATGCCACCAGCAGACGGTTGATTTTCTTTTTTGGTGGTTCGGATTCTGTAGTTTCTGCATCGGAAGACTACAGAACTTCTTAAGACTTCTGAAAGCATGGTCTACACCTCACCCCTCTCAGATTTTGGACGGCACTTCAGATTCTTAAAACTTGGGTCGAGTGAGAAATCTCACGTCGATACCTTCTTTGTGTTTTGTCAAATCTGCAGTGAAAGTATTCTTAAAATGACAACGTGTTGGGTCGTCATCCAAGACTGCTATAACATGAAATATATGGCAGAATGTGGGTAAAACAGAGCAGGAGGAGACCTACAATTCTCCCCCAAGGAGTTCAGTCACAAATTTAGTTGACCCATTATTTTTTTAACAAGCATCATCAGCATGGAAGCATGGCCTCTGGAATGCTGGCCGAAGCATGAAGGGACATACGAATACCTTGCAATGCTGGCTACAAAAGTGCCATGTGAACGCCTGTTCTCACTTTCAGCTGATATTGTAAATAAGAAGCGGACAGTGTTATCTCCCATAAATGTATGGGAGCGGCATGGGCCGAGGGATGTACTGGCCGCCGCTTCCAGCAGTTCCCATTGGCCTGAAGCAGCGAACCGCGGCCAGTGGGAGCCGCGATCGGCCGGACCTGCGGACGGGGCAGGTAAACAAACTGGCCCGGCCCGCCAGGGGCTTTCCCTATACAAGCGGTGGCCCCAGTTTGAGAAACACTGATGTAAACAAACTTTTTTGTTTTAGCGATTGGCTGAACAAGAAGTAAGACTGAGTGGACTTGTAGGCTCTAAAGTTTTACATAGTTTTGTTTTTGAGTGCAGTTATGTAACAAAAAAAATCTACATTGTAAATTGCACTTTCAAGATAGAGATTGCACTACAGTACTTGTATGAGGTGAACTGAAAAATACTATTTCTTTTGTTTATCATTTTTACAGTGAAAATATTTGTAATAGAAAATAATATAAAGTGAGCACCGTATACTTTGTATTCTGTGTTGTAACTGAAATCAATATATTTGAAAATGTAGAAAAACATCCAAAAAATTTAATAAATTTCAATTGGTATTTTATTAACAGTGCGATTAAAACTGCGATTAATCAAGATTAATATTTTTAATTGCGGTTAATCAACACTATTCTCTTTATCGACCAAGCTGTAATCTCATTTTTTTAAAAATCTAGTTCGTTTGACAGGATCTATTTTCATAAATCCATGTTGATTGGCATTAATATTATCCTCCTTTAATTTTTTATTAATCTGTCTCAGATCAGCTGTTTCATTATTTTTCCTGTGATCAAGGTCAGGCCAAAAATTGACAAGCCAAAAATTACCCAGGTCATCCCATTTATCCTTTTAAAATATTGGCATAACATTAGCTTTCTTCCTGTCCTCTGAAAACCAACTTTCCCTGTTCAGTGAGCTCCTCAGTCAGCTCTTTGATAACTTTTGTATATAAATCAACAAGTTTCAGATAACTTAAAAATGTCATACTGTAGTAGCTACTGTTTAACATCCTCATGAGATACTATTGAAATGGAAAAAGCAACGAAGAGTCCTGTGGCACCTTATAGACTAACAGCTTTCCTGGGTGAATACCCACTTCGTCAGACACATGTCCATATTTTTCCAATCATCCGGGACCTCCCCTGATCGCCACGAGTGTTCAAAGATAACGGCCAATGGCTCTGCAATCACACCAGCCGACTTCCTCAACACCTCTGATGCATTAGATCCGGACCCATGGACTTGTGCATGTCCAGCTTTTCTAAATAGTCCTTAACCTGTTCTTTCACCACTGAGGGCTGCTCACCTCCTCCCCATACTGTACTGCCCAGTGCAGAAGTCTGGGAGCTGACCTTGTCAGTGAAGACTGAGGCATTGAGTACTTCAGCTTTTTCCACATCATCTGTCACTAGGTTGCCTCCCCCATTCAGTAAGGGTCCCACACTTTCCCTGACCACCTTGCTGCTAACATAACTGTAGAAACCCTTCTTGTTACCCTTCACATCCCTTGCTAGATGCAACTCCAATTGTGCTTTGGCCTTCCTAATTACACCTCTGCATGCTCGAGCAATATTTTTATACTCCTCCCTAGTCATCTGTCCAAGTTTCCACTTCTTATAAACTTCCTTTTTGCATTTAAGCCCACCAAAGATTTCTCTGTTAAGCCAAGCTGGTCGCCTGCCATATTTACTATTCTTTCTGCACATCGGGATGGTTTGTTCTTGTGCCCTCAATAAGGCTTCTTTAAAATACAGCCAGCTCTCCTGGACTCCTTTCTCCCTTATATTAGCCTCCCAGGGGATCCTGCCCACCAGTTCCCTGAAGGAGTCAAAGTCTGCTTTTCTGAAGTCCAGGGTCCGTATTCTGCTGCTCTCCTTTTTTCCTTTAATCAGGATTCTGAACTCAACCATCTCATGGTCACTGCTTCCCAGGTTGCCACCCACTTCTACTTCCCCTACCAATTCTTCCCTGTTTGTGAGCAGCAAGTCAAGAGGAGCATGGCCCCTAGTTGGTTCCTCCAGCACTTGCACCAGGAAGTTGTCCCCAAGACTCTCCAAAAACTTCCTGGATTGTCTGTGCACAGCTGTATCGCCCTCCCAGCAGATGTCAGGGTGATTGAAGTCCCCATGAGAACCAGGGCCTGTGATCTGGAAACTTCTGTTAGTTGTCCAAAGAAAGCCTCGTTTACCTCACCCTTGTTGTTCTCGCCTCTAAACTTAACCCAAAGACTCAACATGCTTTTCTCCAGGTGGGCACTAATATTTAATACTGGAGCTCTGAGTAATCATACTGTTCTCTTACATACAGTGTAACTCCTCCACCTTTTCTCCCTTGCCTATCCTTCCTGAACAGTTTATACCCATCCATGACAGTGCTCCAGTCACGTGAGTTATCCCACCAAGTCTCTGTTATTCCAATCACATCATACATAATTCCTTGACTGTGCCAGGACTTCCAATTCTTCCTGCTTGTTTCCCAGGCTTCTTGCATTCGTGTACAGGCACCTAAGATAACTAGCTGATTGCCCTACTTTCTCAGTATGAATCAGGAGTCCACATAGGTCATCTAATGAAGAGTCAGTGGCGAGGCACCCACCCACCCATATATCTTTGAAAAGTGGCAATTGTGGTATCGCTTGGATTTTGTGAAGGAGGTTCTTTGCAGCAATATAATGCCTGATGTTAGGAAGTGGGATATTAGTGAGGACTGGTAGCCATTTGGTGTTTGTTAGTCTCATAGCCTATTATTATTATTTGATTCAGTTGTACATCAACTAGCTTTGTGTGGGAAGAGTTTAATACAGGTGTACAGTATTCTCCCACTGAGTAGTGGAGAACTAGTACCAAACTGCAGTACTTGCGCATTAGCTCCCTAAACTGAGCTTCCAAGCTTATTTAGAAAGCCATTTCTACTCTTAATCTTCTGAGCTACCTTTGTGAAGTAGTCCTTGTAGGTTAGTGTGGGAGCTCCAGTTACTCTTAGATATACTGGCTTTGGGTCACATGCCAGTTGCTCTTCATTCAAGAAGATGTTGAGTTCTTGAAGCATTAGTGTGATTGAGATGGAAGCATGACGGCACTGTCATTAACAGTCTAGACTTAAGTCTCCACTTCTTGCAATAGGCACTGATGGCTGCCATGTCTTATTCAGGTTGCGCTCAATCTTTCTGAAGTCTCTTGAAGCTAGGCAGATGTTATTTGCATACTTGAATGGCCTTGAGATTGTTGGAGGCAGATTAGTAAATATGTTGAAAAAATTTGGGGCAAGAACAGATCCCTGAGGGAGTCCATTCTTCTGGGTCCTCCATGTGCTCAGTTTATTGCCTTAGCACCACTTGAAATTGTCTATTTTGAAGCATCATTTCCATAGCCGTTACAACCCACAGAGATTTTGACATCTTGAGCAGATCAATGTGCCAGATGGTATCATATGCTGCTATCAAGTCAAGAAACACCACTCCTGTCATCTTCTTCTGTTGGAAACCATTTTCTATGTAAGTGGTAAAGAGCATGAACTTGGTCACAAGTGCTCCTATTAGGTCTGAAACCTGCCTGATCATCACCCAGAGCTTGTTCTACCATGGGCATGAGTTGTTGCCGAGATAGTCACTCTAGACGTTTGTAAGCACATCTCAAAAGTGATACTGGACAGCAGCTAGCTGGAAAGGAATGGCCCTTTCCTGGTTTCTTTCTGCCATATCTTAGGCATCTTGTTCTTTTGGATGACATAGTATATGAAAATTGACAACCATTTTGTGCTCCTCTTACCAAGCTATAGCAGCATTTCTTGTACAGTCTTATCAAGGCTACCTGCTTTTCCTGCTTTCTTGAGGCTCAGTGCTCTCTTCACTTCTTCAGTGGAGGAAGGATGGACGATGTCTTCCTCACAGAATGGTCCCACCTGTGAGTATCAGCTCCATTTCCTCTTTACTGATTCCTCAAAGGGCTTGTTTCTGTTGGCTTTTGCTATGTTAGTTAGGCATGTGGTGATGCTGTTTGGAGACACTTTCCTGACATGTGGATGGTGGTTTCTGTGCTGCACCAAGATTCCTTTAAGTAACCGTATTTCCTGCTAGACCGTATGTCCATATTTAACGTAACTTCTTACCAACGTTCCTTGTGACAGACATTAAGGCTGTCAAGAAGATGGTTTGCTTCTCTGAGTCACCCGATTTCCCACACTGCTTCAGAAGTTCTGCTCATTCTTCATTTAAGTAGGGTATATAAGTCTCTTGGTAGGCATGCAGAATGAATTTAATGGCTGCTTTAAAGATTGCTTTGGAGAAGCGAGTGTAAGCATTTTCTACAGAGGCATTATATAGTATGCACACTACATACTCACTGGTCAGCTCTGAGTATTTTTTTCCAGTCTGCTCTTCTACAGTTCCACTGCAATCAAGGGATAGTGGTTATTATGGGGATTGTCATTTCTATCTGAGCAAGAAGAGGATGGTACTGACTGTTTGGGAGCCTGGTAACAGTTGGCCCTGCTGAGGCCACCCAACTGAGATCAGGAGAGCAACCCTGCTTCCACTGTGCAGAGAAAAAGGTGGCTGACTGCTTAGGGTCATGCAAGAGATATAGATCTCTTAGAGAAGTCCAGTCTATGGATCCAGTCCATTTTTGTCAGATTCTCTGCAGCCCTATGAGGTGTGGTGGCTATTTAAGTCCCCAACATAGGACAGATGGGTGTTGAAGTGCTGGTAAAAGTGAAGTGTTCCAGGTTGTATCAAGAGGTTTACAAACATTCACAACTTCAAGTTGATCAACTTGTGCAATGATACTGTGAGTCACGCCTCCCACCCCTTACCAGTAACGGAATCTGATTGGCTAAACAAGAAGTAGGACTGAGTGGACTTGTAGGTTCTAAAGTTTTACATTGTTTTATTTTTGAGTGCAGTTACGTAAAAAAAATATTGTGAAAATGCAACTTGCAAATATAGAATTAAAGAGCTTGCACTACAGTACTTATATTAGATGAATTGAAAAGTACTATTTCTTTTTTTTTACAGCGCAAATATTTGTAATAAAAATAGTATAAAGTGAGCACTGTACACTTTGTATTCTGTATTGTAAATGAAATCAATATATTTGAAAATGTAGAAACCATCCAAAAATATGTAGGTATTCTATTAAGAGTGAGATTAATACTGCGATTACTCACGATTAATTCTTTTAATCTCACGATTAATCGAGATTCTTTTTTTAATCACTTGACAGCGCTATTTTGAATGTTTTATGGGGGGGGTTTGTTTGTGAAGTGACACTTGGAATTTTTAAGCTAACATTTACACATACATATTTTAAAACTACAACATAGTAAGTGATAAATTCTCTCAACCATAATTCCACATCAATGATGCTTTTTTGCCTGGGAATTTCCTTGGGTTACAAAAATATTTATGAATTGTTCAGTGATGGTAATTCCTGTGGATTGTACAGGAACTTCAGTGGCCTTGCAAGATGGAGAGAAATGGACCTCACTATTTTCCAGATAACTTCTTGCCTTCTCGGCTAGTCCCGCCCCCTACACGTGACTTTCTTTATTTCAGTCTTTCCTGACCAGCCCCACTTGCACCCCACACATTCACGCACATTTTACCGATAAGTACTTCAACACACTTTTTAAAAACTACCAGTATATACAAAGCATGCACTTGTAAATGATGTGAATTATATCCATTTGTGTATTCTTAAGTGCATATATATTTCTTCATATTCTAGGAAGAGATGGCAGCAGCTCCCACAATAAGTGTTTTGCAAGCTCTTACATTTGCAATTTTTTTTTTTTTTAAAACAACTTTGTCAGACTGCTTGGGCTGACATTTCCCATGCCAGGTATCTGTCTCGAGCTGAATTTGTTTTTGAAAATTTCAGCAAAAACTATTCAGCCATCTCAGAAAACCATGTTAGTGAAAAATAAAAGTTTTTCCCATGTTGAAATGTCCTTACAGCTATTTTACTGAGAAGCTCTAGAACCTCTATGCTTTGGACTAGATCCTTGAAATTTAGCTGGCAATCACTTTACTTGGAGGGCCAGATATGGCCTTAGAGAGGGGGACTGAGGGGAAAAAAAGTGAGTGAGCAGGAAGCTAACCTGGACACTAGGGTATAGAGTTGGTGGTAGCCAACAGGCTGGACACTCAGGCATTGGAGAAAGGATGAAGGGAGGAAGCTAGCAAGTGGCAAAGACTAGGAAGGTGTCGATACCTAATGGATGAGGTGGCGAGAAGCAGGTGTGCAGTGTAATTGTAGCTGTGTGGGTCCCAGGAGATTAGAGAGACAAGATGGGTGAGATAATATCTTACTGGACCAACTTCTGTTGGAGAGAAAGACAAGCTATTGAGATTTGATTGGCTGGAGATTTCTGTTGGTGAGAAGGAGGCAGTCAGTGGAGGAAGCTTAAGAGATGGACTCCAGGAAAGGGAGAAGGAAGGAGGAAACCAATCTGTAAGAGGGAGTAGTAGTTCGGTTAAGGCACCAAGGGACAGCTTGCCCAGAGGTAGTGGGAAGGGAGAAGAGGTGGCTAGAGGAAGCAAATTAGCAGGAAATGGTGAAAGTGGAATGCAAACTTGATTGCAAGATACTTGGGAAATTGCTCCACAATGGCTAAAATAATCCAGAACGCTTAGAGCAACAGCAGCCTCTACGTGGAGTTGTTCCTACTCAATAAGCACTAATGCCAACAGGCTGCCAATATTCACATCTGAATCAAACAGGATTTGGAAATTCATTCAATTCTTAGTCAAAAACCAGCTGTATGCTTGGAATATACTGAAGGGATAGACAGCTTCCAGAGGTAACAATTGTACGAAGTGACCAGTGTCATTTTAGGTCATATTGTATTATAAGTAAATTTTATTTTAACATGCATAATTTAAAAGTAACAGCATGGAAAGTACATCATACTGAGATACCATATAAATTATAGAGAACAATGGGGAGCTCAGGTCTTCCAGCACAGCATGTACGTGATCCATGACATACAGCAAGTTATTTTTATATCTGTCAGAAAGCCACTCACTCGTTCCTGGAGCATTCTATTAAATACATGGCTGAGGAAAGCCAAAAAACAGTCAAAAGGCAGACTGAATGAATAGGGCTACTTTATAGATGGTAAATCAGTCTTCCACAAAGCTGTATGTAAAGAGATCTTCCATGCAAATCATTTCTCCTAGTTCTGGAGGATAAGTCACTTCAGGCAAGGGTTAGTTAATAAGCTCCAGAGACAGGGCCAACACCGCTAGAGGTAGGATGTCATCCCAGAGCTCCCTCCAATCTGGTGCCTGTGTATTAACATTGGCTCCTGAGAGCTCCCTCCAGCACATCCCTCCTCCTCTCTCCACTTCCCTAATTTCTGTTGTACCTTCTCCGAAGTGCTTGTTGTTTTCTCCTCTCTAAATTGCTTCCAACCTCCTCTAGTATTTCTTTCTGCCTTTTTTGGTGAAATCAGTTACACAATTAAAGGAAATAAATCTGTATTACAAGGTGTAAACTCAGATAAAATTACTTAAAACACAATTCCTGAGCCTGCAGTCTATTCCTTTATACACTGTTTTTCTTCTCATCTCAGATACAATACTGCAAAAGGACACAGTCAAAGTTTAATTCCTTTCTGTCTTTTTTTAAAACCTACAGTAAAATGCTTATAAAACTTTAGATGCTTAGGAAGCAGTTCTCTCATATCAGATGGTTTTCTTCATTTATGTAATATGTAATTGCTTCCTCATCTGTGACCAAGTGCAGCTGGAAGCAGTCACACGAGGCACCTAGTCTCCTGGGGCCCTCCAATGGCAGCAGGGCTTCAAGCACCTGCTGTGTAGTCTTCAGGCGCCTGGAATCCGGTGTGTAGGCTGCTGCTTTACCATTTGGAGTGTGCCCCCAACTGGGCCTTGGGCCAACTCTATTTGGGAAGAAGGGCATTGTAAGACTCCCAGGGAGTGGAACTGTGAGCCTCTTCACAGGCTGTTTAAAATTCTTTGAGCTTCTTAACATCCATAGGAGATTGAAGGAAGCCCCAAAGAGCCTCTTAGGTGGACTCCCCTAATGCAATTCTTAGGCAGTGAATGAGTAAGGTTCAGCCCTTCCACGGGCTTTGCGGAGAGAAGAGGAAAGGGAAATGCTCCCCCAGGCTCCTTTTGCTCCCCAGTCCAAAGATAGGACTGCTTTTAAAATGACGGAAATTCTGAGACAAAGAACTTTCAGGCAAAGCTAAAGCTGAGACTACACATCAGCAACTAAATGTTGAGCTTTTTACGAACGCAGTAGGCAGAGCAGTTGTAGCTCTGTTGCTCCCAAGATATTAGAGAAATAAGGTGCGTGAGGTAATATTTTATTGGACCAACTTCTGTCTGAGCCACACAGAATTGCCTGTGATCAAAGGTCCATCCCCTTGGCCATGAACAGGAACACCTAATAAGCGATGAAGTGACCCCTGCTCTCTCAAGGCTTTTGGAGCTGCCAGGTGCCTCAGCAGAGAATGGGGGAAAATTCAAACAAATGTAGAAGGGACCTCAGCTTCCTTCCTGCCTAGTCACCCCCCTGCCTACCCTGCAAACGTGACAGAAGTGTGTCTGTCAAAGTCCTATGGAAGGAAGTACCACAGCATTGGGATGGTCTCAAACACAATTCTGCCCTTCCCCCTCCCGTTTTGACAAGACTTTTAAAAAAAAAATCTGTGCAATTTACATTTCTGGTTTCCTCCAGCTCCCTATACCTCAAGGGGAATCTGAATATATCTGCTTTCAGAACATTAATGAAGGATTATGGATTTGTAAAAGAATTAACCCTCAACCTTCCATCTCTCTCCAGACAGGGTTCACCCACTTCAAATAAAACTTCTCTTAATGCCCCAGGAGATTTATCTAAGATCTCTCCTAATGCACTTATTTTAGGATTTCCTTTTTAATAACTAACTTTACAAAAATCATAGGTTAAGGAGAGATAAAAACACAATCTAATGTTAATCATTATTTGACACAATCTCAATTATGTAAGGTTTAGTCAAGATGGTGTAAAATCAGAACCTAGGATGGAGTGTTTGCAGCAACAGAGGTGGAATCTGTTCCTGGAATTTAGAAGATGCCCCTTACCACAGCATTTAGCACTGAAGTACAGAAATTAACATTTGCATAAAGTTAGATCTCTAGTGGACCGTTTTTCCCTCTTTGGGTTTAACTGCTTAAACTTGGAACATTGTAACCCTTTTCCCTCAACAGAAGAGGCAGATATCTAGCTCAGTTTACGGAATTTGGTGTCCCCTTACAAAGATTAAACAGTCCCTTGCAACTGTATTACTTCCAGTCCACAGATCTTCACCCACAGCATAGACTCAGACTCGTAGGATATGTGTACATTGCAATTAAACCTCTGCGGCTGGCCTGTGTCAGCAGACTCTGGCTATGGGGCTGTTTAATTACTGTGTAGACGTTTAGGCTCCGGCTGGAGCTCAGGCTCTGGGTTCCCATGAGTACATGTCCCAGACGTGAAGAAGAGCTCTGTGTAAGCTCAAAAGCTTGTCTCTCTCACCAACAGCAGTTGGTCCAATAAAGCTACTATGGTTCTTTCAAAGCACTCAAATAGCTCCACACTGAGCTTGTAATGGCCCTTGTGTCTGGCTGCTCAAAGTCAGCAAACAGCTGCTCCACCTCCACCCTGGCGGCAGCTTTTCCCCCTTTGGTTGAGGGGTGCTTTGAAAGAGCCATAGTTGTGTTCTGTGCTGGAGTGTTCTTTGGGCCTGGAGCTTTGGATGCTGCTAAGAATTGTGTAGCACTTGCTGTAGATTTATACATATAACTATGTTTTACTGATGCTATGAATTACACAGGGCTTGCTGTACATTTACAAATACAGTGTGCTGCGAGTACCAGGATGATTCGGCAATGTGCTGTGAGCTTATAAAGTTAATTTTATTCGCTAAAAATAGAACTTTATTGCAAAAATATGCAATAGTTTCATGAGTGACCAGACAGCCAAGTATTTTTTTTCCAAGCGTTTCTATTAGAAAAAAGTCATTTTTTAAATTAATGCAGTAGTAGAGCTCACTAAGCCAGTCTGCGTATCGAGGGAATTGCAGGTTTCCATTTTCTCAAAATAACTCTTATTTATCTATTTAGTCACTTTACTTATCAATGCCCTGCATGACCTCTACTAGATCAGGTTTGGGGGATTTTTTGTTTGTTTTATATTTGTTTTGTTTTTTCCATGTTTTGCAAATAATGAATGTTGAAGTCTGTTATTTATATACTTTTTCCATCTTGTGAATGTATTTATATGTTTTGTTTCATTGTGTTTATATTTTGTATCAAAACAATAAAAATAAAGTTAAAAATAGAACTTTATTAAGTGGGGAAAACAGTATACAAAAACAATGTAATAATTTTTTTTTAACAAATTAACAGCGTGGAACTTTAAAATTGGAAAGGCTGCAAACATTTGTCCATTTTAGTGCACAAACATAGTCTGCTGTGGTTACGCATACACCAGCCATGATTCTCACAGGTCAGCGTTTGTGAAGCTGTGATTTTCCTTGCTGTTCCCCAGGATGGAGCAGTAGGGGTATGGATGCAGTCTGTGATGCCATGTAGTCTGGGATTTTTGGACCTGTTGGTCAACCAGGGTCTGCAGCATTTGGGGCTGCTGCTTGAGAAGACCCATTATGTCCTGTGCATTTCCCTCTCCTTAGGCCTTTTTCCTGTCTTCTTTTTCCTTATTCATACAGAGGGTCATATTGGCTCTCTAAGCCCCTTGTTCCTGATCCAATGCAGCACTGGTTCACAGGATTTCACTGAACGTGTCTTCCCACCTACTCCAACAGAGGGATGACAAGCAGATGCCAACTCTACCTCTGTTTGCTCTCACACAAGTAAAAGAATGAAGAGTTAATATCGGTGTCTAACTTGGGAGCGGGCCGGGCAACAATCTTTAAATTTAAACATTGTAAAGAAAAATGTATGCACGTTTACCCAAGCTATCTTTCTCCTTCCTCAAGCTCATCCAGTGCTCTCCTTGGTGGGACTGGCTAGACTGGGGGGGAGTCTCAAACAGCATGGCTGGAGCCCCCCACTGTGTCTCCCCTTTTGTCCCCCCTCCTTGCTGTTCATGGCAGAGGTCTCTCTCAGGCTCCTCCGAGGTCTCCGTGGTGGTCTGTGGGGTGCTGGCGAGGTCTCCGCCACATATGGCATGCAGCTTATTGTAAAAGTGCCAGGTTTGCGGCTCAGCACCAGATCAATTGTTGGCCTCCCCGGCCTTGTGGTAGCCCTGGCAAAGTTCCTTCACTTTCACAGGGCACAGCTGCTGATTCTGGTCATATCCTTTTGCCTGTATCTCCCATGTAATCCATTTGTAGATTTCCATATTTCTCAGCTGGTCCATGGCTCTGCCAGGGGCATTGCGGAACAGCTGCTGGAGGACTATTAGGGTATCCAGAGTTCACAGGTCAGTAGGTCGACTATGTTTCCACAACTTTTGGGAGGTGGTTTTACTGCATTGCACTAATAGGATGCTTATGGCGGTAGACAAATTTGAAAGCAGATATGCACAAATTGGTTGACACAAGACTGACAGTCCATAGCCCTATGTTCACCCCTTTTGCAATACTATGTTAAATATTGCATCAAAGCATACTGTGTAAGGTATCATTTGAACACTCATGATTTGCTGATCATTATTGTCCTGGTAAAATGTGTGGCAACACTGTATGTAAAGATAAGATTCCACTGTATACTATTACCAAGACATGTAACAACATGTTCTGAAGGGCAGTCACAAGTTCCCCAGAGACAAAAGGCTAGCCAATGCCTCAGCCAGGTGTCAATGAGATCAATTGGACCATCACCTGATTAAGTGGCCATCTTCAGCGGGAGAGAGGGTGTGGGCAACAAAAAAACCAAAAAAACAACAACAAAAAAATCTACATTTTGACAAAGAAGCATCTTAAGGTTCCAGGCTACACAGACTTTGTATTCTGAACATCAGCTGGAGATGAGTCTTGTACAAGAGAAAGGGTTATAAGAGGAGAGGCCAGATGCCTCAAATCATCTCTCTCTTGCTCTCTGCCCACAGCACCATCAACCCCTAAAGAATAAAGGAAGCGGCATTGGACTGGGGGGGGGGGAGAAAGGGGGGGGGGGGAATCCTGACTGAAAGAGGTTCAGCCAGTAAGACTACTGGAACATGTGGTGAGAGACACCTTTGCTTTGTATTCATTTAGCTTGTTAAGTTAGGTGTTAGTTGTGTTTTACCTTTTATTTCCTTGTAACCAATTCTGATTTATATGCCTCATTACTTCTAGTCACTTAAAATCTATCTTTCTGTAGTTAGTACATTTGTTTTGTTGTTTTATCTAAACCAGTGTGTTTGGATTGAAGTGTTTGGAAAACTCCATTTGGGATAACAAGACTTGTGCATATCATTTTCTATTAATAAATGACAGACTTCATATGAGCTTGTGTTGTGCAGGAGGGTGCTGGGCAGTACAAGATGCACATTTCTGGGGGAAAGTCTGAGGCTGGGAGTTTGCTGGTGTTGCCCACAGTGTAATTCATGAGTGGCTGGCTATAGCACTCATACACTATAGCTGGAAGCGATTTACATGCTGGAGGCTGTGAGAGAGCAGACCAGGAGTGGTTGCTCTCACAGCGAAGCATGTAAAAGGCACCCCAGGTCGGGAAATTGAGGGGACACAGCTGTCCCTCAGTCCCGATTGTACCCTGGATAATGTCACAAAGATGACTTACATTGACTTAACTTTGTAGTGTAGACCAGGCCTAAGTAAGGATTTAGTAGACTAACTTAGGCTCCCATTTCTTAGGAATCTCAGCCCTAGGTTTTAAAAATATTTAAATTTTGGACCAAACTAATTAAGATCTAATAAGTAAAAAATGGTTTGGTTTACAACATACAATCTTTACGTTACTACATCTTCTCTCAAGGCTAAACATTATCATTTCAGTTAGTGTCCCATCACACCAGTCCCATGAGCATTTTTTCATCTTTGTAGCCTTAACTAATAATTAACCAGATTAATTTCTGTAACTACACCGAAGTCAACAATGTTACATCAGGGATGGATTTGGCTCTACATTCTGAATGTGGTATAACCAGGGCCTTATAAAAGACAACAATTTAGTAAACACTTTTATGCTCACTATGTTTTCTCCTCCCCTGTTGCTCACCTGGAGAATTCTCTGCAAGATTGAGGGAAGGGCAATAAATGCAGCCATGTTGTTTAGCACTTGCATTGTCAAACTCTTCAGAGCTGAAATAATAAATATGTAAAAGTCATGCACAACTGGCCAGAACTGGAGATTTATAAAAACAATAATATGTTATATTAAGAGTTCACAAGGATGTTTATACTCCTTTGTTTTCAAAAACTTGATTAACATTTACAATAAAAAACAGTTATAATGACCAGAGAATTATACAATAAAATTACAATTCTTTATATTTAAAAATACATGTAATTTTCAGGTACGTTTTTGGGACTCACACACTACACTATGATTCTCCCCCCAACACACACACACACAAATTGCCTCACAGTCTGGGACCTTCCTGAATTTATTTTTCTAATCTGGTTATCTACTGCAATTCAAATTTCCCTATTGCCATCAAGTATAAACCTACAAAACTTATTCACATGAATAGTCTTATTAACTTCAACATTTTCCACTGGTGGCCAACAATTCTGTTATCTGTGGGCCCAACCTAAAAAAGTCAGGACCTGTAGGAGCTCAGCACCTCTGAACAAAATACAGGCCTTAGGTGATACTCTGGTTATCACACAAAGTGCATCCTTTGTGAATGATGGCTCTGTGATGATTTTATAACTTCTTCTCAGTAACCGTGCTCAGTTTGGTTTCCCTTCACATTACGAAGGACCCTGACCAAGAGTAAGGAAGCTCTGGAGGCAGTGTGACAAGACTTGGATGCCCTTATAGCTGTATAGCAGTGATGCCTAAGGGTCAAACATATGACAAAAAACTCAGGCGGTCACAATGCTTCAGGCCTGTTTCCTCTTTCTGGCAGCACAAAGGGAGGAGATGTCACCTGTAATTGCCATGACGTGGAAGAGTCTCCAGCAGCTCTCCTCCCCAGGGCTCACATGGGGACTGGTGGGGCAGTGGCTGGTATATGGTCCCATGGGGGTCGATGTCAGCCAACTCGTACTAGAGCAGCCCCCAGGCTGCTGTAACCTGCGCCAATGCTGAGGCAGAGAATCAAAGACCTGATTGTTTCCTCAGCTTCTTCTCTTTCTACTCTCCTGCACTGCCCTGTACTAGACTTTCACCAAGGTGCAGGGCAGGCAGAATCAGCTCGAGTATATCTAGGGAGCAGGCACAGACCCACAGATCTTGCTGATGAAAATATCTGATTAAGAGTGCACAGGCATGTGCACACCCTGATGTGGAGCACTCAAAGAACTGCTCTCTTCTCCCTCAGCTGGAATTCAGCAGGTGGCCAGCGGGGGAGCTGCTGAGCTGCTGCAGAAGAGAAGGGACTGCTGCTGCTCAGAACATTCATGTCACATCAAAGCAGGTCCTGGGGCTGTAGGGGGAAGCATATGGAGCAACTGGGCAGGTGGTGCCGACTCCCCCACCACCCTCACAGTAATGGCCAGATTCAAACCCTTCTGTTTAAAAATCATTGGGTGTGATTCAGGAAATATCTTCAATTCATAACAAAGAGTTGCCTTTAATAATTCAAAGCCATGAGGGCTACAGTGTTCTCTGTGCCATGGGCTGGACACGCCTCCTGTCAAGGTTGTGCCTTTCATAATCTATTTCAGCACACGTTCCAGGCCCCTGTTCACTGGATTCTCAGGGGCAATAGCTATACAACTCTTTGGGACTGGGATGGCCTTTTTATTATGTGTATACAGTTCTCAGCAGAATGGGTCCCAGCTTCCTGATTGGACATCTAGGCACTATGGCAATATAAATATTAAACAATAACCCACTTTAGAATGGAATAAAACTGGTTATAATTCGGGATCAAGTGTGAAAAGGGAGGGCAATAGTTCCTTTACACTTTTTCTTCTAAAAGGGTTGGGTGTTCCTTCCTTTTTAGGTGCATTAACCCAGAGAACCACCTTCAATTTCCAGAATTAATTTTAATAATGAGCTTGCTTAAATGGATAAGTTAGACTCAATGGCTCCCCTTTGCCAAAATGCGATGGCACATCCTATCTTTGGCCGTGGCTCTGATGACAGATGATCCTCGCTCTCCAGAGATCACTGTGTGGATTAAAAGCCCCAGGTTCTTAGTCAATGCATGGTCACCCTCCACTGATGAACCAGCAAAACCCTATCCACTCATTGCACAAAGAGACAGTGACCTGCTGTTAGAGGAAACAGTCACTGGATTGCACTGGGACTGCAGTATTTACTGCACCAATGGGTTGTGGAGACTGATGGGGAAAAGGAAGGAGAAAATGGAGGCAAGGAAGAACTATCAGATGATCCCAGAGGTCCATGATTTTCCCAAAAGCCTCAGAGCAGAGTTAGCACAGTGAGTTGCTATTGTGCACACAGAGGCAAGAGACCGGAGCTGTGATGCAATTACCAAACCTAACCAGGGAAGCTGTGCAGGTACTAAGAATTTTGACCCATGCGCTCCCTTTATAGTCATGGATGGTTGGAGTCAGCCCAGCGGTTTGTTCCAGACTAGTGGACTGAATGTGTATGAGGAAGATAGGAGGGAGGCAGTATGGTCTAGCAGGTGAGAACTGGACTAGCAGCCAGGAGACCTAGGTTCTAGTCTCAGCTTGGCCGCTTATCTAATCTGACGCTGGACAAATCACTTCCCCTCCCACCTTTGTCTGTTTTATCTATTTAGACTGTCAGCTCTTCAGGGCAGTGATTGTTTGTACAGCACCCAGCACAAAGGAGCATCACGATGCTACCATCATAGAAATAAGACAATAGCATGAGAAAATTCTTAAGTGTGGGAAGGCAATAGTGTATTATCTACCTACGGAGAGGGGCTGGAGGCAGACAGAATAGGGTTAATTTTTAAGGCAACAAATGGAAATGTTTAATCTGATTTCTTCTTCTTCTTCTGGCATTGGGCAGAAGAAATACCTATGATATCAACTGTTAACACACAAATGACAACCACCCAGTTACAAATAATGGGCATGCACTTCCTTGCTTGTGTTTCTGTGTCAGATTTGCTGTGTGTGCCATCTAACTGTTGCACAACCAAGTTTTCTGTATAAATTCACTTCAATTTATCTGAAAGTACCTACAGGAACTCCTAGTGCATGCACTTCACTTGCACGCATACAGAATAACTATGGTGGATCAGTATCCAGAGAATGAACCCAAAAGACCCCAAATCTACCCCCTAATGGAAAGCCTAAGAAACATACAGGCCTTGAAGCAAAACTGACCTATATTGGTCCAAGGAAAAGAGTTCCAGAGTCATTTAAAGCAATAGGTTCTTAACTCAGATGCCACAGCTAATTGCAAATGCCACTGAGCCACACGAGGAGGCAAGTAGTGTAAGTAGCCAGGACCAGATGATTTAGGACTTTACAGGTCAAACAAAATAACTTACATTGTACTTGAAAGGCAATAGGGACCAGTGCAGTCATTGCAACACAGGTGTAATGTGCTCCTGGTAAAAAGCGCTACTTCACAGCTGGAAGAGAGTAAGCACTTTTCACACAGGTGCACACCCTAGCTTTGTTTCGGAATTGTACACTAGTTCAGTCACAATGCTTACTTCCTCATGTTTGGTCAGGAGAAAAGGAGAAAAAAAAAACGGAGGTCACATTTTCAGTGGTATCTGGCGCCACATGGTGCCAACAAACTTACGTTCAGAATATTGACACAACACTGTCGAACTGGATAGCTTCTGTGGCGACATCATAGCCTCCAGGAGAGGAAACCAGAGTGCCTAGAATAATTAAGTGCACAATAAATTCTACAACTCTGGCAAAAATAATTACTAGCACTAACAAGTGATTAAAAAAGGAATAGCAATTAATGGCACTGTTAAACAACAATACAATACCACTTATTTTAAATATTTTTGGACGTTTACTACATTTTCAAATATATTAATTTCAATTACAACACAGAATACAAAGTGTTCAGTGCTCACTTTATATTTTTGATTACAAATGTTTGCACTGTAAAAAACAAAAATAAATGTATTTTTCAATTCACCTCATACAAGTACTGTAGTGCAATCT
The DNA here is from genome assembly GCF_028017835.1 of Emys orbicularis. Taxonomy (NCBI): domain Eukaryota; kingdom Metazoa; phylum Chordata; order Testudines; family Emydidae; genus Emys; species Emys orbicularis. The sequence goes on from NC_088691.1 coordinate 55,969,512, forward strand.
CTTTATCATGAAAGTTGAACTTACAAATGTAGAATTACGTCCAAAAAAACTGCATTCAAAAATAAAACAATGTAAATCTTTAGAGCCTTTAAGTCCACTCAGTCCTACTTCTTGGTCAGCCAATCACTCAGACAAACAAAACTGGTTACAATTTGCAGGAGATAATGCTGCCTGCTTTTTGCTTACAATGTCACCTGAAAGTGAGAACAGGCGTTCACACGGCACTGTTGTAGCCAGCGTTGCAAGGTATTTACGTGCCAGGTGCGCTAAAAATTCATATGTCCCTTCATGATTCAACCAGCATTCCAGAAGACATGCTTCCATGCTGATGATGGGTTCAGCCTGATAACGATCCAAAACAGTGCAGACAGACGCATGTTCATTTTCATCATCTGAGTCAGATGCCGCCAGCAGAAGGTTCATTTTCTTTTTTGGTGGTTTAGGTTCTATAATTTCTGCATCAGAGTGTTGCTCTTTTAAGACTTCTAAAAGCAACACCTCGCCCTCTCAGATTTTGGATGGAACTTCCGATTCTTAAACCTTGGGTCGAGTACTGTAGCTATTTTTACAAATCTTACATCGGTACCTTCTTTGTGTTTTGTCAAATCTGCTGTGAAAGTGTTCTTAAAATGAACATGTGCTGGGTCATAATCCGAGACTGCTATAACATGAAATATATGCAGAATGTGGGTAAAACAGCAGGATACATACAATTCTCCCCCCAAGGAGTACAGTCACAAATTTAATTGACGCATTATTTTTTTAACAAGCATCGTCAGCATGGAATCATGTCCTCTGGAATGGTGGCTGAAGCATGGAAGGGGCATACGAAGGTTTAGCATATCTGGCATGTAAATACCTTGCAACGCCAGCTACAAAAGTGCCATGCGAATGTCTGTTCTCACTTTCAGGTGACATTGTAAATAAGAAGCAGGCAGCAGTATCTCTCGTCAATGTAAACTAACTTGTTTGTCTTAACGATTGGCAGAATAAGAAGTAGGACTGAGTGGACATGTAGGCTCTAAAGTTTTACACTGTTGTGTTCTTGAGTGCAGTTATGTGACCAAAAAAAAATAATCTGCATTTATAAGTTACACTTTCACGATAAAGAGATTGCACTTCAGTACTTGTATGAGGTGAATTGAAAAATACAACAATATTTCTTGTTTATCATTTTTACAGTGTATATATTTGTAATAAAAAATAATATAAAGTGAGCACTGTATACTTTGTATTGTGTGTAACTGAAATCAATATTGAAAATGTAGAAAAACATGCAAAAATATTTAATAAATTTCAATTAGTAATCTATTGTTATAAGTGTGATTAATTGAGATGAATTTTCTAATTATTTTTTAATTAACTGATTAATTGACAGTCCTAGTGATTACATTAATTTAGCTTTATTTTTAACCTCCACCAGTTTAATTACATATTATGAAAAAGAGGATTAAACACTTTGTTTCCATTGTTGGCTCAGTGTTACAATATGTTACAGGACTGCTGTGATGTTTAATTTGTTTTTTAAACACAGTGAAAAGTTGCTCTAGTGCAGGGATTGGCAACCTTTGGCACGCGGCTCACCAGGGTAAGCCCCCTGGTGGGCCGGGCTGCTTTGTTTACCTGCCTCATCCATAGGTTTGGCCGATCGTGGCTCTCACTGGCCGCGGTTCGCCGTCCCAGGCCAATGGGGGCTGCGGGAAGCGTCACAGGCCGAGGGATGTGCTGACCGCCGCTTCCTGCTGCCCCCATTGGTCTGGAGCAGCGAACTGCGGCCAGTGGGAGCCGCGATCAGCCGAACCTGCGGACGTGGCAGGTAAACAAACCGGCCCGGCCCGCCAGGTGGCTTACCCTGGCGAGCCGCGTGCCAAAGGTTGCCGATCCCTGCTCTAGTGCTTGACAGCCTGGCAGACCTACTCTTTTTAGAGAGTGGGGAAGGTATCTGCTTGGAATTTGAGGACAGGAGAGTCCCTGATTGAGCTCTTCGTGTGTTCATTTCCTGGGGCAGTGACCATGTAGGAGACTCGAGGTTGCTTTGACTTCACTAACTGGTGGGAGCACTGTCCCTATTTACTCCTTATTGATGTTGTAAGCTCTTCAGAGCAGGGACATTTTTATTTTATGTTTACACAGAAGTTAGCACAATGGGGCCCTAGGTTCCACTGTAATATAAACACACACATAAGAATTAATAATAAGGAAACCATATAACCAGTCGTCAGACCAATTATGTAACCAGTTCCATACACACTCCCAGAAATTGTTGGATAAAAAGTTGCGTAAATCCAGAAAACCCTGTCTGTATATCATAAACCAACTCTGCCTCTGGTGACCCAGGAGGGTCATTAAATGTAACTACCAAGGAAGTGAAAAGCCAAGAAGTGAACCAGTAAGAAGAGCAGGGGTTCTCAAACTGGGGGTCAGGACCCCTCAGGGAGTCACGAGGTTCTTACATGGGGGGGTCGTGAACTGTCAGCCTCCACCCCAAACCCTGCTTTGCTTCCAGCATTTATAATGGTGTTATAAATTAAAAACACCTTTTTATATATTGGGGGGGGGGGGGAGTGTCGCACTCAGAGGCTTGCTATGTGAAAGGGATCACCAATACAAAAGTCTGAGAACCACTGAGTAAGAGTGTAAGAGCCAGTATTACTCAACTCTCACTTGCTCCAAATGTTAGGCATATAGCAACAGAAGCATTGCATCTGCAGTTACTGCATGACAGATGTTCTCTAACACATGGCAGTGTACAATAATACACAACATGTATCTTTTCTTGTATGTTTATTATAGAGTACAACTTTAGGCATTTAATTAAATAACTAATCCTCATTCTTATTCATTTGACACAATATGCCTGGAAGCTTTAGTAATTTTGTGCAATGCCCAAGAAATGGCCATTAGAACAAACAAGTGGAAGTTTCAGTTATTTGGCAGGATGACTAATGCACACAGTGGTCACTACTAAAAGCAGCATTTGCCAGCAGTTACCAGTCTTTCTCCAGACTTCGGAGAGATATGTAGTGACTGAATAGTAGCAGTGGGCAAATGCTGACTTTTAAATGGACTCTACTGTAGACAGAATGGCCAGTTCACCCCTGCACTGAAGTGCAGTCTCCTCTAAGGTGACGCATGATAGCTGTTTAGCACCCAGAGCACCACAATAACACTAAGACAAGAAAGAAAGAAAATACTATGTCAAATTAACACTACTGGGGGAATGTATGTAGGCAGAATGTAATTACATGCTTTCTAAGTGGAATTTCTCCAGGTCACAAAATATATAGTTCTGTTGGAACTTTCCTGAACTGCCAGAAAAGCACCAGTCTTCAATGAGCTCCCTGCAGAATTCCTTCCTGCCCCCACTATGGATACAAGAATTCTTTGGGAGCCCCTTACTCACTTTCATATTTGAACAAAAAAAGCTAGGCCTGTGTGTCTAGCAAGGAAGAGGGATAACAGTCAAGCTCTTATACAGCATTTTTTCATCCACAAATGTCAATGGAAAACACGCATCATCCCAATATTATAGATGGGGAAACAGAGGCTCAGGGAGATTAAGGGATTTGCTAAAAGTCAAAAGTCACAGAGTTAGTGGCAGTTGGGAAAAGATCACAGGACTCTTGATTCCCAGCCCAATGCTTTATCCACTGAACCAGTCTGCCTCTGCAGAACCTGAGTTTTTGAGTTTAGACACAAAAGGTTACTTACCTTTTAACTGGTGTTCTTTGAGATGTGTGGTCCTGAAGTGTACTCCACTGTGGGATGCACATGCTCCATAAGCCTGAGAGTGGAGAATTTTTGCAAGCAGTGTCCATTGGTCTGCACCTGTGCCCCTATTCTCCTTGTGCTCTACACGGAGGGCATAAGGGGCAGGGCAGACTGCCTGCCTGTTCAGTTCCTTCTCTACTGCGAATCTTGGCCAAAATCCAAAGCAGAGGGAAAGGAGGGCAGGTAGTAGAATAAAGATAAGGACCACACATGTTGAAGAAGAAATGGTTACTCACCCTGTGCAGTAACTATGGTCCTTCGAGATGTCCACCCTCCCCCATGAGTGCTCCACTCTAGATGGGCCTGGACCCCCTGTGCCTTTGATCGGAGATTTCTCATAGCAGTATCAGCCCACGCACGGTGTTACTCAGTCTTGTACACTGTGCCATTGTTATATAGCATTGCATGGGCGAACTGCCCTCAGCTCCTTCTCTATCATGAAGCCCTATAGCAGAGAGCTCTCAAGCAGAAGGCAAGGACGGTGGGTAGTAGAGCACCAATGGGGGGGGGACACATCTTGAAGAACCATGTGTCCTTTTCCAGGGATGGTATTATTGATGCCAGCGTAACCATACAGAATTTTAGTTTGCAAATAAAAAAGTTGAGTTGTTGTGGGTTGAAAATGGGTCTTCATCCTCTTTACTTTTTGGGAACTAGGAAATATTTTCAATAGAAATCTTTTCCCTGATGTTGAAGAGGTACCCACTCTGTTGCTCCGCACTGAATGAGAGATTTTTCCTCCTGGAGGAGGATCTCTTTGTGAGAGTGGTCCCTGGAAAGGGACAGGGAAGGGGAAGAGAAACTTAATGTTATAGACCGAATGGATGATATCCAGCCCCCATTTGTCTGTTGTTATGGGGAAAAAAGAGTGCTAGCTGGCCACCAAAGGAGATCTCGGGATTGGGTGGGGGTGACCTCAACAGTGGTTTTCAACTCCCGAATGTCTTGTCAAAAGTATCTTTCGGCTGGGAGGGAAGTTGGGTCGATGTGGAAGGTGCTGGGTATGGTGGCTTTTGCACCCTCTGCTCTGTCTTTTATAAGGTGGTTCCTATGCTGATAGTAAAATGGTTGAGGCATAGGCCTCAGTTTGTATGGTCACTTATGGTACTTCCTCTTCAGGCCTAGTGTGTATATACCAAGGGAGCAGAGGGGAACCCTGGAATCCTTTAATGAGTGCAAAGACTCATGTGTCTTTTAATTGAAAAGATTGATCTTGAAGTGCAAGTACTCTATGGCAGGGGTGGCCAACCTGAGCCTGAGAAGGAGCCAGAATTTACCAACGTACATTGCCAAAGAGCCTCAGTAATATGTCAGCAGCCCCCCATCAGCCCTGCCGATCAGTGCCTCCCCATCCCTCCCCGCACCTCCCGATCAGCTATTTTGTGGCGTGCAGGAGGCTGGGGGGGAGGGGGGGGCGGAGGGGGAGGAGCGAAGGCATAGCAGGCTCAAGGGAAGGGGTGGAGTGGGGGCAGAGCCAGGGGTTGAGCAGTGAGCACCCCCCAGCACACTGGAAAGTTGGCGCCTGTAGCTCCAGCTCCGGAGTCAGTGCCTATATAAGGAGCCGCATATTAACTTCTGAAGAGCTGCATGTGGCTCCGGAGCCACAGGTTGGCCACCCCTGCTCTACAGTGTTCTTGACCTCTCTGGGAAACCTCGAAGAGTGTAGCCATGATTCCTGGTGCATCGCAATGGCAGTTGCTATCGATCTTGATGCGGCATCAGCTGCATCAATTTCAGATTGCAATGAAGTTCTGGCCACCAGCTTGCCTGCATCAACGAAGGCCTGAAAGTGAGCGCTGTCCTGCTAGGGTAATTTGTCCTTAAAATCCAGGAACTCTAAATAATTCAGAAAATTGTACTTGTCCAATTTGATAGTTAGATATTCTAAACTGGAGGCTAGCAGACGTAAAGACCTTCCTCCCCAGAAGGTCCAGGCATTTGGCCTGCTTATAGGTGGGGTGCTCCTGAGTGTTGCTGTCTAGATCTTTTGTGGCAGCCTGAACAACAAGGGGTGAGTAAATAGAAACTCCACTTCCTTAGCCAGGACAAAGCATTGCTTCTCTGCCCTCTTGGAGGTAGTTGTGCATGTTGCCAGTGTGTGCCATATAGTTCTTGACAGTTCCAGTATGGCTTCATTCTCTAGGAGTGCTCTCCAGCTAGATCCTGTGGGTTGCAAGATGCTCAACAGCTTACATTGCGAGTCCTGGACCTTCTCTAAGGAGCTCTGGAGCTCTACCAATATCAGTGCTTAATTTGTAATTAAAGAGGTGCCGGGCTCAAGCAATTAGGTGCCAGGCCCAAGCAAATTTTTTTACTTTCATAACTGATGCGGCAAGCCCAGAGGTGCTGGCGCTATGAACTGCCAAGACTAGAGGTGCAGGGGCTCATCCCTGGCAAGCCCAAGCACAAATTAAGCACTGACCTCCACCCTTTGTAGCAACTACTGGAACCATTTGTGATCATTCAGAAGGGAATGAGAAATTGGAGTGACTGATTCTTCAGGAGATGAAGATATCCTTGGTATTGGTGGAACCATCTCATAGTCTTTCCCTTCTATAGGATCAGGAGGAAGCTGTAGTTGCTCTCTTGAAGAGAAGAGATGTGGTATGTGTGATGTTATTGATATAATCTGGGACCATATAGAACATGGTTGCAACCAAAGTCCTGTAGTGGCACCAAATCTTGTATAAAGGGGGTCAAATGAGGTGTCTTAGACAAGGTTAGGGTTTGCTGGTTATAATTATGCTGTCTATATGTGTGTATCAATTTTGTAGTTGAAGTTGTGAATATTGGCTCTAAACTGTCTGTATTTCAAACTTATGCTATGCTTCTGGGAGACATCCCAGACAAGCTGGTGTTAGCTCTGCCTAGCCTGCTTGATGGCCCATTAAGGACCATCAGCTATACAACTGACCCATTGAGAGACGGCAGATACGCCTTGCAACTCAGCAAAGTATGCAGGGACTGGCCCATGTGACTCCAGACTCCATTTTGCTGTAATTTTCCACAGTAAGGACAAAGAGGTGTTCTTACACCTGGAAAGGACTATCAAAGGCTGATGCCTCTCCTCCATCTTGTCTTCAATCCTGCTTCTTACCTCTGGAGGGACTTTGCTACAAACTGAAGCTCTGAACAAAGGACTGAGGACCCATCCCAGCTGGGGATGGACTCCAGAGACTTGATTTTGAACCTGCAGTTTATTTCATCACTGCTACAAGCCTGAACCAAGAACTTTGCCATTACTGTATGTAATTGATTCCATTTAACCAATTCTAGCTCTCATCTATATCTTTTTCCTTTTATGAATAAACCTTTAGATTTTAGATTCTAAAGGACTGGCAACAGTGTAATTTGTGGGTAAGATCTGATTTGTATAGTGACCTGGGTCTGGGGCTTGGTCCTATGGGATCAGGAGAACCTTTCTTCTTTTATAGAGGTATTAGTTTTCATAACCATTTGTCCCCATAACGAGTGGCACTGGTGGTGATACTGGGAAACTGGAGTGTCTAAGGGAATTGCTTGTGTGACATGTGGTTAGCCAGTGGGGTGAGACCGAAGTCTTCACTGTCTGGCTGGTTTGGTTTGCCTTAGAGGTGGAAAAACCCCAGCCTTGGGCTGTAACTGCCCTGTTTTAAGCAATTTGTCCTGAATTGGCACTCTCAGTTGGGTCCCGCCAGAACCAGCATCGTTACAGTATGACTCCCTGTTAGATTGCACAGACCTTGGGTATTGTGCATATGGTCCCTGGGCCCCAACAGAGCCAGTGGGAAGGGTTGAAGGTGGGATGTGGAGGTTGCCAAGCCCTGGGGTACCCTGGTCATGAGGGTGGTGTCCTGGTTTGGATAAGGCAGGCTGGTTCCAGGAAGCTCTTGGTCTTCTGTCTGGATTTATCTCCCTTGGTGGAGGCGATGATGGTTTCTCCAGCATATCTGATTCCCCCAACAAGGTGGTCCAATGCAGCTTGATCAGCGGTGCCCTTATGGGACCTACCGCTAGTTTTGAGGGCCCTGATAAGCCATCCCTTCAAGCCACCAACTTCAATATCGGCCTTTTATCTATTGAGATGTGTTTCTTAGTAGCTATCATGGCCACCAAGCAAGTGTCTGAGCTGACAGACTTTTTCATACAGGAACCTTACTGCATGTTTCACAAAGACAAGGTGGTGCTCGGGACACCAGAATCCTTTTTTCCTAAGGTAAATCCCTCCTTCCACACTTCCGAAGAGGTGGTGCGCTTCCTTCATTCAGTCCAAAACCACAACATCCAACTGATAAGTTGTGTCAAAAAGCATCAAGAAACTATTTCAAGCATACAGAATTCACAAGAAGATTGGGCTTCTTATTAGTGTCCTTTCACCTGAGATGCCAGGAACTCAGATTCCAAGCCCCCCATCACTAGGTGGATTAGACTATGTATCGCAGAGGTCTACAAACCATCAGAGGCTCCTATCCCAGAATCTGTTGTCCCTTTGTTGGGGGGACATCTGTGAGGATGGAGAGAGACAGAAGCGACTCTGTCTGAAGGCCGAACTGTATTCTCTCCTGAGGGCACTTAGAGGAGAATGGAGAGACTGTTTGGATTTTGCTGCATTGTTAGCCACCACCTTTGCAGCTTTTCTCCAAAAATGAAGATGCCTGTAAACTTGGCCGTGCATAGGACCTGCTTAGAGTGAGTATCCACCTTCAGGGTCAGAGTCATAGATGGCACCTGGCCACTTAGCTGGAAGCTATGGCTCAGGCTGAGAAAATCATTGTATCCATTGAGGCATCATTTAGGGAGACTTTCTTAAAACAGAGCCAAAGTCAGGGTGAACTCTGTACTCAATGGCTTTGAGATCTTCCAGATGGGAGAGAGATGCTCCTGCAAAGCAGGTGGCTGCCAGGGACACTTGGAGGGTGGCAGAGGAGGCTTCAAAGCTTTTTGGGGGAGTGGTTTCCATCCTTCTATCTGTGGGTTCCTTAGGACAGAACTCTCCTGCTGCCCCCAAGGGAATAGCCATATCCCTGGTAAGGGATAGAAACATAGAACTGGAAGGGACCTCGAGAGATCATCTAGTCCTGGCACTCAAGGCAGGACTAAGTATTATCTAGACCATCTCTGACAGGTGTTTGTCCAACCAGCTCTTAAAAATCTCCAATGATGGAGATTCCACAACCTCCCTAGGCAATTTATTCCAGTGCTTAACCACTCTGACAGTTAGGAAGTTTTTCCTAATGTCCAACCTAAACCTCCCTTGCTGCAATTTAAGCCCATTGCTTCTTGTCCTATCCTCAGAGGTTAAGAACAACAATTTTTCTCCCTCCTCATTATAACAACCTTTTATGTACTTGAAAACCGTTACGTCCCCTCTCAGTCTTCTCTTCTCCAGACTAAACAAACCCAATTTTTTCAATCTTCCCTCATAGGTCATGTTTTCTAGACCTTTAATCATTTTTGTTGCTCTTCTCTGGACTTTCTCCTATTTGTCCACATCTTTCCTGAAATGTGGCGCCCACAACTGGGCACAATACTCCAATTGAGGCCTAATCAGTGCAGAGCGGAATGGAAGAATTACTCTAAGTGTCTTGCTTACAATACTCCTGTTAATACATCCCAGAATGATGTTTGCTTTTTTTTTTTGCAACAGTGTTACACTGTTGACTCATATTTAGCTTGTGATCCACTATGACCTCCAGATCCCTTTCTGCAGTACTCCTTCCTAGACAGTCATTTCCCATTTTGTATGTGTGCAATTGATTGTTCCTTCCTAAGTGGAGTACTTTGCATTTGTCCTTATTGAATTTCATCCTATTTACTTCAGACCACTTCTCCAGTTGTTCAGATTATTTTGAATTTTAATCCTATCCTCCAAAGCACTCACAACCCCTCCCAGCTTGCTATCGTCCACAAACTTTCTAAGGCTACTCTCTATTATGCCATTATCTAAATCATTGATGAAGATATTGAACAGAACCGGACCCAGAACCGATCCTTGAGGGACCCCACTCATTCTGGAAGGGCATAATGAGTGTGAAACACTGATGATTACTCTCTGGGAACGATTTTCCAACCAGTTATGCACCCACCTTATAGTAGCTCCATCTGGGTTGTATTTCCCTAGTTTGTTCATGAGAAGGTCATGCGAGACAGTATCAAAAGCCTTACTAAAGTCAAGATATACCACATCTACAGCTGCCCCCCATCCACAAGGCTTGTTACCCTGTCAAAGAAAGCTATCAGGTTGGTTTGACATGATTTGTTCTTGACAAATCCAGGCTGACTGTTATTTATCACCTTATTTTCTTCTAGATGTTTGCAAATTGATTGCTTAATTATTTGCTCCATTATCTTTCCGGGTGCAGAAGTTAAGCTGACTGGTCTGTAATTCCCCGGGTTGTCCTTATTTCCCTTTTTATAGATGGGCACTGTATTTGCCCTTTTCCAGTCTTCTGGAATGTTTCCCGTCTTCTATGACTTTTCAAAGATAATTGCTAATGGCTCGGATATCTCCTCAGTCAGCTCCTTGAGTATTCTAGGATGCATTTCATCAGGCCCTGGAGATTTGAAGACATCTAACTTATCTAAGTAATTTTTGACTTGTTCTTTCCCTATTTTAGACTCTAATCCTACCTCATTTTCACTGGCATTCACTATGTTAGACGTCCAATCGCCACCCACCTTCTTAGTGAAAACCGAAACAAAGAAGTCATTAAGCACCTCTGCCATTTCCACATTTTGTTATTGTCTTTCCCCCTCTCACAGAGCCTACTCTGTCCTTGGTCTTCCTCTTGCTTCTAATGTATTTGTAGAATGTTTTTTTGTTTGTTTCCTTTTATGTCCCTAGCTAGTTTGATCTCGTTTTGTGCCTTGGCTTTTCTAATTTTATCCCTACATACTTGTGTTATTTGTTTATACTCATCCTCTGTAATTTGACCGAGTTTCCACTTTTTGTAGGACTCTTTTTTGAGTTTTAGATCATTGAAGATCTCCTGGTTAAGCCAGGGTGGTCTCTTGCCATACTTTCTATCTTTCCTACACAGTGGGAGAGTTTACTCTTGTGCCCTTCATAATGTCTCTTTGAAAAACTGGCAACTGTCTTCACTTGTTTTTCCCCTTAGACTTGCTTCCCATGGGATTTTACCTACCAACTCCCTGAGTTTGCTAAAGTATGCCTTCTTGAAATCCTTTGTCTTTATTGTGCTCTTCTCCCTCCTACCAATTCCTTAGAATCATGAACTCTACCATTTCATGATCACTTTCACCCAAGTTGCCTTCCACTTTCAAATTCTCAACCAGTTCCTCCCTATTTGTCAAAATCAAATCTAGAGCAGCCTCCCCCCAGTAGCTTTCTCCACCTTCTGAAATAAAAAATTGTCTCCAATACATTCCAAGAACTTGTTGGATAATCTGAGCCCTGCTGTGTTATTTTCCCAACAGATGTCTGGGTAGTTGAAGTCCCCCATCACCACTAAGTCCTATGCTTTGGATGATTTTGTTAGTTGTTTTAAAAAAAGCCTCATTCGCCTCTTCTTCCTGGTTTGGTGGTCTGTAGTAGACCCCTACCATGACATCACCCTTGTTTTTTACCCCTTGTATCCTTACCCAGAGACTTTCAACAAGTCTGTCTCTTATTTCTAGCTCAACCTCAGTCCAAGTGTATATATTTTTAATATATAAGGCAACACCTCCTCCCTGTGGCAGCAGTTTCTGAGCAATAGAGCCCTTTGGTTCTTGAATATTATAGAGCCTGAGGTCACTCAATATATTTGCCCTTTTTAGGCTTGTTCCATTCACCCCTAATCGCTTCCTCAGAGAAGGAGCAAAGGGGTATTGCTGCCTGAGGAGGGAAAAACATTTACTGAGGCTTCATCTCAGGTTTCAGAGCCAGACAGCTCACCTTCCTCAGTGGAGGAAGAGGAAGAGGGGTCTGAGGACTTGTATCTCTTGTATTTTTTGATACTTTTTCTTTCCCCTTTTAGCCTTTTTGAGTTTTTAACTTGTTCTGTGCACTTTAGGAGCCTTGATGCTCTGTTGCCGCTTTGGTGAACTCTCTTATGACTAGCCTTGCTTCGGATCTGGAGTCGTCTCGACAAGTCTCTCTCAGAATGCTCTCCATTGGGTCCCATTCAAGGGGAAGGGGGGAAACTCATTGTCAGAGCCCTCCTGGTTGGCTTGGGAGGAAAGGGGGCTGATGAGAAGCCCTGCCTCTTTTCCCAGGGTGCACGGGACCCACTTAAGACTTGGAGGGGGACGACTTGTGGCCACGCAAGCCTGTTCTGCAGGGGTCTCAAGGACTTTCCCCCTGAGTTGAGTGGTCAGGGTCCTCCACCCTTTTGGAGCCTCTCCCTGCTCTACACTGGAGTTCTCAGTCCATGTTTCCCCCGTTGGAGTCACAGTAGCTCTGGTAGGTTGTGGACTCCACCTGCTTGTCAGACTCATAGCGGAAGGCTCAGGAAGGGTTAAAACCCCGAAGGGTTAACCAACCCAGAGAGGAGGAGGAATGCTGAGGAGGGAGAACACAGCTCCCTGTGCAGGCAGAAAAGTTAAAATAGGAAGAGGAAGGGCAGGAGAAAAAAGCCTCCACTGACTTGAAGCCTGGGCCACGTGGCATGCCCCAAGCCCAGCACTAACAGAGAAAAGTTCAAGAAGTAACTTCAGGGAAAGCTGGATACCACTAAGGCTAGAAATGCTGCAGCAAAGCTGGAGCACAAGTTCCGACTACCTTCACTGGCGGCAAGAAGGAACTGAGGGTGGGGGGAGCACACAGCCCCCTTTATGGCGTGATATGTCGGCGCCACTCCAGGGGTCGCAGCAGTGCTCCCCCACTACGGATGCTGCTAAGGGAAAAACTTCCGGCACCGGTGCACGTGGCGAGCACGCACACCTACTGTGGAATACACAGGAGCAATCACTCGAAGAAGAACTGGGCAAAAAAGTTAATAGGAAGAGGAAGGGCAGGAGAAAAAAGCCTCCACTGTCTGGCAGTGGTCAGACTATGTGGCGCCAAAACACTGATCCACCGCTGTGAACTGCAGAGAGAGGAGAGCAGCCCACATATCCAGAACTGTGGGAGATATTGGGCTGGAGAAAGGTAGGAAGTGCTGTAGTGACACATACATTCTAGATTCCCGGTTTAGAAGCCAAATCATCACTTAAACATTATTTGTTGATTATCACAGCAAGGCTTTTAAAGCACAGACCTCTTTTAATTCCTGTGTTATAAGGGGGGCTTCTTAGGTACTTCACCTCCCTCTACATATCAGGCCTTACCATTACTCCAATAGTTACCCTGAAGTATGCTCTACAGCAAAGATGACTATTTGTCAGGACCTAGCCTTTTCTACTTTCTCAAAGGGTGTGTTATCAGAATATTACATCCCGTTTCACCACAGACACTCTCCTACATACATGGAAAATCATCAGACTCCAGGGATATGGCTCTGAAGATCTCATGAACACCACTCTCTGATCACAGAACCACCAGAGCAACAGCCCCGCTTCCTTGTAGGAGGTAAGCCAAAGGCCTTTTGAATTCCAGTTTCTGGCTAACTCGCCGTACACACAATGGCCCAGCTTGGCAGAACCATGCTTCCACCTACATGTAAGTTGAGATTTGTGCATATAGGTCCCATAAAGCATGCCCAAATCCTGACTTGCAGGTTTGCACTGGGCATTGAGCATGGACAAATCAGGCACATGCAAACGTAGGTGCATAGATGTGAAGCAAATCTGTATAATTATAGGAATCTACCAAATCATAGGTGTGCAGGTCCAATTGAACAAAAGACTAACTTAATGGATACTGAAAATGGAACTCTTCCTTCCATATTTGCATAGTACTACAAGCCCTAGTAACAGTGCCTTTTATCCTCTTACCTCTCGCTGCTGCTGGTTTAAACTATGTGAATTCCTCTGGCAAAGTGCAATTGTTTTCACCAAGGTATCTTCAATATCCTTTAATAAGTGGAGTTCTGTTGATTCTAGGTTAATGAAAAACAAAGAGATTACACCATGGTTCAGATAATTTACTGTGCCATTACTGCTAAATCATTCCAAAAAATAAAACCATGCTGCTCACCTAATAATCTCTTCCCTGTATCACAAACAACTGTTACGAAGACAGGCTCTGACCCTTTTTTGTGGATTCAGCTCTATAGCAGAATAAACTGTGCTTTGCAAAATGCTTTATGCAACCATATTAGTAACATCTGAGTTTTGGCTTAGATATGCCTTGACATTGATTAAAAACATCACATTTTTATTTGCTGCTATTGAGTCCTGGAGCTCATGAACAGACAGCATAGTAGGAACCACACTAGGTTTCCTGCCAATGTAGCAGAGTTGCTTCCTTTGGGTTATTTGCCTAGTTTTCGGTAATGGTAAAAAATGATACAAAGTGCTGTGAGGCTGTAATATTTGTTTGCTGCAGAAGCAATAGGTAAATTTCTTCATTTCATTACTGCATGTTTCCTGACGAAGAGCATGCCCACAGTGAGGTACACAGAGTAGTGGGTTTCAAAAAACAGGAACTGCTACATCAGACCACTGATGGATTCAGTCTAGTTGTGTCCTACTTCCAAGAGTGGCCAATACCAATTACTTCAGAAAAAAAAATGTTAAAAACCTCACCCTGGACAATCATCACATAACTTGTTCAAAAGGGAAGAGAAAGTTACTCACCTTGCAGTAACTGAGGTTCTTCAAGATGTGTGTCCCTGTGGGAGCTCCACTCCAGGTGACGGTGCATCCCGGCGCCGTTGATCGGAGATCTTTGGTAGCAGTCCATGGTCGGGACACACGCTCAGCTGCTGTCTCACGGCGTCGTTAGGGTCTGCCTGAGCTGCGCATTCCACACACCCCTCAGTTTCTTCTCTACTGTAGAGTTGTCTGATTAGTACTCCAAAGTAGAGGGGAGGAGGGTGGGTAGTGGAGCACCCACAGGGACACACATCTCGAAGAACCTCGGTTACTGCAAGGTGAGTCTCATAACTATAAAGGGAAGGGTAACAGCCCTCCTGTGTACAATACTATAAAATCCCTCCTGGCCAGAGACACCAAAATCCTTTTACCTGTAAAGGGTTAAGAAGCTCAGGTAACCTGGCTGACACCTGACCCAAAGGACCAATAAGGGGACAAGATACTTTCAAATCTTGGTGGGGGGAAGGCTTTTGTTTGTGCTCTTTGTTTTGGGGGTTGTTCGCTCTTGGGACTAAGAGGGACCAGACATCAATCCATGCTCTCCAAATCTTTCTGAACAAGTCTCTCATATTTCAAACTTGTAAGTAACAGCCAGGCAAGGCGTATTAGTTTTAATCTTTGTTTTCTCAACTTGTAAATGTTCCTTTTGCTAGAGGATTTACCTCTGTTTGCTGTAACTTTGAACCTAAGGCTAGAGGGGGTTCCTCTGGGCTCTTTGAATCTGATTACCCTGTAAAGTTATTTTCCATCCTGATTTTACAGAGATGATTTTTACCTTTCTTTCTTTAATTAAAAGCCTTCTTTTTAAGAACCTGATTGATTTTTCCTTGTTTTAAGATCCAAGGGATTGGATCGGTGTTCACCAGGAAATTGGTGGAGAAGTCTCTCAAGGCTACCCAGGGAAGGGTTATAGTACTTGGGAGGGAGATATTCTGGGGGGGAGGTAGACAGAGTTTCCCAAATAACTCATAAATCGTTTGGGTGGTGGCAGCAAAAGCAGATCTAAGCTGGTAGTTAAGCTTAGAGGTTTTCATGCAGGTCCCCACATCTGTACCCTAGAGTTCAGAGTTGGGAAGGAACCTTGATAGTGAGTAACTTTCTCTTCTTCTTCGAGTGCTGTCCCTGTGGGTGCTCCACTCCAGGTGAATGTGAAGCAGTACCCACTATAGTTGGTGGGATTTTGGAGTTGCGTGAGGAATAACGGTAGACAGTACTGTATGGCCAACTATGGCGTCTGCCGTGGTATCCCGTGTGATAGCATAATGTTTGGCAAACGTGAGGTCAGATATCCATATGGCCGCCTTGCATATGTCTAATAGGTGTTGTGACAAAGTTCCTCCTCTACCTTGGTGGGTCCTGCGCTTATTGGCGGATTTGCTCGCTTCACAGATTCACCCTGTGGGTCAGGAAACAGTCCAGAGACCTCCCGCTCTGGTAGAAGCTATAGTCCAGGTCAATTCCTCCTGTGTTTGATCAGGAGTTGGGAGGTATGGGGGGAACCCGGGCCCACCCTCTACTCCGGGTTCCAGCCCAGGGCCCTGTGGACTGCAGCTGTTTAGAGTGCCTCCTGGTACAGTTGCACGACACCTACAACTCCCTGGGCTACTTCCCCAAGGCCTCCTCCCAACACCTTCTTTGTCCTCACCACCAGACCTTCCTCCTGATGTCTGATAACGCTTGTACTTCTCCGTCCTCCAGCAGTACGCCTACTCACTCTCAGCTTCTTGCATACCTCTTGCTCCCAGTTCCTCACACACTCTTCCTCTCCTCTGGCTCCCCCTGGCTTGACTGGAGTGAGCCCTTTTATAGCATCAGAGGGGCCTTAATTAGAGTCAGGTGCTTAACTGCCTCACCTGACTCTTAGCAGGTTAATTGGAGTCAGGTGGTCTATTAGCCTGGAGCAGCCCCTGCTCTGGTCACTCAGGGAACAGAAAACTACTTATCCAGTGGCCAGTATATCTCCCTTCTGCTACTCTGCTGTTCCCAACTGGTCTGGGTCTATCACATATCCCTCCCCCCTGCTCAACACCAAGGCAGCTTGGGACGCCAGACAGTGTAAACGTGATAAGCCATCGGCGTTGCCATGGCGACTCCCTGCTCTGTGCTGTATGCGGAACTGGAAAGGTTGGAGGGATAAGAACCACCTGGTTACCCTTGTGTTCTTTTCCTTGTTCCGTTGCATCCATTGAAGAGGGGCATGGTCAGTCACGAGGACAAATCTGCGCCCCAGCAGGTAGTAACGCAGCGTTTCCATGGCCCATTTTACGGCGAGGCATTCTCTCTCTACCACTGTGTATTTTTGTTTCCTGCTGAGGTAGAGAATTGGGTGTTCCTCTTCCCCAGCCATCTGCGACAGGACAGCCCCTAGCCCGACCTCGGATGCATCTGTCTGAAGGATGAATTCCTTGGTGAAATCCGGGGCTATCAATCCGGGGTTACTGCAGAGGGCAGTCCGTAGGTCTGCAAATGCCCTCTCTGCTGCGTCGGACCATCTGACTGGATCCGGACCACGGGCCTTCACTAAGTCCGTTAGGGGACTTGCCCTTGTGGCAAAATGGGGAATGAAACGCCGGTAATACCCCACCACCCCTAGGAATGCTTGGACCTGCTTATTACTACTTGGTCGTGGCCAATTTTGGATGGCCTCTAACTTGTTCAGTTGAGGTTTCACCAGAACTTCTCCTACCACGTAGCCAAGATATTTGGCCTCTGTGAACCCCACAGCACACTTAACAGGGTTTGCCGTAAGGCCAGCTCGCCTGAAGGTATCAAGGACCGCCCCCACCTTCTTCAAGTGGGTTTCCCAGTCTGGGGTATGAATCACCACGTCATCCAAGTAGGCCACAGCATAGCTGGCATGGGGGCGTAATAACTTGTCCATGAGGCGCTGAAAGGTAGCTGGGGCCCCATATAGTCCAAAAGGAAGGACCGTATACTGGAAAAGACCCTGTGGTGTAGAGAACGCCGTCTTCTCCTTTGCATCTTCAGCTAGGGGAATCTGCCAGTACCCCTTTGTCAAGTCTAGGGTCATTAAGTACCGGGCATTCCCCAGACGGTCTACTAATTCGTCTATGCGGGGTATAGGGTAGGCATCAAACTGGGATATCTCATTTAGTCGCCGGAAGTCATTGCAGAACCTCGTGGTGCCATCAGGTTTGGGCACCAACACTATTGGGCTGGACCACTGACTGTGAGATTCTTCAATGATCCCCATCTCCAGCATTTTCCTGACTTTTGCTTTTATTTCCTCCCTTTTGGCTGCTGGCACCCGGTAGGGCCTCATTGTTACTCTGGCCCCAGGGTTCGTGACGATGTGATATGTCCCAGTTGTGCGACCCGGCTTTGTTGAGAATACATCTTGATATTGGGCGATCATCTCAGTTACCTCTTTCTTCTGGGCGGTCATTAGATCGGGAGACACCCTCACCTGTCCAGGGTTTTTGTTC
Organism: Emys orbicularis; assembly: GCF_028017835.1. Taxonomy (NCBI): domain Eukaryota; kingdom Metazoa; phylum Chordata; order Testudines; family Emydidae; genus Emys; species Emys orbicularis. The sequence continues at coordinate 55,987,406 of NC_088691.1, forward strand.
CCTGGGTGTAGGTCTTTCCGAACCACTGTGCACGCTTCTCGGGTATGCCAGGGTTTCAGAAGGTTGACATGATGTATCTGTTCTAGTTTTCGACGTCCCGGTTGTCGCACCTTGTAATTTACTTCCCCTACAGGTTCAACTATTTCGTAGGGCCCTTGCCACTGGGCCAACAGCTTACTTTCGGCCGTGGGTACCAATACCATTACTCGGTCACCGGGCTGAAACTGACGAACCTTGGCTTGACGATTGTAGTAGGTTTGCTGGGCCTCTTGGGCCTTTTCTAGGTGCTCCCTCACTATGGGAGTGACCCGGGCTATCCGGTCCCTCATCTGTAGCACATGCTCTATTATGTTCTTCCCCTCACTGGGTTCCTCCTCCCAAATTTCCTTGGCTATGTCCAGGATGCCTTGGGGGTTGCGCCCATATAACAGCTCAAAGGGGGAGAATCCAGTTGAGGCCTGAGGTACCTCCTGGATAGTGAACATAAGGTAAGGTAGTAGGGTGTCCCAGTCCTTCCCATCCCGACTTACCACCTTCCTTATCATAGCCTTGAGGGTTCGGTTAAACCTTTCTACCAACCCATCAGTCTGCGGATGATAGACTGAAGTTCTCAGGGTATGTATATGGAGCAGCGTACAGAGGTCCTTCATTAGCTTCGACATAAATGGGGTTCCTTGGTCTATTAATATCTCCTTTGGTAGCCCCACTCGGGCAAAGATCCCCACCAACTCCTTCGCTATTGTTTTAGAGGTCGTGTTTCGCAGGGGGACGGCTTCTGGGTAGCGAGTAGCATAATCCAGAATGACAAGTATATATTGGTGGCCCCGGGCTGTCTTCTCCAGAGGTCCCACTAGGTCCATGGCTATTCGCTCGAAGGGGACCTCTATGATGGGAAGGGGTACTAAAGGTGCCCTCAAGTGGGGACGGGGACTGCAGCTGACACTCCGGGCAGGACGCACAGTACCTCCGCACTTCTTCACATACTCCGGGCCAGAAGAACCGTTGTAGGACCCTGGCCAGGGTCTTCTCTACCCCCAAATGTCCCCCAAAAAGATGACTACGGGCAAGACTTAATACAGCATTCTGGTGTTTTTGAGGTACTAGGATCTGCTGTACCTTCTGCCCCTGTACTGGTGCAACCCAGTATAAGAGATCCTTCTTCATTATGAAGTAGGGTCCTGGTCCCTGGGTTTTCCCTTCCACGGGGACCCCATCTATTTCAGTCACCTCGTTCCTAATGTTGTCATACCTTGGGTCTTCTGCCTGGTCCCGTCCAAAATTTCCTCTCCCAGGGCTAATCTGCCCGAGATCTAGGGGGCCAGTCTCTGTTGCCTCTACTGGTTCAGAAGCATTAGGGTGGGGGTCAGACTCGGGTGCTTCTCTCTCCTGGGTGGCCTCCTTTTCAGCTGCTCGGGTCCGCCTACCTACGAGAGCGACCCTCTGGCTTTGGGTCAGTATTCGGGTTCCCAAGGCCTTAGCTGCCCTCCTTTCCCTTTTTGTCTTTCTACCCTGTCTGGGAGTGGAAAACAAATCTGGGGATATTTCAGAGAAGACTGGGGGTTGACAGTCTACTGTGGATGCCTCACTAACTTCAGGGTTTCCCACTTTCTCCAATCCCCTTACCGGCAGTAAGTCTCCAAACCCTGGGAAGTCCCTCCCTATGAGCACCGGGTATGGGAGTTTAGGGACTACACCTGCTGCTACCTCAGTAGTGTTCCCCTGAATCTCGATTTTTACTGGGATGGTGGGGTAATAACAACCTGTGTCCATGGACACAGGTTATCCCCGTATGCTTAGCCCACAGCAGCTGACTATGCTTCACGAGCTTCCCCGAGACAAGCGTGATAGCACTCCCCGAATCAACCAGTGCTGTGGTCTCTACCCCATTTAGTTTCACTGGTCTGGTATACATATGTGGGGTTAGTGAGACCCCCACAAGGTGGATTAGGGAGCATGAATCTGCCCAGTTCCCCAGGTTACACTGCATAGGCTCCTCAGCATTAGGACACTGTGCAGCTATGTGTCCCCACTCCCCACAGGCATAACATCTGTATGGAGCCCTAGGCATTCCCAGGTCTCTTGGTTTGGGCAGTCTAACATCCCGATCCTCTTCTCCCTCAGTGCTCCGACTCTTTGTGGCCTCTAGTGGGCCTTCACCCCCTCTCTTTTTCCACCTGGGCCCTCTTCGTGGCCCAGTCACCCGAGCTTTGGGGCTTGGTGCTGCTAATTTAACCCGGGGTGCCTCTTCCTTAACTGGTCGGGTCAGCTCCCTCGCCGTCCTTCACCTCTCTACCAATGCGACGACCTCGTCGTAGGTGCAGGGTTCGTTCTGGCTTACCCAGGCCTGAAGGTCTGGCGGTAGTCCCCTCATGTATTGGTCAATGACCAGAACGTCTAGTATATCTTCCGGATTCCGGGAGTCAGTTCGCAACCACTTTCGTGCGAGATGGATGAGGTCATACAATTGGGACTGCGGGGTTTTGTTTTCCTGGTACCTCCACTCGTGATACCGCTGGGCCCGCACTGCAGTCGTTACCCCAGATCTGGCCAGGATCTCTGCTTTCAGCTGGGGGCAGTCTGCTGCAGCCTCTTCAGGCAGATCATAGTAGGCCTTCTGGGCCTCCCCACACAGGAATGGGGCAAGGATGCCAAACCACTGATCTCGAGGCCAGGCCTCCCGTAGGGCTGTCCTCTCAAAGGCCAGAAGGTATGCCTCTACATCATCCTCCCGCGTCATTTTCTGCAGCCAATGGCTGGCCTGTATGAGCCGCATCCCATCATGGCCACGGTTCAGCTCTGTAAGGGTCTTTACCTGGCTTACCAGTTCTCGCAACATAGCTCGGTCTTGAGCAGCCTGGTGCATCAGCAGGCGATTAGTCTGTTGCTGTAGCCGCACTGCCTCCTGTTGGGCGGCTGCCTGGACACGGGTAGCCTCCTGCTGGGCCACCGTAGCTTGTATCAGTGCCCGCACTACGCCATCCATTGTGGTGAAAAAATAAATAAACCCTCTCTTTTTTTTTTTTAAATCACCCTCCTTCTTCCGCCGCGCTGTGCACCCCAAATTCCACTCCTGACACCAGTTGTGACAAAGTTCCTCCTCTACCTTGGAGGGTCCTGCGCTTATTGGCGGATTTGCTCGCTTCACTGATTCACCCTGTGGGTCAGGAAACAGTCCAGAGACCTCCCCCTCTGGTAGAAGCTATAGTCCAGGTCAATTCCTCCTGTGTTTGATCAGGAGTTGGGAGGTATGGGGGGAACGCGGGCCCGCCCTCTACTCCGGGTTCCAGCCCAGGGCCCTGTGGACTGCAGCTGTTTAGAGTGCCTCCTGGTACAGTTGCACAACACCTACAACTCCCTGGGCTACTTCCCCAAGGCCTCCTCCCAACACCTTCTTTGTCCTCACCACCAGACCTTCCTCCTGATGTCTGATAACGCTTGTACTTCTCCGTCCTCCAGCAGTACGCCTACTCACTCTCAGCTTCTTGCATACCTCTTGCTCCCAGTTTCTCACACACTCTTCCTCTCCTCTGGCTCCCCGGCTCCCCCTGGCTTGACTGGAGTGAGCCCTTTTATAGCATCAGAGGGGCCTTAATTAGAGTCAGGTGCTTAACTGCCTCACCTGACTCTTAGCAGGTTAATTGGAGTCAGGTGGTCTATTAGCCTGGAGCAGCCCCTGCTCTGGTCACTCAGGGAACAGAAAACTACTTATCCAGTGGCCAGTATATCTCCCTTCTGCTACTCTGCTGTTCCCAACTGGTCTGGGTCTATCACAGTACGTTGTTGAGGAAGGCAACAGATATTGACATTGCTCTAGTAGAATGAGTTCTAACACTCTCTGGTGGTTGAACATTCTGGATCGGATAGCAGGATCTGATACAGTCCAAGATCCACTTGGAGAGTCTTTGCTTAGAGATAGCATCACCCTTTGATCTCTCAGTAGTAGAAACAAATAGAACTAAACCATTTCGTAAATCCCCATGGCTGTCAAGATAGAATGCAAGAGCCCATCGGACGTTGAGGGTATGTAACGCAGCTTCCTGTGTAGTCGTATGAGGATTGGGATGGAATATAGGTAAGTGTATTGGCTGGTTAAGGTGGAAGGTAGACACCACCTTGGGGAGGAAGTTGGGGTGGGTTCGCATAGTAACCTTGTCTTTAGAGAAAATGGTGTAGGGAGGGTAGGCCATCAGGGTGCTTATTTTACCAACCCTTCTTGTTGACGTTATGGCAACCAAGAAAGCCACTTTCATGGACATGTGGAGCAGGGATGAGGTGGCCAGGGGCTCGAAAGGGGGTTTCATAAGAGCGTGGAGAACTAGGTTGAGACTTCAGGAGGCTACTGGTGAATGAATATCAGGGTAGAGATTTTGCAGGCCTGTGAGGAAGTGTTTCTTGGTGGGGTGGGCAAAAAGTGAATAGCCGTCCAGAGTGTCATGGAAGGTGGTAAGGGCCGCAAGGTGTACTCCGATAGAACTGTGCGAAAGCCCGTCCTGTTTCAGTTACAAAAGATAGTCTAAGGTATCAGGGAAGGTTGCAGTCTGGGTGTATCAGGCATCTGTGGAAGCACCAGATGAAGAAGCGTTTCCACTTTTGCAGGTAAGTCTTACAAGTGGAGTCCCTTCTACTGTGCAGGAGGATGTGTTGGACCTGTTCCGAGCAGGCTAATTCGTGGGATTGAAATCATGAAGGAACCACACCGTCAGATGGAGTTTGTGGAGCTGCGGATGAAGAAGCCGACCGCAATTCTGGGAGAGGAGATCTGGTCTGTTGGGGAGAGTCCGGGGAGGACAGATGGACATGCATAGCAGGTAAGGATACCATGTCTGCCTGGGCCAAGCTGGGGCAATAAGTATGACCCGAGCCTTGTCCTCTGTGATCTTGCGTAGAACCCTGTGTATCAGTGGAATCGGTGGAAAAGCGTACATGAGGGAGTTGTTCCAAGGAATGAGGAACGCATCCCCTAGAGATGCGTTTCCGAGTCCCACTCTGGAGCAAAATAGATGGAATTTGCGGTTTTGAGGAGTGGCAAACAGGTCTATCGACAGAGTGCCCCAGTGGGAGAAGAGCTGTCGGAGTATCGTGGGATGTAATTCCCATTCGTGTTCCTCGGAGAAGTGTCTGCTGAGTGTGTCGGCGGTAGTGTTGTGATACCCAGGCAGGTAGGAAATGGTGATTTTTATGTAATGTTGTATGCACCAATTCCATAACCGGATGGCTTCTGTGCATAGGGAGTGAGATTGTGCTCCTCCCTGCCTGATAGCTCTGAGTTCTAGAAGAATGATGTGCAGATGCATCTCTGATAGGGACCAGCAGCCCTGTGCCTTGCGCTCGCCTAGATGTGCTCCCCAACCTATCTGGGAAGCGTCCGTGGTCAACAGGAGTACTGGGGAGTGTGGATGGAAGGGAACACCCATGCATAGGTTCTCTGGTTTTGTCCACCAATGTAGGGAGGCCAATACGTTCGGTGGCGGAGTCAGTGTTATGCAGAAACCGTGTCTGCTGGGTTTGTGGTTGGAGTTGAGCCAACTCTGAAGGCATCTCCTGTGCAGCCTGGCGTATTTGGCCAGGAAGGTGGTGGCTGCTACGTGACCAAGAAGCTGAAGGCAGGTCTGTGCCTGTATTCTGGGGCCAACAGCGATCATGCATATGAGATGCACAATAGTGAGGAATCGCAGGAAGTGTCTGTGTGCTGGATGAATGGATATATGGAAATAGGCGTCTTGTAGGTCGAGGGCTGTGAACCAGTCCCCTTGTTCCAGCATGGGTATTATTGTGCCCAATGTGGCCATCTTGAATTTTTGTACACGTACAAAGTTGTTCAGTTGGTGTAGGTCTAATATAGGTCTCCAACCCCGCCCTTCTTTTGGGTTAGAAAGTAGTAGGAGTAGAATCCTTTTCCCTGATGTTGCGTCGGTACATTTTCGACTGCACCTAGGTGGAGAAGATGAGCCATCTCCACACAGAGAAGGTGCTCATGAGAGGGGTCCCTGAAGAGGGACGGGGAAAGGGAAAGGGTGGGCAGGGAAGATAGGAAAGGGATGGAGTAACCTGACTGAACTATTTCCAGGACCCAGCGGTCCTGCGTGATCTGTTGCCAGACATGGTGGAAAGCCTGGAGGCGGTAGCCAAATGGGCAAATAGGCAGCGGAATTAAGGGGTGGTCAAGCAGACCCCCGACCAGCACTTCAAAATTGTTGTTTGTTACCTGATGGATGGGAAGTAGTTGCTTGCGCCTGGTTTTGCCTGCGCCTAGGTGGTTTGTTGAGGTTTCTCCCAGTGTCATACTGTCTAGACTGGGGTCGGCGATATTGTTGTGCGCTGGGCCTCTGATAAGGTTGATACAGTGGTGTCCTGGGGATGAATAGGTATATGCTCAATGTGCCCAAAGTGGCTCTAGAGTCTTTCATAGTGTGAAGTACTTCATCTTTTTTTTGGAAAAGAGTTTATCGTTGTCAAAGGGGGGATCCTCCACTTAGGTCTGCAAATCTTTGGGAATACTGGATGCCGAGAGCCAGGAAAACCGGCGCATCACCGCTGCAGTGGTAGTGGTTTGGGCTGCTGATCAGCCACGTCCATGGGTGCTTGTAGTGCCGCCCTAGACACCAATTGACCTTTGATGAGGACTGACTTGAAGTCTGCTCTCCTGTCCTCCGGTATATGGGAGGCAAAATCAAAGAGCTTGTTGTAATTGTCAGTCATAGCTTGCAAGGAGGGCGGAATAATTTGCAATTCTAAATTGTAGTGTAGAAGAGGTATAAACCTTGGGGCCCAGGAGGTCAAGGCATGTGAGGTCCTTGTCCTGCAGAGTGGGCTGGTAAGATGGGCTTCACCTAAACCAAAGTGGATCCAGACTGCTGGCACTTAACATTAAAAAGATTGCAGAGCAGTTTTTAAACTAAGAGATGGGGGAAAGCCGATTGCTGCAGCGGAGCACGTGGATCGGACAGAGACTTCTCTTAGGGGACAGTCTATTGATGGAGATTCTCTAGGTTCTAGTCAGGAGCAGAGGATGGAAGAGGATAAAGTAGGGGCCAGATCAGACCAGAAACATTCACATAAAAAAGAATCTGACATAACAGAAAAGGGCAGACAAACAGTGACAAATTTTTAAAGTGCTTGTACACAAACGCTAGAAGTCTAAATAATAAGATGGGTGAACTAGAGTACTTCAAGTTAAAGGAGGATATTGATATAATAGGCATCACAGAAACTTGGTGGAGTGGGGACAATCAACGGGACACAATCATTCCGGGGTACAAAATATATCGGAAGGACAGAACGGGGGGGGGAGAGGGGGTGGGAGAGGAAGGGGGAGTGGCACTATGTGTGCAAGAAAATGTAGAATCAAATGAAGTAAAAATCTTAAATGAATCCACATTCCATAGAATCTCTATGGATAGTAATTTCATGCTCTAATAAGAATATAACAGTAGGGATCTATTATCGACCACCTGACCAGACAGTGATAGTGACGATGAAATGCTAAGGGGGATTAGAGAGGCTATCAAAATAAAGAACTCGATAATAGTGGGGGATTTCAATTATCCCCATATTGACTGGGTACATGTCACCTCAGGACGAAATGCAGAGACAAAATTTCTCTATACTTTAAATGACTGCTTCTTGGAGCAGCTGGTACAGGAACCCACAAGGGGAGAGGCAATTCTCGATTTAGTCCTGAGTGGAGCGCAGGATCTGGTCCAAGAGGTAACTATAACAGGACGGCTTGGAAATAGTGATAATATAACAACATTTAACATTCCTGTGGTGGGAAGCACACCTCAACAGCCCAACACTGTGGCATTTAATTTCAGAAAGGGGAACTATGCAAAAATGAGGAGGTTAGTTCAACAGAAATTAAAAGGTACAGTGACTAGAGTGAAATCCCTGCAAGCTGCATGGACACTTTTCAAAGACACGATAGAGGCCCAACTTAAATGTATACCCCAAATTAAAAAACACAGTAAAAGAACTAAAAGAGAGCCACTGTGGCTTAACAACCATGTAAAAGAAGCAGTGAGAGATAAAAAGACATCTTTTAAAAAGTGGAAGTCAAATCCTAGTGAGGTAAATAGAAAGGAGCATAAACACTGCCAAATTAAGTGTAAATATGTAATAAGAAATGCCAAAAAGGAGTTTGAAGAACAGCTAGTCAAAAACTCAAAAGGTAATAAAATGTTTTTTAAGTACATCAGAAGCAGGAAGCCTGCTAAACAACCAGTGGGGCCCTGGACAATCGAGATACAAAAGGAGCACTTAAAGACGATAAAGTCATTGCGGAGAAACTAAATGAATTCTTTGCTTCAGTCTTCATGGCTGAGGATGTTAGGGAGATTCCCAAACCTGAGCTGTCCTTTGTAGGTGACAGATCTGAGGAATTGTCACAGACTGAAGTGTCACTAGAGGAGGTTTTGGAATTAATTGATAAACTTAACAGTAACAAGTCACCGGGATCAGATGGCATTCACCCAAGAGTTCCGAAAGAACTAAAATGTGAAATTGCAGAACTATTAACTATGGTTTGTAACCTGTCCTTTAAATCAGCTTCTGTACCCAATGACTGGAGGATAGCTAATGTAATACCAATATTTAAAAAGGGCTCTAGAGGTGATCCCGGCAATTTCAGACCGGTAAGTCTAACGTCAGTACTAGGCAAATTAGTTGAAACAATAGTAAAGAATAAAATTGTCAGACACAGAAGAACGTAACTTTTTGGGCAAAAGTCAACATGGTTTCTGTAAAGGGAAATCATGTCTTAGTAATCTATTAGAGTTCTTTGAAGGGGTCAACAAACATGTGGACAAGGGGGAATCCAGTGGACATATTTATCTCGTTAGACTGACCTAACACTTGGTAAAGCACCCCATCCTTTCATGTATTTATACCTGCTCCTGTATTTTTTACTTCATACATCTGATGAAGTGGGTTCTAGCCCATGAAAGCTTATGCCCAAATAAATTTGTTAGTCTCTAAGGTGCCACAAGGACTCCTCATTTTTTTTATAGTGTACTTAGATTTCCAGAAAGCCTTTGACAAGATCCCACACCGAAGACTCTTGCATAAATTAAGTTGTCATGGGATAAGAGGGAAGAGCCTTTCATGGATTGAGAACTGGTTAAAAGACAGGGAACAAAGGGTAGGAATAAATGGTAAATTTTCAGAACGGAAGGGGTAAATAGTGGTGTTCCCTAAGGGTCAGTCCTAGGGCTAATCCTATTCAATTTATTTATAAATGATCTGGAGAAAGGGGTAAACAGTGAGGTGGCAAAGTTTGCAGATGATACTAAACTGCTCAAGATAGTTAAGACCAAAGCAGACTGTGAAGAACTTCAAAAAGATCTCACAAAACTAAGTGATTGGGCAACAAAATGGCAAATGAAATTTAATGTGGATAAATGTAAAGTAATGCACATTGGGAAAAATAACCCCAACTATACATACAATATGATGGGGGCTAATTTAGCTACAACTAATCAGGAAAGAGATCTTGGAGTCATCGTGGACAGTTCTCTGAAGACGTCCACGCAGTATGCAGCGGCAGTCAAAAAAGCAAACAGGATGTTAGGAATCATTAAAAAGGGGATAAAGAATAAGATGGAGAATATCTTATTGCCCTTCTATAAATCCGTGTACACCCACATCTTGAATACTGCGTACAGATGTGGTCTCCTCATCTCAAAAAAGATATACTGGCATTTGAAAAAGTTCAGAAAAGGACAACTAAAATGATTAGGGGGTTGGAATGGGTCCCAGATGAAGAGAGATTAAAGAGGCTAGGACTTTTCAGCTCGGAAAAGAGGAGACTAAGGGGGGATATGATAGAGGTATATAAAATCATGAGTGATGTGGAGAAAGTGAATAAGGAAAAGTTATTTACTTGTTCCCATAATATAAGAACTAGGGGCCACCGAATGAAATTAATAGGCAGCAGCTTTAAAACAAATGAAGTTCTTCACACAGCGCATAGTCAACCTGTGGAACTCCTTGCCTGAGGAGGTTGTGAAGGCTAGGAAAAGAGAACTAGATAAATTCATGGAGGTTAAGTCCATTAATGGCTATTAGTCAAGATGGGTAAGGAATGGTGTCCCTAGCCTCTGTTTGTCAGAGGGTGGAGATAGATGGCAGGAGAGAGATCACTTGATCATTACCTGTTAGGATCACTCCCTCTGGGGCACCTGGCATTGGCCACTGTCAGTAAACAGGATACTGGGCTGGATGGACCTTTGGTCTGACCCAGTATGGCCGTTCTTATGTTCTTATGCTTTGTTCTCTGTGTCGTTGCATCCACCACAAGAGAATTGGGTTGTGGGTGGGAAAAGAAATCGACGTCCCTCATGGGCATGTCGTATTTACGTTCAGCTTTCTTGCATGTTGGTGGAATGGAGATGGGTCTGCCGGAGAGTATCTAGGAGAGCTTCATTTATGGGTAGTGCGATCTTGGAGGGTGCAGAGGGTTGGAGGATTTTGAGGCGTCTATGTTGTGTCTCCTGGACTTCCTCCAAAGGGATGTCCTGGCTGAGTGCCATTCTCTTGAAAAGTTCCTGGAATTGCTTAAAGTCCTCCACGTTTTGTGGAGGTGGAGGCATGAGGGCGTCTTCTGAGGCTGATGGCGAGGCAGAAGCCGGTAAATCCGGGAAGGGTTCATAGCCCACCTCTTCAGGAGGGGGTTCAGGAGCTCTAGATGTTGATGGAGCTGGAGATATAGGCGAGCTTGTGGTCCGGTAGAAGAGGCGCAAGGAGGAGCGGTGGCAGGAGCCGACCACAGGTACCACTGAGACCAGGGCACCGGGTAGGAAAAGTTGGGTCTGGCCACTGGGGGACAAAGTAGGGAAACTGAGGCTGATTCTTATGATGCGCCATGTCTTGGGGTATGTATGGCTCCGGTGGAGGGGGAGACGCAGGAAGGGAGAACTCTGCCTGCTGCTGTGTGCCGTTCTCACGATCAGTGAAAGTAGCCAGGTCAGGTGGTGAGAGCTGCTGTTCAAACAGTGAGTGCTCCGAGTGGAGGAGAGGAGAGTCAAGCTCAGGGGCCACAGAGATATCCTGCTGATGCAGGAATTGTTGCTGCACCCTAGGCTGGTATGCTGCAGAGCGTGAAGTGTGAGCAGCAGCCCAGTGATTTTAGTTTCACTTTTGCAGGAGCTGTGAGATGTTTGTGAGTGCCCCACAGAGGGTCTGAATCTGCTCCGGGGGTGGCAGACAGGGTCGGTGCCGTGGTGGAACGCATTGCCAGCACCGGGCCCATTGTCGGTGCCGGAGGGACCAGTGCCGAGGAGAGCTTCCTGCTGTGGTAAGTCAGGTCGCTGCTTTTGAGCCCTATGTGAGTTGCTTCTGAAGTGCAGGGGCAGTCAGAGTTGCCTGCTCTCGGTGCTGACAGCACCAAGGGTAAAGACCCTGCAGGAGATCCTTTACCCTTTTGAGTGTCTCTGAGAGGAGACATTAGGGTTTCCTGCCTCTTCCTGTGAGAGGGTGAAGCCGTGCTCCCAGTCTGTTCTGACTTGGCAGGGGAGCCTGAGGGAGAGGGTTTACTGCCCTTTTCCATAGGCAGCTGCAGAGCTTTCTCCACGAGGAGCATTTTTAGCTGCAAGTCTCTGTCACGGCAAGCTCTAGTTTTTAAGTTGGTGCAGTGGAGACACTTCACAGGGACGTGTGTCTCGCCAAGGCATTTAACGCAGAGTGAGTGCCCGTCAGACCGTGGCATAGACGCCTTGCAGGAGCCACATTTCTTAAAGCCGGGCGACCCCGGCATAATGAAAGTATGAGCGGGCGGGGAAGTCTCAACAAGAGACTAACTTGAGGAATTTTTTTTTTTTTTAAACTAATGAACTATACTAAAGGAAAGGGAGAACTGGGGAATGGCTAGCTAACTATTTCTATTTTTCTCTACTTATTTCCTACAGTAACCAGGGAAGAGATGAGCACTGCCCCAAGTCCCGTCTTCACCTGAGGACGGTTGAGAAGGAACTGAGAGGGGTGCAGGACGCGCGCGCTCAGGCAGACCCTATCGATGCCGCAAGACAGCAGCTGAGCGTGTGCGTCCCGACCAGGCACTGCTACTGAAGATCTATCAACGGCGCCAGGACGCACCGTCACCTGGAGTGGAGCACGCATAGGGACAGCACTCATAGAAGTTGTTTCTTTCTATACCCTGACAAGTTAATGGTTGGCTTATTCCTGAAACAGGAGAGAGGTTATATCATATATATTATGTTTGTCCTATCTAATATAACTACAGATGTTGTCATCCATATACATGTCTGATGGCTTTTTATTCCTAGTAAGCTCTTGGCCTCAACTATATCCTGTGGCAATGAGCTGTACAGGCTAATTCTGCTTTGTGTAAAAAGACTAAATTTAAAAGGAAACATAAGTATGAGTAAAATGCTGAATGTATTAGCTAGCTTATTCACCATGCACACTTGCTAAGTGCAAATGCATCAAACCACTAAGTTGTGACATGATTGTAGTTTCTCATAAAAGTTTTACTTTGATTTCCCCCCCCCCCATCTTCTCTCTCTAGAGAAGAACATACTTAGCTCCTCGTGACTGCTTTATAAGGGATCGAGGGACTTTTTGGTAGTCCATAACTCCAGAATATATAATGTAGTCTTTTTTCTCATTGTTTCTTCAACCAAGAAGACTCTCAATCTGTAAGATGAAAGGATCACTATGTGGAAGATTTCTCTGTCCCTGGAATCCTGAAATGGGATCAATTACTGCCAGATGTTTCTCATTTTCAAGGACAAAAGAAATGAGCTGTCAGATCTTTCTGTTGTGAAATTAGAATCATGAGACAAATTTCTGGCAGGTCACCACAGTGCCAATCATGACCAAAAGGGATCACAGAGCAGCAACTGAACTGTAACAATCCATTGAGGCTCTTGTGAGTTAAAAATCTGAGAATCGCTGGATGATGAAAGTTCACTTGAATTACTATGATAGTGAAGTTAGCATTTTAACTTCTAGCACTTCTATTTCAAAGAACACATCTCATGGAAAAACTGAAGGTAAAATAATTTTTAATTAAAATCAAAACCAACAGCTTACCTTCAATTTCATGTGTAAGCATCAACAACTTGCTTCGTAGTTGCTAAAACAAATCAAAATATATCTTAGACCATTAAAGTCACAGGGTTTATACAAAGGGCACTTTGCTGCCTGAGCACGACTACTGCAGTGCACAGACCCTCCCTCATATGTGGGGAACAACCTGCAAGTTAAACTTTGACTAAGATAATCAAAATCAAGTCTCAATCTGCTACAAAGACAACATTCAAAATGTAAAGCAAATGTAAACCAACGCAGAGATGTCTGCTGAGTCTGCAGACAGCCTGGAACATAGTTCTGACAAAAGCTAACTGCTTTTGTAGTTGTAATAACTAGACCTACCGATTTACCATAATTGTGAATTCAACTGTCAGAAGTGAGTGAGTGAAAGCTCAAAAACCTCACAATAATCTGTAACAATAAATGTTGATGGGTAAAGGGGCAAAAGTGAGACAAAAAGACTAGGATAGTTAGAACAAAAAGGCCTTCTGCTATAATTCAGGAACTGTTTTCAGATCATGCCTGGTAAACAAGAGAAGTGTGGGGCCTGAAATCAATGAACCCAAACTGGTGTGTCAGAATTAGGCCTAACTGGTGAACAAAATAATACGGGGATGGGCTATTCCAGCTATCAATCCCTTTTGGGGTCCTAAAAAGAGACCACTGGCTAACTGAAAGATGAGAGCAGGGGAAGGAGTGAGCTTCATCATCATAGGTGCCACCCCCACTGTCTCCTGGGACCCTGGACCTTCTTCATCCTAATTCTGAGAGATGTCCTGACCAGACTGGGCCACAGAGAGGGACTCAGATGACATCACCACCTCCACCTCTACCTGATCCTGCTAAATCCCAAGCACCACCTGGAAATGTGAGACTCTGCCTTCCCTCCATCCCCCAATCTGTAATTTTCTTTCCCTACCCTATTTATTTCTATTCTTACATCTCTCTTCTTTTTCCTTGTCTAGTAAGAGTCTGGCTTAGCCAGCCAATGTTGTATATTTTGCATCCTGTGACCAGAAAAAGGCAGCTAAGTGAAATGCCCTAAACAGTCCAAGTTTGCCAGGTCTCAGAGTGGTTGATGAAATCACGTGCTGCGCCTGTATTTCTCCAGCAATGAGGCTGCAAGTGAGAGTTGACACCAGAGACAGATGCTGCATTTGCTAAATTTGCTGTTCTTTTTTTTCTCCCCTTTTGTGTGTTTTGTCTTGTTTTGTCTTCTAGGAAACAGGACTGGACTTTAACAAACAACAACAAAACAGCTCCAGCCATCAACTAAGTTTTTCTCTTTTCCCCAAAAAGGACAGTTATTACCAAATAAGAGACTGCCAAACAAGGAGTTTTTTTCCTTCAAGAGACTCTCTAAAGGGAAAGGGAAGTTGTTAAAATGAAAGCCTCACTTAACTCTTCACATTTAAAATGCTTAAACTGTTTCTCTCTCTTCTGTATCTTTAATAAAAGGTTAAAAAGGACTCAGTGTGTTTGCCATGATACTAAGCAGGCTGAGGTCTCTGTAAATCAAACACTGAACCTTGTTTACAACTGTTTAATATTGGACAGTTTCAGGGTCCCGTTACCACCTCTGACTCTTTGGGCCCTTTATGCCATCTAAAATTAATACAATACTGCCCTCATTCATCTCAGCAGAACAACACTGAAAACTAATGACGACATTTTAGTTTCAACACAACCTATTTCGCTGCTGATCATTTTAGCAGAAGTGTTCAGCTTTTGAATACAGGACCTCAGTTTACTATACCTCAAGCATTACTAGGAAGGCACCATGAACATCTCCTTTCTTCTCCAGCAGGTAGGAGGAAGCTTCATGGAGCAGGTGTTTCTGGGTAATCTGGGCGAAAAAAGAGTCTATTTTAAAGAATCTACTGTTTCTGTTGTTAGATAGAATGGAGTGATTGCATTAGTCAGAGTGGACTTCACATCTCCCGTGCATCCATGTGCTCATGATCCTGGATATTACCCATCTGAGGCACACAGACATTTTCACACTGGATGGAGTGTCTTCATTCCTAATCACACACTATAACTATTAAAAAGGGAATTCAAAGCTTAAACAGAAACAAACAAAAATCAAAATCAAGGAAAGATTATGAGCCATAATAATCAATCAATCAAATACAGGTCAATAAGAATCTCTACCAGCAGTAAAGTGCTGGAAGTGCTGCCTACGGAAGTACCAGTCTCTTATGGTTTCAAGCACCTTCCCACGCTTTTACCAGTCACAATAGAGAGCTCTATTCGCATAACCTAGTTACATGTAAAGGAAACTCCACATACTGCCATTAGAATGTGAATGTTTGTATGTTTATATATGAAACAGACTGCAATCTGACTGTACTGGCTTGAATGACATTCCCTAAAAGAACCGCTTTACACAGGATCTAACCCAGGGATGGGAAAACATGGCTCGGCCCTGCTCTGGCGCTCCAGCCAGGGCTTGCTCTGGCCGGAGCACTGGGTCGGGGCCGCATCAGGCGGCTCCTGGAAGTCACGGCATGGCCCCGCTCCAGCTCCTACGCACTCCAATGGGAGCTGCAGGGGCGGTGCCTGCAGATGAGGCAGCGTGCAGAGGCACCTGGCCGCACCTCCGCATAGGAGCCAGAGAAGGGACATGCCACTGCTTCCGGGAGCCACTTGAGGTAAGCGCCGTTCAGAGCCTGCACCCACTAAGCCTCTCCCCATGCCCCAACCCCCTGCCCCAGCCCTGATTCCCCTCCTGCTCTCCAAACCCCTCAATCCCAACCCAGAGCACCCTCCTGCACCCCAAACCTCTCATCCCCAGCCCCACCCCAGAGCCTGCACCCCCGGCCGGAACCTGCACCCCTTCCCACACCCCTGCCTGAGCCCTGATCCCCCTCCCACCCTCAGAATCCCTCGGTTCCAGCCCAGAGCACCCTCCTACACCCCAAACTCCTCATCCCCAGCCCCACCCCAGAGCCCACACCCCCTCCTGAACCCCAACCCCAATTTTGTGAGCATTCATGGCCCGCCATACAACTTCTATTCCCCGATGTGGCCCTCGGGCCAAAAAGTTTGCCCACCCCTGATCTAACCAAATGACAGAGGTAAAAATTCCATTCTGAAGACTTAGATCCTCTCCTCAATGAGCTGAGAACTGAATTTGGAAATTAGTAAATTAAGTTTTAAATACAGCAGCAGCTAAACTGTTCTCTCACACCACACAGGCAACATCATGAATAGGGTCAAAGCATGTTAGAATCAGATTTTACAATGTTTCCCAATTTTTCTTTATTTCCTAACCATGTGAGAATGACAATTAAGAACTGGGCTAATATAATTGTGACTTAGACTGGAGCATAGCTCTGTTTGTCCTGTCCATGCTGACTGCCTAAACCATGACAGAAATTCATTTGACAGGAACTGCATTTAACTAAGTTTAAACACCTTTACTAAAATCTGACCGAATGTGGATGAGCACTCACAGTGTACCAGCCTTACCTGAATGGTCTCTTCCAGTCTGTAGAACTCCAGAACCTGCAGTGTCTCTAAAACCTGGTCAGGATTGTAGTGACACAACAACTCAATGAACTGTTCAGTGACACAGGGAGATATCTGTAGCATGTCCTGATTGATACCTTCCCTGGAACACAGACAGGAATTTTAATTGCTATTGTATCTCATTCAAGCAGTAGACATGTTAGATTAAAGTAAAAGGCTGCACGCAGCCGACAAAATATAGGTTACAAACCTAGAACTAAACCTGAAGAACAGCTGCCCTCTATAATGGCTCCCCTACAGAACAGTGTCAAATTCAAGAGCTCTGCCCTTCCCAAGAAGTTCTGTGGTTTGAGCCCAGAATACCTAAAAGGTCACCTGAAGCTCCAGGATGAAGACCAGGGTCAATAACTCCACTCCTCAGACACACTGAAACTGTCCATCCCAAACGTAAAGCTCATCTGTGCCAGAGATGAAGCTTTCCTCAGGGCCTGGTCCCACATGTGGAACAAGCTCCCCAGGAAACAAGAGCTACCTCTACTTTCTGTTCCAATTACACATCACACTTGTTCGACCTGCCTTCAGTAAACACACACACACACACACAGCAGCCATGAAAGAAATAAAAAATTAGTAGTTGGAAAGGAAAGAGAAAAAACACAGGTGACAGATGTTAGCCACATCACTTAGTGCAGAACCAGAAGGTGGTCAGTCACTAGAGTGGCAAGGGCAGGATAAGAACATGAATGGCAATGAAGATCTGCTCATTCCCTAGTTACTGAATTCCAGATTATTGTCCTCATAGTGAACATGTACACATGTAGCGGAACTGTGAAGTAAGTGGTCCAAGCCAGCAGAAGGGAGTGGAAGTGGAAAAGAGGACAGGAAGTCATTGGTGCAGGTGGTAGAGCATAGCAGTGCACTCTAGGATGAGTATGCACTGCGCAGCACAGGTAAAAGGACCTTATTTGGCTACAGCTCTCATAGTGTGGTTATGATTAGAAATACTATGATGTAGAAGTGGCAACTTATTTATCGGTTTGCTTTCCATGTGTACTTGGAGTAATACCTACCTAGATTCTGACCAAAAATACTTGTACTACTTTTGGCATTGCAGAGCCATTGCAGCTGTGGGAGTCTGAGCTGGATTCTTTTCTGGCTCTCTTAGCAGAATTGTTAACCAAGTTAGGACCTCTGAAAACATGAGACAGGACCTAGAACCTTTTTACCATAGAGATGGAGGGAGTTAAGGGGTTTGGAGGACTACCCTGGATTTACTCCCCCCCCCATATCTCTGATCAGAGAAGACAATCCTGTCATCTGCCTATCCTGTGCACTGAAGAGCGACCACACTTGGAGTTGTCTCCACTGACTGGGGAGATGCAGAGACCTCCAGACTGAGCAAGTGTCTGTGGGCTGTGACTGTCGCAGAGCTTCCCTTCTGTGTTCTCAACTGACATATGACTGATTGTTTGCATCTCTGAAATTTGAAAATTTTGTCTGTGGTTCATAATAGCGGTGTGGCAGAAACTGTGGTGTACATGGTTTGTGAGAAGACATTTTCGTTTTTGTCCAGGCATATAAATCCCCAGGGACCGAAGTGAGGCTTTGAAGTCCTTAAGCATGTCAAGTGAGGCATCGGTCTTCTCAGCAAACAACTTAGAGCCTTCGAAGGAGAGGTCTTCAACCGTTGTCTGAACCTCCTTCAGGAAACCTGAAAGATTCAACCATGAAGCTCGCCGCATCACAACTGCCGTTGAGATGGAATGGGCCGCTGTATCAGCCGAATCAAGTGTTGTCTGAAGTGTTGTTTTGGCCACTAACTGCTCCTCACTGATAATGGTTTGGAATTGTTCTCGTTGTGACTCCATGGATGGTCAATAAAAATGTTAAATTTGGCATAGTTCATATAGTTGTTGTCATAACTATAAAGGGAAGGGTAACAGCCCTCCTGTGTACAATACTATAAAATCCCTCCTGGCCAGAGACTCCAAAATCCTTTTACCTGTAAAGGGTTAAGAAGCTCAGGTAACCTGGCTGACACCTGACCCAAAGGACCAATAAGGGGACAAGATACTTTCAAATCTTGGTGCGGGGAAGGCTTTTGTTTGTGCTCTTTGTTTTGGGGGGAGTTCGCTCTTGGGACTAAGAGGGACCAGACATCAATCCAGGCTCTCCAAATCTTTCTTAACAAGTCTCTCATATTTCAAACTTGTAAGTAAACAGCCAGGCAAGGCGTGTTAGTTTTCATCTTTGTTTTCTCAACTTGTAAATGTACCTTTTTGCTAGAGTGTTTACCTCTGTTTGCTGTAACTTTGAACCTAAGGCTAGAGGGGGGTCCTCTGGGCTCTTTAAGTTTGATTACCCTGTAAAGTTATTTTCCATCCTGATTTTACAGAGATGATGTTGACCTTTTTCTTTAATTAAAAGCCTTCTTTTTAAGAACCTGATTAATTTTTCCTTGTTTTTAGATCCAAGGGGGTTGGATCTTGATCCACCAGGAGTTGGTGGGAGAAAGGAGGGGGGATGGTTAATTTCTCCTTGTTTTAAGATCCAAGGGGTTTGGATCTGTATTCACCAGGGAATTGGTAAAGAGTCTCTCAAGGCTACCCAGGGAAGGGAATTAGCACATTGGGAGTGGTGGCAGCGGACCAGATCTAAGCTGGTAGTTAAGCTTAGAAGTTTTCATGCAGGCCCCCACATCTGTACCCTAAAGTTCAGAGTGGGGAAGGAACCTTGACAGTTGTACTTTGCCATTAAGGCCTTGGAGTTTGAAATTCTGAATTGTGAAGTAGCAGAAGAGTGGGCCTTCCTCCCAGATAAGTCAAGCTGCTTCCAATTCCTATCATAAGGGGTTGATTTGGAAGGATGTTGGCGGCCACGGGAATTCACTGCGTCAATCATGATGGAATTAGGTGGAGGGTGGGAGAAAAGACATTCCGTACCCTTGGGGGGAATACATAGTATTTTTATTGGCCCTTTTGCATGTTGGTGTGGCCAATGCTGGCATTTGCCATATGAGCTTAGCAGCATGGATTCAAAAGCACCTCAGTGATAGGGAGGGCTATGCTCGAGGAATAGGATGTATGTAAAATATCCAGCAGCTTATGGTGTATGTCTCTTTCCTCCTCTAGAGGTATTTGCAAGGTATCTGCCATCCTCTTCATAAGGTCTTGGAAGAGCTTAAAATAGTCTGCCATAGATGGTGTAGGGGGCATAAAAAATGGTTACTGACTTTCCGTAACTGATGTTCTTTGAGGTGTGTTGCTCATGTCGATGCCAATGTAAGTGTGTGCTCGCCCTGAGCACCGCCACTAGAAAGTTTTTCCCTCAGTGGTATGTTGGGTCAACTCTGGTGCCCTCTGGAGTTGCACCCCCATAGCGCCCGTACATAGGGCCCCGATGACATGCTGCCCCCTCAGTTCCTTCTTGCCAGTTAAGTCTGACAGAGGAGCAAGAAGGGGGAGGAGGGTTTGGAATGGACACGAGGAACACATCTTGAAGAACAAGAGTTATGGAAGGTTAGTAAGGATTTTTTCTTCTTTGAGTGCTTGCTCATGTACATTCCAATGTAGGTGACTCCCAAGCAGTTGTGCAGGGAGGGTTCGGAGTTCATTGGCAGATGGACTGTAACAGCACTTGGCTGAAACCCACATCATCTCTAGCTTCTGGGTGATGGGTAGAGCAGAGGTCCCCAAACTGTGGGGCACCCCCCCCCCCAGAGGGGCACGGAGGAACACTCAGGGGGGTGTGGCTGGGGCACGGGCACGCCCCCACGGGAGTGGGGAGGGAGCACCACCCGTCTCTGCCCCTGGGGCACTGGCCGCTGGCCCCAGCTCTGGTCCTGGCCCCGCCCCCAGGTGTGGCCTCCTTACTCCTGTCCGTGTCCCCCGCCACCCGGAGCTATGGCCCTTCTCCTGTCTCAGCTCTGGGGGGGGGGAGCACAGACAGGGTATGGGGGAGGCGCGAGGTAAAACATTTGGGGACCACTGGCGTAGTGGGATGCGAAAGTGTGGACTGACGACTATGTTGCCACTCTACATATGTCCTGAATCGGGACTTGTGCCACGAACGCTGCTGCTGTAGAATGGGCTGTCAGTGGAGGAGCTGGGACCATCCGTAGGTCATAGTATGTGCAGATACAGGCACTGATCCACAACGAAATTCTCTGGGCCGAGATTGGCAGGCCTTTCATTCTGTCTGCAATAGTTACGAAAAGTTGAGTGGATTTCGGAAAGGGTTTAGTCCTTTCTCTGTAAAAGGCTAGTGCACACCTAACATCTAGCAAGCAAAGTCTCTGTTCTTCCCTGTTAGCCTGTGGCTTCTGATAGAAGACAGGTAGGAAGATATCGTGGTTACTATGGAATTGTGAGATCACCTTTGGCATGAAGGCCGGGTGTGGCCACAGCTGAATCTTGTCTCGAAGAAAACTATGTACGGTGGTTCTAAAGTCAGAGCTCGGATCTCTGAGACCCTTCTGGCAGAAGTAATGGTGACCAGGAAAGCCATCTTCCAGGACAGGTGGAGCAGAAAGCATGTTGCCAGCGGTTCAAATGGGGATCCTGTTAGCCTTGCAAACACCAAGTTGAGGTCCCAGAGAGAGAGAGTCGTGTGCATACCTGGGGGTATAGCCCTCCAATCTTTAAGGAAACAGCCACTGATCGAGTTTGAGAAGCTGTTCACCCATGGGTGAAAGGCTGAGACCGCAGCTAGATGGACCCTAACAGATGATACTGTTAGGCCTTGCTGTTTCAAGTGGAGTAGGTAATCTAGGATTAAAGGCAGTGTTGACTGAGTAGGCAAAACCGCCTTTTGTGCTGACGAGATCGAGAATCTCTTCCACTTTGCCAGGTAAGTGGTTCTAGTGGACAGTTTCCTGCTCCCTAAAAGCACCCTGCAAACCGGCTCAGAGCATGCCAGTTCTGTGGGATTCAGCCATGGAGCTTCCACGCCATGAGATGAAGGGACTTGAGGTTCAGATGACACAGATTGTCCTGAGAGATCAGGTCTGGAAACAGGGGCAGGCTGATTGGCCTGTCCACCAAGAGATCTAGGAGGGTGGTGAACCAGTGCTGATGTGGCTGGGCTGGAGCTATCAGGATAAGGCATGTCCTTGTCCCTTCTGACCTTCAGCAGGACTCTGTGTATGAGAGGGATGTGAGAGAACACGTAGAAGAGATGGACCGTCTAAGAGAGTAGAAAGGCATCTATGAGCGTGCCTGGGCTGTGACCTAGGAAGAAGCAGAACTGAAGACACTTCTTGTCGTGCTTTGTCGCGAACAGGTCTACCTAGGGAGTTCCCCACCTCTGGAAAATGGTGCTCATGATGTCTGGGCGAACGGACCACTCATGATGGTTGGAAAAGGATCTGCTGAGATGATCTGTTAACTTGTTCTGCGACCCCAGAAGGTAGGAAGCTTCAAGGTGGATCAAGTGGGCTATGCGGAATTCCCATAGACAAAGAACTTCCTGGCATTCCTGGGGAGAGGAGTGCACTCCGTCCTACCTGTTTATGTAAAACACTGTTGTTGTGTGTCGGTCCTTACACAGAACACAGTTGCCCTCCAAGTGGAGTTGGAACACCTGGCAGGCTAGGCTCACCACCCTCAGTTCCCTCACACTGATGTGTAAAGAGAGCTCTTACAGGGACTGATATGTCTGCAATGAAACAGTGACAGTTGGGGCCTCGAGAATGGGACTCCTACACATACTGTCCGGAGGTCCAGCCGTCAATGAAGTGGAACTGGTAAGATGGGGTGTACCCTTTCTTTGGAAGCTGAGGATCTGTTAATACTGCGAATGTCTAGTGGATCGGGGCTGGACACTCCTACACTTGGAGGGCTCGGGGGTTGGAGTGTGCCTATTGATAACCTGTAGAGAGACAGCGGGCACTGGGTAGGTGAGCTTATGTTGCCCATGGCCAATGGAGCTGGAGAGCTGACCCACAGTAGGCACTAACAAGGGCTCCTCATGATAAGGGCAGGTGGTAGCAAGGTGCCTCACAGCTCTGAGAACCCCTGGGAAGCGTCCCAGTATCAATTCTCCAGAGGTACCAGTTCTGCCTTCAAGGTTCAAGAATGGGATACAGACCCTAAGAAAACAGGAATAAACACGTTTTCTGGAAGTGATGCTGGCACTTGTTATCTGACTCCCAACCTTGAGAGGAAGCTGACTTCTTTCCTTAAGGATCCATGAAAAGGAATAGGGAAGGACCACTGGGTTTTGGCATAGTTAGAGCTGAGTAACAACTTTCTATGAGTGCTGGTACCCATCAATCCAAGGTGATCAATTGCATGCCAGAAAAAAAAAAAAAAAGGATTATAAAGCTGTGCAAAACTATAGTAAGTGAGTTCAGAATCAATTCCAGGGAGAACATAAGAAAGGCCGTACCGGGTCAGACCAAAGGTCCATCTAGCCCAGTATCCTGTCTACCGACAGTGGCCAATGCCAGGTGCCCCAGAGGGAGTGAACCTAACAGGCAATGATCAAGTGATCTCTCTCCTGCCATCCATCTCCACCCTCTGACAGACAGAGGCTAGGGACACCATTCCTTACCCGTCCTGGCTAATAGCCATTAATGGACTTAACCACCATGAATTTATCCAGTTCTCTTTTAAACTCTGTTATAGTCCTAGCCTTCACAACCTCCTCAGGTAAGGAGTTCCACAAGTTGACTGTGCGCTGCGTGAAGAAGAACTTCCTTTTATTTGTTTTAAACCTGCTGCCTATTAATTTCATTTGATGACACCTAGTTCTTGTATTATGGGAATAAGTAAATAACTTTTCCTTATCCACTTTCTCCACATCACTCATGATTTTATATACCTCTATCATATCCCCCCTTAGTCTCCTCTTTTCCAAGCTGAAGAGTACTAGCCTCTTTAATCTCTCCTCATATGGGACCCGTTCCAAACCCTTAATCATTTTAGTTGCCCTTTTCTGAACCTTTTCTAGTGCCAGTATATCTTTTTTGAGATGAGGAGACCACATCTGTACGCAGTATTCGAGATGAGGGCGTACCATCGATTTATATAAGGGCAATAATATATTCTCAGTCTTATTCTCTATCCCCTTTTTAATGATTCCTAACATCCTGTTTGCTTTTTTGACCGCCTCTGCACACTGAAGAGGGAACATGCGCGGAGGAAAAGGACATACAGTAGGGCAATACAGGGGTCCCCAGTATAAGTCTCTCCCTTATCCGTTGTTTCGGATACCCATCGCTCATCAATAGAGGAACGTGTTCCAATTCATGCTGGTCCTGATCTGCATATGTGTCATTTGCATGGATCGGCACTGACATGAATTGGAACATGTTCCCCTATTGTACAGTACAGTACTGTAGCTGTGTCTGCTGGCAGCCCACAGGGCCACCGATCAACTCCTCCCCCTCCCTCCCAGTGCCTACTGAATGCCGTGATCAGCTGTTAGGTGGCGTTCAGGAAGCACGGGGAGGAGGGGGAGGAGTGGGGACGGGGCGCTCGGAGGAGAGGGTGGAACTAGGCAGGAAGAGGCAGGGCGGCCCCAAGTACAGTACTGTCCTGTACCCATCATGAGTGCAAAACACATTCAAAGTGTTAAAGGTGCGCTTGTGTCTAAGAGGCAACGCAAAAGTGTAACATTAGAAGTGAAATTAGATGTTATAAAGTGTATTGAAAGAGGTGAGTGTGCAGCCGACATTGCTCGTATTGTCGGTTTGCCTGGTTCGACGGTACGCTCAATTTTTAAGGGTGCTGATTGAATTCGTGAAAGGGCTAGAAGTGCTACATAACTGTCATCAAGGAAGATAATGAAACAAAGCAGCAGTACAATGGAGAAAATTGAATGCTTGCTGGCTGACTGGATTGATGACCTCCACGAAAAGAAGATGCCCGTGAGTTTAAGCTTGATTCAGGAGAAGGCCAAAAGCTTGTATAACGATTTAAAGGAAAGAGAGGGAGAGAGAGCTCAACAGCAGAAAAGGAGACCTTCAATGCTAGTTGTGGGTGGTTCCACAGATTTCAGATGTGCGCCAATCTACATAATGTAAAACTCACAGGAGAAGCAGCTACTGTGGATGAAGAAGCAGCTGAAATGTTTCCTACGCAGCTAAACACAATTGTTTCGGAAGGTGGCTACTTTGCAAAACAAGTTTTTAACGTTGACGAGACAGGCCTTTACTGGAAGAAGATGCCAACAAGGACTTATATTTCTCGTGACGAGAAGACTGCTCCTAGGTTCAAAGCCTCAAAAGACCGCTTAACCCTTCTGCTTGGGGGAAATGCAGAAGGCGATTACAAGTTGAAGCCCATGCTTATCTACCACAGTGAAAACCCAAGAGCAATGAGGGGCTACGTCAAGTCTCGTCTCCCCGTAATTTGGAAGTCGAACAGAAAGTCCTGGAGGACATGCAAAATTTTCCGTGAGTGGTTTGTAGACCATGCTGTTCCTAAATTTAAGGTTTACTGTCAGAAGGAAAATTTGGCATTTAAGGTTCTCCTTCTGCTGGATAATGCAAGTGCCCATGAACTGAACTACGAAGCCCTCTGCCCGAACATCAAGGTCCTATTTTTGCCACCCAACACCACATCATTGCTGCAGCCTATGGACCAGGGTGTAATGGCCACATTCAAGGTTATTACCTATGGAGGACGTTCTCCATGCTGATTAAGGAGATGGCAGGTGAAGGAAAGCCCAGTGTAAAGGAGTTTTGGAAGTCCTAGAACATCTTGAACGGCATGGAAAACATTGACGTGTCATGGGAAGAGGTCACTTCACAATGTATGAACGGCGTTTGGCACCGTGCATGGCCAGATGTTGGCCACAGCTTTGTGGGATTTGATGCCGTTCCTGCTCTCGAGCAAGAATTTGTCATGTTGCCGAAGGAAGTCGGCTTCGAGGAGGTGGAGGACGATGTACAGGAGTTGTTGGAGTTTCACGCTCAGCAACTGACAAATGAGGAACTGATTGAGCTGGACCAACAAGAGATATCCGAAGAAAGCAAGGACGATGATGACGATGACACAGGGCAGGAAGCCGGAGTCTGACGACAAAGAATCTCTCCCGTTTCTTTGGATTGCTGGATGAGATGACGGAAATCATACAGAGCAGTGATCCTTTTCGTGAACGGTCTGCCAAAGTCTCCAGGGCTCTCAATGATGCAGTGGCTTGCTACAGGGAGATCTATCGTTCAAAGATTCATGCAGGAGAGCAGATGTCGATAAAATCCTTTTTTAAGACTTCTGCAACCAAAAAGCCAGCCATGGAAAAGCCAGCCAAAGTAAACCCAGCCTCCACTCCTACCTAAATTTAGTGTAATTGACGCTGTTTTATACTGTATTAAAATTTTCTGTGTTTGAACGGCGTTAGTAGGATTCCACATTATTTTATTCAATGTTTTATGTGTAAAATGTGTACTGTAGAACCTGTCACTGTAAAAAGGTACAGTGTTTAGGTGAAAAGAGCATTGTCGTAGACGAGTGTGGTGCAGTTGTGAACACATCCTCCTCTTATTCCGTTATTTCTTTGGGGAAAAATTCCCCGGTATATGTCGTTTTGGTATCCATCACCCTTTTCAAGAATGCAACCCCAATGTATATAGGAGACCCCCTGTACATAGGAGAAGCATGTATCCAAAAAGGGATGTACACATAGGGGGTCACCACAATGGAGTATCCATGGCAAGAAGAGTATGCTGAAGAAGATAGAGATCACCCCACTTGGCATGATTCTGCCTTCTTTAAAGGGAACGGGTACCCCCAGCAACCTTCCCACAGATCTCTGGGCCAGAGGCTTGCTGCACACACCAAGCCATGTTGAGCTGATTACTCTGTTAAGACTGTAAAACTACTTAACACAGCATGTAAATATAGTCCAGCCCCTCTGCCTCAGCATGGGGGGAGGGGTGGACTAGGTGAGGTCTCAAGGTCCCTTCCAGCCCTACATGTCTATGATTTTATAATTCTGTCCTAAATTTAGATATAAATTTGTTCATGCTTCTCAGCACTTTGTTCTGGTAAAAACAACAGGCACTGCAGGTACATCACCCAAACACACATCACAAATGAATGGATTTCATTACACTTGTTTGCAATGGAAACACACTCTCCTGGGAAGTGATCAGGAAATGGAAATGAAAATGAAAATGAAAATATAATAAAAGCTTTGATAAGAGAACTGTAGCAATATACACTTTGCTCTATTTTCCATCATTGCTTATCAGTCATGGACACAAGGGCACTGGGTTTTAAATTTCCCATGGCAATTTCTATTAACCCCCATGCCCCTATTTTAAAATAAAACTCTAGCTAAATTAAATGGGCCAGATTAATCTCTTATGTATTTCCCCTAACTTCAGTGTAGTTACATCAGGGGGATGAATCTAGTCTCATGTGCTGCCACAAAAACATTTGTAGTTGAGACATTAAACTCATTTGTTCCTCTAGGAATCTCTGTTTTAATAAAACCTCTGCCTGAAAGAGGATATAAACATTCATACGGATTGGAGAAAGACACATGTTTTTGAAGGGGCTTGAATCATGGTTCTTCCTTCTGACATGCTACAAAGATTGGACATTAAAAAAATTTTTTTTTTTAAAATAAGCTGTTGTAGATGTTCTTTGACTGTTCAGCAGCTGTGAAATTAAGTTATAACCTTGCAGATTAGGCCTTTTGAAGTAAATAAACCAAATCAATTTACAAACTACTGTGAAAAAAGTTTCACTATTTTATAAAGTGCAAACAAATTATATTGCTAAAGCTCATTTTGAAGTATGTCCCCATTACACACAAACACACAAATCCACAGCACTGGCAACACAACATAGTCAGTAGGAGCTTGTGTGTTATGAATAATAAACTACTCCAATAATCTAAGGTCTCTTGAGAGAGAATTTCTTAAGAATAGGACAGGTCAGGGGAATATTGTCAATAAAAACAACAAGGAGTCTGGTGGCACCTTAAAGACTAACAGATTTATTTGGGCATAAGCTTTCGTGGGTAAAAACCTCAGAAGTGAGGTTTTTACCCACGAAAGCTTATGCCCAAATAAATCTGTTAGTCTTTAAGGTGCCACCAGACTCCTTGTTGTTTTTGTAGATACAGACTAACACGGCTACCCCCTGATAATTGTCAATAAAGTGACTGAATTCTTGGGCTTCCACCTCCTTTGCTCTGTAGTGATTGTTGCAAAAATGAGTTCACTGGGCTCATTTAAATTCTATTAAGGATCATTCTTCTGCACACAGAGTCCCACTTATGTTTTCCTTATTGATCATTTTGGCATGTGCAATCAATCCATTATATCCATTTAATTCTATTATTTTGGACCCCCAGCAATATTGCTGAAGCCCTGAGAGAATCAAATGGACTTTATTCACATTCACAGCCATGTTGTACTAATGTGAACGCTGCAGGAATTCAGGTAGTGCAAAGAGGCAGACTGTGGACTGACTGTGGCTTGTTGAATGTCAGTCCTGTACAGGAAGTAGAGATATTTTGTACAGTCAGATTCAAAAGTTTATATTATGCTTTTAAGAGTGACTTCCTGTTGATGGTTTGAACACATAGTGTGATGTATATGCTTATGATCAGACTAAGGCTTTGTCTTCACTACCCGCCGATCCGGCGGGTAGCAATCGGTCTATCGGGGATCGACTTACCGCGTCTAGTGAAGACGCGGTAAAATCGATCCCTGATCGCTCTGCCGTCAACTCCGGAAATCCACCTCGGCAGGAGGCGGCAGCGGAGTCGGCGGCAGCGGTCGACTTTCCCGCGTCCTCACCGCTAGGTAAGCCGACCTAAAATACGCAACTTCAGCTACGGTATTCACGTAGCTGAAGTTGCGTATCTTAGGTCGGACCCCCGCTGCAGTGTAGACCTAGCCAAAGAGGGAAGTGGCCACTTCCTAACTATTTCAGGGCTAAATTGGATGAGTTTATTACCTGGAGATTTATGAAGCCTATTTCTGTTGACAAGAAAAATATTGAAGTCCAGTGCAATTTCTCCTTTCATTGGGGCTCATTTATCACAATAATCTGATGGTGATACTGTAGCATAAACACAGCCAAATTCAAAATCCAGCTGGCAGTAACACCTAGCAGTAATCAATATGTAAGCCAAACATCTAGAGCACACAGATGCTCATACTGAAAATGTCTGAACTGAGAATTATCACTGTACAGGATTGTGTGTTCGGTTCTGGGCACCTCAAAGTAACTGACAAATTTGTGGATTCTTAGAGAACAATAGCAGAAGCTTAGACTACTGGTAATCAGAAGAGAAAAACAGGCAAAGCAAGTTTTCAGAAAAATTTGTCCCTGTGCTCATTTCACCTCTTTTCCTATGGAACCACTATAGTAACTGCACAATACAGTTTAATGCAGGGAGAGACTCATACCACGGACATCTCAACTGATAGTCACTCCCTAACTGGCCCTACCCCTTTAAGAAGCCACACTCAGGCCTTTCTGGGATAGGCTCACCAGCATGAGGTTAGCGTATAGCAATCCCAATGTAAAAACCCAGTCATAGTGAGCAGAGGTACCTTTTATCTATCAAGTGTATCTATCTTGATTGGCCCAGACACTCTCAGTCTCCTGTGGTGTGCAGAGACTTTAGCTCCTATCTCAAGGAGAATAACTTTGTCTTCAGAAGAGAGAGCTTTTTATAGCAACAGCTACAGCTGAGCTCAGCTAATCAATTTCTTGCTTCTCTTTGGATCTGTATTAGCTCCTTCTCTGCCTTCATAATGCAAGGGTCTGCAATTTTTTGTGTAATGTGAAAACAAACAAAAAACCCCCACAGAATCTTAAAGACCTGGGATGGAAAAACCTTGTTAACTCATCTGGTTCATTCTCATGTCAAAGCAGGATTATACCCTACAACAGGGGTCGGCAACCTTTCAGAAGTGGTGTGCCGAGTCTTCATTTATTCACTCTAATTTAAGGTTTCACGTGCCAGTAATACATTTTAACGTTTTTAGAAGGTCTCTTTCTAAAAGTCTATAATATATAACTAAACTATTGTTGTATGTAAAGTAAATAAGGTTTTTAAAATGTTTAAGAAGCTTCATTTAAAATTAAATTAAAATGCAGAGTCCCCTGGACCAGTGGCCAGGACCCAGGCAGTGTGAGTGCCACTGAAAATCAGCTTGCGTGCCGCCTTCGGCATAGGTTGCCTACCCCTGCCCTACAATGTTTTATGGTCATGTGTAAGTTTATGCATTTATACATGTGTTTACAGCAGTATATTTTAACTAAAGAGTTATGATTTTGAGCAGTAAGTGATAAACTATCCAATTTACTTACATACCTTGGGTCAAGGAGACTTCTCAAAAACTGGAAAAGCAAGAACTGGTCCTGAATAGTAGGAAAAACAAAACAAAAAAATATTTTAACATAATAATCTGGTTCAGAGTTGTCTGAAGTTATACCCATTGAAAGAAATACTATTCACTCTTATGGGACTGATGCTCATGAAGAGTCTAGCCAGAGCCTCTGCCTTGAGCAAATCTCCTAAACCAGTTTCACTTGGTATAATTCCTCCTAGCCTAGTGGTTGTTTTTTGGATTGTAAAAGGACTACATGATTGTTATGAACAAGTGCTAGCCATCCAGTCTTTGAAACCCTGCAGCTGTGCTGTCAAGTGAAGCAATCTGAGGTTCATAGATCGATACATTTTAAGGCCAAAAGAGATTATGATCTAGTTCAATATTTCTCAAACTTTTGTACTGGTGACCCCTTTCACACAGCAAGCCTCTGAGTGCGACCCCCCCTTATATATTAAAAACACTTTTTTATATATTTAACCCCATTATAAATGCTGGATGCAAAGCGGGGTTTGGGGTGGAGGCGGACAGCTCGCGACCCCCCCATATAATAACCTTCCGACCCCGAGGGGTCCCGACCCCCAGTTTGAGAACCCCTGTTCTAGTCTGACCTTCACAGGCTATAGAATTTTACCCAGTGATTCCTACATCTAGAACCGTAACTTGTGGCTGAACTAGAGCATCCTTGGAAAGTCATTCATCTTTAGTTAACAACTTATTTACAGTTTGAATTTGTCTAGCTTCAACTTCCCCCTCTTTGGATTGCACTATGCCTTTGTCTGCTAGATTAAAGAGCTCTCCATTGTTAGATACCTTTTTCCTGGGTGGGTAATTACAGACCCATCAACTCTGAACCTTCTCTTAGATAAGAGAAATAGATTGGACTCCTTAAGTTTTTTTTACCATAAGACTGTTTTCCAGACTTTTAATCACTCTTGCAGCTCTCAATTTTTAGCATCTTTTTAGAAACCAAGACACCAGTTTTGAACACAGTATTTCAGCAGTGGTCTTACCAAGGAGTGGATAAACCTTGCTGCCACACTACTGTGACAACAGCTCTGGACTCTGGGAGGATCTCTGGACAGAATAAGCAGCTCTAAGAAACAGGCCTGTAACCCACACACTTTAAGGGCCTCATGCAGAAGCAAATGCTGCGTGGAGTGTCAATCCTTTGAGCCCTTTTAGGAAGTCTTATAGACAACACAGTCCCCAACAGTGTTCTTCCCTTTATCATAGTCATCAAAAATGGGGAGCACCTCTTAAATGCAGGTTATTTGCTGGATCTACCAGAATTGGCAAAGCTTGAGGTACCAAACAACCAAAAGCTGTTGAAACCATCTAATAAACTTATAAAAAACCAGGACAATCTAACCAAGAGCAGAACTATTTATAATATTATAACTATCACAACAAACATGAAGATTGGTTCTGTATCTCTCCAGCAGCAGGACAGATAAGAACAGATGGTCTATATAAAATTGGCTTGAGGGACAGGCATGTTTGAATGGATCCTGGCAGGCACTACGTTTGGGGCAGCTAGGAAAGCAGCTCTTTTAAACCTTGTTTAGGGACTCAGAGTGCTTCGATGGAATGTATTGATGCCAAGCACAGAAGGGTGTAGCAGCTTCTTACTAGTGGAAATAGTCTGACTCTTTGCTGTACATTTGTACATAGGAGAGCACCAAGGGTTCCATTTGTAAGGATTTAGAAGTGTTTGGAAGGAATATATACCTTTCTGTTTCAGGCTACACAACCTCAGGCAGGGGGTTGGATGGAAATTCTCACAGCAACAAGTTATTTCATAAATGCACAATTCAGGGGTTTCTACACTTTTCTCTGTTGCAGCTGGTTCTGGCCACTGTTAGAGACTGGACTAGATGGACCTCTAGTCTGAGCCACTCTGAAAATCCCTATGAATATGGCCAAAGCCAATGCTGAGAAATACAAGATTCAATTATAAACACACAGTTCAATCCAAAGTGTGTTTGCACGTTTTTACCTGAAGATTTTTAATGATTCCCTCAATCTGATCATTGAAGTGAGTGGCTATCAGGTCTGCTGCTTTATTCGGGCTCAGTAACAGCAGCTCCTGGAGACAGAGGGAGAAAAATACACTACCTTTAGTCTTACAAACTACAGGATCATGCATTAATGCTGATCCCACTCATACTGTAATATACCTACAAATCTACATGACCATATCTAGAAGTGTAGTAACAGTGAATACCATTGGGTGAAGAATGCTTTTGAAGCAACAATTAAAAAAAGATTAAGAGGTATAGAACAGGCAGAGACAGAGCACAAAAATCCTCATATTGGTGAGGCATGTGCCTCAATCCTGAGCTGCAGGTGTCATCTCACCATCTCTTCTTGCCTGCGTTCCATCCCTGTCGCTCTGACAAGACTTCCAGTTAGTGCCAGTTGTGCAGGTGTTTTGGTGACGTGGCTCCTGTTGTGCAGGAAGTGGACTAAGACCATCAGCTAATTTCAAAGGCCATTCATTGGCAAACAAACAGTAATAACTTCAGATCAATACAGGCCTCTGTTGGACTGAAACCAGTGACAAAAAGGCTCTATATCATATCTGACATCATTAGGGAACCTAAAACGGAATCGTTTTTCACCAGGGAAATATCACTACAACAAAAACAGACAGGATGGCAGGTGATGGGAAAAAGATAAATTCACAAAGAAAATTGTAATTCATTCTGTTCTGAATTATTCAGGAGCACTTTTCCCTCAATTCCATACTGTCCTCACAGGTCATACAAAGATTAATTTTTCACTCATGCACTTATGTTGGTAAGAGTAAGTTATTCACATATAAATATGGCACCAAGGGAACCTGAAAAGCATTGAAAGAATGTGATACAGCACTATTCAGGGACTAGCACAATACATAAATTATAGTGGGCCACTACTAAAGCAATATAAAACGTGTTTCTAGCAAAGCCTACCTTACAACTACTCAGAACTTTGGCATAAATATTCTTTTCAGACGAGGAATGGACAACTTGACTAAGTCAGAGTGATTTCTTTTGCCAAGCTTCACATAAAATGAATCATATTTACAGTTACCCAAAGTTAAACAATTAGAAGCTTTGAGTTTAAGTTTAAATAACTGAAAATGATCATTTTCAAATGAAATTCGGTACATCATTAATCCTCATGGAAGATAATTGCTTAGCTTACTTTGGAGAGAGATTTTTCATCCTGCAAGATAACAATTGTGAAAAATAATGTACCAAGAATGAACAGCGTTTCAGCTCTATAATCACATTGTCATTGAAATATAGTTTTAATGATGAAAGTTAACTTGAAAACAAGTTATTTACCAGCAACTTGGCCTCCAAATGAATAAAATAATATTCACCACTTCGGTGTTATACAAATAGCTGAGAATTTTTCTCAAACTTTTTTGTTTTTTTTATTTTAAATTGTGTTTATACTGAACTTTGAAAAAGGGGAAGGAGAGTTGTTTATTGGTTAGAGCAGGGGACTGGGAAACAGGATGTGTGTGTGGTATTCCTGACTTTGCCACTGATGTGCTATGTGATTTTAACTTACCCTCTCTTTGACTCAGTTTGCCTCTGTAAAATAAGGATATTATCTTCTTTACAAGACACCAACCCATCGTGTATTGTCGAGTGCTTAGATGGAAGGCACAGTAAACATGCACACTGAAAATACACACACACGACAAAACGTATGGCAGCTATCAACTCCCCCTTTGCAGTGCTTCAGGAAACTCCTCTTCTACAAACCCTACCAAAACCAGCTATGCCATCCTCAAAGGCAATACTCTCTTGCCTACAAAGAAGCACAAGGTGGATAAGGGAGAAACTGGTTTAAGTTCAGAAAAACAAGCAATTCAGTCTATGCTGTACCTCAATGTGTTTCATAGCCTTCTGCCACACTGACTGCTTCTCCTCGGCACTGTACCCAGGAATGGATAGGATATTGTGGATGTAGTTGAACACTTCTTCCTGAAAGGCATAAAGTAAGAAGGTATAGTATGTTCTGTCCCAGCAATCTGAAAATTCATCTGGGAAGTGCATCAGTGACAGCTTGCAAACTCACTTATTTGGACACAGTCATTTTCAGACTAACCACTAAATTGTATTGTGCAACATGGACAATTGGTTATTTAAGGATTTCTTTGGTTGTTAGAGGTGAAGATAAACTGCTAGGGAGGTTTAACATAATAGCTCCGCTCACAGAATTAAAACACACAGTCACAGAAGGAGTGCACTTCAGAAGCAGTACTAGAGCTAGCCCATCTTGGGAAGCGCCACTTCCAATGACTGAAGAGTTGGACAACCTCAGCTACTGGTAACAGTTATGGTTTGACCTTAAGTAGTTCCTAAGGGAGCAAAGGGAAAGTATGAGGAGGAGTAGAATTGTACGTGAAAAGAAGTGGCTGAGATGGTTGACAAAGAGCAGCTTTGCTCTAATAACTGAGGAGATCCAAGTAGTCATCTTTTTCCCTTCGGGGGAGGATGGAATGTGACCCCTTGCCAAAGAGAACAGATGAGAGGAGGGTGGAGCGTATTCCTTCAGAGTGAAGGTCATTGCTCCCACCTTCCCACTGTATTACTTTCTAGCGCTCACATTCTCTCCAAGATTCTCCTGTGTCATCCTCAGCAGCATACCACTTCTCCTTTATCCTCCCCACTTCCATCTATCACTCTATCTAGTCCTCTGTTTCTTCTCCCTGTCTCTATTATCTACTTTTCTTTTCACTTCTATATGGGAGAAGGAGAAAAGTAGATTTCTGCCTGCAAGTCTGTAAGAGGTTCGCAATATCAGATCTAATATTCCAAAAAGAGATAAGCTGCAAGACTCTTCTACTGAGTCATGCTGCTGTCAGGTGTGAAAATTGGGCAGAAAAATGCAGAGTAATTTTAATTGACCTAATGGAAGATCACTTAATTGCAGCCAAAAAATAAGAGGGGTTTGAAGTCTCTCTCTCTCAGGAGAGGGAATCGTGGGCAGGGACAGAGGCGAACTGCTGGGAGAAACACTGGGAGCATGCCAAACTTAGGAGCAAGCCTAAGCTCAGATGTATGTTATTTTGTGGTTTAAGCTAACAAAGACGAACCCCAGGAAGGAGGTGACTTTTGGACACTAACCTAAGCCTCAACTACACTAGAGAAATCAATTGTAAAACTGACTGGGAGGGGAAAAAAAATCTAGATGAGAATTGAGAGTGTAAGGACATTTTACTAAATGTCAATAAATACAAATCCCGTAATCATTTAACAATGCTGCATCAGTTTAAAAAAATCCTGGTTTAGTGAAGTGAAAGCAACAATAAAAAATAAAAAGATAATCTATAACACATGGAAAAAATAGGAAATTGATAACAATGAATATAAATCAGAAGTTAAACAGACATTACAGGAAGGCAGGTTAAATGATCATAACGGCCTCTTCTGGCCATAGAATCTATGAAAGTATCAGAAGAAAAATCTATGGCCAGCTAAATTAAGGATA
Source organism: Emys orbicularis (assembly GCF_028017835.1). Lineage (NCBI taxonomy): Eukaryota > Metazoa > Chordata > Testudines > Emydidae > Emys > Emys orbicularis. The sequence goes on from NC_088691.1 coordinate 56,022,726, forward strand.
ATAAAAAGATTTAAAAAAATATATTAGGAACAAAAGGAATTGTAATAACTGTTTATAACTAAATGAAGAGAGTACATTATCAATAATGATACAGACAAGGCAGAAGCATTCAATAAATATTTCTGTTCTCTATTTGGAAATAAGCTGGATGACGTATTCATATAATAGAATGATTAAATACTTTCTATTCCAACTATAAGCACAAGGAGGATGTTAAACAGCATCTACTAAAGTTAAAAAAATTTAGGGTCAGCAGGACTGGATAATTTGCACTCAAGAGTTTTAAAAGAGTTGGTTGAGAAGCAATTTGACCCACTGGTGTTAGAAAGCTAATGACAGCCACCTCACCTGGACTTGTGTAAAAGAGCCCTACTATGGATGCAAGAGCAAACCTTACAGTTATTCAGGATAGGTATTGCGGACACACTGAAAATCAGCATAAAACAATTAACTGCTACATACAAAGGTCATTGAACACTCTAGTGTAGACCAGCATGTGCCCAGGGTTGACGGAAAAGGAGAGGGTTCTAACCGTACAAGGTCGATGACAGGAACTGTTTTACCTGCCGAGGGGGGTCAGGGAAAGAGGAGCTACTCTCTTCTTGGCTGAGGAAAAGTTTAGAGCATTACATATTTACCTACCTTTCTCACTGGATCACGTAAGTAACAATCAATGATTTTGTCATAGAGATGCTCCCGTTCATACATAAACTCACAAATTTGGTAGCTGAAATAAAGAAAGTTTGCCATGTTAGAAAGACTCTGCTCTTCGACACCAGATAAGAAATGGAGTATAGAATGTCCATCTCATTCTCAGCTCTGAGGCAGCAGAAAACAATTACACAGCCCAGACATGAGGGGATAAATATGTAATTTACAAATAATAATAGCATTATTAATGAAGTGTCCTGTCTAAATACTCATGGAGGAATATTTCCCTGCTGCCCTTGTGAGTGGAAGTGCCCCTAGAAACCTGCTCATTATCTCCAATCATTTGTGATGGAACTGAACGGTTATCTTGGGCTGTTGGTTAGAAACCAAGACAGAAAACTAAGGATGCAGGGAAAACAGCTATATTACAGGGATGATCAGCTGCATTCTGTTTCTGCCCTGCTACTTCAGACTGGTTTGACACCCCTCAAGTAAACTAATTACTTGGTAGCAATCTGAGTTTTTCCCCCCTCAAAAAGTTTCTTATTGGTCAGAGAATAAAGAATTCTTTCAGGACTGTCTTCTGCCATTTTTCACAGATACATAGATTTTAAGTCCAGAAGAGACTATTATGAACATTTAGTCTGACCTCCATCCTAGTCAGAGACTCTCACCCAATAATTCCTGCATCAAGTACAGAACCTTCTAGCTGAGCTAGTGCAGATCTTTTAGGAAGAGAAGTCCAATCTTGATTAAAAACTGTAAGTAATGGAGAATCCACCTCATCATTCCTGGGTAAGTTGTTCCAATGGTTAAGTACTAACACTGTTGAAAGCCCCAGGTTTTTCACAAATCAGACCACAAAACAAAACACAACATAAAACAAAATACAATGAAAAACTAAGCACAGCAGTGGCTCCTGCTCCGTGGGCTGGGCCTCAGCTTCCCACTCCAGGCGCTGCAACCTGCTGCACAGGGTGACAATATTACTCATGTTTGGACTGGCTGCCCCTCCATCATCATGACAGAGGGGCAGCCATTCCAAACCTGAGCGGCACTGCAACCCTGTGCATCAGGTCGCAATGTCCGCTGCGGGAAGCCAGGCCTACCTCTGCAGGATGAGTACTAGGCAGGCTCACTCAGCAAACTCCCACCTGGGGACAGGACCCAGCACCCTCATGTGGACAAAATGGATAAAATTGAACACAAAATTCCTGAAAAATAAAATGAAAAAACTATAAAAAAAACAACGAAATGTCACAGGGTTCTAAGAATTTGCATCATATTTCTAGTCTGAATTTGTGTAGCTTCAGCTTAAAAACTATTTTTCACCAAAAGCGCTCCCAAACAATGAGACACCTGTTTACAGAGCTGAAAAAATGTAATTTTGGGGAACCAGCTCTATAAACAACATAGATCCCAAGAATGAGTGGAGCCTGTCAGTCGTCTTCTCCAACTCTCATCCATTCCCTCCCCATTTGGCTCGTGATAAGCTCCACCGAATGAGGCACTGCCATGCTTCAGTTGGTCCTCCCCGTCACAAGACTATGGTCCAACCTTCATCCCGCCTGCCTCCCTACAACATGAAAGTCTTACTGTAGGATAAATGGGCAACCCAGTGATGGGTAGCAAAGGAGCGTGCTGGTTTTTATTTCCAAAATACGGCCAACTCTAGGCTAAACATGTTGTCTGAGGAATGCATGGTGGAGTGTGGCATATGAAGTGCTGCTACTGTTGGCCAGCTTTCATATCTAACAATGAGTTTTGTTTCCAAAGCCAGGAAGAAATTACATAAAAACAGTGTCCAAACTGAAGCAAGCATTGTCTGTGTGCTAGGCTTCAAACCTGCTGATGGACTCCAATCAATATGCCTTCACAGCAGGCTATGATAGAGGAACTGCACTGGTACAGCTTCCTGACTGAGCTCTTCCAGGCAAGGGAAGATGATCAGGAATCCATGTTAATTCCCAGAGCTATCAACTGTTTTACAATGCTGCTAACCACCTGGTGTCGCTGATGCATTTGCAGGCCTTACCAGGGACTGACAACATTGCTTGAGTGACCTGTTCTGGGTGCTACTGAAAGGCATAACTGAGCACTTGCTTGTCTTCATTAGACTCATGCCACCCAACTTTATATTCCAGTGCTTCTGTCCTTCCTAGTATGGGGGAAAAGAGCTCACCATGTCTGAAGTTGCGGCTTGGATGGCTATTTGTTGGCTGAACCCAAGCAAGACTAAGAATACTTTCAGGAGGGGTAAAGTTGCCAAAGGAGATGGCGGAAATTCTCAGCACCTCTGAAAGATGGGTTTATGTCTGCTGTTTGATTTTAGGGTTGGCAACCCGAGGACTGATCTGAATCCCCAGATGCTTCTAAATGCCTTTAGGATGTGGGACCCCCCCCCCACTCCATAGTCACCCATCATTACATGATAGTCATTACAATATGCCCTACAGAGACCAGGTGAAACTTGACTATTTTACTTTCCATGATAGAATTAAATTCAAAGCTAGTCAAGTTTCACATGATTTTGGGTTCCATTCTGGAAGGTTCACACAGCTCTGCAGACAGTACTACTAAGAACGTTAAATACAAATGGATTGCGAGAGTTTAGATACGAACTGACAATAAGAAAATAAAAGCGAATATGTTTTGAGGAAAGTAATCCAAGAACAGCTGCAGAACAGCACTGAGATACTTGGAATGACTACATAACTTCAGTGATGATTAGAATGGCTGAGAGGGCTACAGGAGGACTTTTAAAAACCAGGTATTATACACTGTAAAAACAAAAAAAAGCTTACAATTCAGCTTTTTCTGCCATAGGGATGAGACGATTCTCTTCAAACTGTACTATCCCTCCAGCTTGCAGTAGTTCTAAAAGGACCTGAAGAGATATTGAATAATTATTATTTGTTTTGTGGTAGTACCTACGGCCTTGGATCAAACAAAGACTGTACCTGTCTGAAAGAGCTCACAACCTAAGAAACTGAATATTACTGTTGGGTTTTAGTTTACAGGTGTATTTAATTTTGGTTCTCCATCAATTTGAAGGTCACATTTCCCTAGGATTTTCCTGATGGTGCTATTGCTATCAAACACAAAACAAGTGCAGGAAAATGAGTGACCCTCTCTGCCAGTGATACCCTAGCAACAGGGAACAGGAGTTACGTAGGAAATTCAATGACAGAGAAAACCAAGTAGCCTGGATCTTCCCAATTAATTAACTTAACGCCAGAGAAGGCGATAAGACATGACCCACCAGGGGAGAGGGAGAACTTGCTGCAAGGATGATAAAAGAAAATAATTCAGAGGCTACAAATCAGAAAACTAATTATTAAACAAAAGCAACCGAACTTAGGCCATGTCTAAGTGAGACAGCTGCACTGATTTAACTTCAACTGGCTTTTAAATATTTGCATATTTTGTCCTGGTTTTAAATGGGAACATTTTCATTTTCTACTCCAACTCCATCTCTCCCATAGCATCCGTTATTCTTCTACAGAGATAGGCAGGCTATACATGTCAGGAAAAAGGCAACATTTAGGTACACGTAAGGCCTAGTGAGACTGAAGCATAAATAGGAATTGAAGTAAAACACTTGAGCCCAGATATCACAGTGGTAGTAGTGTGGAGGGAATGCACTGTCCCAGTTAAACCTAGACAAATGCCATGTTAACTCCATGTGTGTCACACTTTCTGCAGGAGTCTAGATTACAAGAGTCCTGATGGCCCTGGTTCATTTGGGGACAAGAGGAAAGTTCTCTCTGTCTCTTTAGGGGGCTGTTTCAGATCCCAGGAGATGGGATCTATAGTACCCATCTCCAGGTCCTGTTCTGCCACTGCTCCTGGCTTTGCCCTGCTACTGTCCTCCCTTCCCACCCCCCCAGTGAAAGTTTCCATTTTGGTACATTAGCTCCAATACAGCCTGTGGTCACTCTCTCTGTCTTCTGACCAGGTTAATCCTCCTCTAGAGATTGGTAATTCCTAGCACTTCTTTTTTGATCAGTTTGTCTCTTACACATAGTGAAATACACCTCTAAAGATTGCTACCTGCTGTCTCTCTGAGTGTCGGGAATCGTCATCAGGGCTGCACAGAAATTCAAGGACCTGGTCAAGGAGAAAGATGACTATTTTCATTATATATTAAAAAAACAACGAGGAGTCCTTGTGGCACCTTAGAGACTAACAAATTTATTTGGGCATAAGCTTTTGTGGGCTAAAACCCACTTCATCAGATGCATGGAGTGAAAAATACAGTAAGCAGTATATTATATATATATATATATATACACACACACACACACACACAGGAAAAGCTGAGAGTTGCCTTACTAAGTGGGGGGTCAGTACTAACAAGGCCAATTCAATTAAGGTGGAAGTGGCCTATTCTCAACAGTTGACAAGAAGGGGTGAACATCAAGAGAGGGAAAATTACTTTTGTAGTGCTAACAAGGTCAATGCAATCAAGGTGGACGTCGGCCATTTCCAACAGTTGACATGAAGGTGTATCAGCAGAGGGAAAATTACTTTTTGTAGTGACCCATCCACTTTCAGATGTTTGTGCAGCCTTACTCTAAGGCTCTGAGGTCTTTCATTAAATACACTATTATGCATTGGTGTTGCCCCACCAAATCAGGCTATAGACTTGCCTGCTCTAGGGTTTGTATGAATTGGTATAGCAACACCAATGCAGCTCCATTGGTGCAAACCCCTAGTAAGGTACAGCTTATCCTGGTTTCAGACTGTACAGAAACATGCTATACATTAAACCATTCCTTATACAAACCCATATACATTATACTTAGTTGATACATTCTTAAATCAGGTAATCTGTTGGGCCCTTTATTCTGGCATCCCACAGTTAGTGGCATGCCTTTACTGTTCTCAGAGAGAGGGTTGCAGCCAGTGCCAAAAGATTAATATTTTGGTTCTCTCCTTCCCAACACCTGCACTTTCCCCAAACACACAAAATCTACAGGAAACAGATGGAAGCCTGTCTTTCCATGGCAAGGAAAGACTCCAGGGTCTGAGGAAAAATAAAAGATAAACAGACACTATAACATTGTTACTGCACACGGTCTTCACCTCAGGAGACATGTGGAGGGGACAGAAGCAGAGGTTTCCCCCATATCTCACACAATTACATAAATCACAGCAGGCTGAGATAAGAACAAGTATTTAAAACTTTAGCACTTTTGTGCTGCCTTCTCCATATTGTTTCTGAAATCACAACCACTGAGCCCCCAGCCAGTATCCCACCCACTATGTGGCAGGTAACAGATCTTCAGTACAGCCTGAACCTACAGTGCAATTTGCAATTTATTTGTGGAACCTGCATGTCAGAAACCTCCATATTTAGCTGAGGTTCCCTCAGTGACAATGGAACATTTACCTGGTCAAAAAGCGTCCTGTTTACAAACAGTGTATTGTTGGGCTTAGCCAGCTGCCGGGCAAGAAAGGTAAAAAGACAGCCAACTTGTGATGGGGTGAAATCAGAATTTTCCACCATAACCTTGTGAGCGAGAGAAAAAACAAACATGATTTATCCATTATGCAATCACCTTTGAAACACACAAAACAAGACGCGACAGCATGACACACTAGAAGTAACACTAGCTGCACCAGAGTGAACTGTGAGGTGTTTAGAGAGCAGCACAGCATCTTACAGGCTTTCAAAGTTGTGGCAACACAACTCTGCTTAGTGATCAAGCCTGCTACTTCCTTACATGCCCATTCAACATAATGTACTTCTGTCTTGGAGATAGTTTCATTCACTAACAGTCACCCTGTTTGGTATTCTTTCCTGCATGGTTTTAAAAAGTAGCTTTGGCTCCCATTTCAGATTAGGTCAGATGTCCCGATGACCCAGTTAGAAAGCAAGTGACTAGCAGCATAAGAGAAAGCTGGAAAAAAGGCACAAGGGCCTGGAACAGAGGGAGTACGGGGGAAGCCAGGTGGGGCTGCACTTACATGTAGTTGCTTGGGTATCTATCTATGGCTGGGTAAGGGGATTCCTGAATTAACAGGGAAGGCATACTCAGACATGGTTACCTGAAGAGATGAAATGGATGACTGCCTACACTCACTACTATGGTAGAGGCACCTGACTGAAGGGAGACGGGGTTGTGCTCATGCTTCAGAGGGTGTGAATTTGCACACATGCTCTGGTACTTTAAGGACTCTGAATGAAGGGGAGTCTGAACAAGCTTGGCTGCCTGGAGCCCTGGAATAAAAAGGGGATATTTGTGCCTAGACTTCACTGTCTGGGGAGGGGATTCCTACAGGAGAATCTGTGGCTATGTTCTGGAAAATGAGTTACTGAATGAACAGGAGGGTCTCATTGCCTGTGTATGTGTACAATGGGGTGCTGTTCCCAAGCGAGAATGCCTGTGAAGCAGCTGAATTAAGAGGAGCATGTTTTTAGCCATGCTCAGTATCTAAGGAGCCCCCAGGCCAAAGATATCCAACTTGAGTACCTAGAGCCTTTAAACTGCAGCCCTTCAGGGAGACTTAAGGAGAAAAAAAAATCATTTGATTATGAATTGTGAGACCTATTCTGGGGTGCAATCCAGACCAGTGAGGGGTTGTCTCACTATCTGCCCGGTAACCCTGGGTGCCTCACAATGCTTTGCAGTTGTAGCTCCCAACCTGGGCTGCTCACAACCAGCCTACCAGCATGCAAGTCACACCCTGAATGTGTCTGCATTCATGGCTGCAGCCCTGGTCCAGCAGCTGTGATCCCAGCAGCCTGCCAATAACATATCTCACACACTGACTTCCACCAGCCTGGGTTACAACCAGCAAGATGACCCCAACACACTCCAGTCCTGAATTTCCCCCAAATTGTGTGCCCTCAAGTGCCCAGCCCTCTCCTGGACAGGTTCTTTGCTCCTGTAAACAAACAAAACCCACATCACAGCTTATTAATTTAACGGGGGTAAACAAACTCTTCTCTTTAAGCACAGCACTGAGTTAGTTTATAGTAAAATAAAACAAATTTGTTAGCATCACTTAACCTATGTCCTATTGGTAAGTAAAAGGGAGAAAATTAGACAGGGTTACAAGGAAGTAAAAATGAAACCTGCATCTAAAAGTTTAGAACTTAATCTAGCAAAATACAGGCTTCGCTCAAGATAATCTTTGTGCAATAGTGTGTAGGGTGTGAACATAGGGGTGTTTAGTGTCACAGTTTCCTGAGCTGTGCTATATGATGGTTAAACTCAGGTGTTTGAATCAGCCTCACCAATACAGGAGGAAGGAGGCGTTGCCTCCCCAACTGCCTCCCACTTCTTCCTAGCAGCCCCTGAGCAGCTCCGGTGAGCCAGGAGCATTCTGCACAGCTGTTTTGCCTTCCTTGTTGCAGCTGCTCAACAGCTCCCATACTGTCTGTTTGCTGAATCAGAGGAGGGGGAAGCAACACTGATTGCTCCATTGCCAGCTTCTGTGCTGAGATTTGGGAGCCCCAAAGAGAGCACTTAGCAAAGGATGGCTCCCCACCCTACGCAGCCACCAAGGGCAGCCCAGCAAAAGGGGAAGAGGAGAAGCTGAGAAACAACAACAAGCCTTAGGGCTAACATATGCCAGTTGGCAATGGTCCTCAAGGGACCATATGCCAGCCAAGGACAGCCAGAGGGCAGCACACAACACCCCCTGCCCCTCCATACCTCTGCACAGGAGGAAAGCATGGGCGCTATGCCAGCTCCATGCTTACTGGGGATAAGGGGACTTGTTCCCTGTGTCTCACCTGAACAACACTAATGGAGCAGAACAAGGAAGAGAACATGTGTCAAAGTAATGGTTGCGGCCCCCTGACCTTGATGAAATGTATTTGGCTTTCAGGCTGAACACCACTGCCCTATATTAAAGGAAGCGTTGCCTGGGCATGTTTGATTGTTTGGGGGAGCTCTGAATGACAAAAGGAGCCTATGCCTACTCACATCTCTCTCTGGCCCCGAAAGATAACAGCGAGCCACCCTGATGCTCCTGAATGGGGATTCTTGCCCCTGCTTGGGTAGGAAGGCAAAGATGAATAATGGGGCGGGGGGGCGGGGGGGGTGACTATGCCTATGCTTGGGTGTCTGGACTCAACTGTGCTCAAGCTTTGGTGCCTGGGAGAAAACACTGGATGAAGCAGGAGAGCGTATCTTAATGCTAAAATGAGTGAAGAACCCAGGATAAAGGATGAGTCCATAAAGGTCATCTTAACCAGTGTAAGGTAGATAGGGGCCAGTAACGATGTTAATCATAGGTTTCAGAGTAGCAGCCGTGTTAGTCTGTATCCGCAAAAATAACAGGAGTACTTGTGGCACCTTAGAGACTAACAAATTTATTAGAGCATAAGCTTTCGTGGGCTACAACCCACTTCTTCGGATGCATATAGAGTGAAACATATATTGAGGAGATATATATACACACACACACAGAGAGCATGAACAGGTGGGAGTTGTCTTACCAACTCTGAGAGGCCAATTAAGTAAGAGAAAAAAAACTTTTGAAGTGATAATCAAGATGGCTCAGTACAGACAGTTTGATAAGAAGCAAGTGTGAAAATACTTACAAGGGGAGATAGATTCAATGTTTGTAATGGCTCAGCCATTCCCAGTCTTTATTTAATCCTGTGTTGATTGTGTCTAGTTTGCATATCAATTCCAGCTCAGCAGTCTCTCGTTGGAGTCTGTTTTTGAAGTTTTTCTGTTTTAAGATAGCCACCTGCAGGTCTGTCATAGAATGGCCAGACAGGTTAAAGTGTTCTCCCATTGGTTTTTGAGTATTATGATTCCTGATGTCAGATTTGTGTCCATTAATTCTTTTGCGTAGAGACTGTCCGGTTTGGCCAATGTACATGGCAGAGGGGCATTGCTGGCACATGATGGCATATATCACATTGGTAGATGTGCAGGTGAACGAGCCCCTGATGGTATGGCTGATGTGATTAGGCCCTATGATGATGTCACTTGAATAGATATGTGGACAGAGTTGGCATCGGGCTTTGTTACAAGGATAGGTTCCTGGGTCAGTGTTTTTGTTCAGTGATGTGTGGTTGCTGGTGAGTATTTGCTTTAGGTTGGGGGGTTGTCTGTAAGCGAGGACAGGTCTGTCTCCCAAGATCTGTGAGAGTAAAGGATCATCTTTCAGGATAGGTTGTAGATCTCTGATGATGCGCTGGAGAGGTTTTAGTTGGGGGCTGAAGTGGTCGAAACAACAGACTGGATTTCTACATAGATTGGTTCCGTCAACGTGCAAAGGCTGAAATTGTGGAAAAGCAACATCACTTACCCCATAACCTCAGCCATGCTGAACACAACGCCATCTACAGCCTCAGAAACAACCCTGACATCATTATCAAAAAGGCTGACAAAGGAGGTGCTGTCGTCATCATGAATAAATTGGAATATGACCAAGAGGCTGCTAGACAGCTCTCTAACACCACATTCTACAGGCCATTATCCTCTGATCCCACTGAGGATTACCTAAAGAAACTACACCATCTGCTAAAAAAACTCCCTGACAAAGCACAGGAACAAAACTGTACAGACACATGTCTAGAACCCCGACCAGGGACATTCTATTTGCTACCCAAGATCCATAAACCTGGAAATCCTGGACGCCCCATCATCTCAGGCATTGGCACCCTAACATCAGGCTTGTCTGGTTATGTGGACTCTCTCCTCAGACCCTACGCTACCAGCACTCCTAGCTATCTTCGAGACACCACTGACTTCCTGAGGAAACTACAATCCATCGGTGATCTTCCAGAAAACACCATCCTGGCCACTATGGACGTAGAAGCCCTCTACACCAATATTCCACACAAAGATGGACTACAAGCTATCAGGAACAGTATCCCCGATAATGTCACAGCTAACCTGGTGGCTGAACTCTGTGACTTTGTCCTCACCCACAACTATTTCACATTTGGGGACAATATATACCTTCAAGTCAGCGGCACTGCTATGGGTACCCGCATGGCCCCACAGTATGCCAACATTTTTATGGCTGACTTAGAACAACGCTTCCTTAGCTCTCGTCCCCTAACGCCCCTACTCTACTTGCGCTACATTGATGACATCTTCATCATCTGGACCCATGGAAAAGAAGCCCTTGAGGAATTCCACCATGATTTCAATAATTTCCATCCCACCATCAACCTCAGCCTAGATCAATCCACACAAGCGGTCCATTTCCTGGACACTACTGTGCTAATAAGCGATGGTCACATAAATACCACCCTATACCGGAAACCTACTGACCGCTACACTTACCTACATGCCTCTAGCTTCCATCCAGGACACACCACACGATCCATTGTCTACAGCCAAGCTCTAAGATATAACCGCATTTGCTCCAATCCCTCAGATAGAGACAAGCACCTACAAGATCTCTATCAAGCATTCTTAAAACTACAATACCCACCTGCTGAAGTGAAAAAACAGATTGACAGAGCCAGACGAGTACCCAGAAGTCACCTCCTACAAGACAGGGCCAACAAAGAAAATAACAGAACACCACTAGCTGTCACCTTCAGCCCCCAACTAAAACCTCTCCAGCGCATCATCAGAGATCTACAACCTATCCTGAAAGATGATCCTTTACTCTCACAGATCTTGGGAGACAGACCTGTCCTCGCTTACAGACAACCCCCCAACCTAAAGCAAATACTCACCAGCAACCTCTTGTAAGTATTTTCACACTTGCTTCTTATCAAACTGTCTGTACTGAGCCATCTTGATTATCACTTCAAAAGTTTTTTTTCTCTTACTTAATTGGCCTCTCAGAGTTGGTAAGACAACTCCCACCTGTTCATGCTCTCTGTATGTGTGTGTATATATATCTCCTCAATATATGTTTCACTCTATATGCATCCGAAGAAGTGGGTTGTAGCCCACGAAAGCTTATGCTCTAATAAATTTGTTAGTCTCTAAGGTGCCACAAGTACTCCTGTTCTTTTTGATGTTAATCATGGAACAGCACCCTGTTATGTTTCAAGGATAAATCAATATCATCTCACTTTTCCTTATGTTTCATTATCTATAAAAGGATTTGTGGAGGTTACTGTATGAAATAAAATGTTACCTAATAACTAAAATATTTCTCTAGTCAAATAAACTAGATCACTAAAAGGAGCTTTCCTCTTTCACAAATTCACAAGGAATCTGTGCTAGTTGTTTCTCAAGCTGAGGACTCGTTATATAAAGCATAAAAAAGCTTTTGTTTGCTGAACCTGAATTAAGGTTTATGGTCCTAGTATTAATAAATACTTATCAGTATCACCTCCCCATCAGATTTTCCACTCCAATTCTGCCACCTACAGACAGGATGTGATCATGGTCTCTAAAAATGTTATCACTTATGCACTGGCAGCAGATACATTCACAAGAAAAAGGTCAATCAAAATCCAAACAACGAAAAACACATTTGCTATTGTCTGCCTGTCCACAGCTGGCAGCAACATTGTTCTGAACTCATCAGTGAAGCACAGTAGCGACAGCTTGCAAGGCAGTGCAAACATTGGCCTGTGCCCACTAAAGCACAGAAGCAGCCCTCTGTAGTTAGCTGGAAGGGAGGATTTAAAGAAAGTTTTTACTCCCAGCCCTCCCCCCATATCCTTTCAAAGAAGCTTGGGCAGAAATTCACAATTTTGCTGAGGCACTGGAGCGGTTCAAAAAGGTTATTTTTTAAATATCAAGAGTGTACTTTTCTCATTGTCTTCGTTCTCAAATAGATGAGCCTTTTTTGCTGTCACTAGAATACATACAAAATATGTGGAGGTGATATCCATGTGCTAAAAACATTTATCACATACCTATGGCTTCATTGTCTATCCACTCATCCATCTTCAGAGATTCTAGTCTGCATCCCAACCCCCTGAGCAATCTCAAACAGCCAGCATTTACAACCCCCACAATAGCAGGTTCTGGATCATGTTTAGAGAGCTCACACTCTTGTGGCAGGAGTGGGGGGGAGGGAGGGGAGGAGAAAGAGCTGGAGAAGGAATGGCCACCACATATGCTCTCTTGATTTTTTTCTTTTGCTGATGTGTGATTGCATTAGGAAGATTTTTTTGGAGGGAACCATATAAATGATGCATCGGATTTATTACAGTTCTCACCCCCTTTGGAAGCCAGTGGGGGAGTACTAAGGAACCTGCTCCCCGCGGGGGGGGGGGGGGGTGAAGGAGAGGAGGGGAAAGAGGTACTTGGAATGCTGGTCCTGCTTGCTAAAAGGGTATGTCTTTTGGAAGTAGCTGTGATAACCAAGACCATCTTCCCCTTTATCTGTACTTAGGGGAACATTTTCAATTCTCTAGTGAAATCTGGCAATTCATCAGACAGTTAAAACCTGTGTGAAGAAATTTGCGACTTATCACCCGAAGATTCATGAAGAAGTCAGTTGATTCTTGATTGAGTCCTTGTGTCTGAGTTAGGGCAATAGGCAATTCCCTCACACTGCGGGAGGTCCCAGACACCCGTGTGTGCTGTGGGTTCTATATACTCAGTGCTGGATTAAGTTGCTTTTTGAATGGAAGAATGACAGAGTGCCAGGGTCACAGAGATGGAACAGAATAAGTTGAACTTGCAAGTCTTGTAGTTGCTTGTTGAGGGGCTCTGGCTATTCCTGTTCTGCCAGGCAAGCGAGGTGGCACTATAGGCTGTGCCACGTGCGAGGAAGGGATTCTCCCCCTGCATATTTTCTCTCAAATTCAATCAAGTTACAGGAAAGGAGGTCTGTTATATGAAGTATTCTGAGAGTGTCTCCTAAAGCTGCTGTTCTCCAGTAAGCCTAAGGAGCTTAACCCATACAGTCCTGTGGAGGCAGAGAAATCCAACATGACCCTGGAGGCAGGCCTGAGGCACCGTCACTATGACTGACCTTCAAAACTTTACCTCCCGTTGTCTCATGACACATGGCAAAGCCTTTTAGTGAAGATTAGCTTTAGTGAAGCTATTTACCTTCTCACAATACCTGCCAACAGCACAAAAGCAGCTCCCATCCTGAGTGACTGGCACAGCAACAGCTAAAATGCTGCCTAGCCTCTTGCCTCACAGGGGGTCTCTTCTTGACACTGTTCCTGCTCCACTGCATTTTCTTTTGCTCCAGTTCCAGTCCCTCCCACCCACTGTTCCTCTCCTCCCCAAACACGGACATGGCTCTAGCTCTCAAATTATTTACATGATTTATATGAAATGGCTCATCTCCTTCACTACTGTTTTCCACTAGCAAGGCAGATTTCCATCCAAAACATGTTAACGATGCTAATGTTTACAACAGCAGATGTACCCAGAGTACCTCAGTCACATGGTGCCTCAGTTGAGGAACCACTGAAAAAGGAGGTTACACACCTGTAACTGGAGATTCTTAGAGATGTGTGGTCCTTATCTGTATTACCCATGTGTCCAGAGCCTGAAAATTTGAAAATAGTGTCCGTTGGTCCACACCTGTGCCCTGGCTCACCTCGTGCCTCCATCCAAGGGAATAAAAGGGCAGGACAGACCGACTGCCTGTCCAGTTCCTTCTCTACCGTGAATCAGATAAGATCCAAAGCAGAGAGGGGGGAGGGATAGGCTCAGTGGTTTGAGCATTGGCCTGCTAAACCCAGCGTTGTGAGTTCAATCCTTGAGAGGGCCCTTTTAGGGATCTGGGGCAAAAATCTGTCTGAGGATTGGTCCTGCTTTGAGCAGGGGGTTATACTAGATGACCTCCTGAGGTCCCTTCCATCCCTGATATTCTATTAATCTATTCTATAAGAGAGGAAGGAGGGCGGAAAGTGGAATACAGACAGGGATCACACATCTCAAAGAACTTCCAGTTATAGGTAAGTAACCTCCGCTGCTTCTTTGGGTGATGGTCCCTATTGTATTCCACTATGGGTGATTGACAAGCAGTACATAAGTAGGAGAGTACGAGGAGATAGATGGTAGGGCTGAGCGGAGTACCGCCATCCCAAAGGCAGCATCAGCAGAAAATCCCTGCACCAGGGCAAAATGTCTTGCAAACGTGTGAACGGAGCTCCACATGGTCACTTTACAGATATCCAGGAAGGGTACCTCCTGAAGAGATGCCATAGCTGTCACCTGTGTTCTGGTGGAATGAGCTCTTATGCTGTGGGGAGGAAGGTTCAATAGCTGATAGAGTAGAATGCAGCCAGAAATCCATTTGGAGATTCTCTGGGTGGAGAAGGCATGCCCTCTGAGTCTTTCTGCTATAGTCTAATTGATTGCCTAATTGGTTTTGTTCTGTGAAGGTAAAAGGCCAAAGCCCGCCGTACATCAAGGGACCGGAGTCTTTGTTCCTCTGCGAAAGCGTGTGATTTAGGGAAGAATATAAGTAAGTGAATCAATTGGCTAAAGTGAAAATTCAGAAACTACTTCAGGGGTGAATTGGTGCATAGATACAGAGAAACCTTATATCCTTATGGAATATAGTGTAAAGAGAACCTGCCATCATCACTCCAAGTTTGCCAACCCTTCTAGCTGAGGTGATGGCTACAAGAAAAGTGACCTTCATGTAAAGGAGAGACATGGAGCAAGATGCTGAAGGATCAAAGGGGAGTCTTGTGAATACTGAAAAAACTAGGTAGTGGTCCCACTGGGGAGTAAGCATCTGAATAGATGGGAATGTTCTTACTAGGGCTTTTCCGGAATCTATTGGTCAATGGATGTGCGAAGACCAAGTGGCCCTGGTAAGGTGGATGGTATGCACTGATTGCCACCAAGTGGACTCACAAGAAGCAGTTGGGCAAACCTGAGGTCTTCAAAGATAGGGTATAGACCAAGATAAGAGGAATAGCTATAGTTTCTGGGAAACTGCCTCTGATGTGTCCAAGAAAAGTGCTTCCATTTCACTAGAAAATATTTTCTAGTCAAGTCCTTTCTACTGTCAGAGACAATGTCTCGTATAGCTGTGGAGCATGAATGTTCTCCACATCCTCTGGGGGAGGATGACCCCCATCCAAATACCAAGCCCTGAGGTGGAACGGACACAGATCGGGTGCCCGATCTGGCCATTCCACTGGGTCAGGAGCTCGGAAAACACTGGGAAGATGATTGGTGGTAAGGGTGACATGCATAGAAGGTTGAGAAACCAGAACTGTCTGGGCCAGTAAGGGATGAACAAGATGACTCATGCTCTATCATGCCAGATTTTGCACAGAACTCGAGGCAGGAGGGGTAACAGAGGGAAGGCACAATTGAGCTGGTCTGACCAAGAAGAAGCAGAGCACCATCGTGGGCGTGGCAACCTACGGCTTCGCTGGAGCAATGTGGGGTGCATTTGCCATTTGCTTGAGAGGCAAGCAGATCCCTAGTTAGGGTCTCCCATAGAGTGAAAATATTGTGCAGTATCAAGTCATGGAGCTCCTGCTCGTTGTCGACTGTGCAATGCCTGCTGAGGGAGTCTGCAAGCACATTTTTTGCTTCCCCAGAAGCTAGACTGCTGATAGTGTAGCAGCAATCAAATCACCCTAGTTCCACGGACTGACTGCTTCTGCACACGGGGAGGCAGATCTCACACTTCCCTGCTTATTGATGTAGGAAACAGTCGTAACGTTGTCTGACATTATAAGGACATGTTGAGTGTGGATGAACGGAAGAAAGGACTTGCATGCCTTCTGGACTTCTCGCAACTCCAGGATATTGATGTGCATCCTGGACTCTCGTGATGCTGAGGTACACTGTGCTGCACAGCTGTTCATGTGGGCTACCCACCTGAATATGGATGCATCTAATAATGGTCCTGTCCAGAGAGGGAAAGAGAAAGTGGATGCGCACGCATACCGGATGAGGATTTGTCATAGCAGGGAAGACACTATGCTGGCCAGAACTGTTACCATGAGATTCATGGAATGGCGGTTTGGAGAGTATACTGACTGCAGCCACATTTGAAGGCAACAAAGGTGGAGTCTTGCAAACAGGGTGGTGTAGGTGCACGAGGTCATATGACCTAGGAGAGACAGACATGACTCGATCAGTACTCAAAAGTTGTTTGTGATGTGAACTATAATACGGTTCATGGCTTCATTAATGAAGAGAGCTATTCTATTGGGTCCGGATGCATGGAGAATATCTAAGAGTTTGTGCTGGGAGTTGTGGATCTCTTCAAGAGGAATCCGAAGCTCTCCAGAAACTCTGCAAAGGTGGTCTTGGAACTGTCGGAAGTCACAGGGGGGGAGAGGGGATTAAGGGGGAGGAGATGTAGAACTCACCACTTCATTTGGGGATGAAGATGGCAGTCTTACTGGTTTCAGCTGAACCACCAGATCCGGAGCATGTTCCTCCTCCTCCCAGGGATCCAGAGGCAGATCTGAACTTTCCCTTAGAGAGGAGGCAAGAGGTGACTTCCTTCAAGATTGGGTCAACTCTGTAGGAGGGGTTTCTGGTCCCCATGCCCAATATAGCCAGTAGGAGAGATGAGATAAGGCCGAGGCTGATCCCAAACCAGTGCAGGTCTTTTGGGTGGTGGAGGACGCGTAGGGTAGGGAAAGGAAGTTTCATTGGGTGGTTTGGAATCTCCCAATGAGAAGGCTGATCCCAGGTCCCATGGCAGTACCTTTGGTCCCATTGGAGTGATAAACTCCTTCTAGCGGTCGATTCCCTCAGAGGTGATATTATCTCCCTGGAGATGGAGGGGCCCAATGGAGGAGAGGATTCTGCATCCAGGAAAGTGAAAGTGTCTTGTGGGGCAGCAACGGATTCAGATCTCCTTGGTGTGAGAAGGGTTCTATTTGTTCGAGCCGCCGGAGCCAGCCAGGACAGCAGTACCTGGAGCTGACAGCGATCTGACTTCATCGGTGCCAATGGATCCTGGGATTTGGGAGGTGTCAAGGGTGACGGTACCGACGGAACATGTTACAGTACTGATGGAGCCCAATGCTTATGGGCTTTCTTGTCATGCCTCTGAGATTTAGGATGTTCTAAGTCCTCCAAGGCCTAACTGATAGACTTGCTCAGAGCTGAATCAGACTTCTCTGAAGTAGGTTTAGAGGAAGACTGTCTCATGCTTATGAGTGCGTGTCCTAACTTCCTGACAAGATTCCACCATTGGGTATATCCTGCACCAGAGTCAGACTTCACAGCAGGAGGCACACTCCTTGTTGAATCAGGCCAGCATACAGGGGGCATTCCCAGGCCTGGGTCTGGCCTTCTCCAGGAGGTATTTGTGGAGACTAAGTTCCTGCCCTTCTTGGGTATGGCTGGGGAATGATCATCAGATACTGCACCTCGCTTCAATGGGGGCTTCCCCAAGGCAGTATAGGCAGTGCTGCTGGTCATTGCTGACCGAGAAGGATTGCAGGCAGGAAGTGCAGTTTGAAGCCTGGAGTCCTGGAACCTGAATGGAGGTGAGGGGTCTCCCCCAAGAGACTAGTGTTTTATAGATCTGTTAATATTTACATTAATGAATACTGCCATGAACAGATGCAAGTTGAAGGATAAAGGAAATATCAGGAAGTGTTTTGCTATGGACTCCAATGGGAAGGACCTCCAATTAATAATCCCTCAGTAATTTATCAGCTGAGGGGCTGGGAAGGATCCACTCATCCTTTGCCAACCCTTGAATCCACCCCAGCAAAGGGTTATTTAATCCTGATGCAGGACAAAAAGGACCTTAGTGTTTCACCTTGGAGGCACCTTTGAAATAATACAGTCTCTCTTGAAATTTCTAGAAGTATTCATGCTGACACTTCTGTGCCTCATCTTGTAGTCAGAGGCAGATTTCTAAGCCATTCTTAAAAGGGCTGCTCTCCTATTTTGATCCCAACAATACTGAAGAAACATTAGGTCTTCAAGACCCAACTGAGGGAAATTTAGGTCAAATTTGTGGTGGCCCAGCCCTTACTACTTGTTTAAGAGACAGGGCTCGGGACAATGTCTGTATCAAGAAACATCAAGATAGAACAGGAATCCCAAATTAAGGACTCTGCTTGTGAAACTGAGTTAGAGACCAAGGGCTTGGGGAAGGGGACGTACTGCTACTATCTGCTAAGATGAACTGTGGAACTTAGCAAAGACAGATGGGCACCTAGAGTCTGATTTGCTAATTTGGGGCTCAGTAGGGAAATGGAGAGGGTCCTTTCTCTGCTTCTCTTTTAAGGAGCCAGTTTGGGGGCTAAAAGGACACTCACATTTTGCAGTTACTGGAGAGTGTGGGACACAGCCTTCTTGCAGTGAGGTTGGAAATACAGAAGGTGGCTGCAATTCAATGTACAAAGCAGCACTGAAAAAACCACATCTAGAGTAGGTCCTGCTCACAGCCCGGTGCCACCTCCTTCCCCTACTGACAGATGCTACAAGAGGCTTTCCTCCCCAACCATGGTACTTCCCCAAAAGCTGCCCCTGGTGTATGCTATTTTAGGCATTTACTACAACTATGTAGGTATTTAGAAAACTGAACAGTACCTAAGCCTAGAGCTCTGGCTAGGGATATTTTTAAAAAGTGAAAAAAATAAATACTGTATTCATGCTTTTCCCTGTAACTCAGACTCGTGAGCTGAACTGAGCCTAAACTATGTTCTGACTGGATGGGAGTTTACTCCTGCTTCAAAATACTAAAACATAAAACTTCTCACTGAACTGCCATTTTTGTTTTATTTGTATGGCTTGCAAATTTTAGAATAAAATCTACATATTGTAAATTGTACACGTGATTATATATTTATTCATAATAGCCCCAATTTCTTTATTTTAGATTCCATATGGTACTATTTAAGGGTCTAATTTATCTGTAACAATGAGATCTTTGGGCAAGAGGCCCTATTATACACAGTGTTGGGGGAAAGCTAGCTGGGTGCAGGGTTTTGAGAAGGAATAAAATCCCAGGAAACAACATTTTTTGGCCAAACCCCCAAATCTTTGAAGTGATATATAAAACAGTGCTTCTCCTCCAAGGGTCTCAGATGCAAACACAAAAACTTCACAACACTCATGAGAAGCAGGTACCACAGCAGGAACTACACACACTTTATTGATGGACAAACTGTGCATCAGATGGGTCGAGTGATCTCCTGAAGGTTACACAATAAGGCAGTGACAGAACTGGAAAGGGAACTCATAAGACCTGATAATCAGTCCTCTGTTCTAACCCTAACTCTACAGTACACTGCCTTTTGAAGTGACTTTGTAAATAGTACTGTGTAAATGAAACTCAAAGGGTTAATTTTTTTTTATATGCACTAACCTTTAGCAGGATGTCCACAATTCTTTGTTGATACTCCACTGCTTGCTTGTCATTCTTAAAGTCTTCAAAAGTCTGCATTAGAGAAGAGAATTTGTTCCGCAATATTCTTTGGCAACTTGGGAAGAAGCTTTTCAATGTTATTCCCATAAACAAAAGCAAGTATGAGCAAAAGGGTTTATTAAAAGGGTGTCAAAGGTGCTTTCACACTCCTTGTAAGCATGTTACTTTATCACTGGCCTTGGCTACACTTGCGAGTTACAGCGCTGTAAAGGCTCCCCTAGCGCTGTAACTCACTCCCCATCCACACTGGCAAGGCATTTGCAGGGCTGTATCTCCGTGGTTGCAGCGCTGCATGTACTCCACCTCTCCGAGAGGAATAGCAAGTATTGCGCTGCCGCTGCAGTGCTGCGGCGCCAGTGTGGCCGCCCAATGTGCTGTGAATGGCCTCTAGAATTATTCGGCAGTATCCCACAATGCCTGTTCTCGCCACTCTGGTCATCAGTTCAAACTCTACTGCCCTGGCCGCAGGTAACCAACCATGTGACCGACCCTTTACATTCCCCGGGAATTTTAAAAATCCCCTTCCTGTTTGCTCAGCCCGGAGTGGTGTGGAGTGCTATCAGCGAATCTTTCCAGGTGACCATGCCTCCACGCGCCAAGCGAGCCCCAGCATGGAGCAATGGCGAGTTGCTGGACCTCATCAGTGTTTGGGGGGAGGAAGCTGTACAGTCCCAGCTGCGCTCCAGCCGTAGGAATTACGATACCTTCGGGAAGGTATCAAAGGACATGATGGAAAGGGGCCATGACCGGGACGCCCTGCAGTGCAGGATTAAAGTGAAGGAGCTGCGGAGTGCCTACTGCAAAGCCCGCGACGCAAACGGCCGCTCGGGTGCTCCCTCCGCGACCTGCCGATTCTACAAAGAGCTGGATGCGATACTTGGGGTTAACCCCACCTCCACTCCGAGCACCACCATGGACACTTCAGAGCCGGTGTGGGGGGGGGGGAGGAGAAAGAGAAGGAGGAGGAGGAGGAAAATGGGAGTGATGGTGCTGGGCTGGATGAAAACACCCCGGAATCCCTGGAGCCATGCAACCAGGAGCTCTTCTCGAGCCAGGAGGAAGGTAGCCAGTCGCAGCGGCCGGTACTTGGTGGAGGACAAACAGAAGAGCAGGTTCCCGGTAAGCGGTTGTTTTTTTGGGAAGGAATTTTTTCGGTGCGGGCTCTTTGGGAGAGGAGGGTTAGGCATGCATGCCTAGATGCGGAATAGTGCATTGATATGGTTTATCACATCGCGGTAATCGGCCTCGGTAATCTCCTCAAATGTCTCATCCAGAACGTGTGCAATGCGCTTGCGCACGTTTATTGGGAGAGCCACCGTGGTCCTTGTCCCAGCCAGGCTAACGTGTCTGCGCCACTGTGCCACGAGGGGCGGGGGGACCATTGCTGCACACAGGCAAGCTGCATATGGGCCAGGGCGGAAGCTGCATTGCAGTAGAAGACCCTCCCTTGCTTCCCAGGTCACCCTCAGCAGCGAGATATCGTCCAGGACGAACTCCTGTGGAAAATGTTGGGACAGTGTTCAGTGTAGGTGCCCCCTGAAGCTGTTGGCTCTCCCCAAGGCACAGAAACCCAGAGGACAGTGCAGCCCTGAAACAATCAGTCCCCCTTACTCACCATTTTGAGGCTCCCGTGGGATATGTGTGATCTGTTTCGGATGGGAAAATTATGCTATTGTGTAGACCCTGTGTGTTTTCTACTCCTTAAGTGCGGGGGGAATCATTACTCTGTCTGGTATAAACAATGCTGCCTCTGTTAAATGTTGCATTTTGCCTATACAGCTGCATCAACCTTGAGACCTCAGCCATCCCTCTTATCGCCTCCTCAGAGACTGCAAAGACTCAGGAAGAGACCGCGAAAAAGCAAAGAAGACATGCTGCAAGAAGTGATGCGGCAATCTATTAAAGAGAATGAGAAAGCACAGGACTGGAGGGAGAGAGAAAGCAGGATCCGCCAGGAAAACGCAGCGCGCCAGCGGCAAAGCACCGCGCACCGGCAGCAAAGCACTGATAGGCTCATAAGCATCCTGGAGCGCCAAGCAGATGCTATCCAGGAGCTGGTAGCCATGCAGAAAGAGGAGCAGTACCGCAAACGCAAACGCCACCCCCCCCTACAGCCCTTGTCCCAAAACTCTTTCCGTTGTGCCCCACTGTCCCCTCCAACCCACTTTCCCCAACTTCCGTGTTCTTCACACCACCCGCTGCCTCCAACACCAGTATCTTCACCACCCAGTCCTGAAAACCACGACCCTTACCCTCTGCACTCAACCCCCATCACCATGCAGTATAGCTGTCCTAAAGTGCAGCACTCACTGCACAGCACACCAGACAGGACATACGCGAATCTGTGATTGTACTGTTCCCCACTCCAACCCCTTGTTTCTTTTCAATAAATGGATTCTTTGGCTTTGAAAACATTCTTTATTATTGCATAAAGTAAAAGACTCCTTAGCCCAGGAAATAAACAGGCACTGCAAGTCTGCTTGTCTGCTAAGCAGACACGGATTCCTAAAGATTGGAACTACTGCACTTCACTCCCGTGCAGGGCACCAGATATCACTGCTGGTTTTCAGCCTCAAATTGCTCCCTCAAGGCATCCCTAATCCTTGCAGCCCCGCGCTGGGCCCCTGTAATAGCCCTGCTCTCTGGCTGTGCAAATTCAGCCTCCAGGTGTTGAACCTCGGAGGTCCATGCCTGAGTGAAGCTTTCAACCCTTCACAAATATTATGGAGGGCACAGCACGCGGATATAACCGCGGGGATGCTGTTTTCGGCCAAGTCCAGCTTCCCATACAGAGATCGCCAGCGGCCCTTTAAACGGCCAAAACACTCCACAGTCAGTCATTCGGCACCGGCTCAGCCTGTAGTTGAACCGTTCCTTGCTGCTGTCAAGGCTCCCTGTGTAGGGTTTCATGAGCCACGGCATTAACGGGTAAGCGGGATCTCCAAGGATCACAATGGGCATTTCAACTTCCCCTACCGTGATCTTCCGCTCTGGGAAAAAAGTCCCGGCCTGCATCTTCCTGAACAGCCAAGTGTTCCGAAAGATGCGTGCGTCATGCACCTTTCCAGGCCAGCCTGTGTTAATGTCAATGAAACACAGGTGATCCACAAGCGCCTGGAGAACCATAGAGAAATACCCCTTCCGATTAACGTACTCAGATCCTAGGTGGGGTGGTGCCAGAATAGGAATGTGCGTGCCATCTATCGCCCCTCCACAGTTAGGGAACCCCATTTGTGCAAAGCCATCCACTATTTCCTGCACGTTACCCAGAGTCACGGTTCTTCTGAGTAGGATGCGATTAATGGCCTTGCAAACTTGCATCAACACGATTCCAACGGTCGACTTTCCCACTCCAAACTGGTTTGCGACCGACCGGTAGCTGTCTGGAGTTGCCAGCTTCCAGATTGCAATAGCCACCCGCTTCTCCACTGGCAGGGCAGCTCTCAATCTCGTGTCCTTGTGCCGCAGGATGGGGGCAAGCTCCTCACACAGTCCCATGAAAGTGTCTTTTCTCATCCGAAAGTTCTGCAGCTACTGCTCGTCATTCCAGACTTCCATGACGATGTGATCCCACCACTCGATGCTTGTTTCCCGAGCCCAAAAGCGGCGTTCCACGGTGCTGAGCATGTCCGTGAATGCCACAAGCAATTTCGTGTCGTACGCGTTACGCGGCTCGATAGCATCGTCGGACTCCTCACCCTCACTCTCACTGTCACTTTGGATCTTAAGGAATAGTTTGACAGCCAAACGTGACGTGCTGGCGAGACTCGTCAGCATATGCCTCAGCAGTTCAGACTCCCTTTCCCGCAGACAGATCGCGCTGCACAGAAACCGTTGAAAGATGGCGCCAAAGGTGGACGGAAACAAAGGGATTTCTGGGATGCGAAGCGATGCATCATGGGGCATTGGGACAGGACCCAGAATCCCCCGCACCCACGCCCCCTTCCCACAACCCACGGCGCCAGAATGGGAAAAGGTGCTCTGTGGGATAGCTGCCCATAATGCACCGCTCCCAATATCGCTGCAATTGACGCAAATGTGGCCAGGACAGTGCGCTGGGCAGCTGTCAGTGTGGACAGACTGCAGCGCTTTCCCTATTCAGCTGCACGAAGTCAGGTTTAACTCACAGCGCTGTACATCTGCAAGTGTAGCCAAGGCCACTATCTTTCAGGAGCCAAATGTCCCCTTGTTTTCTTTTGTTGGCCTGATTAAGTGACTCTAAGGCACTTGATACTTTGGTGATAGAACAGACAGCCTGATTAGATAAGACAAGTATAGTGGGAAGGGGAAGAAGTGAAGGCAAGAGAAAATATGAATAAAGAAAATGTTAATATTAAAACATTCTCCTGTTGAGGCACAAGCCTGAGAGTTAGTTATTTTTATCCCACCTGCAATTTTAGCAATGGCTTGAAAAGAGAATGGTTAGCCCAGTGCACACACCAGAGTCATATTTTAAAGCCAGAAGGGACCATTATGGTCATCTAGTCCAACCTCCTTTACAATACAGGCCAGAGAATGTCACCAAGGATACATCTACTCAGAAATTAAACACCCGCCGCTGGCCTGGGTCAGCTGACTCAGACTTGTTGGGCTCAGGCTGCGGGGCTGTAAAACTGCAGTGTAGAATGTTTGGGCTCGGCCTGGAGTCTGAGCTCTGGGACCCCGGGAGTGGGAAGGGTCCTAGAACCCAGACTCCAGCCCAAGCCCAAACATCTACACAGCAATTTTTAGCCTCGCTGACCCAGCACAGCCCCAGTCAGCTGACCCAGCACAGCCCCGGCTGTGCCGCGGGTCTTTTATTCCAGTGTAGGTGTATCCCAAATGGTCCTGCATCAAGCCAATAACCTCTGGTTTAGCTAGTGTACGTCTTTTAGAAAGACAACTTGGGATTGTGCAACAATGATAGATGAACAGAAGAGCTAGCTCCCCACCACCACCACCACCCTTTGCTGAACTTGAATAGCTCTTACCAGTGCAAGAACGTTAAGGAACTCTCTGGTATCAAAGTGCAGCAGCGTACGAACATACGGGTAGACTTCTTCATCTGCAGATGCTTCAGCTGAGTGGAGACGGATAAGAAATTCAAACACCTGCAACGAATATTTACACAAATGTTGAAAATTTCCCACTATTACTCCCATTGTCACTGGTTGAATACCTGAAGAAAGAGTTCTAAACTCTTCTAAAACACAAAAATACAAGTTAATAGAACCATTTCTACTTGAGTGTCTTAAGTAGCGTAGGATGAACGTACAGCACAGTATTCTGGTATTGAGCTCCATACACCATTGTGAAAGTTTACCTTGCAGCATAAACTCAACAAGCAAGTAGTATCACTATACATAAAGCAGTTCGGTTTAAAATATCACATGATTTCTTAAAAGCTCTTACACAACTGACAATTACTTTACTGCGGCTCAGTTGCATAAGCAGAGATCCTCTCTGTATGCTCCCCTACTGATGAATACAGGCCAGGAGCAAAAATAATTACAGCCAACATTTTCAGACCTGAGTATCTAACTTTAGGCACTTGGACCCATATTTAGACATCTAGATAAGTGGAATGGTGCAGATCCCCACTGAAGTCTATGGGCGCTGAAGGTGCTCAGCACCTCAAAGTTCAGGCCACTTATTCAGGTGCCTCACTTAGGGCACCTATATATGAAATTTTTTTCTGAAACATTTTGAAGTTCAAAGTACCACCACATACAACACAATTTTGCCTAAAATCAATGGTGAACACTGATGTGGTCATAGGCCAGCCACGAAGCTACAAGTTACAAGCTGAAACACACAATGAACCTTATAGGAAAAAACAGTCCCACTTACATAGCAATTTACATCTTCAGAGAGATGTACAAACACTAACCTTCACAATCACCTGTCAGTAGGTAAGCTGGTATTATTCCCACTTTATAGATATGAAGTCTGGGTAACAGACAAGTGAAATGACCTGGCCTAGTTCACACAACAAATCTGCAGAAAAACCTGAGAAACTTTCAGTCGTGTGCCTCTACACCCGGCCAATGAGCACAGTAATCTCAGCAAACTGCATTTTAGTGTTAGAAAATATCTGATTTGGAAATTTCTGTCCTGGATCCCTTCATAGCAGTTGGAGGCAAGTCAGATCTTTAAGTGGACAAAACTATTCACATTTGCAGCAGAATCTTTCAACCAGAACAAATGTCTAATAAAAAAAACATACTCAGACACTGCCAAGGTGTCAGACTGTTGGACATGAAGGAGCCAAAAATGGAGAAGTACCTGAGAATCGACTCTCCCGTTCACATCCAACAGCCCAAATACTGGGGAGTTCAAGGCAGTAACAGCCATTCCAAGCAGGGAGGGAGGAACAACAACTATGTATATTTAATTACAACTAGTGGTCTGAGACATGGAGAGTTTACAAAGATACTACTTCCTGCAGTATCCTACCAAACGTCAGGTTGACTGACATTGGGTGGCCATATTAAGTCTGAAAGGTTGAGGGGCGAAGAGCAGATAGCTGCTCTATAAATCTCATAAGTTGCCTGAGTCCTTTCTGCCCAAGATACAGCTTGTGGAGGGTGTAGTGACTCCTAGAGGAAGGATCAGTTCCTCTGCCTTATTAGTCAGAGATACGAGCCTGGATTCATCTTGCTACCTTCCCCAGTTGATAAAGGAAAATTGGGTATTATGGTTTCTACAGCTTTTGGCCTCACTTGGATTCTCACGGATTGTGTCAGACTCCTTAGGGTGTTTAACATTAGGGTGGAAAGACAGCAGAACTCTTTCTGGGAATGGAGTATCCGAGGAAGGGTCAGCCACAGAACTCTTCCAGCTGAAATGTACATTTAATAGATCAGTAAAGGGAGCCCACAGTTCAGAGTACCCTTCTGGTGCATGGACACTGCACCAAGGGGCTCACTGAGGGCTTTGACCTGAGCCTACATGACAGTGTTTGGCCTCCAAGAAGGAAATCTGCAGAGGCACAAGATTCACAAGTGAAGCAGATGTCTGAAGATGATGAGATACTCAGCTGGGGCTCATGCAAGAATGCACTATGAACTGCAGCAACATGTCTCAGGAGATGAGCTTCTAAACCCAAAGAAATCCCACTCTGAAGAAAAGGCTATGCCTTATTTTTCCCCACTTTTTGTATAAATTCTCTTGTCAATCCAACAGTGGTACAACTTCAGCCAGTGAGTTATACAGTAGAACCTCAGTTTTGAACACCTCAGGAATGGAGGTTGTTCATAACTCTGAACAAAACATTATGGTTGTTCTTTCAAAAGTTTACAATGGAACATTGGCTTAATACAGTTTTGAAACCTTACTTTGCATAAGAAAAATGCTGCTTTCCCTTTTTTTAGTAGTTTACGTTTAACACAGTACTGTACTGTATTTGCCTTTGGGGGGGGGGGTCTTTGCTGTTGCCTGATTGTGAACTTCCGGTTCCAAATGAGGTGTGTGGTTGACTGGTCAGTTCATAATTCTGATGTTCGCAACTCTGAGGTTCTATTGTATATTCAGTAGGTGGACTCTTTCCTAGATTCAAGGTGATGTCCACAACCTTGGCTGAGTAGCCTAGAGTAATGATCGGTGTTTCTCAGATCCCAGGCTGCTAAATGAAGGCCCAGATTGGGGTGAAATATCAGACCCTGAAATAGAAAGCCCTCTTGTACTAGAAGTATCCACAATGTATCAAGTTCCAAGAACCACTGTTATTGAGGCCAATCAAGAGCTATCAGAAGAACTCTGGAAAGACCACAGCTAGGGAACACTGACCCTCATTGCTGCTGTTCCTGAAGACTGAGGTACTGGCTGTGCTGGACCATGCTACCAGAGGCGTTGCTGCTGTGCTAATGTAGATGTTGAGCTAGGACACGGTACTCCTGAGGATTGTGGGGGAAGAGTGCCTGAGTCTGTCATGAATGGTATAGAGAAAAAGTGTTATTTAGCCCTTCATATAACACAAGAACTAGGGGTCACCCAATGAAATTAATAGGCAGAAGGTTTAAAACAAACAAAAGGAAGTATTTCTTCACATTATGCACAGTCAGCCTGTGGAACTCATTGCCAGGGGATGTTGTGAAGGCCAAGAGTATAACTGGATTAAAAAAAGAATTATGAAAATTCATGGAGGATAGTCCATCAATGACTATTAGCCAATATGGTCAGAGACAACCCCGTGTTCTGGGTGTTCCTAAGCCTCTGACTGCCAGAAGCTGGGACTGGACAACTGAAGATCGATCACTCAAAAATGCCCAGTTCTGTTCATTCCTTTTCAAACCATTTGGCACCAGCCACTGTCAGAAGACAGGACACTGGTCTAGATGGAACATGGGTCTGACCCAGTAAGATCGTTCTTATGTAGTTTGTTGCCTGCCACAGCAACTGGGGCACACCTGGCTTACACATCCATTGGGAGGTTGGTCCTGGCATCCTGAAACACTGTCAGTGATCTAGCCTTCCTTAACACACCAGAGCAGTTTGGCTCATTTTTGTAGCAATTTGGCTTGCTCCTACACCTGCTCCATGTTTTCTGCTATGACAAATAGCCACGACAAGGGAAGCAGCAAGCACAGTCCCTCAGAAAATACAATGTGGTCACATACTCTAGATCCAAAATGATAAAATCTGAAGACACCAAATTGCAAAGTCAGTTACGGAAGTAAAACTGACCAGAAACGCAGAAAACAGTCCCTCTGCCCCGGCTCAGCAAAGGTCTGGCCTGCCTCCAAGTGCTATGGAGAGAGGAGTAATGCAGTGTACAAATTGCTGGGTGACAAAGGGGAAAGATACACTAGACTGGGCAAGGTCTTGAAGATGCAGATACAGCATCTGGAGGGGATGCTAAAGGTGAAGGGAAAACCAGTGGAGGTACTGAAGGAGAAAGGTGCAGCAGCAGGATCACTAAACAGCAGAGTTTAAAAGGCAAATATGAGCATTGGGGGAACCAGGAAGAGGTGGCTGCAACAGTTAAGGCAAAAGAGGCCTTGGGTATGAGCCAAGATTTTAGCCACGGGGATACCGAGGAAGGGGTGCTGAAGGTTGTACTGCCAAGGCCTTTAATGTACTCATGTCTGTAGCTGAACGTTTGTCTAAATGGGTGAAAAGCCCATAGAAGTCCTGAGTAGCTAGTGTGCACCAGCTAACTTCCCCTGCAGACAATCTTACCGAGCACTAGTAGTACCTTTGCATTCATTAGCTTAATTTTGGAAGTGTACTAAGATAAACTGCCATAAATGCGCAGTAAGAGCCTCCACACGGAAAGTTGGTGTGGAGTAGTTGGTGTGCTTTAAATCCACACCCTAGTTTACTGTGCACTAAATTCCCCATGTAGATAAGTCCTGAATGACTTCAGTCCCTACTGTTGTCAACAAAGTACTATTCAGGAGCACTACAATCACTCCCTACTTCTGAATGCATGGCTACCCATACATTGCACTTCACTTCAAGGGTCCTAAGAGGTCAGCTATAATGAAAGCGCAAAACCTAGAACTTTTCCGACTTTAATTTCCGTAGTCCTAGCTGCCTAAAGTCACCAAAGTCTGTCTAGAGTCTAGACTGAGGACTGCATGTTTTCCCATTTCTCAAGGAAGCAAGAGGAATATTAAGCTTGATGTCAGCCTTTTACAAACAGCTGTGTGGTATCCATGGTGGGTTATAAGCTCACAGGGCTGCAGATATCCAAGTTGCAGTAGTTTTCTATCATACACCTACCCAGTAGATAAAAAGTAGGTAAGACGACAAGGTGATCCTTCATCTCTTAACAACAGTCCTGCAATACCTGCTTCATTCCCTATGATGAACAGTGTCCTTCCAAATTAATACTCACCTGGTTTTTAACCAAGGGTACCAGATCTTCAGGAATATCACCCAATGGATAAGCACGGCCTGCTAAACAGCAGCTGTGGTAAAAGGAAAGAAACCAGTTACTACAAAGCATTGACCTAGTACCACCCAATCCTAAACAGATTGGAACAGTGCCTTTTTTTTTCCTCCCCGGAGCTGCCTAGTCTTCAGTATGCATTTTTTAAAAATCAGTTCTTCATATCAAAGCACAAAACTAGATAAGCATGTATCCTTAACAACAGTGCTATTATCAGAAGGGAAAAGACAGTTACCTTTTCCGTAATTGGTGTTCTTCGAGATGTGTTGCTCATGTCCATTCCACAGTAGGTGTGCGTGCTCGCCCTGTGCACTGGTGCCAGAAGTTTTTCCCTTAGCATTACCCGTAGGAGAGCGCCGCTAGCAACCCCTCAAGTGGTGCCACCATGGCACGGTATAAGGGGCGCTGCGCACTCCCCCCCACCCCTGGTTCCTTCTTGCTAGAAAACTCCAACAGAGGTGAAGGAGGGCAGGATGTGGAATGGACATGAGCAACACATCTCGAAGAACACCAGTTACGGAAAAGGTAACTGTCTTTTCTTCGAGTGATTGCTCATGTGCATTCCACAGTAGGTGATTCCCAAGCTATAACTGTTGGAGGTGGGTAGGAGTTCACAGACACTTGGGACTGACCACTGTCCTGCCAAACCCAGCATCCTCCCTGGTCTGGGAGATGATTGCATAATGCGAGGTGAACGTGTGCGCCAATGACCATGTTGCAGCTCTACAAAAGTCCTGAATAGGGACGTGAGCTAGAAAGGCGGCTGACAAGGCTTGCGCCCTTGTTGAGTGCGCTCTCACAATTGGTGGCAGGGGAACTCCTGCCAGGTTGTAACAAGTACGGATACATGAAGTGATCCAGCTGGAGAACCGTTGAGTGGAGATCGGCCAACCCTTCATTCGTTCAGCCGTGGCAATAAACAGCTGTGTAGACTTCCTGAACAGTTTTGTCTGTTCCAGGTAAAAAGCCAGGGCCCGTCTCACATCTAGCATGTGAAGACAGTGCTCCTCACTAGATGCATGAGGCTTGGGACAGAGTACTGGAAGGGAAATGTCCTGGCTCATATGATAGGCTGAGACCACCTTGGGGAGGAACGAAGGGTGTGGGCGGAGCTGGACCTTATCTTTATGAAACACCGTATACGGGGGTTCAGAGGTTAGGGCCCGGAGCTCTGAGACACTCCAAGCAGACATGATTGCCACAAGAAAGGCTACTTTCCATGAAAGGTTGGACCAGGAGCATGTGGCAAGCGGCTCAAACGGAGGCCCTGTCAGCCTGGCCAGGACCAAGTTCAGGTCCCACTGTGGAACAGGGGGCCTAACATAAGGAAAGAGGTGCTCCAAGCCCTTAAGGAATCAACCAGTCATGGCGTGAGAAAATACTGTGTGGCCTTGCACAGGCGGGTGGAAGGCCGATATGGCTGCCAGATGCACTTTGACAGACGAGGGTGCTAGACCCTGGGCTCTGAGATGAAGGAGGTAATCCAGTATTAGCTGGAGTGGAGCAGCCACTGATGAGACGCTGCTATCGGCGGCCCATCAAGAAAACCTTGACCACTTTGCCAGGTAAGCCTGACGCGTGGAGGGCCTCCTGTTTCCAGGAGGACTCGCTGGATGCCCTCTGAGCAGGTCCTTTCCTCTTGGTCTAACCATTGAGCAATCATGCCGTGAGGTGGAGGGCTGCAACGTTGGGGTGGAGAAGGCAACCTTGGTCATGAGAGAGAAGGGCTGGACGGGTCAGCAACGGCCACGGAGGGGCAATAGACAGGGCGTCAGAGTCCCATACCAGTGTTGTCTGGGCCATGCCAGGGCAATCATGAGGACGCAAGCCTTGTCCGTCTTGATTTTTTCCAGGACCTTGCTGATCAACAGAATTGGGGGAAAGGCATATAGCAGCTGGCCCGACCAGGACAGAAGGAAGGCATCGGAAATCGTGCCCTTGCCCAGGCCCCTTCTGGAGCAAAACCGGGGGCACCCGTGGTTCTGCCTGGTTGCGAAGAGGTTTACTTGGGGAGTACCCCACGTTTGGAAGATCATGTGAGTTACCCCCTGGTGCAGCGACCACTCTTGCTGGGAGGAGAAGTCCCGGCTCAGGCGATCTGCTCAAGAGTTCTGGATGCCCGGTAAGTGGTGGGCTTCCAAGTAGATATTGTGGGCAATGCAGAAATCCCACAGCCAGAGGGCTTCCTGGCAGAGGGCTGTGGAGTGGGCGCCGCCTTGCCTGTTGATGTAGAACATCGAGGCCGTGTTGTCCGTGAGAACTCTGACCCTGCCTGCAAGGCACAAGCAAAAAGCCACGCAGGCCAGACCGACTGCTCAGAGCTCCTTGACGTTTATGTGCAGGCCTAGTTCCTCTGCAGACCACAAGCCTTGGGTCTGGAGGTCTCCCACATGGGCTCCCCAACCCAAGTCCGACATATCGGACAACAGTTCTATGGTTGGGGAGCAGCTCCTGAACGGGACCCCTCGGAGCACGTTCTCCGGGGTGGTTCACCAAAGGAGGGAGGCTAGTACGGTCTCGGGCACGGTAAGGACTTTGTCCAAACTGTCTCTGGACTGGGAGAACATCGAGGCCAGCCAGAGCTTAAGAGGCCACACTCGGAGTCTGGCATGGCGTGCCACGTACGTGCATGCTGCCATGTGACCCAGGAGCTGGAGGCAGGCCCTGGCAGTTGTCACGGGAAACCTCATGATCATTCTGATGAGATCCCTCAAGGTTTTGAATCTGTCCAGAGGGGGCGAAGCTCTGCCACCGTGCCATGGTGGTACCACTCCAAGGGTCGCTAGGCGCGCTCCCCTATGGGTACTGCTAAGGGAAAAACTTCCGATACCAGTGCACGTGGCGAGCATGCACACCTACTGTGGAATGCACATGAGCAATCACTCAAAGAAGAATCCAAGTTTTCTGCATAAACATAACCAATTAGTGCTGGACTGTCGCACAGGAAACAGGAGGTGGCACTGGGACTTTGAGAGGGGAAACATATGAAAAATCATGTGAGTATATTTTGGGCAGCATTTGGAGCAACACTGAGTCTCCTCTTTTCAGATTCATTAGAATCTTGGATGTGGCGTGCTCAGATTCAAGAAGTGGAGACTGGATATTAACCACTTGTGATGGGGTGTTCACCCCACACAAAGCACAGAAGGTTAAAATGGCCAGGTGGGCCAATTAACTCCATAGGCTGCACCTGCAGAAGCCAGGAAAAAGGGAATTGATTAGAAGCACACTCAGCTGGAGGGGCCTATATAAGCCAGGAAGCCAGCAACAGAAGAGGTGGCAGGGAAGGAGTCTGAAGTCACTCCCTGGGAGAAAGGACATGTGTAGGGAGCTATGGGCAAGTAGCCTACAGTTACTCTCAGAGAAGGGAGTGTGGCTTGGCAAGCGCAGAGAAGGGGGAGAGCCAGAGAGGTAGGCAAGGCTCAAGGGAAAAGCAGCGAAGTGTGGGGTAGGTCAAACCTTGGCTGCCAATAAGAGGGCCCCTGAGCCAGGACCTGAAGTAGAGGGCAGGCCCAGGTCCTCCTACTCGCTGCTGATGGAGTGGCACTGGCAGGGCAGTGAGCAGGAAGACTCCCTGAGCCCATTTATCAAGAGGGGCTTTGATACCCAGGAAGGGGAGAACACACATGGTGACCCAGCCAGAGGGCTGAGTCATGAAAGAGGTGGCTGTGGATCCTGGAACGAGAGGGGTCTGCAGGATGAGAGGACAACGGAAAGACTTTGCCAGGGTGGTGGTGATGGTGGTTGTATGCAACACCTGGCAGAGCTAATCCCCAGGACAGCCAGGAGGCAGCGTCACTAGTGGTGAGTGCACCCTGGGACACCACTATTGGCCAATAATCTCAGAACAGCATTGGTCATAGGGGCATAGAGTTTAGGCCAGAAGGGACCACCAGATCATATAATCTGACCTCCTGTATATCACAGACCACCACCACCATCCAGCACCTGTACCAATAACTGAAATTAGACTGAAGTATTACAGCTCACAAGACACTAGACTATTTTTATTATTTGACCCTAAGTGCATGACTTTACACTTGTACTATTGAACTGAATTTCATCTCATTTAGGTTACTTCAATCTTCAAGGTCACACACATCCTCCTGTTCAATATTCCAATCCTCCTCTGTATTGATGATGCCTCCCAACTTTGTATCATCATAGGATGGTCAATAGAGGAAACAATTTATTACAACAAGCAAAACCACCTACAGAATCCACAAAGGTTGCCAACATGAAAGATTAAAAATGGATTTCTGGGCTATGAAGCCCTGGAGTAGGGGAACGCTCTGCAGTTGGCATGGAAGGGGGCATTATCACCATTATGCCAAAACCCGAGTCAGGAGCACCCAAGTTCTAATCCCACCTGTGCTACTTGGTGTGTGGTCATGGGTCACTTCATTTCTCTGCTTCTGTTAAATGCTTTGTAAAATGTAGATATTACTACTTTTCACAGATTTTATCATAATATATTCTGACCTCCTTCATGACACAGAATTCCACCTACCATGCATCACAGGGTTATCGGGAGCATTAGTGTCTGTACAGCAATTTCAACATGTAAATGCATTCTAAGTGCTATCTATAAACATTCTGGAAGTATCTTACCTTATGTACACAAGGAGCTTGTTCCCCATAACCACCTTCTCATCTAAGAACACAGAAAAAGTTTTTTGTCACTTTTTATCCAAATAACTAGACAACAGAATAAGGATCTAATCTTTATTTACTGAAAGGAAAATCTCATTTACTTGAGCATTAATTATTATTCATGACAAAAGTGGTGTCAGTACAGTCTTATGGAATTTTTCCATTCTCCATAACTTTACATATTTGCAGCATGTTTGTGTGAGAAAGGATAGTAGCTTGAGAACTATCTGAAGACAGTTTAAAGAAGAAAGTACTTAAGACTTATTTATAGGCTGTGCAAAGTCTGGAGTCCTAAACAGTAACACCATCTCCTCCCCAACTCCCTAAATTAGAAGTGCTCAGAGACCAGTTAAACTTATGATCAAATATACTAGAAATATCAAACCTGTAAAATCTTAAAGGCAAGTATTCTGTACCTGTGAGAGACTTCCCAGCATTAAGTGGAGGAGCAATGACTTTGAACAATTTCTGCAACAGTGAAAAAAAGAGAAGTTTCAATATTGTTTATAATTGTTATACATCACATAATTTAAGTGCCAACAAGTCGAGTCAGTCCCTGCCCCCAAAGAGCTTAGAGCCTAAAAGGAACACAAAGCTAAAGAGAGTGTCAGAGAATATGAAATAGTCCATGACAAGACAAACGCAATGCCTGGTTTTATAACCTGTATTGTTTAAGAAGGTACCTCCCCGAGAAAGGACAAGCTCACCAAGTTTTACAACAAAAGAAGGCACAGAAAGAAAGGCCCGTGCAAAGGTTCCCTAAATGTACTTGTGCTAGGGAAGCATTTCTCCATCTGCTGATCCTGCGATGATCTACAAAAGAGCAGCCTTTGTCAAATAAACGTTCCTAGATCTGTTAGATCAAAGCTTCCCTCTAGTGGTGCTTAGTTGCTTCCCAGGAATCTAGAGTGCACATTAAAAAAAAAGAGAGACTAGTTGGCAAGCTCTAGCATGCAATGAGCTCGGGGAGCCACAGAGACAAGATAAGCAATAGTACCAGGGAGCACTGCTGATCAGCCCAGCTCCCCCAGCCTCTGATTCCTGCCTCCATGGCTCCCCAGCTCTGCTGCCTAACCCTCCCCAACAGCCCATACAACCACAAGCTTCCTAACCATCTACTAAGGTTCACCCGAGGGAACCTCAAACCCAAGGACCTAGTGAGCTATGTTGGAGCCAGGCTGCTCTCTGGAGAGCACAGCAGGTTCAGCCACCAGAATTGTTTTCCCTAGGACAGCAACAGGCTCCACCTTCCCAGCAAACATTTTCTGCAAGTCTCCCCAAGAACCTATCCACTTCCTCGCCCATTACCAGGACAGAGGGAAGAAAACTCCTTGCCTTGGGAAGTGGTGTTTGTAGTTCCACTAGTGAGGGACTTACTTTGGCTGACAAATCAGCTGTGTTTTGCCAGAAAGGAGCCCTAAGTTCATCAGACAGAGACTCCCCAGGGGAGCATAAATTGAGCTATGGGTATGAAGATGGGCAGCGGAGGCAGAGTGAGCAGTCAGGACAGGAAGTCAAGTGCTATGCTTCAGCATTTCACTGTCTAGGATGTAAGTTGCATTTGTTGTACAAAATAGCCATTACCCAACAGTTTAGACAGAAACCATGAATTAGGGTTACCATTCGTCCGGATTCCCCCGGACATGTCCGGATTTTTGAGCTAAAAATAGCGTCCGGGGGGAATTTGTAAATGTCCAGACTTCTCCCCCCCCCCCATGCAGAGCGCGCGCGGCTAACAGGGCAGCCGGACGGATGGTGCCACTTACATGAGGCTCCGACAGCCAGAGAGAGCCCCTCCTCCTCTCCCCTGCGGCAGAGATCACTCCCTCCCTCCCTGCATTCGCAGATCGCCTCCGGCAGTCTGGAGCTCCTCCCCCGCTCCTCCTCCCCTGCCAGCCAGCCTGCCGGGACAAACGGCTAAGGCCGTTCCTGAGCAAGTTCACAGAGACATTAGGCAAAGGCCAACAACAAGGGGGCCAGGGGGTTGGAGAAGGGGCAGGGAGGTTTTGGATGGGGCAGTCAAGAGACGGGGGGGGGGGGGGGTTGGGAGTTCGGGGGGGGGCTTTCTGGGGGAGGGTGTGGATAAGGTTTTGGGCACTCAGGGTACAGGTAGGGGGTAGGGTCCTGGAGGGCAGTTGGGGGGGGTGTTAGGAGGGGGCAGTTAGGGGATAAGGAACAGGGAGGCTTAGGTAGGGGGTGGGGTTCTGGAGGGCAGTTAGGAGCAGGGGTCCCAGGAGGGGGCAGTCAGGGGACAAGGAGCGAGGGGGGGGTTGGGAGTTCGGGGGGGGGCTGTCAGGGGGCAGGAGTGGGGAGAGGGATCGGAGCAGTCAATGGGACAGGGAGCAGAGGGGTTTAGATGGGTCGGGATTTCTGGGGGGGGCTGTCAGGGGGTGGGGAGTGGTTGGATGGGGCGTGGGAGTCCCAGGAGTCTGTCTGGGGGTGGGGGTGTGGATAAGGGTTGGAGCAGTCAGGGTACAGGTAGGGGGTAGGGTCCTAGGGGGCCAGTTAGGATGGGGGGAGGGTCTCAGGAGGGGGCAGTCAGGGGACAAGAGGCAGGGAGGCTTAGGTAGGGGGTGGAGTCCTGGGGGACAGTTAGGGGCAGGGGTCCCAGGAGGGGGCAGTCAGGGGACAAGGAGCGGGGGGGAGGGTTGGGGGTTCTGAGGGGGGCGGGAAGTGGGAGGGGCAGGGGCGGGGCTAGGGCAGGACGGGGGCGGGGCTCCTCCCGTTCTCTTTTTTGCTTGCTGAAATATGGTAACCCTACATGAATAATACTCAAATTAAGTTGAGATTTTCAAAGCAGTGCAGGGAATTTAGCCATCCATGCCTTCCACTAAATTAATGGCTAAATCCCTGCACTGCTTTGAAAATCTGAACCACTGTTAGTATTAACTCCTCAGGCAGAGCATGGTTTATCTATAGCTACATGGACCTAATCCAGGCCTGCACAACATGCAGCCCGGGCTCACTGTGCAGCCCGTGGGCAAGCGGTGGGGTGGGGCTGCCGGGTTCGCCCAGGGCCGGTGCAACCGTCCGGGATTTTTCCTCCCTCCCGTCCCTTCCCCTCACGCAGAGTGCGGCGCGGCTGACTGGGCGCCTGGGCCTGATTTAGCTGCTCCCATTGGCCTCCAGCAGGCAGAGTCCCTCCCCCGCTCCCCCTGCCTCAGTGTCACGTCACAGCACTCTGCCGGGGAGGGGTTGTGTGCTCGGCAGCTTGTCTGGTTGGCTCCACGTGGAGCCAGCGGCTGGAGCGGCGTGGTGGGAAGGAGAGTCCTGGGGGGCAGTCAGGGAGCAGGAGGAGGGTTGGATGGGTCGGGAGTTCTGGGGGGTGGGGCTGTTAGGGGGCAGGGGTGTGGAGAGGGATCGGAGCAGTCAGGGGACAGGGAGCAGAGCCGGTAAGTGCTGAGCGAGGGGAGGGGCACCCGGCTTGGGCTCGAGCCGCAGCTCGGGGGGGGGGGGAATGGGCCAAGTCCCCCCCCCCAAACCTCCCCTTCGGTTGGGGGTGGGGTGGCTACTGTGCTGGTTGCTCCCAGGGCAGCCTCCGTAGTGATGGGGGGAGGAGGGGTTGAACTGTCTGTGGGCAGCCAGGAAATCCCCAGGGGAGGGGGGTGGTGTGTGTGTGTGTGTTTTATACCTGCCCAGCCCCAACTGCTGCCCCCTTCCCTGGTCCAGGGACCTTCCCCCTCCTCAGCCCCTATCACACTGCCCCCCTCCCCCCCGGGCTCCCTGCGGCCCCCGTGTTTGTGTGTTGGACAGTCACATCCAATCCCTTCACACTGCCCCCCTTTCCCCTCCCCGGCTTAGTTCATAGCCCCAGAAAATCCCTTCAAACTGTCCCCCTTTTCCCCTCCCCTTATCTCATGGTGGGATGACGAACCGAGTGGGCGGACGGCGCTGGTGTGTGTGTGTTGTGTTTTGGGGGGGTTGGGAGGGGGTGTTTCGGCGGTGCTGGGGGGGGGGGGGATTTGGCCCTCAGCTGTTTTCTTTGGAGTAACATGGCCCTCGCCGCTTTACGAGTTGTGCAGGCCTGATCTGATTCTTGAGCTGTTACAAACAAGCCAGTTAGCTAAACAGATACAAAGGACACTTTAGACTGCATGTCAACCATTTTTAAGAAGGACACCTTGAAATGTAATCTCCTAAACCACTAGTTTTCAACCTTGTTTCATTTGCGGACTCCTAAAAATTTTTGAATGGAGGTGCAGTCCCCTTTGGAAATCTCAGTCTGCGGATCCCCAGAGATCCTCTGACCACATGTTGAAAATCATTATCCTAAACTACTGAAGATTCACTTGCAATCTCTCAGAAAATTAACTGTGTAAATGTTGTAAATTGGATAAAAATCTTTTTATGTATGAAAAATCTAAAGTCTCACTGTACTTGCACATTTCAACAGCTATGTAGTCACTAGTGATGCCTTCATAATAAGCACTTTTACATTTACAGAATTCTCTCTCAAGAGCATTTGCCATCAGGACTGTATTCAAGGGGTATACAATGGCGGTTACTTGCCTGTAACTGGAGATGTGTGGTCCCTGTCTGTACTTCACATGTGGTACGCATGAGCTCCCTGTGCCAGAGACCGGAATATCTTGCAAGTAGTATCCGTTGGGCCACACCCTCATTCTAGATCTTTCTCCTCCTGCTCAGCACCGAGCGATAAGAGGAGATGCGGACTGACCATCTCTCCAATGTCTTCTCTACCACAAACACAGTCATGGTCCGAAGCAGAGGGGAAGGCAAGCAGGTAGTGGAATAGAAACAGGGACCACACATTTCGAAGAGCCTCCAGTTACAGGTAAATAACCTCTACTACTTCTTTGAGTGCTGATCCTTATGTGTATTCCACAGGTGGGTGACTGGCAAGCAGCAGCCAAGTAGGAAGGGGGTGCGAGGATGGAAGTACAGATGTCTAACACTGCAATTCCAAAGCCTGCGTCAGCAGAAGAGGCTTGGACAAAAGCATAATGCTTGTGAAAGTGCGTCTGGAACTCCAGATTGCCACCTTACAAATGTCCACAATAGGCACATCAAAGAGATGCTACTGAGGTTGAACTGTGTAACTCCCATTCATGTTCAGTGGAGAAGTGCCTGCTAAAGCTGTCTAGCGCCAGGTAGATATGACTCCAAAACTGTGACGTGATTCCGGGTACACCAGTTCCATAAGTTGACCGCCTCCATGCACAGGTATCTTGCCCTCCTTGTATGTTTATACAGAAGACAGTCATATTGTTTGACATTATCTGGGAATGTCAGGATAGGTAGGAGTAGTTGGGATGCACTATACCTGTCTGACTGCCCTTAAGTTCCAAGAGGCTGCTATGCATCCTGGCCTACCTTGTGTCATATGATTGCCCATGTGGGCTCCACAATCTATGAGGGATGCGTCCATGATTACCAACATGCTGGGTATGGGAGGTAGGAAAGACTCCAACTCACGTGTTTCGGGTTCATCTACCAAATGAGTGAAGCCCTGACACTGATGGAGATTGTCACTACAGTGGTCATGCTGCATCTGTCCAATGTATACACAGACCTGAGCCGGGCTTGAAAGACAACAGATTTGTAGCCTGGTGAATGGCATCACAAGCACAGGAGGCCATGTGGCCTCACAAAGAAAGGTGGATCTGGACTATTGTTCAGTGTTTGTGGGGGACACTTTTTTTTTTTTTTTTAAATCAAAGACTCCTCATAACATACAATCTGTCTGCAGGGAGGTGGGTCCTTACTGTGGCTGAGTCCAGGGTTTCCCCTATAAAGTGTATGCATTACATGGGAGTTAGAGCAGACTTTTCCATGTTTATGCAGATTCCTAAGGATGGCAGGAGATGGCGCAAGGACTGAACTTCCAGATAGGATATATACTTACTTGTAACTGGAGGTTCTTCAAGGTGTGTGGTCCTTATCTGTAAACCACACACAGATATGCATATACACCATGTCCCTGAATTTGGAAATTTTTAGTAAGCAGTGTCCATTGGTCCGTACATGAACAGTTCTCCTTCTGCTCCAAACAGAGCACATGTGTGGAATACTCATAGGGACCATCACTCAAAGATCTGCCTGTTAGAAGCCAGTTCTCCAAGTATAGGAAGATGGTATTGTAGCTGCTTTCTCTCAGCTGTGCTGCCACTACTAAGACAACCTTCCAGGGTGCTGTTGCCAGACCCAACTGGAGTACTCTGAACTGGCAATTGTTCCCGTCCTACCAGAACCTAAGGATCCTTCTGTGGGATGGATGAATGTCCACAAGAAAAGTAAGCATCTTTCATGTTGAGAGCTAAGAACCATGTTTTTCTCTCCAAGGAGGGAATTACTGATCCCAGCCTAACCATGAATTTGTGAATAAAAATATTTTGCTGATGTAGGTCGAGAATGGGCCTCTTCCCTTTTTTCTTGGCAACCATGATTTAATATTGGGAGTCAAACCTCTCCCTTGTATGCTGAGGTGGCATTCACTCTATAGCTCCTTGTTCGA
Organism: Emys orbicularis; assembly: GCF_028017835.1. Lineage (NCBI taxonomy): Eukaryota > Metazoa > Chordata > Testudines > Emydidae > Emys > Emys orbicularis. The sequence continues at coordinate 56,063,612 of NC_088691.1, forward strand.
GAAGAGAGTCCCACCTCCTGTTGGAGGATCGGAGGATCTCCTTGTGACAGTGGCCCCCTGAACATAAGCCAGGAAAGGATTTTTGGAGGATCTGGGAAACAAAACTCAACGGTGTTGCCAAAGTGGATGACATCTAGTACCCACCTGTCTGTTGTTATAGCTCCCCAGTTGTGGGCAAAGTACGATAGCGGACTTTGGAAACAAGTGGGGATGGCATCATTGTAAGGTCACAACTTAAGTTTCCTCTAAGCTGCGCGGCCGGGCGGCCACCCAGCAGGCTATCAAGTGCCGTGCACTTCAGGTGTCCCTCCCCCCACTGCCGTGCTGCTCCTGGCCATCTCCTGCTTGCTGTGCAGAGCAGGAGAAGCTGGGGGGCGGAGGGTGGTGCACCGTCAGGGTGTCCCCCTCCCCCCACCCTGTACCTCATTCTCCACAGAGCAGGGGGGAATTTGACAGGGCTCAGGACGGAGGGAGCTTGTTGGCAGCTGTTGCTGTGTCTGAACAAGCAGGCTTCAGACTGTTGAGTGCTAATCTACTTAAAAAGGCAGCGTACTTAAAGGGGCAGCGCATGTCTGTCACTCTCTCTCTCTCACACACACTCTGTCTTTCACCCTCACCTCCCAACACATACTTGTATTATTATTGTTGTTACTTGATACTTCTTTTCAAAGTGTGTTTTATTTTTTTGATTATGCATTTCATAATTTTTCTCTCTTACGCTTAAATTTAATTCTTTGAGTACTGAGTTCTAAAATGCCTAGCCTGACCTGGCTGGAGTAATTATCCCTATGATAACTTAAAAAAAAAAAATATATATATATATATATATATATATATATATATATATATATATATATATATATATATATATATATATATATATATATATATTCTAGTTTTTTTGTTTCTACTGGTGGTGCAAATAACAAAATTCATTCCACACTTGGATGGAAAAAATTAGAGGGAACACTGGTCACACCTCTCAAGCATCCCATCAAAAGTAACCTTTAGCGAGTGGATGAGGTTGGGTGGCTGTTAAGGTAGATGGAGCTGTATTACTTGGCCTCTGCACTCTGATGCTTGTATGGTCGTTTGTATGGTCGTTGGTGGTAGAGAGGCTGTGGAAGAGGTCTTCACTTATACACCAGTTTATGATGCTTCCTCTTTGGGCAAGGGTATAAAGATCCAGGGAGTGGAGGGTTCTCCTGAAGTCTTTTAGCGAGTGCAAAGACTCACCTGTTTTCTCATTGAAGAGATTGGTTTAATTGAAGGGCAAGTTCTTAATGGTATTCTGAACCTCTCTGGAGAACCCCAAAGACTGAAGCCACTACTCTCACTACATCACTATGGTGGTCACCTTGATGTGGTATTGGCTGCATTCACTGAAGCTTGCTATCATGAGTCTACCTTCCTTAACAAGGGTTTAAAATTGGGCCTTGTCTACTTGGGGGAGTTTGCCTTTGAACTCCAGAAACTTCAAGTAGTTCATAAAGTCATATTTCGCTAACAGGGCCTGGTAGTTAGAGATTCTGAGCTAGAGGCTGGTGGACGTAAATACCTTCCTCCCCAAAAGGTCCAGGTGTCTCGCTCCCATGTCCGCAGAGGTGGTTTTAGGGTGTTGCCTGGATCTTTCCGTGGCTGCTTGTACTACTGGGGAGTTGGGGGCAGGATGGGTAAACAAGAATTCTGCCCTTTTTGCAGGCACAAAGAACTTTTTCTCAGCCCTTCCAGGGGTAGCAGTACACATTGCCAGCATATGCCATACCACCGTAGTGGTTCTGTAATGGCCTCTTCACTGGGATAGCTATCCAACTGGGGCCCATTGGCTTCAGGATATCCAAGAGCTCGTGCTGCATATCTTGAACTTCTAATGGGATCTGAAGTTCTGCCACCATCCTCTGCAACTATTCTTGACATTGCCTATAGCCCTCAGTTAGGGATGGTGAAAATGGGGCAATGGCCTCATTGGGTTAAGGAGAAGATAAGCCTGTCAGTACCAGCTTGACGTCGTCTTCTTCCAAGTACCCCTGCAGAGCAGGATGCTGTTGCCTAAGAGAAGAGGGATGATGTGACTCTCTAGCAGAGCACACAGATCCAGGGTGTCATGCATAATGATCCCATGGACTCCAAATGGGCCAGTTTGAGGAGTTGAAGACCGGTTTGGGGGCCCCAAGGCATTGGTACCAGCAATCCCTTTGAGGGTAATCTTGCTTGTGCAGAGGACAGGTCCAGGTAACTCTCAAAGCCCTGTTCGGGCTAACCTGTCTGGGAAGTGATGATTCATCCTGGACATCAGATACCGAAATAAGGGGAGGGGAAAAGGGGGACAGTTTGAAGGGATTTTCTGGGGCTATGAACTAAGCCGGGGAGGGGAAAGGGGGGCAGTGTGAAGGGATTGGATGTGACTGTCCAACACACAAACACGGGGGCCGCAGGGAGCCCAGGGGGGAGGGGGGCAGTGTGATAGGGGCCGAGGAGGGGGAAGGTCCCTGGACCAGGGAAGGGGGCAGCAGTTGGGGCTGGGCAGGTATAAAACACACACACACACACACACACACACACACACACACCACCCCCCTCCCCTGGGGATTTCCTGGCTGCCCACAGACAGTTCAACCCCTCCTCCCCCCATCACTACGGAGGCTGCCCTGGGAGCAACCAGCACAGTAGCCACCCCACCCCCAACCGAAGGGGAGGTTTGGGGGGGGGACTTGGCCCATTTCCCCCCGCCCCCCCCGAGCTGCGGCTCGAGCCCAAGCCGGGTGCCCCTCCCCTCGCTCAGCACTTACCGGCTCTGCTCCCTGTCCCCTGACTGCTCCGATCCCTCTCCACACCCCTGCCCCCTAACAGCCCCACCCCCCAGAACTCCCGACCCATCCAACCCTCCTCCTGCTCCCTGACTGCCCCCCAGGACTCTCCTGGGGGATCGGAGGATCTCCTTGTGACAGTGGCCCCCTGAACATAAGCCAGGAAAGGATTTTTGGATGATCTGGGAAACAAAACTCAATGGTGTTGCCAAAGTGGATGACATCTAGTACCCACCTGTCTGTTGTTATAGCTCCCCAGTTGTGGGCAAAGTACGATAGCAGAGGACAGGGTCCAGGTAACTCTCAAAGCCCTGTTCGGGCTAACCTGTCTGGGAAGTGATGATTCATCCTGGACATCAGATACCGAAAGCCAGATCAGTCTCCCCCACTGGTACAGTCAGTAGTGGTAGAAGGAAGCTCCAGCTCATGGATGGATTATGGGAATAACTCCTTTTTAGGGTTGTATAATTTTATGGGGTTAAGATATCCCTCAGAAGAACCAGGCCCAAAAGTAGAGGTGTTCCAGGGTAGTAAATGTCTCTGTCTGTACTGGAGTATGAGGGTCCAGGTTACCAGTTCTGCCGGATCTGGTGCTGCGACAGACTTCGGGGTTGGCAGATCCTTACAGTACCAAACCAGTACCATTGGCAAAAGAGTCCATTCAGGAGCAGTTGGTCAGTACTGGAGGATGTCAGTTCTTTGGCTTGCTAGAGGTCACAGTCAGCACCAGTATCAATACCAGGCCTGGTTCTGTTGGACCATCTTCCTGCATACTTTCCCTTTGAGGTTAAGAGGCTTAGGCAGATCTAAGTCCTGGGGACTTGCACATGAAGACTCCTTCCAACTTGGAAGGTGTCAGAGACCTCTTCTCCTGGAAGCAGACAGAGGGAGAAATCTATTTTTGTGTCTGAGAGAATGCCCCTTACTCTCATGAAAAGCCCGAAGCAACAGGTCTTTAGATTTATCTGATCTAGCCTCTGCTCCACAGCACGTGCTCAAAAGCATGCTGCTTGAGGACTGTGGCCGATGTGCAGGAGGGTCTCTCCAGCCTGGATCTGACTGGAGCCTCAGGGCTTTCTTTATGAGGAACTTCCTCAGTCAGCACTCCCTTCCCTCTTGTGTCCTAGGTGGGAAGGAGTGACAGACACTGCACTTGGCAGAAATAAGCGCCTACCCAAGGCAGTGCTGGTGGTCCTCATTGACCAAGGAGGAACAAGGATAGGAGATGCAGTTTTTAAGCCCCGGGTTTCTGGGCACAGCTCTAGTCCAAAAGGAAGAAGGAGTGTGTCCCAGGGTGGGAAAAACTAAGCTACATTAACTATAAGAATACTATCAAATGCTAACAGACTATACACTGTTATCTTCACAAAGACTAAGACAATGCAAGAATAGCTCTGGACACAGAGGATTCTGACTCAGGCCATGAGGCTGTAAGAAGCAACTGAAGAGGTGATCAATCCACACTTCCCCTTATGACCTTGGTGCTGAGCACAAGGAGATCCAGGGTCCAGGCATGGACCAATAGACACAAGTTGAAAGATTTTCCGGTCTAAGGCCTGGTCTACAGTGGGGGCGGGGAAATTGATCTAAGTTACGCAACTTCAGCTACGTAAATAATGTAGCTGAAGTCAACATACTTAGATCGACTTACTGTGGTATCTTCACCGCGGTGAGTGGACTGCTGCCGCTCCCCCGTCGACTCCACCTGTGCCTCTCGCCGAGCTGGAGTACAGAAGTAGATTTATGGGAGAGCTCTCAGGGGTCGATTATCGCTCGGGGGTCGATTTATTGCGTCTAGCCTAGACATGATAAATCGATCCCTGCTGGATCGATCGCGGCGGGTAGTGTAGACATACCTTTTAGATGCATAGCCACAGTGAAATACACATAGGGAGCAGCACCTGAAGAAGAGTGAAATCCACCATGCAGCAGAGTCAGGAAGACTCATGGATTTCTACATAAAAGTGCAGTCTTGTTGGTTGTTATAACCTTAATACATATTCTTCACAACTCAGAGATAGAAGTAGGTTTCATTTTTAGAAGGTACACACTATACATTTTTAAAGTGTTTTATTTTGAAAAAACTTTTAATTTTCAGATTAGTTTTACAGCTATATCAGAAAATGAATGATTGTTTAGTTATTTCATTTACCAAAGTTAATTGAAGCAGATATTTATGAAATCATTGGGAGGTGAACTATCTCCAATTCAACAGGTTAATCATTAATATTTGGAGGATTTTCTTGCCATGCTGCATTAAGAGGAGATCATCACCAGACAGACATTTAAAATTGTTTTATTTAACTAATACAACAACATTATGTATTCTGGATTTTTTTCTTCAAGAGCAAACATATAATATTTTAACAAAACAAGCATATGAATTTTTGAATTTAGTTAAACATTCAAGTTTTTTAAAATCAGGTTTATTTTTGTTAAAATTGTTTTTAACTAAAATAGTTACATGAAATATTTTTGAAAAAAAAAAAAATTAAATTGACTATGTCAGCCAGGTCAACATGAGAAACTTAAAATACTGGCTTCTGCAGCTAACTCAGTCATCTTCACCTTCATTTTCCTGTTTGTTCATAATCGGGAAAAGAAAAACAAACTTTCTTGCTTTTTCAGGTCCCAAACAATCTCTCAATTTGGAATGAATTAGTCCAAAGGAAGAAAGAGAAAGTTACTCACCTTGCAGTAACTGAGGTTCTTCGAGATGTGTGTCCCTATGGGTGCTCCACTCTAGGTAACGGTGCGTCCCGGCGCTGTTGATCGGAGATCTTTGGTAGCAGTGCCTGGTTGGGACGCATGCGCTCAGCTGCTGTCTCGCGGTCTCATTAGAATCTGCCTAAGCACGCACCCCCCCAGTTCCTTCTCTACTGTGGAGAAATCATACTAGTACTCCAAAGTAGAGGGGAGGAGGGCAGGGAGTGGAGCACTCACAGGGACACAAATCTCTAAGAACCTCAGTTACTGCAAGGTGAGTAACTGTCTCTTCTTCTTCGAATGCTGTCCCTGTGGGTGCTCCACTCTAGGTGAATGCGGAGCAGTACCCACTATGGTTGGTGGGACTTTGGAGCTGCAGCAGTGAGTACTGTAGAGAGTACTGTATGACCTACTATGGTGTCTGCCATGGTATCCTGCGTGATAGCATAGTGTTTGGCAAACGTGTGTTCAGATGACCATGTAGCCGCTTTACAGGAACGGGTACGTTATGTAGGAAGGCAACGGATTTCGACATGGCTCGAGTGGAACGAGTTCTAATGCCTTCGGGTGGTTGAATATTTTGGATGCGGTAACAGGATCTGATGCAGTCAGAGATCCACTTGGACAGGCGTTGCCTAGAGATAGCTGTACCTTTCGATCTTTCGGTACTGGAGACAAAGAGTCGCAGGGACTTATGAGATGTTTTAGTCCTGTCTAAATAAAAGGCGATTGCTCGCCTGATGTCGAGACCATGCAGAGTTGCCTCATGCAGAGTCTTGTGAGGTTTGGGATAGAAAGTAGGTAAGTATATCGGTTGGTTAAGGTGGAAGGTGGACACCCCTTAGGGAGAAACTTAGGATGTGGTCTCAGGGTGACTGTCTTTGCAGAAGATTGTGTAGGGAGGATAGGCCATCAGGGCGCTTATTTCTCCTACTCTCCTTGCTGACGTTATTGCAACTAAAAAAGCTACCTTCATGGACATATGAAGAAGAGAAGAGGTAGCCAAGGGCTTGAATGGAGGTTTTATGATACTGCGAAGAATGAGGTTAAGATTTCATGTAGCTGCCGCTGGATAAATTTCCAGGTAGGGATTTTGTAGGCCCATGAGAAATCGTTTTATGGTGGGGTGGGTAAAAAGTGAGTAGCCTTCTAACAAGTCATGGAAGGTGGTAAGTGCCGCCAGGTGCACTTTGATGGAGCTGAGCGAGAGTCCATCCTGTTTCAATTTTAGAAGGTAGTCTAGGATGTTAGGGAGGGTTACCGCATGGGGTGTTAAGTGATTATGTGAGCACCAGAGGGAGAAACGTTTCCACTTCTGCAGGTAAGTTTTACGAGTGGAGTCTTTTCTACTGTGCAGGAGGATGTATCAAACTTGCTTGGAACAAGCTAGTTCGTGGGTTGGGAACCATGAAGGAACCAGGCCATCAGGTGGAGTTTCTGGAGCTGAGGGTGAAGAACCCGTCTGTTGTCCTGGGAAAGCAGATCTGATCTGCTGGGGAGAGTCCATGGATGACAGGAGGACATGCGGAGTAGGTATGGATACCACGACTGTCTCGGCCAAGCCGGGGCAATAAGTATGACCCGGGCCTTGTCGTCTCTGATCTTGCGAATAACCTGTGTAGCAGAGGGATTGGTGGGAAGGCGTACAGGAGAGAGTTGTTCCAGGGGATAGGAACGCGTCTCCTAGGGATGCAGTCCTGAGTCCCGCTGTGGAACAAAATAGATGACATTTGCGATTCTGGGTTGTGGCAAAGAGGTCTATTGACAGGGTGCCCCAGAGGGAGAAGAGCTGTTGAAGTATTGCGGGGTGCAGTTCCCATTCGTGTTCTGTCGAGAAGTGCCTGCTGAGTGCATCGGCAGTAGTGTTATGGCAGCCAGGTAGGTATGAAGCAATGATTTGTATGTGATGTTGTATGCACCAATTCCATAGCCAGATGGCTTCCATGCATAGGGAATGTGATCGGGTAAGGGAAAAGCGTGATCCCATGTCTGTGGAGGTGAGCCACGACAACGGCTAGAGTCTTGGAAAAAGCTCTCAGCGCTGTGGAGAGTCCGAAAGGAAGAACTCTGTATTGAAAATGGTCGTGTCTGATTGTGAATCATAGGAAGTGTCTGTGGGCTGGATGAACTGATACAGGAACTCCTCACTTAAAGTCGTCCCAGTTAACATCGTTTCGATGTTAAGTTGCTGTTCAATTAGGGAACATGCTCGTTTAAAGTTGTGAAATGCTCCCTTCTAACGTCGTTTGGCAGCCGCCTGTTTTGTCCACTGCTTGCAGGAAGAGCAGCCCATTGCAGCTAGCTGGTGGGTGGTTGGAACCAGGGCGGACCAGCAACCCCCCATCAGCTCCCCATTCCCCCCAAGTTCCCTGTGCAGCAGCTGCCTGCAGTTCAGCTGTGTCCCTCCGCCCACTGCCATGTGCTGCTCCTGCCCTGTGCCTTGGAGCTGCTCCCAGAGACTCCTGCTTGCTGTATGGGGGGAGGGCAGTAGCGTAGCTAGCGGGGTGCGGGGAAGCAGCTGCTTCCCCTCAGCACATGTTCCATAAGCGGCGCCTTTCCAAAAGCGGCCGGAGGAGTGAGGGGGGGAGCAGGCCGGCGGCTGGCAGCCGCGGCCAGAGGAACGAGGGGGGGCGTAGCATGGTGGCCGGCAGCCGCGGCCGGAGGAGCGAGGGGGGGGCACGGGGGTGGCACAGCAGGGCCGGAGGAGCCGGGGGGGAGGGGCAGGGCGACTGGAGGAGGAGCCAAGGGGGCATGGCCAGAGGAGGAGCCAAGGGGGGGCACCTTTTTTATGTTTGCTCCCCCTCCTCTTAGAAGCTGGCTACGCTACTGTGGGAGGGGGGAAGAAGGGGGCTAATGTCAGGGTGTCTCCCCCTCCCCCCTGCTCCTGCACCCTGCCTACCCCCATCTTCCATAGGGGGGGGGGGACACACACGACGGAGGGAGGGAGCTTCTAAGCAGTAGCTGCTGTCTCAGGTCTCAGCAAGCTGATTTAATTAACAAGGCAGTGTGCTTAAGCCTGGGGTCAGCTACTTAAAGGGGAAATGCTCATTTTTTCCTCTCACACACACAGGGTGTGTGTCTGTCTGCCCTCCCTCCTTTCCTGCTGCCTTGTACAGTGTTGTGAGAGTTAACCCTTGAGGGCTCAATCAATTGCTAGTTCATTTAGCAGTAAGGCATTCCCTGGGAAACATCCCACCCTCTGACTCCTCCACCTCAACCAAGCTTCACAATCATCATCACTGTATACCAGTATTAAATTGCTTGTTTAAAACTTATAGTCTCGGTCAGTCTGTGTAAAATATAGTCTTTTGTCTGGTGAAAAAATTTCCCTGGAACCTAACCCCATCATTTACATTAATTCTTACGGGGAAATTGGATTCGCTTAATATCGTTTTGCTTAAAGTTCCATTTTTCAGGAACATAACTACAACGTTAAGTGAGGAGTTCCTGTACATGAAAATAAGCATCCTGTAGGTCGAGGGCTGTGAACCAGTCCCCTTGATCCAGTGCAGGTATTATTGTGCCCAGTGTGACCATCTTGAATCTTTATATCCTCATGAATTTGTTCAGTCGGCGTAGGTCTAGTATAGGCCTCCATCCCCCGGTCTTTTTCTTGGTCAGAAAGTAATGGAAATAGAAACCTTTCCCTCAATGTTGTGTTGGCACAGGTTCCACTGCACCTAGTTGTAGAAGGTGAGCCACTTCTGCGCGAAGTAAGTGCTCCTGAGAAGGGTCCCTGAAGAGGGACGGGGAAGGGTAGGATATAAAAGGGATGGAGTAACCGGACTGAACTATTTCGAGGACCCAACGGTCCTGCGTAATCTGCTGCCAGGCATGTTGGAAACCCTGGAAGCGGTGGCCAAATGGGCAAGTAGGTGGTGGAATCAAGGGGTGGTCGTGCAGACCCTCGACCAACACTTCAAAATTGTTGTTTATTTCCCGATGGGTGGGAGGTAATTGCTTGTGCTTGATTTTGTCTGCACTTAGGAGTTCTGGCGCGATTCCTGGTTATATCATATGGTCTGGGTTGAGGCCGGTAATACTGTTGTGTGCGTGGTCTTTGATAAGGTTGGTATCGTTGTCTCCTGGGAAGGGATGGGTGAATGCCCAGGATACGCAGTGTCGCTCTAGAATCTTTCATGGTGTGAAGGACTTCATCGGTTTTTGTGGAAAAGAGCTTATCTTTATCAAAAAAATAACAGGAGTACTTGTGGCACCTTAGAGACTAACAAATTTATTAGAGCATAAGCTTTCGTGGGCTACAACCCACTTCTTCGGATGCATATAGAGTGAACCATATATTGAGGAGATATATATACACACACATACAGAGAGCATGAACAGGTGGGAGTTGTCTTACCAACTCTGAGAGGCCAATTAAGTAAGAGGAAAAAAACTTTTGAAGTGATAATCAAGATGGCTCAGTACAGACAGTTTGATAAGAAGCAAGTGTGAAAATACTTACAAGGGGAGATAGATTCAATGTTTGTAATGGCTCAGCCATTCCCAATCCCTATTTAGCCCTGAGTTGATTGTGTCTAGTTTGCATATCAATTCCAGCTCAGCAGTCTCTCGTTGGAGTCTGTTTTTGAAGTTTTTCTGTTTTAAGATAGCCACCCGCAGGTCTGTCAAAGAATGGCCAGACCGGTTAAAGTGTTCTCCCACTGGTTTTTGAGTATTATGATTCCTGATGTCAGATTTGTGTCCATTAATTCTTTTGCGTAGAGACTGTCCGGTTTGGCCAATGTACATGGCAGAGGGGCATTGCTGGCACATGATGGCATATATCACATTGGTAGATGTGCAGGTGAACGAGCCACAGATGGTATGGCTGATGTGATTAGGCCCTATGATGGTGTCACTTGAATAGATATGTGGACAGAGTTGGCATCGGGCTTTGTTACAAGGATAGGTTCCTGGGTCAGTGTTTTTGTTCAGTGATGTGTGGTTGCTGGTGAGTATTTGCTTTAGGTTGGGGGGTTGTCTGTAAGCGAGGACAGGTCTGTCTCCCAAGATCTGTGAGAGTAAAGGATCATCTTTCAGGATAGGTTGTAGATCTCTGATGATGCGCTGGAGAGGTTTTAGTTGGGGGCTGAAGGTGACAGCTAGTGGTGTTCTGTTATTTTTGTACTGAGCCATCTTGATTATCACTTCAAAAGTTTTTTTCCTCTTACTTAATTGGCCTCTCAGAGTTGGTAAGACAACTCCCACCTGTTCATGCTCTCTGTATGTGTGTGTATATATATCTCCTCAATATATGGTTCACTCTATATGCATCCGAAGAAGTGGGTTGTAGCCCACGAAAGCTTATGCTCTAATAAATTTGTTAGTCTCTAAGGTGCCACAAGTACTCCTGTTATTTTTGCGGATACAGACTAACACGGCTGCTACTCTGAAACCTATCTTTATCAAAGGAGAGGTCCTCCACTTTGGTCTGCCGGTCTTTAGGGATGCCGGATGCAGAAAGCCATGAAGATCTGCACATAACCACAGCAGTTGCAGTAGTATGGGCTGCTGTGTCTAGAGATGCTTGTAGGGCCATTCTTGAAATCAATTGGCCCTCAATAAGGACTGACTTAAAGTCTGCTCTCCTATCCTCTGGAATATGGGAGGCAAATTCAAAAACTTTATTGTAATTATCGAAGTCGTAGCTTTCAAGGAGGGCAGAATAGTTCGCAATTCTGAACTGTAGAGCGGAGGACGTATAAACCTTGAGACCCAAGACGTCAAGGCATTTAAGGTCCTTGTCTTGCGGGGTGGGTCGATAGTGTGGCTGTTTCGTCCTTTGCGCAACTGCATCCATAACAAGAGAGTTCAGTTGTGGATGAGAAAATAAAAGGTCAGCATCCTTAGTAGGAACATAGTATTTATGTTCAGCCTTTTTGGAAGTTGGAAAGAGAGAGGCTGGAGTCTGCCAGAGAGTGTCAGCTGGTTCCAGGAGTGCATCATTTATGGGGAGCACAATCCTTGAGGGTGCAGAGGGTTGGAGGATTTGAGGAGTCTGTGTTGTGTCTCCTGAACCTCTTCTAAGGGGATGTCTTGGCTGAGTGTCACCCTCTTGAAAAGTTCTTGAAATGGTTTACAATCGTCCACGTTCTGTGGAGGCGGAGGGAAGAGGGCTCTGTCTGGAGCTGATGGAGAGTTAGGGGTCGGTGAGTCAGGATATGGTCCATAGCTCATGTTCTTGGGGGCGGGGGGGAAATTCAGGTGCTCTAGAAGTAGACGGAGCTGGAGATCGAGGTGCAGAAGGAGGTAGAGGTTTGGTGGAAGGGGCTTGAGGGTGAGTGGCAGCAGGATGTGGCCAAGGGTACCACTGAGGCCAAGGCATAGGGTAGGAGAACTCAGGTGCTGCCCATGGGTGGTGGTGGGGGGGGGTGAAGTAGGGAAACTGAGGCTGGTGGTTGTGAGCTGTGACCTGAGGTGGAAAAGGTTCCAGTGGAGGAGCAGAGGCAGGTGGGGAGAACTCCGCCTGCTGATGCATATCAGGTTCGCTGTCAGTAAAGGTAGCCAGGTCAGGTGGGGAGAGCGGCTGTTCAAAAAGTGAGCCCTGTGTATCCAGGAGTGGGGAATTAGGCTCAGGTGCCACTGAGAGGTCACATTAACTGAGAAACTGTTGCTCCTGCTCCCTGGACTGTACTGAGCATGATCTGTGCTCAGGCGAATTACCGAGTCTGAGTTTTTCCGGTGCCGCGGGTCGCTTGGAGGTGCCCTGCAGGGGGTCCGCTGCCTGTACTGGAGCAGCAGGCAGGCTCGGTGCTGATGTTCTTTTCGGCACCGGAGCAGAGCGTGCTGTCAGCACTGCGTCTGTTTTCGGTGCTGAGTGGACTGGTGCCGAGGAGACCTTCCCAGTACGGGAGATCGGGTCCCTGCCTCTGTGCTCCGTGGGAGCTGCGGCTCAGGCGTTGTGACAGCCTGAAGCACCTGCCTTCTGTGCTGTCAATACAGAGGGTAAGGATCTTGCGGGAGACCCTTTACCCTTGTTAAAGTCTCTCCTCGGAAACTGTTGCACTTCTTGCCTCTGCTCCTGAGAGGGTGAAGCCATGCTCCCAATTGGTTCAGATCTGGCTGGGGAGCGTGAGGGAGAGGGTTTCACTGTCTCCAAAGGCCTTGCATTTCTTTGTTGCACTGTTTGCATTTTGCACGCATGCCTATCTTACCCACAGGTAGAGGAACTTCATTAAAATATTCCCAAACTGGGTCTCTTTTACAACCTGCTGCCATTATAGGTTTTCCCTTCTAGTGAGAGAATGGTATGGTATAGGGTTACCATATTTCAACAATCAAAAAAGAGGACATGGGGTGCCGCCCTAGCCCCGCCCCAGCCCTGCCCCCTCCCACTTCCCGCCCCCCTCAGAATCCCCCTACCCCCTACCTGCCCCCCCCCACCCTAACTGCCCCCAGGACCCCACCCCCTATCTAAGTCTCCCTGCTCCCTGTCCCGACTGCCCCAACCGCTCTCTACACCCCCCTCTCCTGACAGCCCCCCCAGAACCCCCTACAAACCTAACCCCCGTTCCCTGTCCCTTGCCTGCCCCAACCGCTCTCTACACCCCCTTCTCCTGACAGCCCCCCCCAGAACCCCCGACCAATCTAACCCCCCCCGTTCCCTGTCCCTTGCCTGCCCCAACCGCTCTCTACACCCCCTTCTCCTGACAGCCCCCCCCCAGAACCTCTGACCAATCTAACATCCCCCCCGTTCCCTGTCCCTTGCCTGCCCCCCCCCACCAGGCCGAGGGAGAGCTGCAGGCTCCACGTGGAGCCAAACACTGCTCTGCGGGGGAGGAGGGAGCGGGAGGGACTCTGGCAGCTAGAGGCCCCAGTGGCTGCGAGCGGCTTTCAATCAGGCCCAGCCGTCCAATCAGCCGCGCCGCACTCTGCATGAGGGGAAGGGGGAAATCCCGGACATTTCTACTTTATTAGAAATCCCCCCCGGACGGCCATTTAAAGCTGAAAAAGCCAGACATGTCCGGGGAAACCCGGACGGATGGTAACCCTAGTATGGTAGATCTCAAATCAATGAAGGCTACACTCAGAAAGACCTCAAGACTTCTGGAATATTTTGCTCAAACAGTTTCACTTTTGTTTCTACTGCCTGTCCCTCCCGTCTCATTTATCTCCAGACTTCTCCTTGTCCAGATCTATTCTGCCCCCAACAATCTGCTATTCATTAACTTTTTGAAACTTTGCACTTTTATAGAGAGGTAAGAGATTGACTCTGTGTACACAAATTTGCAGAGGGACAATAGGGTTGAGGTCTGTTATTTCTCACCTCTATATATTATTTATTTATTTATTTATTTAAAAACATTTTCGCTGTTAACAAGCATGTTATCTCTGGAGACACAAATCCACAGTCTGAGAATTGCAAAACTAAGCATCTCTGATGGTATCTTCTAGACTGAGCACTGAGTCCCAATAGGTAGATAGAAATATTAACCTAAATAATCTGTACAGAAGCCCCTGGAACCCCATAAGATTGGGTCCCTAATCCATGAACTATTGGAACTCATTTACAAAACTTTTATTAAACATTACGTTAATATATTGTCTCATACTATAGAATTAGAATTTATAATCCCTATTCCTTGATGAGATATCTTTGAGCTATAATGTATCTTAATTAAAACTATATAGATAGGTTTTTTCCTCAAAAAGCATTTTATAAAAAAAATCCGATTTAAATAAAAAAAAATAGCTTTTTTATTTTTATTTTTTTTTAAATCATTGATTTTTATCCACCCTACCATGCAGCCTTCAGCCATATCACTCTACTGGTCCTACCACAGGAGACATGCCTGGTATTGATAGCCTGTGCCCCAATACTAGAATTAAAAACCTGCCACTATGCAGAGGCTGCTCCTGTTGTAGTTCTGACCACCACCACACACAGGTACATTCTCATTAGATGGCGTTAAAACACTAGGTACTCCCAACAGACAAAACGACACTGCACAGAGTGGGGTGCCTAGAGAAAAACTCATTCTCTCACCTGCTGATTCCCAATTGGACAGAAGATGGGATGCTATCGTTGTGCATTACATCCCATTGTCAGAATGGCCATCAGCAACATGGAGACAAAGCAGCTCAGATTGTAACATGCATTCTGTTTAACCCTTACTTATTGAGTTGCATCTGGGTTTTTTTGTACTTGTTTAGTTTTCTATTGTTACAGACATTAGATCTGCCAGTGTTTGTGGTCTGACACTCAGCAGAGTACTGATTTAAGAAAGGTATTTGATCAAGTTTCACCGAATATTCCCAGAGAAATATGAAAAATGCACACTAGATACAGTAGGAGAGAGGAGCAAGAGATGAATCTATATACACTGTACATTAGCTATCAGCAAAACTCCCATGCTCAGAATCACAGGGAAGAACATGCAGCACGCACCAAATCAGCAGATCAGTAAGTGATCAGAGCTTTACAAACTGACCCTCAGATAAAGATGAGTGCTGAATGGCACAGACCAATATCTCACTGCAGTTTGAAAAATTAAAATATGTAGATGGAAACAATCCTTCCCAATGTCTTATGAAAGGTGCAGGGAGAAACAAAAAAGGGGGATGGATGGATGGATGAAAATGTGACATTAGGTACCACAAGCATAGGTCATGACTAGTCTTCCTACCTCCATCGGACTAATGAAGTCATTCATTCCACTGTTGTACACATAGATCATGGCATCATACAGATGATTTTCCCAGCACAGGAGAACTACCTGCATGGAAACAAAGCAGATTTCCTCAGATGTAGAGAATCCTTGTACAGAACAGCCTAACAACTTCCATTAGCCCATTAATTTCCTTTCCTGTATTCACTCAAAGACAGCTCTGACCATAGCACTTATCCTAGCCAGCTCCAGGAAAACAGCAGCATGGGTGGGTTATTTTTGGGGGGGGGGGGGGGGAGAAGGGGTTTGTTGAGGGTGCAAAGTTACACAAGTGAGAATTTGCCATATGCAGAACTCTGCCAAGCTACCAGGGTGGGGGAGACAGATCTGACTTATGACTCTACACTGTACACCTGAAATCCATGGCCTGTCTGAGGTACCGGAATGAGAAATCCAGGTCTTCCCAATTCCTTACACCCTTAACCTCTGGAGCAAGGGACCCAAGAGAACAGCTCTCCAAATGTCATGGCTTTTGTTGAGTTAGTAAGTTGTTCTGTCACCATGCCATCAGCCAGCCCCAAACCAGGGGTGCCCACCAGCCTACAGGTTAAATATATTATTTCAAAAAAGTTAAGGGGCCACAGTTCATACCCTGAGGATTCTCTAACCTGGTACACTCCCTTTGCACTAACTCAGGTGTCAAAAAGGGAGCCCCTTGCTTGGAACACCCAGCAGCCGTGAGTCAGTATATTTTACTCCAATATCCTGGTGCAGGGGACATATCAGGAGTGGATGCAGCTAAGGAATGCTGCACTCTGGCTAGTCCCAGCTGCTTTACAGCATGCCAAACCGTTCCAAGTTAGAGCAATGTCCAGGTTGCTCTAACTTGTGCCATGGCAGAGAATGATGAGGCAGTGATTGGTGGCTGCTTCTCAGCTTTTCCCCTCTGCTGGGTTGCCCTGGGGGCTGAGAAGACGAAAGGAACCATCCTTTGCTATGTGCTCCCCTAGGCCAAGACCAAGCCTGCTGAGCTCCTTCATTGCTCCCCCTGGGACTTCCACAGCCTAGCAGGGAAGCAGACAATGGAGCAACCAGAGCTACCCTTCTCCCTGCCAAGCTGATGAGCAAATGCAGAGGAGACAGTAGCCATTAGTGCTTCCAGCTCACAACACAGCTGCCCCTGGGGCTAGAGGGGAGGCACGTGGGTGACCATGGGCCCTACCACCTCCTTGTAGTGATGGCCCACTTCAAATGCGTTGGCTGAAAACAAAAATAGAGGCTACAGTGCATTGAGAATATTTTCTTCTTAACTCAGTCACCCTTGAAGGCAACTATGTGGTCCCCCAGGCCACAAATTGGGCACAATGCCCTAAACAATACACATATTAAAATATTTTATTAAATTAGTGTGTTTAAAAGAATGTGGAGTGTAGTTTTTCTAAAATGCTGTTCTCTGGGTTAAAGTCTATCTTCAGTTACTGACTGAAGACAATGGGGTTGTTTAAGTATAGTAAGGTCTGAGTTTGGCCTGCATAGCTTTTATTACTGGTGACGTTGGGGAAGGAGGAAAGAACACAGCTTAACTTCCCAAATCCATGAGTTTGCTGGGCCAGCAGTTACAAAAAGAGAGAAGTTTACAAGGAGTATCCTGGGATATGTACAATGCTGCCTTGTACAACAGAGCTGCCTCTCGTGCAGATGAAGTCCATGCATAGATTCATAGATTCCAAGACCAGAAAGAAAACAAAACAAAAAAAATCAGTTACTAACCTGTTCTGTAAGTCTTGTTCTTCAAGATGAGTTCCACATGCCATTCTAATTCAGGTGTGTGCCTACTCAGTGTGCCAGAATTAGAGATTTTTTTCCCCTACTGATATTCGTTGGGGCAGCTCATGCAATCTCCAGTGCCTCTCATATAGAGGGGAAGGAGAGTGGGTCAGGAAACGGACATGTGCAACATCTCAAAGAACAACAGCTATATAACTGGTTAGTAACCATTTTTTCTTCTTTGAGTGACTGCATATGTCCATTTCACTTCAAGTGACTCACAAGCAGTTCAACCTGGGTTTCAGTACCTGAACAATAACTGAAGGACTACTCGACCAAACTTGGCCTCATCTCTAGAATGCTGAGATACCTTTACAGCGTAATGAGTTGTGTACAGCAACAACCAAAGTTGCAGTTTTACAAATGTCTGTTATAGCTACCACAACCAGTCAAGCTGTAGAAGTGGCTCGAGACCTTGAAGAATGTGCTGCTATACCCTGTCTTGAAGGTTTACATTAGCAATGTCATAGCAGATGATTGTAGGAGCAAATCCAGGACAAGATTCTCTAGGCTGAGACTGGAAGGCGTTTTATCCCATCTGCAACTGACACGAACAGCTGGGAGGATGACTTAAACAACCTAGTTCTATCCAAGCAAAGTTCCAGAAGACTGGAAGAAAGTTAGTGTGCCATTTTTAAAAAAGGGTGACCCAACTAATTATAGGCCTGTCTGCCTGATATCGATCCGTGGCAAGATAATGGAGCTCCTCAATTGGGACTCGATTAGTAAAGAATTACGGAGGGTAATGTAATTAGTGGAAATCAACACTGGTTTATAGACAATAGATCCTGTCAAACTAACTTGATTTTTTTTTTTTTTTTTTAAATCGAGATTACAAGTTTGGTTGATAAAGATAATAGACTTCTAAGACATTTGACTTGGTACCATACAAAATTCTGATTAAAAAACTATAATGATATAAAAATGACATGGCACACATTAAGTAGATTAAAAACTTGGTAATTGGGAGGTCTCAAAACATAATTGTAAATCCATGGTAATTCTGGCCTAAATGCATAGCAAATAGGATAAACTGTTGGAAAAAAC
This sequence comes from Emys orbicularis, assembly GCF_028017835.1. Lineage (NCBI taxonomy): Eukaryota > Metazoa > Chordata > Testudines > Emydidae > Emys > Emys orbicularis. The sequence goes on from NC_088691.1 coordinate 56,081,610, forward strand.
AGGGGTGAGAGAAACTGGCCCAAAACTAACCGATATTCTGTTCCTGAAAGGCAGTCAAACAGGCTGCTTACAAATTCCTGGCTGTCTACAAGACCCTACCACAGAAGAAAACTGAGGAGGTGTAGGTCTCCCCTTGTGATTTTTCCTGTAGTAGTCAGGCTATCTAGGAGTGACAAGCGGGTATCATTGGTATGACTGAAGACAGAACTGTTTCATTTCAGGGAAAGGAGTGTAAATGCCCAATGATTTCAGAGTGGCCCTCAAGTCTTTGAGCTCTGAATCTTCTCACCAGTCTGCTAAGAGAAGAGGGTAGGATCCCTCAAAGGAGAGATTCTGGATAGTCTGTTGGACCTCCTGCAGAACACCCAATGACTGAAACCATGATGAACATCTGTGCATTGCTTCTGCTGATGCCATCACTCTGGCTGCCAAATCCACCCCATCTAATGCAACTTGGAGAAAGGTCCTAGCTACCCATTTGCCAAGGTGGCCTGGAACTCCTGCCTGGCACTGTCTGGTAATTTGTTTGCAAACTTCAGTACATGGCCCCAGCGGGAAAAATTTTATCTGGCCAAAAAGGCATGCTAGTTAGAGAAACAAACTGCAGGCCAGTAGTGAAATAAAGCTTTCTATGGAAAATGCTCAGTCTCTTTGCTTCTTTATCCTTTGGGGGAGGAGGCTATTCCTGATGCTTGTCTTGGCAGTAAACAAGAGCACAAGGAACCCAAGGGATGGAGGTAGAAGGGACAAAGTACCTTTGCTCGGTTCTCTTGGCTGTCAGCAGCAGAGATGATGGCATTTGCCACAACAATCTTGCGGGCTCCAGAATGGCTTCATTTATAGGTAGAGCATTTGGAAAGGTCCTACTGATGCCAGTAGTTCCACCTGCCCATAGAACTCTATTGCACTACCTTGACTAGAACATCAAGAGAGGAAGCAACCCTCTATAAACTTCTGGTTGGGCCTGGAGTCACCCTGAAAAGGCGAGGACACGCCTGACACCTCCTGTATGGAAAATGATGGGACTTCTGGCACGTGAGGCTGTTTCTGCTTGGTACTGGGAGTAACATCCTGAGCCTCCTCATGGAAAATAATCTGTCATCCACTTGGTGATCTAGAAGGATGATGAAGCTGGTCAGATCTGGTGGTGGTGGTGGAAAAATCCCATGGGTTCTAATACGGCCATTGGTAGGGTATAGGACCCAAGCCCTACCAGCCCAAGGATCCAGATCCCTTGATCACCTTAGGATATTTGCCAGGCACCAGGAGCAGAATCATCATGAGACAGGCGAGAGAGGAGCAAGGGGCATAGAAGCCTACCTCAGTCTCTGATGAAGGATCCTGAGTCACCTGACCATGGACATGCTGTACCATGCGGTGCTGAGGTTGAGTGGCACACCTCCAGAGAGGTTGGTACTAGAGACAGCATGCTGAGTTTGCCTCTGGACTGCACTGTGCAAGGAAGTGCTGGAAAGTCTGAAGTCCATCACAATACTGAGAGTCTTGGAGGCAGGTCTGAAAACACAGCCTGAGGGATCAATCGGTACCGGTTGATTTGTCTCCTGCACTACTGGAGAATCCAGCACCAAGAGACAGTAGGTCCCGTGCCACAGCATAAGCTTCCAGCATTGCTGGTACTAAGAGATTTCCCTGCTGCTGCATCGAAGGGGATGGTACTGCAGTGGGAGTCCACCTCAACAGCACAAACACCAGTGCCAGAGTCAATGACTCCGGGCAAGATGAAGTCTGTGCCCAAAATGCATCTTCCCAGAGAACACTCTGTCCTGCCATCCAGCTTGTTTGCTGGCAGACAGTACTGGGGATCTCAATATTTTGGAGGAGTCTGGCCCTCCAAGGCATGCTGTCTGTGTTTCTTCATCGGCTTCAGGGAATGGGATAGGTGCAGAGTCTGAGGCGCACTTCTAACAGAGGAAGAAATACTCCAGGTAAGGCCCTATGGGTCTAGAACCCACGACTGCAGAGCAACTAGGTAGCTGATATCTCCAGGCTACACCACTCAGTGGCAGCTGTAACCAGCTTGCAAACTCCACTTCCCATGACCCACTGTGGACACAGACCATGGGAAGTTCCGCCTGAAGGGTTTGACAGACAGCAGTCTCATGGCTCCTGATCAGCTCCCTGCCCTATATAAACCGCAGGGGTGTTCCAGGAAGTATCCTTGCAACGATGTGGATCTCCTGTAGCTACCACAACTGTTCCTGCTCCTTGCTTCTGAATTCCTGGCTTTCACCTCAGCTTGATTAGGACTTCGCCTCCTGACTCGGACCCTGAAACCTGATTCAGACCCTGACCTTTGGTATCAACCCTGGCCTGTAACCCAACTACGAACATCTCTGCTACTTCCAGCATCAATTTTGTCCCTGCTCTGACCCTTGGCCCTGACTGCCTTTGTTGGGATCCTGACACTCAGTGACCATGTCAAGCAGGAAGGTGAACACAGGATGGCCTCCAGGAGAGGTGAACACAGGATGGCCTCACCTCCCTGCCCATTTTGGTCCAGGACTGGAAGTCTCTGCAGATTTGACAGTGGTCCCGGATGTGACCCTCACCATGGTACTTAAGGCACCTGGAATGGAGGGTCACTGACTGGCAGATTTCTTGCTGACAATGCAAGGCTGAAAGCCCAGAGACCGAGCATGCTCTGGTACTTGGCATCAGCATCCAGAACAAACAGGAACCGACATGCTAAGAAAACTAAGAAAAATGACCAATGAAACTTACACTAAAGCACTAATTAACTATGCAATGAGTACCAATAATTATATACCAGAGAGAAAAAAATTTCCCTGAAAGAGAAAGTAGGAACAAGCTAACGTGCTCCAACTACCAATCATGGGAGGCAAAAATTAACTGAGAGCAGTCAGGGTCAATCTGCCCTTTATACCTAAGTGCAGAAGCATGAAGCAGTGGAGGTTGCACGCACTGCCCCAAAAGATACCACCAAGGGGAAAAAAATTCTGACTCTTATGCACTGGGTGCACACATCTGAAGTGGAATGGACAGATGCAATCTCTTAAAGAACCGTTGTGATCATCTAGTCTGACCTCCTGTATAACATAGGCTAAGTTAACATGGCAGTTCACCTGCTGTATGTCTAGGCTGGTGATATCCATATGCACAATGCAGGCCTCCATGTCCTCCATTAGGTTCTTATCTTGGTAGTGAAGCAGCAAGTCTTTCATCACTTGAGCTGTCATTCCCATCAACTTATCACTTAAAATGTAGGGCTCCAGGCACTCCAGAAAAACACCCTTTGCCACTGAATTCTCACTCAATTTGTCATACATCTGGCTGAACAGAAGGTCACTAAGAGAAAAAAGTGACAATTACTTGTTAAAATGAAGATTAATTAAAATCTATTAAATGTTATAATGACCTGCTTTCTATACAAATCGAGGTGACTACTGCATTCTGCATTTCTTAGCTTAACAATTGGAAACCCCACTTAACACCAATATAGACACAGTTTAACACTTTTACAAATATATCCATCATATTGTAGCCTAGGAGGGAAGCTAGTAGAGGCAGCTTTAGCAGAGTGGTTCATGGGTTCATTTGCACCCACAAAAACACCCTGGGGGGGCAGGCGGAGAGCCGTATTCACTCCTTTGCATGAGAAATCACATGCAGCTCTATAGCCCAGCATATGTATCATGGTGATACTGCTCCCAGCCATATCACTGTGCAATGATGTCAGAGTCACATGCTGCCAGGGAAGCCCAAAGGGCAAAGTCTGCCAGAGGATGTGTGGGTATGGGGGGCATGAGGGTGCCCCATGTGTCCCATTCTCTAGGCAGCACGGCACTGGGCTCATTGTGGGGCCTCTCCCCACTCTGTGCAGCAAGATCCAGATGCTGAGCAGAGATGCTTCCCCGACTGGGAGTAACTGGCAAGGCCCCGGGGTGACCAGCACTGAGAGCGGGCCCTGGACCCTCACCGGACCACACCCCTGCCCTAGCATTCATTATATCATGCTCTCTTTTTATTTATTTTTTTGTTTTGTTTCATACTGTGATTACACTAGAGTTTAGTATAGTGCAAGGGTTCTCAACCTTTTTCTTTCTGAGCCCCTCACCACCCCCCCCCCCCGCCCTCAAACATGCTATAGAAACTCCATGGCCCAGCTGTGCCCCAACAACTGTTTTTCTGCATATAAAAGCCAGGGCTGGCGTTGAGGGGTAGCAAAGAGGGCAACTGCCCAAGGCCCCATGCCACAGGGGGCATCGCAAAGCTAAGTTGCTCAGGCTTCAGCTTTAGCTACGGGTGGTGGGGTTCGGGGTCCCAAGCTGCAGTCCTGCACAGCAGGGCTTTGGCTTTCTGCCCTGGGCCCTAGCAAGTCTTAACACTAGCCATGCTTGACGAACCCCTGGAAACCTGCACACGGCCTCCCAGGGGTCCCGGACCCCTGGTTGAGAACCAATGGTGTGATGCACTCATTAAACACGGAGGCTACATCCACCACTGGAAGCTGGTGAAACCATTTTTTTCAAAGAACAGTGAAAATTAGACAATGAAGTGCCTCCAAATAAAGTCAGAGAGGTGCTAGGTCCACACATAGTTTCTGTACACATAACTATTTTGGTTAGCGTGATTTTTAACCATATAGTTATAACCAGCACAAGTCCTGGGGTGGATGCAGCTATACCAATATAAAAACTTTATTTCCCTTCCCTATAGGATAAAATAGATCAGTATAAGCACTTTTACATCAATTCAACTGTGTCCACAATGGGGAGTTGTATTGCTTTAACTAGACTGGCATAGTTAGGTGGCATAACTAATTTGTAAACAAGCTCGAATAAGCATTTAACATGCAGGAAAAGTCCTGAAGTAAAATAGGGACAAGAACTAGTAGACCTAGAAAATCTTTTCCAATTCTATCTCATCTAATTCTTGGAGTTGGAAGGGTGGCACTTGGTTTCTAAGCAAGTGAGTGATGATTTACTAGAGGAGATAAAGAGAAGTATTGAGGGAAAGCAATGTGCACGTAAACTAAACAGAACTCTCTGTAAGCAGATTTTTAAAAAAAATAAAGTGATTAAGTGGAAATGAGAAATTTTTTAATGAAAAATTAAAGCAGTGTCAACTTTTCATTTTCTTGACGTGACATTTTCCTGCTCTTACATAGACTGACACTGCGGTTTAATAATTTTACTGGAAGGTGTTAAGGTGAATGAATCAAAAACATTACTTTTGAACTGGGATGAATATTCATAGCCTAGGGGTCATCTGTTCGAAGGACGAGAAATTACTCGGTGGGGGAATGTAGAAAATTCATAAAAGGAAAAATCTGTCAAGTCAATTTCACAGTAGTTCTAGCAAGAAAAAAAAAATCTGGAATGGAGGTGCTGAGATACTATGGTGACCAGTTCCATCATAAAAGCTATAAAGATTGGATAGATCGATCAAATATAAGTGTATTGATGGAATTCAAAGAAGTCTTGGACATTTACATGGATACAGGAAAGTCAGTTACATCAGATAGGGTTAAAAAAATTAGAAGTGATAAATCGTCCTGCTTTATTGCATAACTGGCTTGGCAATAGGGAGGAAGGTTAAAAACAAACTTCCCCTTTTGGCATATTATTCCATAATTGTCAGCTATCAGGTTTTTCAACACCTGTTCCGGTCACCACGAGACAGAGCATACAGGACTAGATGGGCCACTGGCCTGATCTGTGATTGCAATTCCTATGGTTTCATTAACCTGACAGACAAGCATGCAAACTCTCTTACGTTCGCTGAAGTAAAAGGCAGTAATCGACTATGACAGGCACCATATCCTGTAGAAAGACCATTAAGAAAGTGTGAGTAACTCAATCAAAGGTACTGTCAAATGGCATACATTATCAATATGATCAATATTGTGAAGAATCAATGACAGTCAAATAGCAGGTAGCTCTCACATTTAGGCAGTTGCCCAATTAGCCTGGTTTTCCTGGACAAAAGATACAATTATACAGCTGTAACTCCTCCACAGCTACATCCACATCACAGGCCTTTCCAAATTCCAGCAGTAACAAAAAATTTATTTTAGTACAGCAGCTGGCAGAGACTGCAAATCATATCTGGGTCCTGTTAGGCAGGCTGCTACAGACACAATACAGACAAAATTGACAAAGATGTATCAATTGCAGAGGAGGAGTAGGAGGACAAAACATGACAGCAACACACGTCTGTATCTCAATTTGCAGGTTTCAAGACCTTTTAAAAATCTTCCATACTTGATGAGTGGATGACAGGGGATTTGGGTTCAGCTGGACAAAGGGAAAATAAGGAGACAACGGCCAGTGAGTTTGATTTGGATTCATGTGGCAATGGATTTTCAGAAAAGGTTTCTGACAGAGCTGGACAAGAGTTAATTCTTGAGGAAAATTTTGAGGTATGTTCCAGATTATTCAGGTGCCCCATTTAATATTACTGAGAACCGGGGCATCTGAGGGGATTAGAGATGGTTGAAGACAAAAGGCAGCTATTCTTCCTCTCCATAAATCTTCTGAAGTAGGAGTTGGCAGACTGATTAAACATTTTGGAACATTAAAATATATCTAATTTTCTCCTAATTCAGTGGGTGAGGCTACCCCTCTATTGAGAGCTCTAGGAACCCTTAAACCTGTACCTGTTAGCCTGGACAGCCTTCTCTGGAACACCTGAGAAAACCAAGTCCAGTGGCAGAGCTCACTCTCTGGTACCTTGTTCGGCATAGCTTTTACTTTTCCCAAAGGGATCACATTCCATTGTGAACCCCTCAAGTCTCTGCCGTGGGTATCCAGAATTCCACAAATTCATCTCTGGACACTGCTCAGCTTGACATACTCAATCTTCACCTTAATTCGACCCTGGCTATACAGGTGTAGTTATGCCATTGTTCAAAGAGGCTCAACTTTTAAAGAACAGATAACAAAATGTAACAACTTTGAAAGCAGATTTGAATGAAGCCTCCCGAAGGCCACATCAGTGCTCCAGATGCAGAGTGGAGCACCTTATTCTTCAACTAGAGAATTAGGAAGTTGAGTCATTTTCTAGTCATTATGTCCCAAGAGCTCACTGCCTTCTGGAAGAGCCGTTTAACACCACAGCATTTCAGTTCTGGAATATTCCGTATACAAACTCCTGTTTGTAGGACTGATTTTGGAATACTCCAGAACTCTCAAGCTAATTATGATGCTGGCCTGTAGAGGATTGCTACATACCCTAACAGAGCACACAGGGGATTCAGTCTATTTCTACTGGTGTAGATTAGAAGCATTGAAAATGAGAACAGTCATACTTGAATTAAGAATACCTAGTAGTAGCTAATACCTAATTTCGCAAAGAAATCACACATTTCATGAATGTTTCAACAACATTTAAAACTTATTATATAAAAAAGTCAATGACTTTCAGAGAAAAGCTACAATTTTAATCTAAATTGTAAAGTGTTGACCAAGAGCGCATCTGAGGTGCTGTACCTGAAAGTGTTGCTCCATAACTTGGATTTTTCCCTGGTCAGGACATTTCTTCAATGTTCGATCAGCATAATGGAAGAGGATTTCAACCATCTAGATGAAAAGAGAACAGTGGGAAATTTTCCTCACATACTACTAGGAGCAGGGATGGTAGCACCACCGTATTAATGTTGCCCAACATTTCCCATTATAAAAACTTGTTTTCAGTTGGTTATAAAACTTTGCCAAATTAATTGTTCCGCCTGAAATTCTGCATGCCATGTATGTGCCTCAGACTGAATTTTTTTTGCAAAATTTCACCCAAAACGGTTCAGCCATTTCCAATAATGAGGTTAGGGAAAAACACATTTCTCCTGATGAAAAATGTTATTTGAAAAGCTCTAATGCAGAGGTGGGCAAACTATGACCCGGGGGCCACATCCGACCCTCCAGATGTTTTAATCTGTCCCTCAAGCTCCCGACGGGGAGCGGGGTCGGGGGCTTGCCCCGCTCTGTGCGGCTCCTGGAAGCAGTGGCATGTCCCCGATCTGGCTCCTATGCATGGGGCAGTCAGGGGTGGGGGAAGCCCCGGAGCCCCCAAGCGCCGCCCCTGCAACTGTGGTTCCCAGCCAATGGGAGCTGCAGGGGTGGCACCTGTGGACGGGGCAGCGCAGAGAGCCACCTGGCCGCACCTCCATGTAGGAGCCGCTGCTTCTGGGAGCTGCTTGAGGTAAGCCCCCACCAGAGACTGCACCTCTGACCCCCTCCCGTGCCCCAACCCCATTTGATTTTTGATACTCTTATAATCTATATATTCACATATATCTTATACTAATGCGTGTGAACAAAGGATAAAGACCTTGCTTCTGCCCAGCCAGATGGGTTTGTTAGTACAATGAGAAAGAGATAAGAAGAAACAGAGCACAGCTAAAATGTTACAGGGTATGGTGGGAGTAGAACATACGACCATACACTGGAAAGCTGCCTGGCTCTTCTCTCAAGTCAAGGTCAAGCAACCAGTTAGGAGGGGTAAAGGGGAGGGCATAAGAAACAGAAAGCCAAAGAAAAGCCTGGCCTTGGCCAGAGCACAACCTCACTCTTTACCCCTCCCACAGGATACAAAAGAAGTGGGACGAAAACTCCACTCACAAGCCTCCAAATATGGAACATGACCATAAGCTGTAAAGAGTGCAACTAGGGGCATGCACTGCAGGTATATTTGGGCCTGATAAGAAGGAGGGAATGGGGAACAGGGACACAGGCAAGGCTCTGCGGCGTCAGAGCTGGGAAGGGGGACACAGGGTAAATGCTCTGTTGGGTCAGAGCTGGGAACGGAACACTGGGGAACAGACTCTGCTGGCGTGTAGAGCTATGGATATGCTTGCTTGGAACTAACCCCAATAAACATTGCATTGCCTGTACTTCGAACTTCTGGTCTTCTGCTTTCTGTCTGTCTGTGTGACAAAAACCAGGGGAGGGAGTGAAGGGAAAGCCCTCTAACACAGCCTAAGGCCGCAGGACCTGAGCAAGAATTTCTCTGAAAATGCTTCTAATGTCAGTTGGGGCCAACAGCATTCTGTTTCCTCCACTGAGATTTCAGCTTTGAACTGAGCCTTTCGATGGTCAGACAGCTGAAGGATGCTCATGCTATCAAAAAATTCCTGGTTTTGGTCTACCAAGGACATCCAAGTGTATAAATGCTTTCTATAATATAAATAGAGGCTGCCAGAATGTCTACTCTGCATGTCCCTCTGTTTGCTTTTTCTTGATTGTTGGTACAAAAAGTAGGAATGGGAAATGGGTGACAGTCTAAGACCCAGAAGCTGAAACAACAGACTCTTCATAACTAACAAGATGCATGTGTTCCAAATGTAGCAGCTTCCTGGTTTTGCTCAGGATAAATGAAAGTCATTTCTCCAATATGAAAAAGACTCCCACTATTTACATCAAACTATTGCCATAGATCAGGGATTGGTAGGCTGACCAGATAGCAAGTGTCAAAAATCGGAACAGGAGGTGGGGGGTAATAGGTGCCTATGTGAGAAAAAGACACAAAAATCGGGACAGCTGGTCACCCTAGGGATCTGCAACCTTTGGCACGCGGCCCATCAGGGAAATCCACTGGTGGGGTGGGCCAGGCCGGTTTGTTTACCTGCAGCGTCTGCAGGTTCGGCCGATCGCAGCTCCCACTGGCCGCGGTTCGCCACTCCAGGCCAATGGGGGCTGCGGGAAGCGGCAGCCAGCACATCCCTCGGCCGGCGCCACTTCCCGCAGACCCCATTGGCCTGGAGTAGCGAACCGCAGCCAGTGGGAGCTGCGATCGGCCAAACCTGCAGACGCTGCAAGTAAACAAACCGGCCCGGCCCACCCCACCAGCGGATTTCCCTGATGGGCCGCGTGCCAAAGGTTGCCAATCCTTGCCATAGATTTTCACTGTTTAAAAACACACCGGGGATAGTTGGTTTGGGAAAGCGTCTGCGCCTGCGAACAAAGGGATGTTCAGGAGTCTGAGGGCAGGTTGAATATTTAAGTTACCTCTGAACTGGTCTTTGCTGCAATTAAATATTATTTCATTGTGCACTGCCCGCAAAAAACAAGACTCAGAGGCAACTGGGCAATGTCAACTGAAGGGATTATTTTGCAGGTACAGGCACATTTAAGCTACCCACTGGAAGTCAGGCTAGGTACATGCAGGATAGCTGCCAATATTGGAGTAGTGAAGTCTAATTCTTGAAGGATACATACTGGCTGGGCAATTGGACTCTGGTACCTGTGAAGTGCCAAGAGGCAGAAATTTGGGGCATGCTAGATACCACATCCTGCAAGTAGCTTTTACCTGAAGTATACGGTCTGTCAGTGTGCCCTATCGCTAGTTTCTAATCAGTTCTCTTTTAAAATAAAGCTCATGATTTAAAAAAAAAAAAAAAAAAAAATCAATCACAACCCACATATGCACACCCACAGAGATTTTTGGAGGACAGAAGCCAATTCTTTCATAAATAGTTGTGGGGTAAATGAAGAGTGGTATCAATACATATGAAATTGGGATTTGGAACTCACTCGGTCTGCAATGACAGCCTTTCGCTTACTGACATCCCCAGACAACCCTGTAAAGGAACACAAAGAAAAACAAAAACAAAGGTTCCTTTTCATAATCAATATGCAAATGGAAGTGAGGACTCATTTCAGCTCCCAAAACTCAGAGATGATCGAATACTTAACTGCTGTAACCCTTTAGCTGCAGGTGTCCAGATATCCTGACCATACCTAGACACACCTCATACAGACAGGCCCTTCACATTAACAAACGAAACCTACACTTCATGTGAAGATTAAGTTGATCTCTTTATTGATTGTTTTAGAAAAAAGATTTTGAAAGGGCCCTGTTCTGATACTGCCCTATTCAATCAGGAGGATTTGAGTTTTAGGTAACTAAGTCATTACCTGCATGTTTATAATCCCTTAGATTAGTTTTGTGAGGTATAATTATTACCGTACTCATAAGATGTTTCGAGATCTTTGCATGAAAGGAGCTAATTTACTGCACTACAAGTGCAAAATACATATATCCCAATAAAAATATGCAATTCCTCTGTATATTGAAAACTGTGATGTGTAGAAACTAAAATTTGTGATTTTCATTTATTCTTCAAGTACAGTAGAACCTCAGAGTTATGAACAGAGTAATTAACTAACCGGTCAACCAGACACCTCATTTGGAACCAGAAGTATGCAATCAGGCAGCAGCAGAGATGAAAAACAAATAATGTACAGTATAGTACTGTGTTAAACATAAACTACTAAAAAAAAATAAAGGAAAAGTTTTAATGATTATTTCATTTAAATTAAGATGGTTCAAAGCAGCACTTTTTTCCTGCACAGTAAAGTTTCAAAACTGTATTACATCAATGTTCAGTTGTAAACTTTTGAAAGAACAACTATAACGTTTTGTTCAGAGTTACGAACAACCTCCATTCCCAAGGTGTTTGTAATTCTGAGGTTATACTGTATTACAAAGATATATAAGGATATATACACAGAAGGATATTTGACTATGTCCTGGAACTTAAAAAAGAGCAACCTGTCAAAATCCATCAAAAAATTATTTAGAGAAAACCTAAGGTGAACCATACAAATTATAGTTCATTGGTGAAATTCAGCAAAGCAGGCACAGGCATATGTAACATACTTCATCAGCAAAGGACACTTAGAGGAGAGGGTGTTACTTTAGTACCCAATAGGACCTCAAAAAAACTCCACCAACTAGTACAACTGCAGGGAAGCACTGAACTGGTGTGCTTTCCAGCTGCCCTAGCAATCCCCTGCATAGAAGCTACCTATGCTGGCTTCTTAGTCCTGCCTGCGCATAAGTGAAGATGTGCCACCTTGCCCCTCTTGTGCATTTTTAATCAACCGGGGCCTCTGACGACATTTTAAAAAATTTATATAAACACCTCCTTGGAGCCCTGGGAACCTTCTAGCAAGGTATGAAACGCTGCTTTTCAGTAATCCCCTATTATAAGCCTCATTTTCCAAGAGCCACATTCTTTACAATTGTACTTTTCCAGGAAAGTGAAAGCAGATGGAAATACACCTCTACCCCGATATAACGCGACCCGATATAACACAAATTCAGATATAACGCGGTAAAGCAGCGCTCTGGGGGGGCAGGGCTGAGCACTCCGGTGGATCAAAGCAAGTTCGATATAACGCGGTTTCACCTATAACGCGGTAAGATTTTTTGGCTCCAGAGGACAGCGTTATATCGAGGTAGAGGTGTAATTACCCCATAAGCCAGTAGGGGTGGGAGAGGTGCTTTGCCTTAAAACAGCTAATTACTAGGAGAGAAGACTTTACTAGGAAACTGCCCAACTCTGCAAGAACCAGTCAGCCCATGGTCAACACATTTGCATCATTCTAATCGCATTCAAACTACAAGAGCTTTTTATTCTTCACTGATACAATTCTCGCTTTAATTTCTTTTGAATAATGCTTGCTTCTGTGTGCATGTGTATAAAAGCTACCCCATTGCTTTAAAATTAACTTACCTACTACAGCCTTTGCTTTACCTTCATGAAAAGACCACGCTAGCGCCAGGGCCTCAGTAAGACAGTCTTGTTTCAGAAGGTGATCCACTCTCTAAAATTAGATGTACAAGCAATATGGGACTCCTCAGAATTCCAGAACAGCAATCCTTTAAGCCAGTGTTTCCCAACCGGTGGGTCGTGACCCCCAGGCAAGTGATGAAAGACAATTGTGTGGGTCTCCAGGCATTGAAAACTATTACAATCTCAAGCAAAGAAAATCTTGCTCCCGCACTTACCTTTCTAGGTCAAGTATTCGGTCAGCCTCTCAAAACTACAAATACATTACAAAGGCTTATTATGGATACATTTTTTACTCTTGTAGTAAATGTAAGGAGGTAGGGGAAATTTTTTATTTCAAATAAGGGGTCGTCAACCTGGAAAAGGTTGAGAAACACAGATCTAGACATATAAGGCCAAGCATTTTAACAGAAATAATTTCAGAGATTTTGAATTTTAAACAATTGGGGTGAAATCCTGGCCCTATTTAAGACAATAAAAAAAGTTTTGCCCCGGACTTCAACAGGACCAAGATTTTATCCACTGTCATTTAAACCAGTGGTTCTCAATCAGAGGTATGGGTACCCCATGGGTTATGCAGAGGTCTTCCAGTGGGTACATCAACTTAGCTAGATATTTGCCTAGTTGTATAACAGGCTACATAAAAAGCACTAGTCAAGTCAGTACAAACTAAAATTTCTCAGATGACTTGTTTATACTGCTCTATATACTATACATTGAAATGTAAGTACAATATTTATATTCCAATTATATGGTAAAAATGAGAAAATAAGCAATTTTTCAGTAATAGCATGCTGTGACACTTTTGTATTTTTATGTCTGATTTTGTAAGCAAGTAGTTTTTAAGTGTGGTGTAACTTGGGAATACACAAGACAAATCAGAATCCTGAAAGGGGTGCAGTAGTCTGGAAAGGTTTAAACCACCAGCAACTAGTCAGTCTGTATCTGACTTAGAGGTTTTCAGACCCCGCGTAAGCAGTGAATGCAGTGTGCTTCCACTTCCACATTTGGACCACATCTCCTCAGTTTGGCGAAAGCAAGCAAGATAATTTGTCCCCGAGATTCTGAGATGCAAGTGAACAGGAGGTGCAGTGCAGAATCTGAAGCCTGTGAGGAAGGCACAAAGATGGCTATGCATTGCCCAGTCTTTGGGCTACCAGGGGCTGCTCTAAGGGTAAGTATACACTACAGAGCTACATCAGCGCAGCTGCACCACTGTAGTGCATCTGGTGAAGACATGCTACGTCGACGGGAGAGAGCTCTCCTGTTGACATAATTATTCTACCTCGGTGAGAAGCGGAAGCTATGTCGGCGGGAGAGCATCTCCCGCTGACATAGCACCAGTGTAGACAGTGCTTAGGTCAGTGGTCCTCAAACTTTTGTGGTGGTGACCCCTTTCACACAGCAAGCCTCTGAGTGCAACCCCCCCTTATAAATTAAAAACACTTTTTAAATATTTAACACTATTATAAATGCTGGAGGTGAAGCGGGGTTTCACCTGACATCTCGCGACCCCCTGAGGGGTCCTGACCCTCAGTTTGAGAACCCCTGGCTTAGGTCAATCTAACTTGCCTCAATCAGGGGGGTGTCTTTTGCACACCCCTGAGTGGCCTAAGTTAGATCGATTTAAGCAGTAGCATAGTCCAGCCCTAATTTACAGCAGCCTTACCCAGACTGCGCCGCAACCCAGAGTTTGGATAGCACTCCCCTGGCACAACCCTTACACTGGGGTCTGTGAGAATGCAGTGTAAAGCTGTGTACACTGGCCCTACTCTTCACCTATACCAGGGAAACTCCTCTCCCCCACAGGCTGGTTGTGGTACCTTTAATGCCTTCTGTGCACCACTGCAGCAGTGTAATTAGGACCAGGAAGGGGGCCAGAATTGGCTCCAGAGATTCGTTTGAAGGGATGTCTCACAAGTCCTCCATAGCCCACTATTGCAGTGCAGCAAAAATAATTCCCCAGGCTTCCCTGGCAGATAGTTCCATTCACTAACCTGTCCTTATGCTTAGGGTAGAGCCCCAGGAGTAACTTCGAAGGTACTGAGGCCTCAGCACTCTGGGATGTGGGGATTTAAAAAAAGCCCATGCTGTTATGATTGGCTGGGGATTACTTTTCCTTTTACTATGCACTAAGTTCTCCTGGTCTCTCTAACCTAAAACAAGCCTATTCTTTTATCACTGGCTGGTTCATAGATTCCAAGGCCAGAAGGAACCATTGTGATCATCTAGCCGGACTTCTGTACAACACAGACTATAGAACTTCCCCAAAATAATGTCTAGAGCAGATCTTCTAGAAAAACTTCCAATCTTCATTTAAAAATTGTCAGTGATGGAGAATCCACCATGATCCTAGGTAAATTGTTTCAATGGTTAATTACCCTCAATGGTAATTGACTTATAGCTACAGAGGACTGTATAATTGTAAACTGAATATATACTGTACCTCTTTCAAGTCAGTGAAGGCGGAAGCATTTCAAGACATTAAAATATTTTTGCAAAGAAGATAAGGGAGAGAAAAAAATACAATTCCTATTCAGTACCCAAGCATATGCTGGAAATTGCCCCATAGCATATTGTGGTAAAAAGCTATTCTTGGGACATAGCTGTATATGTAGCTATTATATAAGTTCTGAACACTGATTAGATTATACTTTAAAAATTCTATTAGTCCTGAAGTTCCTCTCCGCCATCAAGCTACTTTTAAACAATTCACACAGTTTATTAAAAAACATACATGGCTCCTCCCTTGACTTACCTCTCTCCAGCTCCTTATCATCATCACATGAACAGACTGAAAAAAAGAAACAAAAACCATCAGGAAGGGAGATATTCCTTTATGGGCAGTTGTTCATGAGTAACAATCTATGGATTCGCACTGTAGTCTTATTGGAAAACCTGGGAGGTGAGCGGGCGCAAGCCCGCCCACTTCTAAAGGCCCCTCCCCCAGCCTAGCGGGAGGGACTACTGGACCTAGGGACCAAGTGATTACGGGGGACAACAAATGAGAAAAACAGGGACTGAGGTGAAGGTCATAGGTTCAAAACGAGGGTACGAGGGTCCCCGGAAGGGGACACCGAGCAGAGAACCCCGGACAGCGTCCACTGCTCCTCAAAGGTGTCGAGGGAGCCAGCGGACACTGCCCAGTGGAACTCTGCCCGGATGCATGAAACTAGGGAGGAACGGAAATAGGCCCCACAGTCGCAGAGCGCCCCCTTGTCCAGCATCCTTCTCCTGGTAGTGTAGATGGAGAGTTTGGCCAGGGCCAGAAGGAGGTTGAAGAGGAGGTCTCGCGACTCCGTGGGGCCACGGATGGGGTGTGCAAAAAGGAACAGGTGCGGGGAAAAGTGCAGCCAGAACCTCGACAAGAGGTTCTGGAGGAGCTGGAATCGGGGCTGCAACCTGGCACATTCAAGATAGGCGTGCGCCAGGTTCTCCCTCACGCCGCAAAAGGGGCAGGCGTCGGGTACGGGTGTGAACCGCGCCAGGTATACGCCCGTGCTCACGGCTCCGTGAAGGAGCCGCCAACCGATGTCCCGGGCCATGGGACCAAGGTGGAATAAAGGCTAGCCCACCGGGGCTCCTCACCCTCTTTAGGTGGAAGATAGTCCCGCCATTTGGTGTCAGGGTGGGACGCAAGGGTGAGGAAATGCAGTGTGTGGAGCACGAGCGTGTACAGTTGGCCTCTAGGCGCGGTTTGGAACTGGACCGGCTGTAGGGTGTGCAGCTGGCTCTGAGTGTGGGAACGGGGAGGCAGGTGGGCTCACGGAACAGTGGCCGAATAAAAATGTCCGGAGGGCCCGGGGTGAGGGGTGGGCAGGGAGCGCAGGAAGACGAGAGAAACAGGTGACAAGGCGGCCTCCACCTCTTGGAGTATGCGCAGGGGGGTCGGAAGGGTGGAGAGCCCCATGCGCCGACCGAGCACATGGGGATCCACCCAGTCCCCCCCATCGTAGTCCAGGAGGTCTCCGATCCTGGTGGTTTCTGCCAGGACCAACCTCCGGCGCACTGAGGGAGACTCCGCCACCTGCACACGTAGATCGGGGTTGTGTAAGCAGGGGCTCCGCAAGGAGGTCCACCCCCTCAGTGGCCACAAAGGACCTGGTCGCCAAAAAGAGCTTCCAGGTCTGGAGGAGGTCCTGGTAGAAGACCAGCAGCTCTGAGAGGTCTCTCGGAAGACCCCTCGGGTGGAGAAAAAAGAGCTGCCGGTCATATTGGAGCCCTTGGAGGCGACAGAGGAAGGAGTGCGCCAACGTGCTCCACACCGGACTACCCGCACCATAAAGGAGTCTCTGCAGCGCCTGGAGGCGGAAGACATGGACCTGGCTGCGAAGGCAGACCAGGCCCTGTCCTCCCTCCTCCAGGGGAAGACTCAAAACCCCTGCAGAGACCCAGGGCAGCCCCAGCCAGAAGAACCCCAGGGCCATCCTCTCCCGGGGAGAGACACTGGAGCAGTCCTGTCCATCTCAGCAGCCGCTCACCCACCCTGGCCTCCAAATCCTGCCAGTTCTCCGGCGGATAAGGATGCGTGCTGGATAGATAAACGCCAAGATAGAGCAGCGGACCCGCGCTCCAACGGATGGCTTGAAGCGCAGGTGGGAGGGAGCTCGCCTGCCACCCGTCCCCGACCACCAGGCCAGAGCTCTTGACCCAGTTGACCCGGGTGGAGGCGGCCGCTGAGTAAACGGTCTGGCAGGCCTCCACCCGCACCAGGTCCCCCAGATCCTGGACCACGAGGAGCACATTGTCGGCGTATGCCGACAGGACCAGCCGCAGCTCCGGCTCCTGAAGCACCAAACCCGTCAACCTCCGGCAGAGGAGCCAGAGGAAGGGCTCGATCGCCAGAGCGTACAGCTGGCCCGAAAGGGGGCACCCCCGCCGTACTCCCCGCCCGAAGCTGACCGGCTTGGTCAGGGTCCAGTTGAGCCTGACCAGACACTCCGCCTCAGTGTACAGCACCTGGAGAAAGCCCACGAACTGGGGCCCAAAGCCGAACGCCCGCAGAGTGCCCAGGAGATACTCGTGGTCCATCCTGTCGAATGCCTTCTCCTGGTCCAGGGACAGGAGGGCGAACGACAGACCATCCCTACGCCCCAGCTCCAAGAGGTCCCGGACCAAATACAGGTTATTGAATATGGTCTGGCCCGGGACGGTGTAGGTCTGGTCGGGATGGACCACGTCAGCCAGCACGGACCCCAGCCGCAGTGAGATGGCCTTCGCTACGACCTTATAGTCCGTGCTGAGGAGCGAGATGGGACACCAATTTCGTAGGTCGCGGAGGTCCCCCTTCTTCAGCAATAAGGCGAGCACAACCCGCCTGCACGAGAGAGGGAGGACCCCGCTTTTCAAGGACTCGGCCCAGACGGTGACGAGGTCCGGGCCGAGGACGTCCCAGAACACGCGGTAGAACCCCACGGTCAGCCCGTCCATGCCCGGGGATTTGTTGGTGGGCATGAGACGGAGGGCTTCCAAAAGCTCGGCCAGAGAAAGAGGCAGCTCCAGCCGGTCTCGGTCGCCCGCGCTGACCGTGGGGAGTTCGGTCCAGAGCACCCTGCAGGCTTCGGCGTCGGTTGGGTCCGGGGAGAAAAGGCTGGCGTAAAAGGCCCTGGCCCTTCCACGCATCTCCTCCGGATCCGTGAGGGGGGGGCGCCGTCCTCCGCCAGGAGGCAGGTGGTGACATGCTTTTTTAGCCCCCCTCTTTTTCTCCAGGGCATAGAAGAAGCGAGAGCCGTGATCCATCTCCCGAAGGAGACGGATGCGGGATTGAACGAAGGCACCCCGGGCCTGATGATCCTCCCGGTATGCTGCGCAGAGGGGTGGATCCTCGGGGCCGGAGGCTAGACGCCTCTCTAGCGCTAAGACCTCCCGCTCCAACTGCCCTACCGCCACATCTCTCTGCCGGCTGGCGCCCCGGGAGTAGTCGCGGCAGAAGAGCCATGCGCACACCTTCCCCACATCCCACCACCGCCTTGCCAAGGGAAAGGCGCGCCACTGCCCCCGCCAGAACTCCCAGAAGGATGCCACGAAGCCCACGTCCTCCAGCAAGCTGTTGTTAAAATGTCAATAGGCCGGCCCCGGCCTCTCCAAACTGAGAGAGGCCGTCACGGTCACCAGGTGGTGATCCGAGAACGGGGCCAGCCGGATGCCGGAGGCGTGGGCCCAAGCCACATAGAAACGTGAGAAATAAATGCGGTCCAACCGGGAGTGGCACGACCAATCGTCCTCCACCCGGACATAGGTGAAGATGGTGTCATCGTCCGGGTGGTGGTCGCGCCAGACGTCCACCAGGGAGTGATGGTCCACGATCTCCCTGAGGACGCCCACGGCCGCCTGGGATTTCTCGACTCCTGAGCAGTCCGAGTCCTCGAGGGTGGTGTTGAAGTCCCCGCCCAGGACAAGTCACTTGTGAGGATCCAGGGTACCGAGGAAGGCCGATGCCTGCCAATAGTAACGCAATCAGTCTGGGCCCGTGTTCGGGGCGTAGACGTTGACCAGATTTAATGTCAGCCCCTCCATACAGGCCCGGACGTGCAGCAGGCGACCCGGCACAACCTCAGCGACCCCCAGCACCTCGTAGCTCGGGGAGAACAGGGTGGCCACCCCACTCCAGCCGCCAGCTAGCCTCTAAGGCTGGAGCCGTGTGGGTCTCCTGCAGGAAGATCACAGAGTAGCCCCCCTCCCGAAGGAAGGGGAGCACCTGGCTCCTGCGAAGACCCACCCTACAGACCCGGGTGTTTAATGTGGCAAAGATGACGGCTTTCATAGGGAAGGCTGGGGCGGATCCTCACGGGCAGGGTGATCGACAGCCTCCAGCAGGCCCCGCAACAACCCATGTTCGACCCCAAAGGTCAAGAGGGAGTCGCGGAACTTGCGGGCCCGCCGGTAGGCCGCGATGTCCTGCCTCCCGGTCCCTTTCCCCTCCCCCAAAAGGGCCCTCACGGCCCAGAGGACGTGATGGAAGTCCCCCCAGCGCTGGAGGGTGAGCTGCACCTTGCCCTTTGAGCCACGGGTGTCCTTCAGGAAGCGGCGCAGCTCATCCTTCAGCATGGAGGGGGACGCAGCAGCTGGTGGGGCCCCCGAGAGATCCTTGCGGCCTGCGGAGACGGGCAAACAAGGGGCCGAGCCCCGTCTCCATCCCCGGCAAGGAAGGGGGCGGCAGAGGGAATAGTGCAGCTCCTATAACGTGGGGAAGGGGAGACACGAAAACCACCCCCTGAGAGTTGTCCGTGGGTAGTGGGAATGAGACAACCTCGGGGGCGGCAATAGAATGGGAGGTGGAGGGGAGAGGAACAGGCGATGCTTCGGGGGCAGGGACAGGATCTGGAACAGGGGCAGGAGGAGGGGCGGGAACGGGATCAGGGGCAGGGACTGGAGCGGGTTTGGGAACTGGGACTGGGGCAGGAGAGGTGACAGGGACAGGATCGGGGGCAGGGACTGGAATGGGAACGGGGACAGAGAAAGATCCAGGGTCCCCAGCAGCTTAGCTGGGTTCCTCTCGACTGGGACTCAGGGCAGGAGGGGGGCCTTTGCTGACGCCGGGCACAGGCGTCACTGCAAGTGTGTCGCCCGCAGCCACGGCGTCCAGCATGATGGAGTCGTCAGGGGGGGCCCCCTCCGGAGGGGAGGCTAACCGCTCCGTCCGGGTGGTAGAGGGTGCGCCCACAGGCTCAGGGCCCGGCCGCTCGGCATCAGCGGTCGCCCCGAGGGGCTCGGCGGCCTCACATGGGGTGGTATCCGCGCAAGGACAAGAGCGGGGGCTACAGCACAGGGTATGGGGCAGGTGGGAGGAGGGGGCAGCGGGGCTAAACCGCCACCCAAATCGATGCCCGCTGGCGGGGGGTCGTCCTCCCCCTGGGTAACCGGGGTCAGGCCCAGGGCCTCAATCTCCTCAAATATGGACGCAAAATCAGTCCCCGCGGCCCCAGAGTCCCCCCCGCCAGCGACCGGGGCAACAGTTGCCTCGGCATCGGCGGTGGCAGGGGCCAGGGGAACTCCTGCAGAGGCCTCCTCAGGGGGGGGACTCAACAAGGGGGGCAGGATCGCCTCCGTCCGCTGCCATGGCTTCTATGGCCAGCACCTCCTGCTGGGCTCCAGCCGGGGGCGTGGCAGAAGATTTAGCAGCCCCAGGCCCCCGCAGCATCTTTCGGGGGGCCTCCTCTCCCTCCTCATCGGAGAGGAGGGATTGAGCCCACAATTTGCGGGCTCCGCGCTTCTCCTGGAAGTGGAGGTGGAGGGCTGGTCAGCGGGGGCAGGGCCAGGGGGCAAGGGCGATTGTTTTGGGGCTCAGGGTGGCAAGGGCGGGACAGCGGGGGGAAGGGGAACCTCCCCCTGGGGCGGGCCCTCTCACTCGGACAGCAGGGGTCTCGGGGGTCCCGGATGCCCCTCCGTGCCGGGCCAGGGGACAGTCCCTCCGGACGTGCCCAGTCGCCCGGCAGAGGAAGCACCGGGCCTCCCCCGTCGTATAATAGACCTGGTAATGGGCCCCCTGGTAGGGCACCAGGAAGGACCCCTCGAGCGCCACCCCGTCACGCGCCGCCGGCAGTAGTTGGATCTGGACCTGCCGGCGGAAAGACAGGACGTGACGGAGGGCGGGGTCCTTACAGACCAGCGGGAGAGGGCTGACGACGGAAATGGGCTTTCCCAGGGTGGAGAGGGCAGGCAACAGGGCAGCGTTGGAAAGGAAGGGCGGGACGGAGGTTAACACCACCCGTATGCCCAGGTCCTCCAGGGGTTCCAAGGGAACAAACGCCCCCTACCGCCAGGCCCTTCTCCACCACCTCCTGCGTGGTGGCCTCCGACGCCAGGAAGAATACAACCTTCCCGTACAGTTTGGAGGCCGCCACGACTGCCGTGGGTCCCACCACCCTCGCCAGTGCCCACACGTATGTTTCGACGTGGGGCAAGGAGGCAGCGGACGCCGGGCCTCCTGGTCATTAAGGGGAAGGAACCCCGGCCGCCAGGGATGGTACCGGAGGCAGCAGTTGGGGCGGATGGCACGGTGGCGCGCAGAGGGGCGGGCGGCCACCTGGGCGTACGCTCTGGGGGCTTGAGTTGGAACACCCCCAGAGCTGGTGGAAGGGACAGCAGGGGAAGGAGGGGCCGCGGCAGGTGTCTGGGGCGCGGTAGGGAGGGCAGCCCCGCCGGCGGGAGGTTTTGGTTTCCAGGCGGGGCCTTTGCCCTTTTTATTCCCCTGGCCCTTTTTGCCAGTGGAAGGGGCGGCCATGGCAGCGGCGGAGTCGGGGGTGGCCAAGAGGCCAGCCGCTGGGGCGGGCAGGGGCGGTAACGAAGGGGACACCACAGGGTCAGCAGAGGCAGGGACAGGGGTGGGGGTTGAAGCAGGGATTGGGACAGGGGCAGGAGCAGGAGCAGGGTCCTCCTCCATGATGGGAAGAGGAGGCCCTAATATGGGGGTGAGGCGACGGGCAGCCACTCCTCCCCGTTAGGCAACACACGGGGAGGAGGGTCCAGCGGGAGGGACAGGGAGGATAGGGAGAGGGAATGGGGCTAACCACTCCTCCCTGCTAGGCCGTCTATAGGGAAGGAGGGCGCCCCTGGGGTAGGAGGGCGGGGAAGGGAGGAAGAAACAGCCGCTCCTCCCTGCTAGGCTGCAGGCAGGGGAGGAGGGCGCCAGCGGTGTGGTATGCAGGGACAAAAGGGGCACAGGAACTGGGTAGGGATACAGGCTCCTCCAGCTGCACTGGGAAGGGGAGGGACTACAATATCAGTGGGGAGGCTGTGACCAGTGTGTGTGGGGCAACCGAAAGGGGGCACAAGCGCTTATGGAGGGGGCATGGGTGCACGGGTAAGGGGAACCGAACTGGGGGGGACACGGGAGGGCAGAGGAAAAAGAAAGGGGCCAGGCAAATCACAGGCAGGAACTACAAGGGGAAGCGCTGGGCGGGCAACCAAACCAAAGCCCAAAGTTTGGGGCGGGGCAGGTAAATACTGAAGGGCTAGGGCGGGGCAGGCAAACCAACAGAAACAAAAACCCCTAGAGGGTCAAAGCAGGTGGCAGGCGAGGCAGGCTGCAGGGGGGGAGGGGCAAACTAACCACAGGGGAGCCGGGGGGCACAGCAGGGAGGGGGCCCCACCAGCCAAATGCAGCTGGGGGGTAGGGTAAGTCCAAGGTGGGGAGGTACGTGCGCCCACGTGCGCTTGTGTAGCTCAGTCCTTGCTGCTCACTGCTGCAAACAGGCCCAGGTGGTGAAAGGGGGGGGAACAAACAGCCCCGTCGAGGGGCGAAGAGCAGGTCCAGGTGGTATGCGGGGTGGTGGAGGGGGCGGCGGAGGGGGTGGTAGCAGGGGGGAGCAGATGGGCGAGGGGGAGGGCTCCACGCCTCTCCCCCATGCTCCCCTCAACAGCAACAGGAGTCACCACCACCCCAGGAGCAGAGATGTTAAGAGTCACCCAGTTTGTAAACAAACCCCCCCCACAATGTCCCTTGGTAGGAATCCTCCTCTTCCGTCTCCTCGACAGCGAGCAGCAGTCAGCCGGCCAGGCAGGAGGGACCCTTAGGTGGTGGTGGGGCCCATGCTTCTCCCTCCAGAGGCCGGGGGGGGGGGGGGGGAGGCCAGCAGGGCCCCCCCCCAACTCAGCAGCAACAGCAGCGGTAGTCCAGGGAGGGAGACTCCAGCCAGCAGAAGCAACAGCAGCAGCCCAGGAAGGGAAGGAGAGAGCTCCAGCCAGCAGGGCAGCAGCAGCCCAGGAAGGGCAGGAGAGAGCTCCAGCCAGCAGCAGCAGCAGCCCAGAACAGCCAGAGAGGGAGGGCTCCAGCCAGCAGGGCAGCCCAAGAGGACTGACCAGTCCCTGTAGTGGGGTGGCTGCCTCACTCCTGCAGAACTGGGGTTGAAAGCAGCCCTGGAGAGGGCTGTGGCTGGGAAAAGGAGTGAAAGCAGCCAAGCTACGCTGATTGGGGAAGCAGCCACAGCTGTGGCCAGCTCAATTAGGGCCCAGCTGGCCCTGATAAGAGGGCTGGGGGCCAGGAGCTGAGGAGTCTGTAGCTGTGGAGAAAGAAGGACCTTACTGCCTGGGAGCTCAGGGTACCAGGAGTAGAGCAGGGCTGGGGAAAGGCAAGAGGAGCTGGGGAGCTCTAGCCTGGCAACTCCCCAGGCTGAGGCCTTGGTAAAGGCCTATGCAGGTACTGGGGCTGGGAGGTGCAGCCCAGAGATAGGCAGAAGCAGCTGGTCCAATCTCCTTGCCAATGATGAGTGGCCATGACAGACTGCAGTTGCCCCAGTGAGTGGGGGCTAGATAATGCCTGGCAGTAGCCACTGGAGCAAGGTGGGTGAGAGGATTGGGGGTTCCCCTGGGAGGGGAGACCCAGAGCAGGGGTACTGCAGGGGCAGAACCCCGAGGTAAAGGGCACCGGGGTCCTAAGGCAGGTGAGTCATCGGCCAGCAGAGGGCGCTCCGGAGGCTGAAGAGCTAATTCCCCAAGGTGGCCAGCGGGAGGTGCCGCACCCGTGAGTCTCAACCTCACTACACCCACACATACATTATAGTGTCCCAGTGATACAAAGAGGCTGCAATTACTCTTCAGAGACTGGACACCACTACAAACAGGAGAATTTCCTACCAGCTATTATATAGCAAGTTTATAGTTTCCAAAATGTTCCTACAAGACTCTGCTTAAGACTGACCTACATTTGAGAGAATGGAGGACACCAAGCACAAGGATGTATCTTATTGTTCCATATGTTGGGATTCAGCCTCTCTCACTTTTCACCAGTTCCATTCACTCTAGTGCTTCTTGTAAAGGAGGGACTTGTTAATTTCTGTACATTTCATTTGACATTTTACCCACTATACATTTATTCTGAAGTAGCACTCAGCAGGGACTGTAATCCCAGCTGCTACTTCAGCACATGCCTGGGCTAAGACCAGACTGGATTCAGGAAACTTAAAATAAACAACACTAGAGTTACTGCCTACAAAACCTCCCCATTTTACAGCCCCATGTCCTAAAGCTTCATCAGAGGTAAGACTGCAGCACTTAGGACCTCACAGCTCCACTGAAATCTTTCAGGAATCTCCCTTGCAGAACATTTCTTTCACTAGATACAAATACTCATTTGGATCACTAAAGCCACCTTATTCTTGAAAGTGCATTACATTTCCTGAGAGCTGTCTGCATTTACCTTTGTGCCAAGATAGAAGATTTGACCACCACAGCTGCTGATGGACTGGTAACAGGCTTTCTCCCCAACCAGGGCCTGGGAAAAATATAACATTTACTCCAGCACAAGCTGCTTTTATTTTTATTTTCAGTGAACATAAATGACATGTGGCTGTAACTAAACCCTGGAGACATTTAGCAATGAAGAAATAAAACAAGATTTGGGGAGGAGACAGCAGTTTGCCCAGTCATGCTGTACACATGAAGTGGAGCTGGAGACCTAGCCACCCAACCCCTTTCACAGATGCTAACTCATACTTCACTGGAAAAGTCATTCAGTGCAGGGAACACTGTCTCACACATGTGTCAGTGATGACAATTACTGTGTTCACAAGACACCACCAGGAAGCTAAAAGAAAGAAAAATCTCATGAGAAATGGCAATTCAGAGTAATTCAGTCTTCTTATTTCACAATATAAGGCATTTCTGCTCAGGTTTATCTAGTTAAGGCCAGAGAGAGAAAGGGGGAAAAAAGATAAAACATAGAAGGATGAAATCTTCAATAGGAGAGTGCCTTGAGCATCAGCCAGGATGCTGGTTAAATATGGACTCCAAGGAAAGAATATCCCCTACCAAATTACCATCCTCACTTCCTCCATCCCCTGGGTTTTTCTAGACATATCCTGATCTGGCACAACCCTGCTTAGCATATGAGACCTGGTGAGATTATAGCCAAAGATGATATGACTGCAGTCTTTGCATAACAGCAGCTGGAAAAAAACTCTGGTAATTTACCATAGCAAAACTGGTTGAGTGTTGCCTCTACAAAGGTTAATGGTGATCAGAGTCTCAACACAAATAACATTAACAAGGGGGAAGGAATGCAAACCAAAATAGGGAAAACAGGTTAAAGAATATTTAATTTAGTTAGATGTATTCAAGTCAGCAGAGCTTGATGAAATTCATCCTAGTGTACTTAAGTAACTTGCTGAAGTAATCCTGGAACTGTTAGCAAATATCTTTGAGAACTCATGGAGGATGGGTGAGGTCCCAGAATATTGGAGAAGGGCAAACATAGTACCTTTCTTTCAAAAGGAGAACAAAGAGGACCTGGGGAATTAAAGACTAGTCAGCCTAACTTTGATACTTAGAAAGATATTGGAACAAATTATTAAACAATCAATTTGTAAGCACCTAGAGATAAGGAATAGCCAGCATAGATTTGTCAAGAACAAATCATGACAAACCAACCTAATTTCCTTCCTTCTCCTACTGGCCTAGTGGAGAAGGAAGAAGCAGTAGTGAGAGAGATCAAGATATTTCACATCAATCCCACATGACATTCTCATAAGCAAGCTAGGGAAATGTGGTCTAGATTAAATTACTATAAGGTGGTTGCACAACTGGTTGAAAGACAGTACTCCAAAAGTAGTTATCAATGGTTTGCTTTCAAACTGGGGGGGCCTTATCTAGCGAGGTCCTGCAGGGGTCAGTCCTATTCAGTATTTTCATTAATGACTTGGATAATGGAATGGAAAATATACT
The DNA here is from genome assembly GCF_028017835.1 of Emys orbicularis. NCBI lineage: Eukaryota > Metazoa > Chordata > Testudines > Emydidae > Emys > Emys orbicularis. The sequence continues at coordinate 56,107,822 of NC_088691.1, forward strand.
TATAAAGTTTGCAGATAAAACCAAGCTGGGAGGGGTTGCAAGCAATTTGTAGGATAGAACCAGAATTCAAAATGACCTTGACAAACTCGAGAATTGGTCTGAATTCAACAAGATCAAATTCAATAAAGACAAGTGCAAAATACTTCACTTAGGAAGGAAAAAAAAAAATCAAATGCACAACTACAAAATGGGAAATAACTGGTTAGGTGATCATACTGCTGAAAAGGATCTGGGGTTTCTAGTGGATCACAAATTGAGCACGAGTCAACAGTGTGATGCAGCTGCAAAAAAGGCTAGTATTCAGGGGTGTATTAATAGGACTGTCGTATGTAAGACATGGGAGATAATTGTTCTGCTCTACTTGGCATTGGTGAGGCCTCAATTGGAGCACTGAGTTCAATTCTGGCTGCCAGACTTTAGGGAAGATTTGTATAAATTGGAAAGTCCAGAAGAGAGCAACAAAAATGATTAAAGGTTTAGAAAATACAACCTATGAGGAAAGGTTAAAAAACTGGGCACATTTAGTCTTCAGAAAAGATGACTGAGGGGAGGACCTGATAATAGTCTTCAAATATGTTAAGGGCCATTACAAAGAGGACTGTGATCAATGTCCACTGAATGTAGGACAAGTAGTAATGGGCTTAATCAGCAGCAAGAGATTTAGATTAGATAGTCGGAGAAAAAAAAATCTAACTAAAGTTAGTTAAGCTCTGGAACAGGCTTCAAGGGAGATTGCAGAATCCCCATCATTGAAGGTTTTTAAAACAGATCAGAAACACTTGTCAAGGATGGTCTAGGTTTAGTTGGTCCTTCCTCAGCACAGGGGGCTGAACTTAATGCCTTCTGAAGGTCTCTTCCAACCCTACATTTCTGAGTCTATATTCCCACTTCTGGGATGCGACCCGCCCCACCACCACTGAGCTTCAGCAGCTTTCTGGAAAACAGCATCCAATGAGACCATACAAGAACCCTCTTGCAGCACTCTGTATTGGGACCTGTCGTTATAAGAGGCCAGGGGGCCCCAATAACTTCAGTTTCTTCCACTCAGTTTTAGGAGAGGAACGCTGAGGAAAAGGGAAAAGTGTGGCCTTTGCATAATCACTCTACCTGCCCAATCTCAAAGAACCAGCTGCTACAGTCACCATTATATTTTTTCTTTGAAGAGGGTTCTGAAGCTCAGTGGGATGATGGTGCATCCTGTAAGTGTGAATGTGAAGAGGCAACACTTCAAGAATTATCAGTTCTCGCTAAACTAACAAACAAGCTTTTTAAAAAGGCTCTTTAAAGACACCATTTTAGGCAGTCCCAAACTTCCCTGTTTAAAAAAAGCAAATTTCAAAGACTTATCAAATCGACAAGTAAAATACTAGCAGGCTACAACCTTCATAGGTCTTTACCAATGCTTGGCTGACATTGCCTCCTGTGGCCAGTGATTTGAAGTGACTGCTGTTATATACTAGCTGCACCTCCGAAATCTCTATAGTCTCCAGCTCCTCCTGCGTCTGGCGATCTATCACGTGCAGCTTCTCCACACTGTCCAGAAGCACTACTGTGCGTGAGTTTATCCACTGGAAAAAAGGCATATGTCAAACTTCAGCAACATTTAATACATAACTATCAGGACACATAGCACAATATACTACAAGAACACCCTAGAGCACTAATATCTTAAGCTAGTGGTAGCTGGCAGCATACAGAAGTTATTATTCTGGGTATTTGGGGTAAGGCTGAAGTTTAGAATCCAACTGCTTTACAGGGCAAAAGTGTAACTACAAGGAAGGTGACAACCAGAAAAAACTTTCTTTGGAGCACCCAGTTATGACAAACTTCCTCAGGGAGTTTAATTTCTTATACTGTATGTATTTAGTCAAAAGAAAATCCACCACAATTTTTGCTCTTACAGCAGAATATATACCTGGCACATCTATATTGCCTTCCTCCCTGAAATCCAAGCACTTTACAAGTATAAAATGGTTACTCACCTTCTCGTAACTCTTGTTCTTCAAGATGTGTTGCTCATATCCATTCCAATTAGGTGTGCGCGCGTGCCGCGTGTAAAGTTGACAACGTTTTTCCCCTAGCAGCACCCGTCAGTTCAGCTATGAAGCCCCCTGGAATGGCGCCTCTATGGTGATCAATATATGACCCTGCCGACCCAGCAACTCCTCAGTTCCTTCTTGCCAGTTAACTCCGACAGAGGGAAAGGTGGGCGGGTTTGGAATGGATATGAACACCACAGCTCGAAGAACAGTTACGAGAAAGTGAGTAACCGTTTTTCTTCAAGTGATTGCTCATATCGAATCCAATTAGGTGACTCCCAAGCCTTACCTAGGCGGTGGAGTCGGAGTTATGGAATTGCTGATTGGAGTACCGCTCTGCCAGAAGCTGCATCATCTCTGGCATGCTGGCGTAATGAGAGGTGAACGTATGCACCGAGGACCAAGTTGCTGCCCTGCAGATTTCTTGGATTGGGACCTGGGCTAGGAACACTGCCGAAAAGGCCTGTGCCCTTGTGGAGTGTGCTGTAAGTGCCGGGGCTGGTATCTTGCCAGCTCGTAGCACGTACAGATGCAGGACATGATCCAGGAAGATATTCTTTGAGATGAGACCGGGAGCCCTTTCATACGGTCTGCCACAGCTACGAACAACTGGTTTGACTTCCTGAACTGCGTAATGCGCTCAATGTAGAAGGCTAGTGCTCGCCGAACATGCAGAGTGTGCATCCTCTGCTCGCAGCTACTGGCATGAGGCTTCGGATAAAAAACGGGCAGGAATCTGTCTTGGCTAGTATGGAAATGTGACACAACCTTAGGAAGAAAGGCCGGGTGAGGTCTGAGTTGCACCTTATTCTTGTGGAAAACCATATAAGGCAGGTCAGAGGTAAGGGCCTTTAACTCAGACACCCTCCTTGCTGATGTAATGGCGACCAGGAAGGCTACCTTCCACAACAGATAGAGAAGGGAGCAAGTCACCAGTGGTTCAAATGGGAGCCCCATTAGTTTGGAGAGGATCAAGTTAAAGGTCCCACACAGGAACAGGCTGTCTAATCTGGGGATGTAGCCGTTCCAGACCCTTGAGGAACCGGACAACTATGGGGCTGGCAAAAATGGAGCGTTCAGATGCTCCCGGGTGGAAAGCCGAGATAGCAGCAAGATGTAGTTTTATGGATGATGCTGCCAGGCCTTGCTGTTTCAGGTGCAGAAGGTACTCTAGGATGAAAGGTATAGATGCCTGAAGTGGGGGTGTATGAAGCTGGTTACACCAGCAAATAAAGCTTTTCCACTTTGCCAGATGTGGCCCTAGTGGGGTTCTTCCTGTGCTGAGTAAGACCTCCCTTACCTGTTCCGAGAACAGAAGCCCCTTGGGGTTCAGCCATGAAGCTTCCAGGCCATGAGGTGGAGGGACTGGAGGTCGGGATGAAGACAACAACCGTGGTCCTGAGTGATCAGGTTGGGGAGGAGTGGCAACACGATCGGGGCATCCACCAATAGCTCTAGGAGCGTGGTGTACCACTGTTGTCATCAGAATTATCTCCACCCCGTCCCTGCGGACCTTGAATAGGACCTTGTGCACAAGAGGGATCGGGGGAAAGGCATAGAGCAGGCAGCTTCCCCAGGGTAGCAGGAATGCATCCGTGATTGAGCCTGGACTGTGTTTCTGGAAGGAGCAGAACACTGGGAACTTTCTGTTGCTCCAGGTGGCAAACAGGTCGACCTGGGGAAACCCCCACCTCTGGAAGATGGAGTGTATGACATCCGGACGGATGGACCACTCGTGATGGGGGAAGGATCTGCTGAGGCCGTCCGCCAGTGTGTTCTGAACTCCGTGTAGAAAGGATGCTTCTAGGTGAATGGAGTGGGTTATGCAGAACTCCCATAGCCGGAGGGCTTCCCGACATAGAGGAAAAAGCAACAGAGATGCAAGAAGTGAGGTTCTTACCCACGAAAGCTTATGCTCCCAATACTTCTGTTAGTCTTAAAGGTGCCACAGGACCCTCTGTTGCTTTTTACAGATTCAGACTAACACGGCTACCCCTCTGATACTCGACATAGGGGAGAGGAACGGGCTCCACCCTGCTTGTTGATATAAAACATGGCCGTGGTGTTGTCCATTAGAACTGCCACGCACTGGCCTTGTAGTCGGGCTGAAAGGTTTGGCAGGCTAGTCGCGCCACCCTCAGCTCCTTGATATTGACATGGAGAGAGCTCATCCTGCGACCACAGGCCCTGTTTGGAGGTCTCCCAAATATGCCCCCCATCCCAGAGGTGAAGCGTCCGTTACCAGGGACAAGGAGGACTGGGGGCTGTTGAAGGGGACTTCTTCATACACTGTCCAAGGGCCGAGCCACCATTGGAGGGACTCGAGTACTTTCTCTGGCACTGTGACCACTGAATTCAGGCTGTAGCGCCCCGGGTGATACGCCAAAGCGAGCCATGCCTGGAGTGGCCTGAGCCTCAGTCTGGCATGCCGGATCACGTAAGTGCAGGCTGCCATGTGGCCAAGGAGACTCAGACATCCCCTTGCTGTAGTGGTCAGGTACTGTCTGAGGCCTTAAATAATTTCTGTCATGGCTTGGAATCGGGACTCTGGCAAAAGTGCTCTTGCCTGAACAGAGTCCAACACTGCCCCGATGAACTCTATTCTTTGGGTTGGTGACAAGATTGACTTGTTCATGTTGAGGAGACCCAGTCTCTCGAAAGTGGAGCTGACTAATTGGAACTGAGACTCCAACTGCTCCCTAGTATGCCCCCTGAGCAGCCAGTCATCAAGGAAGGCTGCTACGACCGACATGCAGTTGGTGAACACTTGGGGGGTTCTGTTGACAGGCCGAAGGGGAGGACCATGAACGGATAATGTTTGTGGTTGACCACAAACCGTAAGAATCATCTGTGTGCAGGCCAAATAGCTATGTGAAAGTACACGTCTGTCATGTTGAGGGCAGCATACCAGTCTCCCAGATCCAGAGAAGGGATAAATTGTACTCAGGGAGACCATGCAGAACTTGAACTTTGCCATGAACTTGTTCAGTCCTCGCAGGTCTAGAATGGGTATGAGACCCCCTTGGCCTTGGGGATTAGGAAGTATCGGGAATAGAATCCCTTGCCCCTGAGTTCCTGAGGAACCTCCTCCACTGCTCCTATGGTGAGGAGTGCCTGCACATCCTGGATAAGGAGTTGCTCGTGAGAAGGGTCCCTGAAGAGGGACGGGAAAGGGCGGGTGGGAGGGAGGGCAGGAACAGAACTGGAGAGAATATCCCATTTCCTCCATACCGAGGACCCAGTGGTCCGAAGTTATTTGGGACCAAGCACGGTAGAAGTGGGACAGACAACTCACGAAAGAAGGGGAAGGATACGGAATCGTGGCTGGTGCACCATCCTCAGGCGCACCTTCAAAAGGCCTGCTTGGAGCCCGACGATGGTTTGGTCAGGCCCTGGCCCTGCCCAGGCAGGGAGTGGGAAGGCTTGCGTCTGCCATTCCTGCCCCTTCTCCTATAGAAGTCCTCCTTTGGCTGAGAAGGATAGGAGCGTTGCTGCTGTTGCTGTGGCTTAAAATGTTTATGTTGGGTTGCTGGGGTGTGCATACCCAAGGATTTCATAGTAGCCTGGGAGTCTGTTAGGCTATGCGACCTGGAGTCCATCTGCTCCACACACAGGCCTGCCCCATCAAAAGGCAGGTCCTGCATGATCTGTTGAACCTTGGGCGGAAGCCACAAGGACTGCAGCCATGAGCTACGCCTCATGGAGATTCCAGAGGACAAGGTACGTGCTGCCAAGTCCGCAGCGTCCAGTGATGCCTGTAAAGAGGTCCATGCCACTGCCTTGCCCTCCTCAACGATAGCTTCAAACTCCTCCTTGGACTCTGCTGGCACCAGCTCCTTAAATTTCAGCATCATGTTTCAGGAGTTGAAGCTGTATCTACTCAGGATTGCCTGCTGGTTGGCAATCCTGAGTTGCAAGCCCCCCATGGAGTACACATTGCGCCCGAACAAATCAAAGGGCTTGGTGCCCTTTGACTTGGAGAGGCAGCTACAGCAAGCCCAGCACCCTTCTCGTTTACTGTGTCAATGAACAGGGCTGTGGGTGTGTAAAGAGGTATTCGTACTCCTTAGAGGGGACGAAATACTTTCTCTCTACACCCTTCACAGTGGGAGGGATGGAGGCTAGGGTCTGCCAAACGGTCTTTGTGTTGGCCTAGATAGTTTTGATAAGGGGTAGAGCCACCATCGATGGGCCTTCCATGGCCAAGATGTCGACCATAGGGTCCTTTGACTCCACCACCTCCTTGGCCTGCAGACACATAATCCATGCTACCCTGCGTAGGAGGTCCTGATGGACACAGCTGTCTATGGGGTGGCAGCCCCAAGGCGGAAGTGCCCGCAATCGCCTCGTCCAGGGAGGCCGAGGAGGCTAATGGGGGAACAGGGTCCTCCTGACCCTCTTGGTCCCCAGGGGGCTCCTGCCCTGCCTATTTCAGGGCCAACCACCCCCGGATCTAGCTTGGGAACGGGGATCGGTTCCAGGGGCGGTAGTGCGGCCAGTACCTCCTCAGCACCCCTAGGGGTGGGGCGACTGGCCGATGCCTCCGGCACCCTTGGTTCGGACACCGCCGAACAGGAACCCTTGGATTGGGTGCCCTGGGCTTGGTGGTACACCCACAGGGTCCAAAATGGCCACTGCGCAGGCCATGGCCCTGCACCCACATCAGGCCTTCCACAGGCTGACCTGTGCCGGCCCTGCTCAGAGTATCTAGACCCCTCCTCCGAGTCAGAAGACGGGGACCAGGATGGCGGTGCTAAGCGCGGCTGGGCTGGGGAGCGGTGCCACGACTGGGATCTGCGCGGGGACGCGGACCGGTGTCAAGACGACCAGTGCCAGGAGCGGGACATGATGTGTGGTGGGGATCGGCGCCGGGATCCCGAGCGGTATCTTGCCTCTGCTGGCGGTGCTGAAGGACGAAGCATCGCGGGTTTGCCTCGAGACGTTGCCACACATTGTGGCACCAGAGGCTTGGCTCGGACGGGGGACCATGGCGCTGTCATGGCGATCAAGTCCCTCAAAGCCTCAAAGGTGTCCGGGGTGGGCGGCAGTTCCACCTCCTCAATCACCTGCCTCAGGAAGTCCAATGGCACTGGACTCGACCATCCCCCTTGCGGGGCCGAAGTCGACGGTGCCAGGCTCCAAAGTTTTTGGCACTGGGTGCTCCTCCCTGGAACACGCCCCATTTGCCGGCTCCAAAGGGGTGGGTCCCGGAGTCGGAGATCCACTCCTCCCCTGCTTCCGGTGCCGCTTCTGCACTGGGGAATGGGACCGGTGCTAGGCCATTCCCACTGGTTTTGGCACTGGGGAGCAGCGGTGCCACGGGTCTCTTCCAGAATCCTTCCATGGTGCCACTTCTGCCGCTGCCGCTGGGGCATTGCGCACCGATGAGCTCGGTGCTGGGTCTTGCCACACCAGTGCAGGTTGCGGTCTGAGTGCTGCCTACATAAGGAGGTGCTTGAGGCAAAAGTCCTGCTCCTTTTTTGTTCTGAGGTGAAACCCTTTACAAATCCTGCACTTGTCAGCCTGGTGTGCTTCCCCCAGACATTTTAAACAAGCGTCATGGGGGTTGCCTGTTGGCATGGACTCGTCGCAGGACTTGCAGGGTTTGAACCCCTGGGACTTAGGCATACCCCAAGTCGAGAATGCGGTCGGGTTGGAGGGGAAACGCCCACTCCCAACAGCTATCTGTTGTAACTACAGTAAATTACTTAAACTAAACTCAACTAGGCTAGAGAATTCTAAAACTATACTAAACTGAAAAGCTAGGGAAAACAGGGAGAGCTTGCTAAGCAAGTCACCACAGTTCCAACAACCATCACTGGGGGTAAGAAGGAACTGCGGAGGCGCCGGGTCGGCAGGGTCATATATTGAGCGCCATCGAGGCGCCACTCCAGGGAGCTCCACAGCCGACCCGACAAGTGCTGCTAGGGGAAAAAAAACTTTCTATCGACTGTGCACACGGCACGCACACACCTAATTGGAATTGATATGAGCAACCACTCGAAGAAGAATACAAAGTTATTCTTAATCCCCTGAGTAAGATAAGGGGCAAAAAGGCTTATCAGCATTAGTAAAAGGAACATAGTAAACCCCTTCAAAGCTGGGAATTGAATTTGAGTCCTTCATCCAATTCCTATTAAAATTTATCCATTAGGCCATACTCCCAAACTGAAAAGGCTTTTCTGTTTGTTTTCAGAGTGCATCTATTTTTCAAGAAACTTCATTTGCTAGATTGGAGATTTAAAACTGCCAACATACATAACTGGTTCACTGTGGCATTTCTGTATTTCATTGTTATATCCTTAGTGCTCTTTAAAAAGTGTTTTTAGGGTTTGTATGTACATTTTTGTGTTAAAAACATCAAACAGGAAGATGGTACGTTAACAAAATATATGTATAACAGAAACCAATATGCTAGAGCTTCCCGGCTTCTTCGGAGCCATTACTTAGTATCTGTTTATAAGGATTTAGAATCCGGCCAGTAAAATTTGGCCCCACGCTTAAAAAGGCTTCATTCATACACTTTATTCACCAGGGACATGAGTTCTTTAGTTTGCACACTTTACAAATTTGGACAGCCTATTTTCTTCACCACATAGCCACTATTTAACCATTTTTAAAACATGGCATTCTATGAAAAAGCTACAAAAAATAAATTAATTTCAGTTCATAAATTCCAAATCCAAATAGCCAATTTGCATGCACGAAAAGAGAGCTATGTTTGTTAGAATAAGTTTGTAGAGTGAAATTACAGCACCCTGAAGCTGAGGGATGTTGACAAGCATTTAAAAACACAGCAGGCTATTATCTCCATCTGAGCAGAAAGAAAAACATTACTGAATCAATACTTACAGTAAAATTGATGAGGTCATAGTGCAGATGAAGTTGCTTTTGCTTAGTAACATGTATTGCACCTGAGTCATCTCTCTTCACCTGATGGAATTAGACAAGACAAACACTCAAACTTAGTGCTTTCTGGAACCCAAAACATGCCTTGAAAAAGAAGTTTTCTTCCACTGAGGAAGGAAGCCCACTGAGGAAGGAAGCCCAGTTCCAGGGTCTGCAAGTTTTCTCCAGTATCAGTGTTCTAGATGCGTGTGTTAACAGAGGTGGCTTTCTAAAATGGCCTTAAAATGGGGCATAAATTCCTTTTCTCACTAGAAGTCACTGATTTTTCAGGGTCTCACTTCACAAAGTGTTAGTTTATGTCCTTTGTATTTTTAAGGAATTTTGTTGAAAAGTAATTAATATATTTTAACAGGAAATATCCAAATCTGGGCTCTGGCCAAAATTTGGCCATGGCAATCCAACTTTCCTTTGTGGGCTGACTGATACAGCAACATCCTGCAGCAACTTGACTGGAAATTCTCAACTTGCCCACACATGCAGCTAAGCCATATTCATACTCCCAGCAACCGGAGTCAGCAACATGGATGAACTGCCATTGGAAGAGCTTGTCCAGCTTGTGCTTTCACTCCTATTTCAGGAAATAGGCAAAACGTTCCTGAGACACTGGTGGACATTTCAGCAGCGTTTTCTGACCTATCGAAAGCACCTCTCAAAAGGAGGAGACGGACATGGCAGACTCTAACCTGCTGACAATGTTCATAACTCTTGCTATAGCTCCAGATTCCTCATATATAGACAGGTGCTTCTACAGCAGGGCCACAAGCACTGACTGGTGGGATCTCATCATCATGCGGACCTGGGAAAACCACAATTTTCACATGGAGAAGCAGGCATTCCTGGAGGTTTGTGATCAACTTGCTAGACCTTCCAGCTTCAGGACAAACACAGAAGAGAAGCCACTTCAGTTCAGAAGTGGGTTGCAATAGTCATCAGGAAGCTGGTTACCCCGAATGCTACAGGTCTATGGCTAACCAGTTTGGTGTTGGCAAGTCAACTGTGGGGGAAGAGGTTTGTTTACGTCCACCACGTTTAGGTGCATCACAATCTTTCTGAAATAACTGCCAGTTTTGAGAGAATGGGCTTTTCAAACTGATCCCAAGTCATTAATGGGACTCATGTGCCCATAGTTTGCCCTCCTCAAGGAGCACATGAATGCATAAACTGCAAACGGTACTACTCCATCATCCTGCAGTTGCTGGTTGACCACAGAGGCAGATTCACAGACAATAGCATGGATTGTACTGGTAAAAGGAACAGGAGTACTTGTGGCACCTTAGAGACCAACAAATTTAGTCCGAAGAAGTGGGTTGTAGCCCACGAAAGCTTATGCTCAAATAAATTTGTTAGTCTCTAAGGTACCACAAGTACTCCTGTTCTTTTTGCAGAAACAGACTAACACAGCTGCTACTCTGTATTGGTAAAGTGCATCATGCCAGTGTTTCCTGCAGACCAAGACATTACCTTCATGGACAAGTGGTGACACTAATCCCACCAAATGACATGGTTATAAATGGAGTCACTGTCCCCACTGTTGTTCTAGAGGACCCCATATACCCTTTTTTTGCTATGGCTTATGAAACCATACCCTGATGGCAGAGGTCCTAGCAAAAGCAGATTTAATTACACTCTTAGCAGCTGTAGAATGTTTGGCATACTGAAATCCAGTTGGCATTGTTCATAGAACCGTTTGAATGCCAATGTTACTAATGTCATTCACATTACCGTGGCCTGCTGTGCTCTGCACAATGTCTCGGAGGAAAAAGGTGAGCCATTTTGTCAGAAGTGGACTCATGGCACTACTGTATTATTGAACCGGTACACAGCCAGAAAGAGCACCTGTCATAACTCGAGCAAGATCCACATGTGCAATGGAAATCAGGGATGCTTTGTGTGCCCATATTATGTTTTGCATGGCCCCAACAGATGTATGAATGTTCATATTATTGATATAAGCATAGACTGATTGAATACTACCCGAGGGACTGGCTGGGTTCCCCTTCACACTTTCTACCAGTGGTGATGGTTTTTATGAAGAATTTAAGCTCATGGGTATGATAAAAGCTTATAAAACATAATATATTCTATCTTTATTTTGTAAAATGGGCATATGCATCAACCCACCGCTTATGGGTTGCTATTTATGTAGTTCAGTTTTAGCAGTGGTTCTCAAACTTTTTTTTTTTTTTATTAAACTGATGACCCCTTTCACATAGCAAGCCTCTGAGTACGACCCCCCCCCCCCTTTATAAATTAAAAACACTTTTTTATATATTTAACACCATTATAAATGCTGGTGGCAAAGCGGGGTTGGGGTGGAGGTTGACAGCTCATGACCCCCCATGTAATAACCTCACAACCCTCTGAGGGGTCCCAACCCCCAGTTTGAGAACCCCTGAATTTTAGTTAAGGTAATAAACAGTCCTCATGACACCACACCTGTGTGTAAACAAGACACTGTTTTTACACATGCATTTAATAAAACATGACAGCCAGGCCAGCCACCAACAAAGGCAGAATTTGTTCTCTTTGACCCTGTTGATGTGTTTTGCACACACTTGCCATTGCTGCACTGGAGTGGAGGAATGAACGGGAAACATTTGCCCATTCCAGCAAGTGTTCATTCCTTGCGACAAGGACCACCCAACTACAGAACTGTGCTGCAGAACATAGTGTGGTGAGCAGGGCCGGCTCCAGGCATCAGCTTAACAAGCAGGTGCTTGGGGCGGCCAAGGGAGAGGGGCAGCACCTGCAGCAATTCGGGGGCGGCAGGTCCCGCACTCCCTCTAGGAGCGAAGGACCTGCCGCTGAACTGCCACCGCCGATCGCGGCTTTTTTTTTTTTTTTTTTTTTTTGCTTGGGGCGGCAGAAATGCTGGAGCCGGCCCTGGTGGTGAGGACTCGGGGCAAGGAGCTGGAGTGGGAGGTGCAGGTGGAACTGGAGCCTGCACTCCTACTGTCTTGAGCACAAGCTCCTCCTCAAACAGCTCTGACTGCTGCGCTCAAGCACAGCTCATGGTCCAGGAACTATGCTGCCAATCTTTCCTCATGCTTTGCAGTCTCTCTGTCCTTCAACCTGGTCTGCCTCCTTCTCCCATTGGTTCCGGAGTGCCATTAATTATCAGCCTCCTCCTTGATGCTGTATGAGTGTACACAATGCAAGATGCCTGATTGACTGTGGATGCCCTGCAGAGGCGGAAGGGCCTGCCAAGACAAAATTAAAGAATAAATTATCTAAGCATGTCCAAAAAAATTTTACTTTCTCTGTAGCAAAAGTGGTTGTGGAATCTAAAAAATATAATTTGAGATTGTCTGAATCATTAGTTTTGTTACATTCTGGGGGGGGGGGGGGGGGGAAATGTTCTCAGATGCCCTTCAGATATTTGAGAGCTGTGCAGAGCAGAAAGCCATCAGACATTATTGTAAAGTCCGATTTACAAAATCAATTTATAAAATTTCCATACCACTGGCCCCTTATGGTTGTGGGCAGAGGGACACTTGCTGTGGTTTGCTACCTATGGCTTTAGAATCTGTTCAGGCAGTCCACTTTCTGGAAGACATAGCAAAGGGATCTTTTGTTCCAGGCTACCAGGGGCAAGCCAGACGTGTCTGCTAAAAAGCTTTTCATGTGTATCATATACAAATCTATAAATGGAGGGGGCTACTGGCCTACAGAGGAGACCCTAAGAAGTATGCCCTGCTCTGAAATGTGACTACAGTAACTCCTCGCTTAACGTTGTAGTTATGTTCCTGAAAAATGCAACTTTAAGCGAAACGATGTTAAGTGAATCCAATTTCCCCATAAGAATTAATGTAAGGGGGGGGGGGGGGGGGAGAGGAGGGAGGGAGTAGGTTCCAGGGAATTTTTTTTCACCAGACAAAAAAGACATACATATACATACATACATACATACACACACACACAAAGTTTAAAACAAACAATTTAATTCTGGTACACAGCAATGAGGATTGTGAAGCTTGGTTGAGGTGGTGGGGTAAGAGGATGGGATATTTCCCAGGGAATGCCTTACTGCTAAATGATGAACTAGCAATTGGCTGAGCCCTCAAGGGTTAACTCGTTGTTAATGTAGCCTCTCACTCTACAAGGCAGCACGAACGGAGGGAGGGGAGACAGCATGGCAGACCGAGACACACACAGAGTGTGAGAGAGAGAGATGCACATTGCTCCTTTAAGTACGCTGACCCCACTCTAAGTACACTGCCTTTTTAAGTAGATCAGCAAGCTGAGATGGCAGCTGCTACCAGGAAGCTCCCTCCTGAGCCCTATCATGGTGTCTTCTCTATGGAAGATGGGGTAAGTGGGGTACAGGAGCAGGGGGGAAGGGGTCACCCTGACATTAGCCCCCTTCTTCCCCCCCCCCACCTGCACAGCAAGCAGGAGGCTCCGGGGAGCAGCTCCAAGGCAAAGGGGGGAGGGACAGCTGAACTGCCGGCAATTGATAGCCTGTTGGGTGGCTGCCGCACAGGGAACTTAGGGGAACGGAGAGCTGATGGGGGGCTGCCGGTCCACCCTGGTTCCAAGCCCCCACCAGCTAGCTCCAACGGGCTGCTCTTCCTGCAAGCAGTGGACAAAGCAGGCGACTGCCAAATGACGTTATAAGGGAGAACTGGGCAACTTTAAACGAGCATGTTCTCTAATTGATCAGCAACGAAACAACGTTAACCGGGATGACTTTAAGTGAGGAGTTACTGTATTCATCTGTAGTTCCTGCTCCAGGAAGAGCTAGCAATCAGCAGCAAACAGGATTTGGTGAAAATTCATGGAGGGATTAACAGGACAGTGCTCTAGTGGCCAGATGAATGCAGGGAGCTTTCAGGGAGGCTACAATACATGCAGTGAACTCAGTGCAGCTTGGGCTTACAATACTGCAGCCCGCCATGGACTACAAACACACCCTGGACAATTTGGACTCATGATACAGCATCCAAAAATTAAATACCTATCCCAGGAATATCCTGGGCTCATAACAGGGCATCCATCACCTAAATATCATCCCCTTCTGCATTTTGGATGTTTAATATGGTACCCATGGAACACACACACACACACACACACACACACACACACTCTCTACACCGCTATCTGAACTGGCAGTTCAGGATGGTCTGGTGTGGCCAAGTTGTACAGTGGGGCATACTTTCAGGGAAGGCAATATAAGGCCCTTAATTTTAATGCCCCAACACAACTTTGTAACCTACGAGTATCTAGTAAAAATTTCATCATAACTGCTTGTTTAACTTTTGTTTTCACTTCCCAGTATCCATTTTGAATTCCATGTTGTGGGGGTGACTGTGGGTTAGGCCGTGGCATTGGTGTGCATTGTCTCATTAGCGGATACATGCTGCAACACCTGGCTTGTAATACTCATTTCACTGGGTCATAAGCCAGAAATCCATCCCATCCATATACTAACAAACCTGGAGGCAGAAACTTACCAAGTTCCAGTGCCACTTCTGCCTCTTCTGCTTCTGGTTCCACTGCCTGCTGCTCCCTCTGGGCATCCTCAAACATTTCCTCAGAGTATGGACTCAGGACATGGTGTAGCTGCTCCAGCCGCAAAGGCTCCTCGGGGACAGGCATGTGCAAAAAAAGTCACTTCCTGAGCTTGATCTGGTGGCACCTGTGGATCAGGGATCATAAAGGTGCCATCTCCACTTAGAGTATAATGTACCACTGTGTGCTCAGTGCTTGGCACCGTTCCCAGCACCTGGCTGAATTCCTCAAGGAGGCAGGTAGACAGGGAGTTCCCAGAGATGTGGCTGTCATCCCTGACTTGGCGGTAATCAGTCTTGGGTTGCTTGATTCACACACTGCACTGATCAGCTGACTGGTGGACCACCAACGTCGCAAGCTTCTCTGTAATTTCCTGGTAAGAAATGATCATTTCTGGTACTCTTGATGATGTTGAATGTCTTGTTTTCCTTGCACCAGAGATTAACCAGAATCTGGCTGCATTCCCATGGTCAGCTAGCAGCACACTTGGTGTAGGGCTTAGTGCTGAACTACTTCTTGTTGCTGGCCATAACTAACACAGGAACTGTTTAACTGTGTTCCAAGTTCAGCAGTCAGCACTGGAACAAATGGGTGCTTCCAGTTTCTGGGTATCCAGTGGGTACTTAAGTGATAGAGGACCAATAAACACTGGCCCAGGACATTGTGGGACAGCACTGGCAGACTCTCCAGACATGAGTCTGGGAACCCAGGTTAGAGCTGTGTCCACACAGCGAAAAGACAGGACTTGGCCCAAGTCCCACCACCCTGGCAGGCCTACAACTCAGATCCTGAGGGCTTAGTGACTCAAGTCAGAAATATTTGTGTGTGGATGGTAGGAGGGTTTGGGTTCAAACATGAGTCTGAACCCAGGTTTACAATGCAATGTAGTCATACCTTAAGAACCAATCCAGCTCCTATTAACTTCATTGAGATTGGACGGAGCCCCCAAATCAGGACAACTCAATAAAAATTGTTAAGCTGAGGAAGAAGGTTCAGCATGTATCCAGAGAGAACATTTTTCAACTTAGTTATATTAAACTACAAAACCACTTGATCTAGCCATTTTAGAACTGGGGTACATTTATACAAGCCAAAAAAAAAAAAAAGACACCACGTCTTTCCCAATTCAAAAGCGAACTGCAGTGATTCACATCATAGGATTACATCACCATTGATCCAGAATAAATTAACTTCCGTTCCAGTGTTCTAGAGGTGATTATCTAGAAAACAATAGGTAACAAGCAATTCAGACTTACCAAAAGAAAATGAACAACATCTCCTCGACAGAAGGCAAGCATGGGGTTCACAGAGTTCTGTACAGCAACAAAATACCATGCCAGCAGTGGCACACTAGAGGGATCCATCTAAAGAGAGAGACAGAACAGATCCTTTATAATACTGTGTACACAGAATTAGGCTGACACTCACTCTGACTTCACTGTGATATAAGAACATGTCAGATGGAACTCTTGATACCAGTGGTCTCTGACTGCTGCAGCACTTGAGAATCCATTTAGAAAGTCAGGAAAAGCAAACTTTTGGCACCAAAAAGATCGTAATTTCTCTGCAACATTGTCCAGAGAAGCACGGCATTCTCATGCACTGTGTACAAATTACTAGTAAAATTTATGTTAAAAAAGGAGTTAAGATGGAGAGTACATAATAATTTATGGTAAAGTATGTTACAGGCAAGTTGTATTTACTCCAAAACTAAGAATTACATGATTGAGATCAAAACTTGTTAAGGTATGAAAATGCACAGTTAGGGCACTATCTCTGCCCTATAGTGACACCTTTTAATAACCATAGGATTATGATTAAGATATTTCGTTGCCTGTGGTCTCATTAAACTGATTTTAAAGAAGACTTATTAGAGTTCTTCCCCCTTATGGTGTCAACTACAGGTCATAATCAGCTTTATGTCCCATGCCATGGGAGCCACTACCTCAGGGAGGCATGACCGAGGAATTCCTATACCTCCGCTATCCCTGCTTGCAGGAGCCGCGCATAGAAGTTATTGCATCTGAGGCAGAATTTAGGGCAGCCCTCAGAAACGCTGCCTCCCCTCTTAGTCCCTGTCCTGGTATGAATCAGGTCCATAATCTCTTCTGCCATAACTCCCTCATACGGAGTTTATGGCACAAAGATTTAAGAGTGAACTTCACCATGAGAGTGGTCTGTAACTTTAATCCAAAAAGAAGCTATTTGTTCTTACTCACACGACCATACGGAAAAGTCATCCACACCTTCAAAGATGGTTTCAAGCCAATGACTAGGATCTTTAGCCCCAAAAAAAAAAAAAAAAAAAAAAAAAAAAAAGTTACAAAAATAATTTTTAAGTCTGTATTTTAGAATATTTTTCAATATCTTTCATTTTAATTTAGCACAGATAGATTATGTGAGAGGCAGAATACCTTAGTTAGGGAAGCCATTGCCAGTAGTGAGTACTGGGTGATAGGATGATCTCTCAATTCAGTCTTTGCATGCAAGGGCTCGATACAGCAAACTTCTCCCTTGGAACCACTGAACAGACATCGAGACTCACATGTTCTCACACCCATAACTCTCCTGAAAAGAAAGCAATCAACTTGATGAATACCTGGCCAGCGCCAAGAATGGGCCTGCTCAACACTTAAAAAAAAAAAAAAAAAAAAAAAATCCAAAGCATGATCTCAGGGCTGGTCTACACTACGAGATTAGGTCGAATTTAGAGGATTACAGTAACTCCTCACTTAAAGTTGTCCCGGTTAACGTTGTTACGTTGCTGATCAATTCGGGAACATGCTCGTTTAAAGTTGTGTAATGCTCCCTTCTAACGTCGTTTGGCAGCCGCTTGCTTTGTCTACTGCTTGCAGGAAGAGCAGCCCCTTGCAGCTAGCTGGTGGGGGCTTCGAACCAGGGTGGACCAGCAGCCCTCTATCAGCTCCCCGCTCCCCTAAGTTCCCTGTGCAGCAGCTGCCTGCAGTTCAGCTGTGTCCCTCACCCCACTGCCATGTGCTGCTCCTGCCCTCTGCCTTGGAGCTGCTCCCCGAGACTCCTTCTTGCTGTGCCGGGGGGGAGGGAAGGAAGAGGGGGGCTAATGTCAGGGTGTCCCCCACCCCCCTGCTCCTGCACCCCGCTTACCCCATCTTCCATAGAGCAGGGCTCAGGACGGAGGGAGCTTGCAGCAACTGCATCTCAGCAAGCTGATCTAATTAAAAAGGCAGTGTACTTAAGGGAAATGCGCATATCTCCCTTCATTCCTGCTGCCTTGCAGAGAGAGAGTTAACCTTTGCGGGCTCAGCCAATTGCTAGTTCATCATTTAGCAGTAAGGGAAATATCCCACCTCTGCCTCCTCCACCTCAACCAAGCTTCACAATCATCATCACTGTGTACCAGTATTAAATTGTTTGTTTAAAACATATACTGTGTGTGCGTGTATATATATATATATATATATATATATATATATATATATATATATATATATATATATATATATATATATATATATATATATATATAAAAATAAAAAATATAGTCTTTTGTCTGGTGAAAAAAATTTCCCTGGAACCTAACCCCCTCATTTACATTAATTCTTATGGGGAAATTGGATTCACTTAACATCGTTTCGCTTAAAGTCGCATTTTTCAGGAACATAACTACAACATTAAGTGAGGAGTTACTATACTTAACAAAAAAATAATAATAATCTTTTCACAATGCCTGGTAAGAGTTAGGGATACTCCTTGAAATGCCATAAAAGCAGTATCAGAGATAGAGACAGGATGAGTCATTGGGATCTTGCTTTAAAAAGCATTTTAGCAGCTCCTGGCCCGTTACCAGAAGCTACCACTACCCCACCCATGGTAACTTGTCAGGCCCTAATCCCATACTCCTGTCTCTGCCCACAGCTGCTGTGAGGTCCACTACTACACAAGTTATACACAAAGGAAGAAAGCTGCTGAGAACTACCTTGCAGCTACTGCCAATGAGAGTTAGGAGAACTAGGCCTGAAGATTAAGAGCTGCACTGCAGGCTGGCGGGGGGGGGGGGGGGGGGGGGGGGGGGGGGGGAGAAGATGGGGGCAAATTTTGGGGCAGCTGCCAGGAGTTCCTAAGGGAATGGTATTTCCCCCACAGCTGCAGTCACCTGTCTGCTCTAGTTCCCATATCACGCCTGTCCAAATATATCCAACTTTAATCAAAATGCATATTTTACTGCAATTGTAAGGCCAAATCTTAGATCCAACATATTGTCCAAGGTAGGGAGGAATCTGTTGAACTGTGCTACATTAGGATAAATACTCTCTCCCTGTGATCCCCAAATGTGGTCTTCCACACACACCTGTGCTGTGGGTGGGGAGGTCTTTAGTCAGAGATACATTGCTTAATGATCTAGGCAGAAAAGATTCCATGCTACTTCTGTTGTAGGATTTGAAATAAAAGTTTGTGCAATTTTATTTTATTAAGGTCCTGATCCAGGAGTTTCTCACTATTTGGAAGATACTCTATTGGTTCAAAGGCTTTTTTAGCTCTAAAAACTTTGATTCATAATTAAGACTCCTCTCTACTGTCACTTTCCCACAAAACATAGTTATTCTCTTACTTAAATGACAGCTCAAACACGGAGCCTCCACTGTCGTTGCAAATTGCAAGCGTTGGGTCATCTGTAAACTGAACAGAGAATTAGATTATACCTTTTCTGTCTCAATTTTAAATCTAAAAAAAAGTCAAAGTTTCAGCAGAAAAACCCCACTTCCGGGATTTTTTTTAAATGGTGACAAGTATGTTAATACTGTTCATGAAACAGAAAAGCCACATTTAGCACATTATTCTTTGTGTTTACAAATTCATACTGGAAAAAACCCTACAGTGAGATCTTTAACTTGCAGTCTGAACACAAAGTTATTTGCCATAAAATACAAACATTTAGCAGTTATAGTATTAGAAATAATGGCATTTGCAGTATTTTTATTCAAAGTATAAAAATACCATGGTAAAATCAAATACTGTGCTACTGCAAGTGTCACTACTGTAATGGCACTAATTGTGAAGCTAACTCTTCCTAAATAGATTTAGTAATCAAAAGGAGACCACAAGCTCTAAGCTCTCTTGCTTATCACACAGTTTTATAATGTTAAGTAGGTGAACGTAGATTGAATTTATTCATTCATATATTGCTTTAAACAGGTCCAAAGCGAGTAACCAAGATTTCCCCCTACACACACATTTACTGCAGAAATCAAACTTTCTACATTACCACAAACAAAGATTTATTTAAAGAGAAAAGATGACAATTTCATAGGACCAACTCAGAGTGTAAGATGAACACCTGAGGGGAAAAAGAAGGAAATATGGTTAAAGTGTTCTAGCTTTATCCTATGCTCTGTTATCACAAGGAAGTCTTGAGGAGGAGAACTGTATTTTTCTAAAATGCCTGCATCACTCTGCTTATAAGTGCGTAATATTCTCCAGACATATCACTGTGATGGAAGAGTCCAACTGAGCTTTGCCTTCACAAAACACCCTTCAGGACATATGTCTTTTCTTTTGGAACTACCTATATACAGTTTAATTTTCTTTAAAGTTTAAAGTTGTAAGTGGAATAATATAAAAAGATCCAAAGCTGAGAGTTAGCATGGCATGGCTGACATTACTTTTGGCACGAAATGGGGAAAATAAATCCCATCAGTAAATACACAAAGTGAATCTGCGTGCCACCATTTTATTATAAACAATAGAGGGGTCCCAGGTTAATTTAATCCCCATGGTGGCAAAGTTGTAAATTTAAATATTTTAAGTCAGAGAAAATACGAAGTTGGCCATTTCCCAGGACTGTAAATCACAAGAGAACCTGGTTTCAAGTATCATGTCTTAGACAAAATTGTAATATTTCTTTTTGCCCTAGACAGAAGACTGTTCTCAAGTGTGAGCAAAGAGAGTGCCAGATGGCGTAATGGATCTTCCAACACCACTGTGTCTCATAGTCATTGGAGAGTCAGAAAGTTAAGGAAGTCTCCTCCCTTTATCAGGCGCCTTGCTATTCTTCCCCACTTGATTTTCTTAAATAAGTGAAGGGGAGGGTGAAATCTGCTTTAGCCTGGGAGAGAAGAGACTGTATCTTCCCTTTGGTTTGATCCTGTACTTTTTCAAGCTGATTTTCCAATTGCTCCTACAACTCTTTCAGGTACTGTTTCAAGCGTGTCTGGAGAAACCCTTCTTCCCAGTTTTCAAGCTTGTCTCCTTTGTGGGCCTTCCCCAGAGAGGAACCAGCCATGGAGGACAAGGGATATAGCTTGCAATATCTGCTGAAAAACGTGTTCTGGTTTTATCTTGTGCCATAGATTGGAGAATTGGGCCCCAAATCTTTTCAGGCAAGCTGCACGAAGGCTAAAGGAGTGGAAACGGAGGAGGATAGGGACTCTGTGCAACAACTTGCATTGCAAATACTGCTGTGTACATTAAACAATCTTCATCTCTGAATGGATGAGATGGCAGCTGCCCCACTCTGCTTAATCCATAATAGTTTTATTGCAGATTCTTTCACAAATTGAGCAAAACTGGCAACTTTTCACCTCACCTCGCCTCCCTCTCCCCTCGCTCAGGATTATCAGGAGGGAGAAATCCCTCGGGAAGGAAATGTGGCCTTTTCTTGGGGACAGAGCCATGACAAAGAATGGAAGGAGAGGATTCCCCAAGATGGCATTCCTCTTTGCTTTGTGATAAGGAAAGTCAGGCAGAAGGAGAGGTTGTTTACCTTGGACAGTAAATGGAATTCTTAGAGATGTCTGTCCCTATGAATGCATTTCAGGTGCATATGTACCTCCATGCACCTTCAATTGAAGATTTTCAGCAGCAGTCCCAGTTCAGTTCACACATGCACCCCTAGCTATCTTCATGCCCCATACCAAAGGCATAAAGGGCTACAAGGGATGGACCACCTTGGTTCCTTCTGTACTGCAAAGTCCCACGGAGACAAGACTCCAAAGCAGAGGGGAAGAAGAGCAGATGATGCACCGATAGGGAGACATCTCGAAAAACTTATTACTGTACAAGGTAAGGGACAGCCTAGTATGTCCCTATGGGTGCTCCACTGCAAGTGACTCCCAAACAGTACTCCTCAGCAGAGTGCTTTGGAGTAGGATCTGAAAATTACTGAAGAACAGCAAACCCAAATGCAGCATCTGCTTGTGATGCATGTATCAAACCACAGTGCCCCTTTAGACCGTGTGAACGGAGGCCAATGTGGTAACTTCGCACATTTCTGCAGTAAGAATGTGCTTTAATAGGGCAATAGGTGAACTGAAATCCAGTAGAAAGTGCAATAACCTCAGGAGGGCACAGAATGTTTACAGCAGGAGAGAATACAACCAGAAACCCATTTGGACACAGGTGTACCTTTAATTCTGTCCATAGCTCTGCCAACAGCAACAAGTAATCGAAGAGAAGCCCAAAAGGGTTTAGTCCTGTCTAAATAGGAGGCCCTGGCCCTCCTAACATCTCAGCCATGAAGGATATTACAGTACAGACCCGTTTACGCACGGATGTCGGGAGTCAGGCCGTCACAACCGCGTGTTAATGGACCGCGGGTTAAGAGGGCCATGCTGAAATAGCTTAAGATATCTATCTATATATATCTATATCTATATCTATATACACACACACGCATAATTATCTAGGATTACATTCACATTCACAGCGTCCCAAATACTGCAGGCCTATCTGTTAACGGCGCTTTGCAAAAATATAAATTCAAATGTGTAATCTAATAAAAACATTACTACTACTACACAGGGGTGAAAGTAACTCAGGACACTTACCGGTACAGGGCGGGGGCGGCTCTGACCCCTGGAAGGGGCGGGGCTAGGGGTCAGCATCCCCCAGCCAGCCCTTCCAGGCCGTGTGGTCCGCACCACCTGGGGTTCCCATGGCAATTTAAAGGGCCCGGGGCTTCGGACGCCGCTGCTACGGTAGTGGCGTCCAGAGCCCCGGGCCCTTTTAAATCGCCAGCCCTGGGGCAGCTGCTCTCTTTGCCGCCCCCCCCGTCGGCGGCCCATCACTGCAGCAAAGGACCATCCTTAAAGCACTGTCGCAGCAGTGCTTTAATGTCCCTGCCCTTTTTGCCTCCCCCGTCGGCAGCCTTGCTGGTAGGGTCCCTACCAGCAGGGCTGCTGACGGGAGGAAGCAACGTTAAAGTGCTGCCGCAGCAGCACTTTGAGGATCCTTGCTGCCCCTCCCCCCCCCCCCCCCCCCGTCGGCGGTAAAGACATACAACACGTTTCCGCTCCGCACTTCCAGTTGATTTCTATGTCAGTGAGTTAGTGAGCAAATCTGTAGCGCTACATAGCGAGTTCCTGTACCGCGTGTTAACGAGTCTCGCGTGTTAAATAGGTAGCACTGGGAGGCATGGCACTACTGCCCATTAAGCGGATTTGCGCATAAACGGGTCTGTACTGTATCCTCTTTACACTGATGAGGGTTAGGGTGGAAAAACTGGAATATGAATAGTCTGATTAATATGAAAATCCAAGGTGACCTTTGGTAAGAACCAGGGCTGTGGTCAGAAGGATACTTTGTCTTTAAAGAATACAGGAGAGTGTACGTATGGGGGCTGGAGGGTCCAGTCATTAAAGCCCATAACTTGATTACTCTCAGAGCATAGGCGATGTCCATGAAGATGGCTTTCTTGATGGCTAGGTGCAAAATCAAAGATGTGGCCACAAGTTCAGAGGGAGGCTTCATCGGAGAGTAAGGACTAAGCTCAAATCCTAGGTTCAGGAGAGTTTCCTGATGCATGGCAACAGGCTAAATAACCCTAATGAACCTCAAAGTGGCAGGATGAGCAAACACGGAAGGTTATGTTGCAGCTATGTTGGTTATAACTGTTTTAGCAAGTTTTTTTAAATGAGTGTTTTTAAGAATTGTGAATGTTTTCTTATAATCCTATCTACATTCATCTTATGGGAAGGATACATTTAAATAATGTGTAATCTAAAGAACCAATGTGGAAGTGGCAGAAATCTGAATACGGTAATGAGAAGGTTTAATGTTAATTAGTATTCTAATAGATTATAAAAGGAGTAGTTTTGTTAAAATTGGAAAGAGCTCCAATTAATATCAAAAGGGTACCATTAGGTTTCAGGACTATAAGACTGTACCTCTTTCTGTTGTCAGTGGACTGATCAACTACTGTTTGTTTAACTAATTTTTCTTTTGAATAAAGTTTGGGTTTATCACTCATAAGATCAGCCACAGTGGGTCAGACCAGTGGTCCATCTAGCCCAGTATCCTGTCTTCTGACAGTGACCAATGCCAGGTGCTCAACGTGTCACTTAGTGGTCCTCTACTAAATAAGTTTTCTGTAACCAATCTAGGGACTTGAACCTGAAAACTAAGTTGGGTTTTATTGCACCCTTATCCTTAATTTAGTATTAATTGGGAACATTTCAACGTAACAATTACAAAAGGCTATAATGATGACCATGGTAGAACATCTGAGGTGCATATTTGAGTTATTAGAACCCCAAATTTATTTAAATCTGTTTGGTGAGAACTAATAAAGCAGGAAGTTCTTAGACAGCAAATTGACTTTTCACTTCGATCAAACAGCTTGTCAAAAATTCAGTATACAGCCGCAATCATTTGGCACAGACTGGATTTGTTTAGCAAACAGCTCAGCTTTCTTATCAGTCCTGCACATCTTTACTTTCCTCTGCTGGGCACAGCGAGAAAGAGAATCTTAGGGTATGTCTACACTACGAAATTAGGTCAATTTAATAGAAGTTGATTTTTTAGAAATCCATTTGATACAGTCGATTGTGTGTGTCCCCACTAAGCGCATTAAGTCAGAGGTGTGCGTCCACAGTACCAAGGCTAGCGTTGACTTTTGGAGCGTTGCACTGTGGTAGCTATCCCACAGTTCCCGCAGTCTCCGCCGCCCATTGTAATTCTGGGTTGAGCTCCCAATGCCTGATGGGGCAAAAACATTGTCGCGGGTGGTTCTGGGTACATCTCAACAGGCCCTCCTCCCGTCCTCCCTCTGTGAAAGCAACAGCAAAAAATCGTTTCTCGCCTTTTTTCCTGGGTTACCCGTGCAGACGACATACCACGGCAAGCATGGAGCCCGCTCAGCTCACTGTCACCATGTGTCTCCTGGGTGCTGCTGGCAGATGCGGTACTGCAGTGCTACACAACAGCATCCCTTTGCCTTGCCTATGGCCGATGGTACAATACGACTGCTAGCCGTCATCGTCGTCTCGTGGGTGCTCCTGGCCGACCTTGGTTAGGTCGGTCGGGGGCGCCTGGACAAAAATGGGAATGACTCCAGGTCATTCTCTTCTTTAAGTTTCGTCTCATGGAGATTCAGTCCTGCCTGGAATATCATGCCAGCTGGAGGCTTCTGCTTCAGGCTGCTCTCCCAGTCGGCAGCACCGCGCAGTCGCACATACCCCAGCCTACCCCTTGCTCATGAAGCCTGGACAGTAGTAAGGAGCAGTTCAACTATAGGCTGAGCAAGTGCATAATGGTGGTAGAATGTGCCTTTGGACGTTTAAAAGCGCGCTGGCACAGTTTACTGACTCGGTTAGACCTCAGCGAAACCAATATTCCCATCGTTATTACTGCTTTCTGTGTGTTCCACAATATCTGTGAGAGTAAGGGGTAGACGTTTATGGCGGGGGGGGGGGGGGGGAGGTTGAGGCAAATCGCCTGGCCGCTGATTACGCGCAGCCAGACACCAGGGCGGTTAGAAGAGCACAGCAGGGCGCACTGTGCATCAGAGAAGCTTTGAAAACCAGTTTCATAACTGGTTCACTCTACTTCCCTGTAAGCCAACCGCCCTCCCCTCCCCCCTTTGATCTCCGCTTGCAGAGGCAATAAAGTCATTGTTGTTTCAAATTCATGCATTCTTTATTAATTTGTCACACAAATGGGGGGATAAACTGCCAAGGTAGCCCAGGAGGGGTGAGGGAGGAGGGAAGCACAGGGGTGGGGTAGTTGTAGGGGCACCCCCTAGAATGGCATGCAGCTCATCATAGAAGCGGCATGTCTCGGGCTCTGACCCGGAGCGGCCGTTTGCCTCTCTGGTTCTTTGGTAGGCTTCACGCGGCACTGCTTATAACCTCTGTCCTTCATGCCCTTGGAGATTTTTTCAAATATTCAGGCATTTTCGTCTTTTGGAACGGAGTTCGGATAGCACGGATTCGTCTCCCCATAAAGTGATCAGATGCAGTACCTCCTGTTCGGTCCATGCTGGAGCTCTTTTGCGATTCTGGGACTCCATGGTCACCTGTGTGGATGAGCTCTGCATGGTCACCTGTGCTGATCAGCTCGCTACGCTGGCCAGACAGGAAATGAAATTCAAAAGTTCGCGGGGCTTTTCCTGTCTACCTGGCCAGTGCATCTGAGTTGAGAGTGCTGTCCAGAGCAGTCACAATGGAGCACTCTGGGATAGCTCCCGGAGGCCAATACCGTCAAATTGCGTCCACACTACCCCAAATTCGACCCAGCAGGGTCAATTTCAGCGCTAATCCCCTCGTCAGGGAGGAGTACAGAAATCGATTTTAAGAGCCCTTTAAGTCGACAAAAAGGGCTTCATCATGTGGACGGGTGCAGGGTTAAATCGATCTAACGCTGCTAAATTTGACCTAAACTCATAGTGTAGACCAGGGCTCAGCTGAATTGTCTCAGTAGGAGACACAGGGGATTTCATTTAAAATGTATGATTTATTCTTGGTAGTGTTAAAATAGCACTAGCTAATGAGCTGAGACTAAGACATCCAGGAAAACCATTCGCCAAATAATGACAAGCAGTTATGCTCAAGCACCACGTCTGCCCAAAGACCCAGATAGGCTGTTGGCACTGACAGAGTGGTAATTTTCCTCTGGGGCTGCCAAACCCGATGATCGCACATCGGCCTTCTATTCCGGTACCAACGATGTGGGGGTAGTTGATAGCACTTTTGCCCCAACCTGGTGTCTGAAAAGTGATTCATTATCTACCTAAAATTCAACCTGTAGGGGAGGTTAAGGACTCCCCAAGGGTGTCCCATTCTGGTAATGGAAGGGGTGTTCTGGGAAACTGACAGTGCTTCTTCCCGCCACCTAAAATTGATTCCAGTCCAGGATGATTGAAAAACCCCAATACGGGTATTGGAAGGTGATTAAACACCTACCCTTTGATTCCCTTCTCCCAGGAGAAACATTGAGGGAGAAAACACTGAAGTTTCAGTATGTCTAGGTTCCAGATGGAGGAAACATCCTTTGTAGTTTTTTTTTTTTAAGTCCTATGTTACCAGTCTTTGGGGAGAGGTCTGAATATCAGTGAATGTTGCAGACCAGCTAGATTCTGTTGTCTCTGATTGAGCATGGTAAGATTACATGTCAGCATCAAATATATTAGTAGTCATTATTTTAATGTGACTAAGGAATGGAAGGAAAGAGCTTTGTCACAGAGATAAAGTTGAGGCTCTTGGGACAGGGGAGTTTGAGTGGGAGTTCTGTTGGAGGAGAAGCAAGTAGGCAAGCCCCTGTTCCTTATGGGCAATGAGTGAGTTTGTGTGTGTTTTTTCTTTTTTCAGTTTGCAGAGACTGATAGGGGGCAGTGTGCTGAGAGAGAAATGGAGCCCTGATTAGAGGGCAGGACACTTCCCTGATTAGGGGGCATATAAAGGCAGTGAAGGAGCCAGCCAGTGGCATACAGATGAAAACAGGGGATATTAGTGGGAGTTTCTGAGTGGAGTTTGGGAGAGGAGAGGTGTGGTGTTCTCATTTTGGTTTGGTTATTTTGTTTTTTTCTTGACAGAAGTTTAGGCTATGACAGAAGGAGCAGTGGTAGTGACACAAGGGATGGAAGAGACAATGAAGATGACCAGATGTGGAAGCTACAGGATGTACATTATCCTGGAATGGGTACCGACAAGAACTTAGTTTGTATGAAGTGCCCCCTGGTAGAGCTCATGGAAGAGAAGATCCAAGGTTTGGATATGCAGGTGGAAACTACAGTTGAATTTCGAAGGGGATTCAAGCAAATGATGGAGGGAAGGCAAGACTCTCAGATGCAAGCTGCACTAGAGAACTGTGAGGGTAGACTGCTGGGTGAGGAAAGTGGCCAGTGGAAGCATGTGACTATGAGAACCAGGCAGAGGAAAAGATCAGAGAGTGAAGGAGAAATAGGAGCTCAGGAACGGGTTTGCTGAGTTGGAAAATGAAGAAGGGGCACAGCAGGCAGTAACAGAAGATCGGAGGACAAGGAAGAAGAGAAGAGCGGCTAGTCCTACAAGAAGAGGGGAAGAGACAATGGAGATAGCCAGAGTTCAGAGCCCCAAAAGGATACAGAAGGACTTGCAAAACATTGCAAGGGAGAACAAAAGACCAGGGGACTTGCAGCCAAAAAGAACAGGAGGAAGGCCAGAGAATCACACCAACACCAGGAAGAGGTAGGTCTACGTGATTGGTGACTCCCTACTAAGAAGGGCAGACAGGCCTGTTACTAGAGCTGATCCAGAGAACAGAAGGGTGTGCTGTCTGCCAGGAGCTAAGATACAGTATGTGGACCCAAGGCTGAAAAGGATCCTAATGGGAGCAGAAAGAATCCACTGATTGTCCTACACATGGGAACAAATGATACTGCTAGATTCTCGCTTGGATGCTGATGGGGAGCTGTGGTCACTTGAAGAATGTTATCCAGACCTGGTGCAGGTTGGAGGGAAAGTTCCATCATAAGGAGGTGAAACTTTAGCTCTGTTTTTCCTGGAATAACTTTTGACTCTTGAGCAAATCTTGCACTTGGCTGCTTCACAAGTATTCACCAAGCAGCAAATACGGTGCAAATGGCCATCAATAACTCAGATGGACTCCCGGCAAGCGAGGCAACACTTAAATCCTGGGGATTTGGGCATACCCTAAGGGGAAAAAAGCTCCTTCAGGGAAGCGGAGGGACCCTAAAAGCATCTAGAAACAGCACAAATAAAAACTAAAACTATAACTATTTAAATAAAAACTGATTACCTAGTCCTAATAGACTAGTTTAACTAAAGATTAAGAAACTAAGAAGAAACAGGTAACTAGCTATATTACTTGGCACCACTGAAATGTTCCATCTCAGGACATAGGTGGTTGAGAAGAAACTGAGGGTAGTTTGTTCACTGCAACCTCTATATACCCCCAGTTGGGGCACGAGGAGAGCTACAGCGCACATGCAGAACAAAACAGGACCTGCTGCCAAAAATCTCCAAAGGCATGTGGGAGCATCAATACCTGAAAAGGAGCACCCACAGGGCTATTACTTGAAGAAGAATACCTGATCTTTTCCCAAAGGCAGAGAGTGGGAATGGGAATTCCGGATTTCATCGAGTCTGGGACTGAAGGGAACACTGGTCTTATCCATGCAGATCTCATTGAAGATGCTTCCTCCTGGCTTGCTCCCTATTCTGAGTTTCCTACTTTTAAGCACCTGAGGGGTAGGGTGGTGGCTCATCTGGGGAAACAGACTCCAGGCTGTTTGCTAAACTTCGGACCCTTCGTTTGTCAGCAGGGAACAATTAGGACAGAGCCCCATCAGCACTGCCTTCCGAAAAGGCTCCTTTAGCTTCTTGCATGCACTTGTTGTACTTTGGTTCTTGCTCTTTATGTGCACCACCAAGGAGAAGGAGGCAGAAGTGAGGACACGTCAGTAACATACTTACCTTGCTTTGCTAATTAAAGCTTTAACTTTTAAGATTTAGTCAGCTAATCTGGTGTTCTTACAAGCTGAATCCGATAAACCAAAGTTTCTCTCTCTCTCTGTCAGTTGCAAAACAAACCAAAGAACTTTTGGAGTCTCATTAGGATGCATCACTTCAAATTTGGGAGGAAATTCTACCTCAGTCCCAGATCTAACCTATCAATTATGAGGCTACTAGACCCTTATCTGCAGATTTTGGAGGGAACGGGGCAAAGTTTTAAGAGAAACTCCGCTGCAATCTTAACAATGGAGTAGATGTCACTTTGTAATTTCTGCTTTTCATCTTCAAAAAAACTCAAAGAAAATAAAGAATATCTGCATCAATTTTACAGAGCTCTAGATAAAATGGTATTAGCTCTTATATAATGCTTTTCATCAGTAGATCTCAAAATGCTTTAAAAGATAATCTCCTTTGTAAAGCCACTTTGTCTTGATGCAGGTAGATCTCAGATAGTCTATTACTACTGGGATTAATAGGGAACTATATAATAAGACTACTGAATGCTTCTTACCTTGATGTGTAAAATTGCTGTTCCTGGGGGATGAGCATCTGTTATTGATCTTAAAAGTTTCCCACTAGCCAGATCCCACATGGTAATCTGCAAACAAAGTTAATTTTCTTCAGTACAAGTTTTCGTTATCAAGTGTGCAAACTGAAATAAGATATTCTCCATGCCTCCTTGAGCATCAATAAATTAACAAGTTTCTCAGTTCCCAAGAAATTTCCAATCTTAGATTTTCATCTGATGACTTGTTTCTAAATTTGATTTGATGCACACTTTATCTTGCTTGTCCATGCGCAGTCTGGAAAAAAAAAAAACCCAATCCACAGAAGCTCTCAATTTCTAGCAAAACTTACCTCTCATCACCTTATATGATATTAAATGAATGGATAATTATAATACACTCTTTAATTACCCACAATATACCATTTTTCAAATAGTGCAAAAGTTCATACAATTTCTTCTACAACATTAGAGATCTATATGTAACATCTACTACTGATCCCTGCTCTGGACAGGTCAGACCTGTTGACCATAAGTCATTCTATTCTCTTCAGATTCTTATACCATGCCCATCACCAGGATATCCGATCACTCTCCAGCACTGCAACTGACATGTTAGCATCTGAATTTTTTTTCCCAATCTCATCTCTGTCCACTCAAGAAAACTGCATGTTAATTTAAATTTTATTTCTGCAAGGTGTGTTGTATGTATTTTATTTGGAAGGTAAAGTCAAAGAAGTGTGGTGAGGTTTAGATTCTGTGCGATCATGTTCCGCAGTCTTGGGCTGGCCACTGGTAATTAAAGACTGCTTTGTAAAGCCTGCACACAAGAGGGAAGAATTAAGGTTGAGTGTACTCCAATAAAATTTCCATGTATCCCAACTTCTGAGTGCTTTACCATATGGTCTTAATGTAAATTTTATTGTTATTTTAGAGATTCCATGACCTGGAACTGTTTGGCTACAGGATCAACAGAGCATTGGCTTTTCCACACTTAAAGCGAGTTCTCCTCCGACTTGTCTCACTGACTCATTGAAACCTTTATGCATTGGGTGCACAAAGTTTTCAGCAGCACAAACAAAAAGGCACCCTATGGAATCCCATGCATATCCTAGAATATCACAAGGATGCAGCAATGCTCCAATGTGCATGTCCCATAAGCTTACCTCCTCTGACTGTATGTAAAAAAAATGTTAAACATTTAAAACTGAACACCAACTGAGATGCAAAGTGCTATTTTCATAGATTCATAACAGCCTAATTAAAACCAGTTTCCATCAAACTCTCAAAAGGTATTGCATACTTTTGCTAACCACCTCCCTATGTTTCAATTTTCTATCTTTAGCTATTGTGACAATGGCAATTTTTTTTTAAATGGTGTTTTTTAAAAAATTGAGACTTTTTCCCTTGTTCTCTAATTGAACAGTTTTTACTCAAACTTAAAATTATATATATATATATATATATATATATATATATATATATATATATATATATATATATATATATATATATATATATATATATATATATATATATATATAACCTTCCAGTAGTGATCAGACTGAGAAAATTTCAGCATGAAAAGATCAAAATGTTATGGAGCCTGAGCAACTGAAATCATGGTCTGAAATAGGAAATGCTCAGGCAACTAACTAGATTTCTCTGTCACTCTAGCTATAATGCTGCTACAGAATTTCATCATTAATACATCTAAGAGTTCTAACACATCTAGAAGGCTAAAATTCTGAACATAACTTTTATTTGCAAGTAAGAGTTTAAAAATACTAAAAGCTTGGGTGATTTGTGTGCTGAGATCAACAAAAGACTTAGTTCCATATTGTTACCCTCAGTTTTGCACAAGCCTTATAGATCAGAAAGATGAGAGGGGCACATAGAGGCAATGTTCAAGTTTCCCCACTTAAGGGTATTATACAAAAACTCACTTTTTTGTGGGGGAAAGTGTTCAAGCATCTTCCTAGCATGGAAGAAACTCGTCTCCAATTTTTACTTACTGAAATTGGCTTGAAAAGCAGGCATCTCAGCCACTGCTAATCACAGTGTGTATAGGAACAAATATTCAAGGAATGTATTTACTTTACAACATCCCCAGTTAATACCCATCACCCGGCTTCCTCCCTTCCAGTCCCTCTCACAACGCAAGGAGAGAATAATGATGAAATGAAATGAAGAAGATAAGATTACAACAGAGTAAGGACACTATTACGGGAGGCAGTAATTTTTCATCGCTATGAAAGAAGAGTGAAAGGTATCTGGTGAAAAAGAAGGAGCAAAAGAAGATGAAGATAAACAAAGAAAGGACATGCACCTGGAGGTTATGGAAAAGGTTGCAGAGATTCTTGATCTTAAGTTTCATATCAGAATAATATTTGATCTCCTTGAGAGAAAAGGTGGGTGACAATCTCTTTATAAGACCAACTTTTGTTGGTCAGAGAGACATTACTTCACCCACCTTCTCTCTCCAATATCCTGGGAACAACATGGCTACAACAACATTGCATACAACATTATCATCTCCTTGGAATTTTGATTTTATAACTATACATAATATTTGTCCAGGGAGTCCTTTCTTTAGGACTAGAGATGGGTCCAAACTGCAATACTAAATCAGAGCCCTCTTTCTCCAAGGTTTGACACACTTTGGACCTACTGCTTCCATATAATGCATCAAACCATAACTCTGAGCAGCCCCAAACTTTGGGGAAAGATTCAGATGTGAGCTACTCAAATCAATCCTAACTCTCAAAATAATTCAGGATTAAGTAGAGTATATAATTCCTAGATAACACTCAGCTCAAACAGGAAAGGCTTAAACCCAAATCAACTAGCTCCCTAGGAAGAGATGTTGGTAGACAAGCACGCTGCATTAAGAGAAACTGTTATCCTTCAAACAACAATCATTCCTAACCGTCTTATTCCTATTCCCCAACATTCTTACTCCTATTAAATGTCAATTACCTGTCCTTTTGCAAAGCCACACAGTAGTCTTGAACAGTCATTGTTGATACTGAGAGCCGAAATAGCCCCATACTGGGCCCCAACAGCAGTGCTGCCCAGACAAAGCCGAAGAGCCTGGTTTGGATCTAAACAAGAAGTAATATAGTAAGAATGATAAAATAAAAGGCATAACTATTAAAATTAAGGCCTCAGTCCTGCAAATACCTATGCACATGCTTCACTTTGAGTACGAGTACTGCTCACATGCTTAAAGTTAAGCACACGTACAAGAATTTAAAAGCAGGGTCTAAGCCAGAAGAGAGAAGGGGAAAAAACGTTGTATTTGCTTGACTTAGTAGACTACTTTAATAAGAACACAGTATTTGGGGGGGGGAGGGGGGAGAGTTTGAAAACTACAGCAGAAGAAAAACAATTTTCATGATTTTTTGAAATACAGGCAAATATTTAATATCCTTTAAATTATTCTTTCGTGGTTGCTGTTGAAGCTGATTTTTTATTTTTTTTTTTTTTTAAATAAACTGCTTTTACTTTTTACTAACAGGTGGGGGAAGAAGTGAAAATAAAGGAACTTGTGTCCTGCCTCCTTGAGCAATGGCATCCTTCCCAGCACAGACTGCTCTCTTACCAGACAGGAGGATTCTAGTGAGGAGGTAAGACAGCTTTCTTTACCTGAAATTTCTGGACACCATTTAACAAGGAAGTTAATAAATCCCAACCTGAAACACCACATTTATCTGAAAACATTCGCCACATGTTCAAACTGAAGCGCAATTCCTCCTGAAGTTGAAGTCTGAAAGACGAAAGTTGTTCTCTTCCTATCAGCTCAAAACACAATCAGTTCCTTTGTACTTTAATTTTACTTACAACCTGCCAGTTAGGAGGAAAATTGCAGCCGCCGTAATTTTTTTTTTTTTAAAGTTGTTTTGTAAGTTGTCTCATGTCTTTTTTGACATTAATATTATAGCCTCCCAAAAAGTTAACAAAAAACCCTTAACTACATGGAGGCTGCTGTTAGCGAGAAAACAAGAGAAACTGATGCAGCAGGTCAGACTAGATGATCATGATAGTCTCTTCTGACCTTAAAGTCTGAGTCTATAAAAGAACAACCTATTTTTATTACCAATCCTGTTCATTCTGAATTTTAAACACACTGGATTGCCCCTTTAACAAAATCAATTTTGTAAGGAATATTAGCATGATATTTTCAGCTGTAACATTCAACAATGCATCACCAACTGAAGTCTTTGACAAGTAGCTCTTTACCAATCTAGCTATAAAATGTCTTGTCTTATTAGCTAGCTTTACACCATTAATTTAGAAGAACTATGCTGAATTACATCTGAATATTATTTTTAGCCCCACAGTGCAAGCGCCCTCCTGACGTCCAGGGCGTGCAATTTGTGCTCCTCTTCCGATTTATGAGGCTTCGAAAAGAAGACCAGTAAATATGTGTCTTGGTCAGTATGAAACTGTGAAACTACCTTGGACAGGAAAGTTGGATGCAGCCGCAGCTGGACCACATCCTTGTAGAACACCGTATAGGGTGGCTCTGAAGCAAGCACCCTGATCTCAGAGACCCTGCGGGCGGATGTTATTGAAACCAGGAAAGACTTTCCAGGAGAGAAGGAGAAGGGAGCAGGAAGCTAGAGGCTCGAAGAGAGGACCCATGAGCTGCGACAGCACGAGATTCAGGTCCCAGGGAGGGACGGGATCTCTAATGTGTGCGTACAGATGCTCCAGACCTTTCTAAAACTGGACCATCACGTGGTGAGCGAAGACGGACCTGCCCTGGAGTGGAGGGTGGAAGACCGAAATAGTGGCCAAATGGACTTTGATCAATGACAAGGACAACCCTTGGAGCTTGAGATGCAGAAGATAGCAGGCCTCACTGCAGGCCATCCTGGACTCAGCCAGGATACCCCAGACCAAGGCCCAGCATGTGAACTTCTTCCACTTGGCCAAGTAGGTTGCTCTGGTGGAGGGCTTTCTGTTACCCAACGAGACCTGTTGGACCCAAGCTGAGCATTCCTGTTCTTACGCATTTAGCCATGCAGAAGCCACGCTGTGAAGTGTGGCGCTACCAGGTTTGGATGCAGAAGACTACCATGGTTCTGGGACAGCAGGTCTGGCCAGAGAGTTAACTGCAGCAGGGCAGCTACCGAAATGTCCGTCAGCGTGCCAAAGCAGTGGCGCCGAGGCCACGCAGGGGCTATCAGAATCACCTTCGCCTTGTCCTGTTTGATCTTCATGAGGACCTTGTGGATTAGCGGCAACAGTGGGAAGGTGTACATCAGAGCCCCCGACCATGGCAGCAGAAAGCCGCCCAACAGGGAGCCCCTGCCCAATCCCCAGAACAAACAGAACACGTGGCATTTCCTGTTCTGACAGGACGCGAACAGTCCACTTGGGGAGTCCCCCACCTCTGGAAGAACACACTGACCGTCTCCGGGTGGAGCGACCACTCGTAGTGAATCAAGAAGGTCCTGCTGAGGCAATCTGCTAATACGTTCTGGCCCCAGGCAGATGCGCAGCTACCAGATGGATGGCATGCCGCACACAGAAGTCCCAAAGGTGGAGAGCTTCTTGGCAAAGGGCAGACAACCTGGCTCCACCCTGCCTGTTGATATAATACATCGCTGTGGTATTGTCTGCCAGGTCCTGCACCACCTTGCTCTTCATGTGGAGCAGGAAAGCCTGGCAGGCCAGGCAAACTGCTTTGAGCTTCCTGACATTCATGTGGAGGGTCAGATTGTCCAGCGGCCCCGAGTGCTGAGCTCACCCAGGTGGGCTCCCCAGACCAAGGCATCAGAAACCAGGGTCAGCGTCAGGGATTGAGCCATGAAAGGAACTCCCTCCAACCCATATTTGGGGCTCAACCACCAATCCAAGGATGATCGGATGTGAACCAGCACCCTGACTACTCAGTCTAGATTGTGTCTTACTAACCAACTACTGTAAACAAACTATTTACAAGGCCTTAAGGCTCAAAGACCGAAGTAGAACAACCACTAGCCCTTGCGAGATAAGGGAAAGTCGCTCCAACTAACCACCATGGGCAGTAAAAAGGAACTGAGAGGGAATAGGGCCAGCAGCACCTAATATACCAACGCATGAGCGTGGCACTCAAGAGGGCGCCACAGCCGATCCTACTGATACTGCTAAGGCAAAAATCTCCGACTGCCTGCTCATGTGGGCGCACGCCCACCTAGAATGGAATCGACATGAGCAAGCACTTGAACTGTTCGCTTGTGGGGGGGTTAGGTTTTCTTCCCCTGTGAAGGGCTTATGGAGCTATTCATCCCATGACAGAAGGAGGAACCAGACTTCACCAATAAAATGCCATCACTATCTGCTTGAAGGGGGAATCAGGCCTAGGCCTCGTAGAAGTACTCTGTTTTGCCTGGCTCCTAGAAAAGTAGCCAAAGGTGGCCTGCACCAAAGAGCCACAAACAGCA
Organism: Emys orbicularis; assembly: GCF_028017835.1. Lineage (NCBI taxonomy): Eukaryota > Metazoa > Chordata > Testudines > Emydidae > Emys > Emys orbicularis. Next base: position 56,143,925 of record NC_088691.1, read on the forward strand.
CATATGCTTGTCTTCTCTTCTACTGTTCTTGGAGGCCAGAGCCATGAAAATAAGAAAGAGTCAGAACCTCAAAAATAAGATTGCTAATACAGTAGGCAGTAAGCTGCAATAGCCAGCAAGAGAGAGCCCTGCCTCCTTCACTGCCCAGCTCACAGACCCTGAACTGCAATATATGGTAACCTGGCCTTTCAGCATTCAAAACAGCACTGTAAAGCAGGAGACAAGCCATTCATGCAAAATACATGCACGATGCAATATTACTATACCTTTTCCTTTTCAATCCATGGGGAAAGGGTCAAGAAAGAGAAAAGTCAGAGAGAAATCAATACAACAGAAGGAAGTGAAGATAGCAGTAACAGACATACTATCAAATAAGCTAAAGAAGGGACTAGAGCCTCCAAATTCTGCTGGTAGAGCTTGTTTTGTTAACTCTCAATGTTTTGTTTATTTAATAAATGGGAGAATGGGATGAGAGGAAGGGAGAAGGGTGGTTGGTAATTATATTACAGCAGAAAAAAATTTAATACGTAGAATTACTACAGAAGTGTGTATGCCAGACTTTGCTCTATTCACCCTGACTTCATGATAATCAGAGAGAAAGTATAATGGAAAAAGCAGTAATTTAAGAGAACATTTGTAATTTTCATCTTGTGACGATGTATTATGGAACACAGTAAATGACAGGAGGGATTTTTTTAATCCACAAATTTTTGAAAGTTTGTTTAAAGTCCCGAGGTAGGATTTTCCCACGTGATTTAGGAGCATCAGCACCATTGACTTTCACTGGGACTTGTGCTCCTAAGTCTCTTAGGCAATTGTGAAAAGCCCATTCCCTTCCCCCATGGTAAGGAGCCATACAGAAGCAAGAGTAAAAATACACAGATACTGTCACTGAATTTTGCTAGTGAGCTCATAATAAATTCAACCCCCTACATACCCACAGTATTTTCTGTATGGTTATGTATTCACTGCAGAGCTAACTGGGGCTCCTACTTGGGACATCCTAAATCCCCTCCATGCCACACACAAAACCTTCTCACCCAAATTTGGTGGTGCTTTAAATCCAGACTAGCTGATCTATCTGGGATGTGGTTTTTTGTTGTTTTTTTTACACCAAGCTACTCAAAGACTTCAGTAAGAGTCTAGTAGGAAATTTCCTCTTATGTAAATAAGCAGCCCCTTGGATTATTTATTTCTTGAAATCACATTTATTATGGTAGTGCCTACAGGCCAGGCCAGAATAGGGTCTCATTGTACTAGGCACTGCACAAACACAGTACAGGGAATGAGCACACGGCTGGGAGTCAGGATTCACAAGTTCTATTCTGAACTCTTTCTCTGACTAATCTTACAACTTCACAAACATTTAAATTAGGCCTCTCACCACCTCTCTGACATGGGTATATATCAATGACCCATCTACAGATGGCGTATGAAACGTAAGTAAGTAACTAGACTAAGATCACACACAAGAAGCCTGTGGCAGAGCTGACATTAGGCCCAGATCTCCTGTCTGCTAGTGCCTAATCCACTCACCATGCTGCTTAGACAAATTAATTCCCTTCAGCCTCAGACATGTAGTCTAATATTCATATAAATCTATTGTCTGAATATATTCAGTTTTCAAGAGATGTTGCAGAAATAGAGTTTAAAGAAAAGCAACAACCATCAGAGGCACACAAAAAATCAGTCATATGAAGAGAAACGAAGATGTGAACTGTTTAGAGGAAACAAGAGGGAACTGACAGTATAAAGAAAAATACTCTAGAGAGAGTATAGAAAAGAGACAGACACTGGCCTTTATTTACCAATACATAATGGAACAAGGAGTCACTCAATGACATTAAGGGCAAATTTAAAAACAGATTAAAAATATTTTTACTTTTAAACACAATGCAAAATTAGCCTGTGGAACTCACTTCTACAAGATAGAGGACAAGAGCTTTGCAGCCTTCAAAAGAGACTGGATATAACACAATTAGAACTTCCACAGTTACATTACAAAGGATGAACATTTATAAAGGCTATTAAAAACAAACAAACAAACACACACACACTCATGCCTCAGGGTGTAACTCAACCACTGACAGGAGTTAGGAAGAAATTTCCTCCCCTGGACAGATTTTTCTACTAAGACATTTCTTGTATTGGCCTCTGAATACAGTTGGAAACTGGACACCTGACTATACACAGACCACTGGTCTGGATCTTGCAAGGCAATCCCCATATCTCTATAAAGGTGGACTTGAAAAAATCCCTCCTCAGTAGTCTCCTTCAGTTTCTCCTACCTTTATAAGATGGGTAAGAGCTATTGTTTTCTGCTAAGTAGTTTTGAAAGCTCTTATCTAAAAGAGAAGTGTATAGTAAATATTTCTGTTCTGTATTCAGAACAAAGCTGATGACATATCCATAATATATATATGATGAAATGCCCTCTTTAATATGATCTTTAGTTACCACTGGAAAATAGAATCTACTACACATTTTTAAAAGTCAGTAAGTGTGAATAATCTGTACTCAAGAATTTTAAATGAGTTGGTTGAGGAGTGCTCCAGACCAATTATGTTAATTTTTATTAAATTAAGAGAAGTCAAGGTTGTGCCAATATTTATAAAGGGTAAACAGGATGAGTCCTATAATTATAGGCCAGTAAGCCAGACCCTGATCATGGGCAAAATACTGGAAAGGCCGATACATGATACAAGAATAATCACTGATGCAGAACACTTGATAAGCTGGGCACAGTTAAACATACTTTTCAGTGTCACTACTTTCTAGGGTGCAATCCCACTTGCTATAAGTCTGATCAACATTCTCTTACATGTATGACTTTGCATTTAGCTGTATTGAAAAGAACTTGGGGTCATTAACAACTGCATATGAACTCCCAGTGTGATCATGTGACCAAAAGGGCCAAAATATGTGGATATATTGTGTCAGTCTGAACCCCTATGCTCACCCTTTTTACAAAACTATAATGGATTTTGTAAAAAGTATGCTTTGTGAGGTATCATTAGAAAACTCAATTTGCTGATCATTATTGTCCTGGCAAAATGTGTGTGGCAACACTGTATGTAAAATTATAAGATTCTACTGTAGGATGTTACTAGGACATATTCTAAAGCTGGGGAAACAGCCAGAAACCAGTTCCTCAGAAACAAAAGGCACACTGATGCCTCAGCCAGGTGTCAATGAAATCAAATAGACTATTACCTGGTTAAGTGGTCATTCTTTGGCAGGAAAACGGGGGAAAGTGAGAAATTTACATCTTGGCAATGAACAGCTAGAGGTTCCCTCTCCACAGACTGGCTGTCTCCTGAACCTCAGCTGGAGATAATTTTCAAAGGAAAAGAGAGCTATAAAACAGGAGAGCAGAGGCCCCAAAAATCTTTCTCCCTTCATCGCTACTCACGGCATCAACGCCACCTGAAGGACAAGGAAATTAACACTGAACTGGGGAAGAGATCCTGACTGAAAGGATTTCAGCCAGCAAGACTGCTAAAGCATATGGTGAGAGAAACCTTTGCTTTGAATTAACTTAGCTTGTTAAGTTAGTTATTAGATTGTTTTACCTTTTATTTACTTTGTAACCAATTCTGACTTTTATGCCTTATTATGTGAAATCACTTAAAATCTATCTTTCTGTAGTTAATAAACTTGTTTTATCTAAACCAGTGTGTGTTTGGATTGAAGTGGTTGAGGAACTCCATTTTAGATAAGATTTGTGCATATCATTTTCTATTAATGGAATGACAGACTTTATATGAGCTTGTATTGTCCAGGAGAGTACTGGGCAGTAAAAGATGCACATTTCTTTGGATGGTCTGGAACTGGGAGTTTACTTGTGTTATCCACAGTGTAATTCACGGCTATAGCACTCACAGTATAATGGAGTGATTTACATGCTTTCCGAAATTTATGTCGGAAAAACTGGTGCAGATTGAATCGCATCAGGACATCTCATGGGAGTTGTGGACAAACCCTCTAAATGGAAAATGAGGCAAACACCTGTATGTGATTGTGGTCTCTGGGAAAAAACGATAGAGCACATCATATCTGAATGTCCCCTTCGCTCTTTTGACGGGGGCCTGAAGGACATTCACCAGCTCACTGCTGCAGCAATGTGCTGGCTATCAAACTTAGATATAAATTTGTAGTTATTGCTACCTACCCAAGCCATACAAAAGAAGATGATGATGATTTACATGCCGGAGGCTGTGTGTGGACAGACCAGGAGTGGTTGCTCTCAGAGTGAAGCAGTGTAAAAGGTACCCCAGGTTGGAGAATTGAGGGGACACATTTGTCCATCTGTCTAGATTGTACCCTGGGGAATGTCACATATATAAACTAGGGAATAGAACAGGGGTGGGCAAACTTTTTGGGCCGAGGGCCACATCTGGGTGGGGCAATTGTATGCAGGGCCAGGGCAGGGGTTTGGGGTGCGTGCGGGAGTGCGGGACAGGGTGCGGTGTGCAGGAAGGGGCTCAGGGCAGGGGGTTGGGGTGCAGGGTGCAGGCAGGGGGCTCAATCAGGGGGTTGGGGTGCATGGGGTGCAGGGTGCAGGCAGGGGGCTCAGGGCAGGGAGTTGGGGGGCGGGGTGCAGGAGGGGTTCGGGCTCCGGCCCAGCGCCGCTTACCTAAAGCGGCTCCAGGGTGGCCGCGGCGCGCACGCAGCCAGGGAAGGCGGGGCTGGCTGCAGGCAGGGCAGGGGGTGCAGGCAGGGCAGGGGGTGCAGGGCTGGAGGCAGGGAAGGGGGTGCAGCAGGGGCTGGCTGCAGGCAGGGAGTGCGGGGCTGGCTGTGGGCAGGGCAGGAGTGTGGGGCTGGTACGGGCAGGGGGTGCAGCAGGGGCTGGCTGCGGGCAGGGCAGGGGGTGCACGGCTGGTGAGGGCAGGGGGTGCAGCAGGGGCTGGCTGCTGCTGTGGGCAGGGCAGGGGCTCCCATGCTTCTACCGCCCTGGCCCTTTAAATAGCTGCCGGAGCCCTGGGGAAGCAGCGGGGCTCCCACGGCTATTTAAAGGACCAGGGCAGCAGAGGCAGCTGGAGCCCCGGCCCTTTAAATAGCCGCTACAGCCACCCGCTATCCCAGGGCTCTGGGGCTCCCCTGATTCTACCGCCCCAACCCTTTAAATAGCTGTGGGAGCCCTGGGGAAGCGGCGGGGCTCCAGCGGTTATTTAAAGGGCCGGGGCGGTAGAAGCAAGGGGAGCCCCGGACTTTTTAAATAGCCCCCAGAGCCCCGCAGCCCTACCCCAGGGCTCCAGAAGTGGGGCTCTGGTGGCAATTTAAAGGGCCTGGGGCTCCAGCCCCTGCTGGGAGCCCCAGGCCCTTTAAATTGCCCCCTGGGGAAGCCAGCGTACCGGCGGCGGCAAGGGCGCGGGGCCCGATTCAGGGGAATCGCCTGAATCGGCCTAAAGCCGGCCCTGACTAATGCAACATTAAATGTCCAAATTCTACATTTTAAAAATCCATACAGTAGTTTTACAGACAGCTTTCTCTCACTTTATCAAAGCAAGGTTTCTGATGTGCCTTAAAGAGTTTGTAAATGATTGGATGTTTTTGAAGCAGTATTACATATATATTGTTCTGAGATTTTATAGATATTGCTTCGGTCTTTTCCTTTGTGCTTTGGATGGAGGTGTATGGAAACATTCTCTGTACTGATTCTCTGTAAAGAAGAAAAGAGACAAAGGAGGAACAAAGTAGTTTGCACGTATATAGTGCTTTACAGGTCCAAAGCACTGTATCCTACTGATGTAAACTGATCTTTACAATATCCCTGTAAGACAGGGAATTATGCTTAGCAGTATCGCCCAGCTATGATATGGGGCTCGCACAAACAGTTCTTCCCAAGGTCAGCCAGGATGAGAACTCAGCAGTTCCTGGCTCCCAGTCCTGTGCTCTAGTCACCACTAGTACCTCAGACCACCACACACACACACACACACACACACACACACACACACACTCCACTGGTATGGTTGGATAGGATTGAGAGAATAGAGCACTGTGTGCTACCACTTCTGCTAGCTTCAAAAGTATCTCACACTCAAAGTGAATCATGCAAATTTGGCTTTTTGATTACAGTTTACATTTAAGTGAGCATATAACAAATAGGACCAATTCTTGTTCAAGTTTGATTTTATCCTCAGCCCAGAATAATATTTAATAGCAGATTTCTCTCACCTTGAGTGTCAGTCCAATAAGATTATAAAATCAGCAATTGTAATAGCTAAGAAATGTATTACATTGTTAGACTCAACATGTCCCGCCAACATTTAAGTCAGGATGTGATCTGATAACAAGGAATCTATTATTTGAAAAGTTAGGAGAAATGCTAGCAAAAAGATGATAAACTTTGTAAGACAAATTTATGCTGATCTTGTTTATATTGCCTTAATATTCTGTTAAACCAAAATGATGAATTTTCATTAAGTATCAGAGACTTCTATAATAACAATTGCCTAGAAGATAGGAAACATTCCAGAAGGCCTATGAGATTTCTGTTGAGTGAACTCTAGTCAACCTGACAACTTGTTATAAAGTTGAAGGAAAAAATAGACAAATGATAGAATGGACACTTAAATTGCTTTAAAAAAAAATGCTAGTTTTTGTGTCATGTTTATGACCCTGTATTTTTTATAGTTCTTTACTTAAATGAATTAATATTTAATAGGTAAATTAAATATTAAAATATGAAATTCAGAATGGCATTTGAATGCTGAAGAAACCAAAATGGTATTTTTAACTTACCAAAAATTAATGCCAAACCATGGGAAGTCCCCACTGCTATCAGACTTGACGCTGCCTGAACAGAACATGGAGAAAAGTTAAATTTTGAAATGTCAAACTGCCACAAGTCCATGATTTAAGCCCAGTCAGCATCTTTATCGCAGCTGTTCAAAGTTAATCAGCAAAGGGAAAACCATTTTAGAAAGCTACAGACAGCAGTGTACATTACAGCAAGCTTCCCACAGACAAGTATCAAATGCATACAATCCAAAATATCTGTATCAACCACCCATCACAATACTGCTATTAAAATATAATTTTACATCTCAATGACTGTCATTTACCTCATCATTCCTTAATTTGAGCACAGTGCTGTATTTTCCCCACCCTTGAAACAGGGTGGGGAAAAACACAGACAGTAGATTTCCTCTATGTGAGGTTAATATCACTCCTGTTGTCTGGCACAGGAGTGCATTCCCTGTTTTTCATATCCAAGGATTACAGTTTGAGTGCACCCTCAGCAATTCTCTGATCCCCATAAAGGGCCCAGTTCAACTGACAGACAGAAAAATTCCCAATGACTTCAATGAGGAGTTGGATACAGCTTTAAGTGCCCCAAAGTCAGGAATATAGTTAAACGTTGTAAAGATATATTTCTGTCTTCTACTATAAAGCTTTGAAAACATTGTAGATAAAAAATGCTTGAAAACCAGGAGCTTCTAAGTTCAGGTTTTATATACATGCATGTCCCCGTACACACAGTAGACATTTCCAATTTGTTCTGTAAATAGTAGACCTGGATTTCAGTGATCCTCCTTGTTCCTTAGACATTGTTAGAATACTGCACATGAATTTATTTCTTTGGTTCACCCTACCCCTATGAACTGTTACACTTACATCAAAGATTCTCTAAGGAGACAGGCATCCTAAATATGGCATTTCTCTTAAAAACTGATTTCCCTTATTCCTCAGCCATAGGCAACCTTAATTCTGATGTTTCCTAGCTGGAGTGCTTGACTCCACAACTTTAATAGTGTTTTTAACCAAGGCATGGTGGGAGTTTTTTTTTTTTTTTTTTTTTTTTTAATTGAGTTGCTATAAGATGGTTATGATCATACTGGCTTCCAGTATGTTCTACAGTTTACGATGTGTGAGATAGTATCTTTTATTGGACCAACCTCTGTTGGTGAGAGAGGGACGCTTTGGAGCTCACACCGAGAAAAGCTCTGTGTAAGGTTGAAAGCTTCCCTCTCTCACCAATAGAAGTTAGTCCAATAAAAGATGTTACCTGTCCAACCTTGTCTCTCTAATTAATATCCTGGGACCAACATGGCTACAACAACATAGTATGCAGTTTATGGTATGACACTTAGTTGATGTTGGAGGACCTTGGACAGATACCAGGAATGATTATTTTTAAGGCTACAATTATTGCACGGAGGTCACAGAGCAATCTCTGTGACATTGGGGCCCCCATGACTTCCAGCGACCTCCATGACATTGGGGGACCCCAAGCTGGCCAGCTGCTGCGAGCAGCCAGGGCCCCTCTGCAGCTCCCAGACATCTGTGGTGGCAGCAGAGGGACCCCAGACCTGTTCAGAGGCTACGGGGGCCCCCCGCAGCTCCCCAGCTGCCACCCCTGGCAGGGGCCCCCCCCCAGCTCCTAGCCCTGCAGGGCAATGGGGGAATCCCACCCAGCTCCAGCCCTGCAGGGGGACCCCCCCACAGCTCCCAGCCACTGGGCAATAGGGTTCCTGGAGCTCCCAGCCACTGCAGCTGCGGGGGAGGGGCAGGGTGCTGGACCCTCCTCATTTTGTCAGGGATGTTTTTAGTAAAAGTCAGGGACAGGTCACGACTTCGTGATTTTTTTTTTTAATTATATTATTATCCATGACCTGTCCCTAACTTTTACTAAAAATATCCATGATAAAATTGTAGCCCTAATTATTTATTTCAGTCTAAGTAATGACTGGTAGGGAGGAAATATCACGGGAAACTTGGCATTGACATTTGCCAAGCTTTTATGTCACATTCAATGGGAAAATGTTAGTGCCTAAGTTCACGTATACACTACAACTTAAGCTGTATAAGTTATATCGCTCAAGGGTGTGAATAAGCCAACCCCCTGAGCAACACAAGTTACACAAACCTAACCACTGGTGTGGATAGCGCTATGTTGGCAGGAGAGCTCTCTCCCATCAACTTAGAGTGTCTGCACTAGCAGCTGCGCCACTGTAAGCTCGGTAGTGTAGCCGTAGCCTAAGTAACAAGCCTTGGTCATGGTCTGAAAAAAGGCAGAAACTTGTGGGACAAGTGATCAACAGAAGCTTCCCAAATGACATTGCCCTCAATATGACAATAGTGGGGGTGAGGGAAGAGGGTAGAACTCCACTGCTATAAGTGAAGTGTCTCAGGCTACTCCTTCTGCCCTGCATGCTTAAGATTCTGGGTGTGAATCAATGCCAACTTCTGGGAGAAGGCAGAAGATGAAAATGTCAACATTTCAATACTTCACTATGGAGTACAAGGGATGGACCACAGATGTAACAGGAAGATTTACTATACTGTATTTTACAGTTCTTTCAGTACTTACTATTGCAGTAGGTAAACCAGCATCCACTTTGTCCTACAGTGACAGAAAAGTCATTATTAATAAAGTAAAAGGAGGCAGGGCTCCTTCCCTGGGTACATTTCTGTTTATATATAAAAAAAAAAAAAAAAAAAAAAGTGCAGCTGTACTGACTGGAGGATCGCTCTGTGCTGCCTCTCATACACACTGTGCTCTAACAGCAGCACCAACACTACAATGAGGAGGACACTACATCAGCAGCATAGTGTGAACCTCCCTGTGGAACTGCCCCACAAAAGGCAGGAGAGAAGCTGTGGGAATAGCTATGGAACCCCATGATTCCATGGGAAATGTAACCCCCCCCCCAAGTGAAGAAGGTTATTTGCACTCACTTCAAAGAAAAAACATCAAGATACACAATTAGCTTTAGCCTACCACACAAAAAATATTCACTTTAAGTTAATATTGTTCAACTGCATTTCTTAGTAATGTAATTTAATAGAACTTGAGAAATCACCAGCTGCAGCAGCATTAAGATTCAAGCCAAACTAAATGAAAAGAACCGTTACTTACCCCATGGTTCTTTGAGATGCATTGTCCATACCAATTCTACTCTTGCCGCGCACGTGCCCCATGCATGTGAGATTGCATTATTTTTTAATAGCAATATCCTTTGTGGCTGCACCTGTGCCCCTTAAAGATGGGGCTTAAGAGGCAGGGCGGCCTCAATCACCACTCAGTTCCTTTGCCAATAAGAATCCCAGAAAGTGGGACGCTGATTAGCAGGGATGTAGAGCAGGTCATGGCATCTGTGTGGACATAAGGTACAGAGAGCAGGCTGCCATGGGTTCAAAGAGGGTTCCCCATCAGACCAGTTAGAACCAGGTTGCAATCCCAGGAAGGGGGAGGCTCCTTGACTGGGGTGAAAATGTGGGAGACCCTGGAGAAATTTTGATACCGTAGGGTGAACAAACAATGTAACCCTGCACCCATGGGTCATCTGCAGAGATGGCCACCACATGTACCCTAACCAAGCCCAGATGGAAAATCTTTTCCACTTTGCAGCGTAAGTGAGTCTGGTAGAGGGCTTCCTGCTCTGTAAGAAGATCTCTTGGATGTCAGATGAACTCTCTCTCTCTCTAGGGGGTTAATCCAACCAGCATCCACAAAGTCAGATGCAGTGAGGCCAGGTTCAGGTGCAGTATCTGGCCCCGATTTTGAGAGAGTATGTTGGAAAGGAGAGATAGGCTTATGGGTGGGTCCACAAAAGCTCACCAGATCTGAGAACCACAACTGTCTGGGTCTTGCTGGGGCTATCAAGATGACATAACCCTAATCCTGCCTGAGTTTCCTGAGGACTCTGGGGATTATGTGAACATGCACGAAAGTACAGAGTGTAGTCCGTAGGAGGAGAAATGCATCCATCTGCAAACCTGGGCCTACTCCCCACCCCCCACGAGCAGAATGCCAAACACTTGCTGTTCTTGTACATCACAAATAGACCCATCGACAGCTATCCCCATTTCAGAAAGATGCTGTGTAGAACAGAATTGCTGAGGAACCATTAGTAACGCTTTCGGAAGTCCTGTTGAGACAATCTGCCAAGGTGTTTCACAGGCCAGGAAGGTGGATAGACTCATGTGATTTGGTGGACAAAGCACCATTCCAACAGATACAGCACTTCCTGGCAGTGTGGAAATGACTTTGCCCCTCCCTGCATGTTGGTGTAGTAATTCACAGTGATGTCATCAGTGACTACGTGGACAGGGAGACACTAGAGAAAAGGAAAGAAAGCCTTGCAGGCGAATCACATTGCCCTGAACTCCAGTGCGTTCATATGCAGCAAGCTCTCGAACAGTGACACTTGTCCTTGGGCTTTTAAATGGCCGAGATGAGCTCCCCGCTTCAAAATGGAAGCATCTGTTATTACTATCTTGGTGGCAACAGAGAGAGACTGGAACTCCACTGCACACTTGGAACAGATCTGTACACCAGTTTAAAAAAGATGGGGACTTCTACAGGGACAGTGATAAGCTGGTCCATGCTGCATTTTCTGGGTGCATATACTGATTTCAACCAGCTTTCTAGCAGCTAGAGGTGAAGTCTGGCATGCTGTGAAACATAAGTACACACTTCCATATGTCCCATGAGTTTAAGACACGACTTCGCTGGTGTTCTGGGGTGCTTGCAGAGATGGTTGATAGAATCTACCATGGTTGGAAGGCACTGGTCATTTGATAAGCTCTTGAAGACTTGCAGTCCACTGGAGCTCATATAAACTGTTCCAAAAACAAACAAACAAACAAAACAAAAACCATACTTGTAAGAGTGGTCCCTGAAAGGAGATGGGGAAGAGGGTAGGCAGAAACTGAATGGAATACCCTTGACTTAATACCTTGAGGACCCACTGGTCTGAGGTTATTCTCATCCAGTTCCTCAGGAAGAAGGTTCTCAAAGGGGTGGATGGGGAAAGGACAAACCATAAAACGTTCTGCCAGGCTCTCACTCACATCAAAACCAGTTCTTTAAGGAGGTGCAGCACGTGGGATGGAGGAGGACTGAGCACGGTCTGAGAAACCTCTGTCTCTTGCATGGAGGCTCAGAAAACCATTGTTATGTGTAGGACTGTGACTTGGAGTTGCACTTGTAGTAGGGCTGCTTTCTCTGTGAAGTAAAAACACGATGTGGGAACACAAAGGCCCAACGGTCAAAGAGTCGCCTTAGCACCCTTAAGACTGTGATGTTTTGACTGTAGTGTTGGGGGGGGTTGCGCGCAAAGGGAGAGAGAAGAAGATCAGTCACCTCAAAATAGGAGGTCCTCTATAGTGGTTTTGACCTCCCATTGGATTTCAGGTGTCTGGATCCAGGAAGCAGATCTCATGGTAATGCCAGATGCCATGGTCCCTGCCACCATATCCAAGCAGGTCATGGTGGCCAGCTGCACCTCTACCATCAAGGTCTTCATTCCTCCTAGTGTTCTCCCGTGGCAAGTTGTTCAGAAGGTTTGAGAATCACTCCCAAAGATTGGGGGGAGGAGGGGGAAGAGGGGAAATTAAAAAAATAATAATAATAATAATCAAGCTTTGAAAGCAAAACTTGATTAGTCACTCAACTGGAGGCTGACAAGAATAGACATTGTGGACAAACAGGTACAATTTTGGGGGCTGTCCTTCTCTTGTGGCATATTCTTCGGTGCTCCTTGCTGTTTAGATTTCTCCTGGGCCACCAGTAGCCAGGTGTCAGGTTTTGGAAGAAACCCTCAAATCCCCTCACAGGAGGCTAGCATTTCCTATCTGCTTTGAGGTGGGTGGGATGGAGGTGGGAGTATGCCAGATCTCCTTCACCAGCAAAAGATGACCCTCGTTTATGGGCATTGATATCCAGCCCACCTTGCAATGTGGAGAACATCCACAATTTACCTTTTTTCCTCCTGAATTATCTCAGATAGGATGCCCAAAAGGATTGCTGAGAACTTTGAGGAGATCCTGGAAAATTAAACTCATCTTGAGACTGAAGATACGTTAACAGCTTCACCCAGAGACAAGGAAGCTTATTGAGGAGGTTGGTGGTTCCTGGTCAGGAGAAAGTTGGTCTTTCCAACTGAAGTACTCCTCTGCTGTGGTTGGGGAAGTGGAGCAGTTAGAGGAGGCTGACATTGTTTCCTCAGAGAAGGGGGTATTGGTTGAGAAACAAAAGAAGTGGGTCTCTTCCAGAGTAGGAGTTCATGCTCAAGGGTTGTTAAACTGTAGAGGATATTGTGACAGATGCTCTTTGGAATGTACTGGTCTCCTACGTTCACCTTTATAGTACTCTCTGGGCTGTCCACTAAATTCCCATTGGCTCACCCAGGGCGGAGATCGGGATCTGGAGGTAGAGGAGCCCTCGGTGCATTCAAGTGAGGACAAGTAGACATAGGTCTCCTCCGTAAGAGAGGCAATCCTGTCCAGACTATCAGGTCTGCACGGTACCAGATGGAACAAAGCCAAAGTAGATGGCTGATACAAGACGTCTCTCAAAATGGTCCAAGAGAGTAGATTCTGGTACCAGATCGATGAAAAGTTCCACCAGTACCAGGATGTACCAGGATGGTACCAGGTACCAAGTAGACTGAGCACTTCCTTGGCACTGCTGTGACATGGTAGGTGGTAGTCACCAAGGGTCTTGGTGCTAAAGCACACAGTGCAGACGCCATGCCAGAAGCACCACAGTCCTTTTGGAATGAAGGAGTCGTTGATGCCAAGGAACCAGCAAAAGGCTTGAGGCTGCACTTCCTAACAGAGGGAACCTGAGAAGATCTGAGTCTCATACTCAGGGAAGGAAGGCAAATTTTCATCTGATGTCCTGACTGCAGTGGTGCTTCTTTCTCCCTCTCCCTGGCGCCTGAATGCCATCTGTGGGAGGAGAACGCCATCTGTGGGAGGAGAACGCATGAGAGGTAGAGGTGGTACAACAGCTAGCCAGTGCTGAGAACAGGAGCAGTTGAGCTTTCCCAGGCTTCTTGGGGGAAAGACTGGGGTTGCATAGATCTCTCCATCAAGAACAGCGCAGCCTTGCCTCTCTGTTCTTGAGAATCTTTTTAGCATATCAAGCAATGCTCTGTTGTGTTCCTCTCCCAGGCAGGTGAGACATCTGCAGTGCATATCATTAGTGGGCACAGTGGAGTTGCATGAGGGGCGGGTATTAAAGATGGGAGACTTGGAAGTCACCATGATGAACAAAAATAAAGTAAAATAAAAACAAAGTTTAAGAAAGCTAAACGAGTTCACAAAGTGAGATAGGAGAAACTGTTGCTCGAAGACACACAGATAGTACTTGCGTTCCTTCTTACCACTCATGGCACGATGGAACTGAGCGGCGATTACGACTGCCCTACCACTTATGTCCTCTGCTACGGTAGCCGGGAGGACACAAGGGGCCACAGCCAACATTCCCTTTTTTTTTTTTTTTTTAAATCTGATTTCATGCACATGGGGTATACATGCCCCAGGAGTAGAATCTGTGTGGATAATTACTAATATATTTTACCACAAAATTAAATCTTGCTACCTCAATGCACTCTGGCTCCTCACTAACACTGGCAGACCAGGTGCCAGATCATGCAAAAGCCTAGGGATCAGCTGAGAACTGTCAAACTCACAGCTGGAAGCTAGACAATTCACTTGTATTTATACTAATACAGAAGTGATAGTTAAATGCATAAGAATGTATTTGGTGTTTAAACTTCATGAAAACTAATTGGATATTACATGCATTGTTTTCACTTATCTGTATCCTGTTATAATGTAATAGCAAACATTTATATTTTATATATCCCTGTAACTAAATAACCCATCAAACAAGAAAGAAGTCTTGTGTAATCCAAATGAAAAACTAACAGGAAAGTACTAATTCTTGTGCACTGAAGGCAACCCGTCAGCGTGTGATGATCAAAAATGCAAAACATGCTCCTTTCTCTCTGCAGATTACTACATCTCTGCTATCATTTGGAATTATAGACTGTGACTCACCTGTATATATATATCTTTTACCTACTTTAGCCTCTCTAACTCTCATTCCTTTTTCTTAGCTAATAAACCTTTAGTTAGCGTACTATAGAATTGGCTGCCAGCATTGCTTTTGGTGTGAGACCTGGGATGTAAATCTACCTGGGTGACTGGTCTCTTGAGAGTAACCTGGAATATTTGTGATTTTTAGTGTAAGTGACCATTTATCACATAGCGCAGCTTGCCTTGGTGGCAAGATAGACTGGAGCGTCTAACGGGATTGTCTGCAATTCCCTTATAAAACTACTGAAGTACTTTGGGAGTTCACATTTGGTACTTGATTGGTGACATACAATTACAGAACATACACCTCTACCCCAATATAACGCTGTCCTCGGGAGCCAAAAAAATCTTACCGCGTTATAGGTGAAACCGTGTTATATCGAACTTGTTTTGATCCGCCAGAGTGCGCAGCCCTGCCCTCCGGGAGCACTGCTTTACCGTGTTATATACGAATTCGTGATATATCGGGTCATGTTATATCGGGGTAGAGGTGTACTACCAGTTTGGGGTGTCTGCCTTGCTTTTTACAGTCTGCCCTGAGGCAGGCACTCACAGTCATGAGCCATTCCACGACCAAAACAAAACTCCCTTTTATTTCCAATATACAGCCTCCCACTTGGCACACATTCAAATGCACAAAAACAAGCAACTTCAACTCTGATCTCAGACAGACATTTCCTCTGGGTCAGTGTAGCAGTACAGTTAATACTGTGTTTTCTTTACGTGGCAAGACTGAGGTCAGAATTAATATAGTCCATCTGACCACAACTGTAAAAAAGTGGATGCATGCATTATAACCAATGAGGCTTGTAAGGGCAGGGATCAGTCAGACCATAAGCTGTTTCAGTATCATCATCCATTTAATGAAGCAAACTAGTGCTGGGGGAAAAAAATCTACTTTTTTGGCAGAAAACACTGCAAATAAATTTCAGGACAGTAAGACAAGCTTATTTGGTTAGCACAACAGCTAGCTTTCCTACTATTTAGTTAATCAGAGATTTCAAGAAAGTTACCCCCTCCCCTTCAGTGGTTCATAAACTTTTTTCTTAATGAAAAGGTGATGTTTTCAGTCTTTGTATCATTAATATGGTCATGAGGGAGTTGCCTCTTTGATCTGTCTTTATTTAAGAACACTTTAGCCATTTACTTTTCTTTATAACTAGATGGAGTGACTAGACTGGACTGGACCACACAGGTTTATATTTCATTGAACTTTTTCTTTGAGATGCATTCTTTAATAGCCATTTCCTTTGTGACTCACTTTCCTTCCAGAGACTGTGGATGAGCACTGCGAGAAACGAGCTATCCTAACTCAATGCACCACTCCTTTGTCTCATCATTAAGCTCAGAGGTACAGAATATTACTTGAAGCTAAGAGCGCACAGTGTGAAACCGATGAAGTAGAACTCCACACATGACGTTCTTACCAAAGTAGGTACTGTTTTTATTTACTAATTTATATTCTCATTCCTATTCATTGTAACTCGATTGATTATTTTGCTGAAGGAATAAAACACTTACCGCAGCAGATACTATTTGGGCAGAAATTCCTTTCAGAAGAGAAAGACGGACAACCGATCCATGAAGAGAGAAAGAATCAGGGAGCTTTTTCTTTCTAAAAAGAGTAAAAATGTTGTTAGTCCAGAATAAATCCCAGCATCTAAGTTTATAGGAAAAAAGTTACTAATGGTTGCAATCACCTCATTTACCACACACTATCCAAACCATGCAATGAGAGGGGCAGGAACATATTTTCACAAATGATATGGAGTGAGGTTTGGAGCCCTGCCTTGCTTGTCGAATCTTCCACAAGCACTTGTATATCAAGTGAGATTCCACAAGCACTTGAATAAATTTCTCACTTGACATACAACTTTCTGATGCACACAAGCACAAAACCAAAGGGAAAGAGATCATTAATACAAAACCTGCCTTGTTAAAAAGTTAGTGTGTCTGCTTTGTCTTTTTGTTAACCCTTTAATTTGACCAAATATTAACAGCCCTCCAAAAAGATCAATTTCAAGCTTTTAAGAATTCTCTCAATTTCAAATGATTTCCCCCCCCAAACACTGAAGCATCAGAACTATTAATAAAAGTTGGCAAATGATTGTTTTCACACTTCATATTTGAAAATGGATGAAATGTTCCTGCCTTTTTTTTTTTTAAATAATCACCCTTGGGCAGAGATTAGTTGTGGAAAGTTGTGCCTGAAAAGTGAAAGTCTGAGAAATTACAAGGAGTTGAACATGGCCCATTAGAACAGGGACAGCCAGGCAATCTTAACTATCAGTGTTATGCATTAAACACAGATTTTAAAACTTAATTGAACTCTTAGGGTTGAACAGTTTCATTTGATTTGAAAGTTAATGTTTTTAAATCAGCCAAGAACAGTAAAACTGGAAACTTATTTTTCCCGATAAACAAATTCAAGCATATTTTATTAAAGTGTTACTGTACGTACAAGTATCAGGGGGTAGCCATGTTAGTCTGTATCCACAAAAACAACAAGGATTCCGGTGGCACCTTAAAGACTAACAGATTTATTTGTGCATAAGCTTTCGAGAAGGGAGTACCTCACAAGTGGAGGGCCAGTGTTGACAGGGCCAATTCAATCAGGGTGGATGTAGTCCACGCCCAATAGATGAGGAGGTGTCAATTCCAGGAGAGGCAAAGCTGCTTTTGTAATGAGCCAGCCACTCCCAGCCCCTATTCAACCCAAATTAATGGTGTTAAATTTGCAAATTAATTTTAGTTCTGCTGTTTCTCTTTGAAGTCTGTTTCTGAAGTTTTTTTGTTCAAGAATAGTTACTTTTAAATCTGTTATAGAATGTCCAGGGAGATTGAAGTGTTCACCTACTGGCTTTCATATGTTACCATTCCTGATGTCCGATTGTGTCCATTTATTCTTTTACGTAGGGACTGTCCGGTTTGGTCAATGTACATGGCAGAGGGGCATTGCTGGCACATGATAGCATATATAACATTAGTAGACGTGCAGGTGAATGAGCCTGTTAAGGCTGTATCCCTACTTTGAACTTTAGGGTACAAATGTAGGGGCCTGCATGAAGACTTCTAAGCTTAACTACCAGCTTAGTTCTGGTCCGCTGCCACCATCCCAAAGCTAATTCCCTTTCCTGGGTAGCCTTGAGAGACCTTCACCAATTCCCTGGTGAATACAGATCCAAACTCCTTGGATCTTAAATAAGGAGAAATTGACCCTTCCCCCCTCCTTCCTTTCACCAACTCCTGGTGAATACAGATCCAAACCCCCTTTGGATCTTAAAACAAGGAGAAATCAATCAGGTTCTTAAAAAGAAGGCTTTTAATTAAAGAAAAAGGTAAAAATCATCTCTGTAAAATCAGTATGGAAAATAACTTTACAGGGTAATCAAACTTAAAGAGCTCAGAGGACCCCCCTCTTCTGTTTTAGGTTTAAAGTACAGCAAACAAAATAAACACTCTGGTAAAAGGTACATTTACAAGTTGAGAAAAACAAAGTAAATCTAAGACGCCTTGCCTGGCTTTTACTTACAATTTTGAAATAAGAGAGACTTGTTTAGAAAGATGGGGAGAACCTGGATTGATGTCTGGTCCCTCTCAGTCCCAAGAGCGAACCACCCCTTAAAACAAAGAGCACACACAAAAGCCTTTTCCCCCCCCCAAGATTTGAAAGTATCTTGTCCCCTTATTGGTCCTCTGGGTCAGGTGTCAGCCAGGTTACCCGAGCTTCTTAACCCTTTACAGGTAAAAGGATTTGGAGTCTCTGGCTAGGAGAGATTCCATAGCACTGTACACAGGAGAGCTGTCACCCTTCCCTTTATAGTTATGACACGCCCCCCAAATCACAGATAGTGTTGGACGTCCGGTTCCACACTGGCTGTGATTTCTTCCTGGAGCTCTAGGAGAAAACAGAGTTAATAAAACACATGTACCTTTAGACATACTACTGATTATATAAAAACTAACAATATGTTTTATTTCAAGAACAATTGTTAACCAGTTAACTCTGGGAAACTTTCCCGGGAGAGTGCATCAGCCACTTTGTTAGAAGCTCCCGAAATGTGTTGTATTTCAAAATCAAAATCTTGGAGAGCTAAACTCCACCGAAGAAGTTTTTTGTTATTTCCCTTGGCGGTATGAAGCCACTGTAGCGCAGCATGGTCTGTTTGTAGTTGGAACCGCCGTCCCCAAACATATGGGCGTAGCTTTTCCAGCGCGTACACAATGGCGTAGCATTCCTTTTCGCTGATTGACCAGTGGCTTTCCCTCAGACAGTTTCTTGCTGAGAAACACGACAGGATGGAATTCTTGATCCGGTCCTTCCTGCATTAAAACTGCTCCCACGCCTCGCTCGGACGCATCTGTGGTTACTAGGAACGGTTTGTTAAAGTCTGGGGCCCTTAGCACAGGGTTAGACATGAGTGTTGCCTTAAGCTGGTTAAAGGCCTTTTGACACTTATTAGTCCACTGAACTGCATTTGGCTGTTTCTTTCTGGTTAGGTCTGTCAGCGGGGCGGCGATTTGGCTGTAGTGTGGTACAAATCGCCTATAATATCCGGCCAAGCCTAAGAAGGATTGGACCTGTTTCTTTGACTTTGGAACCGGCCACTTTTGGATAGCATCCACTTTGGCCTGTAGGGGATTTATAGTTCCTTGACCCACCTGGTGCCCCAGGTATGTCACTCTGTTTTGGCCTATTTGACACTTTTTAGCCTTAACAGTTAGTCCTGCCTGCCGGATGCGCTCGAAGACTTTTTCCAGGTGCTCCAGGTGTTCTGTCCATGAATCAGAAAAAATGGCCACATCATCGAGATAGGCAACTGCAGATTCTCCCAATCCCGCCAAGAGACCATCTACAAGTCTTTGGAAGGTGGCGGGTGCATTTCGCAACCCGAAAGGGAGTACATTGAATTCATACACCCCTGCCTGGGTGACGAAGGCTGACCTTTCCTTAGCGGGTTCATCTAGTGGTACTTGCCAGTACCCTTTGGTTAAGTCTAAAGTA
The DNA here is from genome assembly GCF_028017835.1 of Emys orbicularis. Taxonomy (NCBI): domain Eukaryota; kingdom Metazoa; phylum Chordata; order Testudines; family Emydidae; genus Emys; species Emys orbicularis. The sequence goes on from NC_088691.1 coordinate 56,163,771, forward strand.
GAGATGAATTGGGCATGTCCCAATTTTTCCAATAGCTCATCTGTGCGTGGCATTGGATAGTTGTCAGGACGAGTTACAGCATTTAGCTTACGGTAGTCCACGCAAAAGCGTATTTCCCCATCTGGTTTGGGAACTAGAACCACTGGAGATGCCCATGCACTGGTAGAGGGGCGGATTATACCCATCTGTAGCATGTCCTGGATCTCCCTTTGTATAGCAGCTTGGGCATGAGGTGACTCCCGGTAGGGTGGGGTTCTAATTGGGTGAGCATTACCTGTGTCAATGGAGTGGTATGCCCGTTCGGTCCGTCCTGGAGTGGCTGAGAAAATCGGTGCAAAGCTTGTGCACAGCTCCTTGATCTGCTGTCGCTGCAGACGTCCCAGGGTCGTGGAGAGGTTCACCTCTTCCACGCCACCATTCCTTTTTTCTTCGTAGTAGACACCTGCAGGCCACTCCGCGTCATCTGTTTCCTGGGCTGTAAACTGGCAAACGTTTAATTCTTGCTTTTCTCTGGGTGTCTTCTTTGGGAAAGGACCCAGAATATCCACAGCTACTCGCTGAAATGGGACCTCAATTATGGGTAGTGGCTGGAGAGGGGCTTTAACCTGGTCTTGGGGCTTTCCCACTCGTTGGCACACCTCACAAGACCGGACATAATTAGCAACCTCCTTGCCCATTCCCTCCCAGTGGAAGGACTTCCCCAACCGGTCTTTGGTTCTGTTTACCCCAGAATGGCCACTGGGATGATCATGGGCTAAGCTCAAGAGCTTTACCCGATACTTAGTGGGAACTACCAACTGTCTTTGAGGATGCCAGTCCTCCTGGTGCCCACCAGAAAGAGTCTCCTTGTATAAAAGTCCTTGTTCTACAACAAACCGGGATCGGTTAGAAGAGCTGAGAGGCGGTGGGGTGCTCCGTGCCGCCGCCCAAGCTTTTTGAAGGCTGTCATCTGCTTCCTGCTCGGCCTGGAACTGTTCCCTTGATGCTGGAGACATCAGTTCCTCCTTGGACTGTGGACTGGGGCTTGGTCCCTCTGGAAGCGATGCAGGTGCTGGGGCTTTTTCCATTGACTGTGAACCGCTGTCCGCTGGTGCACTATGTGGTATTTCAGGCTCTGGCTGAGCCTCTTGGGTAGGGTTATCTGCTGCTTCCGCCAGTTTAGGCTCGCTGGTGCCCTCTGGCATTGGAGTTGTAGACGGGGTTGCAAGCGCTGGACTCAGTGCTGGCAATGGTTCTGGTGCTGGTTGCGTTGCCAGTTCCGGTTCTGGGACTGGCTTTGGCTGGGTCTTTGGGATTGGATCCACTACGGCTGTTGCAGTCGTTGGCAGGGGATCCGGTTCCACCACCTGTGTTTGGGTCTCCGGTAACACAGACGGGGCCCTGGTGGACGGCTCAGGAACAGGGATGGGGGTGAAAGCTTGCTTAGCCTGGCTGCGGGTGACTATTCCCACCCTCTTGGCTAGCTTTACATGGTTGGCCAAGTCTTCCCCCAGTAGCATGGGAATGGGATAATTGTCATAGACTGCAAAAGTCCACATTCCTGACCAGCCCTTGTACTGGACATGCAACTTGGCTGTAGGCAAGGTTACAGACTGTGACACGAAGGGTTGAATTGTCACTGTAGCCTCCGGGTTGATGAGTTTGGGGTCCACTAGGGATTGGTGGATAGTTGACACTTGTGCCCCTGTGTCCCTCCAAGCGATAACCTTCTTTCCGCCCACTCTCAAGGTTTCCCTTCGCTCCGAGGGTATGAGAGAGGCATCTGGGTCTGGGGATCTTTGGTGTGATTGGGGTGTAATGAACTGTAATCGGTTGGGGTTCTTGGGGCAGTGAGCCTTTATATGCCCCAGTTCATTACATTTAAAACATCGCCCTGCTAAGGTATCACCGGGGCAATGTTGGTTGATGGAGACTGGTGTGGTGGGGTGAGAAGGCGTCTGGGGTTTCCCTTGGGATGTGGGTGGGGCCTTGGGTTGTCCCCGGTGATAAGGTTTTGTTTCGGCTTGCCCCTTCTGATATTCGCTCCAACTGCTACTAGCTTTTTTCTTTTCTGTCACCTCCACCCATTTGGCTGCAATCTCCCCCGCCTCGGTTACAGTTTTGGGCTTCCTATCTAGGATGTACCTTTCTATTTCCTTAGGAACACCCTCTAAAAACTGCTCCATTTTTACTAGGGAAAGCAGATCTTCCAGAGATTTAACATTTGCTCCTGATACCCAGGCATCACAATTTTTGTCAATGTGGTAGGCATGCCGGGTAAATGACACATCTGGTTTCCACCTTAGGGCTCTGAACCGCCGACGGGCATGCTCAGGTGTTAGCCCCATTCTGAGTCTGGCCTTGTTTTTAAAAAGTTCATAACTGTTCATGTGTTCCTTAGGCATTTCAGCCACCACCTCTGCTAAGGGTCCACTGAGCTGCGGCCTCAGCTCTACCATGTACTGGGTTGGAGGGATGTTGTATCCAAGGCAGGCCCTTTCAAAAATTTTTAAGAAGGCCTCAGTATCATCGCCTGCCTTGTAGGTGGGGAATTTCCTGGGATGGGAAGTGGTACCTGGAGAGGAGTTGTTAGGATGGTCTGATGCACCCTGCCTAGTCCTTGCTGCTTCCAGTTCCATCTCTTTTTTATGGGCCTCCTGTTTGGCTTTTTCTTCTCTTTCATGGGCCTCCAGTTTGGCTTTTTCCAGCTCCATTTCTCTCTTGTGGGCCTCCTGTTTGGCTTTTTCTTCTCTTTTATGGGCCTCCTCTTCAGCTTCTTTCTCGAGTTTTTTAATTTCAAGCAGTCTCTGATGTTTTCTCTCATTTTTTTCTGCTTCTAGTCTGGCCAGTTCTATTTTGTTAGCTGCGTCTTTGGTAGTCATTTTCCTGTTTTCTTGTGCTGGGTCACACCCTCTGCAGTTGACTGAAACTGGGATGTATTTAGCTTAGGCTCCTGCTGAGTGCTGCTGAGTTAACAGAGACTTTTTAACTAGCTACTTCCGAGGATGTAAAAAGAAAAAAAAAAACACAATTCAGCTTGTAAATTACCTTTACCAGATCAAAGTTTGCTCACTTATTTGAACACTTCTCTTAACAAAGGACCTTGTTAAAAAAAACTTAACACCTCTGCCTTCAGGCAAGGAGAGATAAGATATGCATCTACCTTCAGCTCTGCTCTCCAAGCAGCTAGAAGGAAAAAAAAAATCTCTTACTGGCTTTTGGGTTTAAAACGATCCCACCGCTGCCACCATGTCAAGGCTGTATCCCTACTTTGAACTTTAGGGTACAAATGTAGGGGCCTGCATGAAGACTTCTAAGCTTAACTACCAGCTTAGTTCTGGTCCGCTGCCACCATCCCAAAGCTAATTCCCTTTCCTGGGTAGCCTTGAGAGACCTTCACCAATTCCCTGGTGAATACAGATCCAAACTCCTTGGATCTTAAATAAGGAGAAATTGACCCTTCCCCCCTCCTTCCTTTCACCAACTCCTGGTGAATACAGATCCAAACCCCCTTTGGATCTTAAAACAAGGAGAAATCAATCAGGTTCTTAAAAAGAAGGCTTTTAATTAAAGAAAAAGGTAAAAATCATCTCTGTAAAATCAGTATGGAAAATAACTTTACAGGGTAATCAAACTTAAAGAGCTCAGAGGACCCCCCTCTTCTGTTTTAGGTTTAAAGTACAGCAAACAAAATAAACACTCTGGTAAAAGGTACATTTACAAGTTGAGAAAAACAAAGTAAATCTAAGACGCCTTGCCTGGCTTTTACTTACAATTTTGAAATAAGAGAGACTTGTTTAGAAAGATGGGGAGAACCTGGATTGATGTCTGGTCCCTTTCAGTCCCAAGAGCAAACCACCCCTTAAAACAAAGAGCACACACAAAAGCCTTTCCCCCCCCCCCCAAGATTTGAAAGTATCTTGTCCCCTTATTGGTCCTCTGGGTCAGGTGTCAGCCAGGTTACCCGAGCTTCTTAACCCTTTACAGGTAAAAGGATTTGGAGTCTCTGGCTAGGAGGGATTCCATAGCACTGTACACAGGAGAGCTGTCACCCTTCCCTTTATAGTTATGACAGAGCCCTTGATGGTGTGGCTGATGTGGTTAGGTCCTCTGATGGTGTCGCTAGAGTAGATATGAGGACAGAGTAGGCAACGAGGTTTGCTACAGGGACTGGTTCCTGGGTTGGTGTTTCTGTGGTGTGGTGCGTAGTTGCTGGTGAGTGAGTATTTGCTTCAGGTTGGGGGGTTGTCTGTAAGTGAGGACTGGCCTGCCTCCCACGGTCTGTGAGTGAGGGATTGTTTTCCAGGATAGGTTGTAGATCGTTGATAATGCGCTGGAGAGGTTTTAGCTGGGGGCTGTATGCGATACATGTACTGTATTTACATTATAATGTACTAATAAAGCCCCATTGACACAGGGCCTCATTGTGATGCTATAAATTAATTGTAAATTCTTACATATACACAGATTTTCAAAAATGGCCTCTGAGAGAACTCCTGGGTGTTCAGCACTTCTGTGAGTGAGGCCACACATTTAGGACCTCACATGTGGACTTTGTTAGGCTATTTTTGAAAATCATAAGTTTTTTTAGTATGGCCTATGCTATTGTCAAAATCCATGTACCCTGCAGTTAGTTTGGCCTAAAGCCTGCAGCAAGGCCTTCTGGTTTCTGCAGTACTGTACAGCAAACTGGAAATAATACATCAGCACTTCAGGTAAACTGAATTTGATAAAAACTTGTTTTTACCTATGAAAATAATCAGTATGTCATTGTGTCTTATTTGACTTCACATTCAAATCGTTTTATTTTGCCCCAAGTTATCATTTTTTCATCAAATCTTATATTAATAACCACTGCACTGTGCAAATTTTCAGGGGGCAGCTGGAACTTTTGGCCCCAGAGAAGGAACCAGGAGTGGTTTGGGATTGTGGGGCTAGAACATCTGGTACAAATAATCAGCCGTTAAATTGGTTAAATAATCAACAATCAATGTTGCCCTCTAAATTGTGATTAAGTTAACACTCTACTGAAGAGAGGGAACAGTTCACATACTCTCAAAAAACACTGTTTCAGGAAGTTTACACACAAATTCATCAATTACACTGTTCACATTTGGAAGGTTCTCTTTACAACCACAATATATAATTTTTTAAACTTAAAATAAGCCATGAAAGTCTAGATTCCGGTACACAGTTCTGCAAGTTTTCACAGCCCACTGCAGCATATAAAGAGCCATGGTGCAAAAAGTCTATCTTTCTGTCTAGTGGATCCCTTAGGAAGAAGTAGCCTGTGGCAGAATTACTTTTCTTTGTCCACATCATCCATTTTTAACACCCGCACTGGGGTTTGATCCTATCAGAGTTTACACAGAAGTATACTGAGGGATTTTCCTCTTAATGGGGTTTCTCTTCCAATAAGAAAACAGAAAGATTAGGTTTTTATTGAGAAAACTGGTTCTTTTCGATGAAAAATATTTCATCACAGAAGTTTGGGTGGTTCTTTGCTTGGGATTGTTCTAAATGTCTTTTGAATAGTAGACCACATTTCTAATTTACAATTCAATACCTGCTAGCTTGTCCCACTGGATCTCATACTAATCCCATGGACTGAATAGACTTGAGTGTCAGTCAGAAAATGTAGTTGTGTGGTGCTCAGTGAAATATGATAAATCAGTTCCAATACTCATGATACACATCTAAAACTGAAAGATGGTGTCAGAAAGAACTGCCCAACTTATCAGTTACCTTTTCAAGTGCGTCCTGTCCCCACTGTCTGAGCTTGCCAAGGAAGATGTGTCATACGAGTGAGTGTCAATATTATCAATGTTTAAAAGAGAGGGATCCTCAAGAACGAAAGACTCCTCTTCATCATCAGTCTGAAAGAAAAGCAACAATTCGGTAAACATGACAGACAAAACAGATTGAAGATGACTCATCTCTAGGAATTCTCAGGCTGTTGGTGCCAAGGTCATGCTTCCTTGCACCGAACATTCTGACCTTAGAACATATAGAGAGCCACAGTGCTTTATAAGCAACCATCCAAAAGGATGCCAGTTACAAGGGGTAACCAGTTTTTCTTGGAGTACCTGTATTACTAGTAGAGATCCCCACTGCTGGAGTCTGACAGGGACTGACCCTCAGAAGATGTGGGGGCCAGAGTCTAGAATGTGCAGTCAATGTTCAAAGTGGAAATAAGAAGCCAATTCTTAAAGGTAAATAATTAAAGATGAACAGATTATTAAGGGGTGTGGTAAATTCTCAACCACTTGTAGTCTTGAATATCAAGAATGGGCACTTCTTTCTAAAAGACATGCACTAGTTCAACAAAAAGCTATAGGTTTTCATGCATGGATCACTGGGTGAAATTCTCTGGCTTGTGTCATGTAGCAGATTAGATTAGATCATCATAATGCTCCCTTCTGACCTTAAAACTTATTAATCTAAGTACATAAAAACGAAACACTAAACCAAACTGAGCCACTGATCTGGAGGATAAATCTAGGAAGCTGTATGTCAAAGTAAGGCCAGAGGCACTACAGAGATCCACTGTAAAAACAAAATTGCCTAAAACTAAGTCAGAGTATGCCTTGGCTCTAGACCTTCAGGAAACATGATGTGGCTCCATTTTTTAAATATTTGAAGGTGGGGGGGAAGGGGGAAAATAATTTTTAAAAGCGAAGAGTCTTGTTCTTGTAAGGGAGAGGCAGAAAGATTGTTGTCACAACCTTACTATTCCCAGAGTTGTGTGTGTGGGAATCTATATACTGAAAAAACATACAAAAAAAAAATTCAGATCTAAATGAACCTGCCCTACTCACCAATTGCTGCAACATGCACTGATGTATAATACATGCCACCTCAAACACACACTATGCATATACACAGAGGGCAAACAATATTTTGGTGCCTAGCTATAACAATACTACAAGAGTAGTCTTTGATGTGTATCAAATGACAACACAATATTGTATCAAACTGTATTTATCCATTTATAACATTTACCTACATACCTAGTGTTCTGTTGCTATGTATTTATTCACAAGTATGCCCAATTGTGTATCTACCTACCGGTAAATATTTTCTAAAAATACAAGTATTTAAAAAAAAAATAGATCTTAGAAATATAAGATGGTATCATCCAAGTAGAAAACACAAAATCTAAATGTATCACACTGTTCAGAATAATTACTACACAGTGTGTGTATTTTGCCAACTACAGAAAGACAATATTCCATTTCATCATCATTTAGAGAGAATTTATTAATATGAACAATTCTGTTTCCATATTTTGGAACACCATATATGACTGGATTTCTTAACTCTTAAACAGGTACTCACCTCATTTAATATGCTTTCCAGTGTTGGAGGGGTATCAACCTGGGGAATATCAAACTCTTTGTCATCTATCTAAATCAAAAAAACAAAACAGATTGGAGTTTAGCCTCTTTATTCCACCTTCCAAACACGTTTACACAAACTCAGAATGTACTTCATTTAGCAACTTTCTGAAGGTAGACTGGAGTATGATGTACAGTAGAACCTCAGAGTTACAAACACCAGAGTTACGAACTGACCAGTCAATCACACGCTTCAGTTGGAACCAGAAGCACACAATCAGGCAGCAGCAGAGACCTCAAAAAAAAAAAAAAAAAAAAAAAAAAAGACACCAAATACAGTACAGTACTGTGTTAAATGTAAACTACTAAAAAAATAAATAAGGGGAAGGCAACATTTTTCTTCTGCATAGTAAAGTTTCAAAGCTATATTAAGTCAATGTTCAGTTGTAAACTTTTGAAAGAACCACCAAAACATTTTGTTCAGTATTATGAACAACCTCCATTCCCGAGGTGTTCATAACTTTGAGGTTCTACTGTACCCTTCACATTCAGATGCCTTCAATGCACTCAAAATTGCTTTGCAGTGGTTTGAAGGACAAGAAAGCAATCCAGTGTGCCATACACTTACTGTAATTTAGATGTTCAATTATTAGCTTTTTTATTTCATTAACTCTTTGAAAACTAATTAGTTTGTAAACTAGGGATTCTACTCTATCTAGAGGCTCCAACTTAGATCATACCCCTGTTGTGTTAGGTATTGCTCACACACTAAAGCAGGTGTTCACAAAAACTGTGATACGTGAGACATCTCTGGGGAATACATGGAAGAAATTGTGTAATGGCGGATTTTATTTATTGTATTTTCATAATAGGTTACTCAGATGAAGCTTTAAAACTCTGTGGGAATTTGTTATATTAAATACAGTAGTTAATTTACTTCAAGATGTAGCAATGAGAATACAGAGATGCTAACATACAGAGCCCTCACCTCTAATCATCGTACAGCATGGATTCAGTTGCCCAGCAACTGTCCAGTCTAACTGAGCTCAGGACTTATTCAGGGTGGTTTTTTCAGTTGTATATGTCAGGCTATAACTATCTGTATGTAACAGTGAAATATGGAAAGATAGCTAAAGACAGGTAGTGTTAAGAAGAACAAAAAGTGTCAGTGATGAGAAGGGCAGGGGTACGCTGGCAGATCTGGAAGGGGGTAAGCAATAAGAAAAGTTTGGGAACCTCTGCCCTATAGTTATACAAGTATATTTCTATTGCTATAGTTGTACTGACAACTCTTCATGTGAATGCTCACTGCAGAATTAATGTCCACATAGGGAGTTATACTGGCATATAGTTATGCCAGCAAATTTCACCATGTAGACAAGCCCTAAGAGACCGTTCCTACTTCAAAAAGCTTAAATCTAAATAGACAAGACAGACCAGGTGGAAGACTTATCCTGATTTTACACATTGGGCATAGCTATTCTAGAAGGGATCTAAAGACCAGCAGCGTCTGGGGCACATCCTAGGAGTGGGAATATGGCAGACACTCTTGAATCAACTTTTACCCTCAGCAATTTTTCATCAAGAAATTCCAGTTTCTTACAGTAACTTTGAGTAGTATGGTCTAATATTTATTTTAAATCCTTAACTTTTTTCTGCTTCCTTGGTGATGTTTAAAAAGAGCTTTTTAGCTAGTCATTTTTCCCTTTGCCCACCACCAGAACAGTGAATGTGAGTATACATACTTTTTGTGCATTTGATAAAGTAATAGACTGAAGAGAAATTTCTCTCAAAACTTTAATTACTGTAAGTGTTCCTTATAATTATGGTGTTTTAAGACAAATGTTATTTCCAAGTTGACACTGTCCCCTTGGCCATATAATGTTAACAACTGTTAATGCAATTAAACAAAAGTAAACTGCTTATGCTCTGTAGATAACTGGTTTGTACACTGAAACGGAATCATTTGTAACATTTCTTACATTTATTTTTTAAGAACAGTTTGGCAATCCAGTACAAATGGCAGCTTTGGCGGGGGGTTCCACAACCACCGCTCCCAAGAGAAGGAGGCGGTTGGTGGTGGTCGGTGACTCCCTCCTCAGGGGGACAGTCATCTATCTGCCACCCCGACCGGGAAAACTGCTGCTTGCCAGGAGCTAGGATTCACGATGTGACGGAGAGACTGCCGAGACTCATCAAGCCCTCGGATCGCTACCCCTTCCTGCTTCTCCACGTGGGCACCAATGATACTGCCAAGAATGACCTTGAGCGGATCACTGCAGACTACGTGGCTCTGAGAAGAAGGATAAAGGAATTTGAGGTGCAAGTGGTGTTCTCGTCCATCCTCCCTGTGCAAGGAAAAGGCCTGGGTAGAGACAGTCGAATCGCGGAAGTCAACGAATGGCTACGCGGGTGGTGTCGGAGAGAAGGCTTTGGATTCTTTGACCATGGGATGGTGTTCCAAGAAGGAGGAGTGCTAGGCAGAGACAGGCTCCACCTAACGAAGAGAGGGAAGAGCATCTTCGCAAGCAGGCTGGCTAACCTAGTGAGGAGGGCTTTAAACTAGGTTCACCGGGGGAAGGAGACCAAAGCCCGGAGGTAAGTGGGGAAATGGGATACCAGGAGGAAGCACGAGCAGGAGAGCGCAAGAGGAGAGGACTCCTGTCTCATTCTGAGAAAACGGGATGATCAGCGAGTTATCTTAAGTGCCTATACACAAATGCAAGAAACCTGGGAAACAAGCAGGGAGAACTGGAAGTCCTGGCACAGTCAAGGAACTATGATGTGATTGGAATAACAGAGACTTGGTGGGATTACTCCAGTCATGTGAGTTCAGTCATGGATGGATATAAACTGTTCAGGAAGGACAGGCAGGGCAGAAAAGGTGGGGGAGTTGCATTGTATGTAAGAGAGCAGTATGACTGCTCAGAGCTCCGGTATGAAACTGCAGAAAAACCTGAGAGTCTCTGGATTAAGTTTAGAAGTGTGAGCAACAAGGGTGATGTCGTGGTGGGAATCTGCTATAGACCACCGGACCAGAGGGATGAGATAGACGAGGCTTTCTTCCAGCAACTAACAGAAGTTACTAGATCACAAGCCCGGGTTCTCATGGGAGACTTTAATCACCCTGATATCTGCTGGGAGAGCAATACAGCGGTGCATAGACAATCCAGGAAGTTTTTGGAAAGTGTAGGGGACAATTTCCTGGTGCAAGTGTTGGAGGAACCAACTAGGGGCAGAGCTCTTCTTGACCTGCTGCTCACAAACCAGGAAGAATTAGTAGGGGAAGCAAAAGTGGATGGGAACCTGGGAGGCAGTGACCATGAGATGGTCGAGTTCAGGATCCTGACACAAGGAAGAAAGGACAGCAGCAGTATATGGACCCTGGACTTCAGAAAAGCAGACTTTGACTCCCTCAGGGAACTGATGGGCAGGATCCCCTGGGAGAATAACATGAGGGGCAAAGGAGTCCAAGAGAGCTGGCTGTATTTTAAAGAATCCTTATTGAGGTTGCAGGAACAAACCATCCCGTTGTATAGAAAGACTAGTAAATATGGCAGGCGACCAGCTTGGCTTAACAGTGAAATCCTTGCTGATCTTAAACGCAAAAAAAAGAAGTTTACAAGAAGTGGAAGATTGGACAAATGACCAGGTAGGAGTATAAAAATAGTGCTCAGGCATGCAGGAGTGAAATCAGGAAGGCCAAATAACATCTCTTGCTAGCTGCAACTCCAAGTGTGAAGAGTAACAAGAAGGGTTTCTTCAGGTATGTTAGCAACAAGAAGAAAGTCAAGGAAAGTCTGGGCCCCTTACTGAATGAAGGAAGGCAACCTAGTGACAGAGGATGTGGAAAAAGCTAATGTACTCAATGCTTTTTTTGCCTCTGTCTTCACGAACAGAGTCAGCTCCCAGACTGCTGCACTGGGCAGCACAGCATGGGGAGGAGATGACCAGCCCTCTGTGGAGAAAGAAGTGATTCGGGACTATTTAGAAAAGCTGGACGAGCACAAGTCCATGGGGCCGGATGCACTGCATCCGAGGGTCCTAAAGGAGTTGGCGGATGTGATTGCAGAGCCATTGGCCATTATCTTTGAAAATTCATGGCGATCGGGGGAGGTCCCGGATGACTGGAAAAAGGCTAATGTAGTGCCCATCTTTAAAAAAGGGAAGGAGGAGGATCCGGGGAACTACAGGCCAGTCAGCCTCACCTCAGTCCCTGGAAAAATCATGGAGCAGGTCCTCAAGGAATCAATCCTGAAGCACTTAGAGGAGAGGAAAGTGATCAGGAACAGTCAGCATGGATTCACCAAGGACAAGTCATGCCTGACTAACCTAATTGCCTTCTATGAGGAGATAACTGGCTCTGTGGATGAGGGGAAAACAGTGGATGTGTTATTCCTTGACTTTAGCAAAGCTTTTGATACGGTCTCCCACAGTATTCTTGCCGGCAAGTTAAAGAAGTATGGGCTGGATGAATGGACTATACGGTGGATAGAAAGCTGGCTAGATCATCGGGCTCAACAGGCAGTGATCAATGGCTCCATGTCTAGTTGGCAGCCAGTATCAAGCGGAGTGCCCCAAGGGTTGGTCCTGGGGCCGGTTTTGTTCAATATCTTCATTAATGATCTGGAGGATGGCGTGGACTGCACTCTCAGCAAGTTTGCAGATGACACTAAACTGGGAGGAGTGGTAGATACACTGGAGGGTAGGGATAGGATACAGAGGGACCTAGACAAATTAGAGGATTGGGCCAAAAGAAACTTGATGAGGTTCAACAAGGACAAATGCAGAGTTCTGCTCTTAGGACGGAAGAATCCCATGCACTGCTACACACTAGGGACCGAATGGCTAGGCAGCAGTTCTGCAGAAAAGGATCTAGGGGTTACAGTGGACGAGAAGCTGAATACGAGTCAACAGTGTGCCCTTGTTGTCAAGAAGGCTAACGGCATTTTGGGCTGTATAAGTAGGGGCATTGCCAGCAGATCGAGGGATGCGATCGTTCCCCTCTATTCGACATTGGTGAGGCCTCATCTGGAGTATTGTGTCCAGTTTTGGGCCCCACACTACAAGAAGGATGTGGAAAAATTGGAAAGAGTCCAGCGGAGGGCAACAAAAATGATTAGGGGGCTGCAGCACATGACTTATGAGGAGAGGCTGAGGGAACTGGGATTGTTTAAGTCTGCAGAAGAGAAGAATGATGGGGGATTTGATAGCTGCTTTCAACTACCATAAAGGGAGTTCCAAAGAGGATGGATCTAGACTGTTCTCAGTGGTACCAGATGACAGAACAAGGAGTAATGGTCTCAAGTTGCACTGGGGGAGGTTTAGGTTGGATATTAGGAAAAACTTTTTCACTAGGAGGGTGGTGAAGCACTGGAATGGGTTACCTAGGGAGGTGGTGGAATCTCCTTCCTTAGAGGTTTTTAAAGTCAGGCTTGACAAAGCCCTGGCTGGGATGATTTAGTTGGGAATTGGTCTTGCTTTGAGCAGGGGGTTGGATTAGATGGCCTCCTGAGGTCCCTTCCAACCCTGATATTCTATGATTCTATTGCCACCTACCTATAAGCACTAACAATATATTTTAAAAAAAAGTTAAAATGAAAAAAAAATATTAAAATGCATCATATTAAAGTCATAATTAAGGCTGCGTGTCTGTCGCAGAGGTCCTGGATTCCGTTACTTCCGTGACTTCTTCAGCGGCCGTGTGGCTGGCTCTGGGCTGTCCGAGTCAGACAGCCCCTGGGCAAGCAATAGCAGCAGTTGGGGTGTGGGAGGGAGCTCAGGGCTGGGGCAGGGGTGTGGGGTGGCGCTTACTTCAGGGGGGCTCCCCAGAAGATGATGACATGTTCCTGCAGCTCCTAGGTAGAGGGACCAGGGGGCCCTGTGCACTGCCCCTGCCTGCAAGCACCGCCTCCACAGCTCCCATTGGCTGCGCTTCCTAGCCAATAGGGGCTGCAGAGCCAGCACTCGTGGCAGGGGCACTGCACTGAGCTTCCCTGGCCTTCCCTCCCCCCTAGGAGCTGCAGGCTACTTCCGGGGAGCTGCAGGGAGCCGCCCCACCCTCCCCCAGCTCATTTTCAGATGAGAAAATTGAGGCACAGAAAGGCATAGTGTCCTTCAAAAGTTCACAAAACTAGTTACTAGCACAGCTGGGAAGACAACTTGAACCCCTGGCCTCCTGTTCAGTGCCCTAGCCATTAATCCACCAGATCAGTGTATTTGCATTTCAGTAACACAAGACATGTGAAGACACAATACTGGGAAGTGCTGAGTGTGCACAATAGTAGTGTTGGGCAGTAAAATCACTACTTCACCTTTAGCGGTCCTTGGAAACGTGTGTTAGCCACTTACAAAGTGGAACAGAGTCTCAGTTTAGTGTATCTAGCTGTGACACTCTGAGTTCCTTTCCCAAACTTGAAGAAGCACTCTGTGGGGTTTGAAAGCTTGGGTCTTTCACCAACAGAAGATGTCCAGTCAAAGATATTACCTCACCCACCACCTACCTCTCTCAAGTATCCTGAGCCCACTATGGATAACACGCCATTGGCATTACCAACCCCAAAGAACAGAGTAGTACCCTAGAAGCACATACAAGTCAATAAAACAGTTGTGAAGAGTCGTGTGGCTTAGACCAGACCCAAACCTTTTACAGGCGTGAACGTGACGCGAAAAGCAGCAGACGTAAGTGGAAGTAAACATCCAGCCTGAGCGGAGATTCCTGCCTCTCCCTTCTACACGGGCCCCCACCCAGTCAGGTCTCTCCCCGCAGCCAGAGCCCAAGCTTCGCCTCACGCAGAGCGTTATCCCAGGGGGGCCACAAACCCAGTCTCACCAGGTCACTTTTGGACTCCAGCTCCCTGTCCAGATCCCCGCCGCTAAGCTTCGGCAGCGGGGCATCCTGGCCCAGCAGCGTCCCCAGCTCCTCGGCGGGCCCCGGGAGAGAGGCGCCCTGCTCCGCGCCGAGGCTCTCAGGCTCCATCTCTAGTTCACCCGGCACCTCCACCTCGCCCAGCCAAGGACCAGCCGCTGCGCCCGGGCTCGTTCCCTCAGGCTCGCCCCGGCCGGCCGCAGGAGCCTGCTTCCGAAGAGGCGCGCTGGGACGTTGGCTAACGCCCGCCCGCAGATAGCACAGCGGTGAGCAGAGCCCGGGGCCCGGCGGGCTCTAGCGCCTGCGCTGGGTAGGCTGCTGCCCCTGTGGCCCCGGCAGCAGCACGAGAGGACTGGGGGGAAGAGGCCCCGGGACCCTGTGACGGGTGAAGCACCGACCCCGGCAGCAGCCAGAGACGAGCTGAGGAGTGGATACACCGTGCGCATGCGCGTCCCCGCCTCTTGTGTGGGCAAAGGGCAGCTGCTGCAGCAGCGCTCGTGCGCCTCTCCCCGCCCCTTACAGTCACGCTCCGCCCCCAATGCACACAGCCAGCGGCCGCCCACCGCCCCCATAGCTGCGACTCGCTGGCCGCCTGCGACTTAACCACGCTGCGGGACTCGAGTCGCGCGCCTCTCCAGACCTGCCCCCGGCGGCGGCGGAGGGGTCCCACTGCGCAGTGCACGGCGGGGTTGGGGCCAGGAAACTGCCCAGTACCTAGTGGGTGAGCCCTCTGCGCAGAAAGCAGCGCGGGGAAAGCACCACGCAGCGCCGAGCGCATGAGAGGGGCAGGACACTGCACAGGCTTGGGGTGGTAAGACACGGTGAAGCGCTCAGTGTGGGGGAACAGGACCCTGCACAGCACCCAGCGTCTCAGGAATAAGGCGCTGCACAACTATGCCTTGCTCTCCTGCTGGCCTAACGAGCACAGCTGGGTTGCACCAGCTAGGCCACTTGACAGACTGTCCCACCTGTCCTGATTGGCTGAGGAAGCCAGCAGGTCTGTTCTTAAACACAGCAGTAGCTTGCTAGCTGCCTAATAGTACCTCCCTATGCTCCTCTGGCCTGCTGTAGCCTAGATCCTACCCTGCTTCTGTTCCAGGCCTATCCCAGCCTCAGAACCAGATAACCCTGTTCTGAGTGTCTAATTCCTGACTGTATTTGATCTGGTATTTGGACCCCTACTTTTGTTCTTATGCTCCAATACTTCTGTTAGTCTTAAAGGTGCCACAGGACCCTCTGTTGCTTTTTACAGATTCAGACTAACACGGCTACCCCTCTGATACTTTTGTTCTGACCCTTGGCTTCAATTCCTGATTCAGATGCTGCCTTGGCTCTGGCATTCAGACTCTTAACTCGGGTTCTGACCCTTGTTCCACCTCCGTGCCAGGTTTACGTTGGCTCCATAAAGCCTGGCCCATGCTCAGAAGGGGCCCCGGCCTGCTCCGCTTGCAGTGTGCCTTGAGACCCCACTGGCTCCCCCGGCCCACCTCTTGCTCCTCTCTGCCTGCCTGTGAGCTGGCTGAGGGCTCCTCTCCACTCCCTGGCCCCAATCCCTGCTCCTCTCAGCCCCCTGGTTGGACCCCAGTGCACCTCCAGCTCTTGGCAGTCTCTGCTTCCCACCACCTGTGGCACCCCACCTGTCTCCCCGGAGCTGAGCCGCCTGGAACTGGTGCAGAAGCCTGGCCAATCTCAGCCTGGGGCGGGGGGCGGGGGGGGGGGGGGGGACAGTTTGGAGGACTTGGCTGGGCCCTTCCAGGCAAGTGCATCTTGAGGGAGCCCGGCCGGGGCAGGCCCTGGCCTAGCTGATTGTGCCACTCCTGAGGGGCCGGAGCGATTCCCGGCCCTGGGACCAACCCTGGCTGCGCTGCTGGCTCAGCCCAGCAGACACAGTCGCCTCCCAGCAGGGCTGGTGAGTGCAGCTGGGAGGCAGGGCTTGGGGGAGTGGGTCTGTGGGGACCATGGGGAGGTGCTGTGCTGTGAAGGGATGAAGAGGATCTGTGTGTGATGGGGCACTAGGTAGTGAGGGTTCTGTGAGGGGTGCTGGGCAGTTGTGGTAGGGCTGAGGACAGGGCTGGTGGTGTGCAGGGCGCTATGCATTTGTGGGTGGATGGGGGGGGGCCCTCTGGGAGGAGGGATAGCTCAGTGGTTTGAGCATTGGCCTACTAAACCCAGGGTTGTGAGTTCAGTCCTTGAGGGGGCCATTTAGGGAACTGGGGTAAAAATCTGTCTGGGGATGGATCCTGCTTTGAGCAGGGGGTTGGACTAGATGACCTCCTGAGGTTCCTTCCAACATTGATATTCTATGATAGGGAGGCGGCGGCGGGGGGGGGGGCGGTGTGGTGGCATAGACCCACCTCTGAGGGGAAGGAGCATGCTGGCAGCACAGGGCTGGGCAGACCAGTTTGTAAATAGTGCCCTCGCATCTGGCATCTGGCAACTGCCAGTTTGTAAATAGTGCCCTCGCATTGGGTGGAGCAGGGCTGCCCCTGCCATGCCATGCCCCGTTGCCTTTGGCTGGCCCCTTGCTCCAGGGACTGACCTCCCTGCTCCATTGCCTCCATGGGGGCCCACAAATATGTTTGGCGCCGGGCCCACAAAAGGTTAATCTGGCCCTGCTCCACCTACTAGGCCTGGCTGCTGCTTTGCCCAGTAAGTCAGACCACCCATGACCCAGTCTTCTGGCAGTTTGAGCAGACCAAAGGAAAACAAAATCTGACAGAGGGTCCAGACTGGCAGCTAGTATGGATCCATCCCAGGCCAATATTTCCCTGCTGGAGATAGCGGGTTCCTTACAGACCCAGCTGATGTAGCTGGCTGCACTGCAGGCACAAAATATGCTGCACAACAGGCCATGGTGTCTTTGGCTTATCTTTCCACGAACCAAAGAGTCCCCTGCCTGACAAGTTTAACGGCCAGCCAGACACACGTTGCTCTGGGAATGGGTAGTACCAACAACCCAGGATAGTGGTTGATCAGCCGCAGTGCACTAGGAATGGAAGGTGCCCACACCCCAGGCCAGTGTTTGGTCAGACACGCAGTGCACTCAGAATGGGCAGTGCCCACACCCTGCACCCTGGGCTAGTCAGACACATGGCACAGTGGGAATGGGCAGTGCCCACACCTTGAAGCAGGGATTGGTCAGACACACAAATTGTGTCATTCTGATCAGGACACCAAGAACTGTAAGCCACTGTGTTATCCCTCTGATTTAGCAAGTGTTAGCTTTACTGGAGATTAGACTGTGTCAGTTCTCTGCCACACAAGTCTGTCCACCTCACCAGAAAACCCCTTGAGACACTGCCAGTCTAAATCTTGCCTTGCTGGTAACAGTGAACCCCAGTTCCCCAGAGATGTCTCAGTGACCAGTCCCTCTCAATGGACAGTTACAGAAATTATTAAATTCGCTGCCTCCAGAAAAACAGAGCACACACCATCCTGGACGCACATATCACTTTAACAAAACAGCACTAAAATTATTTATTGTAAAACTAAGAGTAAGTTTATTAACAAAGAACAGAAATTAAAGTGATACATCTGGGACACATCTGGTTACAAACCAAACCCACTTTCTAGCTACTACAACTTTATCCTAGCACGTTACAATCCCTTTTCTCACATAAAACTACCAGTGTCTGTAGCCCTTCTGGCCATGGGACTCAACATTCACAGACTCAGAGTTCCCTAAGTCCCCTACATGATGAATAACTAAGGGGTTCTCTCCCCTTCTTTTTAAAGAGCAGTGAACCTTTGAAATATATTCTTTGAAGTTTATACCCCAGACAGAGTTTTTCTCCTCTGCTGGTGTGCAGATGCCATGCTGTCCTTATCCTCTTGTGAATTAGCTCTTTCTGTTGGTTTGATCACTTTGTTTATTTCAGACATGTACTTTCATTGTCCCTGACTTTCAAAAGGCCCCTGCTCCCCTTGGGCAACCAGTGTTCTGGTCTCTCTTGAAAACCTGGCTCCAAGGCAGAAAGGGGACAGGGCTGCATTGGGTCCTGCTAAAGTGGCACCTGTCTCCATTCAAAGTAATGTCAGAAAGTTTCTTTGATGCAAACATCAAGGAGAGAGAGAGATCACGTCCTCATCCTCCTTGTACCACATGTCGCTGTTGCTCTTCATTTGCTTCCCTGTGCTAGACCCCTGCGATGGTGCCACTTACTGATGGTGTATGCTAGGTGTTTCCATTCATAAAGAATAACCAGAGATTTGTTAGATGAAGGGAAACCAAGAACTGAAGTAAAGTCCATGAGAGAGCACAGAGCTGCATTTGCCCAGGACACAAACAGCAGCATGTAAGGTGCCCTGATTTTGATTTTTTTCCCCAGTGCTTTTGTTCCATAATAAAAGCACACAGACTTACACAGAAATCACTAAAGGTGTGAATTAAAACCCAAAAAGTTATTTTGATGCAAATGAGCGTAGAGAGACCTTAGGGTTTGTCTAGACTGGAGTTGGATTGCTAATTAACCTGAGTTAACAAACAGGATTGTAAATGCTAGTATAGACACTCCACAAATGTGTGTTTGCACCGGGGGGGGGTCCTGGTCCATGACTGGGACACCTGGTGCTATTGCAATACAGATAGCATCATCATAAACCCAAGTGGTTTATGCTTGGACTCAGCCTTGGACAAAGCAGGGAAGCCACTCAGAGTGAAAAGCTTTGGTTTTGTTTTTTAAAGAATTCTCTAGGTGAGGCCCTTTGGGTTGCCCTATTACAGTTAGTAAAGACAAAGGGCCAGATCCTGAGCTGCGTAACAATCCTTTGCATAGTGTTTCTGTGGGAAGTGAGGGAAGTGACATCTCCTGGACCTCCACTGGTGTTTTGAACAGGGAGTGCACTTTGTCACAGAACTGTTGACTCCACCCAACCACACAGTGCAGTTGTGTGGAGAGAGAGCTGTGGTGGGCAGCACTATGCTGCTTAGAGGGAGTCAAGACTAGAAAAGTCTCTGAGGAACTTTAGAGACCAGCATAGTCTCTCTGCACTGTACTCCCCTGGCAAAAGGGAATCATGCTGGCTCCACTGCCTCAGAGGCCTTCCAGAGCTCTTGCACAGGCTGTAGGATCTGACCCAAAGTGTAGTGTGCCAAAGAAAAAACAGAGCCAGAAATATCAGACACTGAATTTCTTCATTAATGCCAGTTCCTAAACACATTAGTTGTGTGCAAATATCTTCAGAGGGAGGAGCAAAAGCAGCACAGTATGTAGATGCAGCATGTATAAAGGGCAAAAAGGCGTCTCTAAAATTCCTCCTCCGCTTCAATAGGACAATGGAAAAAGCAATCCCAGAAGATTAGGGGTACATTAATCTACCAAGGAGAAAAAATTTAATAATGTGCAAAAGAAAACATTTAAACAACTTATAGCAAGTTCAAACAGATCTGTACAACCGAACAGTGCAAGATTAATTTTGGTCTTTGCATCAATGAACAAGGTGCAGTAGAATGAAAGTGTCTTATGTTCTCACTGCTCTGTGCAGATGAAATTAAATCTTGACAAATGCAAAGTAATGCACACTGGAGATTAAATGACCTGTTTCCACTTATGGAAAAGACCTGGGCATCGCTCTGAACAGTTTGATGAAGACCTCTGCTTAATGCCAAGCAGCAGTCAAAACATGTTAAATGCTCAAAAAATGGAAAATAATACAGAGAATATTTTAGTGTCATGATATAGCTCACGGGTACACCCTCACTTGGATACTGTGTGCCATTGTGGTCACCCATTTGAACAAGGATGTAGCAGGAACAGGGCAAAATGGAAAGACTGGTTAAGAAAGGAGACAAATAGGAGGGGCTACAATAGAGGTTTACAGAGTAATGAATTGGAGCTGGGTCAGAACTGAGGATGGGGGAGGAGCTGAGGGCAGAGCTGGGCTGGGGGCGGGGTGGAGTGGGGTTGGGGGAAGATCTGGCCTGAAGGCGGACCAGGACTGAGGGCTGAATGGGGTGGGGCGGGGCTGGGGGGCGGAGTGGGGCTGGAAGCACTGTGCTACCTCATTGTGGCAGGATTGCTTACCCAGCTCGTCTTCCTAGTCTTCTTCCTGAACGATGGTGGCATCTTCTCCTTCCTTGGAGAGGGCTTCATTCTTAATCTAGCAGTGAGAACACATGAATGAGCTGTGATTGCAGGATTCACACCACACTTAGTAACCTATCACACTCCATACATGTGCCAATCATAAACACTCCAATGTGCCACAGCAGAAAGCTGGATTGGATCCATTTGCTTCTTGCTGTTTTCAAGGTAAGACTGTTCAGCAATGACCAGCCTTAGTCACTGGGCTGTGCAGCAGGGTTCTCCATAGGTGCAAAGCGTGCAACTAAGGAACTAGCTGCCCAAACCTCTCGGTTTGTTCCTGAATCATGAGAGAAGGAAGTGCTGCCAATAAAAACCAGTAGGAGACAAGAAGCAAAATCTGGATCAGACAAGCACACAAGCTCAACTTCCTGGGCAAGAGTACAATAAACCCAAGGAACGTAGCCTCCTGAGAAACACACCTCCTGCTCTGCATGTCTCATGTGAGGCCATCTTCTGAGTAGCAGAGTTACAGGCAGAGTTATTTCTCATTCATTAATGATACCGTCCATTCAAGAGTCTTGCTCTTGGGAAATAAACAGCTCGGGATGTGCCAAAATAAAGGGAGTATTAATAAGCAAGTGGTGGAGCAGCTGGGCTAGTGCTGGAGCTAGCTAGGTCTACAGTGACACCGGCACAATCCCTCAAAGGGGATTGGCTCAGGCCCCTCCTTTGAGGATCTCCTATGACAACTCCTGTATGGGATCAACATACAAGGTCTCAACACTAGATTCCTTCACTGTATTTACCATGTTCTTCTGCCTGCACTGTTTGTACTTCCAGCAGACTCTGCACTTTTCCCTACATGCTGGCTAGTATCTGTTTTTACAGTCATGTCCACACCTCCCACACAGTTGTCTGGGCTATCTATTTGGGGCAAGGTTTTGGTGCCCTTTCTTACACTGACTGATTTTATCTTGTTTTCCTCTCCTGTCCATCCTTAATCCTCCACTATGTGACATCTGCATATATGGTTTCTTGGCTCTCTTCCTGCAATTTTGCTGATTTGTACAACTTTTTCTAAAGCTCACAGTCTCTCAGCAAACCCTCTTCCCATCTCTGCAGTCACCATCCCAGAGCACCCACTTGTGGCATGACCCAGCATTTAGGCAACTCTACTTGGGTTCTTAGGACTTCAGTGGTCTGGTATGGTGGTGACTTGGCCCTATGGCCAGGTCAAATGATAGTTCCACCCCTTTCGGGCTATCAATGTCCCAAACAAGTAGTGTCCCAACACAATACTGGTACTCAACACATCTCCAGTCTCACTCTTCTTCCAAAGCAGCATCTCCCCAAGCTTCCCCCTAGAGTTATTCTTCTTTTTCAAGGTTCACCACAGGAGTTAACGCTACTCCTGTAGCTTTCGCACAGTTCTCCCTCTGCCAGGCCCTGCCCACAGAGTTTAACCTCCAGACTACTCCTGAGTCTCTTGTTCCCCAAACCTCTAAACTCCTTCCTTTAAACTCTTCCCTGGGCCTGACACACCCTCCAGGTATAATCAGCTGGGGCTAACAGAGCTAGTTAACCCCTTCTTAGCCTGAGTGGGGTTTATACACGCCATCACAGATGTGCAAAAAGGTAAATAAAGCCCATCATGACCATGTTTGAAACGTCAGGCTCATTCTGTGTGTTGGAGCCCAACTCCAGAGGCAGCTTCTGGAGGGTGAGAGAACTGGTGGATGTTGGAGGGGGTGTGCTTTTTATACCCTCAGCCAAGGTAAATAATGCTTGTGTGTGCTCTCTACCAGAGACAGCATTATGAGGAGGAAGGGAACCTTTCTTGTGACAACATGCCTGCATGGATTTATATATTGAGACCCCTGATTACCACCACACGTTCTGCTCCTTGTTCTAAAACCTTCCTTTCTGCCTCCAGCTGGTCCAGGATCGTTTTCTGTAACAGTGGTGCATTGGCTCCTCTTACAGCAGCTACTAATTCTCCTCCCTGAAAGGTATTACAAGGCAATCAATCAGATGATATGCTTACTGGTGACAATGATGTTTATTTTTATTAGTCCCACTAAAGCAGTTGAAATGCTAAACTAAATTTTTATTTTGAGGACAGTATTAATTATGGCAGAATCCAGGTTTAATTTAGTTACTGGCAAAGAATACCTCCACCAAAACTGAATGGGAAGTGGTAGGTGAAAGCAGTTAGTTTTTTAGAAGCATGAGCATTGATTTATTTATATTAGAGGAGAAAGGCTGAATCAGGAAAAAGCCACTCATTACTTGATGCACTGACATCCATGGAGGAGCTACCTAGAACTTGTCAGCTGCGTGGAGTGGGACTAGGTATTACTGTAAAGCAGTGTTTCCCAAACTTGGGACGCAGCTTGTGTAGGGAAAGCCCCTGACGGGCTGGGCTGGTTTATTTACCTGCCGCGTCCGCAGGTCCAGCCGATCGCGGCTCCCACTGGCCGCGGTTCGCCGCTCCAGGCCAATGGGAGCTGCTGGAAGCGGCGCGGGCCGAGGGACATACTGGCCGCCACTTCCAGCAGCTCCCATTGGCCTGGAGCGGCGAACCGCGGCCAGTGGGAGCCGCGATCGGCCGGACCTGCGGACGCAGCAGGCAGGGCCGGCTCCAGGCACCAGCTTACCAAGCAGGTGCTTGGGGCGGCCACTTCGGAGAGGGGCGGCACGTCCAGCTGTTCGGCGGCAATTCGGCAGACAGTCCCTCACTCCTGCTCGGAGCGAAGGACCTCCCGCTGAATTGCCGCCGCAGATCGCGATCGCGGCTTTTTTGTTTTGTTTTGTTTTGTTTTGTTTTGTTTGGCTGCTTGGGGCGGCCAAAACCCTGGAGCCGGCCCTGGCAGCAGGTAAACAAACCGGCCCGGCCCGCCAGGGGCTTTCCCTACACAAGTGGCATCCCAAGTTTGGGAAACACTGCTCTAAGGGGAGGGAATACAGTCATGTTTTCTTGTCTTGGTGGGGGATGCATTGCTTCCAGCCTGATCCATTTCTATTTGCTCAGGCAGATGTGGGGGAAGGGTGTGCAAGCTGGCCCTGTCCAGAACAAGAGGAAATGATGTAACAACCCTAATAAGTGTAAGGGCCCTGCAAGACTTTCCTTGAACTCACAACAGCACAGGTAACCCAGTGGTCAGACTTAACCATGAAGCCATTACACATCTGTGCCATGAGCTGAGAGGTGGCATGAAGGAGTCTTGGTACAGTGTATAGGAATTAGGTAGTATCCCTTTAAATAGCTTGTGAGTCCTCTAGTGGTGTTGTGTGTTCTATGTTTAGAAACCTGCTCGAGCAACATGTTGTATATAGTAAGTAAACATGCTGATTTGGACTACAACATGCCCAGCGGGTTCCGTCATGTTAGGTTTGTTGAGTAAAGAGCAAAAGTAACATTTCCCCTGGGCTTTCTGACCCTGGGTTCTTCCAAAAGACCGTGGGGCACACTGCTAGCATACTTGGGTGGATAAAAATCGATTAAAAAATTGGCTTTTCCATTAAATTAAATGCAGACAAATTTTTTTAAATAAACCTATTTAAAATTAAAATTGAAATGACAACTAATGTTAAGGCCTAAACTTCTTATACTCCAATAAAATCATTTAAATTAAATACAAAACATAATAGTAAGCAGTACATGTTTGCTGCCAAATTTTAAAGAAAATCAAAACACAAAACTGGAAGACACTGACTAGACACCTGGAACCAGAGTTTGATGAAGTGCCAAACTAGCTTTTGACAGCATTATCCTCTTCTATAGGTGAAGAGAGAATGCTTTCTTCTTTTCAGTTTATGCATCTAGTTCAGTTGAAAGTTAAGAAACCAAACAGGAATTGAAAAAGCATTAAAGCTTGTTTTTCCCCCCCAATCTATAAATATAAACTAGGGTGTGAGGATGAAATCTACTATTTCTAAAATCTTGAAGGTCATGATGACCAGAAACAATCAGTTCAGTTAAGTATAGATAATACTTCCTTTAATAATTCAGTTTTACAGGAAAAACGTGTTTTGATAAACTTTTTCTTATGTATTCAGCACTTTTAAGGTAGTTTTATTTAATAACAAAACCTTTAATGCTGTCTGAGTCCATTTATAACTGAATCTGAATTTCCATCCAAATAGAGCTTGTCACAAATCACAAGTAAAAAATTAATCATCACATAATAAATAAGAAATGTATCATTCACAATTTTTTAAGATAATAAAAATGGGAAAATTAAGAGGCTGAATAAATGTAAATTAAGTTATATAATTGTTTAAATAATGTGTATAGATACTGTGTATCATCCTGGCTAGCAAAAAGAAGTACCAAACTTAGTGTAAAGACTATATTTCGTTGCAAATCAACATGTTTGAATTGTCACCAACCAAAGAGAATCAACCTTTCTCTAGGAAAATAACTAAAAAGTACAAATGTAAACCACAATTAAAATCGATTATTAAAATCAAAGTTTCCTGCTTGTGGATTCAAATCATGATTTAAATAAGTGATTTAAATTATTTTGCTTTAAATTAATCCAAGTTGTGGCAGATCACAGTCAGCTGCCTTCCTGTTGGGGATGATTGGGAGGTCCTGAGAACCACCCCCACTCCCCAGGGACAAAGCTTACTCAGCTCCAGGCCAGGCAGGTGTTCTGCCAGAGAGCCCTCTTTCCTACAGTGCCAGGAAATGAGGGCAACATCCATATTCCCTCAGGGTGAGCCATTCAGCCTGTGGGAATAGGGAAAAGTTCTGTTCTGTATACATTGTATGTATACAACACCATACTCCATCATCTGCACAAGCTTTCCAAGTGCCCATCTCCACTCATTTGACCTCAGCTACTCGGACTGTCCAGCACTAGGGAGATAGAAGAGGGGTGCTAATACTGCTCAAATGACACCTTTTAGATACACGTCAATAGCCAGTGAGCACACACTCTCATGATATAATTGAGACATGCATTGCCTATTGGCAGATGACAAAGGGCTCCTGCAACTCTGGTTCCTCACCCCCATTGTCTATCTTCAGTTATGGCCTGAGCACAAATAGTGCTGCCCTGGCCCCTCAGCATGGCTGTAGGTACAGGTCAGCAAGATGCTCTATGGGAGGGTTCTTGCCATCTGTGAATGAACTAAAGAGGAGGGAAGCAGCATGTTCTCTGGGAGCAGCTTGAACCATTTCACATAGTAATGGATGGAAGGCCATGAGTGACTAGACAAGTTACTCTCTCACTAGGCACAGACAAGGGGACACCTGAAGTGATTTAAAGACAAAGCCCTGGTTCTCAACTATGTGGGGTTTTAATAAGTGGCCTGTGGGGCTCATTGCACAGGATGTCATGGAGTCCAGGATTCAGAAAGGACATTCAGATGGAGAATGAGACCATCCACTGTTACATTAATGAGGGTGATTTTGTCCTTTTAAAGAAGGGATACACACCTTCATGCTTCAGGGCAAGAGTCAACCCTGACTGATGGGGGCTAGGAAGAAACTTGCCGTATGGGCAGGTTATTCTATAACTGCCATTAGGAGCATTCTAACACCTCCATCTGATGCAGCTCATCCTGGACAATGGTGGAGAAATGACACCAGCTTAGCTGGACCTTGGTCCTGATCCATCAGCTCTTCATCTCATTTCAAAATTCCATTACACATTTATTTCCCCTCACCTATACAGTATATCTTAACGTCTCTCTTGTTCAGTTATTTATTAATAAAATAACAACGTTGTAATTGGATTATTTACAGCTGCTCTGGAAAGCAACTTGGGACAGAGTGTTCAAAAGATAATAACTGATTGTATATGATGCTATTGTGTCCAGATGGTGGGTACATTATAAATACCTAGACAGACACACAGAAAATAAAACGACTATCATGCATGGCAGCATTTGGGATAGATAAATCAGGTTGCATTCAGGACAAGATTTTGGCACCAAACTGATTAGCGAAGTGAATGAAAGAGGTGGAATATATATCCAGGAGCTGGAGATCAAAAACGCAAACAAGGCATCTTTGGAAGAAAATGATTATTTCAACTGGTAAGGTTTATTATTGTTTACAATTTTAAAATATTTTAACTTACTGCATAAAACAGAAAGGTAGGTTCACATTTTCCTCTGTAGTTCTCTAGAGCATCAATGGAATCTACTTCAGCCTAAATAAAACAGAATATCAAATTGGTTATATCAAAATTTTACATTGTAGAAAAGTAAAAGTTAAAAAAAGTGTTGAGAAATATTTTTGCCCTATTAGTGTGAGGGTTTGGAAAAGCTTTTAAAATATGTTTTTAGATATACACATTGCTTATACACCGCTACCTCAATATAACGTGACCCAATATAACACGAATTCGGATATAACGCGGTAAAGCAGTGCTCCAGGGGGGCGGGGCTGCGCACGCCGGTGGATCAAAGCAAGTTCAATATAACGTGGTTTCACCTATAACGCGGTAAGATTTTTTGGCTCCCGAGGACAGCGTTATATCAAGGTAGAGGTGTATTAAGATCTTATTTTAAATGTCACTACCAATTTGTTCACTGTGCAAACAACATCCTTCTTTAATAAAGGTGCTAAGCACCATTTTTTAAATTATCCCCTATCAGATGTACATCCAGCCTCCAAATTAGCTTACTTGCGTTTTTAAATAACTTTTAAATGTTTTAATGACTGAAAGGAAGGCACAGCCACACATAGGCACATGAGGGATTATTGGCATATCTGATTTTTGATCCCACTCCCTATGGGACCCCACTGGAAACACCCCCACTCATTACTGATTCCCTAATAGCAATCATATTTTGAGAGCTAGTCAGCCAGCTGAGCTATTTAATATGCACCATATTGATTCTGTATAGTGTTAGGTTGTTAATCAGAATAAGTCAAATGTTTACAGAAGTCTAAGTACAGGTATATTATATCACCACAGTTACCTTGGTGAGTCAAACTTGTCATCAAAGAACAATACCAAATGTGATTAGGAATGAATAAGACCATGTTGATTAGTATTACTTATACTTCCAAATATGATAAAATACATAAAACCAAAAGCCTATTAGTCAGAATTAAAGATGCGTTGAGATGAATTATCCATTTCTTTATGCATGATAAGAAAAAGTGTTTGTGCACAGTGTAAGGTTTGAGGTTTTGACTTATTCATGTCCTTGTTCTTAAGTGCCTGAGTTTATAAGTGATATGATAGGCACATACCTTGTTGCCATTTAGCAACCTTAACTAACTTCTAAAAGGAAGATTTTATATTTGGAATGTAATTAGAGAGTCTTTGGAATGCATACCCACAAGAGGCTGAGTTAAGGTTGCCCAGACATCCTTAACTTCAGCATTTCTCAACTTATGAGTGCTTCACTTTGCAAATGTAGTATTCCTACAGCATACAGTCTGTGAGAGGGAAGACAGGGCAACAATGTTATATTATTGAGTACTGTTTCTTAATTTATATTAAAATGTAGTCTCTCCCACTGTTCAATCTGGGGTACATCCGTGCAATTTGTATCCATGTAAGCTTCCCCATCCTCCCATAACTAGGCCCAGGAAGTCAGTGGGACTACACGTATGCATAAGAACTCCTGTCTTGTGCACACATTTGCTGCCTATTGCAAGGACAAGTGGCTTCAGCATTTCCTTGTCTGTTGATTCTGTGGGTGGTTTGGTACATTTGAAGCAGACACTATTCTGGATTACATCTTACCACGGCAAAATGCAGGAGGTCATCACCAAGCTCATTCCTTATTTTTCTGAAAAGGTTCACGACTGTTCTGCATGGACCACACCAGCCTTGATACACATCAACAACTGCACAGAGGAGAAGCTGTCAGTAGGGTTACGCAATGACAGGATGGGGACAGTTCAGAAATACTGAGGCCACGCACATACAAATAACTTGGTCAGTGCAGCTTTTCACTTCATTTTGATTGTACTAATTTCAGATTATGCAGGGTCACTTGTGCAGTGAAAGGGGGAAATTTCCAAATGCAGATAGCCAGGAAGCAAAATCCCACAATTCACTTTCAGTCTAGACGTGTGGGTTAGGTGGTCTACACCCAGATAAATTATTATAAAAGGCTGCTTGTTGTAGGCTCAAATATTGTCTCTTCATAAGACAAAAACAGAAACACTGGAAAGTAGGGAAGAGTAGTGGCATGGGAAGAACAAGCACAGTACCTAAAAAGATACTGACAAGTCAGATTACGGCCATGAGTTGGTAAACTGATGAAAGTTGAGCTGACAGGCAAACTTTAATTATTTGGTTTGTTCCTGTTTCTTAAAAAGGTTTTGCAAAAGGGATGTGTATACCAAAGAGCTCTGTTTGTTTGCTCTATTAATGCTGTGCAATTTGGCCTCTGAAAAATCTTGTGTATGACAGCAGCACTTTCAGAACATTATTAATCTTCACACACACACATGCATGTTGACTCAACACATACAGATTCTGTAAGAAAAAACAGCTCTTGGACAACATTAAAAGTTGAAACACTAAGCCCTCAGAAATTCAGGAAATCAACCTTAACTCTCCCACCTTGTTTTTATCTTTTACAATAGGGTCTGGCTGAAATCAATAGAAATAATTTAGCAAAACAAGGTGGGTGAGGTAATAGTTTGTATTGGACCAATTTCTGGTTCAATAAAAGAAATTACCTCACCCACCTTATCTCTCTAATATCCTGGGACCAAGAAGGTTAAAACATCACTAGAAATAATTTGTCCATTTAAATAAGAGAAAACCAGTGTCCTTCCCTATAATTAGCACTTCTGATAATAGAGGGCAGCACCTGCTCTGGACATTACTCATTGTTACAGGGTGTTCTGACCCTTTAAGGGGGCTGGGGCTCAGCTGCACCTGTTATGGGCATAGCTATCCCCCAGGTCAAGGAAATGGGCAAAGTCATATAACAAGGTGAACATGTGGTTAAGAGCAGCCCTGATGGGAAAATGAGAGCACTTGTGGTTCAGTCAGAGAGGGACTCCAGGGAGAACAGCTGTGGGAGTCAGAGGTCTATAGAAGAGCAGGATGATATACGGAAGGGCTGGGAGTACAGGAAGAGGGGTTAGGAAGGAGCAATGGGGTGGTTGAGGCTACAAAGGGGCAGAAAGACCAGTTGTTTAGGGTTCCCAGGATGGGAACCTATAGTAGAAAGTGGATCTGGATTCCCCCTATGCTGTCACCCTGTAAAGGGGTGCAGCAACTCCTGCTAGTAAGGGGAGGACTGAATGGCTGTTTATACTACCATCTAATGAGGTGCTGCAGTGACCCCTACCGGCCAGGGGAAGATTGAGAGGCTGAGCAGAGCCCAGGGGGAGGGCAGAGGTGGAAGAGAAGACAGACCCTCAGGAAGGAAAGGATGTGACCAGCCGATGACTGGGGTGGAAGACTCTTCTGTATTGTGTTTGCCTGGACTTTGGTACCCTGAAAGGGGCAGACTTTTTTGGGCATGGCCCAGGAGTTAAATCATCTCAGCAACCAATCCATGCTGCAGGTGAGGGGAACCTGAGGCAGCAGATGGGCCTGGAGCCAGACTCTATAGGTCACTCTTACACTCCCAAATATATACACCTGCTCACAATCTCAGTGGAGGAAGCTGAGTGTTTTCTCCCCTTTGACATTCAGACTCTGTGCTGTCCTGCTACAGCACTGCATTCCAGCGAAAGGGGTGCAATTCCCATGCTGGAACGACATCAGCTAGGCTGATAAAACTAAGGCCTGCTCTAGAAAAGAAAGTTGCATTGGTTTAATGAAAGGTACGATTTTAAATGAATTTAGTTAAGCCAGTGCAAAAGGGTATGTATGTGTAGTGCCAATAGACCCTGGTGGTTGGTGGGCAGGATTGAACCTGGGACCTCTGGAGCTTAGTGCACCAGCCTCTACTGCATGAGCTAAAAGTCAACTGGCTGTTAGCTAAGGCTGTAGAGCACACTTTTTTTATTTTGTTTTTGTGTTCTCTCTCTCTCTTCTTTCCCCTCCCCCCACTAGATGGGACAGAACACCACACCCAGGAGGTGTGTGGATTACATATGCACACACTGAGGTGGTCCAAGTGGTGACCCATGGACTGGATCCAGCCTGCAGAACAATACCATCTGGACCCCAAACGTGTCTCTGTCCTCCAGCAGACCTGCTCTACAAAATAGCATCCTACGTGCAAGGCCACTCTGCATGGAGGATGCCACTTTGTAAAGCAAAATGGCATCCTCTATGCAGCATGACCTCACATACAATGTATGTGTGAGGTCATGCCAAATTTTGTAGAGCATATAATTCTGTATGTGGCCACAGAGGTGCCCCCAAACTAGCATCCAGCCCACAGGTCTGAAAAGGTAGGACCACCAGCTTATGCCAATTAGTAACAGATTTAAATTAATCCGAGCAAGCCTCTTAAACCAAAATAAGAGTGTCTATCCAGCCTTTTGCACCAATTTCACTAAAATTGGTTTAAAAAATGATTTAAGTTATTTTATTTAATTATTTATGTTAAGTTAACTGGTGCCACTTTCTCAAGTTACCGATAAGGAATGAACTCTCCTACATATGCATCCTTTGGGCTAGCCGCTACTCAGGCTAACTCTGAGGAGGTTAGGCACCTACAAGTGATACTGGTTCAAAGCTGAAGCACTGACGGTCTCAGTCATTGCAGGCTTAAGTTGATGACAGTGTTATGACAGGAATCTTTGCAGAAATGTTTGTATTACTGCCAGTTTGGGGAAAGCTGTTGCAAACAGCAGGAGAGTGTAACCTCTGCCTAGAGTCATCTCTCTAACTAGAGTCAATTCCTGGGGCAGGATTCTCCCTGACAGATTGAAAGGGGTATAGATAGGAGTTGTTAGATTAACCTGAGCAAGAGAAATTTCAGGTGGAGTATCATGAAGGAGCCTCAAAAATGATGTCTAGTAGATTGTGGAGCAGAATCTCAAGCAAAGTGGTAAAGTCATTTCTGGCAGGACAAAGCAACTGAATATCTACAGCAGCTACCAGTGCTCCATGGGCAAGGGGACCAGGATGATCTAAAGACATCTCAACCATGTTCATTTTATATCATTCTGTTTGTTTCCCACCCCCTGCCTTACAAGGAAAGTGGCACACCTTCATTTCAATACTTTGCTGGTCCTGAGTGCAGGGGGGTGTTTGTTTTGAAATTAAATGCAAGTGATCTGAAATGTTTGCTCAGTCCTTACCTATCAGTCCTTTGAAACCCAGCATTTCCTCCCAAAGCTCCTGGTTATTGACAGTAACCTGAGTTAAAATTAAAATATATACATTGTGAGTATGAAGAGTAATAGATAGCAATATGCAATAACTGTTTATTTTACTACAAAACAGTTTCACTTTTATATTTAAACAAGTCAGAGCAAACCATGACACAGGAACAGCTGGAAGAAAGGTTCTGACTACAATACTCAGTATTGAAGAGTCTCTTACAATACCCAATACCCCATGGGATGTTAATACCAAGACCCACTGTTCTGGGGTACCTGAGCCCCCAGCAGGACTCTGGGTGTGTGGTAAGAGGGAAAGAGCACAGCTGTTTCATCTCCTCCCTTCAAGCAGATATATGTGGGTGCTGGCAGATGTACCAGGGTGGGGGTACTCTTGCCAACACTGCCTTTCTGACAGGGGAAGAGGGTACTTCTACTGCTCCTAAGGGAATTGGGCCCCGTCTCTTTGAGAGGGGAGCAGGACCCCAGCCACTGTCTCTGCAAGAGGGAAGGTCACTGGGCAGGGTTCTGCCATGCCAGATTTTAAGGCAGAGCTAGTGGACAATCTACCTCCCATTCAGACCTGTCCAGCCCCCTCTTCCCATTCCTGGTCACACAACACCCTGTGGCAATGATAGCTGTTAATTATGTGGAAAGTCACGTGCTTACAATTGTCCTTTAACACAGTAGCAGCTGAAAATATGGCCAAACCAGCCATATGTGATCACCCAGCTCTCTACAGACCACGTGGACCACAATTCAAGAACCCCAGGGCTAGAAAAGAGCACATGAGCATGTGTGTCTGGTAGGCACCAGTGCAAATTTCCCTGTGGAGAAGTATGAAGTCAGCATTAAGGATCTGTATTATAGTGTAATTGCGAGGAATGTAATGTGTATTATGTTACTGTACATGCTGTATGGGACTTATTTATAGAAAGGCAGAGTCTGTCAGTGAAAGTAGTGAATGTAATGTGTGGTGGTAAATATGTTGAAGGAGGATACTCCACCTGGACACTTCTTGGTTTTTATGGGTTTGGGTGGATGTTCCTTTTAGGCAACCCTAACTGGGTGTTGCTTGTTTGTTTCTTTGACAGGAAGTTCTTGGTTTGTGAGAATTTCCTTGGTTTTTTGAAGCTACATGTAGGAATTCAGTAGAAATGACACAGACCTTTCCTCCCCTTACACTGCTCTACAGCCAAAATGCTTCTGAAATAAATGTAGTCAAACTTTACTAATTCTGGGTCATTGAGAACGAAAATGATGCTTAAAATTGTTGATTGGCTCTAGTTTTCAAGATATGCTATTGGGTCAGTATATACGACCCTTGACTTGGGAATGGCGGAGGATAAGTGAGTTATAAAGGGAAGGGATCTCAATTTAAACCAGAAATGACTAAAATACATCTTTGACTGGATCTATGAATAAATCTATGACTGGGTTTGGACAGTACTTGCTTTTTAGGCAAAACAATGAATGATGCAATCTGAAGCTGGTATTGCGTCATACATGATATGAATTGCATCATGTTATTCCTAGAAGTCATGGATGATGCAATCATAACGAAGCTTACATCGCTCTGCTGAACAAATTGCCCTATATCAGCTCTAGAAATCATACAGTGTCGTGCTCTCTTATTTGTCAGTGTTTGATTTTGCAAAGGGACACATTTCTGTTTAGCCAAAGTGAGCAGAGATGCCTCGTACTTGTGTGAACAGTGCAGATAACTTCTGCTATGTTTGTGGTGAAGTGACTTTTGCATCACAAAAGCGCAGTATAACCACTATGGTTAAGAAAGCCTATCACCTTTATTTTGGCTGCAAAATTGGAGATCAGGACAAGAGGTGGGCCCCACACATATGCTGCAACACTTGTGCAACAAATCTTCGCCAGTGGTTGAACAGGAAAAGGAAATCTATGCCTTTTGCAGTGCCAATGATTTGGAGAGAGCCAACAGATCATACCAGCAATTGTTACTTCTGCATGGTGCCTCCAGTTGGGAAAGGTGTGTCAAAGAAGAAAAAGTGGACTGTGCATTATCCAAACATTCCATCAGCTATACGCCCAGTATCCCACGGAGAAGGACTGCCGGTTCCTGATGCACCAGAATCATTCTCACTTGAGTCAGACGAGGAAGAGGATGAAACTTCTGGTCCTGAACCATCAATGTCACAGGACCCACATTTTCTCCCATCCTCCTCCTCTGAACCACACCTCATAACACAAGGTGAACTGAATGACCTTGTCAGGGATTTGGAACTACCCAAGAGTAAGGCAGAGCTGTTGGGCTCCAGACTACAGCAGTGGAATCTCCTGGCAGGTGATGTTAGGGTTTCCATGTTCCGTGACCGTCAAAAGGACCTTGTCCCATTCTTCTTCATGGAAGGTGATCTTGTAGCCTGCAACAACATCCATGGTGTGATGGCAGCCCTCAACATCGTTCACGATCCAGATGAGTGGAGACTGTTCATTGATTCATCGAAGACAAGTCTTAAAGCTGTTTTACTGCATAATGGCAATGTTTTGCCATCAATTCCAGTTGGTCATGCAGTCCATATGAAGGAAACCTATGACAACATGAAACAACTTTTGAGGTGCATAAACTATGACCAACATCAGTGGCAGCTTTGTGGCGATTTGAAGGTTGTTGCTCTCTTGCTTGGTCTGCAGACTGGATACACAAAGTACTGCTGTTTTCTCTGCGAATGGGATAGTCGTGCAAGAGATTCCCACTACATCAAGAAAGATTGGCCACTCCGACAGTCATTGGAGCCTGGGAGGAAAAGTGTTCAGCATCCACCACTTGTTGAATCAAGGAAGATTTTGTTACCACCCTTACACATCAAGCTGGGTCTGATGAAGAACTTTGTCAAGGCCATTGACAAAACACAAGCAGCTTTCAAGTACCTCCGTGGAAAATTTCCAAGGTTAAGTGAAGCTAAGATAAAGGAAGGTGTCTTTGTTGGTCCTCAGATTCGTGAACTTCTTCGAGAGGATGCATTTGACCATGCACTGCGTGGCAAGGAAAAGACGGCATGGAAAGCCTTCCAGTTAGTGGCAATCAATTTTCTCGGAAACAACAAGGCAGACAACTACAGGTTGTTGGTGGAAAACCTCCTCAAGGCATACAAAAGCCTTGGTTGCAACACGTCACTAAAGATACATTTTTTGCACTCTCATCTAGATTTTTTTCCACCGAACTGCGGAGCAGTGAGCGACGAGCACGGCGAGCGATTTCACCAGGACATTGCAACAATGGAGAAACGCTATCAGGGCAAATGGAGCCCATCAATGCTTGCAGACTATTGCTGGACAGTGACAAGAGATGCTCCATTTAATGAACATAACAGACAAGCCAAGAAGCACCGAGTAGACACTGAATAGGACTAAACTATGTACATAATAGTTTTTTGCCTTTTGTTTCATAATACATTTTATTTATATAACCCTTTTGCTGATTTTTAAAGTGTTACATAAACAGGACAGGTGAAATATTATCATGTAAAGCAACCATAAACACATGAAAAGACCTAGGTTTACAATTTATGATTAAAACTCTACTATCTACACAATATACATAGTCATAAAATGTAAAAACTTAAATATCTTAGAAACAGTAGCCAATCAGTTGTTTTAATTGTCATATTTGAATTTAGCACATAAAATACATAATAAATAGCACATTTTATCTCTGAGCAGACGACTTCTTAAAAATTGTAGACCAGTGTTATAAGTGGAGCTGGAAGTTTTCCATGCCAGGTGTCTTCCTCATACTTTTCTACCTTTTTTTTTTTTTTTTTAAGTTTCCACAAATGAGATTAGGAAAAAATATATTTTGTCCCTTTTACAAAATTTGTATAGTTGTTTTGTTGAGATGATCTAGTGCATCCATGCTTTGCAGCAAGGGCTTGAAATTTAGCAGGGATGTGCCTTTAGCTAGGGTAAGGGATGTGCCTTTTGCTTTCTCGGTTTAAAAAACAAAAAAGCCCAAATTTGGCCAGTTTGAAAAATCTCAGTTTGCACAAGCTCACTGAAGACTTGTTAGTGTGACAACTGAATGCTCTGAAGATTCCATCTGTAGAGAGCATGCTCCAGTCTAAGGCTGTTGGGGCTGAACAGGCCTTTCCTTGCAATTGCTACAGGCCAGTGTGGCACCAGGCACAGAAACTGAAAACAGGAAGATTCTCTCCAGTGCTTTCAATGCTCCTCCTGCTGGCCTGTGGAAAAGGACACTGCCTGATTTGAATGCCGGTGGGACAAGGACCAGACCTGGGGCAGTAGGTAGATTAGGACAAGAAGCCTGGAGTGGGGTAGAATTTGGACTAGGGTGACCAGACAGCAAGTGTGAAAAATCAGGACAGGGGTGGGGGGTAATAGGAGCCTATATAAGAAAAAGACCCAGAAATTGGGACTGTCCCTATACAATCAGGACATCTGGTCACCCTAACTGAGATTGGGAGGAGGAAGACTAGTACTGGGAGCCAGTGGAAGGGAACAAAGATGGGGGAGATTGACTGGATTACGAGCTGGAGGATGGAGAAACTGGGACTGGCTGGGGACAGAGAGTGGGACAAGAACCTGGGGTGCAGTGGGGAGAGACTGGGACTTGGATGAGAAGTCCAAAGGAATAAACTGAGGCGAGCTGGGCAAGCAGATTGAGACTGGGTTGAAGAAATGTGGGGGGGGAGGAGTCGTGGAGGAAGAGAGAAGACAGGGAAAAGCTGGAGGGGATGGGGTACAAGTGGTCAGGCTTGAGTGGAATAGAAGAAGGACTGTGACCTCCAGAGGACACTACCCTCCAGAACTTGGAATGGAACTAAAATTCTTGAATCTCACCATTCCTTTCATGACTGATTCAAGTAAGAGAATAAAAGCCTAATATACTGTTATTAAGTAGCATGTTACTTCTTCAGTATGAGTGGTAGAAGTCAGAGCTGTGCAGCAGAAGGTCACGGTTTCAAACCTTGCTGACAACCAAGCAAACCCTATTTTACCAAGCCCCTGAAAGCAGCTTGTTCCTGGACTGGGGGCTGCTATTTCCACTGTCAGGCATCTTCCCAGCCAACCAAACATCACCACTGATTAAATTAAAGGAGATATCCTATCTCCTAGAACTGGAAGGGACCTTGAAAGGTCATCAAGTCCAGCCTCCTGCTTCACTAGCAGGACCAAGTACTGATTTTGCCCCAGATCCCTAAGTGGCCCCCTCAAGGATTAAACTCACAACCCTGGGTTTAGCAGGCCAATGCTCAAACCACTGAGCTATCACTCCCTCCGTTTTATTTAGGTGGTTTTCTTGTAAGTTAAGTAGAAATTATCAATTTTTGAAGAGAAGGGCTAGAAGACTTGAGGAGAAAAACAGGGTGTGAACTTCAAAGACAGGGGATATTCATAGATTCTAAGGCCAGAAGGGATCACTGTGATCATCTAGTCTGACCTCCTGTACAACACAGGACATAGAGCTTTCCCACAATCATTCCTAGAGCATATATTCAGAAAAACATCCAGTCTTGATAAAAAAATTGCCAGTGATGCAGAATCTACCATGACCCTTGTAAATTGTTCCAGTGGTTAATTACTCTCACCATTAAAAATTGATGCCTTATTTCCAGTTTGAATTTGTCTAGCTTCAACTTCCAGACATTGGATCATGTTAGACCTTTTTCTGCTGGATTGAAGAGCCCATTATTAAATATCTGTTCCCCATGTAGGTGCTTATAGACTATAATCAAGTAACCCCTTCAACCTTCTTTTTGTTAAACTACACAGATTGAGCTCCTTGAGTCTATCACCATAAGGCATGTTTTCTAATCCTTTCATCATTCTTGTGGCTCTTCTCTGTACCCATTTCAATTTATCAATATCTTTCTTAAAATGTGGACACCAGAACTGGACACAGGATTCCAGCAGCAGTCACACCAATGCCAAATACAGAGCTAAAATAACCTCTCTACTCCTACTCGAGTTTCCCCTGTTTATGCATCCCAGGATTGCATTAGCTCTTTTGGCCACAGTGTCACACTGGGAGCTCATATTCAGCTGATTATCCACTATCAACCCCAAATCTTTTTCAGAGTCACTGCTTCCCAGCATAGTGTCTCCCATCCTGTAAGTATGGCCTACATTCTTGGGGTATACATTTACATGTAGCCATATTAAAATGCGTATTGCTCGTGCCCAGTTTACTACGCGATCCAGATCACTCTGTATCACTGACCTGTCCTCGTCACTATTTACCAGTCTCCCAATTTTTGTGTCTGCAAACTTTATCAGTGATAATTTTACATTTTCTTCCAGGTCATTAATAATAATGTTAAATAGCGTAGGGCCACAAACTGAGCTCTGTGGGATCCCAGGAATCCTGCATATGATGTGTATGAATTTTGAACTTGGTGGGGATTATAGTTTTCATGCAAAAGGGGCACAAAGTTTTGTGAGATGCCATGCAAGATTTATGCATGTGATTTTAAAAATTCACATACTTTTCTAAGAGTACTTTCCACTTTTAGTTGTTTAAAACAAGTAATTGTTTCATTTCAGAAACATCAAGATCCTGTCAAAGCAAATGCCCTATTCCACTTTTACCCTAGAGCAGACATGGGCAAACTACGGCCCGCGGGCCACATCTGGCCCGCGGGACCGTCCTGCCTGGCCCCTGAGCTCCCGGCTGGGGAGCCTAGTCCCCGGCCCCTCCCCCGCTGTCCTCCCTCCCCCGCAGCCATGCCACCGTGCAGGCAGCATGGGAAGCGCAGCTGGCTCTGGCCGGGTGTTGAGGCTGCGAGTTCCTATTGCTGGTAAGGGGGCGGGGTGCGGGGGGGGGGTTGGGTAAGGGAGTGGGGGGTCCTGGGAGGCAGTCAAGGGGGAGGGGGCAGTTGGATGGGCGGAGGTTCTGGGGGGGCGGTCAGGGGATGGGGAAAAGGGAGGGTTGAGAGTGGGAGTCCTGGGGGGCCTGTCAGGGGGCGGGGATGTGGATAGGGGTTGGGAGGGGGCGGTCAGGGGACAAGGAGCGGGGGGGGGGGGGTTGGATGGGTCGGGGGTTCTGAGGGGGGCAGTCAGGGGGCAGGAAGTGGGAGGGGGTGGATAGGGGGCGGGGGCCAGGCTGTTTGGGGAGGCACAGCCTTCCCTACCCGGCCCTCCATTCAGTTGTGCAACCCCGATGTGGCCCTCGGGCCAAAAAGTTTGCCCACCCCTGCCCTAGAGCCACCATCAGTGCCTCAGTAATACCACTAGAACTTAATACTTGACTTTTCACTTTGGCCACTGGATGGCAGGATTTATATTAGGGTCACCCTTCTTGCATCAGTAAAGATTATGCCCTTATGGGCTGAATTTTAAATGCAGTTCTTAACATTGTGTTTCTTGAGATGCTCAATGAAGTGCCTGCCTTCACTGTGGCTAGTGAGCCATATGCAGATGAATGCATATTGGTATCATATCAACTCCATTTATTTTAAAGTCCATTTGGCACTGTGGAACAAAGATGGGATGATATCTCTCCAGGTACCTAATATATAACATATGGCAGATTATCACAGGGAGGCTTTGCAGAGAAGTGAAGTTTCAGCACTGACTGCTGCAGAAAAGAAAAGCCATCTACGGAAGGAACTCTATACCACACAAGAACCAAATCGGCACAGAGTGCTAGCCAGCCTACTACCCCTCTGTGAGGTTGGCCCCATGACACAAATGGAACACTAGATACTCTAAACTAAGAAATGTCCAGGCCACTGTTTACAGAACAGACCTTTGTCCCTTCTGGCTAATGGTATCTGTGACATTCCCCTCTGGTGTTATCTGGACCGGTGATCTGCTAGGTCACTCCAATCCTTGACTGCTGGAGCCAGCCTTACCCTGCTCTGCTGTGAGAGCCCCCACTCCTGGGCTGTTCACACACATCCTCTAGCATGTAAGCTGCTGCTTGGATTGTGCAACCGAATGACACTAGCCAATATCTCTGGTCCCAGACAGAACCCTAGGAACCTCCATCTTGCAGCATCCAGTTATGCCCACTGGACACTGCAAGTTTATATGAGTTCGTCAATTTAACAAAGAAATTGATATGTACCAGGCTTGTTATCCCAAGGGGAGTCTCTGGCACACTTCAAACCAAACGCACTGCTTCAGGTAGAATAAACAAACAAATTTATTAACTACAAAGATAGACTTTAAGTGATATTAAGTGATAGGCAAAAAGTCAGAGTGGTTACCAAAATAAAATAAAATATAAGCACTCAGTCTAAACTCTCAACCCTATTAGACTGGGCAACATCTAGATTAAGCAGTTTTTCTCACCCGACTAGATATTACAGTCCTAAATATACAGGTTTGTTCCTGAAACCTGGGCCAATCTTCTCTGATGGAGTCTTGTCTTCTTCTCAGTGTCTTAGTTGCTTGCAGCGAAGGTGGGGGCAGGAGAAGGGCCCAGTATGTGTCCACTCTGTCTGTTTTATACCCTTAGCCCATGTGCTTGGGGATCACAAGTCCAGGCATGTCTGGGGGGCATTGCTGAGTCTCTCCAAGCAAGGTTGAGCAATTCCCCTGCTGTGGCCTCATGCAGGTGAGTCACTGCATTGTAGCTCCCTTGCTGGACAATGGTTGTTGATGGGTTGTTTGACACCCTGCCCGGGCATTGGTTATTTTCCTTGCTGTTGCCTCTGGGGAGCTAATATCTGGCTGATTCCCCAACGTACAGCATGTTTTACTGACCACCATACAACACAATTCTCATAACTTCATATGCATTAATGATACACATATATGGATAGAGAAGTGACTTTCAGCAGATCATAACCTTTCCCCTGATACCTTACAAGGCATGCTTTATATGTAAGATCATGATTATATATAAATGAGGAATATGGGGGTTACAGTACGCTCCCCCAAGGTATAGAATGTCACAGTATTCATCTATATAAATGCATAAATACAGTACTCTTACCCTCACAGATTAACAGCTAACCCAGCCCACATAACACAAAGCACTAGGCAGGCTGTCACATTCAACAAAACCCCACCTGCTCCACAACCCCAATGTTCAACCCTCCACAGATCCTCATCCTGTTTCAAAATAGTTGGGCCTTGGAGTGTAACCGGAAGGTCACCATATCCCACACAGGACACTGAGCTTCAAAGCTGGGAGCTCTTCGTGGAAAAGGCACTGCCAACGCCCCTCCCCAATGGAAATGGCCAATGCCTCCCTCAGAGAGTGAGCTACCAGCCTATTTGAAGATGCAACAATCCACCCTGCCCTGAAGAGGCCAACACATAATACAGCCAATCTGTCCAATTACTGTTCTTGTCTCTAACCTCTCCTTAAGTCAAAATAATGGAAAAAGTACTGGCAACTGCCCTCCAAGACCACATGCTGACTGCTGATAGCCTGGATCACACACAGTCTGGTTTCAGACCAGAGTGTAGAACAGAGACAGATCTTGTGGCACTAAAATAACCTCCTTATAGTTATTGACTCAGATTTTGAGGCCAGAGGGAACCATTTACTCTAAACTCCTGCATGACACAGGCCAGAATTTCACCCAGCAATTCCTGCATCAAGCCCAGTAACTTGTGGTTGTAATACGGAAGAGTTAGAAAGACAGCTGACCTCAATTTAAAGTCTCCAGGTGATGGAGAATCCACCTCATCCTTGGTAATATGTTCCAGTGGGTAGGTATCCACAGTGTTAAAAAATTGCACCTTATTTCCAATTTGAGTTTTCCTATCTTCAACTTCCACCTATTGGATCTTCTTATGCCTTTGTCTGTGTGAGTCAAGACCCGTCTGGTATCAGAAATCTCCTCCCCACATATGTATT
Organism: Emys orbicularis; assembly: GCF_028017835.1. Classification (NCBI taxonomy): domain Eukaryota; kingdom Metazoa; phylum Chordata; order Testudines; family Emydidae; genus Emys; species Emys orbicularis. The sequence goes on from NC_088691.1 coordinate 56,205,004, forward strand.
CATTGATTATGAGCAATTCACTCTTAACCTTTTCTTCCATCAGTTCAGTAGACTGAGCTCCTTCAGTCTCTCAGTGTCAGGTAGATTTTCCAGACCTAGAATCTTTCTCATAGCTCTTCTTTCAACCCTCTCAAATGCTCCAATATCTTCTTTAAAGTGTGGACACCAAAACTATATGCAATATTCCAGCAATAGTCTCATTTATGCCATGTGCAGAGGTAATACCACCTCCCTACTCCTACTCAATATTCTTTGAAAGACTAAGTTGGAAGGGGTAGAAGTTTCTCAATTTTCTTAGGGAAGCCAAACTCTAGCTGAATGTCATCACTGGAATGAACCCCACCTACTCCTTTCTGCACCCCTTACAGGAGTGGCTCTTTTTCCAAGTTCTCCTACTGCTTTGGCTCTCCGCACAGGAAGACTTTCTAGACTGATTCCCTACAGAATTCTTTTTACATGGTGACGATCCTGAGGAAATCAAAATGTAACAGAATAGGACTTGAAAGTACCTTCTTGGAAGAGCAGCTGTGAATGGTGTTCAGACTTCCATAGAGGTCTTGGTGACAGAGGCTGAATTACCACAACCCCTTATTGTAAATGACCCTGCTGCATCCTTTAAAAACACCTACTTCGGGGGCTGCTCTGATTTGCTGCAACCTCCCCATCTCTCCCACCCTTTGCTCCCTCAAGGAAGACTTGCCTCTGCTGGGACCCTGCACCATCGCTTTCCAAGCAGAAGCTGGAGTAACTCAGGCCAAATCTACCCCACAGTTCTGACAGCAAGTATAAAAGGTGCCATACCATCAGTTCTGAAATGTATTTGTAGCATGGACCGCTATTACTGACCTGCAGTATTATCTCCTTCTTCTTACTGGCCATTATTCTGCAAGAAGAATAAAAGTCACTGAAACAACAGTACAGAGCAATTGCTGTTTGCTGTTCAGAGCCACCTCACAGCAGCATAATCACTGATCTAGTACAAAGAAGGGAGTCCTCTTTCTACAACGGAAATTCACGTGCTGGCCAGCCCGCTGTTGTAGGGAAAGGCTTTTCCATGCCATGCTCAGCCAGCGGGGTTTTACATTGTTCAGCAGTGTGTTGGCGGGCTCCTCTGGAAGGATTCATATGGCCAGAAGGGACCATTGTGATCACACAACGTGTTTACTAATCCTTTAATTATTCTAATAGCTCATCTCGGAACCCTCTCCAATTTATCAACATCCTTCTTGAACTGTGGACACCAGAACCTCTCGCAACTCCTACTTGAGAGTCCCCTGTTTATGCATCCAAGTATTGCATTAGCTGTTTTGGCCACAGCGTCACACTGGGAGCTCATGTTCAGCTGATTAGCCACCATGACCCCCAAATCTTTTTCAGAGTCACTGCTTCTCAGGAGAGCCCCCATCCTGTCATTTTGGCCTACATTCTTTGTTCCTAGACGTGTACATTTACATTTAGCCATATTAAAATGCATATTGTTTGCCTGTGCCCAGGTTAAGAAGCAATCCATAGATTCATAGATTCCAAGGCCAGAAGGGACCATTGTGATTATCTAGTCTGGCCTTCTGTAGAATAAAGGTCAGAAAACTTCCCCAAAATAATTCCTAAAGCAGATCCACCAAATTGTTCCAGTGGTTAAATACTCCCACTGTTGAAAATGTATGCCTTATTTCCAGCCTGAATTTGTCTATCTTAAACTTCCAGCCACTGGATTGTGTTATAGCTCGCTCTGTATCAGTGACCTGTCCTCTTATTTACCACTTCTCCAATTTTTATGTTGTCTGAAAACTTTATCAATGATGATTTTATGTTTTTTTTCAGGACATTGATAAAAATGTTAAATAGCATAAGGCCAAGAACCAATCCCAGTGGACCACGTTAGAAACACACCCATTCCATGATTCCCTGTTCATAATCGCATTTTGGGACCTACCAGTTAGCAAGTTTTTAATCCATTAGATGTGTGCCATGTTAATTTTATATCACTCTAGTTTTTTAATCAAAATCTTGTGTGGTACCAAGTGAATTGCCTTACAGAAGTCTAAGTAGATTACATCAACACTATCACTTTCACTAACCAAACCCGTAAACTCATTAAAAAAATACATCTCAGGCCATCTCAGCCAGAATGGTTAAGTCTGTGTCACATGTCACAGAGCACTGACACACTGCTACTCCCCAGGAGTTTCAATATTTCAAGACATGTGCTGTGTCATATTCAAGAACCCACTAAAGCAGAAAATCCAGTCCTCTGGCAAAGAACCTACACGAAGCCTCCCATATACACCACAGCCCTATGCAGGTGCAAGGCCAAACAGCCTGCTGACTGCTGAAATTTTTTAGTGCAGTGCTGGTCAGAGGAGTGTTGTATGCAAAGGACACCTCCTTGCTCCTCGGCCCTGCCCTGTGGGGTATGACTGCCAGAGTGCTAGGAGATACTTGCATCACTTGGAACCCCTGCTTAAGCTCAGATGAACACAGCAGGGGTGTTGAATGCCAGTGCAAGAGCTTGAAGTCAGCTCAGAAATAAGGCGAATGGCACACTGGACTGTGCTTCATGGGCCAGCCTATCAAAGGCCTAGGCACCAATTAAACTAGCTTGGACTACAATCAGGCAAGGGAGTATCCATGGGGATGGGACCAGCACTGCACTGACTGGGGGAGCATGAGCAGGGGGCCAGGTGTAGCCACACATACATAGAGTGGGACTCTCCTCCCCATCAGTGCACAGCTGCACCATGTTAGCAGGCAGGCATGCTGCCTGCCCTACTCTGGGCCATCCATCTTAGTAGCTGGTAGCCTCACAATCTGTGCAGAGGGGGTGGCTCTCCATCAGAGATGCTGGAACAGGGGTGGGCCATGGCCCCATCACTTTTAAAAGTGGGAGGTTGAGTGACGGGGGGGGGGAGGAGCAAGCAGGCAGAGAGGAGCGAGCAGAGGGCGTGGTCTTGGGGGGGAAGAGCTGGCGTAGGAACAAGGCCTTGCAGGAAGAGGCGGCGCGAGGGCGGGGGCTCAGGGAGAAGGGGTGGCACAAGAGCAGGGCCTTGGAGGGATAGGGCAGCACAGGGGGCAGGGCCACGGTTCGGGCACCAGTGGCCCCCCACTTTTAGGGAGCTTCCACCGCTCCTGCTCTCCATTCTCCAGGTACTGCTGCATCCCAGCCAACCAACCAGTGGAGGGGGAGGGTGCCCAGACACCAGTAAGTCACCTTCTCTAGGGAGCCCACCAGGACATGCCATCAGAAAGCAACAGCGCTGAGACTCTTGCCTCTGAGCCTACATATTGTCTAAAGGATGCAGCTCTTCATGCATGGTTTCCCACCCTGGGCTGTCTGGACTTGTTCTCTCCAGAGACCCCTCATGCCTGCTCCCTCCTACCCTATCTCACAAGGTGCTGGAGATGGTGTAGACCAAAATACTTCTCCAGCAAAGGGAGGAGTGTGGGATGGAAAGACACACACACACACACACACGCACACATGACTCCCACTAGCCATGCTTCAATGCCTTTGTGATGCTAACAGACCAAGTGTCAGCTCATGCCAAAGCCCCTAGGTCTCACTGAACATTGAGAGATGCATAGCTGAAAACCATTTTGGTTAACCTGTGGGTTAACATTGTTAAAACAGGTATTAGATTTATAAGAATGTGTTTAGTCTTAATTAAATGCTTGTAGGACACTGCATGTATTAATCTTTCTTATAATGTCTGTACTCCATGTTATAAGGTAATATTTGTTCTGTAACTATAAAAACTGTTTCTCTGAAACTATAAACCCCCACAGTCAGGAGAGATGCATTACCAAGTGTGAAATACTAGTTTACTACAAAAGGTGTCATCTCCTCTCCAACAAAAGAAGGCCCATAGATGCCAGACAAGCCATTGTAGAACATCAGGGACAAAATACTTTGTTGATTGCTTTCTCCCCCTCCTCTTCCTCCCTGCCCCTGAAAACGAAATGTGCACAAACACTCATCCCATCAGTTTCAGCTCTGGGAGAAGGGAATAAAAACCCCTGTCAAGAATAAATTATTATCCCTATGCTGCTTGGATTTTAGGGAGAGGGCTAGACTTCCAAACATAAGCATAGGATCCCCAGCTGTTTAGCCTGGGTTAGCCCTAAAGGACATAGAGAGCTTGCACATTAGCAGCTTACATTACTTTTTGGAAGCTAAGACTGTAACTCATTGGTGTGTGCATGTTTACCCGCTTTAACCTTGTAAATAACAATCATTCCTTTTTCTTACTTAATAGATCTTTAGCTAGTTTATTATAGGATTGGCTATAAGCATTGTCTTTGGTGCTGAGGTACAACTGACCTGGGGTAAGTGACTGGTGCTTTGGGACTGGGAGTAAGCTGAATATTCTGGTGATTTTGGGGGTAAGGGGCCATCTATCACAAAGGCAAGTTTGCGTGGGTGGCCAAATAGATCAGAGTGCCCAAGAGGACTGTCTGTGACTCTATGTTAAGGCTGTTATAGTGCTTGAGGAGTTCACACTTGATACGTAATTGGTGAAATCTAAGTATAGCACTCACAACCAGTTTGGGGTTTGTGCCCTGTAGCAGTCTGCCCTGAGATTGGCACTCATCTTCCTGAGCCACTCCAGACAGCTTGACAGCTTTCACTCACAAAGGACCCATGAGAATCCCCTCAAATAAACTAACTGGCCTGCTGGGCATTCTCCTTTCCCAACCCAGGATCATCAGCTCAAATCTTCAAAAATCAAGAGTTAGACCCCAGAAATCATGAGACTAGCACAAAAAAACCACAAGACTGAAAATCACTCAATTGCCTTGTTTGTTGCCTGTCTACTGATTTATTTTTTTTTACCATGAGGGGGAAGTCACTTGCCCTCAATTTGTGTGTCCTCATCTCAGGGTCAAAATCCAACCGTAACTACATACATCCATGCACCCGCTTTCCCCTGCACTCCCATCTGCCTCCTGTCCCCCATGCCTTCCCCTACAGCTCCCCAATCTACCACCTGCACCCCACCTTCCTCTGCACCCCCACATTCCTCTGACTCCTTGTACTTGCCTGTCCCATACCCTAATACAGTCCCTGTCCCTTGCAACTCCTCAGTCCCAGTTCATGTGCCTTCACGTAATGATAAAGGATACACATCTACACTGCAAAAAAATCCTCGCAGCATCTTAGAACCCGGGTCAACTGACTGAGGCTTGCATAATGGGCTAAAAATAGCAGTGTAGACATTCAGGCTTAGGCTGGAGGTCAGGCTCTGAGAACACCGCCCTTGCCAGGTTTCAGAGCCCGGGCTCCATGTCTATACTGCAATTTTTAGCTCCACAACACAAGCCTGCAAAGGGCAACTAGGCTGGTAGAAGCCAGGGTGAGACCTTGTGCTTGTGGGCTGGCTACTGAATCAAAGCTACACAGCACAAAGGCATCCTGCAGTACAGGACGGAACCCGTTACTGGTCTGGGTGATCCCCAAACATCACACCTCCCTTCCCAGGAGTCCTTGCCGAGAGGCCTACAGTTCCCATAGTCCTTTTGGACTACAAATCCCAGCATGCCTTGGTCCTAGGCAGCACCAGAAACAGGCAGATGCTGGGCCTGAATCCTGCCTTAAAGCCAGAGCTCCCTATCACACACTTGTGAACTGATTGAGTTCAATGGATAAGTCACTAAGCCAACAAACATGAAATCCCATCATTCCGTATGCAGACTATAGCCACACTCACAACAGAGCCAGTGACAGGGAACCTTGTGGGTAGGTTTATCAACAGGCCATTGTAATGGTCATTCCTTAGTTTAAAAAGAAATGACTCTCCCATACTAAATCAGTACAAAACACCTTTTATCCTGTACTTTAACCATGGGGTTGCAAGTTGCAACCCCATGGTTCAAAATGTGCAATGCCACTCAAATTTGCCAGAGGGGCAGCTAGGCCAAATTTCTTCAGAGGGGTAACCAGGCCAAATTTGAGTGGCATTGCAACCCCATGCATTAGGTCACAACACCACTCAAATTTGCACTCCCTGACCTTCTATAGAAATCTGAGTTAGACCAGCAGCTCTTCATGCGTGATGGTAGGTGGCAGGATGGGGGACATGTGGAGAAATGGGGGCCTCTCTGCAGGGGCTGGGAGTCTATGTTCTGCTTGGCTGGGTTGGGGGCTGCTCTAATGAATTTTGGGCCAGGCCCTGTGTGATGCCTCAGTGGTTGCCTGGCTGAGGCTGCAGGTTCCATTGGGAGTGGCTCAGCACTGGGCTCAGGATGCAGCGCTTGAGACTCTGAGCCAACAGTGTCGCTCTTAGAGATGGGTGAGGGGCCAGGCCAGGCAGAGGGGTCTGCTGGAGGGCATGCAGAGTCAGGGGTCCATGGGAAGCGGGATTCCCCTGAGCACGAGGCCCTGCCCTCGCGCCACCCCTTCTCCCTGAGCCCCCACCCTCGCTCCTCTCTTCCCCCTCCCCCTGTGAGTGGGAGAAGTACAGAAGGGCTCAGTCACTGGCCCCCTTTACTCTCCTCAAGAAGCAGCCAGGCTCCCTTGGCGGTGAGCATCAGAAGGGGAGTCACAGGTCATTTGCTTTCAGGACCAGCTGCCTTCTCCTTGGGGTGGAGCAGGATCTTCCAGCCTCGCAGGGGTTGGGGAACAAGAAGTTAACTGTGAGGAGCAGGTTTCCTTTCCCCGTTTTAAAACGACTCTGCCACCTTAACCTTTCCTGTGTTCACGGGGCTGCAATAGTGATCAGGGAGCAGAGGGATTTGGGGGGGCCTGACCCTTCTAATGAGGGGAACTCTTTCTTCCTCACACACGCAACACTTTCTCCTCACTCCAAGCCCTGATGTCTACAGCGTTCTCTTGCTGTATAGTTTCTCCCAGTGCAACTCCTCCTGTTCGTTGCAGATGTCAGTCATTCCCAGCCATTCTGAGCGTTTCTGTTTCCCAGTTTGGACACAGGAGGTTGTTTGGCCAGAGCAGTGATGTACATTACGATATTCCATGTGGAGGAAGCTGCTATAGGCAGAGTGCATCACTGCACCAAAGGCACATTATCTCACTGAGGCAGGGAGGGAGATGGATTTGACCAGTTTTAGTGAGTCAGTGGCAGAGTTAAGGAGAATCCAGAGGCCCCCCATGCCTGGTCTGGTGGGACTCCACTGCACATTGTGCACCATCCTCTCTCACATATTCCACCCCCGTGGCGGACGAGAACTGAGTAATGCATGTGGCCATTCTGGGATCTCTAAAGCATGGCACTTGCCCTGCAGAGCCCAGTGTGGCCTGCAGTCTCTGTCATCACCTAGACATGCGGTGCATGGACAGGTCCCAGCCTGTGCTGCTCCCTGGATCAGAGCAGCCTGGCTATGGCACATGCTGGGACCTGTAGCTCAAGTTGAGGGCAGCTGGCCTCTGTTTCCATTCTGGCATGACAGAGGAGCGGGTGGACCACATTTGAGTGGTGGTGTGACCCAGCAGTTGGAAGTGTATGTGCACAACCCGATGTCATGGTCTCCGCCATCCAGACTGCCATCCACGAGTGCCAGCGCCAGTTCCGGGACTAGTGCTGGAACTGTTTCAACCTTGAAACCAAGAACAAGACCCCCTATGAGAGTATCATCTTCAGCAGAGGTAAGGGACAGAAAGCCGCCCTCCTCCTCCTCCTCCCAGTCTCTTGGGGCAGTGCTTCTAATGGTCATCCTCTCACTACAGCTAAATACAGCAACCAGGCACATTGTGGGTGGCTCTCACACATGCCCAGTGCAGTCCCTTCCACGACTGACCAGGCCAGGGAGCCCCAGTGAAGTGACATGGCTGGGAGCTAGAGAGCCAGGTGGAACCACAGGCTCTGTCTGTGTCCAGCAGCCCCAAAACAGAATCCTCTTTATATTCACTACAGACGAGCCCTGCCTCTTCACCACACACCTCAGTGTCTCTGCCCATCCTTTTCCTTTCCTAAATCCCACTTATGCCCAGTGCCTGCTATTCCATAGGATCCCAAGCTTCCTTCAAACTGCAGTCTGATTTCTGCATCCCTCACTCAGCCAAAACTCTCATTGGCCACAGTGGGGCTTGTCCCAGGAAGTACTTTGCTTCCCTCCAAAATGCAGCCAGCTCTGTGGGAAGTAGCAACTGTTCGGCAGCAATGTTACACAACAATTTAGAACAGGATATGAACAGGAACATTGTTATCCAATAGGAACTGCGGGGAGGGAGGTGGATTTAGGGGGGACCAAATGTAATTCTATACACTGGAATTGGGTGAATACCGCAACTCATCATCTCCAGGCTCAGTTTCTGCAACTCTGTATCTAGGGATGGAGCCACCCGCCTGGAGAAAGCTCCATTGGGTCCAGATGCAGCAGCCTGTCTATCTTGTTATACACAGTGGGAACTTGAGACGGTCTGGACCTAAACAGAAAAAAACGAAGAGACTGTATAGATACAAATGTCAATGGGAAGAAAAATACAACTGGGTAAAACCTGTCAACGGTGATTCTGGTAAAGTCTTTTGTACTTTGTGCCAGCGTGGATTCACTATTGTGCATGGTGGCAAAACTGACATAAGGCAGCATGCAGCAATCAACTGGACATAATAAAAGCAAGGCCAAAGGTGGGACAAATATCAGCAAATTCTTTGTCTCTTCAAACTCCATGACTGCCAAGGGGGTGGCTACGGAACTTTTGAACATCTTCACCCGAGTCGGGGTGCCCCAGGAAATCTTGACAGATCAAGGGACAAACTTAATGTCCTAGATGATCAAGCAGCTCTGCCAGTTACTCAAAATCAAGACCTTAAGAACATCTGTATACCACCCCCAAACAGACGGCCTGGTAGAGTGCTTTAACCAAACCCTAAAAACAATGCTCCGAAGGTTCATCCTGATGGATGTCCGGCATTGGGACCAGCTGCTCTCGCCTCTCTTGTTCGCAGTCCCGGAAGTACCCCAGTCTTCCACTGGCTTCTCATCATTTGAGCTTTTATATGTGAGGCAAACCCGGGGGATTTTAGACCTTGTGCGAGAAATGTGGGAAGAGCAACCGTCCCGAGCTAACAACTTGGTACAGTATGTTTTAAACCTGAGGGAGAGGCTTGAGGCCCTAGGCTCGTTCACCAGGGAGAACCTCCTACATACCCAGGATACCCAAGAAGCGGCCTACAATAAACGGGCGTGTCTCCAGGAGTTTCACCCTGGTGACCAGGTGCTGCTATTGTTGCCCAGTTCAGAATTGAAGCTCCTGGCCCGCTGGCAAGCACTGTATGAGATGATCCGACGTGTAGGGCAGGTGAACTATGAAATCAAGCAACAGGATAAACGTAAGGTACACCAAATCTACCACGTGAACCTGTTAAAACCATGGAAAGCCCAGGAAGGCTTACTAATAGTGCCTTACCCACCAGAGCCTGAACTGGGCCCACAGGCCATGAAGGCCTCAACTCCAGGGATGGTCAAGATTGGGAACAATATAACCCCAGAGCAGAGAGGTCAGGCGCAAAAACTGAACACTGCCTTCTCTTCCGTTTTCTCAACCCGACCAGGGCAGACTCACCTGATAACTCATCATATTCACACGGACCTGGGTGTTAAGGTCAGAGAAAACCCCCAGCCTCTCCCCCAGAAGCTTAGAGAGACCATGAAATAAGAACTCCGCTCGATGTTAGCTTTGGGGGGTGATTGAGGAGTCATTTAGTGACTGGAAGAGCCCCGTGGTACTGGTCCCAAAGCCCGATGGAAGCACCTGCTTTTGCATCGACTTCCATAAGGTCAATGCAGTATCGAAGTTCGATGCCACTGGTTGATGAACTGCTTGACCGGCTGGGAAAGGCAGACTACATCACCACTTTAGACTTAACAATGGGCTATTGGCAGATCCCTCTCACACCCGAGTCCACAGGAAAAAACGCTTTCTCCACCCCATGCGGGCTTTTTCAGTTCCAGACCATGCCCTTCGGTTTGCATGGGGCTCCGGCCACATTTCAGTGGCTAATGGACCGAATTCTCTGCCCCCATAGCAGGTATGCAGCTGTATACCTCGACAACGTGGTAATTTATAGTCGCAACTGGCAACACCATTTGAAACATATGACTTTGGACCTCCAGTCCCTCCAGGAGGCCGGCCTGACAGCGAACCCTGTCAAATGTCACCTTGGGAAGAATGAGACCACCTACCTCGGGTACACATTGGAAAAGGGCTTGATCCGACTCTTCGTTAGCAAAGTTCAGGCCCTCCAGCTGTGCCCCACGCTGTCCTCAAAGAAGCATGTATGCTGATTCCTGGGACTAGCCAGGTATTACCGCCACTTTATCCCAGGATTCTCCTCCATTGTGGCCCCCCTGTCCAATCTCCTCAAGAACAAGAGTCCTAAAAGGATCCAGTGGACCAGAGCCTGTGAAGAGGCGTTTCAAACTCTGAAGGCCCGGCTCTCTCAGGCACCCATCTTGTACAGCCCTGACTTCGTCAAGGAGTTTTTGTTACAAAGAGACGCCACAGACGTGGGCCTAGGAGCTGTTCTATCGCAGGGAGTCGGGGGCGATGAACACCCCATCCTACATATTAGCAGGAAGCTATTCCCGTGAGAGGAGACCTATTCTATAATTGGGAAAGAAGCCCTGGCGGTAAAATGGGCCATGGATTCACTCCGTTATTATCTTCTGGATGCGCACTTCACTCTCGTTACCGTGCCCCCCTCCGCTGGCTCCATGCCATGAAGGACACAAATCCCCGAGTCATGAGGTGGTACCTTTCCCTCCAGCCCTTCTCCTTCTGCATCCAGCACCAGGCCGGGAGAGCCCATCTGAATGCAGACTTCTTTTCATGGGATGGTAGAAAGCAATTGGAGGGGGGGCGGACCCCAAAGGGAGTCATGAGGTGAGGGATGTGTGAAGGAGCAGAGAGCCTGCAGCCGGGCACAGCAGGGGTTAAGGAACACCTGTGGGTTCAGATAGCCCTGCCCTGTTATACCTGCAGCCAATGCTAGGCCTGGAGGGGGGAGAAAAGAAGGGAGCCTGGCTCAGTCGGGGGCTGACTGGCGAAGAGGCAGGAGCCGTGTTTTCCCCAGGAATTGAAATTGGGGGGGTGTTTGAATTTACAGGGGGGTGAAGGTTCAGGGCCAATGAGGGGTGAGACCGTGAGGGTGAAGGTGCGCTGTATGGCACCATAGTAAAAACTGAAAAATGTTTCATGACCATTTTATTAGATTTAACTCATGTTTTAAAATCATCACACAAATTAAAGTTGGCTACTCAAGCCTTCTGTGAAGCACTACATCTACATCCTTGTTGGTTTCTTGTTATAATTTTGTGCACCTGTTAATGAACTTCTTGAATGCAATGCATTCATCTTTGGTGGCTTCTCCTGTGTCTGGTACTTCCATTCCTTCAACTGATATGCTCATTAGTTCATTCACATGATCAGGCAGAAGGCGACTTCTTTCAGAACACAAAATTCTATTAAATGATGAAAAAGAACACTCAACTGTAGCTGTTGTGACTGGGAGTAGCAAGAGATGAATTCCTACTTCTTTCATCCCAGGAAACATAGCATAAAGATTGGGTCGAGCCACTAGTGATGATAAAAAAGAAGTTGAAGTCAAATCTTCATTCATTCGTCGTATGATATTCCACTCTGTGTTCAAATTCTCTATTCTGTCCTGAGCACGTGGAAGCCCCATTGCTGGTAGTGCCTCACTCCACTCAACTGTCAGTGTTTTATAGGACAGGGATCTGTAAAAGCTACGTAGAGGTTGAGTAGAATCTAGAAGTCGCTGTTGTAGATTTTTAAGAATCAAGTCTGTGTACTTTTTCAGTTGTCTTAAACACTTCTTGTCCTCTTCACTTAAGGATTCAATATAAATGCCTTCATTAGTCAACTTCTGGACTGAAGTTTTTGCTTCTTTCAGTACTTTTTCAATGGATAGCTCTCTGATTGATTTAAATGTAGCTTCTATTGCTGGACAAAGATTTAATACTGTTGTAGCAGATGCCTGGACGGCATTGTTTAATGACCCAAGTGGTTTCAACAGCTGACTTACAAGAGAGAGAATGGTCTTCTCTGAATGTAGTAGCAAAAGTAATCCACCAGCCTCACTACTTAGATCCATCCCATCTTAGTAGATACTTTCCAAAGTCAGTAATAACAGCTGGAGTAATTTTAAGACAACAGCCAAGGATTGCTCATGAGAAAGCCAGAGGGTTTTCCCAGATTGGGCTAATTTGAATTTCAGTCCCAGTGTATCTTCTATATTTTCCAAGATATTCAGTCTTTTTGGACTCTTGCTGAAAAAAGAATATAATGAAGACATTAAATTTATAGCTTTTTAAATGTCTTTTGAAGAGTCTGCAGCTTGTACTAGCGCTAGTTGGAGTAGATGGCCTCTGCAGTGTGTATAGGAGACATTAGGGTTACTTTTCTCTGAGCAAAGTTTGTACTCCACCATGTCTTCCAGAGCAGCTCCATCAAATGCACAAGCAGCCATCTGTTTGGGGTCCAGTTGACAAGCATTTAACTCTTCTAAGATGTGGGTTGTCACAGATGCAGCCGATGTGTCTTCTATAACTTGAACATCTAGAAATGCATCTACTGGTCTACCACTGACATCAAGATAACGTACACAATGACTTAATACTTGATGCCCATTTGCATCGGTGCATTCATCAGCCATGTATGCAAATGTTTTGAATGTGGTGAGAGAGTTCTTCACTTTTTCAACTGTTGAGTCTTTCACTGTTGCACCACATGCTTCTAGCCAGTCAGTTGAGTTTCTTGCAGAAAGATAGTGAGCATTTGCTGGTCTTGTTCGGAACCAGTGTTCAACTTCAGGATGAACAAGTGACGATGCACTTAACATTGGCCTCCAGTTTGTAGTATGTGGTATCTCTTGCTTAAATAGGAAGTATGATGCCACAGCCATGTTTGTTCGCATGAACTGTGTTGTGTCTCCAGCATTCTTAACAGCCTCATTAACACTCACCGGTGTTGTCCTTGGTCAGTGGAGACTCAGAGTTCAGATGTGCTTTCACATGAGTTCACCTCCCAGGTGGGGGCAAGAAGGCACCTTGCTCGTTCCTCCAGCTGCTCACTGTTTGGTCTGGTCACTGTTGTTCGTTGTGCCACCGTTCACTCCATTGCTCTGTTGCCAATGGCCCTGTGCCATCACCTTCTGCTGCCACCTGCCACTGTGACCTCTGCGAGTTGGTCTCTTGAGGTTCCACTCAGCTCTCAGTGATTTCAGCTGAGCTCTCAGTGGGGGGAACCTTGCTGCTAGTGCAGACTGGGCCGTCTCTTCCACAGAAACACTGTCCCACAGCAGGTCTAAGCACTTAGACCTGATTATCAGTGATTTCAGCTGTAGTGGTTGTAACGGTGCACCCCATAAGGCTTTATAAAAATATGCTTATAAATGTATATATAACGTAACTAGAATATGTTTTATGCTACATATGCCATGTAACATATCTCAGTAAAGGTTATGATCTACTAAATCTATTCATCCTATTTGTATGCATGTATCATTTTTGTATTTGAAGTTAATAATATTGGCTTTGTACTGGCTTAATTTTTAAGTAGCCTTTGTAAAGCATTTGATCAGCTTCTTAAGAAAGAAATGTGCAAATTAAGTGCCCAATCAAGAAGCACTTAAGGAACAATGAATCTTGGGAGGCTCCAATTCACATAAGAAGTCTACATGAGAATGTTCAAGGTAGCAAGTAAGCAATGGCTGCTGCCTGTAAAAACTGAGTCATGCGTGGACATGTAACTTGCCCATGTGACTCCAAAACTCCATCTTGGAGCTGGACTTTGCATAGGAGAGAGGAGGGGGTCTACTTAAACCCCTGAGAGACCCCTCCATTTGGTCTTCAGCTAGCTCAAGAAATAGCCTCTCCACCCCCAAGGATACCTAAAAAAACCTAAAACACAGAACAGTAACTACAGGGGGTGTAAGTAATTGCTGGACCCAGACTAGAAAAATCTAGTCCGTAAAAAAAAAGGCTTATTAAAATTCCTCTAAGGGTGAGGTTTTTATCTGTACTCAGTTTTCTTACTGTATTAAACTCAGACTTGCATGTTTTATTTTATTTTACTTGGTAATTCACTTTGTTCTGTCTGTGACTACTTAAAACCACTTAAATCCTACTTTCTGTATTTAAAAAAATCACTTTTTACTTATTAATTAACCCAGAGTATGTATTAATACCTGGGGGGGGCGGCAAATAGCTGTGCATATCTCTCTATCAGTGTTATAGAGAGCAAACAATTTATAAGTTTACCCTGTATAAGCTTTATACAGGGTAAAACAAATTTATTTGGGGTTTGAACCCCATTGAAAGTTGGGCATCTGAGTGTTAAAAACAAAAACACTTCTTAAGTGGCTTTCAGTTAAGTCTGCAGCTTTGGGGCATGTGGTTCAAACCCTGGGTCTGTGCTGAAGCAAACTGGCATGTCTGGCTCAACAAAACAGGGTGCTAAAGTCCCAAGCGGGCAGGAAAAGCAGGGGCAGAAGTAGTCTTGGCACATCAGTTGGCAGATCCCAAGGGGGTTTCTGTAATCCAACCTGTCACAGTGGTCACTTAACAAAACAAAAGACTATCTATGGAGCCTAATCAGCTCTGGCTTTAAACAGTGGAGAGGGGCAGGTCAAATAGTACTTGTCAGGCAGACCATCAAGCAAAACATCTCTTGATGCCCTCAATCAGCACAGGCTAAGTACAGTTCTTCTGCCCTTTACTCATACAATAAGAATAACAACATTTAATTCTCCCCCCCCCCACCCGCATTCAAGTGATTTGTAACCTAACCCTAGCCAAAATCTATCACTTAGGCAACACAGCTTTGTTTGCTGGATACCTAGGTAGATTAGGTGTGAATGTAAATACAATCTGGTCCTGAAGCCTTTCCCCCCAGTCCACAGCTCATCACTAGCTGTCAGGGACAGCTCATTTAGACTTTGCTTACAAATCAGCATTTGAAATTATTAGGTTGGCCAACATCATCGAAATGAATGCACTGACATTGTCATAAAAACAAAAGCTGTATAAGGAAGCTAGTCTATGTTCATACTTTTCAAATCTATTATACTTTTTCAGATACACGTATTTTATCATACACTTTATATGCTTTTAAAGTGTTCATTAATGTTTCAATTTCAATTCAAATGTCCAAACAATCACTAAATTGGCAACACTGCATGTAACTAGTTCACAAAACTGGGGAAGGGGGATGTTAGTGAAATTCAGGGGGGGTGTAGGGAAATCCCTGGGCAAGAGCTCTGAAGGCACAGACCAGCAACCTGCCTGCCAACGCAGCCACTGGCGGCAAGTAAATCTTCTCCTGCCAAGGGGAACCTACAGATAAACCCCAACTGTGGGGCAACTGGACTAGTTCCCTTACAGCCCCCCAACCAACGATCTAGCTACTAGGCTCCCTGGCCACTGAGGGCCCTATCACAGGTAATATAATTAATGCAAATCAACATGAGTTTATAGAAAATAGATCCTGTCAAACTAACTTGCTATCTTTTTTTTAATGAGATTACAAGTCTGGTTGATAAAAATAATAGTGTTGATGTAGTATACTTAGATGTCTGTAAGGTGTTTGACTTGATACTTCATGACATTTTGATTAAAAAACTAGAACTATATAAAATTAACATGACCGATTAAATAGATTAAAAGCTGACTAACTGATCATAGAATCATAGAATATCAGGGTTGGAAGGGACCTCAGGAGGTCATCTAGTCCAACCCCCTGCTCAAAGCAGGACCAATTCCCAACTAAATCATCCCAGCCAGGGCTTTGTCAAGCCTGACCTTAAAAACCTCTAAGGAAGGAGATTCCACCACCTCCCTAAGTAACCCATTCCAGTGCTTCACCACCCTCCTAGTGAAAAAGTTTTCCTAATATCCAACCTAAACCTCCCCCAGTGCAACTTGAGACCATTACTCCTTGTTCTGTCATCTGGTACCACTGAGAACAGTCTAGATCCATCCTCTTTGGAACCCCCTTTCAGGTAGTTGAAAGCAGCTATCAAATCCCCCCTCATTCTTCTCTTCTGCAGACTAAACAATCCCAGTTCCCTCAGCCTCTCCTCATAAGTCATGTGCTCCAGCCCCCTAATCATTTTTGTTGCCCTCCGCTGGACTCTTTCCAATTTTTCCACATCCTTCTTGTAGTGTGGGGCCCAAAACTGGACACAGTACTACAGATGAGGCCTCACCAATGTCGAATAGAGGGGAACGATCACGTCCCTCGATCTGCTGGCAATGCCCCTACTTATACAGCCCAAAATGCCGTTAGCCTTCTTGACAACAAGGGCACACTGTTGACTCGTATTCAGCTTCTCGTCCACTGTAACCCCTAGATCCTTTTCTGCAGAACTGCTGCCTAGCCATTCGGTCCCTAGTGTGTAGCAGTGCATGGGATTCTTCCGTCCTAAGAGCAGAACTCTGCATTTGTCCTTGTTGAACCTCATCAAGTTTCTTTTGGCCCAATCCTCTAATTTGTCTAGGTCCTTCTGTATCCTATCCCTACCCTCCAGTGTATCTACCACTCCTCTCAGTTTAGTGTCATCTGCAAACTTGCTGAGAGTGCAGTCCACGCCATCCTCCAGATCATTAATGATGATATTGAACAAAACCGGCCCCAGGACCGACCCCTGGGGCACTCCACTTGAAACCAGCTGCCAACTAGACATGGAGCCATTGATCACTACCTGTTGAGCCCGACGATCTAACCAGCTTTCTATCCACCTTATAGTCCATTCATCCAATCCATACTTCTTTAACTTGCTGGCAAGAATACTGTGGGAGACCGTATCAAAAGCTTTGCTAAAGTCAAGGAATAACACATCCACTGCTTTCCCCTCATCCACAGACCTAGTTATCTCCTCATAGAAGGCAATTAGGTTAGCCAGGCATGACTTGCCCTTGGTGAATCCATGCTGACTGTTCCTGACCACTTTCCTCTCCTCTAAGTGCTTCAGAATAGTTCTCAAAATGTAACTGTAAAGGGATAATCATCATCAAATGGGAGTGTTTCTAGTGGAGTCCAACAGATCAGTTCTTGGCCCTATGGTATTTAATATTTTTATCAACGACTTGAAAGAAAACAAACTCATCACTGATAAAGTTTGCAGACGATACAAACACTGGGGAAGTGGTAAATTATAAAGAGGACAGAGGTCACTGATACAGAATGATTTGGATCACTTGGTAAGTGGGCATAACAAATGGTATACATTTTAATATGGCTAAATGTAAATGTGTACATCGAGGAACAAAGAATGCAGGCCATACTTACAGGATGGGGGATTCTATCCTGGGAAGCAGTGACTCTGGAAAAGATTTGAGGGTCATAGAGGATAATCAGCTGAACATGAGCTCCCAGTACAACGCTGTGGCCAGAAAGGCTAATGAAATTCTGGGGTACATAAACAGGGGAATCTGGAGTAGGAGTAGGGAATTTACTTTATCTTTATATTTGGCACTTGTGTGACCACTGCTGGAATACTGTGTCCAGTTCTAGTGCCCACAATTCAAGGAAGATGTTGATAAACTGAAGAGAGTTCAGAGAAGAGCCACGAGAATGATTAAAGGAATAGAAAACATCCTTAGAGCGCTGCAGCAAGGCAGCTGTACCAGTGCAGCTGTGCCATTGAAGCACTTAGTGAAGATACTACCTACACCAATGGAAGAGCTTCTCCTGTCGGCGTAGGTATTCCACCTCCCCAGAAGGCGCTGGCTATGTCAACAGGAGAAGCCCTTCCATTGACATAGCACTGTCTACACTGGGGGTTAGGTCAGTATAGCTACATTGCTCAGGAGTGTGGATTTTCCACACCCCTGAGCAACGTTGTTATACCGACATAAATTGTAGTGTAGAACAAGCCTGACAGACTGAGGAAGCTCAGTCTATTTAGCTTAACAAAGAGATGGTTAATGGATGACTTGATCAGAGTTTATAATTACCTACATCAGAACAAATATTTGATCATGGGCTCTTCAGTCTAGCAGAGAGACTGGAAATAAGGTGTAAATTTTTAACAGTGAGAGCAATTAACCATTGGAACAACTTACCAAGGATGGTGGATTCTCCATCACTGGCAATGTTTACATCAAGATTGGGTGTTTTTCTAAAAGATCTGCTCTAGGAATTAGTGTAGGAAAGCTCTTTGGTCTGTGCTGTACTTGAGGTCAATCTAGATGATCACAATGGTCCCTTCTGGCCTTAGGCCATGTGTACACTAGCACTTATGTCTGCAAAACATTTGTTGCTCAGGGGTGTGAAAAAACACCCCCTGAGTCAGGGCCGGCTCCAGGCACCAGCGAAGGAAGCAGGTGCTTGGGGCAGCCAATGGAAAGGGATGGCACGTCCAGGTCTTTGGCAGCAATTTGGCAGCGGGTCCCTCAGTCCCTCTCTTCCTCTTTGAGCTGCCGCTGAAGTGCCGCCAAAGAGAAAGAGAGGGAGCGAAGGACCCGCCGCCGAATTTCCGCTGAAGAATGAAGCAGCGCGATTGAGTTGCCGCTGAAGTGCCACCAATTGGCTTTATCTTTTTTTTTTCCCCCCGCTTCGCCGCTTGGGGTGGCAAAAAGGCGGAGCCAGCCCTGCCCTGAGTGACTTAAGTTTTGCCGGCATAAGCCCTCGCCTGCACAGCACTATGTTGGCAAGAGATGCTCTCCCGGTGACACAGCTACCACTGTTCGTTGAGCTGGTTTTATTATGTCGACGGGAGAGCTCTTTCCCGTCGGCATAACGCGACTACATGAGCGATCTTACAGTGGCCCAGCTGTATCGGTACAGTTGTGCTGCTGTAAGCTTGTAAGTGGAAACATGGCTTTAGAATGTTTGAATCTCTGGTGAGCAGCCCTACCACATATGACCAGCCGAGATACATGCACAGTTGTGGGAAACGAGGGGCCTTCTGCACACTATGTGCTTGGCAATAGGCTGTGTGTCAGAGGGAGAGTTTGAGGAACTTGGTGTGTTTGTACCTAATAGCCATAACATAATCTGTGAAAGCCAAATTGTTTTTCTCCCCGAGAAATGAATTGCCAACCACATCTTTACCTAACAGGTTCTCATTTACAAATATGTGAACAACAAAAAGCAGAGCAATATTTGCCTGATTCATAGATTTCAAAACAGTGTGACAATCTGGCACCCAGGACTGAAATTTAAATTGCTGCAACATGAAATTGAACGGAAAACATTTGGCCTCATTAAATCCATGTACCAATCCATCAAATACAGGATAAAAATAAACAGGAAAGGAGACCTTTAAGCAAGAATGGGGAGTAAGAAAGGAATGTAACAGCACGGCCTTCTTCAATCTGGCTCACCAGCCCCACTGGAACCGTCCCCAGAATCTGAGTCTCCTACAAAATAACTCAGAGATCAAGTGCCTGCTGGGTGCTGATGACTGATCACACTGTCACCTACACTGGTCTATGGAGAAACTGACACTTTCTAGAAACCTGCTGCTTGGAACAAACATCAGGACATTTCAGGAACAGCCCAGAAGCAACCAAAACAGAGTAAAATTTTATTACATATCTGGCATCAGAATCCAACCCATTCTACTACATGGGAGTGAACTCTAGGGCCTGACTTCAACCACACCCTATGGCAGCGGTTCTCAAACTGTGGGTCCTGACCCCCTTTGAATGGGATCACCAGGGCTGGCTTTAGACTTGCTGGGGCCCGGGGCTGAAGCCTGAGCCCCACTACGCAGGGCCGAAGCCAAAGCCCGAGGGCTTCAGCCCTGGGTGGCAGGACTCAAGTTTCAGGCCCCCTGCCTGGGGCTGAAGCCCTTGAGTTTCTGCTTTGGCCCTCCTGCCTGGAGCGGTGGG
Organism: Emys orbicularis; assembly: GCF_028017835.1. NCBI lineage: Eukaryota > Metazoa > Chordata > Testudines > Emydidae > Emys > Emys orbicularis. The sequence goes on from NC_088691.1 coordinate 56,224,816, forward strand.
TCTCGGACTTTGGCCCTCCACCCAGGGAAGTGAGGCTTGGGCGGGCTCAGACTTTGGTCTCCCCTCCTGGGTTGTGAAGTAATGTTTGTTGTCAGAAGGGGGTCGCAGTGCAATGAAGTTTGAGAACCCTGCCCTATGGTCACTGGAATAAAACCCCAGCAGAAGCAGGGCCGGCTCCAGGCACCAGGCAACCAAGCTGGTGCTTGGGGCGGCACCTGGAGGGGGGCGGCGCGGCGCTCGGGCCGCCGGGGAGAGCGGGGCCACAGCCGGGCTCGCCGCCCTCCCCCCGGCGCTCTGGCCGCCCTCCCCCCGTGCCCTCCCCCCCGGCTGCCGCGGGGAGAGCGGCGAGCCCCTGCCAGGGCTCGCCGCCCTGCGCTCTGGCCGCCGGGGGGAGAGCCGAGCCCCAGCCGGGGGGAGAGCCGAGCCCCAGCCGGGGCTCGCCGCCCTCTCGCCGCCCTGCCCCCGGCGCTCTGGCCGCCGGGGGGAGAGCCGAGCCCCCGCCGGGGCTCGCCGCCCTGCCCCCGGCGCTCTGGCCGCGGGGGGGGGGGGGGGGAGAGAGCCGAGCCCCCGCCGGGGCTCGCCGCCCTCCTCCCAGGGCTCCGGCCGCCCTCCCCTCCGGCGCCCTCCCTCCGGCCGCTGGGGGGAGAACGGAGCCCCCGCCGGGGCTCGCCGCCCTGCCCCCGCCGCGGCTCGCCGCCCTGCCCCCGGCGCTCTGGCCGCGGGGGGGGGGGGAGAGCCGAGCCCCCGCCGCGGCTCGCCGCCCTGCCCCCGGCGCTCTGGCCGCGAGGGGGGGAGAGCCGAGCCCCCGCTGGGGCTCGCCGCCCTCCTCCCAGGGCTCCGGCCGCCCTCCCCCCCGGCTCCCTGCCCCCGGCCGCCGGGGGGAGAGCGGAGCCCCCACCGGGGCTCGCCACCCTCGCCCCGGGGCTCCGGCTGCCCTCCCCCCGGCGGGAGAGCGGAGCCCCCACCGGGGCTCGCCCCCCCCCCGGCTCAGCCCCCCCCCGCGGGGGGGGGGGGGCAGCCGGAGGCTTTTTTGCCTGGGGCGGCAAAAAAGCCAGAGCCGGCCCTGAGCAGAAGCCCTGCCTCTGTAGGTCTGCAAGTCCTCTGTGGCTACTGAGCCCCACTGGGCTGGTTCCCCCTGCTCATCCACATAAAGACAAGCACATTCAACTTCTGGTGCCACCTCAATGCTCCAATCTGCACAAAGTAAAAGAGTCAAAAACTAAATCCAAATGAAAATATCCATCCCCACACATCATTGCTCCGTGCTCAACAGCTCCAGCCTCCAACCAGCAGAGGAGCTCAAGATGTCAGCCCAGCCCCTGCAACACCAATCTATGAGGCACTGGAAAGAACAGATCAAATCAGCAACAAAGGAGACTGGGACAGCTCCCTGTACAGAACTCTCACAAGCAGAGACCTCGCTGGGGTGACCTTGTGCAAAATGACAGCCAACTTTCGCTCTTAGGTACAGAATCAGTGACCACATGCTGGAGGTGAGACTGGGAAGTCCAAAGCAGAGAGCAGCAACTTTGCAGTCAAGGGGACAGAGCAGAGATTGAGACAGAGAAACATGTTCTACTCCAATGTCCCAAATACCACCAAGTGCACGAAAAATATTTCCTCAAACCATCAGGAACCACCCAGGCTACCTCATCAGTGAGTAAGGAGGAAAAACTGTGCCTGGCCCTGGGAGAAAGGAGAGAGATGGCACCAAGTGACGGAGCACCCTGCTCCCAGATCAAGACTGGATAGCACTGACAAAAGGACGCAGCTCAGACTACACATGCAGTGTGTGACCTCATCCTGAGGGATCGCCCCATCTATGATGGAACCCCGAATTTACTTGTTTTACATTGGGGCAGCACTTGTCCCGCTCACCCAGCCACTAAGGTCTCATTGAACCGACCTGAGCTCGTGTTGGCGCAGAGTGCAATCAGCAGGGGTGTGCAGTGGCCGTAGGTGTGACTGTCTGGGTGGGAAGGAAGGAAAGGCTCCTCGCTTGTCACTTCCTGTTAGTTCTTAACAAAGTGGGGCGGGGGGCGGCAAGGGCACAGGGCCCCCCCTCCTAATGCGGGGGGGGGCCGAGGGTACAGGCCTCCCCATCCTATCTAATGCAGTGGGGGGGAGTAAGGGCACAGGACTGCCCACATCCTAGCTAACACAGCGGGGGGGGGGGGTGACCAGGCCTTGGGAAGGCCAGGGGGCATCAGGGCTGGGGGGGGGCTAGGGGTAGCAGCGAGGACTGTGGACCACGAGAGGAGAGAGGACCAGGACTTCCAGGGGTGGGGGACTCTAGGGAGCAGGAGGGAGCCCAGGGGGGTCCAGGGATACCAGGCTGGGGGCCTGGTACCTGGGCTGGGGGGGAGACTCTAGGGAGCGGAGGGAGCTGGGCATACCAGGGCTGGGGGGCCAGGTTACTGGGGGCTCTAGGGGCAGAGGGGCTGGGGTACCAGGGCCAAGGTGGCTCTAGGGGGCAGGGGCCAGGCCAGGGATATGGGAGCTGGGGGCTCTAGGGGGTGTGGGTTATCAGTGGGGTCTAGGGGATGGGGTACCAGAGCTGGAGGTACTAAGGGGCAAGAGGCTGGGTCTGGGGGGTTCTAGGGAGCAGGCGGCCGGGTTACCAGAGGACTCTAGGGGGTGGAGGGACCGGGTCTGGGGGGCTCTAGGAGGTGGGGGGGCTCAGCTGGGAATACCAGGGAGGGGGGCTCTAGGAGGCAGGGGACTAGGAGTACCTGGTGTGTCGGGGGGGCTCTAGAGGGTAGGGGGGCTGGGTCACTAAGGGGTGGGGAGCCAAGCCAGGAAGGAGGGCTCTAAGGGGCAGGGGGGCTGGGTTACCAGGGGACTCTAGGGGGCAGGGGGTTAAGCCAGGGATACCCAGGAGGAGGCCTCTAGGGGATGTGAGGAGGGCTCTAGGGGGTTGGGGGGCAGGTTACCAGGGGTTTCTAACTTCTAGGTGGCAGGGGATACTTGGGGTTGGGAGCTCTAGGGAGCAAGTTACCAGGGGACTCCGGGGCAGGGGTACCTGGGGTGGGGGGGCTCCAGGGGGCAGGGTGGCCGGGTTACCAGGGAACTCGGGGGGGAGGGAGGCTCTAGGGATGGGAGGACCGGGTTAACAGAGGGCTCTAGGGGGTGGGGGGGCTGTAGTGGACGGGGGACCGGGTTACCAGGAGACTCTAGGGGACGGGGGGGCCGAGCCGAGGATACCGGGGACGGGGGCTCTAGGGGGCGGGGGAGGCGGGTTACCAGGGAGCTCTAGGGGGCGGGGAGTACCTGAGGTTCGGGAGGCGTGGGCCGAGCCGGGAGACTCGAGGGGAGCTCTAGGGGCAGCCTTACCCCAGGTCCACGGAGCCGAACAAGGGACCCAGATCCCGCCCCCTCCCCCGCCGGTACCTGCAGCAGCACAACGCGGGGCTTCTGACACCGCGTTTCCCGGCAACGGTCTCCCCAGTGACCGAACCAATGCACAAGTGACTCGGGAGACCCGCCCCGTCCCACAGCCCGTCCCACTCCACCCACTTCTCCATAACCCCCCTCCCCCGTAACAACCCATACACATCCCACCCCACGCCCCATATACCCCAACAGCTATACACCCCAGCCCCAATCTCTCCTACATACACTTATTCCCCCCACACCACATACCCCCACCTTCCCCTACATACCCGCAACCCCACATGCCTCCTGCCCCATACACCCCCACACACCACCGTGTCCAGCTGGGGCCTGCCAGATGTGGTCCCTTTTGGCTTTGGAATCCAAGAATTCTGTTGGGAACTGCTTGGAGGAGACTTTGGGGCCTAAAAGGGCCAGGAAAATTTCCTGTAACCATGTAAGCCAGTCCAAGCTGTCTAAGGCAACCTGGTTTTAATGCTAGTGGGAGGAGAGTGGCCATTTTTAAAAAGAGAGGGGGGAAAAAACCAATAAGAAACCTATCTATTCCCAACATAACAAGCAACCTAAAAAAAAAAAAAAAAAAAGAGAGAGCGAGAGAGAGAAAGTCTGTTATATTCATGTTCTTGGGCTCTATGTTGGCACTAACACCTACATTGTCAGCAGTCCATGAGACTAGAAGTGGAGTTTGGGTGATGGTGTCACTTGTCCACTGCGATTTGAACTGATATACCCAAACTCATTTCTAGACTGAATCAGACAGAGTTATTTATTCAGTGAAGTCAGCATGTTTGCAAATTGACCACAGGCAGTTTATGATGGAATGGCAATGGAATTCATAGCCACAAGGTGTCACTGAGACCAAGAGCTTAGCAGGAGAAAAAAGGATTTAAAATTTACATGGCTTAGGAGACCATCCAGATTTAGAATTGTAAGCATTAAAAAACAGGCATGAGTTTTGGAAAAGGGCTAAACCACCACCTCCATCTGTAGAGGGATAGGAAGGAAATTCCCCTATGAACAGATTATCCATAATTGTCCAGTTCATGCCCAGTTTCTTGCACTTTCCTCTGAAGGAGTTAGTCCTGTACTGTTAGAAGTAGGGTGCTGGAATACAGAGGCCCCGGGTCTGATGTAGTCTGGCAAGTCATGCGTGCCTATGTTTTCTCTGAATTTGTTATTCATAGTATTTCTGCAAATTGGTAGTGCAGGAGCAACTCACTGTGACTATTCAGTATTTACAATGTCTTTGCTAGACACTAGACCGGGGTGGGCAAACTTTTTGGCCCTATGGCCATATCGGCTACAGAAATTGTATGGAGGGCCGGGTAGGGAAGGCTGGGGGAGGCTATGCCTCCCCAAACAGCAAGGCGTGGCCTGGCCCCCGTTCCCTATCCAGCCCCGTGGAACCTCAACCCCCCCTGCTCCCCACCCCGACTCCTGCATCCTATCCAATCCCCCCTGCTCTCTGTCCCGACCATCCTTCCAGGACACCCGTCCCCTATCCAATCCCCCCTGCTCCCCACCCCTATCCACTCTCCCCTGCTCCCCACCCCGACTGCCACCCGTGCCCCCTATCCAACCCTCCCTGCTCTCCTCGCCCCATGTTACCTGTGGGGTGGGGGAAACGGGGGCTCAGTCCTTTCCCTGTGCGTTTCCCCTGCTCGTTTGGCTGCTCTCCCTGGCAGTCGGGCAGGGCTCACTCCCTGTCTGGGCTTGGCTGCTGGGGCCAGGGGCCAAGCATGCTGGGGGTGGAGGAGGACCGTGGCTTGCTCTGCCCCTGTCCCGGGCAGCAGGGCCCAGGCCCCTTGACTGCCTCCCCAGAACTCCCCCTGATCCCTGCCCACGCCGCCCTGGAGCACCAGGTCTGGCGGTGCTATAGCCATGTCGTCTGGCTGGAGCTGCAGCCACGCTGCCAAGGCGCTGGGGGAACTGTGACTGCAAGGGAGGCAGGGAAGCAGAAGGGGCCAGGGGCTAGCCTCCGCCCTGTTCACTGCGCTGCCGGGGAGTTAGGCTGGCTCCTCTGCAAGCCTGTCCTGACCCGGCTCCCTGGCAGGAGCTCGGGGACTAGAGGGAAGGGTCCTGTGGGTTGGATGTGGCCCACGGGCCATAGTTTGCCCCCCTCTGTACTAGACACTGGATTTATAGCTTATTACAACAATCTGTAACCCCCTAACCCCTGTTTTTGTCCTATGACTAGGGGTATTAATGGGCCACTTAACCTTATATAGTCCCTTAGAATATGTGCTAACTGCTTATGCTAAATTATCCGTTTGATTTTGTATTTAACTGTGACACTGAGTACTTTTCACAGACCTGAAGAGCTCTGTGTAGTTGGAAAGCTTATCTAGCTCAGCAACGGAAGTTGGTCCAATAAAAAATATTACCTCACCCACAATGTTCCCTCTAATTTTTCCCATTCATGTGCAGAATGAATTTTGTTATGTGCACCAATATGGTGGTGATATGGGAGGGTGGGGCCGAGAGGTTCGAAGTGTGAGGTGGGGCTCAGGGCTGGGGCAGAGGGTGTGTGTGTGTGGGGGGGTGAGGGCTCTGGCTGGAGTGCAGACTCTAGGGTGTGGCTGGGGATGAGGGGTTTGGGGTATGGGCGGGGGCTCAGGGCTAGGGTTGGTGTGCGGGGGGTGAGGGCTCTGGGGTGGGACTGAGGGGTTTGGGATTCAGGTTGCCCAGGGCTGCAGCAGGGAGAGAGGACTCCCCGCATCAGCTCCAGGGCTGGGGAGGTGTCTGGCCCTGCGGCTGTGTGTGTGGGACGTCTGGTCCCGCTGCACCACAGCCCTGGGGCTGGGAGGGGGAGAGGTGTCTGGCCCTGCTGCACCACAGCCCTGGGGCTGTGGGAGTTGCCGCAGCCCTGCACACCCCAAGCTCCCCCATCAACACCCCCCACGCTCCTGAGTGCAGTGTGCATGCCTGCACGGCCCTTTGTGGCTTTCTGCACAGCTGTGCACCTTAGAGAGAACGTAGCTCACCCACCTTCTCTCTCTCATATCCTGGGACTGACATGGCTACAACACTGCATACTGTATTTATAACGAATGGCATGTTGGTTAGCTTTGATTGGACAGATGTTGATTGGACACACTATGCTGTTTCTGTTCCCTGACAGGTAAAGTGTAACAATCATATTTGGATACAAACACTCAACTTAAAAGTTCAAAATTTGATTTCTGCAAATATTCTCGAATATATGTTTAAAATTCATGGTGACTTACGAACAATCCTGCTCATGAATGTGTTTGCAAGGACCCCACTTCTACACCTCCACCCATGTGTCTCGACACCTATTCCACCCACAGCCACATTAACTTCAGTGGCACTTCACACAGGTGCAATGACCAGCCAGCTGGATGGAGCTGAAAGATCAGGACATAAAATATTTGTGGAAAACAGAAAAGGGCCACAAATCAAATAAAACAATTTCCATGATTGACTGAGTTGCTCACCTGGCTTAATTCATTATTATCGTATAAATACATGATTGGAATTAGGGATGACTGTGAAGGGGGAGACCCAGAAGAAAGAGTGTGATGCAGTATTAAAGGCAGAAGAAAAACCATGATGGAACAAATCCTGCTGGTCTTACTCTTGCAAGGAATCCCTTGTCTTATTGGGATGCCTTACCTGAGTAAAGCCAGTAGGGTTTGGCTAATTTGTACAGGATTATTTTCTGTTGTCCTCTCTATGTTGTATAAATCTCCAACTAAAATCTGAAAGTTTGTAGAGCAAAAAACATTGAGTCAAGATTTTAAATACATATTTTCTTCATAAAGTTCAGTAGAAGCAAAGTATTCTGGTAAAGTACTTTTTATTTATTTACAGTATTTATGTTTTCTATTTGTACATACCTACAGCAACATCAAAAATTATTCACAAAGCTTAACTGAATGTAAAAATGTTATTTCATTGGACATTTGACCTATCAGCTTGATATTATGGAAAATGTTGACTTTCCCCCCCATGCAGTATCCAGATTGTCTGAGCATTATTTTTAAGTTTTCTGGTACATTTAGGGCCACATTTAAAAAAAAGTCTCTAAACATGCACACCTAAATTTGCACACTTTTGTGTACAATTTTAGTCATCCAATTTTTTTAACACAAACTCAGATTTGCAGATGTGAGTAGAGGGGCATGCAAAAACTTGAGCACATGAAAATGTGCGCACAAAATATCAGGAGTGTAAATTTAGAGTTCAAGCTCAGGCTATTTTGAAAATTTAGCCCCCACGTGTATATAAAGTTTAACCAAGGAAGTGTTTTCTCAGTGCTACCAAAACTATGATTCATTTTACTTTTTAAATAAGGCTTTTATTTCTGAGATACTAGATATTTATCAGGTTCTCACATATTCATACTTGCCTCTCTGTGCAGACCCATTACCAAAGACTTGTAGCAATAATAAGAAATGGCCACTCACTTATTGCCATGTCCACGTTGGAAAAAAGTGTTAAGTGCTCACTTTTATATGATTTTCAGAGTGGGAAAACAATTACATTAAACTTATATAAAATTGTATTTTCCTTTGCAACCAAATGGTAACAGTTCTACAATACATAACATTCAAACTCTGGGCCAAACTGTGATCGCCTTTTGCTCACACAAATAGTTTCCTTTAAATTAATAGGACTACTCAGAAAAGTAAGGCAATTATAATCTGACACTTCTTAGAAATAAAGGATAAAGGTTTGAGATTACATTTGTGAAAACTGGTTAGTCAAGTTACAGTCCTGTCCTCTTGACCTGAAGCTCAAACTGCAAAAGGAGTTTTTTAAGGTAGAGTTGAATTCTTCAGTTTGCCCTTTAGTGCTAAGTAGACATAGCGTGTGGGGATTTTGACTCTATTAATGCCATTCCCTAAACTGAAAACCAGGAAGCAGATGGTAAATGTACTGCAGGAGGAAAGTAGTAACCCTGAATTGCAGTCTGGGAGAGCTTCTTGCTGCACTCACTTCTTTCTACACACATTTAACTCCTGAAGCTGAATTCAGTAAAAATGTAGGGTCTGATTTTCAGCATAATCTTAAATGGTTTTCCCTTTCTCTGCCCACAATTGAGTGGATATGAATTCTTGCAGACACAATATTTCACCACAATTTAATTACAGGCATAATTTCAGCCATTTAGTAGTCCAAGTATCTGACTGCAATGAGGAAGGTAAATGCTGTTTCTACAAATAACTAAAGCCACAATTTTAGGTGCCCACAAATTGTAGGCACACAGACAAAGGCCAGGTTTTGATAACCTGATCCTTTAAATGCAGTAAAATCTGGGCTATTATCCATGTATATGAATTCCTGGATATGTCTGTATATATATTGCTATTACTATAGCAATGTCACTGGGAGATAATTTTCTAATCACGTGTCCATTCTCCTGCAATCTAACCTATTCAGCTAATATTATGGAGAAATATTTTATATAGCAGTGAACTGATCTGTATGACCAAACAAGTCCCTTAAGCCATAACTTGCCAGGTCCTTTTGGTATCTTGAAAGTACAAGTCTTGCAACGTGCTACCTGTTTGATGTATCTTGGTGTCACAGTCAGCTGGTGTTCCTTATCACTGAGACAAGCCAATCTTTCAGCAATAATCTCAGCAAGATCTTGGATTTCACAGCAATAGGCTCATTCACCCAAGCCAGTGCTGATATTACATCCACATATTTCTTTTTGGCAGAAGATCAACACAACAGTTATACAATTGGTGAGAGTGAGAGTCCACCCTTGTCTTCTAAACATTTAAAAACCCCAAATAATCCTTTTGACCCATTCTACTGAGCTGAAAATGACATTAGTACCTGTTGACTGTGGGGCAGTAAAATGCTATCTCTTAGATTTTTTCATAGCACAGAATATGCTGGCTGTTATTTGAGTCTACTGTATTCCTCAATTTTTCTCTTCAAAAAGGAATATAAGTTAAGCTTAGGTTCAGAAATGCATATGTTTTACTTAAAAACATTCACCTGTTCAAAATTCAAAATAAACTTTATGGGATACAGTGTTTTTTTTTTAAATAACCTTTCATTCAAACTGTATATAATTCATTAAAGTATTCATACAGCAAACAATGGTTAACCCTTGAAAATGTGTAGAAAAAGATTTTCACACAAAAAAGGAAAACAAAATTTTGAGGTATCACACTCACACATACACCCAAACACACACGCAGGCTGCAGCAAAAGCAGAAAATTGTAGGCCCAAAAGAAAATGATGATTGATTGTTCTATTAGAGAGTCCAGGTAGCTCAGGAAAAAACACAAAAACAAAACCCTCCACAATAGTCCTCTGAGTAAAGAACTACCTCAAAAAAGTTCAAGTGCATTGGAGACCTGATCACCTAAACTGTTTCTGCAAAGCAGCTCCCTGCACCTGAGAGAAATGCAGCCCAAGGTGACTTGTGCAAATATAAGGAATCAGTTGAGGCTATTTCCTTTTAGTCCTTAAACACACGAGGGGTGTCCAAAGATTCACTTAGTCTTTGATCATGCAAGATACTGCTGGAGTGCTGTCTTCGCCCTGAAATTACAAATATTCCATTAGCCATTGAATCTGGACTTCAAAAAACAAACACCCACTGGAGATTCATGGTTAACATTTATCCCATATGACATTCTGTGCACAAGGCTAGTGTGTGAGGGAGGAACTGTTAGTGTGGCAATAAAAGGCTAAACTATTAATACGTTAAGATGGCAAAGCCTGAGGTTTCTCAGCAAAAATAGAGCCTAATGCCATTTGTGCTGTTTTCTTCGGCTAGGAGGAAAACTCTTTTATGCTACATGAGCAATGAGTAGTGCCAAACAGTCATTAAACCAGATCTAATCCACTGGTCTGGATTGCACCCCAGAATATGACAACATGGAAGGAGTGCATAAGTCCTCTTTGCTCCAGGATTGCACTAGTAGCTCATACTGAGTTGTCTGTCCACTCTCACTCATAGATCCTTTTCAGAGTCATTGCTTTCCAGGAAACAATGCCCCATTCTGTAGGTATGGGCTGCATTCCTTGTTCCTAGACAAGGCCGGTTCTAGGCACCAGCAAACCAAGCATGTGCTTGGGGCGGCACATTTTCAGGGGCAGCATTCTGGCAACTTTTTTTTTTTTTTTTTTGCGCTTCAGGCGGCAAAAGCCTAGAGATGGCCCTAGCAGCAGCAGCGCATTGTGCGCGGGGGTGCCCTAGGGCCACTGCAGTTCACGCCGTGGGGGAGCAGCGCCCGCACCTTGTGGCTGGGCCGGGCAGGCTCCGAGTGGGGGGACACTCGGGCTGGGGGCCGCCCCGCGGGGCACACGGAGCCGCTTGCAGGTGCCGCAGGGCGGCCGCCCCCCAGTGCCGCAGCCGGGGCTGGGCGAAGCGGCCCGAGCCGCCCAGGGACTGCGGCAGGGCGGCCAGAAGCAACAGCAGCAGCGGGGCCATAGAGGGCAGGGGCCTGCGTCCTGCTCTCCGGGGCTCCGCTCCCTCTGGGGCTGCCCTGCCCCAGCTCCTCAACCCCCTGCCAGGGCGGTCCCCCGGCTTTGCCCTCCTGGGTCCCAGCTGGTCCTGGAGGCGACCCTGGGCTGAAGCGCGGCCTGGGAGCCCCGCTGCTTACCCCGACCCTGCCAGCGCCGGACCGGCTGGAGGTGAGGGGGGAGCGGGCAGAGTCAGCACTGGTGGGGGGAGCCCAGGGCTGGGGCGGCAGGGCATGCGGGTGGGGGAGGGCACTGGTGGTGGTGGTGGGGGGTGAGAGCCCAGGGCTCAGGTGGGGAGCAGCCAAAAATTTTTTTGCTTTGGGTGGCAAAAAACCTAGAGCCGGCCCTGTTCCTAGATGTATAACTTTGAACTTGGCTGTATTTAAATGGTCCCTTGAAATATGTAACTACTTATGCTAAACAAACTGTTCCACCTTGTGTTTAGCTGTGACACTTTGAGTACATTTCCCAGACCTGAAGAAGAGCTCTGTGTAAGGTTTAAAGCTTGTCTCACCAAACAGAAGTTCGTCCAATAAAAGATATTATCTCACCCACCATGTCTCTCTAATATCCTGGGACTGACATGGCTACAACACTGCATACTACTAAAGTTACACATTAAGTTTGCAAGACCGGATAAATTATACTCAAGATTTAAAAAAAAATAAAAATTAGCTGAGGATCCTGAAACCTCCTTATTTTTTAGTAAAACATGGAATACTGGAAAAGTTCCAGAGACCTGGAAAAGTGCTAATGTTGTGTCAACGTGTACTGCTGTTTTTGAGGAGGGAGATGATGTATGAGTGGATAACCATCTTGGTGTCTGTCCTGCCTTAGGACTTGTCATAAATCCTACTTAGCAAGCATTCTTCAAATAAGATGAATATCATATTTTATTCATATGTGGCAGGACTCATCAATGTAAAGGGCCTGTCTTCTGCATGCAGCACTGACTCATGGATTTTTCTGTAATCCAAATGCTTTCAAAACAAGATTTTTTTTAAAAAAAGCACAGAATTCCCTCTGATCTCTATTTTGGGGGTTCTTTTATACTTACTTGTCACAAAGATTTGGATCTGATGACTGACTCAGTTTGTGTAGAATATCTACTATTCCGATATCTCGTAGTTTATCTTGGCGTTCTTGTGAACCTAAAAAAAATAAATCACATTATAGGGGATAACATCAAACAAGTGATTTATTAAAAATGATAAAAAAGAATTGGAGACAGGCATGTGCTATGAGGGGATATAATATGTGGATGCAAATAAAATGCTGTGCTAAGAAGCCTTTTAGGTCTACTTAACCTACGGCTGCTCTGTCTTTTCCTTTTAGAAGAAGCTACTAAATTTTTTTCCCTTCAATTTTTTTCACATGAATAAATGAGAGAAAATTAAACAGGCAAGAACCTTAAGAGATTTTATTATAAAGTAAGGAGTTTGACTCTGACTGGCTTCTTCCTTTCCAACTCTGTCTCTGATACTGGGTGTATTTAGCTGAAAATTTGTTACAGAGAAACTTCTAGCACTCAGAGTACAACACAAGCGAATACAGGAAATCAGAATGCTGGAAATACAGCGTGAAGTTTTACATGCTGAAGTGAGATTTGTTCCTGATGCTCCACATTCTCAAATTACTCAGCAGGAGAGTGGGAGATCAAACTACAAAAATAAGTCTCCTTGTTGAGGAACACCACAGCAGATTTAGAGAATGTAACCACCAATCTAAGAGTCATTCTCCCCCAACCCCATTTCCACTCACACCACCCCCTCCCTAGCACTGCTCCCATCTTCTGCTCCGCAACTCCGTGGCCTTCCAACTCCTGATTCATAGGATATGTCTAAACTGCAATGTAAGCCCGAGCTTAGACTCAGGCTCAAGCCCAAACCCCCTTCCTGTCTAACACATAATTCTGTCTGATCTGGGCCCAAGCCCAGGACCCTACAGGGGTGAAGGGTTTGAGCCCAGGCCCTGCAATGACTTGGGTCCAAATGGCATCATTCTGCAATGTGGAAACAGCTCGGGCCCGGGCCTCACAGACTCAGGTCCTGAGAGTCCACCAATGCTATTCAACACTCCCATGGGATGGTGTTCTCTGTGATTTTTATCCCAAAACTGGCCAATCAACTCCCAAGAAATGGAAGCCAGCCCTCTAGGTAAAGTACAACTGCTCAGCATTTAACCCTTCCATTTTATTCCGACCGCTGAGCTGCAAGCAAAGTGAACCTTCTTCTGAGTTTGTAATGGCCACCAACATGTAGAAGTCCTTTGCCAAGTGTGCTGCTACGTGGTCACAGGAACGTAGTCTGATTTTGGTTAATCGGTGGTGCGAGGTGAGCAAACAGTTTGACTTCAGCAAGAATTCGAGGAATGACCACAAGTACCAGGAAATAGCAAAGAAGCTGGCAGCACTGGGGATTCACTTGACCGGTTAACCAGTGCAGAGAGCAGATTAAGTGGCTCAAAATGACCACTGTAAGCCAGGCATGAGAACTGCACCTCTGGAAACTCGCTGTCATCCTGCCCCTTTTACAAAGAGCTTGAGTGGGTACTGGATACTGTGCCAAGCACTGAGCCACAAATGCTTCACGACAGTCTGTTAAGCTTGGATGGTGACCTTCTCACCCCCGAATCCAGTATAGGACTGGAGGGGACCCATCATGTACCAGATGAGGCTGCTGAAGTGACCAAACTGGGACAGACCCTGAGGAAGCTTTGCAGCACATTCTAGGTCCCTACTCAGAGGAGCTATTTGATGCCATCCTGGCGGAGCAGCCTGCCACACAACTGGCAGCAGAAACAAGAGGCAGTAGCCCCTCAGCCTGGTTAATTTCTGGCTCCATGTTCGTTGTTGTTAATATAGGGATGGGAGGGATTTCCGGTTTATGACCCAATGCAAAATTTATTACAAACTGCAGGAAGAAGCATGTATCCACTAATGGTGGATTTTATTACCATTATTGCACGATATATCATATTATGTATATTTCAAACAATAATGGTAAACACATAAGGTGTAACCTGTAAATTGTATCCAAACACTGTTTCTCAATACATTCATCTACTCAATACTATAAATTCACAGGTTCTTGGCCCCCACCCTCCACTGCATAAGCAGCTATGTCATTCACAAGTACAATGCATGGCAATCAATTCTCCCCCCACCCCATTTCATTAAGTGATAATGGCAATACCTCATTTACTGCAAACCCTGTACAATCACATTCATAAATGCATATTCTCCGTCTTCTATTAGGTCATGCAAGTCCATAATGTGGGTGCACAAAGCATCCCCGATTTCTGTTGTCCTTCAGGAACCTTAAGCTGTGTCACAGCGACCAGCTGGGACCTTAGTCTCATTGCCCTCCCTCCCCCAGCCTCGCTATTGTCTATAATAATCACTTGCTGCATCTTGCATCTAGACCTTAAGCCCACTGGGGCATGGACTGTATTTCACTGTGTTTGTATAGGGCATACATAGTCAAGACTGAGTCCCATTGTACTACTACCTAACATTGGCCATTCTCTTCCTTGAGAGGATTTTGTTTTGACAATACTTTCTGTCCAAGACAATACATAAAAGTATGAGGGTCTCTTACCTTCTTCTTCATTCCATATGAGATTAGATATGCAAAACATGGCAGCAAGCTGAAGTTTAGTATTCGAATGACTCTGAATATAGAAACAGAATTTTTGGAGTTTCAGAAGCTAAATATCACAAAACTTTGTAGATGTACATTTTCTAACATTCACTTAAGGACTGAGGTAAAAAAGCATGGGCAATTCCTCATCCACGATCTGCACCAAAGACATTACTGCTATTTAGGGCAGTCAGGTACAGTGTTCTTTGAATGGAGAGTTATTTTGTCCTTGATTTCAAAACAGATTCTACCTTCACCATATTGCAGACATTGTTACACTCACTACACTAACCATGAAGTCAAGAGGCTCTTGCTGCTGCCACTCTCCCATCTGGCATCAGGTTCAGTCCAGTCCAGCCTATAGGTCATCAGGAAGATTGTACCAGCCACACCGCTCCTGAGCATAACTGTGTTCTCCTCAGACTTGCTTTCTATTTCGGGACTCTCACTCTCAGGCAGCTGGGATGAGCCGGTTAACAGCTGGTGTTTCTTAAGGTCTGCTGTGTTTCTGTTATGTCTTGAGATACCAGCAAGTTGTTTTCAACACAGTTATAAAATATTTGTTTTGATTCTGCCTTGGCCTGTTGTTCAAGAGGCACCAAATGGAAGGACAGCTATGCACAGACTGTGTGCTCTCATTCCTATAGCAACTAGCCTGGTCTTTAATAGGTGTTTGGGGAACATGTCTATTTAGATTTCTCTGCTGAACTGGTTGTGTAACAAAGCGTTGGTTCTGGTGCTCAGATACACATCCCTTCACTCTGTTCCAAGGCTCAGTTGCCCCTTTAATAATGAGTTCATGGAGCACATGATGGAGTCATGTAACTGCACGTTGAGAGGGCCCTTCCATGTGTGAAACTGAGCAGGCTGAGGGTGGAGACACCAAACTTTTTGCACTGCGCTCCCCATTTGAGTTACAATTTTTTGTTGCACCCCCCAACTCAAACAGGTTTGGAAGCCCACTAAGGTGAGTCAGGGGTGCAGGTGGGGCTCCCTCCCTGAGCCCTGCTGTGCGGGGCTGGCCCGAGCCACCTGGCGTTGCTACTCACCCTTCCCCTCGCCAAACATTTCTCACACCCCACAGTTTGAAAACTTCTAGAAGCTGTTGCTAAATGGAAGGCAGAAATCTGGGGGGAGGGACATGACCCTGCATGCCCCCCCCCGTGTCGCCTCTGCCTATCTCAGATGGGGGTATGCGGCAGACTATATTAAAAGTAGCCTAAAAAGTCTGAAAACCATTGACCTACCCCAAGAGAAGCAGCAAAGGGATGAACTCATCTCTATCTATCCCAATGAGATGCTAACTAGAGGGGTACAGATCAGTGTTAATTCCATACAGGCAGGTTAACAAACCAACACTGGAATCCATGCTCGCCTCAGCTAAAGGACATGCAACGGAGCCAATACTTGAGGGGCCAAACAAGCCTGAATCTGTTATTCTTCAGGCCATGCTGCAAGGCACTTCTTTTTAGGGCTGTTGAAGGCTAGTCTTGCTAGGGGTGACGTGGGGACAGGGTGGATTTGATTTAAATCACTAGTCAGGAAGACTCGATTTAATCATGGATTTCTACATAAAAATGCATTCTTGTTGGTTGTTATAATCTTAATACATATTCTTCACAACTCAGAGAAATGTAGGTTTAATTTTTAGAAGGTACACACTATACATTTTTAAACAGTGATTTATTTTGAAAACTCTTCAGATTAGTTTTACAGCTATATCAGAAAATGAATGATTGGTTATTTCATTTACCAAAGGTAATCGAAGCAGATATTTATGAAGTCATTGGGAGGTGAACTATCTCCAATTCAACAGGTTAATCATTAATATTTGGAGGATTTTCTTGCCATGCTGTATTAGGAGGAGAACATCACCAGACAGACATTTAAATTGTTTTATTTAACTAAAATAACAACGTTATGTATTCTGGATTTTTTTCTTCGACAGCAAACATATCATATTTTAACAAAACAAGCATTTAGTTAAACATTCAAGTTTTTTAAAATCAGGTTTGTTTTTGTTAAAATTGTTTTTAACTAAAATAGTTACATGAAAAATTAATAAAAAAATTAAATCGACTATGTCAGCCAGGTCAACATGAGAAACTTAAAATACTGGCTTCTGCAGCTAACTCAGTCATCTTCACCTTCATTTTCCTGTTTGTTCATAATCTGGAAAAGAAAAACAAGCTTTCCTGCCTTTTCAGGTCCCAAACGATTTTTCAATTTGGAATGAATTAGTCCAAAGGAAGAAAATATTCTTTCTACACTGGCAGAAGAACCTACTGCTGTTAAAAGCGAGATTATCAGTTCAACAGTCTCTGAATCCAAGTCCTTAAGTGACTTCCACCAGTTCACTGGTGTGACTTTCTTTAAAACATCATCAGCAAACATGTATTTCTTGAATGGTTCACCCTTAGCTCTGAAGTTTATTATAGTTGTCGTTATGGAGGGATGATTGCTGGATGTCCATGTCATAAGCCAACTCCTCTTCTTCAGCAGTTAAGGTTTGACCTTGGTACCGAGTATTGAGAATATTTGCAAGAAAATGAGCTGGAGATAGTGCTTGTCCCATTCATTTTTTTAATGCTTGTAATTTAACTCTGCCATTGCATATTTCTCTTTTTAAGATCTCACTCAGTTCCTTCCAAATTTCAACAGCGTCAGCAATAAAACAGCTATTTCCCTGCATTTTGTTCAAGGCTACAGAAATAGGCTTCAGGGTACTCAGCATGTGTTCAACATCTCTTAAGCCCAATGTTGAGAATTTTGGCTGTGACAGTGCAATCTCTTTTTTCACAGTTTTGTTCACAAACTGTCATCAGATTAGGCCAGTTCTTGATATAGTGCTCAAAACAGTCCACTACTGAGTTCCATCGTACTTCTTGTGGGAGAGTTAGCTTGGTTCCTCCCACGTTTTTCAGAGCAGCTGCTGCAAAGTGGTTGTTATGGAAGTATTTTGCAATTTCAACAACATTAGCCTTTATTTCTGGAACACTGAAGTCTTTGGCTAGGAGGTGCATCAAATGAGCACTGCAACTGTATGTTATTGGCTTGGCACTCTTCTAAATTTCTTCTCATCTTGGATACATTTGCTGCTTGCATTGTCTGTGACGAAGCTGCATACTAGACATTTGAATTTTTGTTCAGTTTGTTATAGCTTTTACTGCTACTTCTTGTAAGTATTCTGCTGTTGTGTGCATTTCCTGATGTATCAATTGTTTCTGTAAGGAAGACATTCCCTTCTTCTGTTGTCACACAAGCACGTACAACAGGATCATTGTGGACATTGCTCCACCCATCAAGACTCAGGTTAACAATTTCACCCTCTAGACCTTTTGCACACTGCTCAATTTCTCTTTCATACACTTTATCCAGGAATTTGCCTGCGACATCTGCTCTGTTGGGTGAACTGTATCCTGGTCTTAATGACTGGATCATATTAATGAAGTGTGGGTTCTCAGTCATACGAAAAGGAGAGTTTGTTGCATAAGCAAACTGGGCAATTTTTTCATCAATTACCTCTTTTTGTAATCTGCTGGTTCTTAGCACGAACTTATCTATGGTTGTTTCTGGATGATGGAGATTTTTTTTTTTTCCTTTTTGCTACAGGTGATATACTGTGGCTGTGTGACATACATGATGTGACTGAAACATTATCATTGGCAGATAACTCTGAAACTGTAGAAAATGATGGTGATCTTGAAGGTGGATAGTTTTCAGAATCCTGTATGTTGAGGATGGATTCTCCTAAACAAAATAAGTCAATGCAGTTATTTAATTATTATTACCATACTGCTCATTTAGTATTACTCATTGCATTCACTGACACTCAGTACTACTTTAAAGGTGAAATTATAAAAGGAAGATCTGCCTATTTCAGCTATTTATTTTTTATTACAACTGCATCTAAAATAGAGTAACTACTATATTTTTTGCCCAAACATGAGAATTCAAGACTAGTCCAGAAGGAAGACAGGCAGGCCTTAAGAAAGAAGTATGAAATAAAAAAGTTTACCAACCTGAAGATCCTGCATGTTCAGACAGGTTCCTTTCATCATCTTCAATGCAGCTTCCTCCTGAGAAGGAACACTTCTCATGATGTTGTTTCATTCGGGCAACCAGGTCTTGCATTTCTTTGTTGCACTGTTTGCATTTTGCATGCATGCCTGTCTTACCCACAGGTAGAGGAACTTCATTAAAATATTCCCAAACTGGGTCTCTTTTACGGCCTGCTGCCATTATAGGTTTTCCCTTCTAGTGAGAGAATGGTATTGTAGATCTCAAATCAATGAAGGCTACACTCAGAAAGTCCTCAAGACTTCTTGAATATGCAGCTCAAACAGTTTCACTTTTGTTTCTACTGCCTGTCCCTCCCTTTTCACATTTATCTCCAGACTTCTTCTCATTGTCCAGATCTGTTCGGCCCCCAACAATCTTCTATTCGTTGAACTTTTTGAAACTTTGCACTTTTAGAGAAAGGTAAGGGATTGACTCTGTATACACAAATTTGCAGAGGGACAATAGGGTTGAGGTCTGTTATTTCTCACCTCTATATATTATTCATTTATTTAAAAACATTTTTGCTGTTAACAAGCATGTTATCTCTGGAGACACAAATCCACAGTCTGAGAACTGCAAAACTAAGCATCTTTGATGGTATCTTCTAGACTGAGCACTGAGTTCCATTGGGTAGATAGAAAGATTAACCTAAATAATCTATACAGAAGCGCCTGGAACCCCATAAGATTGGGTCCCTAATCCATGAACTATTGGAACTCATTTACAAAACTTATCTTAAACATTACATGACTATATTGTCTCATACTATAGAATTAGAATTTATAATCCCTATTCCATGATGAGATATCTTTGAGCTATAATGTATCTATCTTTAGATAGGTTTTTTCCTCAAAAAGCATTTTATCAAAAAAATCTGATTTAAATTAAAAAAAAATCCATTTTTTAAAAATCATTGATTTTATCCACCCTGCATGGGGAAATGGGGCATTTGGGTTATTGCTTTGTGCTGCTGGTTATTTGGTATTATTGTGTTTTGGGTTTGCTGTTTCTTTTTTGATTTACCCTGTTTACGTAAATGTCAGAAGTGCCCAGGATGCAAAGATGGGGCTTCTTGTTTTGTACAATAAAACATTTACATTAAATAGGCTGGAAAGGCCTGGGAGCCGAAGGAATCTTGCTGCCTAGGGAAAGGGCGAAGCCAAACAGCACTAAGCATGAGTTAGCCTGCTACTAGGATGCAGCTTCCTTTTCTTGCAGCTGCCTGAGATCTGGAGGATTGGAGTCTGTGACCCCAAGCTCCCCCTACCCCAAGGGGAGCATTTATCAAAATCTCTATCAGATACACCTAATTAAGGCGGAAACACCTTCCCTTCCATTACTGTCTGGTGCTACATGTGTACCTTAATACACTGTAAGGCTGCTGTGGGAGCCTTAATTTTTGGATTTCCCTTTTGACTGAGTCGCCAGCCTTAACTCTGCCTTCATGTAGTGTTTGAACTGAACTAACACACGCTCTCTGTACAGATGGATATACCGAAATTAAGTGTTTGATACTGAATACTAGTCATTTGTATAACTTTTAAGCCATGTTAGAGTACCCACTTTCAACTCCTGCAAAGAAGAGAGGGCAGACCCTTCAAAGAAATTCCCCATACCATGTAATACTTAATTTTCTGCAAGATGTCATCATTGGTCATAATGAGTTCTTTTGCTGTTGTTCCATCTGCTATGTTGGCAAGTATACATAATGTCTGAAAAAGAGAGAAAGTTGTCATTTGCAGTACATCTATGAATCATAGCTTTCCTGACAGTTCCAACCTTTCATGGTGAACACTTCTTTATCAGAATCTGGAGTTTCCAGATTGTTACACTGAGGACAAAGTATTCTGTTGGCTCAATGCCACTGACTCCAATGGTGTTATGCCAGCAGAGAATTTAGCCCTGAGTTCTTGACTAAACCACACTAATAGAACAATCATAGTCATCGGGGATAGCCATTTTAGACTTGATTCTGATCATGAGGGAGGAACCTGTAATAAATCTGAAGGTGGAAGGTGAAAGTGATAACGAAATGATAGATTTAATGATTCTAAGGAAAGGAAGGAGTGAGAGCAACAGAATAAGGACAATAGACTTCAAAAAAGCAGATTAAAAATCATAGAACTGATAGGTAAGGTCCCATGGGAAGGAAGTTAAGGAAAAACAGAATTCAGGAGTGCTGGCAATTTCTTAAGCAGACAATAGCAAAGGCACAACTACAAACTATCCCAATGCAAAGGAAAGACA
The DNA here is from genome assembly GCF_028017835.1 of Emys orbicularis. Classification (NCBI taxonomy): domain Eukaryota; kingdom Metazoa; phylum Chordata; order Testudines; family Emydidae; genus Emys; species Emys orbicularis. Next base: position 56,245,615 of record NC_088691.1, read on the forward strand.
GGAAGAATAATAAGAGGCCAATATGACTCCATAAGGAGCTTTTTAGTGACCTGAAAATCAAAAAGGAATCTTACAAAAAGTGGATGAATTGCTATGGAGGAGTACAAAAGAATAGCAGAAGCATGTAGGGACAAAAATAAGAAAGGCTACAGCACAAAATGAGTTACACCTACCCAGGGACATAAAAAGCAAGAAGAGGTACTTTAAATACATTAGGATCAAGAGAAAGACGAAGGAAAGTGTAGATCCTTAACTTAGTTGGGAAGGGGAGCTAATAATTGATGACATCAAAAGGCTGAGGTAATGCCTATTTTGCTTCAGTCCTCACTAAGAAGGGTAACAGTGACCAGATACTCAACATAATTAATATTAACCACAAGGGGAAAGGTACCTAGGCCAAAATAGAGAAAGACCAGGTTAAAGACTTTTTAGATAATTTAGATGTATTCAAGGGCCTGATGAAGTTGGACTAGATGACCTCCTGAGGTCTCTTCCAACCCTAATCTTCTATGATTTATCCTAGGGTACTTAAGGAATTAGCTGAAGCAATCTCAGAACCATTAGCGATGATCTTCGAGAACTCATGGAGGACAGGTGAGGACTCAGAGGACTGGAGAAGGGCAAACATAGTACCTATCTTTAAAAAGGGGAAACAAAAAGCACCCAGGGAATTAAAGACCAGTCAGCCTTTGAGATCTGGGAAGATACTGGAACAAATTATTAAACAATCAATTTGTGAGCACCTAGAGAATAATAGCATTATAAGGAATAGCCAGCATGGACTATTATGACTAACAAACCTAATTTCCTATGGAGACCATGTGGCCACCCTCCAAATGTCCAGTGTGGAAATGTCACCGAGGAACACTATCGATATCACTTGTGCTCTTGTGGAGTGAGCCCATATCTGCTGAGGAGGCATAGCCAAAGCCATCTCATATGCAGCCTTGATACAGGATGTTATTCATCTAGAGATGATCTGTGCAGAGACTGTTTGCCCTTCCATGCGGTCCGCATATAACACGAATAGGAGAGGTGAAACACAAAACGGTTTGGTCCTGTCTAGATAAAAGGCTAGACATCGCCTGATATCCAGAGTATGTAGGCGTGGTTCTGCCGGGGAAAAGCGCGGCTTAGGGAAAAACAGGTAAATACACTGCCTGATTCAGATGAAACAGAGACCACTTTGGATAAAAACTTTGGATGTGGTTGCAGCATTACCTTGCCCTTGCCCCTGGAGAACTGAGTGTAAGGCAGCTCAGCCATGAGGGCCTGCAGCTCACACACCCTCCTTGCTGAAGTGATGGTTATCAAGAACATGGTTTTCTGAGACAGGTGGGGCAGCGGACAGGACACAAGGGGCTTGAATAGAGGGCCCATCAGAGTCACCAGAACCGTGTTTAGGTCCCACATGGGAGCCATTTCTCAGATTGAGGGATGTAAGCAGAGAAGCCCCTTCAGAAATCTTATCACCATGGCACTAGAAAAAACTGATTTCCCTTGAATTGGGGGGTGGAACACTGCTATTGGTGCCAAATGCACTCTCAGAAAACTGAGCACAAAGCCTGATTTCTGAACATGTAGCAGGTATTCCAAGATGTCTTGGATGGAAGCCCTGGTTGGGTGCCATCAGCCAAAGACCACACGGGGAACCTCTTCCACTTTGCTAAGTAGGCCATCCTAGTGGAGGACTTCCTACTGTTGAGTAGGATTTGTTGGACAGCCGCCAAGCACTGTTCCTCCTCTTCATTCAGCCATGTAGCAGCCACGCCGAAAGGTGCAGGGAGCTGATGGTAGGATGGAGTGTGCAGCCCTGATCCTGAGCAAACAGGTTGGGATGGAGAGGAAGCGGTACGGGAGGCTGAGCCAACAGCGCGAGGTCTGAGAACGAGCACTGTCTCAGCCATGCTAGGGCAATGAGGATGAGCTTGATCCGATCCGCCTTGAGCCTGAAGGTAACCTGCAGAATGATTGGAATGGGGGGAAAAGGCATACAGAAGAGCCGACCACCATCTGGAGTGGAAGGAATCAGAGAGGGAGCCTGGGCTGAGGACCCCCTTAAGAGCAGAATAGATGACACTTCCTGTTTTCAATTGTCACAAACAGGTCAATTGTGGGGATGCCCCATGTTGCGAAGACAACTTGGAGAGTGCACTCCTTCAGTGACCATTTGGGGCTCAGGGAGAAAACCCTGCTGAGATGGTCCCCAAGACAATTTTCTACCAACAGCAAATGGACTGCTACCAGAGTGATGTCTTTTTTGATGCAAAATTGCCACTGGTTGATCACCTCCAAGCAGAGTAATCTGGAATGCATCCACCCCTTGCTTATTCACATAGTACTTCGCGGTGCTAGTGTTGACATGCACTGTGGATTGCTCAAAGTTCTAACACATTGATATGGAATGATACTTCTTGTTCCGACTACAGGCCCTGCACCCTGAACAAGTCCAGACGCACCCCCCCAGCCCAGAAAGGAAGCACAGATAACCACTAACTTGGTTGAAGAGGCCGAGCGAAGGGGACCCCATGGCATACACTGAATGGGGACTCCCACCAGCATAGGGAATCTAGGAATCATGGAGGGAGGTGAATCAAACTGTCCAGAGGATGCAGGGCAGGACGGTAAACCATCTGAAGGGGGAAAAGGTGTGACCTGCAGAACTGGACCACCTGCACGCACATGGACACGTGGCCCAATTGGCTAAGACAAACGCGGACTGTCATGAACCGCTGAGAATGCAGACTGAGGCAGACCTGTTAAATTGTCTGGAAGTGGTTGGTTGGCAAGAATGCTCTTGACCTTGTGGAGTCTAACAGGGCCCCAATAAACTCAGTTTTTTTTACTGGGAGCCAAAGTTGACTTTGCAGTGTTTAAATGAGTCCCAGATGGTTAAGCAAATGCAATGTGGTGTTGAGATGGGCGAGAACCTCCTCTCTGGAGCTGCCCTTCAGCAGCCAGTTGTCGAGGTACAAAAGCTGTAGCTTCCCTTCCTCCTGAGATATGCCATGACCACCGCCATGCATTTGGTGAAGACTGAGGGGGCAGAAGAGAGGCAGAATGGGAGACTCATATACTGAAAGTGATGAAAGTGATGAGACCTCTTCTTCGGTGCCAACAACAGAGAGCAGCTCCACCATGTCTCTGGCGAAGCGCCTGCCCTGGAATGAGAGGCAACCATGCTCTCCAAACCCGAGGGTAATCTTGAGGAGGGCCTCGGTACTGGAACAGGCCACATAGCCTGTTCAAGCAGGGGCTGCTTGAGGCAAAGGCCCCATGCCACCTGAGTCTGCTTGTTAAATGACTTACAAATTCAACAGCTCTCTGTAAGGTAGGCCACTCCAAGACAAGGCAAGCACTGCATGTGAGGGTCGCTGTAAGGGATCACCCCTCCACATAAAGCACAGTGTTTAAATCCCTGTGAGGGCATCACCAGGGAACACTATCAACTAACACCATCTAACTCCTAACTAATACTAACTTTATATAATAAACTAGGTCAGTGGTTCCCAAACTGGAGTTTGTGAACCCCTGGGGGTTTGCGAAATGTTACAGGGGGTTCTCGGGAAAAAAATTCCCTAATGGCGGACAGAGCTGTCCCTAGGGACCCGGACCCCAGGCATCATGGGGCCAGCAGCCCTGAGCCCCTGGACTTCCAAGAGCTAAGCAGATCAAAGCAAGCATATCTATCACACTGAGGAGATTTAAACTTCAAGACTCCTTATAAGGAATGGAAAGAGAGGTGGATATTTTTTGCGGTTTTTAAAATTAAATAGGCAGCTAGTATAGTTTTTAAAATTATTATGAAGAACAAGTTTAAGCTTTGTTGTAACGTGCATTGTTTGCCTGGACTGCTCAAGACCTGAATGCTTATGTAGGAGGAACTCTTTAAGTTGGCTTCTTAAATACCTTCATGCTGGTTTCACATCTGATACTCCTTGATGAAACATAGCAGCCTTGTCTTATAACAGGCTTAATCAAAGTGATACAAGCTACGAAAGTGAGATCTTGGAAGAGTGTTGTCATTTTCATAATGTAATAAAAATACTGTAATGATAAATAATAATAATAAATAGTGTGTAATAAGCATGTCATCAAAACAAATTTTATATTTCCAAGATCACTGCTTTTATAATTTATTCTCAGGTAAAGGAGAAAATCCTTGGAAATATTCATTTTTAGGAGGGGGTTCACGAGATTTGACATTTTAGTGAAAGGAGTTCACAGGTTGTTAAAGTTTGGGAACCACTGAACTAGGCTAAGATGAAATGCGAAGTTATGAGACTACAATCACATAGAGCTCTGACTCCAGCCATGGGTGATGAGAAGGAACTAAGGGGGGTTTTGGCAGCGCTACTTCATATAGCCAGGGGAGGGGCCACAGACATGAGTGCCGCCCCTCTATGGGTATTGCTAGGCAAAAGTCTCTGGCTCCAGTGTGATGGGTGTGCATGCACCGTAGTGGAATACATATCTGCATCTACTGAAGAATGAGCAGATGAGCCAACCTGGGAGTGGTTGCAAGCACTTTGGAAGTCAGGAATGACCTTCACAAATTGGAGAGTTGGTCTGAATTCTACAAGATGAAATTCAATACGGAGAAGTGCAAAGTACTACACTTAGGAAGGAAAAATCAAATGCACAACTACAAGATGGGCAAAAACTAGTTAGGTTGTAGAACTGCCGGAGAGGATCTGGGGGTTACAGTGGATCACAAATTGAATATAAGTCAACAATATGATACAGTTTAAATAAAAGGCTAATATCACTCTGAGGTGCATGAACAGGAGTGTTGTACATAAGACACAGGAGGTGATTGTTCTGCTCTATTTGGCACTGGTGAGGCCTCAGCTGGAGTACTATGTCTAATTTTGGGCAAAGCACCTTAAGAAAGATGTGGACAAATTGGAAAAAGTCCAGAGGATAGCAATAAAAAAAGCCTGACCTATGAGGAAAGGTTAAAAAAAACTGGGCATGTTTAGTCTTGCGAAACAAAGACTGAGGGGGGACCTGAAAATAGTCTTCAATTATGTTAAAGACTGTTACAAAGAGGACTATGATAAATTGTTCTCCATGTCCACTGAAGACAAGACAAGAAGTAATGGGCTTTATCAGCAGCAAGGAAGATTTAGGTTACGTATTAGGAAAAACTTACTAACTATAAGGGTAGTGAAACTCTTGAATAGGCTTCCAAGGGAGGCTGTGGAATCCCCATCATTGGAGATTGTTAAGAATGGGTTAAACAAGCACCTGTCAGGGATGGTCTATGTTTACTTGGTCCTGCATCAGTGCAGGGAGCTGGAGTTTATTTCTGGAGGTCTCTTTCAGCTCTACATTTCTTTGAGTCTGATTTTAAAATAAAAAGCAAGGTGAGCTCATTTCAACCCGCAAATAAAAATGATTACCTACCTTTCGTAACTGTTGTTCTTCGAGATGTGTTCCTCGTGTTCATTCCAATTAGGTGTGTGCGTGCTGTGTGCACAGTAGCCGGAAGGTTTTTCCCCTAGCAGTACCCGTTGGGTCAGCTCAGGTGCCCCCTGTAGTCGCACCTCCATGGCGCCGTATATAGGGCCCTGCCGACCTGCTGCCACTTCAGTTTCTTCTTGCCGGCTTTGCTCTGACAGAGGAATAGGTGGGTGGGTCTTAGAATGAACATGTGCAAAACAACTTGAAGAACAACAGTTATGAAAGGTAGGTAACCGTTTTTTCTTCTTCGAGTGCTTGCTCATGTCAATTCCAATTAGGTGACTACCAAGCAGGAACTTGGAGGCAGGGTCAAAGCTCAAGGGTTTGCTGATTGAAGCACCTTTCCGCCAAAGGCTGCATCATCTCTAGCCTACTGAGTAATGGCGTAATGCAAGGTACAGGTGTGGATTGAGGACCATGTCACAGCCCTGCTAATTTCCTAAGTCGGAACCTGGGCCAGGAATGCCGCTGAAGATGCCTGCGCCCTCGTGGAGTGCGCTGTCAGCGTGGGGGCAGGTACTTTCGCCAGGTCATAGCACATCCGGATGCATGATGTAATCCATGATGAAATTCTTTGAGAAGAGATTGGGAGCCCTTTCATTCTGTCTGCTACTGCGATGAATAGTTGAACAGATTTTTGAAACAGCTTTGTCCTTTCGATATAGAAGGCTAATCCCCGACGAACCTTCAAGGAGTGGAGTTTTTGTTCCCGGCTCTTTGTGTGTGGCTTGGGGTAGAAAACTGGGAGAAAAATATCCTGATTAACATGAAACTGGGAGACAATTTTCGGGAGGAAGGCTGGGTGTGGCCGAAGCTGAACCTTGTCCTTATACAACATTGTAAGGAGGCTCAGATGTTAGGGCCTTAAGTTTGGATACCCTCCTGGCAGAGGTTATTGCCACCTTCCAGGAGAGAGAGAGCAGAGAACATGTCACAAGTGGTTCAAAGGGAAGTCCCATTAGTTTGGAAAGAACAAGGTTAAGGTCCCAGGCTGGGATCGGCTGCCGTACTTGAGAGTATAACCTGTCAAGCCCTTTAAGAAAGCATCCAACTACTGGGTTGATGAAGACCGACCAGCCCGCCACGCCTGGGTGAAAGGTGAAAATGGCAGCCAAATGGACTTTTATTGATGACATAGAAAGCCCTTGCTGCTTTAGGTGCAGGAGGTAGTTCAAGATAAAGGATATTGTCGAGTGCGTAGAAGACGTGCGATTTTGCAATGACCGAATTGTGAATCTCTTCTATTTGGCTAAGTAGGTGGTCCTAGTGGACAGTTTCCTACTGACAAGGAGGACTTCCCTAAGTGGATCAGAGCAAGCCAGCTCCGTTGGGTTTAGCCATTCGATGTTGGGGTGTTGAAGGCGGCTGTGGTTCTAAGTTATCAGGTCCAGGAGCAGCGGTAGGGTTTCCACTGACCTCTCCAGAAGAGACATGTATCCAGTGCTGACATGGCCAGGCTAGAGCTATCAATATCACCACGGCTTTGTCCCTCCAAATCTTGAGTAGCACCTTGTGGATGAGTGGGATGGGTGGAAACGCGTAAAGGAGGTGGTCCTTCCAGGGAAGAAGGAATGCGTCTGCGATCAAGCCCAGGTTGTGATTCAGGAAGGAGCAGAACTGAGGACACTTCCTGTTGTGTCTTGTGGTGAACAAGTCTATCTGAGGAATTCCCCACTGTCAGAAGATAGTGTTCACGACATCTGGGAGGATGGACCACTCATGGTTGTGAAAGGACCTGCTGAGACAGTCCACCAACTCGTACTGAACTCCGGGGAGATAAAATGCCTACAGGTGTACTGAGTAAGCTATGCAGAAGTTTGAGGGCTTCTTGGCACAGGGGAGAGGAGTGTGCTCCCCCGTCTGTTTATATAAAACACTGCTGTTGTATTGTCTGTCATGACTGATACACATCTCCCCTCCAAGTGAGTTTGGAAGGTCTGGCATGCCAGACGGACTGCCCTCAGCTCTCTGACGTTGATGTGAAGTGAGAGCTCCACTTAGGACCAGAGGCCGAGTCCTGAGCTCCCCTAGATGTGCTCCCCAACCCATCGCTGACATGTCCATAACCAGTGACGGGGATGGCTGCGGTTTGGAGAAGGGAATACCTGCACACACCGCATGCGGGCTGAGCCAACACAGGAGAGACTTGAAAACCGGCCAGGAAAGAGTGACGCTTGTCTAGACTGTCCGGTTTTGGTCGATAAACCCAGGCTAGTCATGCCTGAAGAGGTCGGAGTCTCAGTCTTGCATGCTGTACTATGTAAGTACAGGCAACCATGTGGCCAAGGAGCTTTAGGCAATTCCTTGCTGTGGTAGTAAGGAATTCTATGAGTCCTTGTATGATGTCTCAAAGGGTCTGAAAATGTGACCCTGATAGAAACGTTCTTGCCTGTTTTGAGTCCAATACTGCCCCTATGAACTCTATCCTCTGACCGGGGGACAGAGTTGACTTCTGCATGTTCTATAGAAGGCCCAGGTTGTTGAAAGTTGCTCTTATCAGGCTCACATGTGCGTCCACTTGCGCTTTGGAGCAGCCTTTGATCAGCCAGTCGTCGAGGTATAGAAACACCTAAACCTGGTGCTTCCACAAGAAATCGGTCACAACTGCAATGCACTTGGTGAACACTTGAGGTGCCGCCGACAGGCCGAAGGGGAGGACTGTGAACTGATAGTGATTGTGGTTCACCATGAACCTGAGATACCTTCTGTGGGACGGTTAATGAAATATGAAAATAAGTGTCCTTCAAGTCGAGGGCGGCATACCAGTCCCCCAGATCCAGGGAAGGGATAATGGAGGCCAAAGAGACCATGCAGAAAAGACGGTTACTCACCGTTGTAACTGTTGTTCTTCGAGATGTGTTGTTCATATCCATTCCAGTCAGGTGTGCGCGTGCCGCGTGCACGATCGTCGGAAAACTTTTACCCTAGCAACACCCGGTGGGTCGGCTGTGGAGCCCCCTGGAGTGGCGCCCTCATGGCGCCGGATATATACCGCAGCCGACCCAGCGCCCCCTCAGTTCCTTCTTGCCGGCTACTCCGACAGTGGGGAAGGGGGGCGGGTTTGGAATGGATATGAGCAACACATCTCGAAGAACAACAGTTACAACGGTGAGTAACCGTCTTTTCTTCTTCGAGTGCTTGCTCATATCCATTCCAGTCAGGTGACTCCCAAGCCCCACCTAGGTGGCGGGGTCGGAGTGAGACATCGCTGTGTGCAGAACCGCTGACCCGAAAGCAGCATCGTCTCTGGATTGTTGCACCAGCGCATAGTGCGCCGCGAACGTGTGCACCGAAGACCACACTGCAGCTCTACAAATGTCCTGGATCGGGACTTGAGCCAGGAAGGCAGTCGAGGAGGCCTGGGCCCTCGTGGAGTGAGCGGTGAGGCATGGCGTCGGGACACCGGCCAGGTCGTAGCAAGCACGAATGCAGGACGTGATCCAAGAGGACAGGCACTGTGAGGAGACCGGTGAGCCTTTCATCCGGTCGGCCACCGCAACGAAGAGTTGCGTCGTCTTCCTAAACGGCTTTGTACGGTCAATGTAGAAAGCCAGGGCCCTGCGTACGTCCAAAGAATGCAAACGCTGGTCTTGACGAGTAGCGTGTGGCTTTGGATGGAAGACCGGGAGAAAGATGTCCTGGTTTACGTGGAAAGGTGAAACCACCTTCGGAAGAAAGGCAGGGTGGGGGCGAAGCTGCACCTTGTCCTTGTGGAACACCGTGTATGGGGGCTCGGACGTCAGCGCTTTGAGTTCGGAAACACGCCGTGCTGAGGTAATGGCTACGAGGAAGGCCGTCTTCCAGGATAAGTACAAGAGCGAACAGGTCGCTAATGGTTCAAACGGGGGCCCTGTGAGCCTGGAGAGAACGAGGTTGAGGTCCCACGTCCGAACCGGCTGGCGTATTTGTGGGTACAGCCGGTCCAAGCCCTTGAGGAATCTAACGACCATCGGGTTAGAGAAGACCGATGACGGGAGTTCTCCTGGGTGGAATGCCGAAATGGCGGCGAGGTGAACTTTGATTGAAGATATCGCCAAGCCCTGCTGTCTTAGGGACAGGAGATAGTCCAGTATGAGAGGGATAGGTGCCTGCAAGGGGGACGTAGCTCGTTGCTGACACCAACAGGAGAACCGCTTCCACTTGGCTAAGTAAGTGGACCGTGTAGAGGGCTTCCTACTTCCCAGCAGGATCTGCTGGACGGACTGCGAACATTGTTGCTCCGTCTGATTCAGCCATGGAGCATCCACGCTGTGAGGTGGAGCGATTGTAGGTCGGGGTGACACAGACGGCCGTGGTCCTGGGAGATGAGATCCGGACTCAAGGGGAGCGTGATCGGCGCTTGAACCGACAGCTCCAGCAGTGTGGTGTACCAGTGCTGCCTCGGCCAAGCGGGAGCCACTAGAATTACTCGTGCCTGGTCGGTGCGGATCTTGAGCAGCACCCTGTGGACAAGCGGAAATGGGGGAAAGGCGTAGAACAGGTGGCCCTTCCACGTTAGAAGGAAAGCGTCCGACAGAGAGCCTGGAGCTCGGCCGTAAAGGGAGCAGAATGCGTGGCACTTCCTGTTGGCCCGGGATGCGAATAGGTCGACCTGGGGAAATCCCCACCTCCGGAAGACTACTGTTGAGTAGAATGCCCAGCTCGTGGAAAGTCTGTGTCACCATGTGGACGTGAGCTTGAACTTGGTCCCTGGTGCGGCCGCGCACCAGCCAGTCGTCCAAATACGGGAACAGCTGTACCCCTTGTCGGCGAAGGTATGCCGCGACGACTGCCAGACACTTTGTGAACACTCTGGGAGCCGAGGACAAGCCGAAGGGAAGGACTGCGAATTGGTAGTGCACCTTGTTTACTACAAATCGCAGGAAGCGCCTGTGAGGCGGATAAATTGCTATATGGAAATAAGCGTCCTTCATGTCGAGGGCGGCGAACCAGTCTCCAGGATCCAGCGAGGGAATAATGGTCCCCAATGATACCATGCGGAACTTCAACTTTACTATGAATTTGTTGAGTCCGCGCAAGTCTAAGATGGGCCGTAGACCCCCTTTCGACTTGGGGATCAGGAAGTAGCGGGAATAAAACCCCCTGCCCCTTAACTCCTGCGGAACCTCCTCTATGGCTCCCATAGAGAGGAGCCCGAAAACCTCCTGTGTAAGGAGTTGCTTGTGAGAAGGGTCCCTGAAGAGGGACGGGGAGGGGGAGTGGGAGGGGGGGGGCGAGGAAAATTGGAGGGCGTATCCCCTCTCCACCGTGCGAAGGACCCAACGGTCCGATGTTATAAGGGACCAAGCACGGTGGAAACGGGAGAGGCGATCCCGGAAGGGGGGAGATGAATCCTGGGTGCTGGCTCTGGTGCCGTCCTCGACCGCACCTTCAAAAGGCTTGTCTAGGCCATGAAGGTGGTCTCGGCTGGCCCTGGTTCTGACCGGGTTGAGGGCCGGTCGACCGTCGCCTACCGCCTCGACCCCGCCTCCTGGCAAAGTCCTGTCTCGGGCGAGGCGGGGGAGGGTAGAACCTCTGAGGCTGGGGCCTGAAGGGTCTGCGCTGTGGACCTGGGACATGCATCCCCAGAGAGCGCATCATCGTTCGAGAGTCCTTAAGGTTTTGGAGCCTCGAGTCTGTCTTTTCCGAAAACAGGCCCTGACCCTCAAAGGGCAAGTCCTGGAGGGTCTGCTGCAGTTCAGGTGGCAGGCCCGACACCTGGAGCCAGGAGGTTCGCCTCATAGCTATACCCGACGCCAGGGTCCTAGCGGCCGAGTCGGCTATATCCAGGGAGGTCTGTAGGGAGGTGCGTGCCACCCGCTTACCCTCCTCTACCAAAGTCCCGAACTCTTCCCTAGATTCCTGGGGAACCAGTTCCTTAAACTTCTCCATGGAGGACCAGGTGTTAAAACTATATCGGCTTAAGAGCGCCTGTTGGTTGGCCACCCTAAGCTGCAGCCCCCCCGCGGAATAGACCTTGCGCCCGAACAAATCGAAGCGCTTAGCGTCCTTCGATTTTGGCGCTGCCGCCTGCTGGCCATGGCGCTCCCGTGCATTTACTGATGAGACCACCAGCGAGCACGGTTGAGGGTGAGTGTACAAGTACTCGTGGTCCTTGGAGGGTACAAAGTACTTCCTCTCCACGCCCCTGGCCGTGGGCGGAATAGAGGCCGGGGTTTGCCAGATGGAGGCGGCATTAGTCTGAATGGAGCGAATCAGCGGTAACGCGACCCTGGATGGGGCGTCCGCTGAAAGGATGTTCATGATCGGGTCGTGAACCTCCACGATCTCCTCCATCTGGAGGTCCATATTGCGCGCCACCCGGCGCAACAGGTCCTGGTGGGCCCGGAGGTCTATGGGGGGCGGGCCCATGGCGGATGTCCCCGCTACCGCCTCATCAGGCGAGGAGGAGGAGGATACTCCCGGTGGCAAGGGATCCAAAGGCAAGTCTTGCTCCAGGTGCTCCTGGAGCTGGGCCTCGCTCGTCCCAGGGTCTATGGCCTGCGCCGGCGTGGGCACTGGAGCCTCCATGCCCCCTGGCGGGGGGCGGGAGATGGTGGCCTCCGGGGCTCTGGGCTCAGAGCGTGCCGAGCGGGAGGCAGACGGTGGGGCCCCTTGGGCTTGGTGGTAGGCCCATGGGGTCCAAAAGGACCAGTGAGCAGGTCCCTGCGTAGGGTCCTCTGCCATGTCCTGCGAGTGGCCGAAGTCCGCCGAAACCGCCTGTCCCTGTGGAGGGTAGGCCGATCTAGAGGCCCCTTCAGAGGAGTGGGACGCGGATCTCGACGGCCATGGCGGTGCCAAACGCGATGCATCCGTCCCCGGCTGGTGCGGTGCCGGTCGGTGCTGGTCGTAGGGCGATCTGTCCCAGCGTGCCGGAGATTGGTGCCGGGATCGGGATCGGTGCCAGTAGCCGCGCCGGTGCCGCGATCCGGATCTGGAGCGGGACGACGATCGCGACGACACCCGGTGCCGGGAGCGGTCCCTCGATCGGCGCTCATACCGGTACCGGGAGGTGCGCCTCGAGTCCGATCGGTGCCGGCGGTCGCGACGGTGCCGAGATGTGGAGCGGCGCCGCGAAGAGGACCTCGACCGCGAGTACGACCGGCGCCGAGGTGATAGTCGGCGCCGGGACTCCGAGCAGTGTCGGGACCTGCTCCGAGACCTGGAGCGGTGCCGAGAGTCCACGGTTGGAGACGGTGGGCGCACCAGTGCAGGCTTGCCTCTCGACTGCACCATGCGCGGAGCCACCGGTGCCGGGAGCTGCGACGGTGCCGGCTCCGTGAGTGCGATCAGGTCCCTCGCGGTAGTAAATGTCTCCGGAGTCGAGGGGAGACAAGGTTCCACCACCAGCCTAGGTGGTGAAACAGTCCGTACCGGACTCAACGGCCTCGGTGCCGGAGTCGACGGTGTGGCCGCCTGCTTTTGGCGGTCCAAAGGCGGACGCGGCTCTACCCCCGGCACGGGGGGAGCCGGCGTCTTCAGGGCAGCAGTGTCCTGAGCCTTGCGGGCCTTTTTATGGCCCAGAGATAGAGATCGGCGCCGAGTCCCTTGAGGTGGGCGCGGTGCCGAAGTCTGCCGGTGCCGGGAGGACTTGTCCGCGGCGCCGGTCGGGGCCGCTGGGGCGCTGCGCACCGACGCGCTCGGTGCCGGGGCCGGGCGCGCCGAGGGAGGATCCGGGCTGAGCGCCGCCTCCATGAGGAGCTGCCGAAGCCGAAAGTCCCGCTCCTTCCTCGTTCGAGGCTTGAAGGCCTTGCAGATTGGGCACTTATCTGCGTGATGGGCTTCCCCGAGGCACTTCAAGCAGGAGGCGTGCGGGTCGCTTGTTGGCATCGGCTTCGCGCAGGACGCGCACGGCTTAAAGCCAGGAGCCTTGGGCATGAGCCCGGTATGCTCCGGGGGGAAAAAAGGGGGGAGAACAACCCCCTTAACCCCCGCTAACAATTTACAACAACTACAAACTAAATAACAACTATCTAAAGAACTCTAACTACTATACACACAACTATCTAAATGAACAACTATCTACAGAAATAAGCTAGAAGCTAGGGAGTGTGGAGACCAGCTATGCTGTGCTCCACAGTTCCAACGACCGTCAGGGGCGGTAAGAAGGAACTGAGGGGGCGCTGGGTCGGCTGCGGTATATATCCGGCGCCATGAGGGCGCCACTCCAGGGGCTCCACAGCCGACCCACCGGGTGTTGCTAGGGTAAAAGTTTTCCGACGATCGTGCACGCGGCGCGCGCACACCTGACTGGAATGGATATGAGCAAGCACTCGAAGAAGAACTTCAGTTTCTTCATGAACTTGTTGAGCTCTTGCAGGTCTAGGATGGGCCTGAGGCCGCCTTTGGCTTTTGGGATTAGGAAATACCGGGAATAGAAGCCCTTGCCCTTCAGCTCCTGAGGAACTTCTTCCACAGCCCCCACACTTAGGAGTGTGTGCACCTCCTGCATTAGAAGCTGCTCGTGTGACCCTGAAGAGGGTCGGGGGAGGGGGCTGGAAGGGAGGGAGTTGAATTGGAGAGAATATCCCAGCTCTACTGTGCGGAGCACCCAGCGATCTGATATAAATCGGGCCCACGCAGGGTATAAATGAGATAGTTGGCATGAAAAGGAAAGGATGGTTGGATCCAGTGTTTGAACTGATGCATCACCCTCGGGCGCACCTTCAAAAGGCCTCCTTTTGACCGGAGGACTGTTTTGACTGCCCAGAGCCCTGAGCCGATGAGGGAGAAGGCCACCTCCTGTTTCTATTACGCCTCCTAGAGTAGTCCTGCCTGTTCTGTGGCTGGTAGAATCAAGGTAGGGGCTGGGGCTTAAAATACCTCCACTGCATAAATGAAGTATGGAGACCCAGGGACTTGAGAACGGCTCTTGAGTCCTTAAGGCTATGAAGCCATGAGTCTTTTTTTTTTTTTTTTAAAGAGAAATGGGTTGAGCCCTCAAATGGGAGGTCCTGGATGGTCTGTTGGACGTCAGACGGGAGCCCTGATACCTGCAGCCAGCTCCTCCTCCTCATGGCCACCCCTGAAGCCATGGTGCGAGTGGCCGAATCAGCAACATCCAAGGCTGCCTGGAGCGACACCCTTGCCACAAGCTTTCCCTCCTCCACCAAAGTGGAAAACTCTGCCCTCGAGTCTTCTGACAGAAGCCCTGGGAATTTAGACATAGCCCCACAGGAATTAAAGTTGTATCTACTAAGGACCGCCTGGTGGATTGAAATTCAAATACCAGCCCACTGGTAGAACAGATTTTCCTCCCAAAGAGGTCCAGTTTTTTCGCATCATGGGCTTTAGGCGATTGGCCCTGGTGCACTCAGCGTTCCCATTCATTTGCTGCCACCACCACTAGAGAGTCTGGCGGTGGATGTGAATAAAAATGTTCAAATCCTTTAGAGGGAACAAAATACTTTCTCTCTGTCCTTTTTGCCGTCGATGGCAGGGAGGCGAGGGTCTGCCACAGCGTTTTGGTGGTGTGTTGTATGTTTTTTTATGAGCGGTAGGGCAACTCGGGAGGGACCCGAGGGGGCTAGGATGTCAACCATGAGGTCCAGTGTCTCAGAGACCTGCTCAACCTGGATCTCTAGGAGCTGCTGGTGGACCCTATTGTCCTTGAGTGCAGGAGCCATGGAGGTTCCAGCCACTGCCTCGTCTGGGGAGGATGAAGATGAGGTTCTAACCGGGACTGCCCCTTGCTCCTGGCCCTCGGAGAATGCGCGGTGCACCAAGGACTGGGAACGGTGCCACGCACTGCCATGTACAGAGCCCTGTCGGTGCTGAGGATCTCTATCCAAGTCCTTTCTTGGCACCAAAGTTTCCTGTGTCGACACCAGAGCACTGCACGCCAATGCTGAGGGGCTTGGCGTTGGCTCAGCTGACCCCAGCTCCAAGTGGGGACGGAGGGCAGCCTCCATCAGAAGTATCTTCAGACATTGATCCCTCTCTTTTTGAGTCCTGGGGCAAAATCCCCTACATATCTTGCAATGATCTTTTTGATGTGATTCCCCCAGACACTTCAAGCAGGAAGTGTGGGGGTCACTCCTGGGCATAGGCTTGCTACAAGCTGCACAGGGTTTAAACCCCGGTACCGGGGAGGGGGTGACGGGGGTACCCCCAAAACAATTCCCTACTGGAATTCTAACGATATACTGACTAACTAACTAACTACTACTAACTATTGATTTACCTATTTACAGGAGAAAAGTCTGAAGACTACTAGGGAGAAAGGCTTGCCGAAGGGAGAGAGAATGAGCATTCCAGCTAACCGTCACAGGCGGTAGGAAGGAACTGAAGCGGCAGCGGATCGGTAGAGGCCTAATACGGCACCATGGAGGCACGACTCCAGGGGGCGCCTGAGCCAACCTGATGGGTACTGCTAGGAGAAAAACCTTCTGGCTACTGTGCATGCAGTGCGCATGCACCTAATTGGAATCAACATGAGCACGCACTCGAAGAATCATAAGTCTGTGTTTGGAGATGCAGTTCTCAGTGTATAAAAAAAGGATGAAATACACTAGAAAATAAAGACTCAACATTTTTCTTTCTGTGCCATGAGAAGCTGGAAAATACCAGGATCTGGTCCTTCTTCATGCCCATGGGAGGCAGAGGCTGTTCCCTGTCATACATAATCTATTGCTTTGTCCAGACTCATTTTAAATGATGCAAGTGATGGGGTTGGGGGATTGTTTGCCAAAACTATTTTGAGAAGTTCTTCACCAGTCTAATCATGCAAGGGTCTGACTTTACTGCACGTTTATCTTGCATTATCTACACTTGAGTAACAACTCTTGAGTTAGCCTAGCTCAAGTGAGAGCAGCCATGCTGCGAAATAACACCCCAGCTGCTGTGTCCAGACTCACTCATGTGTGGTGCAAAGACTTCTGGGGTCATATCCCTTGGTTATTTGCATTGAACTAAGTTAAGCTACTCCATGAGTTCTTTCCCAGTGAATTGTGGAAGAACTTGTCTGTCCTTTCTGGGCACCTGGGGGAACTGTGGGAAAACACTGGAGGACTAACACCCAAGTGGAGCTAGCCTGGACCCACACTGCAGAGCGATTGTGTTAGCAGCTGACTTGAGCTTTAGTCTCTATCCCGACAGTCCAGCCAACTCGACTTAAAAGCACCACCACACCTGCGTTGAGGGTTTGAGTGTGGATGGGACTTAAGTTACACCTTGAGTTAACTGTGCAGTGAAAACAAGCCCCCAGATGCTGAGCATCTCCTGAAAAGAGTTCATGGAGTTGAGGGTGCTCAGCACTTCTTAGGATAAGGCCCTTATAAATTATAGTTTATGTGCTCTTCTCCAACTCTTCTGTATAGTACTTTCCTAGTTATCCATGACTTTTCAAAAACATTTCAGAGGTTTCATACGTTGATTAGTCAATTCCCTGAACTGCCTGAGATGCAGGCCATTCCAGCCACTGAGCTGCATATGTTCCCTTATCTGCCTTTATCAGAAGCTATGTCTGCGAGTTATTTATGGCTTCCTAATTATCAAGATCTCTATCTTATTATATACATTTGAAAAAACAGTTGATCATCATCAGCTATTTTAGAATCATTAATTTAATCTCGTGCCTTATTTATTAAGAAACGACTTTCTCTATAGTGTTTCCTTTGCTCCTGTTATGAGTAAAAGCCCTTCTTGCTTTGGCTTGTTCTGGGCCTACTGGGGATTTAGCAATGTCCGAATTTGGCTGCATATATGATTACCCTTGTTGCCACCACCATCACCAACACACCGAAGATAAAGGCAGCCACTGGGGAGCATCAAAGCTGCCTCTCTCCTTCCTTCAATCTCTAACTCTCCTCCTCGTGGACTCTCTGCGTGATCCCTGCAGCATGGCCATTGGCAGAGGCACTGTTTCACAGGTAAGTTCCCTCCTCTCCCTTCAACACTACCCTGGCAAACTTCCAGCCACCCTCTCACCTATCTCCCCAAGCAAAAGCCCCTTTTCCCCTCTTACCTGCTGCTGCATCCCTCACATCCAGCACGTACCCCTCCCATTCACACCTTGCAGTACCTCAATCTCTCCCTCAGCTAGTGCCACCTTCCACCACCTTCCCCCTGCATTTCCTCCTTCCTGCCTTTTTGCATTCCCCCTCCCACCTCCCTTCTCATTCTCCTCATGCTGATTTCCCCCAAAACTACCACCTTTAAGAGACACACTGTACTCTCTGTTGTGATAAATGGGTCTACAAACTTAGTCTATGAGCTCAATTGTAAAAAGTGAATCAAAGTTCATATAAAGCATAACAATAACCTATAATATTAAATGTTGATGTGAAAAATTGCAAAAGGGAGACAAACTCTGAATTAGCCCAAACAAAAAGGCCTATTGATATAATTCAAGGACTGTGTTAGGACCATGCCTGGTAACCAAGAAAAACATGAGACCGAAAATCAATGAGTCAAAATTGGTGTGTCGGAAACTAGGCCTAATTGGATGACAAAATAATGAGGGCATGGGCTATTTCATCCATCAATCCCTTTTTGGGTCCTTAAAGAAACTTTTGGGAGAAAAATTGACTACTGGAGGAAGCTTCACCATCATGGCATCCCCCCCACCCTGCCATCTTCTGGGACCCTGGACCTTCCTTGTCCTAATTCTGAGAGATATAGTGACCAGACCAGACCAGACCAGAGACACTGTCACCTCCACCAGCTCCAGTTAAATCCCAAACACAGCCTGGTATGTGAGACAGTCTCTCTTCCTCCCCTTCCGCCCCCCCCCCCATGTGTCCTTTTCCTCCCCCACCTTATTTCTTCTCTTTCCTAACCCTCCTTTTTCCTTCTGTCTAATAAGAGTCTGATTTAGCTGGCCGCACATATTTTGCAACACTGCTGTAAAGCCTGTGAACTGAAAGAGGCAACTAAACACAATGTCCTGAATGGTCTGACGCTGGCAGAAATATGCCAGATTTTAGAGTGGCTGATAAGACTGTGCTGTGCCTGTGTTTCTCCAGCAGTGAGGATGCAAGGGAGAGTCAACATCAGAGAGAGAAGCTGTATTTTCTGTCTTTGCTGTTCTTTTCTCTCTCCCCCTTTGTGTGTGTGTCTTGTTTTGTCTACTAGGAAATGGGACTGGATTTCAACAACAGCTTCAGCCCATCTCAACTAACTTCTTCTCTTTTCCCCCAAAAGGTCAGTTATCATCATCTAAGAAACTGTCAAACAGGAGTTTTTTCCTTCTAAAGGCTCTCTGCAGCTAAAGGGAACCAGGGATGTTGTTAAAATCAAAGCCTTATTTAATACTTCACATTTCAAATGCTTTAACTGTTTTTCATTCTTTTCTGTATCTTTAATGAAAGGTTAAAATGATTGTTATTAGACTGTTTACCATAGTACTAAGTGGGCTGAGGGCTCTGTATACCAAACCTCAAACCTGGTTTAATACTGGACAGTGACTAGGTCATGTTAACATCTTGTTAACAGCCCATATAGTCCATCTAAATTAGCAGAACAGTGCCTCACTGCTTCCCCTTGGTAACCCGAGCATACCCCATCACCTGCTACCTCTTTCCTCGCCTCCCACTGGAAACAGACAATTTGAACTTTCCACAAATGTCTTCTCAGAAGACAAGAATCCCCTGGTCTGAGGAATGGACAGCTGGGGTGACCTGGCCCACTACTTCCACAGAAGCATCATTGGTAGAGCACTTGGTGCCCCGTGGCATTAGTGGGCAGGTCACCCAACAGACCAGCAGATTGTGAGAGAGACCCCCTATATTTTCACTCTTCCATCAGTCCTACTGATACCTTCTTCCCTCTCTCCTGGCCCTATCTGGTGGGAAGTGCTGACTCCCCCCATTTCTTACATCCTTGCTGCTCTACCGCACACAGTCCTGATCTTTGCCAAATGTATATAATTCAGTATCCCGGAGTTTAAAACTATTCTGAACTCACTTCAAATACCCACCATAACACTCAGAGCCATACTAAGCTTAAGCTTCCTGCAGTGAAGAAAAATGGACAGTCTGGTCGTTAGCACAGATGTTACTTTCATAGGACTTAATTTGACAGATATCATGGTAAAATATTCAAGGCAAGTTATTTATAATCCCCAAAAGGGAAGACCTGTTAGTAATACACCCGTGATGAATGCCAACAGCTTAAACCTTTCTTGACACTTTTACCTAGTTAAGAGAACACACAAAATGGTAAAGGATACCTGCTCCTTGACCTCGATATTGTGCTCCCCTTCCAAAATAAGAGTCACTGCTTGCATGATTTGCTTTCCATGGGTGCTCATTATCTGGTCTATATGCTGCCAAAGCAATTATAGATACACAATTAGTATACATTTTCTAGAGAAAAGGACAAAAACATTTATTGTGAAAGTGAGTGGAATTATCATCAGCATTTCTAGGTGCCAGTATCTTTATGCAAGGTATCACAAATGTGAGAACCCATTGCAGCAGAAAACAAGAGTTATTTTTCTTTTCATTACTTTAGCCAACCCTTGTCACAGGGAACAGAATAAGGAACTATATGTTTGATCCTACTTCCACTGAAGCCTGTTGTACATTTAAATACTGACTCCCCCAGAGCAACACAGTTGTCACTGAGGGCATAATCTGAAGACTGAAGGATCTTTGAGTCATAAATTGACAACCTGATGAACATGAGAACTCAGTGTGATGCTGTGGCTAAATGGGTCAACACAATCTTTCCATATTTAAAAGGGGGAACACCAGGTAGGTGTAGTGATATCACTTTGCTATTAGCCAGGATGGGCAGGGATGGTGTGTCTAGCTTCTGTTTGCCAGAAGTTGGGAATGGGCTACAGGGGATGGATCACTTGATGATTATCTGTTCTGTTAATTCCCTCTGGGGCACCTGGCATTGGCCACTGTTGGAAGACAGGATACTGGGCTAGATGGACCTTTGGTCTGGCCCACTATGGCCGTTCTTATGTTCTGTATACAGTACTGGTGAGACCAGTACTGGAATACTGTGTCAAGTTCTGGGGTCTGCACTTCAAAACTGAAATTCTGAGAGGGTTCAGAGAAAAGCCACAAAAAAGGATTTGTGGCCTGAAAATCTCTCACAGCGAGAGATTTAAGCAGCTCAATTTATTTTGCTCACTGAAGCGAAGTTTTACAGGTGACTTTATCATGGTCTATAGCCACCCATGCTTGGAGGAGATGAGATACACAGGAGCACTCATCTAGCAGAAAAAGGCATAACAACATTCAGGGGCTGGAAATTGAAGTCAGCAAAGTTCAAACTCGCTGTAAAATGCAAATTTTTAAGTGAGGGTAATTAAGCACTGGAACAGATTACCAAAGATATGGTAAATTCTCCATCACTTGGAATCAAAGTCAAGTTTAGAGGGTTTTTTTGTAAACAAAAACAACCCCCCCACCCAAAAATACTGCAGTTCAGTGACAAGTTATTGGGTTCGAGAGTGAAATTCTGTGGAATATGGTATGGCAGAAGCTCAGAGTAAAGAATTATAATGGTCCTTTCTTATCTTAAAAAAAAAAAATCTATGAAAGAATATAGAGAGTTACTCAGAAATAGCTGGGGCCATAATTTGGGCTGCAAAACCACTTTAACTGATGGTTCAGTCACCAGTTTGACTGTAAACTCAGGGTGCGTTTACAGGGCAATTAGAAAACAAATATTTTTACTTGTAGATTGAGCTAATTTGATATGAAAATTGAAAATCAATGATTATGGAACCCAAATGTGCACTTTTTATGGTGTCATTTTTCATGACAGAAGCACACTTTACAGGTGGCTATGTTCCTACATAGAAGTCCACCTTGCCAAATATTTATTGCACTTTTTCTCTATTCTTCACTAGATGGGCCTCTTGCTCGTCCTCCATTCGTATCTCAAGCACTTTACTTCTTGCCATAAAACAGTTCACGTGCTTAAATCTTATATCATCTTATTCTATTCTGTAAAAAGGATATATGAACTGTGTGAATGCACAATCCAGTAGATCAAAATCAAAGACTGAAGAATGTTTTAAAATGAGAGATAAGATACAAATGAAATAGCTCAGACACTTGGGGCTTGTCTATACGGCACTGGCTGTGTGCACCATAGAGCGCTCTATTGTGCTGTGCTCTAACTGCCCTGTGTAGGCCATGCTGGCGCAAGGTATCCAGTTCACCTTGGTATCAACGTATCTTTTAGTTTGTGCCAGCAGGGTCTACATGGGGCAGTCAGAGCGCAGCATGTTGAAGTGCTCTCCAAATCACACGCCTCTAATGCGCACTACCGGCACTGTGTAGACAAGCCATAAGTAAGGAGAAATATAGGTATCCTTAAGATATCTGCATCCCCATAAGCACTGTAAGTTAATTTCAAAACATAAACCACTCCTCCTGTTAACTAGACTTTTAACAGAGTTTACAAAAATGTGTCTGTCTGTCAAAAGCCTTTCTAAACACGAACAGAATCAAACACCCAACAAAAAAGTATTGGTATGTATCTGGAGACATAACTAGTGATAAAGCTCCGGCTAGATATGCAGAATTCTCTCTTTATTAAAGATTTTCACTTCATTGTGGTCTTTTATGACCATTAGTGTTTTTGGGTTCAGATACTTCAATAATGCACAATGGAGGCCTCACAGTTTCAACAATAATATTCAAAAATGAACTTAAAGAGAAAGGTGATTTGCTTTTCAGACCTACTAGATCACTGGAAAGAGTATTATGCATTATGAATTTACAATGTATCATCTATGAATGCTGGGTAAGTGTTAGGAAGACAACTTTTCTGGAGGATCTGTTTGTGGTTTTACTTACTGGGCGAGTAGACAGAAGATTTCTGAGCAGTCCCAAAGTTTTCATTAGCACGTTTACATCTGAATCAGAGAGTAACTGGAATAATTGTTCTGTACTCAAACCTTGTAAGATGTCTGCTTTGATCTTTTGTTCTGCTTGAAATGCCATGTTCTGAAGGACAGATACATACAGAAAAACTGAGCCATACACCTCATATTAGCATTTCTCCTTCATTTAATTTTGTCTCAGAGTGTGCTTTCCATTCTGTCTACAGAAGAATTACTACCATCTGCTGTGCATACATTCTTGATAAAGTAACCCTGCAAGCAATGCAAGGAAATGTTACTCACCTTGTAGTACCTGGAGTTCTTTGAAATGCATTGTCCCTATGTGTAGTGCACTTCAGGTGATTCACAGGCAGCGTCTTTTCAAGGAGGCAGGTACCCAGAGTCCAATGCCACAACAGACTGCAGTACCGCCCTGCCCAGGGAAACATCTGAGGCAGCCACCTGCACCACGGTAGAATGTCTCGCAAAGGTGTGTACAGAGCCCCAAGTCATTGCACAGCAGATGTCAATGAGAGGGACATCCTTGAGGCAGGCTACTGAGGCTGCTTGGGCTGTCACAGAATGTGCTCTCACACTGCCCATAAGAGGGACATCGTTCATCTCATAACAGAAAATGATGCATCCCTGGATCCCTTTTGACAGCCTCTGTGTGGAAATGCCCTCTCCTTTCATCCATTCCATAAATGATACAAAGTCTAGGAGATTTCCAAAATTTCATTCTCTGTAGGCAGACCGCAAGGTCCCTATGCATATCCAAGGAGAGACACATCACCTCTTTCTGCCTGGTGTGTGGTTTAGGGTAGAACACAGGTAGATGGATAAGTTGGCTGATGTGAAAGTCTGATACCATCTTAGGGGAGAACTTCTGGTGGAGTCTCATGGGTGCCTTATCCTTGTGGAAAACTGTACCGGGATGGGGAGATCTGCCATGAGTGCCCCTAGCTCCCAACCTTTTCTGGCTGACGTGATTGAGACGATAAATTCTACCTTCATGGAAAGATGAAGTAGAGAGCAAGATCCCAAAGGCTCAAACAGCACCTTAGTCAGAGTTGATAAACCAGGTTCAAGTCCCAGGCTGGTACCAGCTTTGCCACTGGAAGGAAGACACTAACCAAGCCTTTCAGGAACAGAAACGGGACTGGGTGAGAAAACACAAAGTAGGTGTGTACAGGTGGGTGAAATGCACTAATGGTCACCAGTGTCCCATGTATTTTAAGGATAATTGGCTAGCCTAGTACATCTGGGATTCCTGACCGTGAAGGGGAAATTCCTTATCGATTACACCAGAATATAAATCTTTTCCACTTTGCCGTGTAGCATTTCCCAGTAGAGTCCTTCCTATTACTGCTCAATACGACCTGGACATCTGCCAACCAGGCTTTCCTAGGTCTGATATCCATCCCTACAAAATGCCCTCAAGTGCTGGTTGAGTTAGAGTGGTAAGTCCTCCCTTTGTCTTGAGTCAAAAGATTTTGCCTCAGCGGGAGGTGGGGAGAAGACTGGCTTGACAGTTGCAATAACAATGGGGTACTAGAACTGATGGGTCCAGCTCAGCACTATGACAATGACCGCACCTTGTCCTGTCTGATTTTCCTCAATACCTTGGATAACAAAAAATGCACACCTCAGGGCCCCTAAACGTCCTGGAAAGTGCTGCCCAGAGAGCCCACGTTGCACCATCTCTGAAGCAGAACTTGCACTTTTTGTTCATATTTGACACAAACAGATCTGTGGCTGGGAGACCCCACATCCAAAACACCTCCCAGAGAGATGGGTCATGCAGCTGTAACTCATGCTCTGTGGAGAAGTGTCTGCTCAGAATCTGGCACGGTACCCTGAACGGCCATCAGGGTAATGTGCAATTCCAAAGGGCGATGGCCTCCACACAGTGCTGTGAGGAGCTTGCTCCTCCCTACTTGTTGATGTAATAGACTGTTTCCATGTTGTCTGATAACATCTGGACTGAATGGCTGCAAATGCAAGGTAGGAATTGTTCGCAGGCCAGCCTGACAGCTCTCAACTCCAACACGCTGATGTGCAGCACAGACTCCTGAGAAGACCACTTCCCTTGCACTACCTGCCCTTCCAAGTGGGCTCCTCAAACTATATGTCCACAGTCACAGTCATTCTTGGGAGCAGGGAACTGAACAGACCGCCACACACACTCCTTTCCTCTGTCTTCCCACCTGCCCAGGAATGTTAAGATCCTTTGTGGAACTGTGACCAGCAAATGGAGACTGTTTGCCCAGGGTGTATGCAGTCCATAGCCATGCTTGCAGGCATCTGAGATGAAGCCTTGCAAATGGGATCACATAAGTGCTTGCAGCCATGTGACCCAACAGATCATCCAAATCTGCTGTATGAGTCCATCGATGGCGAGGAAACAGTCATCTGGTATGCATGCTCTGGCCAACCATGTCCAGCCTTTCTCTGATGAATTCCTCATTTGTGTCAGTTCCAAAGTGGATTTCTCTGGGTTCACTCTCAGACTCAGCCTTTCAAACAAGTCCAGAAACATGTTGGTTGCTTCTTGCATTTCCTGGTAAGATCAACCCTTTAGGAGTCAATCGTCCAAGCAGGTGTACACTGCCATCCCCAATGATGAAAGGGAGCTGGCACCATGACAGGGTGAAAACCCTCGGCACTGCATCGGTAGTGTTGCTGATTAGCTATGGACCTCAGGAATCTCCTGTGTGTTGGGTGGATGTTCACTTGAAAAATACACATCTTTGAGCTCAAGGGCCACGAACAAATTTCCTAAATCTAGTGAGGGATAACTAAAGACAAAAATCACCCATCTGACCCTCAGTCACTGGACAAACTTGTCAGTTCCCTGAGGTCCAAGATGGGTCTCCATGTCCCTGACTTTTGGGGGATGATGAAGTACCTCAAGTAGAACCTCTTTCCCTTTGCTGCTGGAGGCACTGATTCTATCCCCCACTCCTGAGAGGGATCCCAGAATTAAGGTGGCCAAGCAGAGGTGGGGTTTCGGAGGGAAGAAAACTGGATGGTGCATCCTGAAGAGACAACCTCTATTACCAATCAATCAGTCTATTGTGATCTTTCTCCAGGCAAATAGGTATTGGATAGTTGCCTTCCAAAAGGGAGAGGGGGGAAAACCAAGGCAATTATTTAGATGGACGGGTTGTAGGTGCACACTCTCAAAGGTTCTGATGAAATGCCAGTTTCAGAGTTCATGTTGATTGGGAGGCAAAGGACAAGTGTCTTTGGGCACCCTTTCTATGCGTTCTCTGATGCTTACAGGGCAGCTGAGAAATGCCGCTGATGGTTGAAACTGTGGCTTACTGGATTTCTGCTTAATCATGGTGTCCTTCATTCTTCTTCCAACTCCAACCCCTAATCCAACACGAGAGCTCTTGGTACCAGAGGATTCAGTGATGACCTGTATCTAGTCATCAACGGTGGCAGTGATAGTCTAGCTCAGTGGTTTTCCACCTGTGGTCTGTGGACCCCTGGGGGTCCGCAGACTATGTCTAAAGGGTCCACAAAAGGTTGTTACCACCATAGAACTGTGGTTTTCAACCTGGGTTCCGCAGACTATGTCTAAGATTTCCAAAGGGGTCTGCACCTCCATTTGAAATTTTTTAGGAGGTTGCAAATGAAAAAAAGTCTGAAAACCACTGCTCTTGCTCAAACCAGGCTTGGAGATTCATAGACTCCAAAATCAGAAGGGACCATTGTGATCTTCTAGTCTGACCTCTGGTATAACACACATCACAGAACTTCCCCAAAATAATTCATAGAGCATGTCTTTTAGAAAACATCCAATCTTGATTTAAAACATTGCCAGTGATGGCACTCGGTAACTTTTTCCAATGGTTAACTACTTTCACTGTTAAAAAATTATGCTTTACTTCCAGTCTGAATTTGTCTAGCTTCAGCTTCCAGCCATTGGATTGTGTTATATCGTTTTCTGCTAGATTTAAAAGCTCATTTTCAAATATTTGTTCCCTATGTAGGTACTTAGAGACTGATCAAGTCACCCCTTAATCTTCTCTTTGTTAAGCTAAATAGATTGAGTTCCTTGAGTCTACCACTATAAGGCATGTTTTCTAATTCTTTAATCATTCTCATGGCTTTTCTCTCAACCCTCCCTGATTTATCAACATTTTTTTCAAATTGTGGACACCAGAACTGGACACAATTTTCTACCAGCAGTTGCACCAGTGCCAAATATAGGTGGTAAAATAACCTCTCTATTCCTACTCAAGATTCTCCTGTTTATACATCCAAGGATTACATTAGCCCATTTGGCCCCAGAGTTGCACTGGGAGCTCATGTTCAGCTGATTATTCACCAAATCTTGTTCAGAATCAGATGGCGATGGTGAGGGGGACCACAGCGATATTGGTTCTGGCTAATGTTGTGGAAGTGGGTGTAGGAGTCCAGAGTATCAGTGACTCCGGTTCCATAAATACGATTAGACCACCTGATGCCAAGAAGCAGGCTGGAGTAGTTTCTGTAACTTGGACCACTGATGCTGAAGGCGCTGGATCGGACAGTGCCAATGCAGCACAGGTGCTGGCACTGAAGTACCACTTTTGGTATGGGAGAGTGGTGCTGTCTTGCCCTTTGATGAAGTCCTGGGCTGGTCCTTCTCAGAAGCAGACACCCGGGTCCAGAGCACAAGGTGTCTCCTGACTTGGTACAGGACGGGGGACTTCTGTCTCCTTTTAGAGGGCTTGGATGTGGAACTTTCCCTCTTATCTTTATGGGAGTGTTTGTATCTCCCTTCTGCCCTGTCTTGAAACTGATGAGGGAAGGGGGGCAGGGGCCCTGGAACTGGCCTGAGCCAAACTCAAGAGGCTGCTCCTACCTTCTTCAGACTGATGTAGAGAGTCTCCCTGGTCAGAGGCTGTCCCCAGTCTCATGGACCTCTCCATGAGGACTGCTTGGAATCGGAAGTCCCCTGACTGCTTTGTCTTACTTGGGAACAACCAGCAGATACTGCACGTGGGCAGGACATGTTTCCCACAGGCAGTACAGACAGGTACCATGATAGTTACCAGAAAGGGCTTATGGGGATTTTTGTCATACTCCTCCTCCCACTACTGGAAGACCGGGGGGAAAGGGAGAGAGGTAGTGGTGTACACGAACCACTCCTCACCCCAGGGGTATGGGGAGTTGTCCCAAAACTTAAGGATAGATCCCCAAATATTTATCCTAATGACAATTTATTTACAGACAGAAGCTGAAGAAATCGGCACGTACATTGAAGCTCCATGCCAGACCATGAGAGGTAAGAAGGAACTAAGATGCAGAGCATGAGGACAGTGGGGGCGCATGTGTGGACCAAACAGACACTCAGGAAAAATTCTCCAGTTCTGGGCCCATGGAAAGCATGTGCAATCGCTGAAGTACACCACACACAGGAACGAGCACTCGAAGAACTACAGCTTATGAAGGACATTTTTGGATCTCCACATCCCTGACAAAGTCCCAAAGGCTCACCCATTTTCCCTTGTTTTAAATCTTAATCTTACCTGTACCCAACTATAGCCTTACCTTTGAACTAATCAGTTATGCTGCTCAATTAGCTCATGACTGACATGCACAAGTGAAATTGAAATAAGGTTTGCATTTTATTCTTGCTTTGATCTCTTGATTTTATACTCTTTGCATAATTCCATGGATTTTACACTTAATTTATTATTTGCTGGAAATTACTGCACTGTGAAGCTTACATGAATAGTTTGTTATGGATATAACTATACTGTCAAGAATACATATGTAAAGACATATCAGCAAGATCGTTTTTTGTTTACTGGCTTATAAAAAGTGGAAAGCTGACTGCAAAGAGTTACAAAAGGATTTCACTAAACTGGGTGACTGGCAACAAAATGGCACATGAAATGCAATGTTGATAAGTGCAAGTAATGCACATTGGAACAAATAATCCCAACTGTACATACAAAATGATGGGATCTAAATTAGCTGTTACCACACAAGAAAGAAATCTTGAAGTCATCATGAATAGTTCACCCAACTGTCAGACACTAGAACTGGATGATAGGGGATGGATCACTACAAATTGCCCTGTTCTGTCCATTCCCCCTGAAGCATCTGGCACTGGCTACTGTCAGAAGACAGGACACTGGTCTAGATGGACCATTGGTCTGACCCAGTATGGCCGTTCTTATGTTCTTAATATACTTTTAGGGACAGATCACTATTTTCTTGTATAGTCACACATACACGCAGGCTGAACATCTGCAACATTATTTTTAGTAACTGCTATGATCTTCATGGTCAAAAGTAAAGCTCTGAATCTCCCTTCCTTGAAGTATGTTTTGGTGGTTGGCTGGTTGTGTGTGGTGTTTGTATAAACAATGTTTCATTGGAGTGAGTACTTACCATTAAAGCCCAAATGCCATTCACTCGCAAAGCAAGATTTTCACTCTGGGTTAAACTACATAGAAGTTCTATGGCTCCTGATTCTAAAATAGGCTGTAATGAACAGGAAAAAACACATAGCTTTAGAACACCGTGAATTTACTGGACTTACATGTACATCAATGAACTATCAAATGTGGTACTGCACACTGTGTTTATCTCGAGGTGGATCTTGGTTATTTATTGAGGAACTGTAGACATAACTATAATGAAATGTGTATGCACACACACCCTTTTCAGACAACCTTCTGTCTCAATAGACTGCTAGCAGTGAAGCACCTTTAATAAAAGACCACCTTCATTAAGCAACAGATTTTTGATCCCTTGAGCAGACACAGAAGACAGGTTTCACTGTCTCTAATTGCATTTAAACAGGCTGTATTTGCTCTTCACATTCGCTAATGAAGATACATTGAGATGTAGTGAGTTCAACACGTATACAAACAATAGAACAACAACAAAGTGTAATAAGGCTAACTCTTAAGACTTCTGGTGACAACCTGAGAAAAACTCAAACCACTTGTGATATTATCAGACAATGAGATTACAGGACAAATACCAACAGATGGATTTTGAAAGCCCCAGATTATTAAATGAAACAGAAACTACAGTCATGGGATGATAAAAGCTTGAGACCATGAATCCACAACAATCAGGAAACTCAGGGTTAAGGTTGTCTTGGGAACAACAGGCCAAATTCTTCCCTCAGTTATGTAAATCCGTAACAACATCACCAAAGTCAATGGAATTACTCCAGGGGATAGTCACCCTGTGCACTAGGTCTGCAAAAGCACTCTGCAGCATTTATGTTTCACATAAGGCCTCAAAATAGGTGAGGGCCCCTTACACAGGGGTGAATTTCACTGAATTTACATCAGTATACATGTAAGCAGAATTTGCCCCTTAATTCTGTTTGCTTGCACATGTGCTTTATACTAGGGTATTTCATTACAGGTTGGCAGAACACCGCTGTGGCATGGTTTGGCAAATGCTAATTTACAAATATGGATTAACCATTACAAGTTTAAAGATGAAACATCTGGGGTGACATGGTTTATTCTGAAATTATGTGGAATAAACAGTAATAAAATGTCATATATTCTTGCAAAAACTTAACTGTAAATTTTATCACCTGATTGAGATTAAATGTGTACCATTAGCTTTTTTCTAATAAACACTGTCTCCGCAGTGGTATTAATACTTCTCTCAATATTGAAAAAGTACTATTATAATAGTGTGTGAAAAGTATGCTGATACGCCTTGGCAACTGAAATAAGGATTTGAATTAAGATGCTAAATACTAGAGTTGCCAATCTGTTAAGTTTGGCAAAATGCTGATGGAAGTCAGGCAGGAGCTGGAGCTGGGACTCCCAGGGTCCCTGCTGTGGAGCTGGGGATCCTGGCAGTTGGTTCCTGATCTGGCCACCTCCCTGGGCTGCCCTCCGCCCTGGAGAAAGGGTGGGCAGGCTGCCAGCTGGGAAGATATTCCATAGAAAATTCCAGGATTTCTTTGTTCTGGGACAGAACAAAAGACCTCAGAATCTCTGAATTTTTCATGCACCAAAAAATCCTGCTCCAGCTCAGCTCAACTAAATACACTAACAAAATTATTTTTGCTACTGTAATTGGTATTTAATGTACAATTCTTAAAGTGCTGCAAATAAAAAAGAAAATATAGAGTATGTTAAATAAAATAAAACATTTCATAGCTATCTGAAGGAATTTCAAAACAGCCTCTCCTTTTATTTTGGCAAATCATGTCTAAGTAAAGACACATTTGCATAAACTTGCACATTTTTTCATCGAGAGAGAGTCTCCATCAAAGGGCTTGTCTTCACCAGGAGATCTGATCACATTTAGATGTTATTAGGAGTGGAGTTAGCTGACACCACAGTACCCTTGGCTGACTGGTCACTGTAGACAAGGCTATAAGCACAGCCTGTTGACATGATGCTGAGCACTATTTGTCATTGTCTATACCAGGGGTCGGCAACCTACGGCACGCGAGCCAATTTTGAGTGGCACGCAGCTCCCTGCCGCGGTCCCAGCCCCACTCAGCCCCCCCGCCCACCGCTCTCCCCTGTGGGGGCAGGAGGCAGAAGCTTGGTTCTGCGGCAGCCAAGCTTCCCCCCCCCCCCCCCCGCTTCTTCCCCTAGCGTGGTGCTTTCCTGCCCCGCCTCCTCTCCGTCCCTGGCCAATCAGCTGATGGCCCTAGCGAGGGGGAGGGGGAAGAGCGGCAGCGTGCACACAGCTCCGTAGAGGAGGCAGAGAGAGGTAGGGATGGAGCCTGGGGGAAGGGGGTGGAACAGGGCATATCCCTTCCAGCCCCCTGCCATGAGCCGCTCAGGGCAGGGGGCTGGGAGCACCCCCACGAGCCGAGCACCCCAGCCTTCTGCCCTGCACCCCCCACCCCTCTGCCCTGAACCTCCCCCACCCCAACACACACCCAGCCTTCTGCCCTGCACCCCCACAGCCCCATCCCTCTGCCCTGAACCCCCCCCACACACTCAGTCTTCTGCCCTGCACCCCCCATACCCCCAGCCCTCTGCCCTGAACCCCCCACATCCCAACACACACCCAGCCTTCTGCCCTGCACCCCCACAGCCCCATTCCTCTGCCCTGAACCCCCCCACGCCCCCAGCCTTCTGCCCTGCACCCCCACACCCCCAGCCTTCTGCCCTGAACCCCCCACACCCCAACACTCCCACAGCCTTCTGTCCTGCACCCCCCCACACACCCAGCCCTCTGCCCTGAACCCAACACACACCCAGCCTTCTGCCCTGCACCCCCACAGCCCCATCCCTCTGCCCTGAACCCCCCCACACACTCAGCCTTCTGCCCTGCACCCCCACACACCCAGCCCTCTGCCCTGAACCCAACACACACCCAGCCTTCTGCCCTGCACCCCCACAGCCCCATCCCTCTGCCCTGAACCCCCCCACACACCCAGCCTTCTGCCCTGAACCCCCCACACCCCCAGCCCTCTGCCCTGAACCCCCCACACCCCCAGCCCTCTGCCCTGCACCCCCACACACTCAGCCTTCTGCCCTGCACCCCCATACCCCCAGCCCTCTGCCCTGAACCCCCCACACCCCAACACACACCCAGCCTTCTGCCCTGCACCCCCACAGCCCCATTCCTCTGCCCTGAACCCCCCACACCCCCAGCCTTCTGCCCTGAACCCCCCACACCCCAACACTCCCACAGCCTTCTGCCCTGCACCCCCCACACACCCAGCCCTCTGCCCTGCACCCCCATACCCCCAGCCCTCTGCCCTGAACCTCCCACACCCCAACACACACCCAGCCTTCTGCCCTGCACCCCCACAGCCCCATCCCTCTGCCCTGAACCCCCCCCACACACTCAGCCTTCTGCCCTGCACCCCCATACCCCAGCCCTCTGCCCTGAACCCCCCCCCACACCCCCAGCCCTCTGCCCTGAACCCCCCCCCACACCCCCAGCCCTCTGCCCTGCACCCCCACACACCCAGCCCTCTGCCCTGCACCCCCACACACCCAGCCCTCTGCCCTGAACCCCCCACACCCCAACACACACCCAGCCTTCTGCCCTACACCCCTCCCCCAGCCCTCTGCCCTGACCCCTGAAACACCCACCCCCAGGTCTGGAGTCCCGGCCGCAGGCCCTACTCAGCCCGCTGCCGGCCTAGGTGAACAGAACCCCAGGCTGGCAGCGAGCTGAGCAGGCTGGTGGCGTAAGATCAACATTTTAATTTAATTTTAAATGACGCTTCTTAAACATTTTGAAAACCTTGTTTACTTTACATACAATAGTTTAGTTATATAATATAGACTTATAGAAAGAGAGCTTCTAAAAACGTTAAAATGTATTACCGGCACGCGAAACCTTAAATTAGAGTGAATAAATGAAGACTCGGCACACCACTTCTGAAAGATTGCCTACCCCTGGTCTATACTGACCAGTCAGTTATGCTCAGTTTTTGTTTAAAAGCTAATTCTGCTCCTCATGATGAAGTCTAAACATGATGAGATCTCTTGGGGAAGAGAAGCCCATATAAATGGACCCATTAGCAACCAGAGTGCAACAGTCTCTGTCTGTCCCTAGCCATGATAGAGGCTAGAAATGTGCAATGAGGTCACAAAGACGACTAAGCTCTGATAAAGTTATGGCATATCACTACTGAGCATACTGATGAGCATTTTTTCAATTGCTTATAACATCTTTACTTTTAACCATTTTCCAGCCTAATCAAACAAAGGCACTAGCTCTCAATAAGGACTATCTATGGCCACGCCAAGTTTCAAGTTGCTAATCTGTCGCTTTTTTTGTAGCCATGTTTAAAAATGTGTGGATAAAATTACTTTATAACGTGAGAAGTGTTTTTTCCACTTTCTCATCACAGAGCAGATGAAGGGATTTTCCTCAAACTTAAAAAAAGTCACCTATGGGCTTAGATCAAATACTGAAAATTATAGCCCAAAAGATGAATGTTTTGCCCATTATAATACAGAAATGCATACATCAGAGTAAAATGAATACATTATAAAATGAAATGCCTAAAGAATATCCTAACCATACTCTACACTTCTTGGGCGGCAATATGTATATTGTACGTTGTGTGCAACATATACTGATATGCATGAAGCACATACACTGCATGGTGAAATGCACAATGTACTTCATATAAGCCAATGCACTATACATTATACAATGCAATTAAGTAAAAAGAACTTTCTTGAGCATTCACTTTTGTTCAGCCAGGTGAAATCACATTCCTGCAGTTATGGCCCATTTCTGCTCACAGTGACGCCAACAGGTGTTTTGCCATTGTGTTGAATGAAGGCACAATTGGGTTTCAAGTCTGTGAACTCAAATTGCTGAAGGTAAAACACATGGCTTACCTCTCAGCTGTCAAACTTATCTTCTGGAGAAGACTGAAGTCCATTTTTAATTATGGCCCATGGGATTATGTACTCCCCTCACGCCACAGATGTGGAAGAGAGATTTGCACAGAGATCATGGAGAGCCTCTGGCCTTTATGTAGTAACAGATTTTAGTTATGATTATAACTTACTATTTATTCAGCCCCTCACTGTCATACCCAGCATCACTCAGTGGGGATATCTGCTCTTCTTTGGGACAACATTATTCCTGCCCTTTGTTTCTATTTCTTCCCCAACTTTCTCTTTTTCTCTACTTTCTCCCTTTTTTTGTATGTCTTCTATGTTCTTCCCTCTGCATTTCCTTCCTTGCAGGTACTCCCACTTCCCCACTCGTCACCCCCATCTGCATTTTATCTGCTAAAATTATCAGCAATTAACTAGATAATGGGTTTTTTTGGTTTTTTTTAAAAGAGATTCTAGAGCTTGTGAAAGTTGTTGGCTTGACAGCCCTGAAGATTGAAGTTATCTGATTTATCTCTAGAACACAGATACAGCACAGGCAACAAGGCAGAGTTATAAATGAAAAGTGTTTTAAAATCTTATTAAAGGAAGAGTCTATCAGTAAAGTTAGGTCTCATACAGCATACCGACGTCTAACTACATTAGATGGGACCACCTATTCTGTCGTATCACTGCATAATTAACAGGCTGTCAATTAAAAAAAACCCTATCAATGATAAAATTCCATCATCCCAACATTACAACTACTGTATAATCACCTGATAATGATTAAAAAACTTCTTTGCTTACTCAAAAGTCATTGCTGTAACACACAATTCTACTAAACAAGCAATAAGAAGAAATCATAGGTGAATACCAACCTCTTTGCTTGGGGAGAATTCAAGGAGAAGGTTGCATAGCGTGGAAGATGCTACCACCAGGACTTCATCTGGAGCATTCTGTAAAACCTAAGGGCACGAGGAGGAGAGTGGGGAGCTACATTAATTGTTATGAACAAGACTAAGATCACTTTTAAACAAAGTTACTGTTTTGCTTAGCAAGAGCCACCAGATGAGCCACAGTGCCCTTGTACTGCAATGAAGGGTTATGCTGGGATTTGGGAATTCACCTCCACAGTCATCCGGTTGAAGCAGAGCAGTTTTTGAACAAAAAGACCTTCAGGCATTGTGATCTGCATGGCACTGATGTCTATTTGAAGGTGGGGTGGAGCAGCTGATAGTCTTCCCCACCACTTGTGTGTCCTGCTCTTACATGGGCCATAATAGCTGTTCCTTTGTGGAGCAAATAATTTTGAAAGAGTCACATTCTTCCTTTTCAGTGGACTGCAGAGCTGGCACAACAAAGGGGAGCAATCTACACTATCCTACACTATGAATGGTGCACAAAATGCATCTCTTCAATGCACTGAGCAGGCCAGGAGGGAATGAGTCATTGGAGATGCATGTTCTCCCTTGGGGTAATGGCAACTCTGAACAGCCTCCTACAAGGGGCTTTGTGCAAACTGCAACTATTTACCACTATATGATTACTGTGATTACAGAGTGCCAAAGAATCAGCTTGCTTGAACAATCCTTAAGTGTGTTTCCTTAAATCATTGTGTTTTTACATTTAACTGTTTTAAAAGTAAAAAAACCCAAAACCACTTTTTCCTTCTTGGATGTAGGAAAAGAAGTTACTTACCCATACAGGTTTCAGAGTAGCAGCCGTGTTAGTCTGTATGGGTAAAAAGAACAGGAGTACTTGTGGCACCTTAGAGACTAACAAATTTATTAGAGCATAAGCTTTCGTGGGCTACAGCCCACTTCTTCGGATGCATCCGAAGAAGTGGGCTGTAGCCCACGAAAGCTTATGCTCTAATAAATTTGTTAGTCTCTAAGGTGCCACAAGTACTCCTGTTCTTTTTACCCATACAGTAATTTGAGTTCTTCAAGATGTTTTGTCCCTATGGGTGCTCCACCGTAGGATGAGGACGCACCTGTGCATTCTTGACCGGAGACTGTGAAAGCAGTGTCTGCAGGTCCACACCTGCACAGAGCAGCACCTCGTGCTTCGATACGAGGGCATAAACTTGCTGCCACTCATTTCCTTCTCACTCGGGAAGCCAGAGACTACAAAGCCAAAGACTCCACAGCAGAGGGAAAGAAGGGTAGGGGATAGAGCACCCATAGGGACAAAACATCTAAAAAAACTCAAGTTACCGTCACCTTGTCGGATCAGTCCATCAGCCCTCACAGAAAGAACACCAATCACAACATATCCTTCTTATTGTTCTAGCCATTCCTTCGGCCACCCGCTAGCCAGGCTGTCAGTGGCACCAGACACCCGACTGGCATAGCACATTGCAGCCCAGGACACCTGAGCAAAAGTGATCCGCCAGCCTCAGCCTCCCAAGTAGCTGGAATTACAGTCTCCAGTCAAGAGTGCACACACACGCACATCCTACAGTGGAGCTTCTATAAGGATATATACTCAAAGGAGAATGAGTGGTTTTAATTGGGATTTACAAAGTCAGAGTTTAAGGCCAGAAGGAACCACCAGGTTATCTATTCTGACCTCTTGTATATCACAAGCCACTAAACACCCCCTATCCATGCCCACACCAAGCCAACAACCAGAATTAGACCAAAATATTATAAGCCCCCAGGAAACTAAACTATTGTGTGCCACAGGCAGAGAAGAGGAGGGATCAAGATGCACCAATCTCTTTGTTCGTGATCTGTTACTGCTTACAGATATTGGCAGAACAGGATACTTTATTTAAGAAGAAGATGGGGACAGTACAGTCCAATGCCCACCCTTCTGCTGTGGCAGGGAATAGACACCACTTGCCACTGAGAGATCCCTGTTCAATGCATCAGAGAATGGAAAACAAACAAAAAAAACCCTTCTTTTTTTATCCTTTTTACCTTGTGAATAATAATTCCTTCCTAAGCCCTAACTGTGTGTGTGGTGTAGCCCTATGCATGAGCAAAAACTAGTATTAGCCTCAAATTCCATTTCCACCAAGATACTGCCAACATCTGTTGTCTATCTTTTGTTCTTGAATCCCAGTAAATTAGATTCTGCCACGAAATTTCTAACCGTTTGCCTCCAAGAAAAAAATTATTCCATTTTCTTAACCTGACCTTTATTATTATTATTATTATTGTTACAGTAGTTTGTTTTCTCTCCTGTTGCTGCTGTCACCAATGAACTTGTGATCCCTTTTTATACACAACTTTAAATTAAGTTCCCTTTGTAGACCCCTATTCTCCCCTCTATACAGTCGTAATACCTTCAGCTGATCATCTTAAGGAAGGCTTGTCCATGTCTTTGTTCATTTTTGTAACTATTTTGAGATTAAACTTCTTTTTCTCTACATTACAACAGTTATATACCGGGGGACATTTCCACACTCTGCATTGTAGAAAGGAGATGTAGGATAAAAAAAAAAATCTAGTAAGTTTTCCCCATTAGCAGCCAACAAAATGTTAAAAAAGCGCCCAATTCTCCACTGCCTGGCACCTTGGATAGTCATTTATACACACATTGTAAGTAAAGTATAGGGCAGTGGAGAATAAGGCCAAAAGGACTGATATAAATCCAATGGCATCGTTCTGTGGGCCTCAGTCCCTCACATGCCGTGGTGAGAGCATGCCCACTTACGTTTGACAGAAGGACTGTACATTTATTTACCACTAGCCAGAAATATTTTCCTTTTAAAACATGATTTTCAAGCTGACTGAATAACTACACTCAATTGTTCAAAAGTAAGCAGCTTCTCTTTTCTGGGGGAACTAGTGAGCCACTAACTGAAAGGCAAGGATCAAAGTCAGAGGTGATGTAAAATGTGGTGTAACTTACTGATGTAAGTGGGTATAATTTATATAATGAAGGGACAAAGGCAGAATTGTTACAGGAAAGTCAACCAAAAGTAGGGTTTAAGACAATGTACCTCTAAAGCTACTGAAGTGAATTTGCCTTGACACAGTTCAAGAGGGACAGCCAATGCTTGGTAATGGAGAAATGCTTGAAAACGTGGAATTCCTAATTACAATATTGCTGACATTCCTTCCTACCAAGCAAATCCATTCCTAAGATTTTTCGCCTGATCAATGGACTGGGAAGCTCTTTCTGTGGTCACAAATACAATAAGCAACCAAGAGCAGGATGCTAGTAAAACAGTCAGATCCATTTTGAAGACGTGGATATATTTTATATTCCCTTTTGAACAGGGATGGGTACAAGGCTGAGCCAGAGATCATGGACTGGCTCAAGAAGGCTTTTTTGGAATGGATGGCCAGGTTCTCCTGCCATTGTTCCAAAATATCAAACTGCTGTCTTCACCTACAAAGAGGAAAAGAGCTGATAGTCACAAAGAATCATAAAACCATAAGGTTGGAAGGGACCACAAAGGTCATCTAGTCTAACCCCCTGCCAAGATGCAGGATTAGTTGTATCTAAACCATCCAAGACAGATGACTATCTGGCCTCTTTTTGAAAATCTCAATTGAAGGAGATTCCATGACTTCCCTAGGCAGGTTGTTCCATTGTCCTACTGTTCTTACAGTTATGAAGTATTTCCTGAGATTTAATCTAAATCTGCTATGCTGTAGTTTGAACCCATTGCCTCTTGTCCTGCCCTCTGTGGCAAGATAACAATTTTTCTCTATCTTTCTTATGACAGCTTTTCAAGTATTTGAAGACCGCTATCATGTCCCCCTTTAATCTCCTCTTTTCCAAACTAAACATACCCAATTCCTCCAGCCTTTGCTCATACCACTTACATTCCATCCCTTTGATAATTTTTGTTGCTTGCCTCTGGATCCTTTCCAGTTTCTCTACATCCTTTTCATACAGCAGTGACCAAAATTGGACACAGTACTCCAGCTGAGGCCTAACCAGTGCTGAGTAGAGTGGTATTATCATCTCCCATGACTTGCATAGTATGCCTCTGTTTATGCAATCCACAATTGCATTTGCTTTTATTTTTTTTTGCAACAGCATTGCATTGTTGACTCATGTTGAGGTTGTGATCCACCACAACTCCCAGATCCTTCTCAGGAGTGCTGCTGCAGAGCCAGTTATCCCCCATTCTGTATTTGCGCATTTGGTTTTTGTTCCCTAAATGTAGCACCTTACATTTGTCTTCATTGAATTTCATTTTGTTGTTGATAGCCCAGTTCTTCAATTTATCAAGATCCCTTTGAATTTTAGCTCTATCCTCCAAGTGTTGGCAAGCCCCCCTAGCTTTGTGTCATCTGCAAATTTGATCAGTATGCTCTCCATTCCTACATCCAGGTAATTAATAAAGATGTCAAGCAACGCCGGACCCAGAACAGATCCTTCTCCAGTGACAGGTAGAAGGTTAGAAGGCTGACTCATAAATTGTGAAACTAGAGGTCAATATGGCCAAGGAATTCAGAATTCATAAAGAAAAGGTGGTTGTCCTATGGAGGTATCCAGGTTCTAGAGATGCCCAAGGCAGATAAATCCTGTCTGCAAGAAACCTTAATGTGTCTACGGGTGGAGTACAAGAGAGACCCTGATTGTAGGCTTGGAGGATAAGGACCTACAAAGGAAGAGTCTTGAATCTGAGACTCCCTGAGACTCCTTGCAAACTCCGCTGTTGGCAGTGAGGCCAAACCCAAAAACTAAGACCCAAGACTGTCCAGGCATCCAGCACTAATGAAACCTGAGGAGTAATGGGCAAAGAAGTCCTACTTTGCTCCACAAAAGTCACCCACCCCAAGTCAGGGTCAAATGTCATCCACAATTAAACCAACACACCCTGATTTGGTG
Source organism: Emys orbicularis (assembly GCF_028017835.1). Taxonomy (NCBI): domain Eukaryota; kingdom Metazoa; phylum Chordata; order Testudines; family Emydidae; genus Emys; species Emys orbicularis. The sequence continues at coordinate 56,284,951 of NC_088691.1, forward strand.
GCACAGTCAGCAGAAAGAGAAAAGATTCTAAGGACCAGCACTCACTGCTGAAGCATCAACCAGACTGGTTGAGAGTCATCTCTTGGTCCAGAAATCCCTTTGGATCTGACACACTTGTGCTGTTTCACTTGTGAACGAAAGCCAGGGTAGTTCTCAAAATGGCAGTACTCTTGCTGCCTTTTACAAAGGCCTGCATTCTCCAAGCCCTTATGTACCTTGTTGTCAGAGTTTCTGGCTCTTTTTGGTTCTGTGCCACTTCCACAATCTCTGAAGATGTGTTGAAGCTAAGGTTGCTGACATGCTTGCCTGGCTTATATCACGAAACAGGGGAGTTTATATCCTTTACATATTTTTATCTGGTCTAACTTAGCTGTGGATCCTGTTAACCTCAGGATTTGCAATGAGTTCCACAGGATAATTTCCCTTTTACATCATGTCATCATTAATTCATCAACTCTCTAAGCTATATGGCCCTAATCTTTCTATTTGTCTACTCATTTTTGTTGCCCTTCTCTGTACCTTTCCTATTTCTGCTGAATGATTTTTGAGGTCAAGTGCCCAGAACTGAACACGCTGTCTAGGTATGGTTATACCACTGATGTACACAACAACATTATAATATTTTCATTATTATTGTGACAGACCCCAGACCAGTGGGGTACAGGAGTCTGGTAGAGGGCAAATATACTGGTCACTGGATGAGTAGTTTTCTGTTCCCTGAGTGACCAGAGCAGGGGCTGCACTAGAGTAATCAGGAACCTGCTAGAACCAGTTAAGGCAGGCAGGTTAATTAGGACACCTGGAGCCAATTAAGAAGAAGCTGCTAGAATCAATTAAGGCAGGCTAATCAGGGCACCTGGGTTTTAAAAGGAGCTCACTTCAGTTTGTGGTGCGAGTGTGAGGAGCTGGGAGCAAGAGGTGCAAGGAGCTGAGAGTGAGAGGGTGTGCTGCTGGAGGACTGAGGAGCACAAGCGTTATCAGACACCAGAAGGAAGGTCCTGTGGTGAGAATAAGGAAGGTGTTTGGAGGAGGCCATGGGGAAGTAGCCCAGGGAGTTGTAGCTGTCATGCAGCTGTTACAGGAGGCACTATAGACAGCTGCAGTCCACAGGGCCCTGGGCTGGAACCTGGAGTAGAGGGCGGGCCCGGGTTCCCCCCAAACCTCCCAATTGACCTGGACTGTGGGTTCTTCCAGAGGGGAAGGTCTCTGGGCTGTTCCCCAACCCACATGGTGAATCTCTGAGGCAAGAAAATCCACCAAGATAGAGGAGGAACTTTGTCACATTATTTATTAGTAGTATTACAGAAGCGCCTAAGAGTGCTAGTCATGGGCAAGGACCCCATTGTGCTAGGTGCTGTACTCTATCTGTTTCTTCAGGTAACATAATATCTTATTTGCTTTTTTGACCAAAGCTGTGCACTGAACAGGTTTTCATGCAGATGTCAGCTATTCAGTATAACAACATTAGATTCTATGCAATAAGCTTAGTCACCCTGCATACTTGAGGGCAAACGGGGAACTGCAGAAACAGGATGCACAGAGTGCCTGACAGCTTCCTCATTCTCTCTCTCACCTGTACCAGCACATCTGCTCTTTTGTTCTATGATTAACTAGGCAAATCACAGGAACAAAATCTCTTAGCCTTGCTCACTGTTTCTGGTTGGTTTGCACATTCTCTCCTCCAGAAGCTGCCATTTCCCCATAGATAGAGCAGTATATACAGTACAATTAGTCTTCCTCTATCCTTTTTCACTAATTCACTACAACCCATTCTTCACAACCACTCAAGTCATTCAATAAACTGCATTGCATATGACAATGCAATACGCACTATTTTTCCTTCTAGTTTACGTTTAGGCAGCCTGATTTTAAAATCATAAGCCATGCTTCCCCTCTCCTCCATGGGGCTGGTGCTTCTGGGGCTAGACTTGGGGGTTGTGCCACAGGCAGCAGTGCACTGCACTGTCCCAAGAGGAACACAGAGAGATTTTGCATTAGGCTGAAGAGGAATGCTCTACCCACATCATGGCCCTGCCTCTTCATCCTGCTCCCTGGGAAAGTAAAGCAGGTGGAATGTAGGATCAATATCCTCTCCCCACGGCTGCAGCCTCAACCTCAGTTGCCGGTTATAGGCTGAGCAGGGGAGCAGAGGGGAGCCCTTTCCTATGTTCCTGAGTAAGGGGGCTAGGGGCAATCTGGCTCTCAGTGCCTGTCTTATTTTGTAATAGATTGTGTTACATTTCAAAAGAGAAAGTGCAGGCAACGACATTGTTTGCTGTTACTGGGCTTTTGCTGATTTGTAAGCCTCCAGAGAAGATCACACATATCAGATGTCAAGGTGATACCTATTAAGATTCTACAAAAAGACATTGTAACTGATGAACAGATCACATCCACTTCCAAGTGTATGATTCTTGCTATTTTTCGACTCACCTTCATTAAGGGTTTCCATACGGCATGATCCTGGAAACTTGTCCGTAGCTGCTGCACAGACCGGGACAAACTGTGCAAACATCTACAAAGAAAAATGAAATGAGGTCTGTGAAATGCTTTCATTGTTTCTTTCCATACAGATATAGCTAGGAATTTGGTGATAATTAATACAACACCAAGCAATATTTTACTACTATCTTTGATGAATTTTTGGAGACTAGAAACTGCTTTAGGTTAGTTTTAGTGTTTGACGTATACCACGATTTCTAGCAAATGAAGGACCAAAAAGAAAGCAGAGTTACACACTTTGAAAATTATTTTATTTAGACCAGGAAAGCTCATACCTGACTGCAGATAGCCGCACCTTGATACTAGACTCAGACAAGCCATTCACAATTCGGTCCATCATATTTTCAGTCTCAATGATCTGGAGAAAAAGGTTAATGGTGCGTAAATAACAAAAGGTGGATAACTTTTGTATTACTTGTAAATGCTACTGTTTTACTGTGGTTTATAACATTATAAATTTTGCATATGAAAAGAGAATTTACCTTAGAAACAACAACCCTTATTTCCCCTTATGGAACCACTGAACTCATCAATTAGACAATAGCATCTACTCTCTTTGCCTGACTGTGGTTTTCTTCTGATGCTTTCTTGGTGATTCGTAAGGCCGTTGATGGAAAAACTGAGAAGTTCTGTAACGCTGTGCAGACTGTGGGTAGTAGAACTTACGTTTGGCGCTGGTGTGCAATACCCAAGGAACAGAGTGTAGTTCTCGAATCCTTAAGGGTATGGAGGGAATTGTCCATTTTCTTTTTGAAAAGATGGGATTCATCAAAAGGGAAGTCTTCTATGATGTTTTGTACCTCCCTGGGAAAACCAGAGGAATGGAGCCACGACTCCCTCCTCATGACGATGCCAGTGGTCACTGAGCATAATTAAGTATCTGCCACATCTGCTGCTGATTGGAGCGAGGTCTTTGCTACGAGCATCCCCTCCTCAATTATTGCCTGAAAGCAGGCCCAGTCCTGTTGTGGCAGTTTCTTGACAAAGTACTCCAATTTGCTCTAATTCAGAAAATCATATTTGGCAAGTAATGCCTGATAATTCAAAATCCTGAATTGAAAGCTGGCTGAAGAGAAGACTTTGCGGCCTAAAAGGTCCAGTCACTTGCCCTTCCTGTCAGATGGGTGGAGCATGGATGCTGTTGCCTTGCCTGTTCTGTCGCTGCCTTCACCACAAGTGAATTGGGAAGTGGGTGTGAGAACAGAAATTTAGACCCCTTGGCTAGTAAATAATATCTTTTTTTCTGCCCCCTTTGGGGTAAGTGTACATATGGCCAGTATATGGCTCGAGAATGGCATTGTTGAATGGAAGAGCAACTCTGGTTGGCTCTGATGAGTGAAGTATATCCAGCAGCTTATGCTCAGTGTCTGATCTCCTCCAGAGGAATGTGAAGCTCACCCGCCACTCTATGCAAGAGATCCTGGAACTGGCAGTAGTCATCAGAAGATGGGGGGATGCTGAAGCCACTGCTGCATCAGGAGAGGACAACAGGAATCTCAACTGTTCCAGCAATACCGTCCGAGCTGGACTGAGTGGCTCATCTCCCTTTACTGGTTCCGAGCTCAAAGGGGCCCGAGACAGTGAAATAGGTGAAGCCTTCCTAATGGAACAGGCAGGTTCCAATGGAGGGTATAGGGGCCAGGAGCCCCATAGGGCCAGCATGATGGTTCCGGAAGGTACTGAGAAGGGCTCCAGTGGCTCTGTGGCTGCTGGAGTTGAGGATACTGCCATGATGTGGAAGGCCTCCATTGGTACTCATAGTGGTGGGAAGGGATGGACGGTCCCTGACCCTCATCCGAGTCCTCCAAAGACGAAAACTCAGTTCCATCGGCTGCACTGTCAGAGCTAGTGGAAGTGTGTATGCTGCTGGAGCGAGAGGTGAGGAGTGCCTCAGATACTTCCCCAACCCTACTCCTAAAACTATCAAACTATTAAAAACTACAACAAAAACAATAAAAATGGTAAAAACTGTAAAACTAACTACGTGCAATTGTAGATTTTTTAAGTGTGTCACATGAAGAGAACACATAGGACAAGTCTACACTAGCACTTATGTCAGCAAAACTTTTGTCACTCAGGGGTGTGAAAGAAAACACACCTCTGAACAACATAAGTTTTGCTAGCATAAGCACTCGGGTGCATTGTGCTGTTGGCGGGAGATGCTCTCCCGCCAACACAGCTACCACCGCTCGTTGAGCTGTTTTTATTATGTCGACGGGAGAGCTTTCTCCCGTCGGCATAACACGGCTACACGAGTGCTCTTATAGCGGGACAGGTGTATTGGTACAGGTGTGCCACTGTAAGCTTGTAAGTGTAGACATGGCCTAATGGTTCTGACCCGGATCATGCAGCGGTGAGAAGGAACTGGAGAAGTGATCAGTCCAGCCCATCTTTTATCACCTCAGACGAAAGGATGAGGCAAGCCAAGGGTGCAAGTGCAGACCAATGGACACTACTACTTGAAAAATCTCTGGCTCCGGATGCATGGTGAGCATGCATAAACCCTCAGTGGAATACAATAGGGACTATCACTCGAAGAAGCAGCAGGTAATGAGCACACGGGATTCGCGGACAGCGAGCGCACAGGGTCTACAGGAAAGGCGGGGAGAGAGCAGTCACTAGGATGACATTCCCATTTTCACTTCAAGAAGCACCTTTTTCATACCCTCGAACGGACAAACACTCTTACTCCAAGACACATTCTTCTGTCTCCTTATTCTGTTCTCCCGCTCCTTTGAAGGTGACTCAGACCCCACTGACACCATACAACCCCTCTGAGACACCTAGCTCTCTTTTCTGAGATATCCAGCCACCATCCCATATGCTCTTTTCCATTGGATGCTGCCTCTACCGCCACCCCACAGTGCAATTCTCTCTGTTAGACAACCTTTTGCATGCATTCTCCTATGTGAGATACCCTGTCCCCACAAGCAGGTTCAATCCCTCAGTGGTACATCACCTTCTGCTGCTTCCACATGACATGTTCGCCCAGTTCTCCCTTTTGTCCCTCCTCAGCACCCCTGTCCCCCATGAAGATGAGACGGGGAGAAGTGAAATCTGTTCCCTGCCTGATCCTTTCCTGACCCACTGAACAGGAGAAGTAGGGAAGTGATAGCCTCTTATCTGGGACCAAGACAATGTTCTCAAATGAAATTTCCTGTGAGGAAAGCCTTGGTCAGTGCATGCTTACAACCAAGTAGTAAAGCTTCTATTTCATTTGGGTATAATTTCATAACATTATATGGCATTCATGACTCAATGCTGTATGAAGCTAAAGAGGAAATGTAAAGACACTTCTACCAAATCTGTACAACAGTCTAACTGTAGGTTACAGTCCTGCAGAATACCACTTAGAACTAACATATAAATACAGAAAAGGACAGGTCTTAAGGCATCAATGTTAGACATATCAGCTGACAAGACAGAATACATACATACATAAATACTTTGCAATACTGCAGTGTTTTTCATCAGAGCATCTCAGAACATTTCACAAACAAAACAACCACTAATACCCTTGAGAGACACCATAGGTGAGTATTAGCATCCCCATTTCACCAATGGAGAAAGACACAGAATAGCTAAGTGATTTGGCCAAGGTGTACCAGCAATTCTGTGGCACAGCCAGAAATCAAAGTTAGTTTTTCTGAAGCCTAGTCCTGTGTTTTTAACACTAGACCCGTGGTTCTCAACCCGCGGGCCACTTGCGGCCTAATCAGCACACAGCTGCAGCCCATGTGACATCCTAAGGGCCATACAGGTAGTATATATATTGTGTGGATGCGGCCCACATAACACAGAGAGTTGCATACGTGGCCCACAATGGTAAATAGGTTGAGAACCGCTGCACTAGACTATGTTTCCTCATCTGAGTTTCTTCTGTTCCTTGACATTTTAATAAGACAACTACTAGTCACTGGCTTTCTAGATGCTACAAAGAAAATACATTGAATAAAAAGGTAAGTATCTTACATATACTTAAGAACAGAAATCTGTCCCTGTTTACAGATCATTTGAAGAGCAGCAAATGATCTGGGTACTTACATGGCCCCCATCACAGTAGTATGTATGCACCTCACAGACAATTAATTTATAATCAACTCTCCTGGGAGGAGGAGAATTATTTGATTTGCCCAAGGTTGCACAGGAATGTGTGCAAGAACTGGGAAATGAACAGAGATCTCCTGAATCTCTCTCCAGTGCTTTAACCACAAAACCAACCTTTCTCCCTCAGAGGGCAATGAATTTAAAGATACACACGCATCAAATTTTTAATCAGTTTTAAAACTATTACAATTTCTTCAATAAATTCACTGTGGAGATTATTGTATATTGCACTATTTCTATCCTCCAAAGTTGTTGTGAATTTGTTAGAAGTTTATCCCTTTCACAAAAGAGATCTGCTTTAAGAATATTTTTGATTTAGTAAGGATGAAACCCTGCAAAAAACAGTTGGAAAGCACTCCCAAATTCCACCCCACTTTTTTTTTTTAAACATAGTACATACCACGGGGCATAATATTCTGAACAGATATTTCTAATATGATCCAAGTTTTGTAAGTCCTGTCAACCTATTGCAGTACATGAAAGCAGGGCTGTGTACTAAAATGTTTCTGAATATAGCTAACTTCTTCAAAATACATTCTGTTCTGCTACAGCTACTTTTTATTGGGAGAGCACAAAATAATCACATCTATTCAGTATTTTACAGCTACAAACATCTACTTTTCATCATTCTGTGGAGATGCTAATGACAAAATTATTTAGAAAAGTTAGGAAAACACACAAGTTACATATACAATATTTTTAAACAACATACGATTTGTAGATCAGTGTTATATTGCAAATAAGACTACAAACTATGATACCACAAATATGAATCAACAATTTAAAAATAAATATTTTATTAGAAAATAAAAATTACACAGAAATAATGTTATAAAAAGACAGTCTATTTTTATGGTCACTTTTTAATGGTTAGTCTGCACTTTTCTGAGTTAAGATCTTAATATGTAGAGTCCCTTTGAATCATTATTGAATTGAAACATTTCTCCTGCTTCGTATGGGTTCTAGGAGACCATTACATAAGCCTGTATAAATTCTGGAAAATAGCACCATGGTACAGAATCAGTTCACATTAAACAAATGTTGGAAGCAGTGGGAAAAAAACAACAACACTTAAATCTCACTAGGCAAACTTTTGTACTCATTTACATCAGTAAAACTCCATTTAAGTCAACTGGGTGCATTGGCCTGAGAGCAAAATTTCACACCATATATGGAAAGTGGCAGAATATAAGAGTTAAATAGGGAATTATTTACCACATCAATTTTTTAAAATAGTTTTTGAAGCATGGAGTTGCTAGAATAAATATAAATCAGTGGGTTTATTTAATATCAGTTTTCACATGAACCCTTTCTTTCTGTTAATAAGATATTGCATGTTCAAATAAAATATCACACTGTTTGGACAAGTAAGAACAGTTAGGAATGAGGCGTAAGGATTCGTGTCAGGTGACAGATATTTGGGAAGTGATGCTGTATGGTTAATGGGGCTCCATTTTCCAGCAGTCACGTTAGTTTTAGTCAAAGAGGGAATGCACCTTTTAGAAGAGGTCAATGCAAATCAAATGATTTAAACTAGTTCAGGGAAGGAGATAAAATTATCCCGCAAACAAAAGATCCTCTTTTTCCCCTAAAAATTCTTATCTTACTGTCATATTTAAAAAATATTGACAGACTTTATTTTCAGTAGCCTCCATGAAAAACAAAGCACCTTACACTGTATGTAGTAAGTTATTACTAGTAAATTCAGCCTTGAAATGACAATTCTATCTCCAGCCTGGTGAGATTTCAAAGCTAAATCTTGCCTTAAGTGATTGGCATTTCTGTCCTGAAAATTCCTTTAGTTATATTAGAGCTATTTTGTAGCATGTTCAGGATTAATGTGTATTGTGATATGTCATTCTTGCTTTTTTATCCTATTTTATTCATAATAAAAATCCAATATTTATTTTCATAGCAATTCTATCGCCACATTTCACTCTTAGGTTACCATAAACATCTGTCAAGGTCTATCAGAACTAACAAGCTCCAAGTGGACTTAAATGCCTCATATGCACAGATGAGGAAAAGCCAAGTAGGAGAGAATACTCTGGTTATTATCACTAGTGATCACACTGATCTTACAATTGCCACTCATTGTTTTATATGCACTGCCATCTCCAGCGTGGTTTGCCTGGTAGAAGCTAGCCATGAATCTCCTTTCAAACATTACTGCTTCCTTATGTTTATTTCTGAGAAAAAGTTTGCATTATGCTACACTACAAAACAAGAGAGAGTTACTCACCTTGTGCAGAAAAGATGGTACTTTGGGATGTGTCACCCTATCGGTGCACCACTGTTGGTGTATCTGCACCCCTAATCAGAGAATTTTGGTAGCAATGTCTGGTAGGCCCGCCTCAAGGCTACATAGCACTGTGCCGGCGAACCACCCTCAATTCCTTCTCTACTCAAAGAGAAGAGCCCCTTCTTGAGAACGCAGAAGTAAAGGGGAGAAGGGCGGGTTGTGGAGTATCCACAGAGCGACACATCTCAAAGAACCATCATTACTCCACAAGTTGAGTAACTTCCTCTTCTTCTTTGAGTAGAGTCCCTATGGGTACTCCATTGTAGGTGACTTCACAGCAGTATCCCCCATGGAGCGCTGGCAGGTCGTCTTCGGGGGCCCCGCTCCCCTGGCTAGAGCAGCCCCGCGGCCCCGCTCTCCCGGCCGGAGCTCCGGCCGGAGCGCGGCCAGCCCCGCGGCCCCGCTCTCCCGGCCAGAGCTCCGGCCGGAGCGCGGCCAGCCCCGCTCTCCCAGCCGGAGCACGACAGCCCCGCAGCCCAGGCCGGAGCACGACAGCCCCGCAGCCCAGGCCGGAGCGCAGCAAGCCCCGCGGGTCTGCTCTCCCGGCCAGAGCGCCGGCCGGAGCACGGCAAGTCCCGCGATCCCCCCTCCCCCAACCGGCAATCTAAGTGCCACCCCACGAATCAGGCCCCGCACTTGCTAAAGCTGGCCCTGAGTGCTGGGGCTTCTGTTATTGATGATAGTTCTTCAGAGCCGAAGTCTTGAGTAATCGCATAATATTCCACGAAAGCATGGCCAGAGGCCCAGGTTGCTGCCCTGCAGATTTCTGAGATGGGGACATCTTTAAAACACGCAGCCAAGGTATAAACACATCTTGTGGAGTGCTACAGGTTATACGCATTGTAAAAGTGGTTAATGCAACTAGAGACCCATTTGGAGAGTCTTTGAGTTGATATTGCAGAACACTTGAATCTTTCTGCAAATTAAAGGAAGAGTTTAGGAGACTTCCTAAAGTCTTTAGTCCTGGCTAAATAAAATGCTAGGGGGTCTCCTAACATCCAGCATATGTAGTACCGCCTCCCTGTTGGCAGCATATGACCTCCAGAAGAAGAAAGAGGAGCATCCATATACCAGCAATGCAGATACAGGTGAGCAACCGTTTTCATGTTCTCTCCATAGGTACTAATGCAGAGAGTGGACTAGATGATACATCTGAGGGAAGGGAGCAGAAGGAGACTCCTCCGATTGGAAAGTATGAGATGCACTGTCCTAGGGATGGGGGTTCCATGACCACCACTCCGAAGAGAAAGAGGCGGGTGGTGGTGGTTGTGGACTCCCTCCTCAGAGGGACTGAGTCATCTATCTGCTGCCCTGACCAGGAAAACCGAGAGGTCTGCTGCTTGCCAGGAGCTAGGATTCACGATGTGACGGAGAGACTGCTGAGACTCATCAAGCCCTCGGATCGCTACCCCTTCCTACTTCTCCATGTTGGCACCAATGATACTGCCAAGAATGACCTTGAGCAGATCACTGCAGACTATGTGGCTCTGGGAAGAAGGATAAAGGAATGTGAGGCGCAAGTGGTGTTCTCGTCCATCCTCCCTGTGCAAGGAAAAGGCCCGGGTAGAGACCGTCAAATTGTGGAAGTCAACGAATGGCTACACAGGTGGTGTCGGAGAGAAGGCTTTGGATTCTTTGACCATGGGATGGTGTTCCAAGGAGGAGGAGTGCTAGGCAGAGATGGGCTCAACCTAACGAAGAGAAGGAAGAACATCTTCGCAAGCAGGCTGGCTAACCTAGTGAAGAGGGCTTTAAACTAGGTTCACCAGGGGAAGGAGGGCAAAGCCCTGAGGTAAGTGGGGAAATGGGATACCGGGAGGAAGCAAGAGCAGGAGAGCCCGAGAGGGGAGGACTCCTGTCTCATACTAAGAAAGCGGGACGATCAGCGAGTTATCTTAAGTGTCAATACACAAATGCAAGAAGCCTGGGAAACAAGCAGGGAGAAAAGACTGTTACTTACCTTCTGTAACTGTTGTTCTTCGAGATGTGTTGTTCACGTCCATTACACATTAGGTGTACGCGCGCCGCGTGCACGAACGTCGGAAACTTTTTCCCTCAGCGGCTCCCGTCGGGCCCGCAGGGTCTCCCTTCCCGCCAGAGCGGCGCCCCGCCCCAGCGTATATATACCCCTGCTGGCCCGACCCTCCCTCAGTTCCTTCTTGCCGGTGACTCCGACAGAGGGGAAGGAGGGTGGGAAGTGTAATGGACGTGAACAACACATCTCGAAGAACAACAGTTACTTACCTTCTGTAACGGTCTTTTCTTCTTCGAGTGCTTGTTCACGTCCATTCCACATTAGGTGACTCACAAGCTTACCATTGGAGGAGGGTAGGAGTCAAGGAATAACAGATTGAAGCACCGCCCTGCCGACCATCGCGTCATCTCTGGTCTGATGGTGGATCGCGTAGTGGGCTGTGAAGGTATGAACCGACGACCAGGTGGCTGCCTTGCAGATCTCCTGAAGCGGGACCTGCGCCAAGAAGGCCGTCGAGGACGCTTGGGCCCTAGTAGAGTGAGCCCGGATCGAAGGTGCAGGCACGTTGGCGAGCTCGTAGCACGTGCGTATGCAAAGCACGATCCACGCCGACAGGCGTTGCGTCGAAATAGGCTGGCCCTTCATCCGTTCCGCAACGGCCACGAATAGCTGAGTTGATTTGCGGAAAGGCCTGGTACGGTCTAGATAGAAAGCCAACGCCCGCTGCACATCGAGGGTATGCAGGCTACGATGGCGAGGGTCCGTATGGGGCTTGGGGAAGAACACCGGCAAACAGATGTCCTGCCCCATGTGAACACTCGTGACCACCTTAGGGAGGAACTTGGGGTGGGGCCTAAGTTGCACCTTATCCTTATAAAAAACAGTATAAGGAGGTTCCGAGGTGAGGGCCCTCAGCTCCGACACCCTCCTAGCCGAGGTGACAGCCACGAGGAATGCGACCTTCCATGAAAGGTGCATGAGGGAGCAAGAGTCTAGGGGTTCAAAGGGGGGCCCCATGAGTTTAGTGAGGACCAGGTTGAGGTCCCACGGGGGTATAGGTGGGCGAGTGTAGGGGAACATCCTATCCAGCCCCTTGAGGAATCGGGCCACCGTGGGGTTGGAAAACACGGACAGCCCCAATTCCCCCGGGTGGAACGCCGATATGGCGGCTAGATGCACCTTAATAGAGGTGGGGGCCAGGCCCTGGCGCCTAAGGCTCAGTACGTAATCCAGGATCACCGGTATCGAGGCCCGCAAGGGCTGTGCGCGCTGAGACTCGCACCAGAGGGAGAAGCGCTTCCACTTGGCCAAGTAGGCTGCCCGTGTGGAGGGTTTCCTACTACCCAGGAGGATCTGCTGGACCTCCCGGGAGCATCTGTGCTCCGCCTCATTTAGCTAGAGAGCAGCCATGCCGTGAGATGCAGCGATGGCAGGTTCGGGTGAAGTAGGCGACCTCGATCCTGTGTTATGAGGTCGTGATAGAGGGGGAGGGTTATCGGAGAGGCCACGGATAACTCTAAGAGAGTTGTGAACCAGTGTTGGCGAGGCCACGCCGGGGCGATGAGAATGACCTTCGCCCTGTCCCTGCGGGTCTTTAGAAGGACCCTGTGGATGAGTGGGAACGGGGGGAAGGCATATCGCAGGCTCCCTCCCCACGGGATTGTAAAGGCGTCCGCCAGAGAACCCGGACTGCGGTTCTGGAAGGAGCAAAACTGTGGGCACTGGCTGTTTTCCATGGTGGCAAACAGATCCACCTGGGGAAACCCCCACCTCAGCAAGATTGAACGGAGGATGTCCCGCCTCAGCCTCCACTCGTGCGTGAGATAGGACCGGCTGAGGCGGTCCGCCAATCCGTTCTGGACCCCGGGGAGATATGCAGCCCGGAGGTGTACTGAATGGGCTATACAGAAGTCCCAGAGGAGGAGCGCCTCGCGACAGAGGGGAGGGGACCGGGACCCGCCCTGCTTGTTTATGTAGAACATAGCGGTAATGTTGTCCGTCAGAACTGACACGCCGTGCCCTCTTATGGTGGCGTGAAAGGTCTGGCAGGCGAGGCGAACCGCCCTCAGCTCCTTCAGGTTGATGTGAAGCGACTGTTCCTCCCTGGACCACAAGCCCTGAGTGCGTAGGTCCCCTAGGTGCGCCCCCCAACCCAGGTCCGACGCGTCTGTCACCAACGTCAGAACTGGTTGTGGGGCGGCGAACGGGACCCCCGCACAGACCTGCTGTTGGTCGAGCCACCAACAGAGGGCGTCCGAGACCCGAGCCGGGATCGTGACAACCATGTCTAATGGGTCGCTGTTGGGGCGATATACTTGGGCCAACCACAGCTGCAGAGGCCGGAGCCGGAGGCGGGCGTGTCCAACCACGTGGGTGCATGCCGCCATGTGCCCCAAGAGCTGTAAGCAACGTCTGGCCGTGGTCGTGGGGAATCTCTGGATGGAGGTCACGGCCTCCTGGATTGCCCGGAAACGCGATACGGGAAGGCTCGCCCTCGCCGCCACCGAGTCCAGGACTGCCCCTATGAATTCCAGTCTCTGTGTGGGGACTAGTGAGGACTTGGGCACATTGACCAACAGCCCGAGATCGCGGAACACTTGTAGCGCCAAAGTCACGTGGGCGTGAACCTCTGCCTCTGACCGGCCCGCTAGGAGCCAGTCGTCTAGGTATGGGTAGACGCGCATCCGTCGCTTCCAAAGGAAGGCCGCCACCACGGACATGCATTTCGTGAAGACACGTGGGGCCGTTGCGAGGCCGAAGGGCAAAACCGCAAACTGAAAATGGCGTTGCTGGATAGTGAAGCGCAGGAACCGCCGGTGAGCCGGGCGGATAGCGATGTGAAAGTACGCGTCTTTCATATCGAGGGCAGCGTACCAATCCCCCGGATCCAGGGAAGGAATGATGGTACCGAGGGAGACCATACGGAAACGTGGTTTTTGCAAGTACTTGTTCAGCTTGCGAAGGTCCAGGATAGGACGGAGGCCCCCTTTTGCCTTGGGAATGAGGAAGTATCTGGAATAGAACCCTTTTCCTCTGAGGTCTGGAGGAACCTCTTCCACCGCCCCTACAGCGAGGAGGGTCCGTACCTCCTGCATAAGGAGTTGCTCGTGAGAGGGGTCCCTGAAGAGGGACAGGGGGGGTGGGTGGGAGGGGGGGGGTGAGGAAAACTGGAGGGCATATCCTGACTCTACCGTGCGGCGGACCCAACGGTCTGATGTTATATGGGACCAGGCACGGAAAAAACGGGATAGACGGTCCCTGAAACACAGGGGAGGATCCGGGGAAGAGATTGGTACGCTGTCCTCGATCGCGTCTTCAAAATCCTTGTTTATTGCCCGGCTGCGGCTTGCCGTTGTTATTGCCCTGGCCTTGACCCTGGTTAGGCGTATTGTTGCGCCTTCGCCTATTGTCTCTGCCCCGCCTATGGTAAGGCTCGTGTCGAGGGCGAGGCTGGTATTGCCTCTGTGGAGGCTGTGGCTTAAAGGGTTTCCTCTGCGTCACGGGGGTATGCATCCCCAAGGACTTGAGGGTAGCCCGCGAATCTTTGAGGCCATGGAGCCTGGCATCAGTCTGCTCCGAAAACAACCCCGTCCCTTCAAACGGAAGGTCTTGGAGGGTGTTTTGCACCTCTGGAGGAAGACCAGACGCTTGCAACCACGCTGAGCGTCTCATCACCACGCCGGACGCGATAGTCCTGGCGGCCGCATCGGCCGAGTCGAGCGAGGCCTGTAATGAAGTCTTGGCCACCGCCTTTCCCTCATCCACAATGGCCGCAAACTCGGGCTGCGACCCCTGAGGTAGGGCCTCCTTGAATTTGGACACCGACGCCCAGGAGTTAAAGTTATGCCTGTTGAGGATCGCCTGCTGGTTCGCGATCCGCAACTGGAGGCCTCCCGACGAGTAGACCTTCCTGCCGAAGAAGTCTAATCGTTTCGCCTCCTTGGCCTTGGGGGCCGGGGCCTGCTGGCCATGCCGCTCCTTTTCGTTGACCGCCGAAACTACCAGCGAACATGGGGCCGGATGGGAGAAGAGGAAGTCAAACCCCCTGGATGGGGCAAAGTACTTCCTCTCGACGCCCCGTGCGGTCGGCGCAGAGGAGGCTGGCGTCTGCCACACAGTCTTATAGTTCGACTGTACGGTCCTTATCAATGGAAGAGCAATCCTGGAGGGACCCTCCGGGCTGAGAATGTCTATCATGGGGTCCTCCTGCTCGACCGTCTCCTCCGCCTGCAACCCCAAGTTGAGGGCCACCCGGCGGAGCAGGTCCTGGTGTGCCCGGTGGTCAATTGGGGGAGGGCCGGACACTGTTGTGCCCGCCACGGCTTCATCTGGTGAGGAGGAGGAGGTCATGGCTTTTTGAGCGTCCTCATCCTCCTGTAAGTCCTCCTCAGCGGGCTGACCCTCCGGGGTGCGTCCCCTGCCCTGGGTCACGGCCGGTGCCTGGCTCAGTGCCGAGTCCGCCCTCTCGGCCTCAGGCGGTCTGGAGACCGTAGCCTCCGCACGGGAGGTGGGACGGCACCGTGGGGAGCGGGACCGGTCCCCCGAAGGGCCCGACCTCGAAGTTCTAGATGGCGGGCCTTGCTGGTGATAGGCCCACGGGGTCCAGAACGGCCACTGTCCCGGATGGCTCCAGTGCGGTTGCCAAGAGGCCTCGTGCCGTGTAGCGGTATGCCCTCTGCGATCGTATCTCGACAGCCCCGAGCTCTCTTCCGACGCAAGCGACGGTGACCTGGAGGGCCACGGCGGTGCCGTGGAGCGGTGCCGATCCGGTGTCGGGGAGCGGTGCCGTCGGGACCGAGACCGTGAGTAGCGCCGTACAGATCTGGATCTGGAACGGTACCGTTGACCGCGGGACCGGGAACGGCTGCGGGAGGACGGTCTTGGGGTCCTCACCGTCGAAGCGCCCCGGTGCCTGCTCGGGCCGGGTTGCTGGGACGGTGCCTCGCTCGCACCGGGGCCCGTCTGCGTGGAGGCCCGTTGCGCGGCGGGAAGCCGGGAGTCCACCGAGGCGGAGCTCGACCGGGACCGGCGCCGGGAGCGGTGCCGAGATGGCGACCGCGATGGGCGCATCATCGCCGGTTTGCCCTTGGAAGGCAGTCTCGGCGGAATGTCTTTGGCGCGGAGTGTGCTGACGGAGGACAATTCAATGAGGTCCTTCGCCGCCTCAAATGTGTCCGGGGTGGAGGGCTGTTCCAACAGTTCCCCCAGCCCCTCCTCCTCACTCGACGCGCTTGTCCCGGGGCTCGACGGGCCTTTTGGCGCCGGAGCCACTGGTACCGGGACCTGTGCCGGGGCCGGCACGGCCTTGGGCGCACTAGCGGTCTTCGTAGGTGCCGCCTTCTTGTGCGGGGAGCGACCCTGGGCCTTGGGCTGGCTCTTGGGCTTGGCCGGCGAAGCAGACCGGTGCCGGGCGTGATCTCGCCGAGGCGGCACCGCAGGTTTAGTCTGCACCGCTTGCGTTGGGTCGCGGACCGATGCCGGGGCACTTCGCACCGAAGCCGACGGTGCCGTGGGAGCGGAGGGCTGTAACGCCATCTCCATGAGGAGCTGTTTCAGGCGAAAGTCTCTCTCTTTTTGAGTCCTGGGCTTGAAAGCCTTACAAATCTTACAGCGCTCCTTCTGGTGAGCTTCCCCCAGGCAACGGAGACACGACTCGTGCGGGTCGCTCACTGGCATGGGCCTGCGGCACGTGGCACAAGCCTTGAAGCCTTGGGCGTGCGGCATGCCCCGCCGCCCAGGGCCGGTGCCGGGGTTGACCAAACCCCTATCACCAAGAGTTTGGTTGGTCTTTGTAACAACTAAAAAACTACTTAACTCTAACACTTACTAAACAAAGAACTGATAACTACTGCTAATGACTATGCTAAGGGACACTCTCGAGTTGAGAGAAGAGCTGTTCCAACGTCGCCACGGGCGGTAAGAAGGAACTGAGGGAGGGTCGGGCCAGCAGGGGTATATATACGCTGGGGCGGGGCGCCGCTCTGGCGGGAAGGGAGACCCTGCGGGCCCGACGGGAGCCGCTGAGGGAAAAAGTTTCCGACGTTCGTGCACGCGGCGCGCGTACACCTAATGTGGAATGGACGTGAACAAGCACTCGAAGAAGAACTGGAAGTCCTGGCACAGTCACGGAACTATGATGTGATTGGAATAACAGAGACTTGATGGGATAACTCACATGTCTGGAGTACTGTCATGGATATAAACTGTTCAGGAAGGACAGGCAGGGCAGAAAAGATGGGGGAGTTGCACTGTATGTAAGAACAGTATGACTGCTCAGAGCTCCGGTATGAAACTGCAGAAAAACCTGAGTGTCTCTGGATTAAGTTTAGAAGTGTGAGCAACAAGGGTGATGTCTGCTACAGACCACCAGAGGTGGACGAGGCTTTCTTCCGACAACTAACAGAAGTTACTAGATCACAGGCCCTGGTTCTCATGGGAGACTTCAACCACCCTGATATCTGCTGGGAGAGCAATACAGCGGTGCACAGACAATCCAGGAAGTTTTTGGAAAGTGTAGGGGACAATTTCCTGGTGCAAGTGCTGGAGGAACCAGTGTAAAGTGTAGGGGCAGAGTTCTTCTTGACCTGCTGCTCACAAGCCGGGAAGAATTAGTAGGGGAAGCAAAAGTGGATGGGAACCTGGGAGGCAGTGACCATGAGAAGGTCGAGTTCAGGATCCTGACACAAGGAAGAAAGGAGAGCAGCAGAATACGGACCCTGGACTTCAGAAAAGCAGACTTTGACTCCCTCAGGGAACTGATGGGCAGGATCCCCTGGGAGAATAACATGAGGGGCAAAGGATTCCAGGAGAGCTGGCTATATTTTAAAGAATCCTTATTGAGGTTGCAGGAACAAACCATCCCGATGTGTAGAAAGACCAGTAAATATGGCAGGCGACCAGCTTGGGTTAACAGTGAAATCCTTGCTGATCTTAAAACGCAAAAAAAGAAACTTACAAGAAGTGGAAGATTGGACAAATGACCAGGGAGGAGTATAAAAATATTGCTCAGGCATGCAGGAGTGAAATCAGGAAGGCCAAATCACACTTGGAGTTGCAGCTAGCAAGAGATGTTAAGAGTAACAAAAAGGGTTTCTTCAGGTATGTTAGCAACAAAAAGAAAGTCAAGGAAAGTGTGGGCCCCTTACTGAATGAGGGAGGCAACCTAGTGACAGAGGATGTGGAAAAAGCTAATGTACTCAATGCTTTTTTTGCCTCTGTCTTCACGAACAAGGTCAGCTCCCAGACTATTGCACTGGACAGCATAGCATGGGGAGGAGGAGACCAGCCCTCTGTGGAGAAAGATGTGGTTCGGGACTATTTAGAAAAGCTGGACGTGCACAAGTCCATGGGGCCGGATGCGCTGCATCCGAGGGTGCTAAAGGAGTTGGCGGATGTGATTGCAGAGCCATTGGCCATTATCTTTGAAAACTCATGGCGATCGGGGGAGGTCCTGGATGACTGGAAAAAGGCTAATGTAGTGCCCATCTTTAAAACGGGGAAGGAGGAGAATCCAGGGAACTACAGGCCAGTCAGCCTCACCTCAGTCCCTGGAACAATCATGGAGCAGGTCCTCAAGGAATCAATCCTGAAGCACTTAGAGGAGAGGAAAGTGATCAGGAACAGTCAGCATGGATTCACCAAGGGCAAGTCATGCCTGACTAACCTAATTGCCTTCTATGAGGAGATAACTGGGTCTGTGGATGAGGGGAAAGCAGTGGACGTGTTATTCCTTGACTTTAGCAAAGCTTTTGATACCGTCTCCCACACAGTATTCTTGCCGGCAAGTTAAAGAAGTATTGGCTGGATGAATGGACTATAAGATGGATAGAAAGCTGGCTAGATTGTCGGGTTCAAGGGGTAGTGATCAATGGCTCCATGTCTACTAGGCAGCTGGTATCAAGCGGAGTGCCCCAAGGGTTGGTCCTGGGGCTGGTTTTGTTCAATATCTTCATCAATGATCTGGAGGATAGCGTGGACTGCACCCTCAGTAAGTTTGCAGATGACACTAAACTGGGAGGAGTGGTAGATACGCTGGAGGGTAAGGATAGGATACAGAGGGACGTAGACAAATTAGAGGATTGGGCCAAAAGAAATCTGATCAGGTTAAACAAGGACAAATGCAGAGTCCTGCACTTAGGACGGAAGAATCCCATGCACTGCTACAGACTAGGGACCGAATGGCTAGGCAGCAGTTCTGCAGAAAAGGATCTAGGGGTTACAGTGGACGAGAAGCTGGATATGAGTTGACAGTGTGCCCTTGTTGCCAAGAAGGCTAACGGCAGTTTGGGCTGTATAAGTAGGGGCATTGCCAGCAGATTGAAGGACGTGATCATCCCCTCTACTCGACATTGGTGAGGCCTCATCTGGAGTATTGTGTCCAGTTTTGGGCCCCACACTACAAGAAGGATGTTGAAAAATTGGAAAGAGTCCAGCAGAGGGCAACAAAAATGATTAGGGGGTTGGAGCACATGACTTATGAGGCGAGGCTGAGGGAACTGGGATTTAGTCTGCAGAAGAGAAGAATGATGGAGGATTTGATAGCTGCTTTCAACTACCTGAAAGGGGGTTCCAAAGAGGATGGATCTAGACTGTTCTCAGTGGTACCAGATAGCAGAAAAGGAGTAATGGTCTCAAGTGGCAGTGGGGGAGGTTTAGGTTGGGAGGTGGTGGAATCTCCTTCCTTAGAGGTTTTTAAGGTCAGGCTTGACAAAGCCCTGGCTGGGATGATTTAGGTGGGGATTGGTCCTGCTTTGAGCAGGGGGTTGGACTAGATGACCTCCTGAGGTCCCTTCCAACCCTGATATTCTATGATTCTATGAATGTAGTTTTGGGGAAAAAATGGGAAGGTGGATTAGCTGATTCACATGAAAGGAGGAGGCTACTGGGGTGGAGAGGAACTTGGGGTGTGGCCTCAAGGTGACTGTCTTCAAAGAAAACCGTGAACAGCAGATGTGCCATCAACCCCACTATTTCCCCTATCCTTCGTGCTGAGGTAATGGCCACTAGAAATGCTGTCTTCATGGACAGGTATAACAGAGCAAGAAGCCATAGTCAATGTTCTCAGAACTAGATTGAGGTCCTAGGTTGGGGTGGATGGTCTGACGTGGGAATCTATATGTCATTGGGTGGGCAAATACTGAGCACTGGTCCACTGGATGGTGGAACGCTGTTATGGCCACTAAATGTACTTTAAGTGAACTAAGAAGAGAGAGTCTAGACCTACAATGCAGCCTAGAATCGAAGGGACTGAGGAAAATGTTGGGTCCACGTGTTTGGAATCACACCAAATTTGGAATCATTTCCATTTTCGCATGCAAGTACGACGAATGGTCGATTTCATGCTATGTAGTAACATCTTTTTCACCGCCTCGGAGCATTTGCTCTCTAAGTCTTGGAACCAAGAAGTAGCCAAGCCTGGAGTTGGAGGATCCTTACGTTGGGATGAAGGGTCCGCTGTCATTTTGGTGAGGTGAGGAATGGGCCAAAGGTGAGGAATTGGAGAAAATACTGCCAGCTGTGCAAGGTATGATATAAACTGATGCTTAGAGGATGAGGGTTGAGAGATTGAGGAATGGGAGGATGACAGCTTCCACTTTTGCATTCTGGGTCTCTTACGCTGTGAGCCATAATACTGCTGTGATGGGAGGAATTGGGGTGGTCAGGATCTGTGAGGTGGTTGTGAGCCGTATTTCCTCTTCTGTCCTGATGTGAAGATTTTCAGGGAGTGTAGCGTGGCCCTGGAGTCCTTTAAGGTGTGGAGCAGGGGTCGGCAACCTTTGAGAAGTGGTGTGCCGAGACTTCATTTATTCACTCTAATTTAAGGTTTCGCATGCCAGTAATACATTTTAACGTTTTTAGAAGGTCTCTTTCTATAAGTCTATAATACATAACTAAACTATTGTTGTATGTAAAGTAAATAAGGTTTTTTAAATGCTTAAGAAGCTTAATTTAAAATTAAATTAAAACGCAGAGCCCCCCGGACCGGTGGCCAGGACCTGGGCAGTGTGGGTGCCACTGAAAATCAGCTTGCGTGCTGCCTTCGGCACGCGTGCCATAGGTTGCCTACCCCTGGTGTGGAGTGATGCATCAGTCTTATTGGTGAAGGGTTTGGGCCCTTCGAACAGGAGATCCTCGAGTGTCATCTGCACTTCCTTGGGCAATCTGGAGAAGTGTAACCAGGATGCCCGCCTCATTACCACTGCCGTCGAGACCGAGTGGGCCACTGTGTCTGCGATGTCCAGTGTGGTTTGCAGCATTGTTCTGGCTGCTAACTGGCCCTCTTTGACAATGGCCTGAAATTGTCCCTTTTGTGTCTCTGAGAAGTGGTCAATAAACACGTTGAGTTTCCCTTAATTTATGTAGTCGTATTTAGCCATTACGGTTTGGTAGTTTGTGACCCTGAATTGTAACTTCGCCAAAGAGTATGCCTTCCTTCCAAAGAGGTCTAGTCTCTTCCAATCTCTATCATATGGGGTTGATTTGGCATGATGTTGCTTTCCCTGTGCATTAACCACATCTACTACTATAGAGTTACATTGAGGGTGCGTAAAGAGGAAGTCTGCCTCCTTAGGAGGAATGTAATACTTCTTGTTGGCTCTTTTGCACATTGGTACAGTGGAGGCTGGTATCTACCAGATTATCTTGGCAGGGTCCAGAAGTGCCTCGTTAATTGGGAGGACAATTCTGGAAGAGGAGGAAGCATGCAGAATATCCAAGACCCCTGATGTTGCAATGGTGGTACATGGTGTAAGGACAGGGAGAGACTGTCGTCCTGGTCACTGTACGACTCCCTGCTGGAGAAGGGTGGAGCTGACTGGGACGCTGTAGGTAAATGGCCCAGTGCCACTGGTGATTCCAGGGATCTAGATATGCTTAGTAATGGGGCTCCAGTACCAAGTAGCAGGGACTCCAGTTACTCCGTGACCATAAGGTCCCTCGAGAAACAGAACTCCTGAGGTACCGTTGATATGTTCAGTGCTGTCAAGGAGTGCCGGTGCTGACTTGTCAGTACTGATGGCTGTTTATGGGAGGAATGCTCTGATGAGGGTTGCTTTGATGCACTCGATGCCGAGGGTGGATTTGCCAATGCTGATCTCTTAGAGGTGGTACAGTCTCTGTCCTCATCCCTGGTGGGCAGTGCTGTTGCTTCTAAGCCTATGCACATAAAGGCCTTTAGGTGCCATGGCAAAGTTCGTACTGGAGGGTTCCTGATGTTTCTGGGTACCGCACTTCAGAGCCGTCGGTACCAAGGTAACTGAGGATGCTGGGGATCCTCTCTGGCTGGTCAAGGACTCGGTTTGAGGACTTGGAACCTTTTTTCTAGAGGCTTTGAGGGGGGAGTCAGCCGACTTTTTCCATGATCTCACCCCTGTGGGGGTTGAAGGCTCTGGGGACAATCTGCATCTTGATGAGGCTTCAGGGCCAGGGTCAATTGGCAGCTGAAGTGCACCCTCCATGAGGAGAAGTTTCAACTTGAGCTCTGGAGTTCTTACAAGATCTCACCATTAGCAGTTGGCAGAAGGTGCACTTCTGCAGAATGTCTCTCTCTCCAAGGCACCGGACGCAATGAGAGTGTCTGTCCATTATTGTGATTGCCTCCTTGCAGGAGAGGCACCTTTGAAGCCGGGGTAATTGGGTATGCCCCTGCAGGGGCAACTCCCCCCCCCCCAACAAAAGGCAGGAAATGGTGAAAGAAAAAGGTTTTTTTTGTTTTTTTTTTGTTTTAACTGAAAAATGGAAACTCTAAACTACTAAAAAGAAATGGAAACTCTAAGAATAGCTACCATTTATATTAAACACTATCAATGTAAAGAAGGAAGAGAATACTGCTCGTTCCATTCGAGGCCAAAGGCGGTCGAGAAGGAACTGAAGCCAGTTTGCCCATGCAGTGCTAGATAGCCTAGAGGCAGACCACGAGGGAGGGAGATTACATGTGAACACTCCTACCAAATTTCTCCAATTAGAGGTGCAGGGGCACCGATACACCTCAGTGGAGCACCCATAAGGACACTGCTCGAAGAACAACACAGGGATATGCTATATATCAAAACAGTTTTTAGACATTTTTAATTTCTGCTGACCACTTACCATAAACACATCACTTAACAAAGCTTTATATACACAATATTTGCATACTAGCAAAAATTAAGAATATAACTAGGCCATATATTGAAGGACAATATACAATGAGAGATGTGAATTTCTTTATGGCATTAGAAAGGAGGTGTTTCCATAAATAAGCATTTATAGTATATTTTGTCAAAGTGTTTGTTGCTTCACAGTGTGAAATCAAATTTCTCTGGAACTTATGCAAAAGAAGTGCACCATAAGGTTAACATAACACATTATTTGTCAATCCAACATGTTCACACTAGAACAAAAACCAAACTTGCATTCTATTCATTCTTCACTTATGCTTTTATTCTCTTTGCTTTATCTCATTCAATCAGTGATAATGCACTCCACCCAGGACTTCCAGGTTGATGTCTCTCCCTGCATGACGGCTGCCAACACCAAAGGACCCTCTCCTAGACTCACCTTCTTTCGGATGTCTTCATCATTTGCTCCAAGTGAAGCATACAGCTTGAACGCAGCCTGGCGCAGTTCGTGAGCATGCTTTAAATCATGGTCAAGCTATTGAAAAAAGGTAAATCAAAGTCAGATACTTTATGAGAGAGCATTTAAACTTGCACATGGTATTTTCTTAATTGTTATAGATTAGTGCCCGTTTACTCGGGTTTTGATTGCATTACACACCAAACAGGCAGGATCACCACTGAACCTGCAGATTAACTTTAAGTATGTGTTTATGTCCCATTGAAGTTAATAATTAAAGTTAAGCACACATGTGAGTGCTTTGCTGAATTGTAGCCTATACAGATAAACAGTAATAACCAAGCAACATATGTATGCAACCTCTCAAAATACAGGATGAGATTAGTTACGTTTTTCCAGACAAAATGAGTCCCACTCTCTTCTTCCTCTACAAGCCAGACCAAAATGTCCTCCTTTCGCCATGCCCATCCCACAGAAAGAGTTACATGGTCAGATTGGGGGAAAACAACTAGATTTACTAGGATCTAGATATCAGAGGGGTAGCTGTGTTAGTCTGTATCCACAAAAACAATGAGGAGTCTGGTGGCACCTTAAAGACTAAGATTTATTTGTGCATAAGCTTTTGTGGGTAAAAAACCCATTTCTTCAGATGCATGGAGTGAAAATTACAGAAACAGGCATAAATATATATTGGCACATGAAGAGAAGGGAGTTACCTTACCTTACAGTCACCTCCTCATCAATTATTGGGAATGGACCACATCTACCCTGATTGAATTGGCCTTCAACATTGGTTCTCCACTTGTAAGGTAACTCCCTTCTCTTCATGTGCCAATATATATTTATGCCTATTTCTGTAATTTTCACTGCATGCATCTGAAGAAGTGGGTTTTTACCCATGAAAGCTTATGCCCAAATAAATCTGTTAGTCTTTAAGCTGCCATAGGATCTAGATAAGCAGTCCCAATAAAAAGGGATGGTATCAAGGGACCAAAACTGCTCTTAGAACTTTGGCCGAAAGGCTCCAACAGATGAAGCAATGGTATCTATTTAATTCAACGTGAAAAACGCTGTCAAGGGAATTTTGAGGTTGCAGGGTAAAACACTCAAAAGTCAGGAAATGCCAAAGGTAAATTTGTCTGAGTAAGCTTAACTCTGCCTCAGTGCATCCACATTACAGTATAGTACATTACTTCATGATTATATACAATTTTTCAAATAGAACAATCAATGTATCCTGCAGAGCCCTGCCTCATTCCACCTACAACTTACAAGATATTATCCATTGCACAAGATACACTCACCACATGGCTGAGTTGGACATACATGTGCAATGCTGCTGACATTTACTCTGGACATTCATAAAAAGCGCTAAAACACAGAGTCAGACTCAGGTCTGGAATGTTGGTTTTTTGATTCTCTAGCCAATGTCTAATGCTTCCCAGCCAGTTACTGAACCTCTTTTTTGTCTTATTTATTCAATTGAAAATTTGCTCACAATTCTTTGTACTTATGTGGTATTTTTTCATCTGTGGCTCTCAGAGCATTTTGTAAACATGGGTAAGCAGGAGCAGCCCCATATTACAGGAGTTTGAGAACTAAATCTGCCAATTGTGATTTCCTGGGCTATTCCAGAACCAAAGGGGATTAGAGGACCTTTGTCTTTTTTGAGTACATTCCAAATCAGTGGAAGAAGGGGCAGGGGAAGGCCAAGAATACTTTCCATCCCTGGGATCACCATTCCTTTCTTATGTTCTCCCTTCCCCAGTGAGAGGAGGGGAGTTAGAGAGAGTAAGCAAGAGAGGGAGACTGAGTCTGCAACTCCATGCTCCCATTGCAAAGGAGGCTAAAGAGCTGTCTAGAAGGTGGTGGAGTAGGTGTTTGTGCAGAGTGCTTGGCTAACAGGCCTTTGCCTGCTCATTGCTCCTACAGTGTTATTTGCCTGGAATGTTCCTCCTCAGTGTGGGAGGAGGGAGAGTCATACAACAAAAGAAAGATCTTGTGCCTAAAGAGCCAAAAACATTGAGGGCCTGATCCAACTCGCACTGATTTCAAGAGGAGTAGGGTCAGGCATTAATACAGCAGTGCAACAATTGAAAGACAATTTTAATTAAAGTTCTGCGTACTTAAGACACACATTTGCAGTTTCAAAATCTCTTTAATGTACTCTGAGAAGTTCTGAACTGACAGAGAAAAACACATACCCTTTTGATATCGGTGATTGCACTGACTGAGCTGGGATACTTGAAGTAGTCAGAAAGCATTGCAATAAGATGGTCTGTAATACTGGCGATTCTCTGGAGCTCAACATCTGTTTCAATTAGATAGGCAAGTGTTTCGGCTCCTTCTACTCGTTCCTCCAACAATCTTTCCTTACTACACATCCGAACCAAACTTGGCAGTGTCTGGAGGGTACAGAATTCAACTTTAGTTTCAGAGAAGATAATTTGTAAGTCTTTATAGATTCCATTTCAGTTTGATGTCTAGAACAAGTTTCCTCACCAAAGTTTCTTAAAGAAAAAAAGGTTCAAATGGTTGTGGGAATATACGCACAAATTAAGTTCAACTTATTTAATTATAGGCTCTTCTTAGCACTCGTCACTGCACTATAGGGTTCTCTCCTGCCATCTTTTTTGGTCATAATACTCTTTGCAAACGCCATGTCCCAAAAGGGCTCACAATCAAAATGTTCTGTATGGAAGTTCAAATGTCCACTTAATAGTCTTTACTTGCAAAGCTTTACTTGTGCTGTAGAAAAGAACTCTGTTATTTGTCCCCAGAACTCACCAGCACTGATATGGAAGAGGCTTCTAGGTACCAAGGTAAAAATGAGCACATCAAGTATCCCACTTTGATTCTAACATTCCCAATTCAGTATTGCCACAAGAAGCAGCTTCTGGAAGTAGGAATAGAGTGATTCCGAAACAAAAATACAAACAAGAACATGTCTCATACTCATGGTGTAAATAAAAAAGCTGAGTTCCTTAGCAATAACTGGAGTGCTAGAAAAATATTGCCTTCATGTAGTCCAACTCCTGGAATCTGCATATCAAGCTGTGAGACCTGAGAATGACTGAAAGCAGAAAGCCTCAAGAGATGTCCATGGGCTATCCCTCATGAAGATGAGCAGTGAGACAAAGATTAGAAAGAGGCATGTGGCCTCTCCTCATTTATTTAATGTCCCCTGGACTGGAAACACAGGGGGCCTGATGCAGCAGGAAAGGAGTGTGAGGGAGTATAGGTCTGTGGAGACCATATATTATTAGAACTCCAATTACAAGTAAGTAATCTAGTTTTCCACTAGTGACATTGCCACCAAAGAGTCATTGGGGATCAGGCATGCAGCAATCCGCCACAGTAGAGGGATTGTGAGATACTTATCTCAATATGGGCATCTGATCTAGGTTTGTTATTGAGAATATGTTGGTAAAAATGTACAATGAGTTTCATATGGTCACTCTGAAAATCTTTAGCTCTGGATCCCATCTATTATGCTCACTCTTGCCATAGGATCTGCTGTAGCTGTAGTGGGACAGGGCGCTAAAGGCCACTTGGAACTAAAAGTCTGTCTGCAAACAACAGATCTGAATACAAAGGTGGATCTATTTGGTCAGCCTTTGCACCCTTCCTCCAAATCCAATAATATGGAGGTTTTCCAGAAAATCCTGCTCCTATTCAAGTGATAAATGAGTGCCTGCTTCACAGTCAACTTGTGGAGCAAAGCTGCCTCAGACAAGTCAGAAGATCTAGTAAAGAAAATCTGCAAGAAGACCAGAGACCACCTGCAGCAAGGCGAGACGAACTGGGACTGTTCTTAATGTGGTCTTTGAATGCTGAGTGGGGAGTGTTGGCTGGGAAGGCAGGGGAGGTTGGCTAGGACGGTCTGCATTGGGGGATGGGAGACTGGCCGTGAGGGAGAATTCCTAAGCATGTAACATGAGAACCCAGGAAGGGGTTAGAGGCCAGGTGACACCTTTGCCCGGGAAACTGAACAAAGGCTGTGGGAGGGGACGCTGGGGAGAGAGTTTCAGGAGCTGGCTGGTGGAATGTCTGGGAGGCAGACAGGGCTCTGACCTCCCAAGGGGGCTGTGGTGCCCTGGGACCCCAAGATGGACCTAACTGGGGGGGCTCCTGTTGTCTGTGCCTGCAAGACTTGTCTTGGACTGTGTTCCTGTCGTCTAAATAAACCTTCTGCTTTACTGGCTGGCTGAGAGTCATGGTGAATCGCAGGAAGCCGGGGGTGCAGGGCCTTGTGTCCCCCCACACTCCGTGACAACTGGTGGCAGCGGCGGGATCTACTGCACCCCGTGGACAGCGCTTCCTGCAGTAAGTGACTGGGGAGCAGTAAAACGAAGGGGGATTGACGGGGACCAGGCGTGCTGAAGAGTCAGAGAGAGACGGTTTCAGGGGGCGATTCACCCCTGGGACTGTGTGACCAGCGAGAAGGACTTCTGCAGTAACAGGGTCCCCCGGGGGATCGCAAGGGAGGTGGTGACCTCGAGAAGGGCTGGCACACCAGGGGTTCTCCTTGGAAACTGGGGAGCGGTGAGCACCCAGGCCTGTGAGTGGCCAGCAGGAAGATGTATGCCAAGCGGCTTAAGAGCGACCTGGTGGAGCTGTGCAAGCAGAGGGGGCTGCGCAGTGGGAGGCTCACCAAAGAACAGCTCATTGCCCAGCTGGAGGAGGGAGATCGCTCGAATGAACTGATCCTTGTCTCTGAGGGAAGCAGCCTTGCAAATGCAGCGCAGGCACCAGTGTCTGTCCCATCTGGGAGTGGTCAGCTGAGGGCTTCCCGAGACCCCTCCTTCCTATGCCTAGGGGAAGGGTGGGGAGGAGCCCAGCAAATACCGAGGGCACCGTGACCCCCCCGGCCAGCAGGGGATGCTCCCGGCGACGCTCGGCATCCGTGGTGCGGAAGCGGCTGGAATGGGAGAAAGAGCTAAAACTGCGAGAGCTGACAGATCGTGAACAACAGAGACAGCATGAATGGGAGGAGAAAGAGAAACAGAGACAGCATGAAGAGAGATAGAGGCATCATGAACTGGAGCTGGCGAGGCTGAGGGGCAGCGAGCCCCCGGCTGCGGTGAGTGAGGGGGGACCCAGGACTGCACAGAGCTTTGATAAGTGCATCCTGGCCCCACGTAAGGAGGGGGAGGACATGGATGACTTCCTGGATGCCTTTGAGACGGCCTGCGAGCTGCACCAGGTTGATCCTGCGGACAGACTCCGGGTTCTCACCCCCTTACTGGACCCCAAAGCCGTGGCATTGTACCGCCAACTGGAAGAGGCGGAGAAAGGGGACTACGAACTATTCAAAAAGACCCTGCTACGTGAGTTTGGGCTGACTCCTGAGATGTACCGGGAAAGGTTCCGGAGTCAGGATAAAACCCCTGAGATCTCATATCTGCAACTAGCCGTCCGCATGGAGGGATATGCCAGCAAGTGGGCAGATGGAGCCCAGATGAAGGAGGACCTGGTTAAGTTGCTGGTACTGGAGCAACTATATGAGCGGTGCCCATCCGACATGAGGCTGTGGTTGAGGGACAAAAAACCAGAGAACCCACGACATGCAGGCGAACTTGCCGATGAGTTTGTAAAGAGCCGGTCAGGGGATAACAGGGCGGAGTCCCAAAGGAACAGTCCCACCACAACGCAGAGAGAGAGTCACCATGGGACCTCCCAGCGGGGAAATATGGAGAACCCCCACCAAAGGGGAACATCCAGCGTCAGGTCCATCCGACCCACCCGAGGGGACCCACGGGACATGGGCTGCTATCACTGTGGCCAAAGAGGCCACATACAGGCCCAGTGCCTCAGGCTCAGGGACAGACTGAGCGGACCCAACCCACAGAGGGTTGACTGGGTAGAGACCCAGCCGGACGAGGGGAAGACGGCCCAGGCAAGGGGGGCTGACAGCTTCCCAATGGCTCAGGAGAGAGGAGGGCCCCAGGCCAGCTCCTCTGGGGGGCTGGATGCTCCAGACTCAGGGTTTTTGGTTTATACGGTGGGCGCGGGGCTGTCCCTCCGGAGAGAGTACCTTGTTTCCCTGGAGGCGGATGGGAGGAAGGTCAATGGATACTGGGATACGGGCGCAGAGGTCACGCTGGCCCGGCCCGAGGTGGTGGACCCAGATCAGGTGGTGCCCAACATCTACCTGACCCTGACGGGGGTGGGCGGAACCCCAGTCAAAGTGCCCGTGATGAGGGTACACCTGAAGTGGGGGGCCAAGGAGGGCCCCAAGGACGTGGGGGTACACCCGTATTTGCCCACTGAGGTGTTGAGGGGGGGACCTGGAGGACTGGCCAAGCAACCCCCAGGGTGCCCTGGTTGTGACCCGTAGTCAGAGCCGGCGAGGGGCACTGCGCCCTGACAACAGGGAGGGTGCCTTGCCCGAGGCGCAGGACCCTAATCTGGTGGGGAGGGAACGCCCAGGGGCACGGCTCAGGGAGGCTGCGGCTTCAGACCCAGCCGGCTAGAGAGAGCAGGTGGTCATCCCTGATACCGGCTTGATATCTCCGCTTGATACTGGCTGCCAACTAGACATGGAGCCATTGATCACTACCCCTTCGAACCCGACGATCTAGCCAGCTTTCTATTCATCTTATAGTCCATTCATCCAGCCCATCCTTCTTTAAACTTGCCGGCAAGAATACTGTGGGAGACCGTATCAAAAGCTTTGCTAAAGTCAAGGAATAACACGTCCACTGCTTTCCCCTCATCCACAGACCCAGTTATCTCCTCACAGAAGGCAATTAGGTTAGTCAGGCATGACTTGCCCTTGGTGAATCCATGCTGACTGTTCCTGATCACTTTCCTCTCCTCTAAGTGCTTCAGGATTGATTCCTTGAGGACCTGCTCCATGATTGTTCCAGGGACTGAGGTGAGGCTGACTGGCCTGTAGTACCCTGGATCCTCCTCCTTCCCTTTTTTAAAGATGGGCACTACATTAGCCTTTTTCCAGTCATCCGGGACCTCCCCCGATCGCCATGAGTTTTCAAAGATAATGGCCAATGGCTCTGCAATCACATCTGTCAACTCCTTTAGCACCCTAGGATGCAGCGCATCCGGCCCCATGGACTTGTGCTCGTCCAGCTTTTCTAAATAGTCCTGAATCACTTCTTCCTCCACAGAGGGCTGGTCATCTCCTCCCCATGCTGTGCTGCCCAGTGCAGCAGTCTGAGAGCTGACCTTGTTTGTGAAGACAGAGGCAAAAAAAGCATTGAGTACATTAGCTTTTTCCACATCCTCTGTCACCAGGTTGCCTCCCTCATTCAATAAAGGACCCACCACTTTCCTTGACTTTCTTCTTGTTGCTAACATACCCGAAGAAACCCTTCTTGTTACTCTTAACATCTCTTGCTGGCTGCAACTCCAAGTGTGATTTGGCCTTCCTGATTTCACTCCTGCATGCCTGAGCACTATTTTTATACTCCTCCCTGTCCAATCTTCCACTTCTTGTAAGCTTCTTTTTTGTGTTTAAGATCAGCAAGGATTTCACTGTTAAGTCTTCTATGAAAAGACTTCAAATCTGAGACCTGAAGTGTTTGGGAGAGGATCTTGTGTTGCTGCTGACAACTCTGATGGGAGTTGGGGTTCTACTCTTTGTCTGCTAAGGCCTTATCCACAGCAGGAGTTTTCTCCCACTCCCAGCTAGGGGCAAAAAGGTCACACATGTCAAAGAGATGCTATGAACGCTGCTCAACCACACATCTAGATTGTGTATTTCTTAAGCCTAAACGGTCTCCCATTATCTGGGATGATGGATACAGAAGTCTCACTGGACAGACAGCTCTTAAACCTACCAAATTCTACTACTATTCAAACAATTAACAGACTGAACAAGGGAATGCCTGGTTCTTTAACTGCATTGTCAAGCATACAATGAGGAAGTGAGAAATGCTTAAGAGGGCACATTCTTTGTATCCCTCAGCTCTAGAATGTTCAGATCTCTAGTTGATACATGATCGTTCTAGATTTCAGTGTTAGCCATGGTTCTGTAACTAACCAGAAAGTTGTGTAATTCCTACAGGAGTGCTCTAAAACGGCAATTTTCTGACAGAAGGCTGGATATGCAAATCATACCTAACACACCATGATAACAGTCTCAAAAATTTCACTTGCCAACCACCATATAAGAAACAATGATGAACACAAAAGTGTCCACACAGATCCTTAAGAAAAATATTTTATGAAACTATTATTAGCAGAGATGCTTTTTCAGATTAAAAAATATAAACTGAAGCAAGCACTGAGAGTACCATCTGTTGACTACCGTCTCTTAAAACAAAAAAACATGAATGACAGGTTTTCACTTGCATTCAGACAGCAGCCTGATGAAATCGTTTTGCATGTTCTTTCCAAATGATTGTCCAATACTGCAGTGCAACTTTTAATTTTTAAGTTTCTGCAACTTGACAAATATAAAATGAATTTTGTATCAAACTTTTTTTCTGGATTCAGACTTACTGTATCTAGCTTAATAAACAGAATTAAAATGTCACCACTATTAAATATTAAATATTGCTACATAGAGAGATTTTCAAAGGCATAAATGGGAGTTAAGCACCTCATTTTTAAAGGGAGCTGGACAACTAACTGCACTTTGTGCCTTTGAAATGCTCCCCCATAGAATCAATAGTGCTTTTGTAACACTTTATGACAGACGTACACAAATAAAATTGTGACAAACACGTAGTGTGATAAAACTCTGGTTTAACTGTTGCTTAAATTTCAAACAAATTATGTAACCAGCTTACCTTTAAAACAATGCAGATATCATCTGTCTGGATTGCTCCTGCTCTGCACATGTAAGTAAGGCTGTAACAAGACAGCAGAATATAAACGCACTTACTTCCAGCTTTTATAAACATTAAAAAGTTATTATAAAAAGAATGGCTGTGCCAATGGAATAACTACTTGACTTGGTTATAACACCCATTTTAACACATGAAGTTTTACTGGGCTCAGACACCATTCCATATAATACTTGAATAATACAATTTATTTTTCTACATGCAGCTTTAAAGACTTAGCTGTCAAACCCTGAAATGACTAGCAATGGTAAGAGGGGTTTGGTTTTGCTCTTGCTGACACCACCATAAGTTTGGAATCATTTTATCAAAATCAGAGAACACAGAATTGGGACCTACGTTTACAAGAACAAAGTATAAAATGCACTGGAGAACCAGGTTATTGCCCTGATTCAGGAAAGTATCTCTATTAGGCCACGACTTAAGCATGTGCTTAAATCCCATTGAAGTAAATTTAGGACTTAAATCCATTCCTATTAATGATAGCATGTAAGCATGTGCTACGTGCTTTCCTGACTCGAGTTACATGTACATAAAATGGCAGAGTACATGTTGTTATGGAGCCTTACATTTTGAATTTCCTAACTTTTGCACATTTAAATGTTCAGCCCTAACATTGTAATGAAGTAGCATTTTGTAGTTAATCTCCTTCTTTAAAATAAAAAAAAGCTGCAAGCAAATTAACTTGTTTGTGTTCTCACAATCAACTGAGCATCATGGTCCCTGAAGAAAGTGTGCCCTCCTTCCAGATACTAGGGTGCTTACTAAACACCCTATGTTCTTTGAAAAGTACTCCCTGAGACTGTGGCACTGGGGAAGGGGTACAGGAAAGACTGGTAGCAGGGTTAAGGAAACACTAACTAGATAGAGGGTGACAAGAAAGAGATCATGGAATTGTGGGTTGAGGGAAATTGGGTGAGGTTGTTACAGGCTTGTTGGAGAAGAATCAGAGGTACTCAAAGGCAATAAGTAATTTTATAGGGTTTATAGTATTGCAGAAAGTGGGATCTGAAAGACACACCAAGATATTTTCCTAGGTGGAATGGAGGTTGTCTCAGGCTTCTTGGAGGATCCCCAGGTGTCTCAAAAGAAAGGTGCAATGGGAGCTATTATGTCTTCCCCTACATTTCTAATGACACTGGAGGGGGCTCTAAGGAAATGTCAGGTTTCTGCTTGGTCCAGCTATCCATTTAAATTTAAAAAAATCATGTATAAGTTTAAGAAATTTGCCAAAATTAGAACAAAAATAAATTACTTACATATCAAAATTAAAGTTAAAAAGGGAGAGAACCCTCAGTCTATTGAAGTCTGTGTTAACTACTCAGGAGTAAGTAGGGATGGCAGTTAGGAAGTCATAGATATCCAAGCACTTAGGCCTGGTCTACACTAACCCCCAAATTCGAACTAAGGTACGCAACTTCAGCTACGTGAATAACGTAGCTGAAGTCGACATACCTTAGTTCGAACTTACCGCGGTTCAGACGCGGTCCACACGCGGCAGGCAGGCTCCCCGTCGACTCCGCGGTACTCCTCTCGCCGAGCTGGAGTACCGCAGTCGACGGCGAGCGCTTCCGGGATCGATATATCGCGTCCAGACCAGACGCGATAAATCGAACCCGGAAGTTCGATTGCCAGCTGTCGAACTACCGCGGTAGTGTAGACCTGGCCTTACTGTCATGATATCTGGCACCACTTACATGTACATAATTAAAAACAAGTACTTCTACAAAGGTAACAAATTTGATCCTGCCCTAAGCCACCCATCTACTAATGATAAACCCAGCTAAAAACCTGCAATAAAGAAAAGGCTAAATTAAAGAGGTCACGTTACAACTCTCCCTTAAAAGTGAGCAGATGGGATCTTGCAGTCAGCGGAGGTGAACCCCACGGCAGGGATATTTCACTGAGATTGACATTACCAACCTCACAAAACCAACAGGGGAGTACTGCATGCTCTTGTTATTTCTGCGATTGGTTAGAAGGAGACAGCCTGTCTCTCAAATAGCTGCGTCTTCGGCCCAGCTAGGACTCGTCTACACAAGAAAGTTGCACCGTTTTAACTTAAATCGGTTTTAGTTAAATTAATGTAAACTCCTGTATGGACATATTTATTTTTGTTTAAGAGAGGCTTATTTCAGTTTAGCTTAAAGCAATTCCTAATCGATTTAGGACTTGTCTGCATGGAGAGTTGCAACAGTTTAACTTAGTGTGATTTTTAAAACATCTAGTTAAACTAGTGCAAAATACTGTACAGACATACTTATTTCAGTTTAAACTAGCCTTACTATGCTTTAGTGCAAGAAAGGCAGTCAGTCTGAGTAACCAAAGGTACAGAAAGATTTTCCAAGGGTAAACCTATGAAAGTTACATTATCATAGAATCGTAGAACTGGAAGGGACCTTGAGAGGTCATTTAGTCCAGTCCCCTGCACGCATGGGAGGACTAATTATAAAAACTGCAGACTGTTAACAGGCATGGGGTACAATCAGTCAGTGCTGCTACCTGGGAAAC
This sequence comes from Emys orbicularis, assembly GCF_028017835.1. NCBI lineage: Eukaryota > Metazoa > Chordata > Testudines > Emydidae > Emys > Emys orbicularis. The sequence goes on from NC_088691.1 coordinate 56,319,713, forward strand.
CAGTAACCATTTTAGATCCAGAAAAACCCTGGTGTCATTTGTATTACAGCAGAGCCCAGAAGTTCCAGTCAGGCCCCCACTGTGCTGGAATTGTAGAGGTATACTGAAAACCACTATGACAACAGGCAATTATACATGTTAAACTGAGAATACCGACAAAGCTCCTGCCATTTTCTTAAGATGCTTCCTTGTGTCTCCGTCCCACCCAGCTAGAACCTAAGGCAACCAGCCCACTTTTGTCCAGGTCCTGATCATGGCCAGGTATTTGGAAAGTAAGAAAAGGGCCAATCCAGATTTGATTAAAAAGATGCAGCTGTATCATTTTTACATGGAGGAAATTGCAAGCCATAACAGCTCACTATCGCCTCTAAACAATGAACAGAAGGGGAAGATAGAAAGGACTCCTGAGGTTCTTACCCACGAAAGCTTATGCTCCCAATACTTCTGTTAGTCTTAAAGGTGCCACAGGACCCTCTGTTGCTTTTTACAGATTCAGACTAACACGGCTACCCCTCTGATAAAGGACTCCTGTGTGATTCTCCATGCAAGATCCTGCTAAAGGTTACATCTACTATTGGAACCAGGGGTGATTCCCAGCACGCGCAGACACACTCATGCTAGCTCTCTTCAAGCTGGCGTGCTATAAATAGCAGCATAACCAGGGTAGCACAGGCAGTGACAAGTGACAGCACAAGCTAGCCACCCCAAGTACAAACCCACATGAGTACATGTTCAGGGAAGCCTCCCCGTGCCGTCACTCGCCACTGCCCATGCTACCCCAGCTACCCTACTATTTTTAACGTGCTAGTTCCATGGAGAACTAGTGTGGGTACGTCTACACGACCTGGGAATCTCTCCCCCAGCTTCAAGTGGAGATGTAGCCTAAGAGAAATTGCCCATTGCACTCTCAAACAACCAACCATACTGGAGGCAGCTGATATATCTGATTAACATCAGCATGGACACTTAGTCTCTGACCCTTGCCTAAAGGAGGTCAACCAATGAGATTTGCACAGGCTTTTTTGCCATGCACAGGCATAAAATGGTCGGATAGGGACCCAAGAAGTGGAGGAATACAAATGCTATGGGAGATGAATCAGCACTACCTTCTCAATGATTTTCCCCCAAAATGGGAGGTTACAGGCAACATAATTAGTGACGTTGTTAACATGACAACTTTTAAAGCCAAATGACAGCATATATAAGGATTGACAGCTAACAACCATTAACAGTCATCAGTAATGGACGCAGATGCTCCACACGGGCTTTCACCAGTTGTGAGACCATAGGTCCCTCTTCCAGACAGTTAAACACATTTCACTCAGTGCACTGAGAACTTACACTTGCAAAACTATGTGGAACTCCATACAGGAAGCTGGCTCTTGCTCTGACACTCAATCCAAAGAACCAGACAGACTATCTTGGATTGAAAAATCCACCAAACACTACTAGCTCGAGGATTAAACCCACAAGCTCAAAGGGGTTGGGGGACCCCACTAGCAAGGTCCAGAGATAGTATTTGGTGATAAGCCCAGCCCCCGCCCCCCTCCTCTGCTGGGAAGTGGGAGGTGGTACAGGAATTTCTAATGGGGTGCTGTGCTTTGGTCCTGTTTGTGGGGACTAGCTAGTGAGTGTTTGAGAAATGTGAAGCTCCATACCCCTTAGCTATGAGAAAGAAGAAGTCACTTGCTGACTCTTCTCTCCCTTCCTGAGCCTTCTGGCTGCTGAAAGGGCAGAGGATATTTGCTACTCTACCCCTCCCCCTAGATCCCACTGACTGCTGAGTGGGGTGTGCCAGCTACTCTACCCTAGCCCCATACCCCCTAGACTCCTGCAAGGATAGTTGGCAGTAGGATTACACCCCTCTACTAACTCTGCATGGTTTTAGTTCCTCTTCCCACAAACATCATCAGGACCACCCTTGCTGTTGCTCCTATCTTTCCCACATTGCAGCAACATCCAACAGTCAGTGGCAGAAAAGCTGTTGAATAGCAACAGTGAAACTGCCCACAGTCATTTTAAATGTCAATATGTTGTTGCTTTTTACCTCTACAGTAGGAGGAACACCAGCAGGGATACTGGAGGTGCCTGTAGCACTGTCTACACTAGGGAAGTTTTGCAGAAGTTTCCCACCATTATCATTACTGATTCACATCCACCAGTATTAGCAACGTTGGGAGCCTTAGCCCAAACCAGCTGCTGGATGCCATTGGTGTTTTAAGCTCTTTGTCATCTAATCTGCTCAGAGCCAGTTTAAGCAACATTGTCATCAGCAGGTGTCCAGTTAACACTTGGGCTATCACTGTTGACAACACTACTGAACTGGTGTTAAACAGTGATGCAATACATTTTCAATATTTACTTAGTGTAGATAATACTGGTTTTCATTCAGTTCACACTGGGAGAGATGTCTGCAAAACTGAAAACATAAGGACTACAAACTTTTAAAAAGTGCTTAGAACTTGAATATACCACATAGGCCACAAGTACATTATCTGTGCTGGATCCAGCACCTGGACGAGAGTTTTACATAAAATTGAGCAAGCTACATGCTGCTGCTAAGAGCCTGCTGGTGTCATATATCAGGACTTTCTTGGCTGCTTGTGTCCCCCCACCTTCCTCAAGAGCTTTTGTAACTAGAACAAATATATATTTTAGGCTGAACTGGTTTCCTTATAGAACGCGTTTGTCTTTATGGGCCTGTCTACACTACAGATTGTTTACTGAATGGGAAGCCCAGTTTCATTGCACAGTTTGCTCCTGGTTACACACAATATGGTTTAAACATGGCCCCTGTACCATGAAAGACTGCAACTAAACTGTCACTCTTCCTTTGTTGCATACATAGAAATTCCCTGATCATGTTACCATGCAAACCAGTTCTATTACTTCCCAGGTCTTCACCTGGAGAACATCCCAAGGTGCATTGCACCATCTGCTACAGAAAGCACTAAGTATTCTCAGCACTCTATTCTCTGTACACCAGCAATGCTTACTACACAACCAGGAAGTTGTGGACCAGATCAAAATGACCAATATTTAAGGTTGCTAGCTATACCAAAACAACCCACTATCCCCAGTCTGTTGGATTGCTGACCTCTTTCACCAGCTACCTACCCCAAAATCAAGAATGTTCAAGTGCGCACCTAGGCTTAATGCCAAACTGAAAGACCTTGCTAGTGATCTAGATTAAAGAAACCACCCTAGTTAATCTCAGCTCATCTAAACTAAATCAGTAGGTGTATCAGCAGAGAGTTGAGATTCACCAAATCTGAGAATCCTATGTGGTAAGAAAATCAAGGCAAGAGAAGTCCAGTATCATTGAACACAAGATGATAGCTGGGAAGTCCAGCAAAGGATGAACCATCTGCTCAGTCACAATGAGTTAGATGGCATTAGAGGCACCAGAATGACATTTAGCCCATGCTACGTAGTCAAGAGCTGTGTGTTGAAACAGCCGATGACAACAGGGTGCCAAGGAGAAGAAAGAAGACGCTGATTGTATCAGCTAGGTGCTGTAGTGGTGACAGTTGATCATAGAACCATGAATGGCAAAGGTGTCAAACTAGCCGTGGGCTGAAGTTTTAAATTGCTCAAAGTGGATGAAAGGTGGCAGGACCTCATTGTAACCTAGAGAAGAATGTTATCTAAAGAATTATGTAAACTAATAGTGACTGCAGTAAAAACTGCCGATTCGAGGTTTTCAAGGCTCCTTGTGAGGTTGAAGATGTTTTAGCAATGGATGAAGATATCTAAGATTTTAAGATAAAAAGATTAGCTATGAATAATAAGAGTAGCCACATTATGAACAAGAAACACTTATAAGGGGTACAAATTCATGTTTCAGGACACAAGCCAACCACTAACTGCTTAGAGATCATGAAGTATCTTCCCACATGGGCATATCAGTACTTTGCACCTTCTTTTAAAGCTTGTAGTATTGACCAATGTCAAAGAGCGAATAGTAGATTAGATCGACCATAGGTTTGAACCAATATGGCAATTCCTATGTTCCTATAAAACATTTTATCTCCAGGACTGGTGAAAGTCAAAGATATCATGGAAATTTGCCAAATGGGCATAGTTGTTTCCATAGAACTAAGAGTCCTTCTGCTTATACAACTGTATATTTTATACTGAACAGGACTGCGTAGTCCCAATACATATAATCAAATAACAAAGTAGCATCTTCTAAAATAGGTTTTATACTTGTACTAAAAGTTATATTTATTCAAGAAAAGTTCTTTTAATCAGTCTTTAGATAATTCATCTCTCATGCTCTTATGATACTGAAAAACATCTAGTCAGTTACTCAAGCTTTGGACAGACAAGGTGGATGTGGTAACATCTCTTATTGGACCTACTTCTGGAGACAGGCCTGAACAATTTAGTGTTTTATTGAAATATAGGAATTTTAGTAGAATTTAATACATATTTTATATATATATATTAATAGAATATACAAGACAATTGTTTGTAAAAGTTTGAATTTCTTGTTACAAGAGGTATACTGTATTTTTTTATGTACACTTGTTTCTTGGAAAATTCAAAAGGTGTCTCTGGTGTTTAAATTTAGGAAAATATAACCTTCCACGGGAAACTGGCGGCACCTGAGAATAACACCAGAAGTTAACATTTATTGCTATTGGGTTTGCAGGAGAGTGCTAACTGCTTTTAAAAACATTCAGTCAGTGCATGACAATGTTCTTCTTGATCTGTCTTTATGAGATGACATTGGTTTTCAGATTCTTGCTTACTCCACCGATGTCTACAAAAGGCTGCAGGGGAGGTAAGGTTTCCCCTGAAATTATCTCAAAATATAATTTTTCACTAAGAATTACTGATATAGAACAGGTCTGGAGGTTATTTACTTAATTAAAAAAACCTTTTTTTCAAGAATGTGCCCACATTTCATGGTGTTTTCTACATAACTCAACCAGATACTGTAAATGTGCTATCTCTAAGGGTGAATGATCCTGGAGTGTAGTACAAGCTGCAGAGTTCTGACAATCACACAGAGTCCTCAGATAAGAAGAGGATGGAGTAGGAAACAAGGGAAAAATAAAACCACAAGGAGAGGGCAGGTCATGGTGGAACCACTCATGGGATGCAGAACCTTGCTGATTAACATAGGGGAGGACAGAGACAGCAAGCAGGGGATAGAGCAGCCTGTTCATTTAACACAAGCATCACTCCCTACAGATATCACAGCCTAAAGATGGACACACCCTGTGCTCAGATCTCTCCCATCCCCACAGGCACTTGTATGCTACGCTTGACAGAGCTTCTCCCCTTTCCAGAGGTGCCTGCTTTCTTAACTGATTTGAAGTATATCCATTTCCCTCTCTCAAATGCCTTTAATGAAGGCAAAATACTGAAATAAGTGGGCAAAACTGTTACAATTCTGAACAAATATTTGTAATTCCTGATAGCTGTTCACCCTCACTACTGGAGAGTAGATTGGGTACCTCCAGAATAAATACAGTACCAGAAAAAGTAATACGACAACATAACAGGAGGAAACAAGTTACTTAAGATGGTTACAGGCAAGGCCCCATATATTACACCATTCCACAACAACAAAATTCAGTTCTTGCCACGGAATTATACTCCAAAAACTCAGCTTTTAAAAAAAAAAATGTTTATAGTCCTTGTGGATATGGAGATTAACTTGAAAACACACACACACACACACAGTAATTTTGAGAAGTATAGTGGCATCTCAATAAAGACCCCATTGAGTCCACAATTCCACAACTCTGGAATCTGGCATTTTCCCAAGATATCACAGAATTCAGCATTCTTGTCATAGAATTTGCTGTGTCCAGGTGCCTGGAGTTTTGCTTTCTCCTCCCCTGCCCTGCCAGGACCAGCCTGCCGCTCCCTTTGCTTTTCAGCTTTTCTCAAAAGGGGGAGTTAACTGGATTCCAGTCCATGATCCCCGCACTGTTCCATGGAACCAGGCATCTGGGGCTCAGGAAGCCAACCCTGGAGTCTGGCTTCCAGCATGTAGGATGACAAGCTGAGATACCTGCAGATCAGTGCAGAAGCCGAGGCTAGGGGAGTCAAGGAAATGAATTGCTGATGCTGGCTACCCGCTGGGACACACATGATGTGTTGTAATAATTGTGGCCTAACAGGTCTATCCTAATTGTGGGATCAATTATTGGTAAGTGGGTAAAAGTTTGTAAAATGTTACAATCACCTATAACAATATATGTTGATGCACAAAGGGAAGGAAAAAAGCCTGAACTAGTCCATACAAAAAGCTCTACTAAAGCAACCCAAGGAATGCATTGAGATCGTGCCTAGTAAACAAAAAGCAAATGGAATTAGAAGTTAATGGACCAAAACTGATGTAAGAAACTAGGCTTCATTGGCAGACAAGTAATGAGGGAATGTGCTGTTCTGCCCACCACATCTTCTGGGTCTTTAAAAAAAAAAAAAAAAAAGAAACTTTGGCCAGGGGTGGAAGGGAAAGGGTGGTGGTGGTGGGAGAATCAAATGGGAAAAACTCCTGGAGGAAGCCAACAGGTCTCCGCTTCATTCCAGAGATTTTCCTTCATTTGTGAGTTTCAAGGATGATTGTGACACCCAGACTTTGGCACAAGACAGCTGCAAAGACCCCAGCCTGATACACGCGAGATCCTGCTCTGTCTTCCCCTTCCTTTTCATCTCCCACTATCTCTCTCTCTCTGCTTTTCACCTGATCCTGAGACCAACTGTACCGCACAGCACCAGCACAATGAGATGAGCTGTCCCATCGAGCTCTGGTTGGCCTGAGGAGGATTGGTGAAGGAATGGGAGATGACCAGCTGAATGATATTCTGCTGCCAGGAATGTGAGCCAGGGTCCAGAGCAACAGCTGTTATGGCCTGACTGCCAGCCCAGAGCATCTGTCTGTGACTGTCCAGCCACTCTGTATCCTGAGAAAGTCAACAACAATAGTATTTCCCCACCTTTACTATCCTATCTCTTATCCCATTTGCATCTGTTTGCTCTATCAAAGTCAGGAAGAGTGCCTATCATTCACAACTTGGAATTCAACAGAACTAATCCTTTCCTTTCCCACCAAGAGAAGGATTGCTTGACAAAATAAGACTCCAACCAGCATCCTCTCTGAAAATGGGGCTTTGATAAGTTTTTGATTACATTTGTTTTCCATACCCGTTCAATTTCAATATCAAAATGCTTTATATCTTGTTTTGATTCTTTTTCTCTTGTTTATCCTAATCAATACATTTCCAAATTTTGGCACACATTTTCTAATGTGTTTACCACAGAACTAAACAGGCTGAGGTCTATGTACTCAAAATCCCACACTGTTTAGTGTTGTACAGCAACAGGGACACATTAACACTTTGGACTCTCTGGGCACACTTATTCCATAGAAATTAACACAACAAAGGGAAGAAGGTTCTCCCAGAGGACAGTTCCAGGGAGTGGAGCCTGGATGCCTGAAGAGCACCGTGAAAAAACCCACCCACCAAAATAATCATTGTCAAACACAATCAGACACATTTTCCAACTATGAACCATAGCAACACCAGAAGCCTTCAGAAGTAAATAATGTTTTCACCCCTCAGCTCATAGAGAGACTGCAAACCTTTCAGGGCAGGGATTAGCTCTTATCTAGATCTGTACAATGTCCAACACAATCAAGTCCCTAACCCTGAATGGGAACCTTTGGGTACTAGTATAATATAAATACTGAATATTATTTAATAACAACACTTTAAAGGAGTACAAGAGTTTATCTTGCATAAGTGCAAGGAGATGGACTACAGACTAACATTTCACCCAATTCTATCACTTAGGATTTTATGACAAGAAGATTTGTAAGAGTTGCAATTTTAAGCATTAGTTACATTGCAGCCCCTCTCCCTCTAGCTCCTGTTGAGGATTACCATTTGGCTGATGTGAGCTGCATTTCAATAGGCTTGTCCCTTTGTAACATCTTCACAAAAATCTGTGGTAATAATTCTCCATCAACCAAAACTGCAAACAATGAAAAAGAGGATTCAGGAAATAATTCAAATTCAGTTAATTTGTAAAATGAACATATTAGCCACTGAAGCTTTCAGCTTACCATTTACAAGAGTCATTGATACCTGGGGGTTTTCAAAGGCTAGAACTGAGAAGCATTTCAATGCTTGCATTCGAACCTGTACAAAAACATAGGATTTACATTTCTTTACGTTTCACAAATATTAACCCAAAATAAGTCACACTGTGTTACACTATTTTAAGCTAACTGGGCTTCTGGAAATATTGGCTGATGAAGAAATCTAGATGTGGCTGAAAGGCTGGTGGAAGTGTCTGGGGACATGGCTCGACTCTTCTGTGATAGATCTGATATTATCTCTGCATGTTGTATTTTGCACATTTGTGAAATCCAGGGGGAAGTGATTAATAATGGGAGGGAAAAGGAGGAGCAGAGGCTATCTGCCAACACTGCGCAAACCTTGGCAAGACTTGTTGCCAATGGCATGGATGACAGAGTCAATGATACTCTCTGCATACTTTGAGGGGGAGCTTCAGAAGCATCCAAAGGAGTTAGCATAAATCTGACTAAAAGTTAATAGGACTTGTACTCCTAAATCTCTTCTGGATTTTTGAGAGCAATGCATAGCTATATTGAATTTATGTACACTATTAAAATAAATTTAAGCTATCTAATCTGCTGTGATTATATTAGGGCTGTCGATTAATCACAGGTAACTCACGTGATTAACTCAAAAAAATTAATCGTGATTAATCGCACTGTTAAACAATAGAATACCAATTGAAATTTATTAAATATTTTTGGATGTTTTTCTACATTTTCAAATATATTGATTTCTATTAGAACACAAAATACAAATTGTACAGTGCTCACTTTATATTATTTTTTATTAAAAATATTTGCACTGTAAAAATGATAAACAAAAGAAACAGTATTTTTCAGTTCACTTTATACAAGTACTGTAGTGCAATCTCTTTATCGTGAAAGCGTAACTTACAAATGTAGATTTGTTTTGGTTACATAACTGCATTCAAAAATAAAACAATGTAAAACTTTAGAGCCTAAAGTCCACTCAGTTGTACTTCTTATTCAGCCAATCGCTCAGACAAACAAGTTTGGTTACAATTTGCAGGAGATAATGCTGCCCGCTTCTTGTTTACAATATCACCTGAAGTGAGAACAAGCATTCACATGGCACTTTTTTAGCAGGCGTTGCAAGGTATTTGCGTGCCAGATATGCTAAACATTCGTATGCCCCTTCATGCTTCAGCCACCATTCCAGAGGACATACTTTCATGCTGATGATGCTCGTTAAAAAAATAATGCGTTAATTACATTTGTGACTGAACAGGTTGGGGGAGAACTGTACCTCTCCTGTTCTGTTTTACCCACATTCTGCCATATATTTCATGTTATAGCAGTCTCGGATGATGACCCAGCACATATTCGTTTTAAGAACACTTTCACTGCAGATTTGACAAAACGCAAAGAAGGTACCAATGTGAGATTTCTAAAGATAGCTACAGCACTCAACCCAAGATTTCAGAATCTGAAGTGCCTTCCAAAATCTGATCAACAGGGGTGTGGAGCATGCTTTCAGAAGTCTTAGAAGATCAACACTCCAATGCGGAAACTACAGAACCCGAACCACCAAAAAAGAAAATCAGCCTTCTGCTGGTGGCATCTAACTCAGCTGATGAAAATGAACATGTCAGTCCACTCTGCTTTGGATTGTTATCGAGCAGAATCCATCATCAGCATGGATGCATGTCCTCTGGAATGGTGGTTGAAACATGAAGGCACATATGAATCTTTAGAGCATCTGGCACATAAATATCTTGCAACGCAGGCTACAACCGTGCCATGCAAATGTCTGTTCTCACTTTCAGGTGCCATTGTAAACAAGAAGCGGGCAGCATTATTTCCTGCAAATTGTAACCAAACTTTTATGTCTGAGCAATCAGCTGAAAAAGAAGTAGGACAGTCTTTAGGTTATAAATTTTTACATTGTTTTATTTCTGAATGGAGTTAGTTCTACATTTGTAAGTTCAACTTTCATGATAAAGTGATTGCACTACAGTACTTGTATTAGATGAATTGAAAAATACTTTTTTTTTTTACAGTGCAAGTATTTGAAATCAAAATAAATATAAAGTGAGCACTGTACACTTTGTATTCTGTACTGTAATTGAAATCAATATATTTGAAAATGTAGAAAACATCCAAAAATATTTAAATAAATGGTTTTTATTATTAACAGCGCAATTAATCGCAATTAATTTTTTTAATTGCTTGACAGCCCTAGATTATATATCATTACTGTTATCTGCACTTCTGCCATTGCTATTATACAATGACATTAAACACAATATTATGCAAGTGTATACTGGGTGGGTTTTCATGTTGCTTTTGGTATTTGCTTTTGCTACTCTACCTATAAAGATACCACATGATATAAGATAGTCTTTTGAATATAGCAAAATAAAATTGATTATTGCTATTCAGTCAACCTTGGCCTTCCAACCTGCGAGGGAAGACATTGGTGGGGTGGAGAGGGGAAGATCAAGAACTCAGTTTTGGCCATGGTGAATTTAAATAGGAGATCATGAGGAGACCAAGATGCTGGTTTAGACATAGGGAGCTGGGTCTGGAGTTGGGAGAGATTTGTGAGTCATTCATCAGATTATCTGATGCTAGAGAATAGAGAAAGAAAAGACAGAGGCCTTTGGGAGAGTTGAAGTTAGGGGTGGTGAATCAAACAGACCACTGAAAATACAATTAGAGGGGGCAGTAGAGAGCCAGGACTGGACAGAGAGTATCAAAAGCAAGGAGGACAAGAAGAGAAACATGGGTGATAGGTCAGAGATAGCATCATGGTATGCTGAAACCCGCCACTGGATCAGGAGTGGAGTGATGACAGACACAGGGACTCAATCCCCAAATAGGGTCTTATCTGATCTCAAATGGACCACTTCGAGAAGTTGGACACTTCCTGACTTTGGTGGAGGAATCAAGTTCCTCTTACTCATGGAGTGAATAGATGCTGGCAGCGTTGTTTGCCAAGAAGCGCACAGACTTGTCCTCGAAACAAGGAAGGAAAGTGCTCCATGCCAGTCAAATTATTTTTGCCCGTCTCACGTAGGACAACTGACTTTCAAACCTGTAGGAATCAGTCTGCAATAAATAAGTTGTTGCAGAGTGGAGCACACAATGGCTCCTTGTGAACTCAAGGGGTTGAGTGACAATGAATGTTGATTTTCTTGTGGTTGATCCTGAGCCCAAGGAAGCGAAAACATTTATAAACATTGTCCAAATTATACTTCACCCCTTGTGAAAAGAGCTCTTTTGGCTAATCACATAGATAAGCCAGCCTTGCAAAAATCACACATGAACAGGGACAGGTGTTTTTTTTTTTTTTTTTTTAATTTAAACACAGAAGAATCATTTGTATTTTCCTTATCAGGGTAAGGTAAAAATAAGTAAATAGGTTTTTGTGTCAGGGCTGTTGAATTTTCATTACAATGAAACCCTTGAGTCTTGGGGTTGCTAAAAGACCAAAGAGTAGAACTAAGTACAAGTAATGGGGACTGCATAATAGACAGCCAAGGTGGGTGAGGTAATAGCTTTTATTGGACTAACTTCTTTGGTCCAATAAAAGATATTACATCACCCACCTTGTGTCTCTAATATCCTGGGACCGACATGGTTACAATTACACTGCATACATAGACAGTCTGAGTGAAACATGAAATTAAGTGCCTTTGAGGTTGATAGCCAACAAAAAATCCTGCTGATTTACACCCACCATATGGGATCAGAATTGTTGGATATAATTATTCTACCTTAAATCAAGGATGATGCAAAACACTCCCTTTTTCTTGGCAATAAGGATATAATGGGAAGATAGCCCCTTATCCAGAAGCTGCTAAAGAAACTTTGTTTCCAAATAAAGGAGAAAGGCTCTCTGCATTTTCTCACGAGAAGGCTTCCTGAAAAGGGCTGGCAAAGGCGTTTAGGGGAAGCAGCTTGGAGTAGAATATCCTTTCTGGATGACTTCTAGGACCCATCTGTTTGAAGCAATTCCCCTTAATAATACCAAGTAAAAAGGAGCAAGTCAGTTACTATGGGGGAAAAGGGAAGGGTAAAGTATCTATGAGGAAAGGTTCGTGGTTCCTGACAGCCCCATCAAAATGTTTTCTGGCAAACCGTGCCAGTGAAAATGAAGCACTGAACTCACTACAACTTTCTGCTACAATGTTTTTTCTCTGCTGGCTTGATGGAACTGTTTCTGATCAAGTCCCTAGAATTACTTTTGTGTGTGTAGATGAAACAACTCTTTCAGATATCTCATGCAGGTAGAATTTGTAATATGTGAAACATCCATAAAGCATGGATTTTATTAACAGAAATATTCTATATCAATGGTCATTATATATCAACGGTAATTATTGACCCTAGACACAGAAAACATAAGCTATTTCTATGTTTTACGGGAAGAGGAAATTCCAACCTGAGAAATTAATTGCCAAATCTCAGGTTACCAGCAAACTTGCTTTTTTTATCCTGGTTGAGAAGTTAAAGTTATTTTATTAAATATAAATACACTAGTGGTTTTAAAGAACTGCTTCATATTAATAGTACTAAGAAAAGTATAACTGTACCATGTAGATCTATCTAGGTCGATTTAAAAGCAGAGGCGATTTTAATGTGTTCTGGACACTGAACATCTGTGTGAAAGTCTCAGAACTTAAAGGGAAAGTTCTGTTGCTAAGTAACCATAATCACAGGACTGTCTATAGAGTTAAATATATGCACAAACACAATAAAAGGGACATGCTCTTATCTGAAATAAATATTGATGAAATCACTTCTTCAGTTTTAATTAATGCTGAGCACGACAATATTTATATAAAAATAGGGCTGTCGATTAATTGCAGTTAACTCACACGATTAACAAAAAAATTAACCGTGATTAAAAAAATTAATTACGATTAATTGCAATTTTAATCACATTGTTAAACAATAGAATACCAATTGAAATTTATTAAATATTTTGGATGTTTTTCTACATTTTCAAATATATTGATTTCAGTTACAACACAGAATACAAAGTGTACAGTACTTGCTTTATATTATTTTTATTGAAAATATTTGCACTGTAAAAATGATAAACAAAAGGAACAGTATTTTTCAATTCACCTCATACAAGTACTGCGGTGCAATCTCTTTATCATGAAAGCATAACTTACAAATGTAGATTTTTTTTGTTACATAACTGCATTCAAAAATAAAACAATATACAACTTTAGAGCCTAAAGTCCACTCAGTCCTACTTCTTGTTCAACCAATTGCTAAGACAAACAAGTTTGTTTAAATTTACAGGAGATAATACCGCCACTCTCCTGAAAGTGAGAACAGACGTTCACATGGCACTTTTGTAGCTAGCACTGCAAGGTATTTATGTGCCAGATATACTAAACATTCGTATGCACTCGACCCAAGATTTAAGAATCTGAAGTGCCTTCCAAAATCTGATCAGCATGGGGTGTGGAGCATGCTTTCCGAAGTCTGAAAAGAGCAACACACCGATGCAGTAACTACAGAAAACAAACCACCAAAAAAGAAAATCAATCTTCTGCTGGTGGCATCTGACTCAGATGATGAAAATGAACATGCGTTGGCCTGCATTGCTTTGGATTGTTATCAAGCAGAACCCATCATCAGCATGGACACATGGCATCTGGAATGGTGGTTGAAGCATGAAGGGACATATGAATCTTTAGTGCATCTGGCACGTAAATATATTGCAATGCCGGCTACACCAGTGCCATGCCTCTTCTCACTTTCAGGTGACATTGTAAACAAGAAGCGGGCAGCATTATCTCCTGCAAATGTAAACAAACTTGTTTGTCTGAGCGATTGGCTGAATAAGAAGGAGGACTGAGTGGACTTGTAAGGTCTAAAGTTTTACACTGTTTTATTTTTGAATGCAGTTTTTTTGGTACATAATTCTACATTTGTAAGTTCAACTTTCATGATAAAGTGATTGCACTACAGTACTTGTATTCGGTGAACTGAAAAATACTATTTTTTTTTTTTACAGTGCAAGTATTTGAAATCAAAATAAATATAAAGTGAGCACTGTACACTTTGTAGTCTGTGTTGTAATTGAAATCAATATATTCGAAAATGTGGAAAACATCCAAAAATATTTATATAAATAGTATTATATTATTGTTTAACAGCGCGATTAATCACACGATTAATTGCGATTAATTTTTTTAATCGCTTGACAGCCCTATTAAAAAACCAAGATTAAATATTTAATTTATAAAATGGAGAGTCAATGTGAAGTGAACATCTGAAAACTAAACCCAGGCAAAATGTATAATAATTAACTGAACCACCATGAAAACTTCATTGCAAGAAAATATAAATGATCCAGGTATTGAGTGAACTAAGAAAGAACAAAAGGATAAACTTCATATCACTACCTGGTTAAAGATATTTTCCATATGGAATGTACTAACCTATATAAAAAGGATGTTAAAAATAGAACAAAACACTCAATTTAGGGGAATGCTAAAATCAATGTTGCCCAAGGAAACTTAATGTTGCCCATTGTGGGTATATATCATCATATAGTCTCATTACATGATCATATGTTATTTTTCCACAGCACGGATGGTGAAATAAAGCAACGGTTCAGTATTTTTTTAATCCTCAATATTCAGCATAGGGCCTCCATACCTCATTTACTGCACACCATCCTGCACTGAATACATAATTATAAATATCTTTATGGGCTTTCCTATTGCACTCATGATTGTAGCATTTGCACCTCAAACACTAATTTATCTTTACAATAACCCTGTGAATTAGATAAACTTTAGCCACATTGTACAGATGGGAACTGAGCCAGAATAATTAGAGCCAAAATTTGCAGAAGAGACAACTAATTGTGATGTTTCGGTGTTTGGAGGCCCAACTAGGGACACCTAAAGTCTCATATTTCAGGGATGCTGAGCACCCACAGCTCCCATTAACTTCAAATGGAGTAGTGAGTGCTTGGCTCTTCTGAAAACCAAGCCCTAAGGCCAGAATTTTCAGAATGGCTTGGGTCAGATTTTCCAAAAAGCTCAGCAGTCAGTGTGCAAGGAGTCGTAGTATGTGATGATGTAATTAAAACAGTTGAAGGCAAAAACCCATTAACTCAGATAAATGCTGCAGACTTGATACTATTTCTGGGAGTTTTGGAAATATACTTTGAAGTTGTCCAGACATGATGAAACACCGATAAAAATGTTCCTGTACAATTATAAAAACGCCCTCACTCTCTCTATATAAAAATATAGCTAAATATATATATATTTTTTTAAAGAAAACTTATGCCTACTCTGAGTTAAGTGATAAAGCACAGACCTTTGGATATTCTGAGAACTTTCTACAGTTTTGACTGGACTATCTCTGCCGTGGCCTGATTGGCTGTTTGTGAAGGAAGAAGAGAGAAGATTGGAGCACTCTCTTCCCCTCAATTTCACTCCACATCTGCCTTTCTTATACTCTTCTCCCCTGACTTATTCCCCTCGCCCTCAACCCTTCACTTCTCTTTCCATTTAGCTGATTCCACTCCTAAGTAAACCCACCAAAAATCATGGAACTAACATGACATTTGCTGCCATCACATTTGCTCACTCTGCTTGTATGTTCTATTCCGTCACCCATCCTGTGTCTGTCAGGTCTATTTAGATTGTCAGCTGTTTGGGAAAGGGCTCAATTATACAGCACCAGTACAATGGGGCCCACTCTTAGACACTACCATAATAAACATGATTAACAAAATAAAAATAAAAACAAACTGCTAAGTCTGATTTGAACATCTGGTTTATTGGGGCTAGGGAAACTGTTGCTGAATGTTAATAGTTCCTAAAAAAGCTACTTACTTTTTTTTTTTTTTTTTTTTTTAAAGGACCTATAATACTCTCCAAAATTGGAAGAAAGCAATTAAACATCAATTGGTAACAAAACACAGAGTCCTGTTTAGTGTCTAGATGCGCTCCCGACCCTAGCAGAGAGGTGTCTGTCATTATGACGACCGTTGGGGAGGGACACACAAATGGAACTCCTGTGCACACGCTGTGATAATCTTTCCACCAGTTGAGGTATTGTTGTTCAGAGGTAGGAATGGAAAGCAGCACATTTAAACTGTCTCTGCTTGGTGACTAAACCGTTCTGAGCCACCCTTGAAGGCAGCACCTTCGAAACCTTGCATACTCTGTAACAAAGGTGGTGGCTGCCATGTGCCCCAGCAACTAAAGACAGTTCTTGATCATAGTTTGGGGGCTGAGCTGAATTGTGCTGGCTATGTTGGAAAGGGCAGAAGAAGGTAGGCTCTTGCTGTTATTGAATCAAGGTTTCCCTCCATGAATTCTAAGCCTTGGACAGAGGTCAAAGTGGATTTTTGAATGTCCAATTGCAGGTCCAATTCAAGGAAGAGACCTATGGCGGTGGAGGTTGCTCAAGATGTCCGTTCCAGGAAGCAGCCCTTCAGCAGACAATCGGACATGTAAGGGAATACTAAGATACCTTTCCTGTGGAGCAGACCAAAGGGGAGCACTCAGTATTGAAAGTGGTCGTGGCAGACAGTGAAACATAGGAATCATTTGTGGTATGGGTGGATAGCAATATGGAAACACGCGTCTTGAAGGTTGAGGACTGATAACCAATCCCCCTGCTCTACTGACAGAGTTATTGCTGCAAGTGTCACCGTTTTGAATTACAGTGTCTTCACATAGGTACTGAGTATGGTCTCCAATTGCCACTCTTTTTTGGTACCAGAAGCTACCTTGAATAAAATCCCTTCCCTTTGTGCTGCATGAGGACTGATTCTATGGCTCCCAAATGTAAGAGAGTGTCTATTTCTTGACAAAACAAGCTTTCGTGAGGAGGTCCATGAAGAGGGATGGGGAAGGGGGGGTTTGTTGGTGGAAGTGTAGTAAAGTGGACGGTGTATCCTTTGGAGATGACATCCAAAACCTACTTGTCCATAGTGATCAAATCCCAGGAGCACCTGAAGGAGTGAAGGTCACCAAAAGAAATAAGGGTGGTGAATTGGTGCAGCTCAAGAGGATGAGGATGGCAATTCGAGCCCGTGACCAACCCGTCAGAATTGCTGCTTCGACATGGACAGCTTCTTTCTATAGAACCTCTGTCTCTTTTGGTGAGATTCATACGATTTCTCATGGCCTGGGTCAGAAGCCAGGCATCGAGAGCTCTCCATCATGAGGAGATGAAGCTTTATCTGTTTTTTCTAGCTCTTGATTTCAGTGCCAAAGAAAAAGTTGCACTTCTGGGCAACATGCGATTCCCCAAGGCAACGGATGCAGGAGGAGTGCCCGTAGTGGATCGGGATCGCCTCCCAACATGACAGACAGCAGTTGAACCTGGGACAACTGGGCATAACCTCCCAGTAAAAGAAAAAATTATTAACTAGCTAATATCTACCTGAATATAAAGAAAATATTTTTTAAAGAAAAGATAAGAAGCTACTACTAACTACAGAAACTAACACTAATACTATTAGTGACTATTAATGAAAGAAGCGGAAAGCTGAGGAAATCTCAATGGGACAACTGCAAGAGTTCCGTCTCAGGCTGAGGCGATTGAGAAGGAACTGAGGGTGGTTCACCTGTACAATAGCACGGGACACTGACTGACACGCATGCAGGGGCTGAACGGATATTGCTATGAGAAATCTCCGATCAAAGGCACAGGGGGTGCTAGCGCACCTAGAGTGAAGCAACAATGGGGACACTACTCAAAGAAGAACTCCCTATTTTTGGAAAAACATGTCTGTGTAAATCAGAGGTCCCTAAAGAGTGGGGCATGCCCCCCTCAGGGGGCGTGGAGGACCATCCAGGGAGGCACGGTGGGGCCCAGGCCAACCCCCACAGGGGCGGGAAGGGAGTGCAACCCAGCTCCTCCCTGCCCCAGCTCTGCTCCAGTCCTGCCCCCAGTCGCATCCCCGGCTCCCAGTCCCGCCCCAGCTACGTCCCTGCGCCTGGCCCTGGCCCCATCCCCAGCTGTGGCTCCATTCCTGGCCCAGGGCCGAGGCTGGGAGCAGAGTCACACCTGGCTGCAGGCCCGGCTGCCAGCCCCCACCGCTGACCAGCTTTGGCTCCACTCCCGTCCCCAGCCTCATCCCCGACCGCGGCCCCAGCCTCGGCCCCCTTACGCCTGTCCACATCCATCCCCCACACCGAGCTGTGACTCCACTCCCGGCCCCGGCTCTGGGCACAGACAGGGGAAGGGGGGGGGGGCATGACCCTCAAAAGTTTGGGGACCGCTGGTGTAAATGCACCCAGATAACATGATCATTATTTGTACAGTATTGCAGTAATTCCTGGAGCCCACTGCCCCGATTGTACTAGACACTGTAGAAACAGTGAGGAAAACTGTCACCTTGTACACTGAAATACAATAAATAATAAGCAATAGTTGCTACTACAATAGGATATGGGGAAAATATTGGCAAGTCAATTAACTAGTTAAGGCATAATTTCACCACCATCTTGGAAAGAATTTAGGCTAATCACAGATCCCACGTGAGCCCCTACAGTAGATACAGGCAGACTGGCTATTTGTACTGGAACCATAAACAAGTAAAAAACTCACTATGAGTTTTTTTGTACTTACTATTGGGGACCTAAGGACTCAGATACCTCTAATTCTGAGAGGTCTAACAGCTGGCTGTTGGAAGTAGAGAAAAGAGGAGGTCAGTTTTCTAAATGTTGTTTTTCCTCTTCCTCTCTTTAATTTTGCTGAAGAAGAAGAAGCCTGGATGGCAGTACTAAAATAACAAAATGCCTACCACATTCTCCCAAGAAAAGTTACCACTTCGATAACACAGGTCTGAGATTTCCCACTTATAGTGAAGTCCTGAGAAATTCCACTAAGTGCGCCCACAAGACCCACCATGAAATAGCCACTCTCTCATTGTCACTTCACAGGCACTAAAGGCCACCCTCACCTGATACCACGCTCCAGCCCATAATCATGAAGAGAGAATGTGAATCTTATTCTTCTTCCATAGTGCAAATCACATTTTGCTGAATTGTTTGCAATGCCAGACAGGTCTCAATGCCTAAAGTCAGCATCTTGGAGCAACGAACTTATCCTTGACCACAGCAGCTTCCATTACTACCGACGATCCATGAGGCAGGCTGGGAGGAATAGTGAGCAGCAGAATTTTGTTGCATTAAACATATGCGGCCCACCATACAGTAAGTAACCAGGATAGAATAAGATGTTTCCATAGCTATTTCATCACTAATTCCAGGTGAGGGTGGAGGGAACAGCTCCCAAATCCAAAAGGGCCTAAAAACTCCATAACATCAGCCCTGGAGTCACTCGCCATTTCTACAGTAAAGGGGACAACCTCAGACATCCTCTTCACAAAAGGATGCCTTATTCTTCAGAGGAAGGTATTTCTCTTAACCTTCCTTTGATGAGTTGAGTAGAAACTGTGGAAATCTTCCTTTATGTCTGTCAGCCAAGAGGAGAATCTGGCAAGTCATCCTCACAGTTCTCTTAAAAATGCAGCCAAAACCATGGCTTTGGGAAAGGATGCGAGAGGAATGCCTTGACACACAAGGAGCCTGCCTTGACTGAGACTGAGTTGGGAGAACTGGCACAAAGAATGCCGACTTCATTGGTGCATTCACCAGCATCAAATGCATCATGACCACCACTGTTTAAGGCACAAACATCAATGGTATTGACACATTCATGGGACTCAGAGCTGCAAGCAGGTTCAGCACCTGGAAAACAACATCGCTTTTGGAAACAGTGCCGATGGCTATATGATCACAGCTAGTGCGTCTATCAGTTAATCAAAGTGACAGGATTCCAGGAGACTGGCCCATAGTGTACTGAATGGAGGCCCTTGGAAGTCTTGAAGAGCATGCAAAACATACAAGGGGTATGAAATGTCCCACCACAAATAAAGCTCTAAACTTGAACTTCCAAAGAAGTCACATGGATTTGACTTCTAATGCAGTCGCAAAAAAAAAAAGAAAAGAAAGAAAAAGCATAAACATAATTCTGGAATGTATTAGCAGGAGTGTTGTAAGAAAGACACAAGTAATTCTTCTGCTCTGATAAGGCCTCAGTTAGAGTATTGTGTCCAGTTCTGGGTACCACATTTCAGGAGAGATGTGGAGAAAATCCAAAGGAGAGTAACAAAAATGATTAAAGGTCTAGAAAACATGACCTATGAGGGAAGATTGAAAAAATTGGGTTTGTTTACTCTAGAAAAGAGAAGTCTTATGGGGAACATAATAGTTTTCAAGTACATAAAACGTTGTTACAAGGAGAAGAAAGAAAAATTGTTCTCATTAACCTCTGAGGATAGGACGAGAAGCAATGGGCTTAAATTGTAGCCAGGGAGGTTTAGGTTGGACATTAGGAAAAACTTTCTAACTGTCAGGGTGGTTAAGCACTGGAATAAATTCCCTAGGTAGGTTATGGAATCTCAGTCACTGGAGGTTTTAAAGAGCAGGTTAGACAAACACCTGTCAGGGATGGTCTAGATAAAAGACAGTAAGCTTTTCCGTAACTGGTGTTCTTCAAGATGTGTTGCTCATATCCATTCCATATTAGGTGTGTGTGCTCGCCACATACACCAGTGCTGGAAGTTTTTTCTCTTAGCAGTATCCGTAGGGGACCGGCTCTGGCGTCCTCTGGATTCACACCCACATGGCGCGGTATAAGGGTTGCCGCTGGCTCCCCCCCCAGTTCTTTCTTGCTGGAAAATCCAAAAGTGGGGAAGGAGGGCGGGTTGTGGAATGGACATGAGCAATACATCTCGAAGAACACCAGTTATGGAAAAGGTAACTGGCTTTTCTTCTTCGAGTGCTTGCTCATGTCCATTCTGAAGAGGGACGGGGAAGGGGGGGGGGCTAAAAGTAAACTGTAGGGTATAACCCTCCACCACAGTATTGAGGGCCCAGCAGTCTGAAGTTATAGCCGTCCATGCGGGGAGGAAAAAAGAAAGGCAGTTGGAGAACAGCGGGACAGACGGATCTGGGTAAAGTCTGGTAGGTCGCCCTCGAGCGCACCCTCAAAACACTCGCTTGCCCCCCTGCTTATTGCGGGTTGAGCCCGACTGGGCAGAAGGAAGTGGTTGGTGGCTCGGGTGGCGCTTGTAGCCCCTACTCTTCTTATTGAGGGGGTTGGGGGGCTCATGGCGGGGTTCACTCCCTTGGCCCTGAGATTGCTGCGCTTTGAACCACTTACGAGCTGGACCTGGAGCGTACAGCCCCAGAGTTTTCAGGGTAGCGCAGGAGTCCTTAAGGTCATGCTGTTTACTGTCCGTCTGCTCTGCAAACAGGGTCTGGCCGTCGAAGGGGAGGTCCTGCATCAATTGCTGAGCCTCCATTGACAGACCCGAGAGGAGCAGCTAGGACACCCTTCGCATGGAGATGGCCGAGGCCATGGCATGAGCCACGGAGTCTGCTGCGTCCGAGGCTACTTGGAGGGCCACTCTCACTGCAGCCATGCCCTCTTCGAGGACTGCCCAGAATTCCTTCTTGGAATTGGAAGATCTCCCCCCCATGGACATCTTGGGCTTCTTGGCTAGGGCCGGGGATCAGTGCCAGCCAGTAGACGGCACCAGCGGGGCGCTCCGTACCAACGCTGTGGTGCTCGGGGCCAAGTCAGACCTCTGCTCCAGTGCCGGGGTCAGCGTCGACTCCATCAGGACTGCCCTGAGACGGATGTCTCTCTCCTTTTTCATTCTAGGTTTGAACGACTTACAGATGCGACACTTGTCGCTTATGTATGCTTTTCTTAGACACCTTAAACAGCTAACGTGCCGGTCGCTGATGGGCATGGGCCACTTACAACGATCGCATGGTTTAAAGCCTGGGGATCGGGGCATACCCCATCCCTAGGCTGAGTCCCGTCCTGGACCAACTACAATAATTCCTCGCTTAACGTTGTAGTTATGTTCCTGAAAAATGCTACTTTAAGCAAAACGATGTTAAATGAATCCATTTCCCCATAAGAATTAATGTAAATGGGGGGGCTAGGTTCCAGGGAAATTTTTTTCACCAGACAAAAGACTATTAGATACACACACACACACACACACACACACACACACAGACACAGTATAAGTTTTAAACAAACAATTTAATACTGTACACAGCAATGATGATTGTGAAGCTTGGCTGAGGTGGTGGAGTCAGAGGGTGGGATATTTCCCAGGGAATGCCTTACTGCTAAATGATGAACTAGCACTCACCTGAGCCCTCAAAGGTTAACACATTGTTGTTAATGTAGCCTCACACTCTACAAGGCAGCATGAATGGAGGGAGGAGACACAGCATGGCAGAGAGAGACAAAGACACACACCGTGTGTGTGTGCGTGTGTGTGAGAGAGAGAGAGAGAGAGAGAGAGAGAGAGAGAGAGAGAGAGAGAGAGACGTGCATTGCCCCTTTAAGTATGCTGACCCCACTCTAAGTACACTGCCTTTTTAAGTAGATCAGCAAGTTGAGACAGCAGCTGCTGCCAGCAAGCTCCCTCTGTCCTGAGCCCTGTCGTATCCCGTCCCCCCCACTCTATGGAGATGGGGTACAGGAGCGGGGGGAGGGGACACCCTGACATTAGCACCTCTCTTTCCCCCCTGCACAGCAACCAGGAGGCTCCCGGGAGCAGCTCCAAGGCAGAGGGCAGGAGCAGCACATGGTAGTGTGGGGAGGGACAGCTGAACTGCCCGGCAATTGATAGCCTGCTGGGCGGCTGCTGCACAAGGAACTTAGGGGAGTTGACGGGGGGCTGCCGGTCCACCCTGGTTCCAAGCGCCCCCCCCCCACACTCCAACGGGCTGCTCTTTCTGCAAGCAGGGGGCAAAGCAGGTGGCTGCCAAACAATGTTATAAGGGAGCATTGCGCAACTTTAAACGAGCATGTTCTCTAATTGATCAGCAATGCAACAATGAAAAAACGTTAACCGGGATGACATTAAGTGAGGAGTTACTGTAACTAGAACTAATACTAAGGGTAAATACTAAACTACATACAACTATTTTACAAAGAAACGTTCATGAGACACACTGAACTAAGCAAAAGCTAGCCGAACCAGCAGAAGTTCCAGCACTGGTGGCAAGAAGGAACTGAGGGTGGGGGGAGCCGGCAGTGCCCCTTACACCATGCCACGCGGGAGCAATTCCAGAGGGCGCAAGAGCCAGTCCCCTACGGATACTGCTAAGGGAAAAACTTCTGGCACCGGTGCTTGTGGTGAGCCCTCACCTAATATGGAATGAACATGAGCAAGCACTCAAAGAAGAATACAGGGGACTGGACTAGAGGACCTCTTGAGATCTACTGCAGTCCCACAATTCTATGACTCTATAATGGGGTTAGACCAATGGTCCATCTAGCCCAGTATGCTGTCTTCTGACAGTGGCCAATGTCAGGTGATTCAGAGGGAATGAATAGAACAGGCAATCAAGTGATCCATCGTGTCATAGAATCATAGAATATCAGGATTGGAAGGGACCTCAGAAGATCATCTAGTCCAACCCTCTGCTCAAAAGCAGGACCAATCCCCAGACAGATTTTTGTCCCAGATCCCCTCAAGGATTGAACTCACAACCCTGGGTTTAGCAGGCCAATGCTCAAACCACTGAGCTATCCCTCCCCCGATTAACTCGGAGCTTCTGGCAAACAGAGGCTAAGGATACTCAGAGCATGCTGTTGCATCCCTGCCTAATAGCCATTGATGGACTTATCTATGAACTTATCTAGTTCTTTTTTGAACCCTGTTATAGTTTTGGCCTTCACAACATTCCCTGGCAACGAGTTCTAGAAGTTGACTATGTGTTGTGTGAAGAAGTATTTCCTTTTGTTTGTTTTAAATCTTCTGCCTATTAATTTCATTTGGTGACCCCTAGTTCTTGTGTTATGAGAAGGAGCGAAAAACACTTCCTTATTTACTTTCTCCATACAAGTCATGATTGTATAGACCTCTATCAGATTCCCCCTTAGTCATCTCTTTTCCAAGTTGAAAAGTCCCAGTCTTATTAATCTTGCCTCATATGGAAGCTGTTCCATAACCCTAATGATTTTTGTTGCCCTTCTGTGTACCTTTTCCAATTCCAAAATATCTTTTTTGAGAGGGAGCAACCAGATCTGCAAGCAGTATTCCATGGACTTATATAGAGGCATTATGATATTTTCTGTCTTATTATCTATCCCTTTCCTAATGGTTCCTAACATTTGGTTAGCTTTTTTGACTGCCGCTGCACATTGAGTGGATGTTTTCAGAGAACTATCCACAATTAATCCAAGATCTCTGAGTGGCAACAGCTAATTTAAACTTTGTATTTATCAACACTGAATTTCATCTTCCATTTCTTTGCCCAGTCACAATCAATTTGTATACGATTAATGTGAATCTCTATTATGGTGTTTTTTAAAAGGTTCCGTGCAGCTTACAGATATTTTACTTTGGGGACTGTACCTTTTAATTTCTGTTTAACTAGCTTCCTCATTTTTGTGTAATTCCCCTTTCTGAAATTAAATGCTACTGTAGTGGGCTTCTTTGGTGTTTTACGGCCCACAGGGATGTTAAATTTAATTACATTATGGTCACTATTACCAAGTAGTTCAGCTATAGTCACCTCTTGGACCAGATCCTGTACTCCACTTAGGACTAAATCAAGAATTACCTCTCCCTTTGTGGGTTCCAGGACTAGTTGCTCCAAGAAGCAGTCATTAAGGTATCAAACTTTATCTCTGCATCCCATCCAGTCAATATGGGGATAGTTGAAATCCCTCATTATTACTGAGTTTTTTATAGCCTCTCTAATCTCTCTGAGCATTTCACAGTCATCCTCACCATCCTGGTCAGGTGATCGGTAGTATGTCCCTAGTGCTATAATCTTATTATTCAAGCATGGAATTTCTATCCAGAGAGATTCTATTGTACTGTTTGGTTCATTTAAGATGTTTACTATATTTGATTCTCTGCTTTCTTTCACATATATAGCTTCTACTCCTCCACCAGCACAACCTATTCTGTCATTCCTATATATATTCTACCCCGGTATTACCGTGTCCTCTTGATTATCATTCCACCAAGTTTCTGTGATGCCTATTCTATCAATATCCTCATTTAATACAAGGCACTCAAATTCATCAATCTTAGTATAGACTTCTAGCATTTGGATATAAGCACTTATAAAATTTGTCACTTTTTCAGCTGTCTGCCATTATGTGATGTAAATGAATGGGACTCTTTCACTTGACTGTTTCTCCCCTACGGAACGTCTCTGTCTGAACCATGTGCTCCTTCACAACTGTTGGCTTTCCTCCAGCCCTAAGTTTAAAAACTTCTTTATAACCTTTTAAATTTTACATGTCAGCAATCTGCTTATTTTTGGTTTAGGAAGAGCCCATCCTTCCTGTATAGCACGGGTCTCAAAGTCCCGGCCCGCGGGCCATCTGCAGCCCAAGAACCTCCCTACTGCGGCCCGCGGAATCTTTTTAAAAAGTTCTTTCATCCGGCCCTCATGGCTGCCGGCCAAAGAAGGGGGAGGGAGGAGAGCGGGCAGGAGAGATTCACATGCCCCTCCCCCCAATGTTGCTCCATCCTGCTGCTCCTGGGACCCTTCCAGGGGTTGCACTCGGCAACGTGTCATTCACCTCGGGCAGCTCGGCTCCCTGCAAGCGGTTCTCTATCCCTGCTGTTGCTGGCGGAGCCGCAGAGGAGAGACCCATGCAGCCACGCTGCCGGCGCCGCCCCCCACAGCTCCCATTGGCTGGGGGAGAGGGACAGATATACCATCACTAGTTGCTGGGCAGAGTAACACATGGAGGCAGCATCATTAGTTGCCGGGCAAAGTCAGCTGGGGCGGCATGAGGCCAAGGGAGTGAGGGAAAAGGGTGGGAAACAGGCTGGGAGGTGGCATGAACACCATCTTCAGTGACATTATTGGCCCGCTATGAGGATTTGAGGACTGGCACTGGCCCTAAGGTAAATTGAGTTTGAGACCCTTGCTGTATAGGTTCCTCCTTTTCCAAAAGGTTCCCCAGTTCCTAATAAATCTAAACCCCTCCTCCCTACACCATTATCTCATCCATGCATTTAGACCCTGCAAGTTCTGCCTGTCTAACTGGCCCTGTCTGTAGAACTGGAAGCATTTCAGAGAATGCTATCATGGAAATCCTGGATTTCAATCTCTTACCTAGCAGCCTAAATTTGGCCTCCAGGACCTCTCTCCTACTTTCCCTATGTCATTGGTACCTATATGTACTACGACCACTGGTTCCTCCCCAGCACTATACATAAGCCTGTCTAGACGTCTCGAGACATCTGCAACCTTTGCCCCGGCAGGCAATTCACCATGCGGTTCTTTCGGTCATCACAAACCCTGTTATTTATATTTCTAATGATCGAATCCCCCATTACTATTACAATGGGATGGAGGCTTCAGTGACAACGAAAAGGACTCAGGGGTTATTGCTGACTACCAACTGAATGTGAGCTTCTCAATGCTGTGAGCAAAGGGGCTGATGTGATTCTTGCATGTACAAATAGGGGAGAATATTGAATACGTAGAGGGAGGTGATATTACCTTGAGTATACAGTACTGGTGAGACCACCACTGGAATACTTTGTCCAGTTCTGATGTGCACACTTCAAAAAGGATGTTGAAAAATTTTAAAGGGCTCAGAATAAAACTAAAGAATGATTCATGGTCTGGAAAGCCTGCCTTACAATAAAAAATGAAAGTAGCTCAACTACTTAGCTTATTGAAGATTAAGAGGCTACTTGACTATGGTCCATAATTGCCTACACAGGAAGAAGATACTTGATAGAGGTCTCTGACTGCTAAAAGTAAAGGTATAAAAAGATCCAGTGGCTGGAAATTGAAGTCATCATAGTTCAGACTGGAAATAAGACGTTAATTTTTAAACACTCAGGTAACTAATCATTGGAACAGATTACCAAGAGATGTGGCAAATTCTACATTACTAGGAATCTTTAAATCAAGACTGGATCTCTCTCTAAAAGGCTAGATCAGCCACAAATTATTGTGATAGATGCAGGAAGTCACTGGGTGAGATTGTATGGCCCATTATACTGGAGATCAAACTGGATGATTATAAAGATATTTTCTGGCCTTTATACCTAAGGATCTGTGAACAGAAAGATACAGTCCCACCCCAAAAGATAACAATATAGCCTTAGATATATTTAAATGTAGTAACTGAAAAAAATCAGTGAGGTAACTATTTACATTCAAAGATTTCATTCTGAAAGTTTATAGAGGGTGACATTGTTCAAACTTAATTATTTGTGTAAGATGCTCCTTGTCTAAAAATCTTTCATATTTGCTTAGCCTCCGCAAGGTCACAGCACTGACTTTAATCCACACTCATGTTTTCCACAAGCACATACCAACAGACATAGTTTAAACTATGTATTTACTTATGTGTTAGCCCCGAGGGACCAAATTCTCAAAGCCTTACACAGAACGTGTATGCATCTGTGTGTGCACTCAGACATGCAGTTTTGAGTAAAACTGTAGAATTTTGCTCAGCCTCTCTCCTTGAATTAGGCTTTGAAAATTTAGTTTCAGACTGCCAGCAAATAGCTATTAGAGGTAGGAATTCTACCACTGCCACCAAATCCAAATTCATACAGTGTGATCTTATCCCAGAAATACCACTTCACAACAACACTGTGAAATCAAGTCTGCATTCTTCTTTGGTACCTGACCCATCCAGAATAGATTTCAGAAACAAAAGCATATGGTAGAGCCCAGACTCCAAAGGATTCAGTGGAATAAAAACCACTCACAGGCTCTTTCAACTACATAATCAAGTTTTCAAAACATATTTGACTTATTTCTATCCAGGTCAGCTCATCTATGCTCCCCTTTTCACCAGCTCTTTCTTTTAAGAAGTCTTCATTTGCTCATTTTCTTTTGTTTGGCTGAACGGCTGCTTGACTCTAAGTCAAGCTCTATTTCAATTACTGGTATTTTAACTTTATAGAGCACCCAGATATGTTGTGGCAGGTTTCTGTATATCTCTATATACCACACAAAAACAACGATGATGGGCACCCAAGAAATGTGTATTGCATACTTTTATATGTGTGTGTACGTATATGTGCAAACATATAATTTCTATAATTATATTAATACAGATTGCTTTTATAACTGATGTGAAATCAAAATCTCAAGCAGTTTTAATGCCTTACTTTGTAGGACGTGGAACTTAATAGGTGAGCAATATTCTGAACTGCTCCATGGTTAAACAAGATTGTCTGATGATCTGGACCCTATAAAGAAAAAAAAAAAGGAGTATTTATTCTTTTAAAAAACAAATGTGGAAGAGGCTTCCTGTTAACTGTAACTTCAGTAAGTACTAAAATGCAGGTTTTCCTGCCATTCTTTGCTTTGTACATTGGAAATGTGCTAGTTTCTTTACCATCTGAAGCTAACTTTCTGTTACATCTATTGAGCTTGACCTACTTATTGATAGTCATTTTCATTCTCATTCTTGGAAGGAAATACCAAAACTAGAGAGATTAGGAGTAGAGTGAGTGAAGATATTTCAATTTAATAGATGAAGGATGAGTTCTACAATAATTGACAATGGGGATTTTATTTTTCATAGCTGATGTAGGGCTATTGGCAAAATACAGTTTCAATTTTTGCAATATTGTATAAGATTCTCAATCATCTGCAACACCTCTTCCATTGCTAATCCCATGCATTTTCAGAATAACAACCCCAGAAAAGATAGCAAGTAACCAATTCTAAAGCTGTTCCCATATATCAGAATGTGCATCAACTGATAGTGTGGCGAGAGTAGTGTCTCACTCACTAGTAACTCCTACACATGAAATCTAGATTTAAAAACTTTTTTATAATACTATTTCAAATATATCAATTGTAAAGACAGCTCACCAACCTTAAGTACTTAAAGAGCTAGTAAAAATAAGTGTCTGAGGTGTTAAACATTTTTCAGTTTTCAAAAATTCAGTTTGAAATAAACTCAAGTCCAAATACTGACCCCATGTCTCCTCTACAGTACAAAAGTCTCAAGATCTCTGTGGTCTGGTCAGGCTCTATGGAAGCAGAGGAGAAATGAGGGTGGGAGGAACCCTCAGGGGACCTCCCACCCTCAGCAATCTCAGTGAATCCTAGGTGATCAGTGAGCCCTTCCTCCCCTGGAAGTTGAGTGCACGACTCTACTCCCACTGCCTCTTCCCATGACAACCCACCTTTGAGGGCAGGACCACCCCAACCTGCAGAACTGGCTGGCAACTTCAAAACAGAGATGTCAGACGGGGATGATGGGCCTCATCGAGACTGAGGACGTCTGGAGGAACAAGAACAACCCTGACAGACTCCTCCCTCCTCCCATTTCAGGGGATCCTTTTGTTCCCCATTCCTGGTTTACCCTGTTGCTTGACAGGAGCTGCTATGCCCTCAAGGCTATAGTGGTGTCTGCTTAGCTTTTGCATGGAAAGAGAAGGGCAGGACCCCAGTCATCACACAGGCTCCCTGCCCCTTTTTAATAGCTCTATGTATCCATTCCTGTGGAACAACTCTATGGCCCCTTGCACACCAATCTGATCATCCTCTACACTGGTCAGGCCGGTGTACAATTCCTATATGGGGGAGTAAAGGGACTAGTACTGTACTGCCTTTACAAATGTGTAAGAGTCAGGTTTTGGCCCACAGAGTTAAATTTCTAAATATTGTCAGCAGCCGTGACAGCATGTGTCACCACAAACTACATAATTCCTACCAATAAAGTTCAGTACCCTAGAAACTAGAACAGGGGTAGGCAACCTATGGCACGCGTGCCGAAGGCAGCACGCGAGCTGATTTTCAGTGGCACTCACACTGCCCGGGTCCTGGCCACCGGTCCGGGGGGCTCTGCATTTTAATTTAATTTTAAATGAAGCTTCTTAAACATTTTAAAAACCGTATTTACTTTACATACAACAATAGTTTAGTTATATATTATAGACTTATAGAAAGAGACCTTCTAAAAACGTTAAAATGTATTACTGGCAAGCAAAACCTTAAATTAGAGTGAATAAATGAAGACTCGGCACACCGCTTCTGAAAGGTTGCCAACCCCTGCACTAGAATAAAATACATATCCCCAGTTTCTGCTCTGGAGCTTCCACATTGGTGTGATGTCTGCTCTGTGCACAGCTTCTGTAGCCATCTCATTGGTTTAAAGAGACAAAGGTGGGAAACACCAAATTTGAACTGCAAAACGCTGCCTGATTTTCTTGATTGATTTGCAGCCTAAACGCTAATGGTCTTCCTGCCAGAATGAAAATTTCAGTATTCTGTTTCATACTTAAACCAACCTGGCATACATGAACAATCCTACACACCTCTGTGCATCTGACAATGGTCGAGACATTTCATTTTCAAGCTTTTGAGGAGTCATTTAAAAACAGTGATTTTTTTTTAAAAGGTATTATGTAAAATATTTTTAGTACACCGCTACCTCGATATAACGCGACCCAATAGAACACGAATTTGGATATAACGTGGTAAAGCAGCGCTCCGGGGGGGAGGGGCTGCGCACTCCGGTGGATCAAAGCAAGTTCAATATAACGCGGTTTCACCTATAACGCGGTAAGATTTTTTGGCTCCCGAGGACAGAGTTATATCGAGGTAGAGGTGTACTTCATTTATAATTATCCTTTTCCAGAAAAACCATGAAAATTACTTTTAGATATAACATATCTGATGCTTTAAGACGCTTCAGCTGCTACCACTGACAACTTCCTATTAAAAATGCGATTAAAATACCTTTTTTGCTGTAGAAAAACACTTACATTGGCACATAGAAGTGGCTGAGGCGATGATTTAAAGCCGCAGCTATGCCAGTGTCGAAGCTGAAGAAAAGATATTAAAAGACGGGGGGAGAAATGAATGAAAATGAAGTCAAGAATTGCTTTGATTTAACTTGTTTTTGTAACCTGATAAATATATCACTTATCTAGTTCCCATGTGCCAGATTTTCAAAGAGAATCATCTAATCTGTTGTGTGTAAATACCACCATGAATACACAAATGAGTTAGCTGTGTGCACTCATGGCTAGTTAGCTGCACAACTAGACATGCATGCAAAAAATATTCAGTTTGGACATACACTTAAAGTGTTTCCTTGGACAAATCAGGTATGCTTAATATATGCATACATATCTTTGAAAATCTGACTATGTATTAATAGCCCACATTTAAGAACTCTACTGTCAGACTTATTCAACAATAAATAGAAAGTTGTTTTAAATCTAGACATGTGAAGACTTGATTATAACACTATATAACTCATTTTTAATTTCAGATATCTCAGAAACTGAGTCAATAATGAGGGGTAATTGCTTTTCTTACTCTTGGAGTACTCTAGGACCTATCTTAATGATACTGTGCCTGTCCTCCAAAGAATCAAGGTATTTCAGTTTTAAATCTTCCTTTCATGTAGCATTTGGGGAACAGAAATAACAGCTCTCGATTACTTTTCATTCATTACTTACAGATCATCATAAAAAGTTGATTTTCAACAAAATAGCATGGCCTATTACTGATGATGTTCAAAAGAACCATGTAACAAAATTTATGATGACAAACATCAAAGAGACTCAAAAATATCTTTGGATGCAACAGACTCTTGTGCGAAGTTCAGCACAAGGCCTACAAACTAGCTACGGCCCACTTACATCCTTAGAATAAGGCTTACGAGGGATTTAGCTAGTTCATACGCCTAGTGCTGTACTGCTGCCTGGGGTGAATTTCATGTATTCTGCATAGCTGATGAAGGTATTATTTAAACAGTAAGAGCAATTACATTCAAATGAAATTTCAAGTACTAATTTTCCAAATTTTGGTACCATACAATCATGTATCAAAAAGAATAGGCCTTTTAAAAATAAAAAGCTCACTTTGACAATTAAAGTAGTAATAAAGCTTCTTCACTTGTGCCATCTTCCCTGAAAACAGATTAACTGTGACAGAGAGAACCTTAACCCCGAATGCCCTTTCAAGGTAAGTTTCAACATGCATTTTACAATGCTTTGTGCATTATTGTAGCTTGGTTTTCAATAACTTGATTTTGTTTATTTTATAGGCAGATGGTGTCCAAGATTTGTATGTAAAGAACAGGCCTCCCTCCTGCCCCAAGAACCAGCATTCCCCTTCATGTCCATCCAAAATCTCTCCAGAGTCGTCATTCTGTCAGTCATTTCCACTCCATATTTTTTTTTAAGCTCAAAACTCTCAGTGAAAATAGTAAAAGATATGCCACAAACAAAAGGAAGTGTGAAACCATACTAACAACATTGAGTAAGGATTTATCTAAGGAAAATGTCTGCTGACGTCAGTGAAATTTTGAGGTGGAAAAGAGAGAAAAAGTTGATAGGCAAAGAAGCCTCCCGCGACCTGAGCTGACCTTCTGCCCAGGAAGAGGGAGGCAGTGGGGAACCCTTCACAGGAACACTGGTTCTTAAGGGGAGTGTGGTGTCAGTTATCTTCACAAATGCTAGACCACCTGCCTAGAAAGTAAACAAAAGAAAAAAAATACATTGAAGCACAAATAACCCTTTAAAATACATGTTGAAGCTTACCTAAAACCAGTATTCATAGTGACGTGTTTTCCCCAGAGAAATCAATGAGAAAGATTCTCTCCAGCACACAATCTGTTCAAGGGAAGATAGTAGCTTTCATTAAATAAGCTCAGAACTATCCACTGCCACAGGCATATTGAAACTTTCATGGGTGTTTGATATCTTGCCTATCTGTACAAGACAGAAAAACAGGTTTTCTTTAACCCTTGCAAGTATGTTAGATTCTGACATATCAACTGCCTGGTATTATATCTGAAGGTACAGTACTAGAGCATTTGTCTTGGTCGCTAGATCTTGTACCCATGGAATAAAGCAGCTAAAAAGAAAAAAAAGAGGTATTTTCAAGTTTCCCATGAAAGATTCTATTTATCTAGAAAAACAAAGATCAAGTTCTTGACCAATTTAAGAAACAGCTTCAGAAGACCTCAAAGCATCAAAAATTTGGATCTCTCTCTCTTTATATTATTTGATCCTCTTACCTATTCTAAAACAGTAGTGTTTTCTTGTTATGATTCTGGGATTTATTTTATGTCAACTATTTCATTTAGCATTACTCATTTGTATTTTCAATCATTCACACTCATGTATTCAGTGTGCCCTACATGCTCATGGTTTCTATAATTTCATGTGAAAATTTTCAAGATTTTTACATTTTTGCTGTAAAATGTGAAGTTTTCAAAATATTCATGGTAAACTAAATGTCCCAATTTTTTCAGTTCAGTGAAAATAGCATAGTGGCTATAGAAGACTTTTTTTACTTTTTTCTTTATTAGTGAATGGGGTTTGGTTTAGTTAATTAAATATTTATGATACAGAAAAGTTGGCAAGTGTTACAAAACAGGGCAAGGTGTTCATTTTGTCAAGGAGAGCAAGGCAGAATTCATCCTTTTCACAGCAGAGTTGGATACTCAAGGGTAAGAGATCCAGTTTTCATATACCTGATTTGGTTGTGTAGTGCTGCTGAGCTACTACTTACATTTATATGCAAGCTTGTGTTTTATACAATCAATCCTGTGCTAACACTTCTACAATAATGTGCTAACAATTGTTGTAACACAGCATTCATTGTAAAGAACACATTTCCAAACTATATCTTCTTACTCAGTTTTCAATTGGACTTTTTTGCTTGGAATTTTTTTCTGGTTAAAAAACACATATTTGAGACATCTATTTAATATTTTAAAGGTTCTAGTTTTCATCTTATAAGTGACCCCCGGAGTAACTGACTAAACTGGATAATCCTTGATTCCATCAAACTAATGCAAGATTAGCAGGATTTAAGGTAATGTTGGAATAAGATTCCACATAAAAGATAAATAAGCAGAAATAATAGGAACTGGAATGTCTTTCTTTCACCATGTTAACCACAAACTTTACATTAATTTGTATATTTCGCTCTAGTGTTCTCCGTATTGTACAAATTTTCCTCTAGATATCTGATACTTTTGCTAAAAGAAAGCCTCTTTTAAGAGCTGAGATTTTAATTAGATCATTAATGTCACTTTATTTTCAGTTCTCAGTTTAATTAAATAAAAAATTGCAATTCCATAAGTACATACATATGCACACTCACTACATATGAACTAATGAGGAAGAGTACAATTTTAATACAAGAACACTTTTCACTGGTCTATAATCTCTCCAAATACAAAGTATCATGGGTACAAAATGGCTGCCTTGAGCCGACAGAGGCAGTCTGAGCTAAAAGGTTGATTCAATAAATTCCCAAAGCAGAGCAACAAGAAAAACTGAAATCCTCAAATATAGTCATGCTGACAATGAACTTTTATGATTCATTCAATTTTTGTTTTTATTTTTTGGTTAATACATTCTATTCCCAATAAACCCAAAGTTCTTATTATTTGCATACTTTGCTTTATCCAAGAGCTGTATCTACCTATAATCCCAGAAACACTATCAGCAAATGGGGGTGGGAGGGAGAGAGATTCAGTCTTTATTGTCCTACTGTTCCAGCCATAAAAGTCTATATTATCTTATTCAGTTTCTAAATGGCAGAAACACAAGAACCCTCATAGAGAATATTTATTCTCTTTCCTTACTTTGCAGCAATGTGAGAAGATCTGACATATGTATTCTTGTGTATATCGAGACCTACTAAGCAGTGCCATTAGGTGGGGGATAACTGTAGCATCCTAGAAAAAAGTCAGAAAAGAAAACAATATTAAAACTAGAAATTTCAGCACCGTTAGTCAGCGATTTGTAACTAACAAGCTGCATCCTAAGCTTTTCAATAGTTAGTACCCAAGCCTAAAACAGGGGACCTGCTGAGATGCATGAGGAAAAAGGACTAGGCCATAAAAGTACTATAGATGTGATTTTCAAAGAAAATGACAGCTTGGTGCCCAATTCCCATCAAAATTCAATGTTCCTAACTCCCAGCTATGTGTCACTGAAAATCTCTGCATTATGGGCAGGTCTTCACTACAGCTGGGGGGTCGATTTAAGATACGCAAATTCAGCTACGTGAATAGCGTAGCTGAATTCGACGTATCGGAGCCGACTTACCCCACTGTGAGGACGGCAGCAAAATCGACCTCCGCGGCTCCCTGTCGACGGCGCTTACTCCTACCTCCGCTGGTGGAGTAAGAGCGTCGATTCGGGGATCGATGGTCGCGTCCCGACGAGACGCGATAATTCGATCCCCGAGAGATCGATTTCTACCCGCCGATTCAGGCGGGTAGTGTAGACCTAGCCTAAGTAACCTACTTAGTGAGAAGTCTTGGGACAAAGGAAAAGAGGAATTCCGCTCACAACAAACTGTCACTGACAGCAATAACTGAATAAAAAGCTCTGTATTTTGGAGACAAAAATCCCCCAGTGGCATTCTTCTCCCGGAACGGTAATTTACTTACCTTCTAATTGGTTATCTCTTAATTCTGAGAGGGTGGGAATGGAGGGAGTATAGGAAGTGAGGTGCCAGTATAGACAATGGATTTTTTCATCCTCCCACCAGCAGTTGGAGACAAGACATCAAAAGAAATTAGTGATACTGGCCTTCCATCTGAACAATCCAATTCAAGAGTTTCCTTTAGAACTGACATAGCACATGCACACACACTCATAGTGGAAAAAACTAAACAAAGAGAAATCAGAGAGAGAAGGGAGATCACCTTGCTACCTGTTCCTCATTGTTTGGTTCTGTTAAGAATCCAATCCTGTTTCTTAAGATCACTATAGTAAGTGAGAAATACCTAAATATTGTTATAAATCAATGAAAGCTTTAAGATATCTAACATATATTTTATCAGAAGCCAGCTACAAGTGGGGATGCCACTAGAAGCAGTGGAAGATTAGCAGTTTTTGTGAACTCCAGAAGCCAGCCTCAAATGAATCATCTCTGAGACAAAGGGTTTGGTTGCTTAAGCAGAGGAGACTAAATATCAGAAATCCCCTTTAACAGGTTGCGTCTATGTTGACTATGACAGGTAAACTGAGCCCTTCACCTGGGGAGAGCTGGAGTCAGTAAGAACTGTTGTGATGATCAGATAGTTTTTTTAGGATGTTATTTTCCAGCTACCCTATCTGTTATGTAATGGCAATAGAGAAAGTAACAGTAACTGGATACAGGTTTATGCTGCCAGGGCCTCAGTTTCACTTGTACATTAGCAAACAAAAATT
Organism: Emys orbicularis; assembly: GCF_028017835.1. Taxonomy (NCBI): domain Eukaryota; kingdom Metazoa; phylum Chordata; order Testudines; family Emydidae; genus Emys; species Emys orbicularis. The sequence goes on from NC_088691.1 coordinate 56,356,033, forward strand.
CAATTAAAAAAGAAAAAAATTAAAACAATTTAACAAAGCTCTCCTATTATCTCTCTCTATTTCCACAGAATATTTTAATGAGAAAAACGTTTAATGAACAGACACTCAGATGGTATGAAACACTCAATTTTAGGTTGCTAGGCACTGTTAAAAGTCTAATCCAGGGGTAGGCAACCTATGGCACGTGTGCCAAAGGCGGCACGCGAGCTGAGTTTCAGTGGCACTCACACTGCCTGGGTCCTGGCCACCGGTCCGGGGGGCTCTGCATTTTAATTTAATTTTAAATGAAGCTTCTTAAACATTTTAAAAACCTTATTTACTTTACATACAACAATAGTTTAGTTATATATTATAGACTTATAGAAAGAGACCTTCTAAAAACGTTAAAATGTATTACTGGCACACAAAACCTTAACATAGAGTGAATAAATGAAGACTCGGCACACCACTTCTGAAAGGTTGCTGACCCCTGGTCTAATCCTATCTCTTCTTAACAGAAAACAGGAGGCACACATACAAAATTTTGTGGATCGGGGAAAGAACAGCAAAAGAAAGTAAATACAGCTTCTGTCTCTTCTGCTTGCTGTTTAATTGCTGGAAAGTGTCAGCACTTAGTACAGGACCTTATTAAGCACTCCAGAACCTACCTTACTCAGGCTATTGCTTTCAGCTTGCCTCTCTGGTCACAGCAGTATTGCAAGGTTAGTTTTGTCTGGCTGGCTAAGTCAGACCCTCATTAAATAAAAGGAAAAAAGAAAAATACAAGGGAAGAAGGGGAGGAGGGATAGCTCAGTGGTTTGAGCATTGGCCTACTAAACCCAGGGTTGTGAGTTCAATCCTTGAGGGGGCCATTTAGGGATTTGGGGCAAAAATCTATCTGGGGATTGGTCCTGCTTTGAGCAAGGGGTTGGACTAGATGACGTCCTGAAGTCCCTTCCAACCCTAATATTCTATGATTCTAAGAGGGTGAGGAAAACATGAGGGAAGGAGCTGTGACAGCTTATTAAATAGCATCTCCACATGAAACACTGAGATGTGATAATTTTATCAACGCTATGGGTATGCCTACAATGCAAAAAACTTTCTGCAGCAGCAAGTCTCATTGTCCAGTCAACTGACTGAGGCTCGTGCTGCTGGGCTAAAAATAGCAGTGTAGATGCTCCTGCTCGGACTGGAGCACAGGATCTGAGACTCACCCCCCTCGCCAGATTTTGGATCCTGGGCTCCAGCCCGATCAGGAACTTCTACACTGCTATTTTTAGCCCTGCAGCATGAGACCAAGTCAATTGATCCAGGCTCTGCGACTCGCTGCTGCGGGAGTTTTGTTTTGTTTCTTGTCACTTAGATGTACCTTATAGGTATGTCTATATTACAATTAAACATCCATGGCTGGCTCATGCTACCTGATTCAGGCTTGTGGGGCTTGGGCTAAGGGGCTATTTAAATGTGGTGTGGATGTTCAGGCTTGGGCTGGAGTCCAGGCTCTGGGTCTCCGCAAGAAGGGGGGGTCCCAGAGCTCAGGCTCCAGACAGAGCATTTACACAGCAATTAAGCAGCCCCTCAGACTCAGCCCTGCGAGCCTGAGTCAGCTGGCACAGGCCAGCCATGTGTTTTTGATTTCAGCATAGACATGCTCTGTGAGACTTGGTCATTGAGGTGAAGTTATTGTTTACTGAGTTATAAAACTTTCCTGTATGAATCCATTAATATAACTTAATAGGGGGCTGTGGAAAACAACACAATAGCTATAGATAAGCAACCCCCCAGCAAACACTGGGAGGCAATTACAGGCCAATGGCATACTTCCAGGCTCAAAGCCGAAGTGACAACTCTTCTGCCAATGCTGGGAACTAACAAATCAAAGGGCTATAAATAGTTAAATGCCCTGCTCATGAAAGGAAAAGAGGGTCAATCAGGAGCTGTCCAGAGTAACAGGTTAACAGAGTAAAACTGCAGAGGGAATCTGAAGAAGCTGGGCCTTTCCCCAGACCCAGGCAATGTAAGCCATAGGGAGACATCGGTTTTCTCTTAAATGCTTTGGTTCTTAGTAAATACTTTGCTTTAAGAAAAAGTATTTAAGCAAAGGCTGTTTGGTCACTGGTTACCACTACCACTGCTCCCAGAGGGAACAAAGCTACAGGCATTGAAGGTAAGTCAGGCCTGCTGAGGTACTCACAATTCATCACAGGGGATTGCAACCCACAGTCTTGCCTAAGAGTGGGAGAATCCTGTAATTCTACCCAAAGAAAGGCAATGGCTAGAGGCCTGAGAGGGATGCACTCAAAGAGACCAGGAGGGGTACGTCTATACTTACCCGCTGGTTCGGCGGCAAGCAATCGAACTTCTGGGTTTGATTTATCGCGTCTTGTCTGGACGCGATAAATCGAACCCAGAAGTGCTCGCCGTCGACTCCGGTACTCCTGCTCGGCGAGAGGAGTACGCGGAGTCGACGGGGGAGCCTGCCTGCCGCGTCTGGACCGCGGTAAGTTCGAACTAAGGTACGTTATTCACGTCGCTGAAGTTGCGTATCTTAGTTCGAATTGGGGGGTTAGTGTAGACCAGCCTCAGTTGCAGTTCACCCTTTAACTATGACAGGAGTAATAGCAGGAACTTTAGTTTCCCATCTCAGAAGTTGCTCAGAACACAACTGTGGAGATGGTACTATTGCCTGTTCCCCCACCCAACATTTTTGTTTAGTCAGAACATCTTTCAGCACCAGGAAAAGAAGGCCCAACGGTATGACCATAAATCCCTGAGTCCCAGTAGGTTTGCAACAGTATTGAAAGTCTCAGCCAAGAGTGAGATGCAGTATAGTTCTCCCTTCCAGACATTAGCTTGCTGACATGCATAAGCAAACTGACAAGTGCTGCCCAGAAAAGCAACATCCAAAAGGAGTAGCAACCAAAACAAGTGCCAGATGGTCCATACCTGCATGCTTGCTCTCATCTTAAGAACACTTTTGCCTGTGGCTACAATTCTGCAAATTCACCAGGCTTGAAAGCCCGAGCGACTCTTCTTTTAGTTCAAAAAACTCAATTTACATAATTCCTTCGCCGTCGTGTTTTCTTTCAACAGCTTTACATAACACGTATATAGGTTAAAATCATATCTTGCCACCTTTCACCCACCTTTGGCAATTTAAGATTTCAAGCCACATTAAGGCTCAACACAATAGAACCACATATTAATTGACTTTTCTGGTATCCTATGAAACCACCATCAGCTGAGGTTCTTGCAGTTGTGTCAGGAAAAAGGTAATAGACTTCTGTAAAACATTTGTGTTGGTAACTCATGACATTTTGGCTAAAAAACTAGAAAGATATAAAATTAATATGGCACACATTAAAAGGGTTAAGAGCTGTCTAATTGAGAGCTCTCAAAATGCAAGTGGGTGTTTCTAGTGGAGTTCTGCAGGGATTGGTTCTTGGCCCTATGCTTTTTAACATTTTTATCAATGACCTGGAAGAAAATAAAATCACTGATAAAAGTTTGTAGATATCACAAACATTGGTGGAGTGGTAAATAATGAAGAGGACAGATCACTCGTACACAGTGATATTGGATCACTCTGTAAGCTGGGTGCAAGCAAACAGTATATGTTCTAATATAGCTAAATGTAAATGTATATGTTTAGCAACAAAGAATGTAGGCTGTATTTACAGGATAGGGGCTCTATCCTTAGAAGCAATGACTGAAAAAGGTTTGGGGGTTGTGATGGATAATCAGCTGAACATGAGCTCCCCTAAGATGCTGTGGCCAAAAGAGCTAATGCGATCCTTGTTTGCATAAATGGGAATCTTGAGCTGGAATAGAGAAGTTATTTTACTCCCACATTTGGCACTGGTACAACAGCTGCTGAAATACTGTGTCCAGTTCTGGTGGCCACAATTCAAGAAGGCTTTTGATAAATTGGAGAGGACTCAAGAGAATGACGAAAGGATTAGAAACATGACTTATAGTGATAGACTGAAGGAGCTCAATCTATTTAGCTTATCAAAGAGAAGGTTAAGGAGTGGCTTGAGTACAATCTACACATCCCTATATGGGGAACAAATATTTCATAATGGGCTCTTCCATCAAATCAGAGATAGGAATAATATGATCCAATGCCTGGAACTTGAAGCTACAAAAATTCAGACTGGAAATAAGGCATGCATTTTTAACAGTGAGAGTAATTAATTACTGGAAGAATTTACCAAGGATTGTGGTGGATTCTCCATCACTGGCAAGTTTTAGATCAAGACTGGATATTTTTCTAAAAGATCTGCTCTAGATGATCACAATGGTCCCTTATGGCCTTGGAATCTATGAAGCTATAAGAAGGAGCAACAGGAGATTAATCATGGGTTGGATGTTCTTCACACAGTGTTCCAAAGTGAAGACAAGAATATTTTTATAGCACTTTGTATGTTCAAAGAACGGGACATAAATTAACCAATTAATTGCCGCAACAATCCTGTGAAGTGACTGGAGAACTATTAGTCCATTTTACAGAAGGAAAGTTTAAACAGATTAGAACTCAGGACCTCCTAATTCCAAGCCCTGTGCTCATTCCTCTAGCACTGCCTTATACCAGAGATGCTGAGTAGTCACAACTCCAACTGAATTCAGATGCATATGAGAGTGCTCAGCACTTCCAAAAATCAGGCCTTAGGTATTTCACATTAGGAACCCAGAAAGTGAGGGACATGCAAGTAGTTAACATCTGAGAAACATCTGGTTTAAGTGACTTGACTAAGATCACAGAGGAATTCTGTGGGAGAGGCAGGGACAGGGCCCAGTTCTCCAGGGTGACATTACCATAGCCATGGGATCCTCCCTCCTTTCTGTTCCTGCAGTCCCTACCTGGCAGAGACCCAGTCTGGTGACTCTCACTGATTAAACACTCCCTGCTCCAGAGATCCTTCAGGAGGATTAATTACAGAACAGTTTATGCCTCGGAGAGTACCTGTGGTGTTTACTTTCACTGGGACCTTATGGTCTGCTGAGACTCTTCCATATACAAGAACTACAAATTGTTAGGCCATCAGACCCAGCTGTCACAGGTCCCTGTACAGCTCCTCCCCTCCCAGAGGAGTGCAGATGTCACAGTGTTTCATAGATCAAAATTCAGTCTTTGATGTAGCTGGGAACTGATCCATTAACTGCTTTGAAAATTAGGATCAAACTTGACTGGGAACCAGTGGAGGGACACAAACAGAAACCTGATGTGCTTGTAACAGCCTGAGCCATGGAGAAAGTGGGCAGTTGCATTCTATACCAGTTGGAGCTGGTGCATCATCTTCACATTCAACTTTGGATACGAGTTACAGCAACCCCACCTAGAGATGACAAATGCATGGATCATTATGAGCAGATACTCCTCCAAGGAGAAGCAAAGGCATTTCCTAACAAGTTGGGTTGAAAAAAGCCATTTTTGGAGACTAATGCTACTTGGTCATCCAAGCTTAGCAAGGAGTTAGAAAGGGCCCTGAGGCATCATACCACCTTGAATGGACGATGTATGCATTCAATGGAAGGCAGGGACAATGTCTTGGCCAGCTCTTCAAAGAGTTCCCCCTTTGCAACCAGTACCACTTAGATCTTGCCTGGGTTCAGCTTGAGCCAACTGGTCTTCAACCAAGAGCTGATGTCCTGTAGGCATTCAGATTCATTAGCAGTGGCGGTGGCTGTATCAGTTGAGAATGAGATATAGAACTGACTGTCATTGGCATCCTGTTTGCAGCCAAAATCACGGTATCTCACTATCTCTGACACTGGTCTCATGCAAATATTGTAGAGAAGCAGGGATGGTATGGATCCCTGCAAGTAAGGGCCTTCAGAGAGGAGGAGCAGTTACTCATCACCACTTGAGTTCTGCTGGAGAGGAATGATTGTAGTGCTGGGCCATCTACCCCTGCTATGTCATGTGTTAGCAATACCAATACTTTGTGGTGCACTGTGTCACAAGGCTGCAAAGAGGTCCAGAAGTGTGAGTGTGCAGATTCTGCCTGTATCCAAAACCACAAGGAGGTTGTCTTCTAGTACAATCTCTGTGCTCCGCCCTGGTCCCAACCCTGATTCTGAGGCATGAAGGATGTTGACTGATGTAGCTAGTGCCTATTTTGCTTCAGTCTTCACTACAAAGGTTAATGGCAATCAGATGCTTAACACAATTAATATTAACAAGGGGAAGGAATGCACGACAAAATAGGGAAAAAACACAGGTTAAAGAATATTTAAGTAAATTAGATGAATTTAAGTCAGCAGGACCTGACAAGGTTCACCCTATGGTGAAGGGCTACCTGAAAGCAATCTCAGAACCATTAGCTATTATCTTTGAAAACTTCTGCAGGATGGGTGAGGTCCCAGAGGTCTGGAGAGGGGGAAACATAGTACCTATCTTTAAAAAGGGGAACAAACAGGAACTGAAGAATTACAGACTAGTCAACCTAACTTCGATACCTGGAAAGATACCATAACAAATTATTAAACAATCAACTTGTAAGCACCTAAGGGATTATAGGTTTGATAGGTAATAGCCAACACTGATTTGTGAAGAACAAATCATGCCAACCAATCTAATTTCCTTCTTTGACAAGGTTATTGGCTTGGTGGATAAGGGGAAGCAGTAGACATGATATATGTTGATTTTAATATAGCTTTTGATCCAGTTCCACATGAAACTGTCATAATGAAACTAGGGAAATGTGGTCTAGATGGAATTATTATAAAATGAGGGCACAGCTGGTTGAAAAACTATACTCAAAGGGTAGTTATCAATGGCTCACTGTCAAAGTGGGAAGACGTATCAAGTGGAGTCCCAGAGGGATGTGTCTCAGGTCCGATACTATTCAATATTTTCATTAATGACAGATAATGGAACTGAGAGTATGCTTATAAAATATGCAGATGACATCACACTGGGAGGGGTTGCAAACACTTTGGAGGATAGGATTAGAATTTAAAATTACCTTAAACTGGAGAATTCGTCTGAAATCAGCAAAATGAAATTCAATAGACAGGTGGAAAGTACTACATTAAGGAAGGGGGGGGGGAATCTAATGCACAGCTACATAATGGAGAACAACCACCTCTTCTTCTTCTTCAAATAATGGTCCCTATTGTACCTAAGTTGGAACAGAGAGCGAGGATGAGGATGAAATGGTCGTGCGGAGAATGGAGTTTGCATTCCTCTGTAGGTGTGTGGGGCTTCAGGAAGAAAACAGGTAAGTGAATGGATTGATTGATGTGAAACTGGGAGATTACCTTTGATAAGAATTTGGGATGCAGGCTCAGTGAGACTATCTTTTGTGGAAAATTGTGAAAGGTGGGTCCGCCATCATAGCTCCGAATTTGCCGACCCTTCTCACGAAAGTGATACCAACAAGGAAGGTGACTTTCATGAAAAGAAGGGACATAGAGCACAATGTTAACAGTTCAAATGGTTGTTTTGTTTCATTAGCATAGATAGAACTAGGTTCAGGTCCCATTGGGGTGTGATGGGCTGGGGTGGGAAGGTTCTGATGAGACCCTTCCAAAACGTAGCAGTTAGCAGGTGTGTAAAGACAGAGTGACCTTCCACAGGAATGTGCTAATTAGCGCCAGATGGATTTTCAGAGAGTTGATGGCAAGACCTGATGCCTTCAGGGATAGAACACAGTCCAGGAAGAGGATGATCCCTGCTGATTCCGGTGAAACTCCATTTTGTTGGGTCAAGGAGGCAAAGTGCTTCCACTTATTCCAGTAACAGCACCTGGTGGATTCCTCCCTTGCTGCTGGAAAGGATATCTTGGGCAGATGAAGAACAGGTCTGTTCTAAAGCAGATGCCCATTCAAAACCATGCTCTCAGGTGGAGCAGCGACTGTGGATTGGGATGTCTGATCTTGCTGTTGCACTGTGTCAGCAGATTGGGGAAGGTGGGGATAGAAATTGGTGGACAGGTTTACATGAAAAGGAGATTGGGAAACCAGAACTGTCTGGACCAGCTGGGGGCGATCAGAATGACCATTGCTCCGTCTCGTTGGATCTTGTACAGTACCTGAGGAACAGTAAAGGAGGATTTGATCTGACCAGGAGAATAGGGGATCATTGTCCTGAGAGAGGTGGCAGAGACCTCCCTTGGAGTAGTACGTGGTGCATTTGCTGTTTATATGCGAGGCAAAGAGGTCTCTGATCGGAATCCCACATTGGATGAAGATATCACTACCAAACCATGAAGTTTCCACTTGTGGTCAATCATAAAATGTCTGCTGAGCGAGTCCGCAAGCACAAGAGGGTCTGATGAGCGATGCACCAATTCCAGAGATTGACTGTTTCTGTGTATAGAGCAGTCGATCTTGTGGCCCCCCTCCCATCCCAGCACTTGTTGCTGTAGAAAACAGTGGCCATATTGTCTGACATGTGTCAATGATGATCGTCTTTTCCGGGGAGGAGAGGAAGGGGAATCCCTATGCATACATGATGTGGGTCTGTCTGAAGGGATGAGAGCAGGGACACTCAGCATGAGGTCTATGACGTGATGTTTGGGCAAGTAAACTGTCTGGAGTCACATCTGGAGGCAGCAAAGATGGAGTCGAGTGAAGGCGGTCATGTATGTATGCAAAACCATGTGGCCAAGGAGGGATAGGCAAGTCCTGGCCAGTACATTAGGATTGTTGATAATGCGAGTTATGCTTCCTCTCATTGCCTGGAATCTGCCCCTTGGTAGGTAAGCCTGTGTTGTGACTGAATTGATGGTGTTTAGCATATTTGACATATAAATACCTTACAACACCAGCTACAACAGTGCCATCGAATGCCTATCATCACTTTCAGGTGACATTATAAATAAGAAGCAGGCAGCATTATCTCCCGTAAATGTAAACAAATTTGTTTATCTTAGCAATTGGCTGAACAAGAAGTAGGACTGAGTGGACTTGTAGGCTCTAAAGTTTTACATTGTTTTGTTTTTGAATGCAGTTATGTAAAAAAAATAATTCTACATTTGAAAATTGCACTTTCACAATAAAGAGATTGCACTACAGTACTTGTATAAGGTGAACTGAAAAATACTTTCTTTTGTTTATCTTTTTTACAGTGCAAATATTTGTAATCAAAAATATAAAGTGACCACTGTACACTTTGTATTCTGTGTTGTAATTGAAATCAATATATTTGAAAATGTAGAAAATATCCGAAAATTTTTAAATAGTATTCTATTACTGCTTAACAGTGAAATAAAACTGCAATTAATCACATTTTTCTCTCATGATTAATCGCAATTAATTGTTAATTTAATCGTTTAACAGCCCTAGTTTTTTAATCAAAATATCATGCTATACCAACTGAAAGGCCTTACAGAAGTCTATTACATCAACACTATTACCTTTATCAGCCAAACTTCTAATCTCATTAATAAAAGATACCAAGTTACTGCCACTAAGAAGCCTGATAGTCACACATGTGGAATCTCCAGCACTCTTAGCAGGGCCATAAGGCTCTACAGTGGGCAGAGTGTTCTTCTGCCACAGGCAACATTTTTAGTCAGCTGCTGATTGAATTAACAAGGTGTTGGCCTGCTAAAGATAAGTATGCAATGAAAAGCAGTGAGGGATGTTTTTGTGTGGTTTACCTAGTACCCATCCACTTCCCATTGGAGTCTTGCCACTGACCTTAATGAAAGATGGATCAGGCCTCTAAGTAATGGAACGAGGATTTCACTGATGTCACTAACTGGCTATGTCTGCCTATTACTTTCAGGAGGTGTTTCATGGCATCACATATGGGGAGTAAAGTTTATCGAAACCATCATGAAATGTATGTACATTGTACAGAAAACCCATCATACTGAACGAACAAGAAACCTAACCGGTGATGATTTCCTACAATGTTTGAAATGTGCCTGCAATAAAAATAAAAATGTGCTGCATGAACTGAGAAAATATGTAAGGCCTGGTCTACACTAGAGCGGGAAATCAATCTAAGTTACGCAACTTGAGCTATGTGAATAATGTAGCTGAAGTCGACATACTTAGATCTACTTACCGTGGTGTCTTCACTGCGGTAAGTTGACTGCTGATGCTCCCCTGTCGACTCCGCCTGCGCCTCTCGCGCCGGTAGAGTACCGGAGTCGACAGGAGAGCGCTCAGCAGTTGATTTATCGCGTCTTCACTAGACACGATAAATTGACCCCTGCTGTATCGATCGCTCCGGAGGTAAGGGTAGACATGCGCTGAGTCCCATCATAAGTGATGTTAAACCAAACAGCACTTCCATATGGATGCATCGCAATGCTTCTGGCAAGATTAGAGCAGCAATACTTGTTTGGATGTATAGGAGGCGGTCTCAGTGCTTCTGAAAATTCAATTAAGGGCCATGCCTTTCGGCACCCCTTTATTCCCAGCTCGAACCCGAAGACTCCAAGCACTCTTGCAGAAGCCCAGCCCACAATGACAATGCAATGGATCTCCAAGATCTCTAAACAACACATTTTAGCCACCCATCCTGCAATGTTAGTAGTGCAAGCATTTAAAATTTTTGGCCTTAATGCTTTTTAGCCCAAGTCTGACTCCTGATTGCTTAGATGCAGAGTCTTGCATGTATACTGTGAGCTTACAGTGTGGGTCAACACTGAAAAGTGTCTGTAAAAATGACATTGTAGGGGGTCCATGTTCATTTTCTCTCAAATGCCATATTGAATTCACTCAGTGTACAAACAGGAGGGTTTTTTCCCCCTCTAACTGAAAGCCCTGCTAATTTAGCCTGGCACGTGAGACTCAAGAAAGATTATTGCTGGTGATGATGCATGAGCCAAAAAAAAAAAGGTTATGCCAGACAAATTCTGCCCTTTCTAACAAACTAAGGAAGAGACAATGTAGGTTAACTATAAGAAAAAAAGATCTTGACAGTGAGGATCTTCCAAGCTAAATGATGGAAGCTACCTGAAATATTTAAAACTGAATAAAGCACTAAAAATTTAGGTTAGAAGAAAATGCTGTATTGCCTGCATGATTTAGTAGACCTTAGTCTAATAAAGACCTAGTCTTTTCCAGTTCTAACTATTATGATTCTGTGATACCATGTTTTTTCCCCCCTCTTAAATGATACTTGAATTAAACCAAACCATCTGTATTCTCACATCTTCTATATACACAATAGGCCAGAAAGCTAGAATTTTCAGTTAATTCGTGTACAAGTGGCATCAGTAGTCAGGATCTCCCGTTGCCAAAAAAATAATGTTCACAGGGTCAGGTTATCTAGACTCCTGATGCCTATGAGTGAAATATTAATAGTGTTAGTAGCACCATACCCAAATATTATCACAAACAGATGCCATCAGCACACACACATAATACAGGCTGCATTGCACGAACAGAAGTTATATACAAGAGCAAAGATACATTGCCTAAAACTTACTGTATACAATAGTTCCTCTGGAGTTACTGGGCTGGTGAAAATGGTACGAAGACATCGGAGGCAAGCTTCAATAAACTTCAGTTCTGGTGACAGCAATCCTGTGAATATACATATAGTTTCATTCTTTTTGCTTATTTTAAAACACAAGTGTTGTAGAAATAGTTACCAAAGTATACTGCATTAAATGAAAGCCAAGATACCTTGCAATAAGGCTGGGATAATATGGCAGTCTAGTAGAGATTTGACATTGTTTTCTGTACCCATCGCAAGGCTTCCTAGCACTACCGCACATTCAGTTCTCAGTTCCGTGCTGGAGGTTTCTTGCTGAAGCAAATACAGCAACCTGTAAATGGAATTACAGAATAATTCCAGTTATACAAATACCCTTTACCCAAAAAGCCTAGTTATCCAAATCCCAGTGTGCCCCCCATGTAGCCCTATGTTAATCAATTACCTGCTAATATATTCTCAGTCAACCTACTAGCGCCTGCTGGCACTAATCAGTGGCTTAGTATTTGTATAGCAGCTCAGAAAAATGCAGAATTATGTACACAGTGGTTTTAATACAATTTGGGTGTTTTAATAAACTTAAAGTGCAAAATATTAAGCAAATATCAACATTACTCCCTTCATTCCCCATATTTCTATCTTAGTGAGACTGCAGCTCAAAACAGCACTTCTGTTTATCCAAATGCCTAGTTATCTAATCTTCTAGATGTCCCCAGGCCATTTGAATAAATAAGAAAGTGTACTGTATTTACAGAGGAATATTCAGCCTGAAGAAAACCATAGCATCAAAGCATCAAATTCAAGTGCAGCCTGTCACATAAAAAGGCTACTGTTCCTACTGGAGGGAATGACAGAATCAAAACAGGAGGACAAAACAAACATCCTACAACAGTCATGCAGGTATTTTTACAATAAGTATTACTGTATCTGTTAGAGTAGACTTCCCATTATTACAGAAAGATACTGTATTCTGAACCTTCTAGAAAGATAACAGCAGAATAATGATTGACATCCTATAAAACTTCCTACTAGATACTGGTACAATCCAAAATTTGAGAGAGAGAGAGAGAGAGAATTTTGATAATTTTATTTAGTTTAAATCAGTGTCCTAATGCCCCATCTTTACATGAACACACACAATCACTGACAAATAGACAATCTTGACCATGCCTGTAAATAGATTCCCTGTTAAGAGACAATCTATCAATTTGGAATGGAATATTGGGTAAGCCACACCCATCAGCAATCAAGAAAGGAGGTCAATAGTGAGAAGTTTGGGGCCCAACTGCTCCTCTTATATAAACATAGGAACTGAGTCAAAAACCCAGTGGAGTCCTCCAGAGAACATGCATGCGGGCATGCATACACGCTCACACCCTGTTAACAAGTGAGGACAACATTGCCTAGTCTCATTCTTAGACAATCCATCAGTCTGAAACAGACTACTGGGAATTAGCAAGTCCAAAACCTAGGAAAAAGGCAAGAGCTAGGGAACCTAGATATGAAGGGAGGACAGAAGACTACAACACTTTAGCATCAAAGGCATCAATGTTTTTAAAACAGTCCTTAAAACAAAACAAACGTTGCTCCCTTGCGGATTCTCTCATAAAATGCTTTATTTCGCTTCCCATATAATGGAAATAGATTTTGTACAAAGCTCTTAAACTGAAAGGTGATAAGATTTACCATTCTCCTTAAGTGACTTAACTGCTACTCACATTCACCAGGTGAAAGTTATCTTACAGGCACCAAGGCCTTTGTCTTTACTATTGTATAATATTAACAAGGCAGTGGCTTTTTGAATGGCTTTCTAGACTGAAGTAGGTCTTCCACGAGTTCTTCATAGAGACTCCAGTTCCATAGGCATATCTTGTCACGATCCAGACAGTAAGTCTGAACTTGCCAGGGCTTTGGGAACCAACCGGACCCTTCTTCAAGAAATCTTTGAGGAGTAACTGCCAGGGAAGACAGACTGACTTCTTCAGATTGGAGAAATATCCTGTCAATACAGACTGTAAGGGACATGCTGACCCTGTCTTTCCCCATTTTCCTGGCCACCTGAGTTGAAAGGGGAAAGAGGAGAAATGCATATTTGAAGATCCAATCAGGTGACAAGATTTCTATTTTCCTTAAGTTTTTCTCCTAATGTTTGGAGCATAAGAGATGCTACTTTTAGTTGCATTTTGGTGCAAAAAGCACTTCTGCAGAGTTCCATACAGTGCTGTTAAAATACTGCTTCCCAGTATCCAATGTGTGAAAACTCAGCTTGAATGTTGAGTTTCCCCTGAATACAGTACACAAACTATAATGCTTTGATTCTCTAGAAGGTGGTAGATTGAAGAGTTTCCATTCTCAGGTACAAGGTGTATATGCTACCATGATGATTTATAAAAAGGCAGAGCAGTAGGGCAGTCATTCTGTATTATGCAGGAGGACATGAAAACATTACTAGGTATCTTATGAGAAAGCCAACTGCCCACTGTTCCAGCAGAATGATGTTCTTTGCATGCCATAGGTGATTGCTTTCCTTAATTGAAAAAAAAAATTAAAAAATCCATGCACGCCCCCCTAGCTGGTCAGACAGGTGTCTGCTGTGATCCAGATGGATTGGGATCTTGAGTAGAGGTTTCCCCTAGGCCAGGTTTCTGGAATTATTCCATTATTTTCGAGACAAATTTGCAGTGGTGGGAGTGATCTAATTGAGCAGAGATACTGTGAGGAAAACCCACCCTATAAAAGAAAATATCTGAGAGGAAAGGCCACAGGATTGCATCTCAGCATGATACTATCAAGCCTGAGAAAAGAAGGGCTTGCTAGATGAAGTATTGGGTCTAAACCAAGACTTTGTTTCTCTGTAGTCCACGAGCAGGATAACTTTGTCGAGATGGATTCTTGTGATGGAGTTAAGCAGCTCTTTTCCCAGATGATCACACATCTATGCTGATTGACCAGAGAGAGAGAGAGAGACCTGGACTCCCTTTTATCTGCACTGCAATCAAATGAAGAGACCCACTGCCTGGAGAAATATGTGGATACTCTCTCCTCAGCAGAAGGAAAATCAGCACCTGCTAATATTTTGGAGATGTCTCATGGGATAGGAGGAGGAGATTCTCTTACTGAATTTAAGCCTCCCCCACTACAAACCTCAAGTGTCTAGAATAGGAAGAATGGACTGGGACACGGAGAAATGGTTCTCTGAGGTCTATGGAGCATACATACAGTAGAACCTCAGAGCAACTGACTCTCTAGGCCAGGTTTCAGCAGTAGCTGAGCCCCCTACTCAGCACCAGTATGAGTTTGCAAGCTTGTCCCCCTCCTTGCACGCGCGTGTGTGTGTGTGTGTATATATATATATAAACAGCATGTCCCCCTTATGGGGGGGAGGGGTGTTAAAAACAGCACATGCCCCTCCCAGCCAGGGGAGGGGTGAAAATGGTGCAGACCCCAGCGCTGCTCCTGCTCTGTTGGCTCTGGCTGCCTTGGGCCAGCAGCCCCAGGGTCTTGCTGTAAGTGGCTGCTCGTGTGCAGGGGTGGGGACAGGCACCCCAAATGTGCCGATCTCTAAGATGCAATACAGGCACAGAACAATATTTGCCTTTTGGGGGGGGGGGGTGTCTCTGCTGCTGCCTGATTGATTACTTCCAGTTTCACTTGATCAGTCCATAACTCTGGTGTTTGTATCTTTGAGATTCTACTGTAGTCCTTTTTCTAGATCTCTTGGATTAAGATGACGTGCTCTATTCAGTAACATGTGCATCATGAATCAGATTGTTGTGAGGAGTCTAAAAAGGACAACGCTCTCTCCTTCAGTATAACAAAGACCCTTCTTGAAGGATTCTGACTTTTAGCTTAATCTCTTTTTCTTGGTGTGGGGACCTGAGGCAGGAAGAGGGAAAAAGAAATGGGAGGAATGATATCTGGAGGTATCAGCTGCCAGGTGGTTGAGGACTTGAGCCTTACTAGATCACACACTGACCAGGCCTAGCTTCCTCCTCACAAGTCCTTTACTGTGCTACATCAGACTGTGGAGGCTGGGAGGGTAAATAGCGAGTATTTTAGCCACTAGCAATGGGCTTCCCTCAGAAGACTCACAAATACAGAGAACATCCCTAAACCCAACCCCACAGACAAGTGTTCAGATTTCCTTAATCCTGCAGGGATTATGCTTCAGACAGAGGGCAGCCCAGGCCTCATCTCCAGCCTACAGCAGTGCCCACTGTCACCCTTTACGAGGAGTCAGTATAGACTCATGGTCAAATGCTTGTCCATGGCAGGGGGAGGC
Organism: Emys orbicularis; assembly: GCF_028017835.1. NCBI lineage: Eukaryota > Metazoa > Chordata > Testudines > Emydidae > Emys > Emys orbicularis. The sequence continues at coordinate 56,371,701 of NC_088691.1, forward strand.
CCAATCCCTTGCAGTCAAGGGAGTAGGCACTATTACAAAGAACTAGCTGCGTTTCCTGCTATGAGTCAACTCCTCAACTAACGAGTTAGGGTCCAGAGTCTACTAGGTGAGGAGTGTGGGAGGAGAGAGTACAGTGGAAAAGACTAGCTGTCAAGCCTGCTCAAACAGGCTGAGAGCACAGCCTGTTCCTTCAGAGACAACACACTGCGCTTATGACACAGCTCACAGTTTATATAAGGGGAGCAGTGAGACCCCAAAACTTCTAACCAATGAGCAGCCTCCACAAGTGCCTGTGGGGCACCTAACCCTTTAATTTGTTCCAGTGTACAAGAATGCAGAAACACATTCTCATCTTCACTACATTACTGCAGAGAACTTCATGCAGAAGCCAATGGAGTTACTTTTGATTAATACCAACGTAAATTGAGATCAGAGTCTTGGGTAAGAGTCAACAGATTTTGGAGGGAGGCTCTCAAAGAGCACTTTTAGACTTTTCAGATGATTAATATACTGTAATAAATGCCTTAATACACATTTATATATGCATGTGGTCACTACAGGGTACAGTTAGCAGTGTTTGGGTGCCTTATCTGTGTGTTTGCATACCTCGGTGTGTTTGGATTTCTAAGTTAAGGTTAAACTCTAAATTCCTGGGTTTGTAATGCTTATTTTGGGAATAATTACACCATTCCTTAATAATTTTACTGCTAGATCTTAAATACATACTCTCAATCTTAACTCTAGCTTAACATTTTTTTTTTTTTGTCTTGAGAGACCAGGTGGGTGGACCAACTTGTTGGTGACAGAGACAAGCTTTCAAGCTTACACAGAGCTCTTCTTCAGGTCTGGGAAAGGCACTCCCAGCATCACAGCAAAGTGCAAGGTGGAACAGATCGTTTAACATAAATAGTTCGCACATGTTGTAAGGAACTATACAAAGTAGAGTGGCCCATTAACAGTTCTGCAGTCATACGACAAAAAAAAAAAAGGGGGTGGGGGTTAGTGGTTTACAGATTGTTGTTGTAAGCCATAAATACAGTGTCTCTGGTTCAGTCCACGATTTTTGGTGCCTAGCAAAGTAATGAATTTAGACTCTGAGGCTCATCTTTTCAAAGTGTTAGGCAGGTTTCCTTTGAGGATGAGGAATGATAGGTCAGAGTGATCACTCTGTGAAACATGTTCATGCATAGGTGATAGTGTTTTTATCTTTTATCATTTGCCTATGAGAGTTCATTCACGAGATTGTCTGCTTTCACCACATAGTTATTGGTGTATTTAGTGCACTGGATAAGGTATACCACATGAAATAAGCATGTGTAGGATCTACAACTCTTACAAGTTGCGTTGTGGGAGGTGTTGATTATTCTATCACTGAAGATATGTCTGCAGATTTTGCATCTGTTCTGGCAGGCTCTGGTGCCACTTTGAGGTGGTGCATCCTGGTCTGTGGGGAGCTTGTTTCTGATGATGAGTTTAGAGAGGTTGGGGGGGTTGTTTGAAGGTCAGAACAAGAGGTGTTCAGGAAAGATTTCTTTCACGATGGGGTCCCCACTGAGTTTGGGTTGTAGTTGTTTGAGGACACCCTGTATAGGAACCAGCGTGGGTTGTTAAGTGACAACTAGGGGTGTGCAGTCAGCATGGGTTTTATTTCTGTATTGAAGGAGGTTCTCCTGAGGTATTTGGGTTGCCTGTTCCATGATGTGATCTCCTTCTCTGGTGGAGTGTCCTTGTTTGGTGAAGGCGGTTTTAAATGTGTTATGGTGTATATCCTGGACTTTTCCTCAGAGCATATTCTGTCGTATCTGAGTGCCTGGATGTAGATAACAGATTTCATGATATGTTTTGGGTGGTTACTAAAATCTTGAAGGTAGAGGTGGAGTCCCATGGGTTTCTTGTATATGATTGTTGTAGGGTTACATTGTTGAAGCTGATTGTGGTGTCCAGGAAGTTGATGCTCATGTGGGAGTGTTCCAGAGAGAGTTTAATGGACAGGTGGTGGTTGTTGAAGTTGTGGTAGAAATCTATGAGGGAGTTTAAGACATATATCCAGAGGATGAAAATATCATTGATATCATCCCAGGCATTTCATTTATTTTGTGGTTCATTTGTCCAGAAATTCTTCAAGGTGGCCCAAGAAGAAGTTGGCATATTGGTAAGCCACCTTAGTAAACATGGCTGGTCCCATGGTTTGGACAAAGTGTTTGTCATTGGATGTAAAATTGTTATGGGTGAGGATGAAGTGGATGAGTTTGGCTATGTGTTTGGGGTGGATATCTGAGGGTTGTCCATTGTCTTGTAAATATATTTGAGGCAGGTAGCTATGCAGTCGTGGTATATAGGGTAGTGACATCCATGATGGTGAGGATGATGTTCAGAAGGAGATTGTCAATATTGTGGAGTTTGTGGAGGAAGTCAGTTGTGTCCTGGAGGAAGCCAGCCCTTTGTGTGGTGAGTCGTTCAGTAAGAGTGCCATGGCCAGATATGATGGGTCTGCCTGGGTTCCCCTGTTTGTGTATCTTGGGAAGCCTGTAGAAGATCCCTGGGGTGGGTTCATGCACAACCCTTTCAACAGATGAGCCTGGGAGCTTAAATTGCTAGACACTAAAAATCATGGTCCTAATACAGACACCGGATTTATGGCTTATTACAATAGGTGGATATTTTGATTGATATGACAGTCTACAGAGACCTTTGGCAGGAAGAGAGGATGGGTATGTAACGTGACCTTGTCACTGCAGAAGGTAGAGTAAGGTGCGTCAGCCATGAGCAGTCCAATTTTTCCTACCCTTCTGGCCAAGGTGATGGCTATCAGGAATGAGATCTTGAGAGAGGAATGAAGGAATGAGCAGGAGACCATAGGTTTGAAAGGAGTGTTTCTTAAGGCATTCAGGACAAAGTCAAGATCCCAATGGGGTGTGGGGTTCCAGACATGAGGAAACAAGTTAGATAGACCCTTAAAGAATCTGGTCATGGTAGGGTGAACAAAAATTGAGAAACCCTCGACAGGCAAATGGAAAGCCATGATAGCTGCCAGGTGCACCTTGAAAGAACTCATAGATAGACCCTATATTTTTAATTCTGACAGGTAATAAAGGATCCTTGAGAGAGGAGTTTCAGAAGTGAATATGGAGTGACGAGAACACCAGAAAAGGAAATGTTTCCACTTCTGCAGGTAAGTCTTACATGTGAAAGGCTTCCAACTATTCAAAAGTATAGACTGGATCTCAACAGAGCAGTGTAATTCTAAATTAGAGAATTGAGGAGCCAGGCTACCATGAGGTCCAGAGACATAAGGTTGGGGTGGCTCATGGTGCTCGAGTTGTGTGTCAGGGGGTCTGATCTGAGCAGGAGGTGTCAAGGTATCAATACAGAAAGGTGGGATAAATCTGAGTACCACATTTGTCTGTGCCAAGATGGAGCTATTAAGATGACCCTTGCTTCCTCCTGCTTCTGTCTGATTAATGTCCTGAGGATTACAAGAGTTGGTGGATAGGCACAGAAGAGAATATAGGGCCAGGAAACTAGAAGTGTATCTCATAAAAAAGGACAGTTACCTGTTCCGTAACTGGAGTTCTTTGAGATGTGTTGCTCATGTCTATTCCACAGTAGGTGTGCGTGCTCACCACGTGCACCGGTGCTGGAAGTTTTCCCTTAGCAATACCCGTAGGGGGAGCACTGCTGCGACCCCTGGATTGGCGCCTCTATAGCACGCTATAAGGGGAGCTGCGCGATCCCCCCACCCTTGGTTCCTTCTTGCCGGACCAACTCCGACAGAGGGGAAGGAGGGCGGGATGTGGAATAGACATGAGCAACACATCTCGAAGAACGCCAGTTACGGAACAGGTAACTGTCCTTTCTTCTTGGAGTGCTTGCTCATGTGTATTCCACAGTAGGTGATTGCAAGCTATGTCTGAAGGAGGTGGGTAGGAGTTCACAGATTCCCTGGCTGAAGCACAGCTCTACCGAAACCAGCGTCATCCCTGGCGTGGGAGACAATCGCGTAGTGCAAGGTGAACGTGTGCACTGAGGACCAGGTAGCGGCTCTACAGATGTCCTGGATAGGGACATGGGCCACAAAAGCAGCCGACAAGGCCTGAGCCCTTGTCGAGTGCGCCCTCACGATAGGTGGTGAGGGAACCCCTGCTAGGTCGTAGCATGTGTGGATGCACGATGTAATCCACCGGGAAAGCCTCTGGGTGAAGATCGGTTGACCCTTCATGCGCTCGGCTGAAGCAACAAATAGTTGTGAAGACCTGCGGAACGGCTTAGTCCGATCCAGATAAAAAGCCAGTGCCCTGCACACATCGAGCGTATGGAGGCGGCATTCCTCGTTAGAGGCATGAGGTTTGGGGCAGAGGACAGGCAGGAAGATGTCCTGGCCCATGTGAAAAGCGGAGACCACCTTAGGGAGGAATGCAGGGTGTGGGCGGAGCTGCACCTTCTCCTTGTGAAAGACCGTGTGTGTGTGTGTGGGGGGGGGGGGTCGCAGGTCAGGGCCCTGAGCTCCGAAACCCGCCGGGCTGACGTGATAGCCACGAGGAAGGCTATCTTCCATGAAAGGTGAGACCATGAGCATGTGGCATGGGGCTCGAACGGGGGCCCCATGAGGCGGGATAATTTAGATCCCACTGAGGAATAGGGGCTCTAGCATACGGAAAGGACCGGTCTAGCCCCTTGAGGAAACGCCCGGTCATGGTATGGAAGAAAACCGAGCAGCCCTGGACCGGCGGATGGAATGCCGATATAGCCGCCAGGTGCACCCTGACAGAGGAAGGCGCCAGGCCCTGAGTTCTAAGGTGAAGGAGGTACTCAAGGATAAGTTGGAGCGGGGCAGACATTGGGGAAGTACCCCGCTCGCTTGCCTGCCCACCTGGAGAACCTAGACCACTTTGCCAGGTAGGCTTGGCGCGTGGATGGCTTCCTACTTTCTAGGAGGACACGCCTGACCCCTTCCGAACACCTTCTCTCCTCCGCAACTAGCCATTGAGCAGCCACACTGTCAAATGGAGGGTGGCCAGGTTGGGGTGGAGGAGGCAGCCCTGGTCCTGGGAGAGTAGGTCTGAGTGGAGCGGCAACGGCCGCGGAAGGGCCACCAGCAAGCCCAGGAGGGCCCCGTACCAATGTTGCCGGGACCAAGCTGGGGCGATCAGGAGGACACGCGCCTTGTCCATTTTCACTTTCTCTAGGACCTTGTCGATGAGGGGGAATGGGGGAAAGGCGTAGAGGAGCTGACCTGACCATGACAGGAGGAAGGCATCTGAGATCGCGTTCCTCCCCACCCCCGCTCTGAAACAGAACCTGTGGCAATGGCGGTTCTGTCGGGTCGCAAACAGGTCTACTTAGGGAGTGCCCCACGCTCGGAAGAGCTGGTGAGTGACCTCCGAGTGGAGCGACCACTCGTATTGGGAGGAGAAAACCCTGCTCAAGCGATTGGCCTGAGTGTTGTTGACGCCTGGCAGGTGGAAAGCCTTCAGGGAGATGTCGTGGGCTATACAGAACTCCCATAGGCTGAGGGCTTCCTGGCAGAGGGCTGAGGACCTCGTCCCGCCTTGCCTGTTGATGTAAAACATCGCGGCAGTGTTGTCCATGAGTACTCTGACCACCTTGCCGCGCAGTTGTCAGCTGAACGCCACACAGGCTAAGCGTATTGACCTGAGCTCCCTGACATTTACGTGAAGGGACAACTCCAATGCCGACCACATCCCTTGGGTCTGTGAGTTTCCTATGTGGGCTCCCCAGCCCAAGTCCGACGCATTGGACACGGGGTCTAGTGACGGGGTCGGGTCCCGGAAAGGAATCCCCTGGAGCACATTGGCCAGGCAGCACCACCATTGTAGTGAGGCGATCACCGGCGCCGGTACCGTGAGGACTTTGTCCAGCCTGTCCCGGGCCTGGGAGAACTCTGAGGCCAGCCAGAGTTGGAAGGGCCTCATCCGAAGTCTGGTGTAGTGGACCACATACGTGCACGCCACCATGTGGCCCAGGAGCTGCAGACATATCCTGGCCGTGGTCATGGGGAACTCCGTGACCGAGGCTATGAGCCCCTTCAGGATCTGAAACCTGCCCAGGGGAAGGGAGGCTGTGGCCTTAGGCGCTCTCCTGAATGCCTCCATGAATTATATGCGCTGCACCGGAACCAATGTCGACTTGGCCTCGTTTATTAGGAGGCCTAGGTTGGCACACGTAGCCAAGAGCAGCTCCACATGGTCCTGTACCTGAGACCACGAGCTGCCCTTGAGCAGCCAGTTGTCGAGATAGGGAAATATCTGGACCCCTTGGCGTCTGAGGTAGGCCGCCACTAGCGCCATACACTTTGTGAACACCCTGGGCATGGTGGACAGGACAAATGGGAGGACCGTAAACTGGTAGTGGTCCTGTCCCACCAGGAAACGAAGGAAGCGTCTGTGCCCCTCGAATATATGGATATGGAAGTATGCATCCTGAAGGTTCAGGGCCACATACCAATCACCAGGGTCCAGAGAGGATATGGTGCATACCAGAGAGACCACGCGAAACCGGCATTTGGCCATGAACCGATTGAGGTCTCGTGAATCCAGGATAGGCCTGAGCCCCCCTTTCGCCTTCAGGATAAGGAAGTAATGGGAGTAAAACCCTTTTCCCCGGAACTCCCTTGGAACTTTCTCCACAGCTCCCAAGCTGAGGAGCCAACCCACTTCCTGCTCTAGCAGGAATAAATGTGACGGGTCTCCCCGCCGTCCGAGGGAGGGGGGTGGGAGGGCGTGGGTGAGAAACTGTAGCGTGTAGCCCTGGGAAATGGTGTTGAGGACCCAACGGTCCGATGTTATTGGGGACCATTCCTCAAGGAACGCACACAAGCAGTTGCTGAAAGCAAACTTTATTGGTAGGAGGGTCCTCTCAGGGGGCACCCGGGTATCCTCCTGCATCCAGTCAAAAACGCCTCTTACCCTGCTGCTTGCCCCTCGAGGGCCCAGGTTGCGGAGCAGAGCGAGACTGCCTTTGAGGTCGCCTCTTTTGGGTCTTGGACCTCTTATAGGTGGGCTCATATTTTGGCTGGGGAGCCGGGCCAGGAGCCTGCGGCTTAGGCTTTTCCTTGGGTGGGACGTAAAGCCCGAGGGTTTGTAGGGTAGTAAGTGAGTCCTTCATGCCATGAAGTTTCACATCTGTTTGTTCCGCGAACAGGTCCTTGCCATCAAAGGGAAGATCCTGCATCACAGACTGTGCTTCCGTGGAGAGCCCGGACAGCAGTAGCCACGACGCCCTGCGCATGGACACCGCTGAGGCCATGGACCGAGCAGCCGTGTCAGCTGCATCCGATGCTGCCTGCAGAGCAGCCTTTGCAGCAGCGGTACCCTCCTCCACGAGCGCTTTAAATTCCTTCCTTTCAAGCTCCGGAAGGGATGGTTAGAATTTCGGCAGTGACCCCCACAAGTTAAACTCATAACGACTGAGGAGGGCTTGGTGGTTGGCCACCCGGAGCTGGAAACTGGACGACGAATAAAGTTTCCTACCAAATGAGTCCAGCCTTCTAGAGTCCTTATTCTTAGGTGTGGGTCCTGGTTGACCCTGTCTCTCCCTATGATTTACAGACTCCACCACTAGGGAGTTGGGGGCCGGGTGGGTATAGAGATACTTGTACCCTTTCGTGGGCACAAAATATTTGCGCTCTGCCTTCTTCGATATTGGCGCAAGGGAGGCCGGCGTTTGCCAGAGGGCATTGGAAATGTTAGCCACCCCTTCGTGCAGCGGCTGGGCCACTCTGCCCAGTGCCGAAGGCAAGAGCACATTGAAGAGCGAGTCTGAGGGTCCCTCCATCTCCTCAGCTTGGAGTTGGAGGCTCGATGCTACTCGCTTCAGTAGCTCCTGGTGAACCCTGAAGTCCTCCTGCGGTGCGGAGGGGGATGGGGCTGCAACCTTGTCATCCGGCACAGGCGAGGAGGCCGGTACGGAGCTCTGCACGTCAGCCGGCACTGCGGGATCTACCCCTTGGTCAGACTCTGTGTGCGGTGCCGAGGATCTGTGACCCGCCGATCTATCCCTTGGAGGCCTGGATGGTGAGGCGGAGGGAGCCTCCGACACCCCTGCTACCGAATGAGCCCCTGGCTGGGCATGCACAGGGGGGCCAAGGGGTCCACTGGCACCACCGGCCCTGCCATGGGGGCCCTTGCCACTGACTATGCTACGGCGCCGGCGGCACCCATTGGTCGGGTTGGACGGGCTGAGACGTAGGGGGTCGCACGTTGGTCGAGGTCGGGGTTACCAACGACCTGTCGCTACCATGGGACCGGTACGATCGATGGTGCCGAGAACGACGTCTGCCATGGGACCGGGACTCCGATGTCGAGGAACGGTGCCACCTCGAGCTACTACTTCTCAAGACGCTGCAACGCCTAGATCCGCGACGACGCGGAGCTGGCGATCCCCGCCGGGAGTCGTGGGCACGGTGCCTCAAGGAGAGAGAGCTGGAGCGCGAACAGCGACGGCGCCCGCATTGGGAGCGGCTACGGTAGCTCCGATGAGAAGGGAAGAGCCTACGGCGCCTGTGCCTGTCCCGTCGATACTCTCTGCTCGGCGTGGAGTGGGTCTGGAACTCCGATCCGACGGCACCCGACCAGACAACCAGACGAAAGCGGAGGCCGGAGACTGTGCCCTGACAGGATGCTGAGCGGCGAACGGGCCCGAGAGCAGTCCCCATACTGGGATCTGCGTTGGGTCGGGGTCGACTGTCTAGAGCCCAGCAGCGGATTGCCTCTAGAGCAGGGCCGGGTGCCGGTGGTGCCCCAGGTACCTGCAGAGTCATAATGTCTCTGGCCGCCTGCACGGCCTCAAGTGTCGAAGGCATACGGACATCCGGAGAGGCCTGAGTCGACACAACCGGGCTGCTCCGCTCGACATGAGTCAGAGCTCTGGGGCCCGGGGGGGAATGGGGCTGCCCGAAGCGGGTCTAGCCTCTGCCCCTGCTTTCTCTCGATGCCGCTGAGAAGACAGGGCCTTTCTCTGTTTCTTAGATGAGGAGTGGTGCCAGCAGATCACTGCACACCGAAGACGAGGTGCCCGGTGCCGAATCCGCTCGGCACACCGGGGTTGGGGCCAGTGCAGACTCCATGAGCAGGGCCCAAAGTCTAATGTCTCTTTTCTTTTTGCAGATCTTACAGCGGTCACTACTGTGGGATTCACCCAAGCAGCAGAGACAGTCGGCGTGCGAGTCACTTCTGGGTATCAAACGCCTGCAAGAGTCGCACGATTTAAACCCTGGAGCACGGGGCATGCCCCGGCCCAAACACTAACTAACTGAACTGAAACTTGTTGAACTAACAAACACAGGTACCACTAACAACGAACAACGAGTTCTGGGACGAGCTGCAGCGAAGCAAAACTGGAGCAAGTCGTTCCGATGCACCCTCACTGGCAGCAAAAAGGAACTGAGGGTGGGGGGAGCGCGCGGCTCCCCTTATAGCGCTACAGAGACGCCACTCCAGGGGTCGCAGCAGCGCTCCCCCTACGGGTACTGCTAAGGGAAAAACTTCCAGCACCAGTGCACATGGCGAGCACGCATACCTACTGTGGAATACACATGAGCAAGCACTCGAAGAAGTTAAGTATCAGAGGGGTAGCCGTGTTAGTCTGGATCTGTAAAAAGCGACAAAGAGTCTGGTGGCACCTTATAGACTAACAGACGTATTTGGAGCCTAAGCTTTCATGAGTGAATGTATCTGACAAAGTGAGTATTCACCCACGAAAGCTTATGCTCCAATACATCCGTTAGTCTATAAGGTACCACAGGACTCTTTGTCCCTTTCATAAAAAGTTGTGGCCACATCCCCTTTGGAGTAGATTTGTTATTGGTCAGGGTTGCAGGGAGGTCCGTTAAGGGGAAGCCCCATGCTTTCAGGATCCTGTGGAAGATCAGGTTATTGAGCTCCCACTCATAATCCTGATGGAAGTTTCTGCTCAGAGCATCTGTTGTCATGTTCTGGAGGCCTGATGGGTAAATCGCAGAAATCTATGTGGTGGGCCACGCACCAATTCTATAGTTTTAGCAATTCTATGGATAAGGACTAAGATCCTGACTTCCCCTTGTCAATTTATATAGTTCATTACCACCCTTATATCATTAATTCTGACATGATGGCCCTGAATATCATAGAAAAAATGCTGGCACGCAAACAAACTGCTCTTAGATCTAAAATGTTGATGTGAAGCACCGTTTCTTGTGGAGACCATTGCCATGTGCTGTGGAACTTTGTAAGTGGGCTCCCCAGCCTAAGAGGGAGGCATCCATTGTAATGATTCATACTGTTGGCAGGCATGAGAATGGTGCTCCCACACAGATCTTCAAGGGTCTTCCCACCACCTGAGGTACTCCAGTACCCATGGAGGTATGGAAACTCATTAGGCCAGGCTGTGTTTGTTCAGTGTATATAGGATTTTGAGCCAAGCCAGAAGACATTGGAGACTTACTCTCATGTGTGGTGTCACAAATGTCAAAGCTGACAAATGACCTACAATTTGGAAGCAAGTGATGTCAGGGAACTCAGCTGTAGGATGGTGATGAGACTAGATATGGTAGAAAACCTGTCCTCTGGTAGGTAGGCTCTGGCAGTCCAGGAGTCCAGCATAGCTCCAATGAAATCTATCCCCTGAATGGGTGTTAAAGTGGACTTTTTCAGGTTCATATGAAGGCCCGAAGATTGGAACAAGGTTAGCGCCTGGATGGTTGCCAATTGGACCACTGTTACAGAACGCCCCTTGAGAAGCTAATCATTCAGTCGGGAAGACTGCAATACTGTCTCGATGCAGGTAAGCTGCAACTACTGAGAAGACCTTCGTAAAAACTCATGGGGCCGTGGAAAGCCCAAAGGGGAGGACACAGTATTGTCTGTGTTCTGAGCAGACGACAAAGCGCAGAAATTATTTGTAGGAGGGAACTATGGTGACATGAAAATACACATCTTAGAGGCTGAGCTCGGTAACCAATTCCCCCATTTAGGGATGGGATTATGGTAGCCAGTGTCACCATCCTAAAGTGCTATGCATGGTGTTCAGGTTCCTGAGGTCTAGAATCAGCTGCCAACCACTGTTTCTTTTGGGAACCAAAAAATAATATAAAATAAAATGCTCTTTCTGCAAATTCTGAGGGAACTGGCTCTATCATCCGCAGATGCAGAAAGAATTGAACCATTTACTTTAAAAAAATCCCTGTGAGAGGGATCCCTGAAGAGGTAAGGAGGATGGAGTGATAGATTGAAAGTATATAGAGTATCCAGTAGTGACCACCTCTAAAATCTACTTGTCTGTGGCAATAAGCTAACAAACAGGTAGAAATCAAGATAGGCGATCCCAGAAGGAAGGGTTAAGGAGGAGTACATGCAGCAGACTCATGAGAGGGAATTTTTTGAGGCCCTCAAGTAGACTGTCAAAATGGTCGTTTGGAGGCCAGCTGGGGGTCTCCGTTGGGCATGACCTCTCTTTTGAGACCTGGATCTCTTTTTGGGAGGTTCTGCAGGGCTGGAATAGGTGTGATCCAGATGCTATTGGAATGGCCAGGATCTTTGTGCTGTCTGGGATTTACTAAAAAACTACTTTGTTCCAGGTCCATAAATCCTGAGCAACCTAAGGGTTGCCCTTGAGGGCACACAGTGAGCTGTCACTGTCACCATTGAACAGCTGCAGCCTTTCAAAGGGGAGGTCTTCTACTGTTGTTTGTACTTCTCTAGGGAGGCCAAAAGACCGGAGCCAAGATGCTCATTGCACAGCCACAGCACCATTGAGGACAGCCTGTAAGGAAGCTCTGGTGATTAGTTAGCCTTCAGAAAAGAGGGCTTGGTACTGGGGAAAATCATCAATAAAATGAGTAAATTTTGCAGTTATTGAAATCATGTTTTGTCATCAGAGTCTGATAAATTTGTTACTTGAAACTGAAGAGCAGTAGAGGAATAGCTCTTCCTGCCAAGGAGGTCTAAGTGTTTTGCCTCCCCATCCAAAAGCGTGGATCTTGAGCATGTCTCGCTGCTTCTCTTGTTGACTGCAAGCACTACAAGAGAGCTGGATGTGGGGTAAGAAGAAATATTCCAGCCTTTTGGCTGATATGTATATTTTGTCTGTCCATTTACAAGTAGGGACAAGAGTGTCAGGGGTCTGCCACAAATTATGGACTGGAGACAAAAGTGCTTCATTAATAGGCAGCACTATTTTACTTTGAGGGGTGATGTGAAGAATATCCACAAAAGAATGCCTGAGCAGCCCCCCATAGCCTTGCCACACTGCTGTTTTGTGACCAAGACACAAGAAGTCATTCTTCCGCTCTACTCTGCGCTGGTTAGGCCTCAACTGGAGTATTGTGTCCAGTTCTGGGCACTGCATTTCAAGAAAGATGTGGAGAAATTGGAGAGAGTCCAGAGAAGAGCAACAAGAATGATTAAAGGTCTTGAGAACATGACCTATGAAAGAAGGCTGAAAGAATTGGGTTTGTTTAGTTTGGAAAAGAGAAGACTGAGAGGGGACATGATAGCAGTTTTCAGGTATCTAAAAGGGTGTCATAAGGAGGAGGGAGAAAACTTGTTCACCTTAGCCTCTAAGGATAGAACAAGAAGCAATGGGCTTAAACTGCAGCAAGGAAGGTTTAGGTTGGACATTAGGAAAAAGTTCCTAACTGTCAGGGTGGTTAAACACTGGAATAAATTGCCTAGGGAGGTTGTGGAATCTCCATCTCTGGAGATATTTAAGAGTAGGTTAGATAAATGTCTATCAGGGATGGTGTAGACAGTATTTGGTACTGCCATAAGGGCAGGGGACTGGACTCGATGACCTCTCGAGGTCCCTTCCAGTCCTAGAATCTATGAATCTATGAGGATGAGTGGGGTACATGTGTGGGTCAAGTGAGCACTGATAACAGAAATCTCCAATCAAAGATGCAGGTGTATCTGAAGTGGTGAACCTACAGGGACAACTCGAAAAAACAGTCATGCACTATGCTGTAAGTTCTGCTAACATATGTTTTACTGTTTTATTTCATGAAGCAATACAACCTAGTGACAGATGATGTAGAAAAAGCTGAACTACTTAATGCTTTTTTTGCCTCGGTCTTCACAGACAAGGTCAGCTCCTACACTGCTGTCCTGGGCAACACAGTATGGGGAGGAGGTGAGCAGCCCTCAGTGGTGAAACAGGTTAAGGACTATTTAGAAAAGCTGGACATGCACAAGTCCATGGGTCCAGATCTAATGCATCCGAGGGTGCTGAGGGAATTAGCTGATGTGATTGCAGAGCCATTGGCCATTATCTTTGAAAACTCGTGGTGATCGGGGAGGTCCCGGACGATTGGAAAAAGGCAAATATAGTGCCCATCTTTAAAAAGGGGAAGGAGAACCCGGGGAACTACAGATCAGTCAGCCTCACCTCAGTCCCTGGAAAAATCATGGAGCAGATCCTCGAGGAAACCATCTGAAGCACTTAGAGGAGACGAAGGTGATCAGGAACAGTCAACATGGATTCACCAAGGGCAAGTCATGCCTGACCAACCTGATTGCCTTCTATGATGAGATAACTGGCTCTGTGGATATGGGGAAAGCAGTGGACATGATATATCTTGACTTTATCAAAGCTTTTGATACGGTCTCCCACAGTATTCTTGCCAGCAAGTTTAAAAAGTATGGATTGGATGAATGATGAAAGCTGGCTAGATTGTTGGTCTCAATGGGTAGTGATCAACGGCTCGACGTCTAGTTGGCAGTTGGTATCAAGCGGAGTGCTCTGGGGTCAATCCTGGGGCTGGTTTTGTTCAACATCTTTATTAATAATCTGGATGATGGGATGGACTGCACCCTCAGCAAGTTCACAGATGATACTAAGCTGGGGGGAGTGGTAGATATACTGGAGGGTAGGAATAGAGTCCAGAGTGACCTAGACAAATTGGAGGATTGGGCCAAAAGAAATCTGAGGTGGTTCAACAAGGACAAATGCAGAGTCCCGCACTTAGGACGGAAGAATCCCACGCACTGCTACAGGCTGGGGACCAACTGGCTAAGCAGCAGTTCTGCAGAAAATACCTGGGGATTACAGTGGATGAGAAGCTGGATATGAGTCAGCAGGGTTCCCTTGTTGCCGAGAAGGCTAACGGCATATTGGGCTGCATTAGTAGGAGCATTGCCAGCAGATCGAGGGAAGTGATTATGCCCCTCTATTCGGCACTGGTGAGGCCACATCTGGAGTATTGCGTCCAGATTTGGGCCCTCCACTACAGAAAGAATGCAACAACCTCGGTTCATAGCCGAGTCACGGCATCGCTTCGACAGCGATATCACCGCATGTAGGCCCTGCCAGCTTTTGGGGGGGGGGGGGGGGAGGATAGCTCAGTGGTTTGAGCATTGGCCTGCTAAACCCAGGGTTGTGAGTTCAATCCTTGAGGAGGCCATTTAGGGATCTAGACCAATCTGCCTGGGGATTGGTCCTACTTTGAGCAGGGGGTTGGACTAGATGACCTCCTGAGGTCTCTTCCAACCCTAATCTTCTGATTCTATGAATTCAACCAAGATTTTTTTTGAAGGGGTGAAGGAAGGAGTTCTCTGTCCTTTTCTCCATCTGTGTTTTAACAAACACTAAAAGCTAATTTTTCTTAGCCCCTGTATCCTATCCAGCTGAAGCCCATATATACACATGGAAAAATTATAGAATGCAATTTTAAACTTCCATAGATTCATCAATTCTAACACCAAAAGAACCATTGTGATCTAGACTGACCTCCCATATAGCACAAGCCAAAGAACTTCCCCAAACTAATTCCTACAGTATGGTTTTTAGAAAAACATCCAAACTTATTTTAATTCTACACTTATTATTTCAACACAAGCAAGGACATTATTAAAAAAAAAATCTATATTATGATTTAACTTGATAGTAATCCTTTAATGCTCAAAGTTCTGATCTCACAGACCAAAATAACACCAGTGACACTCTGTACCTCAAAGCAGCACCCTGGAACCCCGGTATTTACCACTCTCATATAATTATGAAATGTTTCATACAAAGTATGCCTTGTGAGGTATCATTTTAAAAGTCTTGATCTGTTGAACATTAATATCCTGTTGGAGTGTATGTGTTAACATTGTAAGTGAGGTTATGAAGTTTTGCTATATATGTGTTACTGAAATATGTTGGGAGGTTCGGAACACCCACAGCCAGTCTTTCAGGTACAACAATGGAGTAGCCAGATAGGCTGATGGCCCTTTGAAGAGAATCCGCTCTCCCAACGACCATCTTAGAGACAGCACGTAGACAGTGGAGAATGCCTGACCAATGGGGATGTACCCCCATATCACAAGCATAGATCTTTCCAGCAAGCTGGAAGACACTATAAAAGAGGGTAAGTGATATCATGACTTGGCTTCACTCCCCCAACTCAACACCTGGAAGAAACCTATAGAGGACTGTGACAGGGTCAGGCCAGACTGCTATAGGAGAGTGCAGGAAGGAAGGTATTAGCCTCAGGATAAGCAGGTCCCTCTTCCCCGGTAACTGAGCAGAGGTTACTCCAGGTTAATTAGGAAACCTGGAGCCAATTAAGAACCTGCCAGAATGGGTTAAAAGCCTTCTCCCCAGCCAGTCCAGGGGAGTGATAGGAATTGTGAGAGTGAAGGCGAGGTGTTGGACAGCTGAGCAGTGCGGAAGCTGACAACGACCAGGGGAGAACCCCACAGGTATAGAGATTGGGGAGAAACCCTACCCTAAACAGGAGCTAGGGACCCTTCCAGGTCCAAAGACCTGAAGAAAAGGACCCCCCAGAGACTAGGGGCTCTCCTTCCCGCAGCAGGAGGGTCGGGAGGAACCCCGCCCAAGCAAAGTGGGGACAATAAGCCAAGGGGCGTGGGGAAATAACCCAGGGAAGCTAGCAGCTTCCTGGGAACTGGCAGCGTGAGGCTGTTACCTGTAGGGTCCCTGGGTTGGGGCCCGGAGTAAAGGGTGGGACCGCCCCCCCCCCTCTTTTCCTCTCACTGGATGTCCACCAAGGCCAGGAGCCCCACTGAAGCAGTGAGGGCCTAGCAGGCCCAGAAACAGGAAGACCACTTGGGGACAGAATTTCCCCACCCACTATAAATACAGGGGGGGAATTCTGAGAGACGAGACAGTATCCTGTCCCACCACTAGAAAGAAGCACGGGACCCACTGAGGTGGAGAAAAAGCCCTGCTACAGGACAAAGACTTTGAAATAGGGAGAGTGGTCCCAGGCTGGAAAAGAGTCCCATCCTGTGTATTGAAGATATGTGACCTGTTTGTACCATCTATCAGGGTGAGACATTGCTTGATTCAAATCCTGTTTAGTTTATAAAACTCAGATTGCCAATTTACTTTTATTTCTTAGGTAACCAATTTTGATCTCTACGCTTACTACTTATAATCACTTAAAACAGATTTATTAAGTACAGAAAGATCGATTTTATAATTGACCTAAAACGGTGTGTTTTGGTTGAAGTGTTTGGGAAATCTCAGCACAGTTTACAAAGGCTAGTTTGTCTCCTTTCCACATTCGGGGGGGAAGGGGAGGAGGGGCGCAGACTGGGTAATGAACTTAAGACTGTTTAGGCTTCTGACCAGGGCAACACGGTACAGTTCTGGGGTGCAAGGCTGGGGGGAATTGGCTGAAGCTTCTATATTGGTGGTTCATGAGTGGCTGAGAGAAGCATTCATGTAATTCAGTTGCTTGTGTCCCTGCCTGTGGATGTCTGTGTAAGTGCACTATCTGCCAGAGGTTTATAGCTTGCCAACAGCATCCCAGTGTGAGAGGAAACCCAGGTTGGTGGGACAGAAGGGTCAGTGGTCCCACAATCCAGGTTGCACCCCGTGAACTCCATCACATCCCCCTTCATACCATTTTCCCCTAATTTTCATTAATATCAATTCATTATTTAGAAGTAAAACTTAAAATTGACTGATCCCAGTTTTACCAGTGTTATTCTTTATAGCTTCACACAAAAAGAAACTTAATGAGATGAGCTGTATCTAACTCTTCACAGAATGCCAACAAGGCACCAGTATGTGCATTAGCAATCTATTGTAGCAGAGTCAAAGGCCAAATGTATCCCAGGGAAGTACACCTATAGCATTTAATGCATACCCTGCCTTGGCTTATTACTGTCAGAGTGGCTCATTATACATTTTATGAGTTTGTGGCCATTTATGCAATGTATCCTGTCGGCATAAAAAGTAGTTCCAGTTAAAAGGGTAAAAAGGGTACACAGTAGAGAAAAGAGAAGGAGGAAAGTTAAGAAATATATTCATCACACTAGGGAAAAAAGTGTTTATTTTCAACCCCACTTCAAAAAAAAAAAAAAAAAAAAACCACGGTTCCCAAATGTATTTGGACTCTTCTCACTGCCCCCAGAAAGCAAACTGCACTTTCAGCTGCAGATTATTTGGACTCTTTTATATATAAACAACACTAGATATGCAACTACTGGTTCACAGTCATGTTGGGCTGGAAGGGCATTACTGGTGGGGTGCCGCAAGGATCGGTTCTGGGTCTGGTTCTGTTCAATATCTTCATCAGTGATTTAGATAATGGCATAGAGAGTACACTTATAAAGATTGCAGACGATACCAAGCTGGGAGGGATTGTAAATGCTTTGAAGGATAGGATTAAAATTAAAAATGATCTGGACAAACTGGAGAAATGGTCTGAAGTAAATAGGATGAAATTCAATAAGGACAAATGCAAAGTACTCCACTTAGGAAGGAACAATCAGTTGCACACATACAAAATGGGAAATGACTGCCTAGGAAGGAGTACTGCGGAAAGGGATCTGGGTGTCATAGTGGATCACAAGCTAAATATGAGTCAACAGTGTAACGCTGTTGCAAAAAAAGCAAACATCGTTCTGGGATGTATTAGCAGGAGTATTGTAAGCAAGACACAAGAAGTAATTCTTCCGCTCCCCTCTGTGCTGATCAGGCCTCAACTGGAGTATTGTGTCCAGTTCTGGGCATCACAGTTCGGGAAAGATGTGGACAAATTGGAGAAAGTCCAGAGAAGAGGAAAAAATGATTAAAGGCCTAGAAAACATGACCTATGAGGGAAGATTGAAAACATTGGGTTTGTTTAGTCTGGAAAAGAGAAGACCGAGAGGGGACATGATAACAGTTTTCAAGTACATAAAAGGTTGTTACAAGGAGGAGGGAGAAAATTTGTTTTTCTTAAACTCTGAGGATAGGACAAGAAACAATGGGCTTAAATTGCAGCAAGGGCAGTTTAGGTTGGACATTAGGAAAAACTTCCTGTCAGAGTGGTTAAGCACTGGAATAAATTGCCTAGGGAGGTTGTAGAATCTCCATCATTGGGGATTTTTAAGAGCAGGTTGGACAAACACCTGTCAGGGATGGTCTAGATAATACTTAGTCCTGCCCGCTCGAGGTCCCTTCCAGTTCTATGATTCTATGTTGTACTCGGACCCTAAGCTCTTTGGGGCACGGACTGTTCTTTTGTTATATACAGTGCTTAGCATAATGCAGTCCTGATCCTCAACTGAGGTCTCTAGGTGTTGCCTCAATGGAAATAAATAGTCTAAATGTAGTAGTATAGTATAGCTGCCAATTTAGTTTTTAGACCAGAAATTAAGTTTAAAAGTAGCTAAATAGGCCATAAGCAGCTGATGAAAGAGGAGTCTGTCACTTTCCAGAGAGTGGACAGTAAACAACTGACACTTAACTCCTTCAGCTCCTCTATTCTCCCCATAATTACTCTTAACTCCTCCCCCCATCATCACACACAGACTGCTTATTAATTTTGCCTCCCATTAATATTTCATCCCACCTATGTAACATAAGGGCAGGGACTGGGTGTTCATTTCAGTGGTCATGCCACGGCTGTGCTCAATTAAGGTATCGTCAACAGGCAGAACTAGCCAATCAGAACATGACTTTGGACAAAGCTCAATGAAACTTGTGCAGGCTGCAGTTTATGCAAAGGTAGCTTAGAGCTCCCAAAGAGGAAGCCATCTCAGTGCCAGTCTGCTCCTCTACATAAATTAGATCAGCCTGGGAGGTGCTCTAGTTCACCAGCCATTCCGTAAGTCTATGTCTACACTTGGAGCTGGGGGTGTGATTCCCAGCTCATGCAGACATTCCCATGCTTGCTTTCGAATTAGTGCGCTAAAAGTGGTAGTATACTCAGGGTAGCATAGACAGTGGCAAGCAGTGGCACTGGCTAGCCATCCCAAGCACATGCCCACAGAGTCTGGGCAGGTACATAGTCGAGGTAGCTAGACCATGCTACCACAGCTGCATTACTATTTTTAGCTCACTAGCTCAATGAGCACTAGTGCAAATATTGCTATTTAAATTGGGAATCACACCCCTGGCTCCAAGTGTAGACATGCCTTAAGATTAACATGTTATTCTAATTCACATTTCTATTCAGATGGCCCCATGTTAAATTCATGCCTTTTTTCCTTTAAAAAGACTACATTAGTACTTCATTTCTATAGCAGCACAGTCAATAGAAGAAAAAAAGGGGGGGAAATTCTGGTTCCCTCATTACACAGAGGATGGCACATTCTCTTAGGCCGGTCCACACTACCCCCCCACTTCGGACTAAGGTACGCAAATTCAGCTACGTTAATAACGTAGCTGAATTCGAAGTACCTTAGTCCGAACTTACCGCGGGTCCAGACGCGGCAGGCAGGCTCCCCCGTCGATGCTGCGTACTCCTCTCGCTGAGCTGGAGTACCGGCGTCGACGGCGAGCACTTCCGGGATCGATCCGGGATCGATTTATCGCGTCTAGACAAGACACAATAAATCGATCCCAGAACATCGATTGCCTGCCGTCGGACCCGGAGGTAAGTGTAGACTTATCCTTAGAATTTAAACTGTATCGATGAGCTACAAAAATAAAATACACCAAACGTTTTCCAGACCTTCCTGTTTGGTATCTGCTTTTTTACATCATTCAAAATCTAAAATTTTAATGGGCTTACTTTATAAACTTCCATTTATGGTTACAGAAAAGAATACAAAAAGGCAAATAAACTCTTACAATCTATGTTAAAAATCAAAACCACCCTAACCATTCACCACTTCTCCTGGGTTTTCCCCATATGAGATAAAACATAATAAATAATAATGACACTTTAGCTTCCAGGAATTTGAGCTCAGATATTAGAACACCAACAAAATATCTTAAACAATCAAGACTGCATAAATCTTCAATATAAGATGGAAAATAAACAATTTTAGCATTACGTGTATACAATTGGCCCACCTCAGTTTTCGACAAGGGATTTCCCCCATGCATTATGAGATCCAATTGAAATACTCCTCTGAAATACTGACACTCACACCCAAATCTCTGAAAAACCCTGGGAGCCACTCTGTGCCAGTCCAGTCTTCCAGCTTGAGTTACAGCAGCCATTAGGCTGCTCTAATCTGCATTGGCTGCCAACAGCAGCCTGGGATCACCACCACAAGGTAGTCCTAGCCATTTTCTTTTATTTGGCCACACCACTGCACCAAGCAAGGATCCCCTAATTTATTTTAATTTACATAACTAAAAAGATACCTATCCAGGGCTCTAGGCACGCTAATGCAGTGTTTCTCAAATGCCGTCACCATGGGCTTTTCTTGCGGCCAATTCCTCCTGGGCTGTGAATGGGGGGGGAGGAGAGCAGTGGCTGCTCCCCCAGGGCCACCAGCAGGGGTTGGGCCCTTCCCCGCTCCGGAGACACAAACACTGGTGAATTCCCCACTTTCTGTGGGGGGTCGGAGGGGTCGGCCGCAGGTCTTTGGGCTCTGGGCCCAGGCTCACCATTCACGCCATAGTCCCTGGGCCCTGTGGCCTCCCTGTCTATCTCCTCATCCAGGGTTTAATTTGTCCCAGGACTTGCCGAGGCTGAGTAAGTCTGCTGAAAAGTGATATTAACAAACATACAAATATCACTTTTCACAACAGCAGACTTACTAGCTAGCAAATTAAAAAAAAAATCAAAAAAGCAAAAGAAACAACAACAGAAACAGAAGAACATGCAAAGCACCTTATTTGTGTTTCTATTCTGTTTAGGTCCAGTAAAGAATACAGACACTATACATTATTTTTATTACTGAGTCTGAAAAAAACCTACATAACTAAATTACAATGATTTGGACGTGTATATGTGCATATTTATTTGTTTCTCCTAAAGTTAATTAAGTATTTTAGGGGAAATTGTCAGCGCGGCCACCAGCAAGAGTTGGTGGCCGCACACTGAGGCCACAAAAAAATTTGTTGTGAGAACCCTTGTGCTAACACACCATTAATTATACAGTTACATCTCAGCAGCATCAAATGATCAGTTTAGCCAGCCACCTACAGTTACTCCTTCCCATCACTTTATCATTGTGGGAAGCATACTCTGAGCCTTTACCCAAAACCCTTCCAACCAGATGTCTTTTGCAGCATGCCAGGTCACCAAATTCAGGCTATTTTTGAACAAGAAGGCAGGCAAATTCCAGGATCTCAGAGCCCTCACAGAGAACAGCCTGCCAGCTGCCCCTTCTCTTTTATAACAAGGGAGATTCAGCTCGAGCGCCTCTGCTGACCACAACCGTGGCAGCTTGGCACAGGGAGAGAGGTGATCCCAGGCCAGTTAGAATTTTACAGATCTTAGAGAACATTTTAAACTCTACTCAGAGACCAACTGGCAGCCAGTGTCAAACCCAGAGTGCTGGGGTCATGCGTTCCCAATGAGATGCCCCATTCAGTAAGTGAGCCACCTCTATCTGCACCAGCTTCAGTCTCTGAATGGTTTTAAAGAATAGCTCCATGTACAGTACATTGCAACAGTCTAAGCTTGAGGTGACAAAGATATGGATAACAGAGGCAATGCCCACATGCAAAAGGAAAGGTCACTGCCTCCTCTCTGGATGCAGCTGGTACAAAGCTGACTGGGCTTTTGCTGTAGTATGATGGTCAGACAGTAGCAGGGGGTCTAGAATCACCCCTAAATTCCAAACCCTAGTGACTAATGGCAGATGCACTCCCTCAGTCAAAGGGACTGATATTACTTCTACCATCTCCCACAGCTACTTCACCCACCCACCATCTCTCCCCTCTCGTTTGAGTTGAGCCTCTGCCAGTTCACTCTCATGCATGCCCTAATCTCAGCTAGACACAGGCTGAGGGGCTGAACTGTATCAGCCAAGTTGGGTATGATCAGCATGTTGAAAACACCACATCTCATGGCTCTTTACTAGTCCTCCCAACAGCCCCATATACACGTAGAACAAAAAGGTGACCAAATGGCACCCTGCAGCACCCCACACTTCAGATATTCAGGAAGAGCTGCAATCAGACAACTACCCACAGAGATCTCTCCTAAAGAGGCTGTTATTGTTCCCCTGCTTTGTCAATTTTACGTCTGCCTATTTCTTATTGATTTTCAATTTAACTCAATTTTCTAGATATCTATTAATTTCAAACCTTTTTATTTTTAAGCCCCTACCTGTTTACTATATGGAACAATACACTTAACCATTGACTATTATATTGTATTGTGACTTCAATGGGACTATGCATGTGCTTAAAGTACAGTGCACATCTGCAGGAGCAGGGTCTTAGACTGCCTATAAACTGAAACATTTTAAAAAATATGATACCCACCCACCATCCCATGGGCACAGCCCAATTCCTTGAGAGTTTGGGCCTTTCTTGCAGTCTGAATAGAGGTGGGAACTCTTAAAACACCATACCACACAAAAATAAGGCACATACCTCCTCTATCTAATAAGCCTCCAAGGCCTGACAGCTATTCAATTAGTTTATTTAAAGTTTGGTCCAAGTAGTTATCTTCTTTATTGGTTAATTTTTTAATACTCTGCTGTAAAGTGGGGACAGGTAAAATCTCTGCAGATTCCACCACATGCTCCTCAAGATGCCCCAACTTCCTTGTTTGAGACACTGAGATGTTCTGAATTTAGAAAGAACACATACGTACATATGCTGTTGTCCCACACAGCTCACTCACTGGCACGAAGGTTAAAACTAAATTCTAAGCTCAAGACATTTTTATACTTCAATTACCTAGTGATGCTGGATGCTGTGTTCTATAGCAAATTTCCCTACACTTCACATACATTTCCCCAAGTCACCTACTGTATCTTTTGAAATATAAATGTCTCAGTAATCAGAAATGCCATGCAGCATTTTTATTTCTCAGAAGTTGTTGGGGGAGAGGGGAATCTCAATGCCAAATACTAACAGCAATATTATTCTACTGAATACCCTGATCAGTGAGTCTAGTTTTATCTATTTCTCCCTTTCAGTAGTAAAATCTCTACTCCTGTGGGAATTCTGCACTACTGTGCGCGTGCATAATTAATGAGCCATGCATATTTTTATTTTTTTGCACAAAAAAAGCTTCTGCTGAAATGTTGCTGCAGTTCCACCTTTTACTCACCAGAGGGCACTGTGGCAATAGAACAAAGCAGCAGCTCCCAGCCAGCTGGGGAAGAAAGATCCTACCTTCTTCACAGTGCCTGTCAGGCCAGGTCAGGAGAGAGGGGCTATGGGGAGACAGCCAGCATAGGGTGCTGGGGGGGGGGTCAGACAGGGGCAGGGGCTGAATGGGAGTGGAGGGGCAGGGCCACATGGTGATGAGGGAGGGGGTGCAGAGCTACATAGGGACAGAGGATGGCTAAGTGGGGGCACAGACACATGGGGAAAGGGGGAGGGGTACAGGGACACAGGGTGGCTGAGTGGGGGCACAGAGACACAGGGGGAGGAGGTACAGGGACAGGGGGTGGCTGGGTGGGGCACAGAGACGCATGCGGATGGGGAGCAGGTACAGAGCCACATAGGGACAGGGGAAGTGGGTGTCTGAGTGGAGGTGGAGGGACATGTGGACAGGGAGTGCAAGGACACATGGGGGTGCAGGAAAACATGGGGACAGGGGAAGATGCGTCTTCCACTCTTCCAGTGGACAAATGGAAGATACTCTCCCCTATATCATACAATAAATTGCCTAGAGTTCTGAAAGGTTTAAACTGCAGTTCCACTTAGAAAAGTAACTTAAAGAGTTAATGTGGGGTTCCACATTTCTCAATTATTTCCATTCCAAGTTTGCTCAGTTTACAAATAAAAGATTCCTCCGATCCCTCTCAAACGGCCAGCACAGCAAATTCAACCTGGCATCTGAAAGAGGAGTTGGATTTTCTCTCTCTCTCAAATGTATCATCAATAATAAATATTTCAGTGGCTAGATTATGCCCTCATTTACACTGGTACAACCCCATTAGTCTTCAGTTGTAATGCAGAAGTCCAGGGTGAGTATGCTGTTCAGGTAAGATTTAGCGTTTTAAAGATGGTAGAGAATAAATGGAAAAAAATAATGAACATGGTATCCTATAATATCATTTTTAAATAATCATTTTTCAGAGAAGAACAATTTAGTACACTCAGGTGGAGAAGGATCAGACAATATGAATATTAATATTCAGAGAACATAAGAACATAAGAAAGGCCGTACCGGGTCAGACCAAAGGTCCATCTAGCCCAGTATCCTGTCTACCGACAGTGACCAATGCCAGGTGCCCCAGAGGGAGTGAACCTAACAGGCAATGATCAAGTGATCTCTCTCCTGCCATCCATCTCCACCCTCTGACAGACAGAGGCTAGGGAGATAAGCCTTGTATGCAGGAGACCTACTGCTGATGGGCCACAGATAGTCTTAATGCTCTTATCTATCAGACCAATAAAGAGAATGAAATTGTCAAAGTCTCTCTCAGTATCTCCATAAGAAAAGCAGAATTTGTTTTTGTGGAGACCAACAGTACAAATCTTGGGTTAGCAAAGTGAACTGTGATGGGTCAAGAGGTAAAAACATGGGACTGTCCAAGAACATTAGAGCAAAGGTGAACATGTTTTGGGGGCATAGGTTTATAGAAATGAATGAAGCCAATAAAGAGATCCAATTCAAACAACGTGAAACTCTACTCTCCTTAGAAGCTGATTATAGGTATTGGAGTTTACCTGTTACAATACTGCTTGAAAAGGTTACATTCGGTAAAAGCATTTGATTCATTCACTTACGTAGCTATGTATTTCTTTAACTTTAGAGGGATTTCAAGAATACAATCTTATCTGTGCCAAGGTCTGACTGACATCACAAGGGTTCACGCACAACAGTTGACCCAAGTAGCACTATGATCACTAGAACTGTGGGTGGCAGCAGGAGGATTGCAAGCTTTTCCATATCTCCTCTAACAAATTATCAGGTGCTGAGCACTTCCTCCCACTGAAAAGCTTCAGAATCTCATGCTTTTGAGATCTTATAGCACCTTTCCTCCTCTCTCCTATTCCAAGAACTTCCACCTTTCCCTTAAGAACCAACAGGATACTAAACGAACATTCTACCATCTCACAGAAAAGTAATCACTTGAGGTGGAATCATCAAAGAGTTAAAACTCAAGTTTATCTCAAACCTGTCTTTGCAAAGACCCCTTTAAAGATTATAAGATCTTAATGTTCCATTAAAGTAATACAATCAACAAAAATACTTTATTCAATTCGAAAGGAAAGCAATTACCATGTGCTGCAGTGGTTTTTGGGGGGAGTGTTTTTTTTGTTTTGTTTTTTGGGGTATTTTTTAAGATTTGATGATGGAATGCTGAAAATGTTCCACCCTCACTGATTTTAACTGTGATTAAAAATACTAGTAATTGTTTAAGGCTGAACATAGTTTTCCTTCTGCTCCACTTCAACTCACAAAGTTCTCGAATAGTAGAGATTTTCCATTGACCAATTGTACACTGGCTTTTCTCGGCTATTTGCAGTAGGCTTCAGCAGCGCTGTTTCTGAAGATCTTGTGTGTTTTTTTGTGACTTCCAGAACAATAACATTCAGCTCTACACTAGCGAACTCCAGCTCATCATCAAAAACTGGGGATGAGAATACACATAGGGCAGAAAAGTTTCAGCAGCCACAGATGAAGAATGCAGTGTGCAGGCACTAACAGAGCAGACATCTAGGAGAATCCACTGAAGACACTGATGTCCTTGTTCACTCAATCTTCAGTCTGCAATATCCCTGGTAAGTCCATCACTGCAAGATAAGAAAGGCAGGAAGCCCAACAGCAAATTCTTGCAATGTAATCTCCCCTGGCTACCATTCCTGAGCCCATGCCTGCGCTTTGGACTCAATTGTTTCAATTTCCTACTTAGTTTCTTGAGCTCTTTCCCCAAATGGGCATGTAGAATCTGATTTTCTCACGTTTATCTCTGCACCTCCGTGGTCAGTATACTGATGAGCACCTCATCCTCATATGGCAGTGATGGTGTTCAGGAAATCAAACACATCTACATAGGATGGTAGCTTAAGCCTGCCCAGGTTGAGGATGGCATTCTTGATGTATTCCAGGAACTTCCATGCCTGAAAAACAGGTGAATAAGGACAATTATTGACACACAGTAGTTTATAGACAGCTGACAGAGATTCAGCAAGGAGAATTCCGCAATATGCTACAGAATGAGGACACAAAAATACAAGACAACACAATTGCTGTATAAGGTACAGGTTAGTTGATGGTCAGGGCAACTCAGCAAGGAAGACAAATAGCTCACGTTTTCCTTCTCTTTTACAACTTGTGAGGAGGGTTCCTGGACCTGACTAAACCCACCCAACCAGCACAGACTTGAATAAGGCAGTTTTAATCTGTATACAACTAAAACTGCAACAATGTTCTGGTCTCAAAATAGATCAACATCAAGAAATTAGCTAAAACAATGAGACTACATGAGGAAATATACATTGTAACTGAACTAAGGCCAATATCCAGGTCTTACCCTCAGACTTCCAATCCCTGTGTTCATGATACATTTTCTCCTCTTCCAGCACTCCAAGATTTCCTGGACTGGGTTTCCAACAATGGCCCTGATTTTGTTCTATTCTCTCAGCTACATTTTCATTTTCATTTTGCTTTTTTTTTTACTTTTTTGTCCCATCTCAAAGTCATCACAACATCTCCAATGCTCTTGAAAGAAGAGGAAATCTAGGAAGAGAAATGGTGAAACTTAGTTGTTAATAAATGGTGGAACATTTGTAGTATTCCATCATGCCCCAGAAGCAAGCATGTGGAACACAACACAGAGAATAGTGGTTCAAATTACAGTACCTCCTATCTTGAGAACTTTTACTTCAAATCACTGCCTGTCATCTCTTGGACATTTCTGGTGAAGTATTACTTTGGCACCTTCCTCAACATCACCCTTCCGATGTCTTGTTTCCATAAATTCCATGATTACGCTGTCTTCACTAAGGAACTGAAGAGCCTTCATGTCTCATTGGATGATCTGTGACTGCTCCATCTTGACATGCTGCAATTAGTTCACGATGGAATGCCAGCTGGTACTGCCAAGAAACCGACTTTGTCCCCCACTTGTGAGTCAAGCAGCCTTCTAACACTGTTGGAACGATTGGGAGTAGCAAGGCTTGACCACTAATTGGTGGCTCTTGGCTCACAAGCTGTTTAAAAGATTACTTTAAAAGAGCTGTATACCAAAATTTCATGAAAATATGAGGAATTTTATCAGCTGTAACTTGGTCAAGATTAGCTGAAAGTTTAGCATTATTCTCTAGGAGATGCTACACAGAAGAACACACTACTTGCTGGGATGGGTATCCAAAGTTCCTGTTCCAGTCCTTTGAGATATGTGTCACTGGACCTTCGTGCAATGGATAAGAGGAGATCTCCAAGGAAATGCATATGGTGAATACAGAGAAATGGTACTATAAAAAGGCAGTTTGGGTCTAGTTTTGTTCTTTTTCTTTATCTTGAAGTGATATTCAAAAAGAGAAGTGATTTCAAAGAAGATTGTGAGCTTCACCTAAGATCAATGAATACACGGAGAAAGTTTGAGGTGGGCATAACCCCCAGAAATGTGAACTGAATTGATCAAAAGAACAGGTGGTGCTACAGAAAGACACAGTGACGTCAAATGTAATAAAATAAAGCATAAGTACTGAAATTAAATGTATGAAAAAGTATGATGTACAATACAATAATGTAAAAACTATAACAGAACGAATATTCTTTTAATACACATTGCCCTTTGCTTCAGGAGGTCAGTAAGTACTAACAGTTGCAACAAACAAAGCCCTAGAATGGCTTGAAAGCAACATGAAGTTCAATGACATGATCTCCACGGATGAGACAACAGCCAAAATCACCATCATCTGATTTAACACATCCTCTTCACTCCTCAAACATCAGCATGTGAAGCCACTGCCATGTTTAGAGAGCCACATCTGGATGCAATTTTAAGAGCGGGAAAGGCCCAGCACTTATTTTTGAAAGTATTATATGAACTTCCTGTAAACCCTATTAAAAGTTGGAACCTGTGCACTTAACTCGTCCTCTACTATATTTAGGTATTACTAATCAGTACTACTTTTTAAAACAGGAAAATAAGGAATGTAGGGTGCCATAAAACTTTCAGCAGTCACAGATTTTTCCAAGGTGAGGAAAAATATTCTCTCTCAATGGTAAAAGGTCATGGAACAATATTTTGGCATATGAGTTATACAAACAAATCCAATTACATGTTTTATAGGGTTTTTGCAGACAATTACCCAAAAGCATAACGTAGTCAGAGAATTCACTGAATCACAGGGAATTAACTGAGTGGCACCAATTGAATCTTTGACACACCAAAGAAAATCCCTTTTTCTTCAGAGGCTTTCTAGTGTGATCAAGTATTTTTAGAGAAAAACCCTGCCTGCAAAGATATGCAATACAGAGATCATCTTCAGAAAGTTCCCAGGATGGTTGAAAGGCCAGGAGCACCCAACAGAACATAGCCAGACATATGCTAATTTTCTTTATAGGTACTGACACTAATTTCCTGGGTTCTGCCCCCCCCCCCCCCCGCCCCCAAAACCTACCTCTTGTATTAAGAGTAAAAAGAAATTTCCTAAATCATAGCTTTCTCCCATTTATATATGGGATTGTTAGATTTTGCTCTTGCTTTTCTCAATAGTGAGTTAGATTAGACTTTTTTCTGGTTTTGTCTTCTAGTTGTTAAAGCAATAAATATAAATTCAAAACTATTGCGTAGAAGAAAAGCTGCACATAATGTGACTAATTAAATAGCAAAGGCCATGTTTTCTAGCTAGCAGAGCTTCCCATCATTGCAGTCCCATAACCGTATATTAATGGAGGCTATAATTCTGCAAAATTTTTGTCGAGTTAAAAAAACATTTAAGGCCAGAAGGGACCATTAGATCATCTAGTCCAGGGGTGGGCAAACTTTTTGGGCTGAGGGCCACATCTGGGTGGGGAAATTGTATGCAGGGCCGGGGCAGGGGGTTGGGGTGTGGGAGGGAGTGTGGGGTGCAGGAAGGGGCTCAGGACAAGGAATTGGGGCAGAGGAGGGGTGCGGGGTGTATGAGGGGGCTCAGGGAAGGGGGTTGGGGTGCAGGAGGGGTGCGGAGTGCAGGAGGGGGCTCAGGGCAGGGGGTTGGGGTGCAGGTGGTGTGCGGAGTGCAGGGTGCGGCACGGGGCTCAGGGCAAGGGGTTGGGGTGCAGGGTGTACGAGGGGGCTCAGGGCAGGGAGTTGAGGTCCAGGAGGGGTGCGAGGTGCAGGTAGGGGGCTTAGGGCAGGGAGTTGGGGGGGTAGGGGGCAGGAGGGGTTCGGGCTCCAGCCCGGTGACACTTACCTAAAGCAGCTCCCAGGGTGGCAGCAGCGCGGCATGCCTGCCCTGTTCCTGGCCTCACGCCGCTCCAGGAAGCGGTGCGGCCCCTGGGGGGAAAGGGGGGACAGAGGGCTCCGCGTGCACTGCCCTTGACGCACCTCTAGGTACCTCCCCCGAAGCTCCCATTGGCCGCGGTTCCCCATTCCCAGCCAATGGGAGCTGCAGGGGGCGGTGCCTGGAGGCAAGGGCAATGCACAGAGCCCTCTGCCCCCCCGCCCGGGGGCTGCAGGGACATGGTGTCGGTCGCTTCTGAGAGCAACGCGGGGCCCACAGCGCCACGGGGGGCAATCACGGGGGGCAATCCCGTGGGCCGGATCCAAAGCCCTGAGGGGCCGGATCGGCCTGCGGGCCGTAGTTTGCCCACCCCTGAGCTAGTATGACCTCCCATCATAGGCCAAAGAATTTATGAGGTTGTAGATTGAGGTTCTTCAAGATGGCTCTTAGTCACACCTATGGCTACTGAGCCACTTTGTGGTGTCTTACTGCAGAACAGTCTTCTAGCAATGTAAGCTAACTCACTCTTGCATCCTCCACTCCTCCCCTAAGTTTCACTACCGTTCTGAGGGCAAGGCTATAGAGGGGGTGGAGCACCCTTACCACCTCAGTTCCTACCACCACAAAGCCAGATACACCGAACAAAGACCCAGACAAAGGAAGGCAGGTGGAAAGTGTATGTATGCAGAGCCATCTTGAAGAACCTCAGTTACAAGTAAGAAACCTTCACTTCTTCGAGTGGCTCTGCATAGTTCCACTTACAGGATAGCCTGCTAAGCAATGCTGAAAACTGACCTGAAGGCAGGAACAGAGTCTTAACTGAATAGGGGATGCAGCACCACTTTACCAAAACCAGCATCTGTCTGAGAGGCCAGGTCCAAAACACTGTGCCTTAGCAAGTGTGCACTGAAGTCCAAGTTGCAGCTCTGCAAATTTCAGCAATTGGTATATGCCTAAGACAAGCAAAGGAAGTAGCCACAAGCTCTACTGGAATATGGTTGAATCAAAGCAGGTACAGGAACTTTTGCTAGCATATAACATTCAGCAATATGTTGTTTAATCCATCAAAATGCAGTCTGGGAAGAAACCATATACAGTAACTCCTCACTTAATGTTGTAGTTATGTTCCTGAAAAATGCAACTTTAAGTGAAACAATGTTAAACGAATCCAATTGTCCCATAAGATTTAATGTAAATGCGGGGGGTTAGGTTCCAAGGAAATTTTTGGGGGGCAGACAAAAGGCATTATACTGTATCCTGTACAGTACTGTGGTTGGGAAGTGTCCCTGGCTTACCCCACACAGGCACAGCCCGCTTCAGGCAAGGACGCTAGGAAGCACCTTTGCTGCAGCAGCGGCAGCTTCCCCAGAGAACAGGCTCAGATTTTGCCACGAATGCTCCAGGCCCGCCTCTTCCTGTCCCCGCTCTACTCCAGGCCCACCTCTTCCCACCCCCACTCCACCTCCTCTCCGGAGCACGTCACATCCCTCCCCCTCCACCCCCCCAAGTCCTAAGCACCGCCAAACAGCTGGATACAGGAGAATCAGGTTTTCCCTTCATCCATGCTCGAAATCTGGTCCACTTTAAATGGTAACAGCTTCTAGTGGACTGTTTTCTGGAGATAATTAGTACATCCTGCACAGGGGAAGAACACGACTACTCGAGAGCAGACAAACCTAATGTCCTGTCACCCACTCCATCAAGTGAAGAGACTTTGGGTCCAGGTGAAAGATCTTGCCCTCCTGCTGAAACAAGAAGTCTGGAGACAGAGGAAGATGCATAAAGATTCTCCCGGATTGTTGCAGGAGACCGGTAAACTGCTGTTGACATGGCCAAGCCAGGACAACAAGAATCATCCTGTCCTGGTGTAGCTCCTGGATGAATGGAAAGGGGGAAAAGGCATACATCCAGCCCTTTCTCCAGTGTAGAAGGAAAGTATCGGATAGACAGTCCACACTGGAACAGAAGAGAACAATTTTTGTTGGACCTCACTGCAAACAGGGCCACCTCTGGTCAACCCCAGCTGGAGAATATGGTCTGAATCAATTAAACCTTTAGGGACCATTTGTGCATCTGAGAGCTGTCTCTGCTGAGACAATCTCCACCTACATTGTTTTCCCTGTCAGATGCAGGGCCACAGGATAATCATCATGAAGGATACACCAATCCCATAGATTTATAGCCTGTGCACTCAGGAAAGTGGAGTGATCACCCCCTACCGTTGCCTGTTGATGTAATAGACAATATATTGGCAGTGTGTCACCACCTGCACCACTCTCCCTTGTAGGAGAGGAAGAAATTACTTGAGAGCTAACCAAACTGCTCTCATTCCAACACACTGATATGCAGGGCTGTCTCCTGCTAAGACCACTGCCTTTGAACTGTCAACTGATTCAGAAGGGCTCCCCAGCCCTTTCTTGATGCATCTGATGTCACCATTGGCAATAGGTCTGGGGGACTGAACTGCACACACCTCTAAACAAATTCATTCTGACTGACCATTTTAGGGAGGCTATGATGATCTGAGGTATGGTGATCAATGTATGGAGGCTGTCCTGACTTGATGTATATCTTGTTCCAAGATATCCAATGCTGCATATTTCTCATTCTTAGTCGAGCAAATGGAGTCATGTTAAGTAGTGGCTTCCATAAGACCCAAAAAGGGTTTTACTCTGAGCAGCAGCAGTACTGTTGAATATTTAAAAGAAACTAACTTATTTTGAGAAATTTGTCCTCTGATAGAAAAGCTCTCCCTTTCACAGAGTACAGTATGGATCCTATAAATGGAATCCTCTCAGTAGGACAGAGAATTGACTTTGGTCCGAAGTCTCAAAAGAGGCCCTAAGGGAACACTTGGCTATGTTTTGGCCTTCCATTAATATGGGATTCACCAATCATCTTCGGTCAGGTAAATCCTGTAAAAATAATGTAATCTTTTCCCATAAATGAAATTGGTAGCAGGCCATAACTTGCCTGATAATTTGCCACACAACACGGAGGGACGATGAAGAGAACACCTTCCTCTCCAACGAATCAAGCCTCTTCCCATTTTTATCAGTTAGGATGGAGTATGATTGTTCAGATCTTTCCCTGTTACTGGCAGTAGCCTCCACAATTGAATTAGGAATAGGGTGGATATGAAAGTAGGAAAACCCCTCAGAGGGCATCTGATGCAACTTGTCATCTTTCTCAGAAGAGTCAGACATCACTCACACAAATTCAGCTGCCTGTAGCAAAATTATCCAAAACTAGTTAGGATATTCTACTCCAAGTAGCACCAAGGATATCAAACACCACATGAAAAGTATCTTTCACAGGCACTGCAAGAAGATTAAAAGTGGACACCATACTGCTGACTAATATACACTAGGCTAGCATATCTAGATATAGATCACATTACCTAAACATATTATGCACACCATACATCAGTATGGATTAAGCACATAATAGTAATATAATAGCAATAATATAGCTTAAATTGGCCTATGCTTTTTATATAACCCTGCCCACCTATGCTAAGTATCCCCTTGCATTCACTGAAGAAAGTTTTGACTTAAGCAAATAGGGAGGCTGTCAAGACCAGCAAGACAGATGAGTGCTTTATCATAACAGGAAGGGAGTTACTCTCTGAGGCCAGTACTGAAGTGTCCCAAAGAAAGAGGACATGACATGATTGTTCTACCCTAGTACTGACCTCAGGGGTGCTGTCATGCCCTTTGGTACCTGGAATGCATGTGTTCAAAACAAAGATACATCATGGTACTTGAAAAACAAGGTAGAAAGCTGATTGGTTACATCTAGTTTCAGATGTGCAGGAGGTCAGACTAGATGATCATAATGGTCCCTTCTGACCTTAAAGTCTAAAGTCGATGAGATGATGTACATACCACCTTTTATTGGTAAATAGGTAGGGGATAAAAGATGGCTTTAGGGATGTAACTTTGGGAGCACATCTGTGTAAGGTGAATGTTACAATGCTGCACAAGACAGCTTCCCAGAGACTGGTATCATACAGAACCTTTTTCCAGTATTATTATTGGATTATAGCAATAAATCTGACTGACATTGATTTTTTGGACTCTTGAATATATTTCATAACAAACCAAAGTGTGGTCAAGCAATTGACTATACAATTTATCAACAATATGATTCCACCAAACAGTGGAACTGAGTAGCATCCACAGGAGAGGAGGCTGGAGCCAGCCCCACTTATTCATCCACCGATAAATCAGATTCATGGTCTATTTCCAAACAGCTCCTCTTTTTGAGCAGGAGATAACTCATCTTCTTCCTCAGACAGCATTTCAGGCATAGTTATCTGTATCAAGATCCATAGGAGTTGTATCTGTGGGATCACTGGATTGTCAGATCCTTTATATACAGGAAACATTAACTCTCCAGCCACACAGAGGGTAACTGAAAAATTCCTAAGGTGGCCTCCAGTAAAGCCACAGACTCCAGGATTGCCAGTCTCCCCAGTAACTGCAGTTTAGGAACATGCCTACAGGAGGCAAAGCATAGGCTGGTACGAACAGAGCAACAGGTCTCTGCATTCTTCCTCTATCTTTCTCCTAGTAAGAATCTGGGTCTGGATCAGATAGAATGCACCAAGAACAACAACAACGAGGAGTCCTTGTGGCACCTTAGAGACTAACAAATTTATTTGGGCATAAGCTTTTGTTGGATATAACCCACTTCATCAGATGCATGGAGTGGAAAATACAGTAGCAGGTATAAATATACAGCATATGAAAAGATGGGAGTTGCCTTACCAAGTGGGGGGTCAGTGCTAACAAGGCCAATTCAATTAGGGTGGATGTGGCCCATTCCCAACAGTTGAAAAGAAGGGGTGAATATCAAGAGAGGGAAAATTACTTTTTGTAGTGTTAACGAGGCCAATTCAATCAAAGTGGATGTGGCCCATTCCCAGCAGTTGACAAAAAGGTGTGAGTATCAGAGGGAAAATTATTTTTTTGTAGTGACCCAGCCACTCCCAGTCTCTATTCGGGCCTAATTTGATGGTGTCCAGTTTGCAAATTAATTCCAGCTCTGCATTTTCTCGTTGAAGTCTGTTTTTGAAGTTTTTTTGTTGAAGAATTGCCACTTAAGTCTGTTATTGAGTGTCCGGGGAAACTGAAGTGCTCTCCTACTGATTTTTGAATGTTACAATTCTTGATGTCTGATTTGTGTCCATTTATTTTACTGATGCAGACTAACACGGCTACCCTTCTGAAACCTGTCACCAGGAATAATAGTGGATCCAGAGGGAAGTATGGAGATCCAGCTCTTTGAGGGGACCCTGTAGGGGTCCTAGAAGGAGGAAGGATAGGGGGTCAGGGGAAAAACCAGCAATGGCTTCTGGTCTCTTCTTAACAGGATGAAAAAGATGGTCTTGGAACCGTGGAAACATGCCTCCTTGAAACCCTGTGGTTTACACCTGGATCTGATGAATGAACCAGAGCTGCAAGGTGAACTTGGGCAGCCACAGTGGCAGAGCTTTCAGGAACAGAGGATGTTACCAGGACCACCAACAGATCCAAAGAGGTGGACAACATTTGATCCAAAATTATACACGAATCATTTCTCGTTATTGGAGATGGGGGTGGAAAGGATCTCCACTTCAGAAATGTAGCAGCCTTGTCAGAATCAGACGTATCCAATAGTTCTGATGCATGGGAACCAGCAGCACTAACAGCAGCTGCTTTGTCTCTATCTTTGCCTCTTTCTTCGGAGCTGCAACAGATGGAACTTAAGGTGCTGAGGGCCCAGATTCTGACACACTGATCAATTCCATCTTCCTGAATCTGGTCCTGCAGCTAGTAGATACAGCACCAGTGTGTGGCCGGCCAAACAGTCTCTGAACCTCTCTTCTGGCTCCAGGGCAGTTAGATCCAGCCACCTGGCCCTCAGTTCAGACACCTGTAGCTTCAGTGGCTTGGCTGAAGGAGCCGCAGGAACCGACTCTGGCCCCGACAAAGGTTTCAGCTTCTTGGAATCCTTCAGTAACGTGGCGCTGGTAGCTACGGGGCAGAGACTGGCCTCTTAGACCTAAGACGCAAGGCCTGACTGGATCCAGAGGGCATAGCCTCAACAGCTTCCTTCAGAAGGAAGAGCTGCAAAATAGACATCCTATCCCTGAGTAAAAGTCCAGCAAATTGAACATCCAGTAGGCATTTCCCCCCTATCCCAGGCACTTGATGCACTGCACATGGTCACTAGATGCCAGGAAGACAGCTGGGCAGGAAGTACACTTCTCGAAGCCTAGCTTCCTCTGTTTCTTTGGTTCCTACATAACCCAGTACCAGGAAAACACTAAGTATACTGAACGAGCTAACACTGACTATTTCTAAGAAGAAAGAAAAACAGACTCTGAAGACACCAGAGCAAACCACATCTGCACAGGCATACAGCTGGAAAGAACTGAAGTAGTGAGGGCACTCTGCCCGCTACATAGCCTCTCCCTCAGAAAGCTGGTGACGCTAGGGCAGGGGTAGGCAACCTATGGCACGCGTGCCGAAAGCGGCACACGAGCTGATTTTCAGTGGCACTCACACTGCCTGGGTCCTGGCCACTGGTCCGGGGGGCTCTGCATTTTAATTTAATTTTAAATGAAGCTTCTTAAACATTTTAAAAACCTTATTTAGTTTACATACAACAATAGTTTAGTTATATATTATAGACTTATAGAAAGAGACCTTCTAAAAACGTTAAAATGTATTACTGACACGCAAAACCTTAAATTAGAGTGAATAAATGAAGACTCGGCACACCACTTCTGAAAGGTTGCCGACCCCTGTGCTAGGGGGAAGGACGGGGGTGGGGAGGGGAGAGCATGAATGCTCTAGTTTACACTGTTAGAAGAAGATTCTGCACAACGTGGTGCAGTACCCAGAAGTGGGAATATGCAGAACCACTCAAAGAAAAATACCCAGTTACTCCTGTAGAAAGCCAAATAACTTGTGTTTGAGTACAATGTATCTTCCTGAAAGGCATCCAGTCTTGATCCGGATATCTCCAGGGATGGAGAATTCACCACTTCCCTAGGGAGTTTGTTCTGATGGTTAAGTCACCCTCACTTAAAAATGTGTGCTTCATTTCTAATTTGAATGTCCAGCTATCTGTTCTTATTATGCCTTTCTCCACTAGATTAAAATGCCCTTTAGTACCTGGTATTTTCTCACTGTGAATATTCTTACAAACTGTAATCAAGTCACTTCTCAATCTTCTTTTTGATAAACTAAAAAAATAAAAGCTAAGTCTTTCTCTAAAACACATTTTTTTCCAGCACTCAAATCATTTTTGTAACTCTCTTCTGAACTCTCTCCAATTTATCAACATCTTTTTTGAAATGAGGACATCAGAACTAGACAATATTCCAGTACTGGTCTCAGTGCCATGTACAAAGGTAAAAATTACCTTTCTACTATTCTCCACTCCATTCTTCGTACATCCAAGGATAGCATTAGTCCTTTTTGCCACACCATCTCTCTGAGAGCTCACATTATCCTCTATGACCCCTATATCCTTTAGAGTCACTGCTTTCTAGGATAGTGCCCCATTATGTAGGAATGGCCGACATTCCTTATCTTGCATTTGGCTATATTTTATTTAAATAGGCCCAGCCCACTCAGTGATCTAAATAGTTCTGTATGACAGCTGTGTCTTCATCTTTCTTTACCACTCTGCCAATGTTGTGTCATTTGCAAATCTGATGAGATCATTGATTAGAAAGTTGAATAGCCTAGAACCAAACCCATGCAGGGACCCCACTAGCAACACCTCCATTTGATAATGATTCTCCAATGACAACTACTTTTTAAGAGGTCATTTAGCCATTCCTTAATCCATGTAATGTCTTTATTTATATCAGAATGTCATGTGGCATTAAGTCAAATGTATTACAAAAGTCTATCTATTCAGCTACCTTTATCAACCAAACTTTTAATGTCAAACAAACATGACTTTTTTCTCCTAAAGCCTATTTTCCATAAAACTATGCAGATTAGCATTAATTATATTCCCATTTTTCAGTTCTTTACTGATCTGAGATTCATTTTTCCATA
Organism: Emys orbicularis; assembly: GCF_028017835.1. Taxonomy (NCBI): domain Eukaryota; kingdom Metazoa; phylum Chordata; order Testudines; family Emydidae; genus Emys; species Emys orbicularis. The sequence continues at coordinate 56,409,446 of NC_088691.1, forward strand.
TTTTGCAATGGATTGATGTTAGGCTAACTGGCTTATAATTATTCAGGTCATCCCAGTTGTTCTTTTTGAATACTGGTACAACATTAGCACTTTTCCACTCTTCTGGAATTTCCCCAATATTCCAATATTTATCAAAAATTAACTCTCAGGACTCTGGGGTACAAGCTATCCAGATCTGCTGATTTAAATAAGTTTATGCCAGTCAACACTGTTTAACATCCTCAATTACTGATGGCCTGGAAGGCACTTGTCACCCTCATGTGATAGGAGTTCATCATACTACTTCTTTCCAAAATTAGAACAAAACAAACAAAAATCTCTTTAAATTTACCTTTTCTGCATCAACAACAATTTTACTATCTCCACCTAGTAAGGGGCCTGTATCAGGGGTGGGCAAACTTTTTGGCCCAAGGGCCACATCTGTATGGAAATTGTATGGTGGGCCATGAATGCTCATGAAATTGGGGGTTGGGGTGCGGGCTCCAGCTGGGGGTGCGAGCTCTAGGGTGGGGCCAGAAATGAGGAGTTCAGGGTGCGGGAGGGGGCTCCGGACTGGGGCAGAGAGTTGGGGTGCCGGGGGGGGGGGGGGGTGAGGGCACTGGCTGGGGATGAGGGGTTGAGGATGCAAGAGGGTGCTCTGGGCTGGGACTGAGGGGTTTGGAGGGCGGGAGGGGAATCAGGGCTAAGGCAGGGAGTTGAGGTGCGGGGGGTGGGGGGGAGTCAGGGGTGTAGGCTCCGGGCAGCGCTTACCTCAAGCAACTCCCAGAAGCAGCGGCATGTCCCCGCTCCGGCTCCTACGCAGAGGCGCGGTCAGGCGACTCTGTGTGCTGCCCTGCCTGCAAGCGCTGCCCCGCCTGCAAGCGCTGCCCCACAGCTCCCATTGACCGCGGTTCCTGGCCAATGGGAGCTGTGGGGGCAGCGCTTGGGGCAGGGCCAGTGTGCGGAGCCCCCTGGCTGCCCCTACGCTTAGGAGCCAGAGGAGGGACATGCCGCTGCTTCCAGGAGCCACGCAGAGTGGGGCAAGTCCCTGACCCCACTCCCTGGCTGGAGCGGGGCAAGCCCTGGACCCCACTCCCCGGCAAGAGCCCGAGGGCCAGATTAAAATGTCTGGAGGGCCAGTTGCGGCCCCCGGGCCGTAGTTTGCCCACCCCCTGGCCTATATCATTGCCAGGTTTTCTTTTCATGATATACTTAAAATCCTTGTCCTTAACCATACCAGCCATGATTTTTCCCGTGTCTTTAGCAGCTTCCCTGATCAATTTTCTATACTTCATAACTTCTGATTTCTACTTATTCCTATCCACCTCCCCCCCTTTTCTTAAACATTTGTTTTTATATAATTTTCTAATTGCTCTTCACTTCTCCTCTTAAGCACAATTGACTTTTAACCAAAGTAGTCCTCTTTCATGATTGCCAAAAAGCCATAATCCAATAAATTGTTCTTAAACAACTCCCACTTTTCATTCACATTTTTCTGCCTAAAATTACCTCCCAATAAATTTCACTCAATTTTCTTCAGCTCTGTGTGGTGTTTGTGTATGTGTGATGCTGTCCACAGGGCACGCAGAGCCATAAGCCACCATGTTACCTCTCTACCTCAGCAAGGGAGAGTGTTGCTGGAGCTTAAACTGTGTGTCAGCTCCCTGCCACAGCAGTCTGTCCACCTCACCAGCAAACTCCACAAGACACGGTCAGTTTTAACCTTGCCATGCACATAACATTCAGTAAACCACAGGTTCAGAGTTCCCCAGAGACATCTCTCTGCAGTGTCTAGTCCCTCTCACTGGACACACACAAATTAAATTTGTTGCCTCTAAGGAGACAGTGTACACACCAGCCTGTTGGCTTGCTGAAGACACACTCTTTACCTTAAAACAGCACTGAGATAATTTATAGTAAAATTAAGAATAAGTTTATTAAAGGGCAGAGATTTAAATGACACTAAGCAGAGATAAAAACAGAAAATGTTACAAATAAGAAACACTTCCTAGTGTCTAAAACTTAAATTTAGTACGTTACAATCTTTGTCTGAACAGCTTTCTCACTTACATCAAGCTACCAGAGTTTCCAGCCCTTTCAGTAAGAGGAGCCAATGTTCACAGAATCAGAGTGCTGTCCCCTCTGCCCCTTAAATAACGGATACAAGAATGTCTTTTTGCTCCCCTTATATTTCCCAAAGTACATTAATTCTGACTTAAGAGCCAAGACCTCTTCCTGGGAGGTTCAGACACGGTGGGTGCCCTGGTGTGTTCACTATGCTGTTTCCTCTGCCAATTGTTAGCTTGATCTCTTTGTTTACCTTATATGTAAATGTCCTTTCATTATCCTCTGCCTGTAACCAACCCAGGCAGACAGATAAATCCACATTCTTGTCTTAGTCGACTTGTTTATTCAGTGCCTCCAAAACAAACATACTTCCAGCACATATACATATATATATATATATATATATATATATATATATATATACACATATACATATACATATATAGCTTCCTACACAACCATACATCCATCACACGATATTCATGACTAGGCTGACCAGATGTCCTGATTTTATAGGGACAGTCCCAATATTCGGGGTTTTATCTTATATAAGCGCCTATTACACACCACCCCCGTCTCAATTTTTCACACTTGCTATCTGGTCACCATATTCATGACCAGCGTGACACCAGCTTTTACAGGATACCTTACAAGACACTGATTCACTAAATATTGTGATTGTGTTGAGCGTGCCTTTTCCAGTTGGCATAAAGGGGCAATTAAGATCTCTGTTTTAAAAAAAAAAAAAAAAAAAAAAAAACCTGGTCAAGACTGTCCAGTTTGCCCACAGTGAATGTAATCAGGTCATAATCACCGGTCCCTAGGCAAACACCAGCTTCCAGTCCAGTGATCAATTCTACTTTGTGTTGACCTTTTGTATGAGAAAATCATAAATTTTTAGAAGATAATGATGTTTTACTACTGGCTGCATGAGGTACCTCCAACATGTCTCCCCTAGACTGAAGTGCCCAATGATAGCTTTTCTTTCCACATATTACAGATAGACACTTAAGGGGCAACTCATCCTGTTCTCTAATTTCATTCAGTGGTCAGTAACACCCCTGGTCCTCCAAGTATACTCTCCTGGACTTTGTTAGTTTCTGCTGTTCTGAGTTATCGATAATGCTAAAACAAAATGATATCTTTAATGTAGAGCACCACCCTCTTTTATCCACTCTATCCTTGCTAAACAAGTTTTAACCAGCTACTCTAACATTCTAATCAGGCACATCGATCCCCCAGCTTTCAGTCATGGCAATTATATCAAGTTTCTTCTCATTCTATTCCCCATAGGTTCTTATACCGCGCTCATCATCAGAGTGTTTCAGTAAAGCATTAAGCAACGTGACTAAGATCTGTCATGTGTTCTTTGTTCTCTCATTCCCTCCCCAGGGACAGAAGAGTGTACAGTAGTGTGTCTTGCTTTGGTAGGTTATAAAGGGAAGGAGTGTTTTGTGTTAATATACATGTTGCTATGTATTTATATTAGAGAAAGTATGGTCAAAAACGAGTCTTACATTTGGAAAATGCATGTTGCATCAATTTCCAATACCTCTTTTTTATTACCCATAATCCTTGCATTGGTAAATAAACAATTAAAAATTCTTTCCACCTTCTTTGCCACTTTGGTTCTATATGTTCACAATTTATACGTTTGTAAGTACGTGTATCACATCTGCCCCCAGCACCTCCCCCTTGTGATCATTTAACATCCACCTGGTTGCTCCAACTAGTCTCCCACCAAGATTATGCCCCTATTTCTGAGACACAGGCCTTCAATTTCATATCAATTGCATAGCCAATGGCACACCTACAAGATTTTCTGCCTTTTCTCGCTCGTGGGACTAGAAGAATCTCTGAGAATATCACTTGGACTTGCCTCTTCTTCGGCTTCCTCCTGAGATCTTTGAAGTTTTCAATAATCTGTGTAGTTGCACATGATGCCATATCATTGGTCCCAGTGTATATTACCAGTGGAGACTTGCCAGCCAATTTCAGAATCCCTTCACTCCAGAAAGAGAGTACACTGTACAGCTATCCTTGTGTCTCTTGCTGATTTCTTTCTGTGTTTATTAATATGGAGTCGCTTATGACAACTGCCCTTCATATATTCAATATTTCCCTTATATGGTCAGTTTCCTCAGTTTGTGGGGGTCTTTCATACAATAACAAATTTACAATTGTTTTGTTTTTAATGAAAACAGTAAAGCCACAAGAACTGGCGGGGAGCTCAGGAGCAGGCGCAGTATCTGAAGCTACTTTTAAATGTATTTTGAAACTGAGCAGATTTCAAGTTCATGGTGTCCCTTTAAAATGCGCAGTTTGCTCAGTCCCCAGATGAAGGGATCCCAACTAACTGCATTTAACACACACACTCCTAACCCCCTCCATCCTATCCCACCCCCCACAACTGTTCCTCCCATTCCTCCCCCCGGTACCTCTCCTTTAAGTGGGGGAAAAGGAAAGTCTGCTGCTCTGGCCCATGTTTCTCCAATTCTGCAAACTCTCAGAGCTGTCTGGGCAGGTTGAAGGGGCCTGACAGGGATGGAACTGAGCCAGCTGGCGGGCAGACACCATAACTGCAGCCTCTTACCTGAGAAGAGCACAGTACAACCTCTAGAGACAGGAGGTTCCAGCTGTGGCTTCCTATAGCACCAGTCAGCGGAAACAACTGATCAACAATAGCAGTTACAGGAGGAAGTCTATTGAGTACTATTGCCCAATCATTATCACATTCTCATCCACTCCCCTTTCTGCAGCCTCCCATCCCCAGCAACAATTTGGAATAGTAAAGACATTGTGTTTCTCCCGCTCCCCCCACCGCCCTCCCCTTAGAGCTGGAAGTTTAGAGCAGGGGCTAGTGAGAAACAGATATTCTCAGTACTCTCCTAGAGGTTTATTATTAATTATTATTATAAGATTCACCTATGTTTATCATAGCAATCAAACAATCTCCCATTTCTTCCTAGGGACCAAAACCCCAATTGCGCTTTTCTGTTCAGTTGCCAAGACCTCCACTTTGTCACTAGAAACATCTTTGACAAACCAAGTTAAACAAAATGAGGAGAGCATAAAATAAACTGAAATTAATATAACAAAGGTACAGGAAGGTTATATTATTGTATTTATTTTTACATTTAACTAGCTGAATATTTTATTTTTGGGGGGTATTTTGTTTAAAAGAAGATGCCACAGAATCCAGAAACCTTGCAGCAACATTTAGGACCAGGTTACTGCAGAGTCCAAGAAACCTTGGTCCTTCTTAAGGTCCTCCCCCAGTTTAGGACAAATTAGTCAAATTTAAATATAAATGGTTCTTCTACCATTGTTTATACGTCTTACACAGCTCTAAAAACTTAACTCCAAAGAAAATAGTCAATAAGGTTTAGGTTATGAACATTTAAATTCAAAAGCACCTTGAAGTGGAAGGTTGTTAGCTGCATTTGGGAAGACGCAAGATGGCCTGGAGTTAGAAACAGTTGCAGGGAGAATCAGTGCCCTCAAGTTGAAAAACGAGATCAAAGTTGGTATAGTTTCAGAAAACCCTACAGCTAATTTTTTCCAAAAAATGGAAATTCATACAATACTAATAAGTTGAGAAATCAAGCATTCGAAGTCTAGAAACATGAAGGTTGGACACCTAATCTCAACACTGCATCCCTTGCAGATGGCCTTACAATATGGCCTCTCTTTATAAAATGTTTTATATTATCAAATATGTAACATAAAATCAGAATTTCTTGCACCTTTTACACAGTACACAAACATACCATATTCCGATCAATTATCTAGAAATCAAATAATGTGAAGAGGATCAGAGAATATGCCCACTTCTCTGAAGAAATAGTTAACAGAAGACCGATTATTGGTATACAAAAGCTTACTTTAGTTTACCCCTTTAAAATCTGAATATTCTAAAATATTGCATTAATTCTGCTGCCACATTTAAGATCTAAATTGCACAGGGCACCTAAAATATTTTTGTCAGGAAAAATTAGATTTAACAGTTATGTCTGTAACAAATACCAAGTATCAGCATATACAATTTGTAGCACTTATCCCCAAAGCTAAATTCCATTTCATCAGGAAAAACACATGCCTATATCTCATACATTTACATCAACAAAAATCCCACAACCATGTCTAAAATAAGCAATAATACACCAATAAGGACAAATACTAACATTCCAAACCATCCTTGAACATAACAGCATCCCCAAATAACTCCTTCCGCAAGCTGAGCTCTGGCAAATTCCAGCATCTAAGATTCCACTGAGAACATCCTGACTATATTAATTCAAATCTAGATGATAAATGAAGCACCTTAGCTGATGTTAGTTATCAGGATAGTAAACAGAGAAAAAGATAGTCCCTTTGGCAGCCAGGTCCCAGACAACACAGATCATAATCAGCATCCTGAACTGCAAACTGTAGCAAATAGGAAGCTAGTTTGGCATAAAGCATATCTTTAGAAACACATCCAATCTTGATTTAAAGACTTCCGGTGATGGAGAATTCACCGCATTCCTCAGTAAGCTGTTCAGTGGTTAATTACCATCACTTTTAGAAGTGTGCATCTTATTTCCAGTTTGATTTTAGCTGATTTTAACCTCCAATCATTAGCCCTTGTTATTCCATCAGTTGCTAGTAAACAATTAAAATATCTTCGCTCTGTGACAGCAAAATAAGGACCCTGTTCAAGTCAACTCTCATCTCTTTAATAAACTAAATGGATTGAGCTCCCTTAATTTGATTGTAGAATGTTTTCCAGATTTAAAATTATTCTTATAGTTCTTCTCTGAAACCTCGACAATTTTCCTTCATTCTTTCTGAAATATGACCACAATGGAACACAGTATTTCTCTAATGCTCTCACCAAAGCCATATTACAAAGGTAATATCTTCCTACTCCAATTTGATATTCCACTTATATACCCAAGTACCATATCAGCCTTTTTAACCACACCATCACATTGGAAGATCATGTTCAGGATACCGGAAGTATGAACTAAACTTTTTACTCCTGGGGGAATTCTGCGCCAAAAAAATCTAAAAATTCTGCACCAAAAAATTAAAAGTTTTGCACGCAATATTTTAAAATTCTGCAAATTTTATTTGTCAAGATAACACTACATAATCACGCCAGTTTCAATTATTTTGTTAATTTATTTCAAAATATCTGTCAGCAAGTATGTCTGTAACAATACACACACACACACAAATTCCCCAGAGAGTAGAGAGTTAAAGAAACCCCTATGACAACCCAGTTCTTGTTTTTCTGCCCACTTCCCCTCCCCCCAGAGCCCAGCCAGGGGGCCAGACACCCACAACCCCTCCCCCCCCAGAGCCCACCTGCAGGGGCTTCATCCAGCCAATACACCCAAAACCCCTCCTCCCCAGAGCCTAACTGTGCCGCCCCCCCACCCCACAGGCCAGCTATGGCCCCCCCTTGCCCAGACATCCATCCCCCTCCCCCACCCCGAGCCCAGGGATCCAGAGGGAGAAACAGCCTGATGCTCGGTCCCATGCTTGCATGGAGTTTCCTGCGTGCCGCCCTCTCCTTCCCTCAGGGCATGCTGGGATCTGCAGCTGCCAGGAACCCTCTAGCTTCCTCTTCCTTCTCCCAGTAGTGTCTTCTATGTGAAAGCTGGGCTCTGCCGAGTCCAGTGGCCCCTACTAGTGGCTAGCAGCACTCCAGCCTATTTCTGTTGGGGAAAGGAAATTCTGCACACACATTAATTTCTGCAAAATTCTGCATTGCGTAGTGGCACAGAATTCCCCCAGGATTAACTTTTTTCCTAGCTGCATGACCTTACATTTGGTGGTATTAACATGCATGTTTGATTGATATCAAGTGATGGAGATCACTCTTAAACTGGGCACAATGACCTATCCTCACTGATACCGCCCTACCAATCTCATTCTTCTACAGACTATCAGCAATTATATATTTTCTTCCAAATCATCAATAAAAATAGTCAATAACATCGTACCAAGAACCAATACCTGTGGGCACCCCACTAGAAAAACACCTCAATTATATGGTACTTCTATATTAACTACATTTTTTAATCAGGCCGCTTTTAATCCATTTAAAGTTCACATTGATTTCATATAGTGCTGATTTTTAAATTAGAGTACCACGCAGCACTAAGTCAAATGCATTTCAGAAGTCCAAGTCAGTTATCATTATCAACCAAATTTATAATCTAAAACAATATCAAGTTCATTTGACAAGACTTATTTTCCATAACATCAAGTTGACTGGCATTATTATCGTACTATTCTTTATTCAGTCCTATACCAGCCATTCAGTTATGTGGCCCAGGAACAATGTCTTGCAAATAGATCCAATTACCCAGGTCATCCCATTTACCTTTTTAAAAAATATTAAAACAACTTCCCTAGTGTTTCAAGGTTTATTAAAAATTATCAGTGGGTCACAGAGCTATTTGACCAATTCTTTTAAAAACTCTTGGGTGCAAGTCATCCATACCTGCTTATTTTAAAAATGTTTAACTTTAGCAGATGCAGTTTTACATCCTCTTCAGTCACTGTTTAAATTTAAAGTACTTCACCATCATTATATATGAAAATGTCATCTTGCTTCTTTCTACATATAAAACAGAGGTATCAGTTCAACATTTCTGCCTTGGCTACATCATTGATGACAATTTTATCATCTTCATCTAAATAACTGATTTAAGTCACTGTTTGGATTCCTGATAAATTTTAAAAATTCCTTTTTATTGTCCTTAATTCTACTGGCCAGGGATTTTTCATGGTTACTTTCAGATTCCCTTATTTGTCTGAATTTAACTTCAAATTTATATACATTGGTATCAACTTTTCCACTTGATATTTTTATATCACTAATCTAGCCATCCACTAAGCACTTCCAGTTGTTGAGTGTTCACTGTGATTGCATTCACAAAAAAATTTTGTTCCTGGTTTCATTGCAAGTCAATAGAAAACAGCCCAATGGGGCTGGAAAGAAGCTACACTTGAACCAAATACTTGTTTCTGCATCAAGCCGAAGTATGATTTCCTACATGAGGGTTTGTTTTCGTTAGTTCATTGTGAAATACACATTCTACCACTACAGGCCTACAAAGGAATGAGAATAATTTTCTACCATGAGCTATATATCCTGAAAAGCAGGTGGCCTGATGGTTAAAAGCTATGTTGAGCACACTTGTGCCTTAGCATGTGTTGTGGATTTTGTAGTATTTAAGTGTAATTTCAGAGGCAATGAATGGTGTAGGGCACACAGTTTTTCCTCCTCATTCAGTACCTATGCAAAGATGTCTAACCGATTGACAACTTGTACATTTCCAAAATGTGCGTTAAACAAAAGTTATTAGGTCACTGTGTGGAGTCAAAGCATTGAAATTAAATTAATGTTGGTTAGTGAACCTTAGTGAATCTTATTACAATAGTGATTCTATGTCAGCTTCAAAAATTAGTTCTGCTTTTCCTGCAGCTTTGTCTCTGAAGATCCAAAAACATTTACTTCTTCAAAGTGGCCATCCTGAAGATATACTGCAATGTACTTTAAATGAGTGACAGGCAAATGTAATTGTCTTAAGTGCTTTGGTCTCACTAGCAACTCAGCATACAAGATATATATATATATACACACACACACACACACCTCTAAAAATAGTTCAAAATTGCCTCTAAGACATCAGCAAGAGCTTGATGTTGCCATCAACTTTTAGGACTTAAACAGTAAAATTTGAAAATGTCTACAAATACATTCTAACCTTTAAAGGGAGAGATCATTTGAGATCCAGAATAGACTGCATGCCATTTGAACAGCCTATATTCACTGCTGAACTATCTAAACTGAGGTTCCTCACTTATTTGAAGTGTCTTGGTTTCCAAAACTCCTAAAGCAGTCTTTATTTCCTGTGTGATGTCATCAGCTATCCCAGATTTCAAGTCTATCAGTCAAAGAATACAAGGGCTCCCATGATCAAGGTCTGATATACACCAGCTCTGGATCAACTATAGCTCTGCCAGCAAGTGAGTAATAAAACTAGCTTTCTTTATGTATTTCTAAGGTATTTCCCAAAGAGATGTTCCAATTGCCTCTCTAAAGTATTTCACTCCAGGGATGTTAATATAGCCTCAGCCAAGATTCAGGTCAGTTACCTGCAAGCTGAGAAGTAATTAAAAACAAGTCATCTTTAATATCAGCATTTCTTGTTAGACAAAGAAGCAAAGTTTTGTATCTCCTCATGTTGCATTTTACAGAGCAATCTAGCAATAGGAATTCTTTATGGACAAAGACATTTTCCACTGCCACGCATTTCACATGAGCAGCAGAGTATCTTCCATGAATTCTGGAGATTATTTTTTGTTTTTTTAAAAACTTGGCTATTAACATAAGACATCACACTCACAATATTATTTTCTAGCAACTTTTGACTGGGCTAAGTCTGCAGTTTTGTAGGATTCCCCTTTACACCACAGATCACCATGACATGAGTTTCTCTAGAAGAGCAAATCCATCTGACACCTAAAAATCAAATCAGCTGAAGGCTAAAAGTCCATCAAATGAATAAAAATAGATGTTTAGTGTTTGGTTAAAGGTTCTGGCTGAATAAATTTGAGATTGTAACTAACTTCTCTGCCTTAGGTTTGTGATGATGCAGTGATAGTTGTCTCAGTGTGCAGTAGCTCAGATTAGAGTGTGAACTATTCAATGAAGCATTAGCTCTGAAGCTTAGTGACTTTTTTTTTTTTTTTAATATTTAAAAACACCTTTCCCTGCTGATTAAACTAGCAGAATCAAGTTATTGTGCTTACCTATTCTTGGAGATAGTGGCATAGGGCATGGCATCTAGATGTTGCTAAACTGCTGGAATGGGGAAAATGCATTCAGACGACCTTGACCCCATAATGTAACGTTCCCTCCATCCCTGCCCAACAGAAGAAGGTAAAGGGATATGCATCACTAGCACTGAAAGCCTCATCTGCCTCCTGGATTCCAAAAAACAAGTCTAACTCCCACATTTTCCTGGGTACCAAGAGTACTACTCGTCCACTACCCAGCTGTCAAAAAAGCTTCCCCCTACACATACTCGCAAAAGCTTCTACAATGCAGTTATGAGGTTCAGAAGTCTGCAGATCAATGTGCCACAGAACCCAGGGTCCTTGCCACAGTGCTTCCAATATGGGTCTCCTGTTCTGAGGCAACAAATTTGGGAGCATGACATGTGGCTGGTAGGCAGCTTGCGGGGCAGCAGACTGGGGGGTATGGAGGGACCAGTGAGAAACAATGTACTCCTTCACATCTTAATTGTAAGTTCTGTTAAAGGGTCAGAACAGAGGTGGGCAATGAAACTGGATGACCCGAGGCCCCTGACAGCCATGGTCATCCTGCTACCCTCAATCCCTCTGGCTTGCTTCTTAAGGGACTCTTTGGTCCCTCCATAACCTACCAATCTTAAGGTGTCTTAAAATAGTGATGGATTCAGCAGTGTCACCTCAATCTGTGGACTCTGCCACATGATTTCAGTCTAATGTACCTCATAGGGCAGATGGTTCTGATTACAATTATGGTGACAGGGAGAGAAGACTTTGGGAAGGAAGTTCTAGCATGTGGTCATCACTACTTTAACCAAATAAAAAATCATGAGAGGATACACAAGAATGCATGGTCAGCTGCCTCAACTTCCTGGCCAATGTCTCAACCACAAAAATGCTACCTTCCAAGAAAGTAGGGTGAGCAGGAAGAGAGGAGAGTGACAAAGAACTGTAAGTACTACGTTAAGGCTCCAGGGAGGTACATGGAACCTAGAAGTACACTTAAATAAGCGATATGTCCTCAAAGATGGAATACTAGGTGCAAGAGCACACCAGGACTCTCTACACCCTTCTTAATCTCTTTAGACATTTAATCTGGGTGCAAAAAGAAATTTTAAAAAGGAAAAGCTAATGACAGTAGGAAAGTACAACTCCTTTAGGCAAAGCTTTTCTATAAGCATGCCATTGGGAGAACATGATCCAAACCCTGTTAATATTATTGAAGTGCCCCTCTTTCTAGGCAACAAGAACATTTTAATAACTTTCCTAGATCAAGTCTCAACATGTTTCTCTCATAAATCAGGTCCGTAGAAAAAGAAGCCTTGTCAGGATATGGGGAAGGGCCTTAGGTCAACACATCCTTCAGCAGAGGAGAGGAAATCATTACCCCCCGGTTTGTGGTGGATAAAATCCACATACCAATACGATTTTTTTTTCTATTGTACATTCTTGGGGCAGAATGACTGTACAGTGCTTAGTGCAATGGGACCCAGCTCCTGGATAAGGTTTTCAATTACTACTAAGATGACTGATCTTATTTTTCTTAGCATTCTCCACAGATTAAATGTCAAGGAGTGAACACAAATGGCAACCTAACTTCAAGGAATCAAGCCAGCATCCTACGTGATCATTTCATGGCCTCCATATACATTATTAAACTTAGCCATCTTTTTGTTGTTCCTTGCGGTGAACAGCTGAAAGGTGTTCCTCTTAAGAGCCCATTCACCTAGATGGATTTAACTCAGCTAGTCTTCCTCAGTGATTTCCTTTATTACTACGAGGGAAGCTGGAGGGAAAAACAGTTACCTACCTCTCATAACTGTTGCTCTTAGAGATGTGTTGCTCATGTCCATTCCAATAAGTGTGTGTGCATGCTGCATGCACGATCGTCAGAAGGTTTTTCCCCTAGTGGTACCCGTCAGGTCGGCTGTGGAGATCCCTGGAGTGGTGCCTTTATGGCAGTGTATATAGGTCCCTGCCGACCTGCCGCCTGCTCAGTTCCTTCTTGCCGGAATACTCCGACAGAGGGGAGGCAGGCGGGATTTGGAATGGACATGAGAAACACATTTCAAAGAACAGTTACGAGAGATAGGTAACCGTTTTTTCTTCTTCGAGTGATTGCTCATGTGCATTCCAATAGGTGACTTCCAAGCAGATTCCCTGGGGGAGGGGTCGGAGATCACCTGGTTGCTGAGTGCAGGACTGCCCTGCCAAAGGCTGCATCGTCCCTTGCCTGTTGGATAATGGCATAGTGTGACGTGAAGGTGTGGATGGAAGACCATGTTGCTGCCTTGCATATGTCCTGGATAGGGACCTGTGCCAGGAATGCTACGGACAACACCTGCCCTCTTGTGGAGTGTGCTGTAAGCGGAGGGGCTGGAATTTTAGCCAGATCGTAGCAAGTCCTGATCCATGATGAAATGCACTGGGACAAGATCGGGAGCCCCCTCATCCTTTCTGCGATTGCAATGAAGAGCTGTGGTGACTTACGAAATGGCTTTGTGCGGTCAGTGTAGAATGCTAGGGCATGCCTAACGTCCAGGGAATGGAACATGCATTCTCTGTTACTGGCATGGGGCTTAGGGAAGAACACAGGTAAAAATATATCTTGGTTCACATGAAACTGGGAGACTACCTTTGGCAGAAACACAGGGTGAGGGCATAGCTGGACCTCGTCTTTATAAAAGACCATATGGGGGGCTCGGAAGTCAGCGCTCTGAGCTCAGATACCCTTCTGGCTGAGGTTATGGCCACCAGAAAGGCCACCTTCCAGGAAATGTAGGACAGAGGGCAGGTTGCCATGGTCTCAAAAGGGGGCCCCCATGAGTGCGGACAGGACCAGGTTGAGGTCCCACTGGCCATCATACCTGGAGATAAAGTCTGTCCAAGCCCTTGAGAAACCAGCCCACCATGGGATTACTGAAGACTGACCTATCCGCTGCCCCCGGGTGAAAGGCCGAAATGGCAGCCAGGTGTACCCTGAAAGATAATATTGCCAACCCCTGCTGCTTGAGGTATATAACAGGTAGTCCAAAATAAGGGGAATTGGTGCTAGCCGCGGTTCAGTTCCCCTCTACACAGACCAAATGGAAAAATGCTTCCACTTTGCCAGGAACGTGGCACGAGTGGAGGGTTTCCTACTTCCCAGCAGGACCTCCCTCTCTGGGTCCAAACACTGAAGCTAAAGAGGGTTCAGCCATGGAGTTTCCACACCGTGAGGTGGAGGGACTCCAGATTGGGGTGTTGCAGATGGCCGCAGTCCTGTGTGATTAGGGTCGGGCACACGGGAAGGGATAGTGGTCTGTCCACTGAGAGGTTCAACAACATGGTGAACCAGTGCTGGTGGGGACACGCTGGCGCTATGAGGATCAAGGAAGCCCCGTACTGGCGAGTCTTGAGGAGGACTTTGTGTATGAGAGGGCAGGAATGCATACAGCAGGTGACTCGTCCACGAAAGGCGTCCGTGATGGATCCTGGGCTGCGGTTCAGGAAAGAGCAGAACCACTGGCACTTCCTGTTGCTCCACGTTGTGAACAGGTCTATGTGGGGAGAGCCCCACCTCTGGAAAATCGTTTGCATGATGTCTAGCCTGAGGGACCATTCGTGACCATGAAACGAGCCGCTGAGGTGATTGGCTAGCTCGTTTTGCGCTTCTGGAAGGTGCGATGCCTCTAGGTGTATCGAGTGGGCGATGCAAAAATCCCACAGCCTGAGGGCTTCTTGGCACAGGGGAGAGGAGCGAGCACCACCGTTTGTTTATATAGAACTTCGCTATGGTGTCGTCCGTCAGCACCTACACACATGCGCCTTGCAGGCAGGCCTGGAATGCTTGGCATGCCAGACAAAGCGCCCTCAGCTCACTTACGTTGATATGCAGTGATAGTTCTGTGTGGGACCATAGGCCTTGGGTTCTGATATTGCCCAGGTGCGCTCCCAAACTGAGCGCCGAGCCATCCGTGACTAGGGATAGCGTAGGTTGGGGTTTGGCAAAGGGTATTCCTGCACAGACACCACATATCAATAGGATTTTTTTTCTATTGTACATTCTTGGGGCAGAATGACTGTACAGTGCTTAGTGCAATGGGGCCCAGCTCCTGGATAAGGTTTTCAATTACTACTAAGATGACTGATCTTATTTTTCTTAGTATCAGAGGGGTAGCCGTGTTAGTCTGGATGTGTAAAAAGCAACAGAGAGTCCTGTGGCACCTTTAAGACTAACAGATGTATTGGAGCATAAGCTTTCGTGGGTGAATGCATCCGACGAAGTGGGCATTCACCCACAAAAGCTTATGCTCCAATACATCTCTTAGTCTTAAAGATGCCACAGGACTCTCTGTTGCTTATTTTTCTTAGCATTCTCCACAGATTAAATGTCAAGGAGTGAACACAAATGGCAACCTAACTTCAAGGAATCAAGCCAGCATCCTACGTGATCATTTCATGGCCTCCATATACATTATTAAACTTAGCCATCTTTTTGTTGTTCCTTGCGGTGAACAGCTGAAAGGTGTTCCTCTTAAGAGCCCATTCACCTAGATGGATTTAACTCAGCTAGTCTTCCTCAGTGATTTCCTTTATTACTACCAAGGGAGCTGGTTGCAGCCACCAGTGGAGAGACTCGAGGATGCGAGAGGGGAAGGTAACTATCGCATCCAGTGGGTTCCTGCCCGGCCCGTGCATCCACGCCAACCATGCCTGGAGGGGCCAAAGGCGTAACCTGGCATGCTGGACCACATATGTGCAGGCTGCCACATGCCCCAATAGTTTCACGCAATTTCTGGCCATGGTTGTGGGAAATCGGCGAAGGTTTTCAATAATGACTGAGTGCTTGAATGCGCAGCTCGAGCAGGAACGCCCTGGCCTGCATGGAGTCCAAGAGAGCTCCTATGAATTCTATTCTCTGCGTCGGGGCCAGTGTGGATTTGGACACATTCAATATAAGGCCCAGCCTGCGGAATATAGCCCGGGCCAGAGACACATGCGCTGTGGCCCGTGCATGCGACCCGGCCTTGATGAGCCAGTTGTCCAGGTACGGGAACACTTGCACCTAACGTTTGTGGAGGAAGGCTGCCACGACCGCCATACACTTCGTGAATACTCAGGGGGCTGCTGAGAGCCCAAACGGGAGCACCCTGAACTGGTAGTGCTGGCCACTGACCAGAATCTCAGGAATCTTCTGTGGGCTGGGATAATGGATATATGGAAGTACGCATCTTTCAAGTCGAGAGCAGTGTACCAGTCCCCCAGATCCAAGGAAGGAATGATGGCGGCATGCAAAACTTCACTTTCCTTATTAATATGTTGAGGTCTCGCTGATCCAGGATAGGCTGGAGCCCACCCTTGGCCTTGGGGATGAGGAAATAACGGGAGTAGAACCCCTTGCCCCTGAACTCCTGAGGAACCTCCTCTATTGCCCCTAAGAGGAGTTGTTCATGAGAAGGGTCCCTGAAGAGGGATGGGTAAGGGTGGTGTGAGGGAACAGAATTGGATAGAATATCCCACTCCTACCATGTTGAGGACCCAGCAATCTGATGTGATCTGTGACCAAGCCCGGCAGAAGTGGGAGAGTCAATTCACAAAGGGGGGAGTAAGGATCTAAGACTGAAACTGATGCTCCGTCCTTGGGTGCATCTTCAAAAGTTTGGCTTCAGGCCAGGGGGCTGTTTGGTCGAACCCTGGATTTGGCCTGAGAAGGACTGTGGTGGGCACCTCCTATTATTTCTGCCCCGTCTCCTTGACAAGTCTCGCCTAGGAGGCCCAGAGTAGAAGCAGGACGGGGGCTGAGGCTTAAAAGGCTTTCTTTGAGGTGCAGCGGTGTGGATCCCCAAAGACTTCAAAGTCACCCACGAGTCCTTAAGGCTGTGCAGGCAAGAGTCTGTATTTTGGGCAAACAGGCCTGCACAGTCAAAGGGGAGGTCCTGAATTGTGTTCTGGACCTCAGGTGGTATCAACACCTGGAGCCACACACTGCACCTCATTGTAATGGCGGTGGCCATAGTCCAAGCCGCCGAATCTGCCACGTCTAACGCAGCCTGGAGGGAGGTTCTGGAGACCACGGTGCCCTCCTCAAGGAGCGTGCTAAACTCTTTGCGCAAGTCAGCCGGGAGCAACTCCTGGAACTTTGCCAACGAGCTCCAAGAGTTGAAAGCATAGTGGCTGAGTACTGCTTGCTGGTTGGCCACTCGAAGCTGGAGCGCCCCAATCTAGTAGATTTTTCAGCCAAAAAGGTCCATCTTCTTAGCATCCCATGACTTAGGCACAGGACCTGGCTGTCCTTGCCGCTCTTTGTGATTTGCCACATCGACCACCAGAGTCCCCAGCTGTCTGAAAAGGTGTGCGTACCCTTTCTGCGGCATAAAATAACGTCTTTCCACCCCTTTAGCAGTGGATGGTAGAGAGGCCGAAGTCTGCCAGAGCACCTTAGTGGTGTTTTGGATTGTTCTTATTAGGGGCAAGGCAACCGTAAAAGGACCCTCCGGGGCAAGGATGTCCACCATTGGGTCAGACTCCTCCATGACCTCCTCTGCCTGGAGATTGAGGTTTAGGGCCACCCTCCTAAGAAGGTCCTGGTATCCCTTGGTGTCCATCGCCGGCAGGGTGGTGGTGGTGCCTTCCACCGCCTCGTCTTGTGAGGAAGAGGAGGAGCCCCATGGGATAGGGTCTTCCTGTCCTTCTGGCATTCTGGAGGCTGGGTCAGGTACCTCAGAGCCTCCCATGACTAGAAGTGGCGCTAGTGTCACTGATGGCGCTGGTTCGGGTGCTGCGTCTGAGCGTGACAGCCCAGAGTCCCTGTCACATGCGGGGTCCTCAGGAGCCCGGGGGTGTGGCGAGACAGTGACATTACTTGGGAGGGGGCGGGGTACGGGGTGCCGATGCCACCGATGCTGGCCTGGAGCCCTGACCCTAAGCCTGATGGTAGGCCCAAGTGGTCCAAAACGGCTATTGTACTGGGCTCTGCCACTGGGGCGGCTAGGCGACCACCAGTGCAGAGGATTCCACCGGTCTGCGGTGCGGGGCCAGTGCCAGGAGCGGTAGTGGCTGTGTCAAGAGACAGAAGACTCTGCGTCTGACTCGGACGAGTAGTCTGTGCCCGACCACGGGGAGGCGGAGCCCGACGGTGCCAGGGAGCGGTGCCGTAACATCATAGGCTTGCCACGATGATGAACTAGAGGCAGTGCCGCCATTGGCGCCGCAAAGAGTGCCGGAGCCACATGCGGCGCCGGGATAGACACTGCAGCCGGTGCCACCGAAGGTCGTGCGCCATCGTGGCAACGAGGTCCCGCGCTGCCTCGTAGGTATCCGGCGTGGAGGGAAGGTTGAGTTCTTCCTCCAAATCCTCCCAAGTTGGGGAGTCCACTAGCACCAGACTCAACAGGCCTCCAATTGGGCCCAGGCCATGGATGTCCCACCGGAGGACGCACCCTGCTGGAGTCCCCTCCTAGCTTCTTAATGGGGGAACGACCCGCCCACCTTCTTTTTCTTATGCGGCACCGGGGACTGTGAGCGGTGCCGCCTGGTAGCACTGGCCTTACGAGTCAGGGAGCGGTGCTGGTGATCTTTAGAGGAGTCCTTCCTCAGTGCCGGGACATCCCACCGATGATGCCGGTGCTGCTTCCGGTGCCGGCTGTGGGCGGAAGGCCAACTGCATCAGGAGGAGAGCATAGTCCCGCTCTCTCTTAGTCCTGGGTCTAAAGCTCCTGCAAATTGGGCAGTTATTTGTCTGATGGCCCTCTCCTAAACACTTGAGACAGGCAGCGTGCGGATCGCCTGTGGGCTTAAGTTTTGCACACCTCTTCCACGCCTTAAACCCCTGCAACCGAGGCATGCCCCGGTGCCTGGGGAAACTAGGGCGGGGTGAAGCCCCCCGAAGTAAGTCCAACTAACTACAAACTACTATATAATGAACAACTAAGAAAAGGGAACCACTAGGTAGGCACCTGTGAATGCAAGAGACTCAGCTGCTCCCACGACCGTCACTGGCGGGAAGAAGGAACTGAGCAGGCGGCAGGGACCTATATACACTGCCATAAAGGCGCCACTCCAGGGGTCTCCACAGCTGACCCAACGGGTACCACTAGGGGAAAAACCTTCAGACGATTATGCATATGGCACACCCACACACCTATTGGAAAGCACATGAGCAATCACTCGAAGAAGAACTTTAAAGTTTCTTTCCACCAAGAAGCATGGTTTTTCTGCTTTGTTTAAGCAGGAGCAGTTCACACAGGCTGCTACTGCTGTGCAGTCTGTCTTTAGAAGATGACAACTAAGATTTGTTTCTGAAAGCCAACATGGATCTGTTCCACAACAACAACATATAAATTTCTTTCCATTAGGTACCAGACACCTTGTGTAGTTTTCAAACTAAGCACTTTCCCCACATCATATAAAACTATCATCTATGGTCAGATACATCCCAAGAAGATTTTGTAGGGGCGTCCCATTCGTATCTGGCCAAGCCACTTATTGGAGCATCTCTTCACTGAGACTACGGATGCACCAGCATCTCCAACTGCATCCCAAAACACAGTAAAATCTGCTCTAAAGATCTGCGGTGTAACTGGACTTGGGGAGGAGAGGAGTGGGGGAACCTTGACAAGATACAACAAGGCCCAGTAGAGAGGCAAGTGATCTCACCTTGACCATTTCCTATATGTGCACAAAATTAATGAGCTACTCCAGCTGGAACTTTTGGTGGTATACAGATGTGAAGAAAAGTATTTTGCACCTCTATATTCACCAGAAAAACCCTTGGTCTGAGGAGTGACAGGGGGACCCATGAGATTCCATTTTAATTTTTGACAATGGACTAATGAACTAACTAGTTTTGTAGTTTTAGATGAGTGTCCCCCTTGTTTTTTGAGAAATGGAAAAAAGTTAAGGATGCTCCTAAGAAATAATCAGGATGGGAGAATTAGTAAGTGGCTTCTTTGTCAAGAAGATAAATTGAAAACTTGCCAAAAGAATGCTTAGGGAAGAACAGGGAAAGGGACAGAAAATAATTACATTGAGGAAAGAAGAGGCTGGGGAGATTTTATTTATATATACTATGGGCAAATTGATTCTCTCCATAGTGACATGGGGGGTATGTTACAGAATTCTTCTACCTGGCTATCCAGTGTGGGAGGGAGAGAAGAATTCGGTAACATACCCCCCCATGTCACTATGGAGAGAATCAATTTGCCTTGAGTAACTGCAGTCCAATTTTTTTTGGGGGGGGGAAGAGGGGGAGGTTTGAAATTAGCTCCTTAATTTACCCTACTGAACAGAGTGAACTGACATTAAGGGGATGCTTATTCTGACCCCTACTCTGGGAAGGCCTGGCCTGCTGGCTGGATTTCCTAAAGGAACTGGACTGTAAAGGTTCATTGGGGACTTTGATTTGGAATTCATTCATTTTTTTTTTTTTTACTTAAATTTCACCACCACATTATAGGAAGCAAAACGAGTCTTCCAAGTAGTATTCTGTGATCTGATTTATCCCTGTCTAAGAGGCCCTGGGGTGATTATATCAGCCTCTAAAAGGACAGAGGATTATTTGGGGGACACTGTCATTGAATGATCCAGCCAGGGAGAAAAGTCTTCCCAGGGGTCTCCCAGTCCAACTTATATTTATTAATAAACATGGCCCTAAAATCCTTAATATATGATACTTCCCAGCATTACCTTTACCAAAATTACTCCTTGGGGAATTCTGCACCACCGCGCAATGCAGAATTTTGCAGAAATGAATGTTGTGCGCACAGAATTTCCTTTCTCCCACAGGTTTCAAAGTGGAAGCCGTGTTAGTCTGTATGAAGTGGGTTTTAGCCCACGAAAGCTTATGCTCAAATAAATTTGTTAGTCTCTAAGGTGCCACAAGTACTCCTCGTTCTTTTTGCTTTCCCCCACAGAAATTGGCTGCAGCGCTGCTGGCCGCCACTAGAGGCCACTGGACCCGGCAGAGCCCAGCTCACATATAGAAGACACTGCTCGGGGGAGGGGGAGAGAACTAGAGCTGTGGTTCTCAAAGTTTTGTACTGGTGACCCCTTTCACATAGTAAGTCTCTGAGTTCGACCCTCCTTATAAATTAAAAACACTTTTTAATATATTTAACACCATTATAAATGCTGGAGGCAAAGTGGGGTTTTGGGTGGAGGCTGACAACTCGCGACACCCCATGTAATAACCTCGCGACCCCCTGAGGGGTCCTGACCCCCAGTTTGAGATCCCCTGAACTAGAGGGTTCCTGGCAGCTGCAGTTCCCAGCTTCCCCTGAGGGAAGGAGACGGCAGCACGCAGGAAACTCCATGAAAGCCTGGGACCAAGCATCAGGCTGTTTCTCCCTCTGGATCCCTGGGCTCTGGGGTAGAGGGGGGCAGGTGTCTGGGCTGGTGGAGCCACGGCTGGGCTCTGGGGGGGGAGAGGGGGCAGGTGTCTGGGCAAGGGGGGCCCCCCATGACTGGGCTCTGGGGGCAGGGAGGTTGGGCATATTGTCTGGGGGAGAGCTCCGTGGCTGGGCTCTTAGGGAGAGGGGCTGTGGGTGTCTGGCCCCCTGGCTGGGCCCTGGTGGAGTGGAAGGGGACAGAGAAAGAGGAACTAGGTTGTCATAGGGGTTTCTTTAACTCTCTACTCCTGGGAGAATGGGGGGAAAAGAGAGAGAGCGAGCGAGAGTGTGTGTGTATATATTGTTACAGACATACTTGCTAACAGGTATTTTGAAATAAATTACCAAAATAATTTAAACTGGCATGATTATGTAGTATTATTTTGACAAATAAAATCTGCAGAATTTTAAAATATAGTGTGCAGAATTTTTATTTTTTTAGCGCAGAATGCCCCCAGGAGTACAAAATGAAGACAGGCAAGGATTTTTCCCTACAGGTTTATCAAGATAAATGGAGAATCTTTTTCTAGTTACAGGATGAATCTTTAGGATCCTCACAACATATTTTCATGACATTGAGGATCTTGGCAGACTCTGGAATTTGGGATACAGACTCTGGAATTCAGTATCAGGCTCAGAAGAAGGGGGATCTCCTCATCCTCTGTAGCCACAGCAATAGCAGAGGATGGGAAGATACGGGGCAAACAAAGGCTTGTAAGTTCTGCTCAGTTTGAAGGAAAGCCAGATTCAAAAACTGGAGAATAGATACACCTGTTAGAAGGGTCAAGAGGAAGAGTGCTCTGCCACAGGGAGAACCCCGGGGGCATCTTTTGGGGGGGTCTTCCTTTATGCTATTTGCATTTGGTAAGGAGGGAAGGAAAAGGGAAAGTTCACCAGGTTTTGGAGAGCCTTTTCATCAGTGTAAACTCCTGGGGAATCTGGAAGACTACCGTCACCCCGCAAGCTCACCATCCTGCCAGGGAAGAGCAGATAGATCCTGTTAACGCAAACGACTCTTTCATGAGCCACCAGAACCTGCCTCAGGAGGGGGGACCGGGACCTGAGTTGGGACCAAGAGTGGGCTGCACAATGACAGTACAATTGGTGCACTCTGTTCTTCCACATATTCCCCCTCCTGTTACCTTGCTGCAGCTAAAGGCTGAATGACAGCCAAGCCTTGTGGAGGGGAAGGGAAGAGTCACAAAATGACAATTTCTCATTGGATACCAGAAAACCACAAAAGAAGCATCCCATTAATTTGCACCAGTGGAACCAGGAAGCATTAACACTTGCTGAAGCAATAAGTTGGTGATACTGTGAAATAATTTCTTTATTTTTGTTATTCTCCGAACTGGATAAGGGACAGAAGCTAAGGTTATATTTGTGTTTATTACATTATTGCTTTAGAATGGTACCTTTAATGTAAAATTGCAAATTCTGCTAGCCATCTCACCAAGTAATTTGCTACAGCATGGGAGTAAAATATAATCACTTATCTATCATCAATGTTGTAAAAGTTGGAAATTAGATTTTGTACTTAGGCTGGTAGGTTTTCATAACAATATGCCAAGGCTGCTTTAATGAATTCCTTAACATTCCAAATGAAAAGCATATTTACTCAATCACCTGTTCTGTAATACATGAAGTTAGATATTCCAAGTCTCTCAAAGTTACATTAGGGAAAGTAATCAGTCAACTACAGCTTTCAAAATCAGGTCAAAAAGCAGTGCCTGTGATGTAGAGATCTTTATCCCCAACCTATTGTGAATCAGTGAAAAGGAGAGTAGCAGAGGACATACCTTGGAACTGCTCCCAAAACAATCAAGTTCGCTTTTTGTTTGTTGTTTCCAATTACAGCATTTTTCATATCTCTGTAAATCCAGAAAGAAAAACAAACCCTGGTAAATTATGCTGAGGTACTAAGTAAATTTTATAGAATTGAGCCCTGTTTCCACAGATTCTATCAAAGTCTTTCAGATCTCCATGCTGCACCTACATGGCTGAACACTGCTTCAGGACACAGTATTTTCCAACATCTTTGGCCACAAAACCCAGATCTCCAGGTTTCCACTATGCCCCAACTCATTCAAATGAGCAAAAACCCACACCACTTCACGTTAGAATCACATGTGGAAGTGAGTCATTACTGATGAAGTCAGATGGACCACTTGATCATACCCACCCACTTCATCCAGCATCTAAAATAAGTCAGCTGTGGGGAAAACATTAAACCTCAGTAATGTGAAATCATAATCACTGTTCTGATGGGAGCAAGGAAAAGTCACTTCTTACCAAGGGGGAGAGGAAGGAGGAGAGGAAGGATAGTCCAGTGATTAGGGTGCAAGCCTGGGACCCTGGAGACAAGGGTTCAACTCCGTGGTCGGCCACAGGCTTCCTCTATAACCTTAGTGAAGGTTACAATCTGTATGCAAGAGACAAGGTGGGTGAGATAATATCTTTTGTAGGACCAACTTCTATTGGTGGAAAAGAAGCTTGAAGACCTCAGGTCTTCCAGCAACGGAAGGTGGTCCAATAAAAGATATTATCTCACCCACCTTGTGTGTCTCATATCCTGGGATCAACACGGCTACAACAACACTGCAAACAACAGCCTCTATGCCTCAGGTTCCCCAGCAGTAGAGTGGAGACAACAGCACTTTCCTACCTCACAGGGATGTTATGAGAATAAATACATTAAGAGACTGTAAGGTGCTCAGATTGTATGGTAGTGGGGGTTAGATAGTACCCAGGATAAGAAGGCAGGACTACTCCAAACAAGAGGTAGCTATCTAATATAACAGTTCTACATCCCAGCCAAGCTCCTGTTGAAATGCTTAGTTTGCAATCTAATATGGTGCAGAAAGTTACTTTGTATACTAAAAACCACAAAGCACCCACTTGGATTTTTTACATTAGTTGCTTTTATGATACACATGATTCTCAATGAGTTTCAGGGAAGACCAGCAGTCTGTTACATTACCAGCTTACAGACAACTCAATAGAACAAATTTCTTAGCTTCTCTAAAACTGTATCAAGATTTAAATGAGCTTAGACTTTGCAAATGCAGAAAGCATAAAAAATTCATCTGACTATTCAAAACCCTTCTAACTAGCAGAAAGGCAAGACACACAAGACCTCTAAGTTCAGTTCATGCATTTCACAACTCTAACCTTTCAGTAGTCAGATTAAGTAAAACTGTACCCCAAAGTTTTTCAAATGGTTTCTCATCTTCAGTGTTCACTATTAGAGAGTGCTCTATCCAAAGCAATGTTCAGACTGCCATTAAGGCCCTCTATTTTCACTCACTCACAGTTTTTTCAATAAATTCTCCCTTTACAGCCAAAGCGTTCCCATGTTGGACCTTTTGGGGGGATTTAGGTAACAGCAAAACAATTCAAGTGCCTTTAAAAAAAAAAAAACCACACATTAAAATAAACTTTAGAAGATTAAGTGTGTGAGAGTGTGTATATGTGTTCCTAACTGAAGTCTAGTCACCATGCCAACTAAGAAAGAGTTAGTGTTAAGAAAACAATATTGGCAACAGGTGCACTAAAAAGTTTCCACCAAGCTTAGAGTTACAGTGCAATCCATGGAATTATATATTTACAGACACAATTTTAATTGGATTTGCTTGTCAGTTTGTGTTTGCTTTTCTCTATACCGCTATTTAAGCAAGGTCAACAGAAAGATTAGTGTTTTCATCTCTTCCTGATTTCCGCCCCCCAAAAGCCAGGGAAAAACAAGGGGGGGAAAAAATATATATATATATATATATATATATATATATATGCCTGCCTCTGGTTGACATTTTGGAAAGCGTCAGCAAAAGTTGTTCAGTCATATCCAAGAATGAAGGGAAATACACATTTTACCTGTGCTAAAAAAAGTTTCCCAAGTTTAATTCAGAAGCATTAGCACCTACAGGCTTTGGAACATGGACTTGAAATTTGGTGGTGTTTGCATTAGTATCAGATGTACCTGGCTTTTGCTTTCCCTGTGAAAAATCCACCCTAATTTGACCAAGTTATATGCAGATGCTCAAAGCTTTGTTAGAGGCTGGCAGCTCTGTTCTCCAAAGAACCTGCCTGCAATGAGCATGCTCCACTAGGGTGACCAGACAGTAAGTGTGATCCATCAGGACAGGGGCTGAGGGGTAATAGGCACTTATATAAGACAAAGCCCCATATATCAGGACTGTCCCAATAAAATCAGGACAACTGGTCACTCTATGCTCCACTCACACACAGCTCCTATGTCCCTAGTGGACACACAAATCTCACTGAGGCCTGTGGCTGCTGCAAGTGCTCAGCATATCTTCTTCATAAATTCCAAAGCCAAAAGGGACTACTGTGATCATGTAGTCTGACCTCCTGTGTAACAAACCATAGAATTTCCCCAAAATAATTCTTAGAGCATATATTTTAGAAAAACATCCAATCTTGATTTAAGAATTACCAGTTATGGAGAATCCACCATAACCCTTGATAAACTGTTCCACTGATTAACTACTCACTGTTAATTTACACCTTATTTCAAGCCTGAATTTGTCTAGCTTCAACTTTCAGCCATTGGGTTGTGTTATACATTTCTCTGCTAGACTGAAGAGCCTATTATCAAATATTTGTTACCCATCTAGATAATTATAGACTGTAATCAAGTCACCCCTTATGCTCTTTGTTCAGCTAAACAGATTGAGCTCCTTCAGTCTGTCACTATAAGGCATGTTTTCTAATCCTTTCATCATTCTTGAGGCTCTTCTCTGAACCTCTCTAATTTATCAACATCCTTCCAGAATTGTGGGAAACAGAACTGGACACAGTATTGCAGCAGCAGTCACAACTACAGAGGCAATATAACCTCTCTACTCCTACTCGAGATTCCCCTGTTTATGCATTGGCTCATTTGGCACAGTGTCCTACTGGGAGCTCCTCATGTTCAGCTTGATTATCCATCAAGATCCCCAATCCTTTTCAGAATCACTGTTTCCCAGGATAGAGTCTCCCATTCTGTAAGAGTAGCCTACATTCTTTGTTCCTAGATGTATAGGTTTACATTTAACCATATTAAAAAGCATATTGTTTGCTTGCGCCTGCTTACCAAGCAATCCAGATCACCCTGTATCAATGACCTATCCTCTTTATTATTTACCACTCCCCCATTTGTTGTGTCACCTGCAAACTATCGATGATAATTTTATGTTTTCTTCCAGGTCATTAATAAAAATGTTTAATAGTATAGGGTCAAAAACCCTGTGGGAACCTAGTAAAAACACATCCACTCCATGATGATTCCCTGTTTACAATTATATTTAGAGACCTATCAGTTAGCCAGTTTTTAATCCATTTAATATGTGCCATGTTAATTAGATATCGTTCTTTTTTTAATTAACATGTGTGGTACCAAGTCAAATGCCTCACAGAAGTCTAAGGCCTTGTCTACACATCAAAATTAAGACAAGTCGACATATAGCCACCGCAGTAATTACAGCAGCTTTCATGTCCACAGTGGCTCCTTCTGTTGGCAATGCGGGTCCTCACCAGGAGCTCTTCCACCAACTGAAGAGAGGCATTGTGGGGCGCTGACAGCCCCTCACAGCCCAGAGCACTAGCCCCGCTTCTGGGGCTGCCAGTCTGGAGCCCTGCTGTCACCTCCCAGTGAGGGATTTGAGGGAGGGAGGGGAAGGAGAGCCCGACAGCCCCCCAGTGAGGGACTGGGGGATGGGGGCAGAGAAGAACCCAAGACTGACAGCCTCCTGGTAAGGGATTGGGCGGGGAGGGGGAAAGTGGAAGTGGAGTTACTAGGTCGATGTAGTGGGCGACTTACATCAGCGGGAGCACCATTGTAGTGTAGACACCTACAGAGTTAGGTCAACGTAAGCTGCCTTACATCGACTTAGGGCTGGTCTATGCTCCAGAGGTAAGTATATTACATCAACATGTTACCCTTCTCAATCAAACTTATCTCATCAACAAGAGATATCAAGTTAGTTTAACAGGATTTATTGTCCATAAACCCATGTTGATTGGCATTAACTATATTACCCTCCCTTTAGTCTTTATTCATCCCACATCAACTGCTCCATTATCTTGTTCGGGGTTGATGTCAGACTGACAGGCCTATAATTACACAGGTCATCCCGTTTACTCTTTTAAAATATTGGCAAATTAGCTTTCTTCCAGTCTTCTGGAACTTTTCCAGTATTCCAAGACCTTTTGAAAATGAACATCAATTCTCAAGCAAGATCTTCAACCATCTCTTTTTTAAAAACCTCTTGGATACAAGTTACCTGGACCTATGGATTTAAAAATTTTAAAAGTATTGGCTGCCTCCAATTATTCATGCTCTAATTTCAAGGCAGTCTCTTCCTTGAAGCTTCTCCCTCACATGTTGCTGCCAAGGCCCACAGCAACAGGCTCAGAAGAACTGGCTGTTTGAAGCAAACAGTTCAGGGAAGCAACAGAGGGTCCTGTGGCACCTTTAAGACTAACAGAAGTATTGGGAGCATAAGCTTTCGTGGGTAAGAACCTCACTTCTTCAGATGCAAGAAGTGAGGTTCTTACCCACGAAAGCTTATGCTCCCAATACTTCTGTTAGTCTTAAAGGTGCCACAGGACCCTCTGTTGCTTTTTACAGATTCAGACTAACACGGCTACCCCTCTGATACTAGTTCAGGGAAGAATTGTCCCCTGCTGCACCCCACAGCACTAGTGCCCAAAAGGTGGGGGAAAGCAAGAGGTGAGACCCCAGGTCCCCAAAGGGGAAGGGTGGGTGAGAAAGGAATGCATATAAGTACCATGGGGAGGAATGCAGTGAGAAAGAGGCAGGATGCAGTGTCCAGAACATAGGATTGAGACAAGAAAAGTTGATAGAAGGGGTAGGGGTGTGGGGAGGACTGTCTACAGTGGGAACAAAGAGCTAATTGGACAAAAAGCGAGGAAACAAAATGCATTTATTTAAATTGTCTTTAATGCAATATTTAACTTCACTAACTGAAGAGCACATTCTGCAGTCAGACTAGATTGTAAGATTCACTTCTTGCCAATGAATTTTATTCCCAGCCCACAGCCTGAGTGAAAAGGTAATGAAGTCCTCACCACAGAATGAGTCCGATGCCTCTGATCTAGGGAAATGCTTTCGATGATTAGTTGAGTTATCTGAAGAGGCTGACTGCATTTTTTGCTTCTTTTTAGACAATTTCTCCTTAGAGACTTATGGCCAAACTTGGCTAGAAAATGAGATGGGCTTGGGAAGGAACCATCAGTGAGACTGTGGACCTTGGCCTTCTCAAAAAGCAAGCATGGGGAAAAGGAGAGTGGAGATGGAGTCTAATTTTTCTATACTGAGTGAGGACAAAGAATCTGTAACATTTACACTTCATGATTTGGGGTAGGGAAGGGTGTCTTGATCCAAGTCAGAGATGCTGTTTAAACAGGGAACAACTTGAGGCTTAAGAGCCAGATGGGAGCCTGAGGTGTTTCTAGTTCTATAAGAGCAGACTGACCCAAGAGGCAGTGTTGTAGTGTGTTTGTGGACTTTCAAGCTAGTAATCCACAGAGGGGCCAGGCATTAGCGCCAAGACACACTCTGGGACACATGGAAAAACAAGCTGTCCACTGGCAGTATGAGACATCCCCCCATCCCTTATATGTCTCCTGGCCCTCTGAATACCTGGTCCTTTCATATCTTCTAGTAAACCCAGTTAACATCATCCAGGAAGAGACAGTTGAAAGGCAAGGAGACAGCCTGTCACAGGAAGTCAGTCCTGGGCAGCTCAAGGACTTTTTCGCAGTGTTGCTGTGTAAAGGTGGAGGGATGAAGAATTTGTGGACCCAAGTGGAGACAGGAAACAACCTTATAGCACCAGTCAACAAACCCTGAAAGTTTTCCTTCAAAATCTTTCTATCAACACCTTCTCCCTACTACTACTGATGCTAGGCTAGAGGAAGAGAAAAAATAGTTTCTGCCTGAGCAAGTTGAGAGAGGGCTTCCCTGTGTTGAGGCTGAGTCAGAAGGTCAATACAATGTTCTATACGTACTAGAAAGGGAAGACTGTTGAAGCAGGGGTTGGACATATCTGCTGTGGTGATGGAATAAGGACAGAATTCCGATCAGACCTGAAAGGAGGGCACGTGCTACTCTTCTGGTGATTGTGAGGCTCTGCTACCAACAGTATGCACTACAAAGTGATAATATACTAAAACGTGATTGTGTGTTTGTATTCGATCCATGTAATACTTTCCAAAATAAATTCATGTAGAAATTTGCAGAGTACCTCTTTCTTTCCCTTCAAGTGCAAAGCTGCTGGGTTTCAAGCAAACCTAGACTACTAATGATAGAACTTCAAACTCAAGTTCATATTACTTACATGACACCTTGCAGGACTTTCTGGGGATCAGGATCAAATAATCTGTCAACATAATGGCGACTGCTAGCAGTTACTTCCTACGGAGAAAAAGACAATTTATACTTTGTCAATTCATGCAGTGGCAAATTCCAAATTAACAGCAATGCCTAATGAGACACAAAACTCTATAAAACCTACCAGACAAGACTGTGATAGAACTGCACGTTCACATTCAAATGCATAATATTTACAACCAAACAACTTCTAATTTGGGAGTTAACACTGTGTGAGAGAGTGCAATTTTGAATGGGATGTGCATATTTTGGTATTCATACACTGGGAATGAAAGGGAGTTGTACAGGTATTGTGTTGGCATTTGGGCATTCTAATGTTTGTGTTTGAGGCATACGAGTCATGTTTGGTCTAGATGTCAGGGTTGTCTTAATTTGCAATTTAACCACTTTTTTGTGGTTGAATGGAAAGGCAACACTCGCAGAACATTACCGCTTGGTTAACTTTTTCTGTGGAAGTGTATTATAACCCCACACAGGAAAAAAGTTAATAAAACAGTTAAGGTTGCTCAAGAGGAATACCCACCTATATAAGCCCTAAAAACAAGGGAGTGCTCAGTTAAGGTATCCTTCTTTAATACACCTTACCCTCACACATCACATTCACCACTTTCATTGACAGAGTCTGCCTTTCTATAAATAAGTCCAACACACTCCATCACATACAGTAACAATACACACTGCATTCCTCACAAGACTAATTTAAAACTCTGATCCCAGAAACAACATATGTATCTGCTAAATATTTATGCACCAGTGATTAGTTATTTTCCCTTAAGATGTCCAAGGTTGGAAGTGCATGCAAGTGACTAGCATCCCAAATCAACAGCGGCAGAAGGGAAGAAGGGGGGAAAAGCTTCCACTCCAAGCTCACGATGACATACAACGAAGTGTTTCCTTGATCTCAGCAAACTGTTCTCAACTTCCCAGAAAATGAATTAATCAGGCCACAATAAAAGTGGCCTAATTTTCAAAGGTGGAGAGCACCCACAGATTCCACTGACTTTAATGGAATTTGCCGGTACTCGGCACTCCTGAAAGTCTGACGACTTATTTAGGCTTTCCTAAACTAACATGTAGAGCTAACTACAGGCATCCAGTTTAGAAGAATGGATGCCAACCTGGAAAAATGGTAATGTTTGGCAGCTGAGCCTATTCCCTTTATTGAGCTTCTCACATTGCTCCCCAGTGACTTCCTTGAGGAATGAAAGGGAACTAAGTTTTTTGAGTGGGGAAATATTTGCCCTTGGATTTAGATTACTCCTCTTTATCCAGCTGGATTTCAAGAATGTCCACTATCTTCCTCCCTACCGTCTCATGACTATCTGGGAGAAACAAGAAGAACCTAAAGGCCCACTGATTCATTATGCCACCTACATTCTACAGGAGCATTTGGCTATCTGTCCCAAGGATGAAGCTTTTGAGAGTAGAACGGGCTCAGTAGTGGACTTTCACTGCCACCAGAAATATATCCGAAGCAAACCCTAATTGTGTATAGATGCAAAATGAAGACCTCCCAATAAGTGCTGATTCTAATCTTGACTGTCCTTTAGCCTATTGACTAGCACTAACCCTGCCACACAAAGGTTAACTTGTTCACTCACTGCTGGGAGGAACATCTCATCACCAATATCCATAAGAAGCAGTCTGTCAAACCTCCACAGATTTTTCATAGTTATTGTTACCAGAATTTATTTGCTCACAATTCCAAATATATATCCTTCTATCTTGTAAGGAGTAGCGAAAAGAAATTGTAATATAAAAAACAAGTAGTAACTGGGGTATAACCTTGGCACTATTCTATTAAAACACAAGTAGCACTTATCTTCACGCTACTTAAAAGCTTAATAATAAAAATTAAAGACACAGATACTTCAGCTTTTAAGGTACCCATTTCAGACTGGCAAGTAGGATTTTGGTTCACGTTTTCATTTTAAGATATGGGACAGTTGCATTCAGTAATAAACACAGTTACCCAGAGGCGAAGGGGCAATGTATTCCTTTATTTTGCCATTTAAATAAAAACACTGCCAATTATAACAAAATCAAAGAAACACGACACACTTTCCTTTTTTTCTAATCACAATCTCCCACTTTTTCTCAGTGCAATGGTGGGTGGCACTAGAGTGCAACCACCATGCGTATTCTGTCTGTTATCTCCTCCCTTCAGGCCAACAGGAAGAGGAAATGCTTTCATGCTAGGATTCCTGTTTTTTCCACTCTAAAACTCCAGTGCTGTAGAGCGAGAGCAACATGTTGTCTACACCATGTCAGCAGAGCAGCAGTGGATGAGCCTCTTCACAAGACAGCAGCAACATGGCCATCAGAAGTACTACAAAGAGCAGTCTTCAGTGACCAAGACAAAATTACCACTTGCCAGTGATGAATGGGCAAGGGAGCTTTAAAAGCCCTGAACTGACAGCAGTTTTCATAAGCAAGGACCCTGTATCCCTATATATGGTGCGAAGTTTATAGTGAGAGTGTGTAGACTCAACACCAATACAGGTAGAGGAAGGTAAAATGAGTACTTTCTGAAAAAAGGAAGTAATACTACCATATCTGCATCAGGGAAAAAAGAAAAAAAAAACACTGAGAATTGAATATATTGCAACAAAAAGAACCAGAGAATCCTGAAAATTTAACATCCAAGACATTGATTTTTTTAAATTAGAGTATCCAACACAAAGTGTTAGTATACAAATACTGTTTTGGTTCTTACATCTTTCCTCACATCTAGCTATTGGGCATCTATTAGCTACACAATAAAATACAGATACATACACAAAAGATCACTAAGCTATAAGTTTTCTGTCTTCATAGAGGCACCATTTTCATTTCTTTATTCCTTTTTTCCAACAGACACATTCTCTCCCTCTTTCATGCTATTTTCCAATTTGTCTAGTTTTTATCTATTTCCTCTATCCTTTTTCACCTCTTCCCCATGTCTCATATGTGCTTCCCCACCCACACTATCATCTCTTTCCCATCAGTGCGTCCCTCCCGGATCCTCCCCAGCTCCACAAGGGGGTGTCTTATCTTGCTTGGGGCCCGCCGTCCTCGGTAGTAGACGAAGAGCTAGGAGGGACGAGAAAGCGAACTGAGGTGGTTCTCTCTACCCACCCTGGGCCCCTGTGGTTTCTCCCGAGTCTCTCCCCCCCTCCCCGGGGACGCACAGGCGTCGGGCACTGGCGGTCACACTCACACCAGGGGGGAACTTCCTATCTCTGCACTGACAGGCACAGGCCATGATGGCAGGCACAGCCAAGCCCCTGGCCGCGGGCCCAACAGGGCAAGTCTGGGGGAGCGTCCCCGCCTGACAGCACCTAACGCTGCTCGCCTGGGGCAGATCCACACTGACCTCAGTAAGGGAGCCAGGGCCCCCGGCACCCGGGGGGAAGGGCAGGGGGAGCTAGAGCCCCCGGCGGCCCGCGCTCCTACTGGGGCTCCGTCGGGTTTCCCCCTCCTACATGACACCGCGCAGGACAAGCCGCCGAGCGGGCTCCAGGGCCCCGCGGGGGAAGGGCCGGGCACTCACCGAGAGGACGCTCATGCGGAGCGGCGTCTCCAGCACACACGCCATCTTGGGGGCGCGCGCGGCAACGACGGCACCCAACCCCGCGCGAGGCGGCCAGTGCTACCGCCGCCGAGCCCGGCCCATCGCCGTGGGTGGGGGAGGGGGCGGTACTAGCGCCCGGCCGGGCCACAGGAGTTGCTCTAACGAATCGGCTAACACCAAATCCAAACTCTCTGTCTATGGCCCAAACGAGTGCGCATGCGCCCACTTAGGCCTTTGGCGCCCTGAAGGGGGGGGACGGAATTTTTCCTCTTGATTGGAGGGGGGGGAGAGAGTTACAGTGCGCATGTGCCAGCAGCACCACAGAGGTCTTTACGGTTCCACCGGATTCCTTGTTGTTTTTGTGGATAGACTAACATT
The DNA here is from genome assembly GCF_028017835.1 of Emys orbicularis. Taxonomy (NCBI): domain Eukaryota; kingdom Metazoa; phylum Chordata; order Testudines; family Emydidae; genus Emys; species Emys orbicularis. The sequence continues at coordinate 56,443,023 of NC_088691.1, forward strand.
GCTACCCCTCTGATATGTGGCGGGGAAGGGGGGAGGGAGCGCAGGGAGACAGGGTGGGGAGGCGGGAATGCAGAGAGGTGAGGTGGGGAGATGGGAGCACAGGTGGGGTGCAGATGGGAGCTCGGGGAGGAGGGGAGCGCAGGGAGATGAATGGGAGGAGGGAGGGAACCTACGAAGGTGAGTGAGCAGTGTGGTGAGGATGGAAGGAGAGGGAGCACAAGGAGGTGAGTGGGAGGAGGAAAGAAGCGCAGGGCGATTGGGTGGGAATGAAAGTGCAGGGACGACGTGGGGTGGGGATGGAAGGAAAGGGAGCGCAAGGAGGGGAGTGAGCACAGTGGGATAAGACTGGAGGGGGAGGGAGCACAGGGAGGTGGGGACGGAAGGGGAGGGAGCGCATGATGGTGAGTGCAAGGACACGTGCATAGTTCTAGCAAAAAATAAAAATGTAGTATTCGATTCTGTGTACTATAGAAAACTAAATTAAGTTAATTTAAAGGATTCTTATCCATTAACACAAATAGAAAATATCCTTAACACTGGAACATGTGCATTCTGGTTTTCTACACTAAATCTTGGCAATAGAAATAAATTCAAATGACAGGGAAAAGACCACTTTTACTGCAGGACAACGGCTGTGGCAAATTAATGGTTTTTGGCTCGTGTTCCCTTACTAGTTTTGGGAATCTTAGGCTGAGAGTGCCATTCCATGGAATGCTCTTTACATATCTGTAATAGCCAGAAGATATCTTGGTGAGTTCTAACACTGGTGCAGTTACAAATGGTCTGTGATAAGTTTGTGTGCCAATCTGAAATTGAAACCAAAAAATACAAGCAGATTCAAAAGTAGGAGCCTGTCTTGGGGAACACATTGGGCATTTCCACTTACAATAAGAAAATTAGTCTGACTCCCCAGACACTTGCAGATGTGCAGAGTTTGGTTGGGCTCTGCTCATAGTACATAGGGTTACCATATGTCCGGTTTTTCCCGCACATGTCCAGCTTTTTGGTAATCAAACCCCCGTCCGGGGGGAATTGCCAAAAAGCCGAACATGTCCGGGAAAAATACCGCCGGCCGGGCACTTCCCCTCCCGTGGCTGCTGTGCTCACTACCTTGACTCTTCTGCTCTGTTTAAAGCCGAGCTGCCCGAGCGCTACCAGCTTCGGGCAGCCCCCTTGCCTCCGGACCCTGAGCCGCCGGCCGGGCACTTCCCCTCCTGGGGCGCAGGGTCCAGAGGCATGGGGGCTGCCCGAAGCCGGTAGCGCTCGGGCAGCTCGGCTCTTAAACAGAGCCGAAGAGTCAGGGGAGGAGCACAGCAGCCGGAGCCCGGGAGGGGAAGTGCCCGGCCGGGGGCGCAGGGTCCGGAGCCATGGGGGCTGCCTGAAGCCCGAGCACTACCGGCTTCACGGTTTGCCGGGCAGCCTCCAGACCCTGCGCCCCCAGCTGGGCGCTTCCCCTCCCGGGCTCCAGCTGCCCTGGGGAAGCGCCGGCCGGGGGCGCAGGGTCTGGGTGCTGCCCGGCAAACCATGAAGCCGGTAGCGCTCGGGCAGCCCTTTTCGCGTGGCTGGTAGTGAGGAGGGGGAATGTGGGGTGCTCAGGGGAGGGGGCGGAGTTAGGGTGGGGACTTGGGGGAAGGGGCGGAGTTGGGGCAGGGCCAGGGGTGGGGAAAGGGGCAGGGCCAGGGCCCCATGGAGTGTTCTCCTTTTTTTATTTTTTAAATATGGTAACCCTAGTAGTACAGGAGGTTTATTCATGGGTTTGCCAATCGAGCTTAAACCATTACATAGGTTGGGTGAAAAGTGAAACCATCACCATAGTGTGATTTAGTTTTCAGTGTTAATGACACTTGTGACTCATTTACTCTCATCCTACCTGCAATTCAAACCCCCTTTATATTAAACATATGCTAGTTCTTAGGAATGGAGGCAGTATAAAAGGGTAGTGGCTTATTGGTTTTGACATTCCTTGTGTTAGACATAAGCTAAGGACCCCAGCAAACCTCTAATATGGAGTTCTAGAAAAACTATGTAGAAACACTACAGTCCACAGAGCATCTAGTAAAAGGGGACCACTCTAAGACATAATTATACTCCATAGTTGAATAGCACAGAGCAAGACTGGTTGCTCAGAGTGTTTTGGGGTCAGCTCCCCATTTTGTGTTGGCCATTTTCTGGTGTACACAATTCCAGAACTTCACTTTCTTTTTCAGGTTCTTGAGGTGTTCTTTGAATGTCAACGGTTGATCTATGTAACCCAAAGGTACATTGGATATACCTAGTGATCAAGGCTTGTACCATTCCATGATATCTGGAATTTTTGCTTGGCCTCACCATGGGTACTGTGCACCAGTAAAGTCACATTGGAGCCATGCACACAAAATTGATAGTGAATTTGATCCTATAAGATCAGCACAGCAACCTTGAAACTGACTTCCACCTAGTCATTTTACTGCTTTGCAGAGATTGCACCACCATCAGTGACACAGGCTACCTTCATTTGTGAAGCACTCAGATGCTACAGCAATGAGCGCCCATATGAAATACTGTATTGAGAGTAAATGTTGAATGGTGTGCAGTAAATAAGACAATAGAGCCACACACATTAAATGATAAGGATAAAATGAGTATAAGACATATCTGCTCACAAAGTGTCATCCATTCTGTGCCCTGAAAGAAGCAGGGGTTTTATGGAAAAAAATAACATGCAAGTTTACCATAATGCATATGAACAAAGGGGCCCAGCTTAGGTTTCAGGTCCAGCTTTTGAGAATCCTTGACTTTGCAACCTGAACATTCTGATTCTGAAGCAGGCGTGTACAGTAGTTAAGACTCTTTTACAGGATGTCCCATGAACCTCTCTTTGTCCTACTCCTAGTCTCCTCCCTCCTCAACGCCACATCCCAGTCCTATGCCTTCCACTGGCTCCACATCCCAGGCTCCCCACTGCTCTGCTCAGGCCCACTTCCTCATCTGTTTGCATTCTAACCAGGCTACTTTCTCCTTAGCTGCCAAACTAAGGGTACGTCTACACTACCCGCCAGATCGGCAGGTAGTGATCAATCTATCGGGGATCGATTTATCGCGTCTAGTGTAGACACGATAAATCGATCCCCGATCAGTCTGCCGTCGACTCCTGTACTCCACCACGGCGAGAGGCGGAAGTGGAGTCGATGGAGCGGCAGCAGTCGACCCCACGCCATGAGGATGCGAGGTAATTCGACCTAAGATACGTCGACTTCAGCTATGCTATTCTCATAGCTGAAGTTGCATATCTTAGGTCAATTCCCCCCCAGTGTAGATCAGGCCTAAGAAGTTTGAGTCTATGCAAACAACAATTTTCAGAGGTTCATAACTCTGACAGAGTTTCATGGGGACAGTGAAAGGCATATCACTAACAGTAAGGTAACCCCCTCAAATTTTAGCACCAAATGATGGAGGCATTAGAGCTTCAACAAAACAATTAAATTTAATGTGCAAAAAAAACCACCTACAAATATAGGGCTAGAAGGGATTTTGAGACATCATCTAGCTAGCCCATCCCCCTTGCACTGAGGCAGGACCAAGTAAAACCTAGGTCATCCCTGACAGGTGTGTCTAAACTGTTCTTAAAAGCCTCCAGTGATGGCGATTCCACAGCCTCCCTAAGTAACCTGTTCCTGTACTTAACTATCCTTAGATATTAGAAAAAACATTCTAACTAACCTGAAACTCCCTTGTTACAAACTAAGCTGATTATTTCTTCTCCCACCCTGTGTGGACATGAGAGAACAAAAGATCACTATCCTCTTCGATAACCTCTTACATATTTGAAGATTGTGTCCCTCAGCCTTCTCTAGAAGAAATGTGCCTAGTTCTTTCATCTATCTCCTTATCTCATTCTGAGATTAGGAAATAGGTTTTTTGCTTAAAGTTTCCAAGTAAGAGAGCTGGCATGAAAAATTTTAGCCCAAATAGTTAGAGTTTGACAAAGTTATAAGCAACTGCAAACAGGATCTTAATGGAACATGTTAGGTAACATTTACTACATCCATCACTACCTATTGTAAGTGTATAAAAACTTTCAGCCCTCTCCCCTGAAAGCACCAAACACAACAGCTTACCCATAAAGTCAGAAGATTCAGATTCGGAGTTATTGAGGCAGTAATTCAGATACAAATGTCTCTGAGGTTATTGCTAGATAATTTTAGCTTCCATTAGTATTTTAATTTTGAAATACTGTTCTGAACTTTTGGGAGAGAAACACATGAGAATTTATATTGAAAACAAATGCACTTGCCTTCGACGCATTAGCGTAACCACCTCAGTCATAATTTGTTTGCAATGTGAGATTTCTTTTCTGTATATAGCTGAATTAAAATTTAAAACCAGTATTAGACAATGCATATAATACATATTCATATTTTTAAAGACACCAACTGCCAAGATTTTCCACTGCAGAAACAGTAACTCCAGAGAAATAAAAATCATGATCATCTTCTCTTACTGCTCTTTTTATCTTGGGAGTACTGCTTTTAACCACACTGCAGACAATTACTGCATTAGCTATTCTGTACTAAATGTTACCTTTAGCTGAAAGACAGCATTAAAGGCAATGCAAAGATTCTCTCCCTCCAAACCTAACTACAATGTAAAGAAATTCTTCCTCGGTTAACTAAGTATTACAGTTATTGTATGGAGGCAAAGCAGAATGTAAATAAAATGAGTTAATTATCAAAAGCTGAAGCAGAACAAACTGATTATACACAAACTTGAAATCTTTCTACAATACACTTAGTTGAAAAGGACTGAGCAAGAAAAAGAATACTAAACAGGTATTCTGCTCCATTAGAAGTTTTGTAGCATACGGTAGTATGTAGCATAAAAGTGGTACTGATCACTTCAAATGCTGAATTTTAAAAGCTCTCACCATTGCCCCCAACACACCAAAAAAGGTAGCTAGTTACAGCAGTTAATAAAACCTGTGACCTTAATGCATTTTCATTATACTTTATCTTCATCCTCTGTGGCATAGATAGCCTGATTCCGTCTTTTAATTTTCTTCATGGCACTGTTTCCGTTCTCATTTTTACCAATCCTCTTTAAAGCTCTTTCATTTAAGCTCTTCTCTTCAGTCTGCTCACTCACACCAGATTTCTCCAGGTCTTCATTGGTGGAGTCCATAGCATCATCAGAGGATATCATCATGGAATCTGGCACGATCCTGGTGTCAGAAAAACTTGCTGAAAAGTCAGGAGGGTGATTAGGTGAAGGATCCACAGAACAGGTACTTTGATCTTCATCACCACCCTCTTCATCCAGCATTATTTCATCTGGGTTAATAGAGAAAGACAGCCCAGAATTATCTGTATAATATTCACTGGGCTCCTCTGCTGACTCAGTACTGTCCATTTCCTCCTCCTCCTCATATTCTCCCCGAACTGAGCCTTCTTCTTTCACTTGCTGAATCCTGTCATTAATATCAGTGAGGCCAAACTGGGCACAAAACTCAGTGGTCTGTGGATTGATTATATGAACTGGTTCCATATTTTTCTGCGGTTTGTAGGGGTCATAACAAGCAGCTGTCACACTGAAGTTACAAGGAATTTTGAGGTTATGGCTCAGCTCTTCCAATATCTCTTTGAGAGCTCCTTCTGTTGCACTGTAATCCCACCTACAGGAATAAAAAACAATGTCAGATTCTGCTGAGCTCAACTAGCCAAGACATCTCTCTTCCTGTTCTTGTTTGAAGAGGTTCTCTTTATAGACATAGCTTCTTTTTGATAAACTCAACAGATTGAGCTCTTTGACTATCACTGTAAGGCATTTTCTCCATCCCTCAAACTATTTTTGTCTCTCTTCTCTGAACTCTCTCTAATTCATCATCATCATCCTTTTAAGATTATGGAGTCCAGTAATGATCTCACAAATACCATATACAGAGGCAAAGTCTTCCTTTGATATGCATAAGAATTTAAGATTACCTAAAATATTTGGAACAATCATTCAAACTGATGTGAATATTGGAACTTTTACATTTGACTGAACTATTATCTACATTTTAGGCTAGAAATAGCCACATAAGGACTACAGATTCAGCTTCCCTGAAACCCTGCCGCCTTTTTAACTGCAAGCCCCAGTTGATATGAGATGCCATTATAGGAAGATAATTATTTCTAACTTGTTAACAATGAGGCACAATTGCTTTATACTGGAAAAGCCAGAATGCCCACCCAAATATTACGGCTGACTAAAATATAATTACTACTATGGATAGATTAATTTATGCTAAACTAACCCAAATAGATGTTTTAAACAGGACTCCCGTTCTTCAGTTATTCTGAATGGAGGATTTATTCTTTAAACCAAAAGCTCAGCTTTCTTATGCAGGCATATGCAAAATGAACACAAATACTGATAGAATGTGTGAGGAATGGAAGTTTCCACTCAACATATGTATGCACACATGTAGTGCCAGTGAAATGTGGGCATATCAGCGAACAGTGTTATCACAAAACAGGGCACACTCATTAAGAATATGGTTCTTAACCCCTCACTCTAGCAAATGAAAAGAGATTCATCAAACCACAGCGGCAGTCATCCTAGAGCTCCTGCAAGCTGATCAAATCTTGGGCATGAATACCAGTCTCATGGGAGTTCAGGCAGCAATACTGTAGTGCAGGGGTGGCCAACCTGAGCCTGAGAAGGAGCCAGAATTTACCAATGTACATTGCCAAAGAGCCACAGTAATATGTCAGCAGCCCCCCTCCATCAGCTCCCCCCCCCCCAACTCCCAGCGCCTCCCACCTGATCAGTGCCTTCCCCTCCCTCACCTCTCCTGCTGATCAGCTGTTTTGTGGCGTGTAGGAGGCGGTGGGGGGGGGAGCGAGGGCATGGCAGGCTCAGGGGAAGGGGTGGAGTGGGGGCAGGGTTTGTGGCAGAGCCAGGGGTCGAGCAGTGAGCACCCCCTGGCCCATTGGAAAGTTGGCGCCTACAGCTCCAGCTCCCGAGTCGGTGCCTATACAAGGAGCCGCATTAACTTCTGAAGAGCCGCATGTGGCTCCGGAGCCACAGGTTGACCACCCCTGCTGTAGTGTAGTACCGTACCCCTGGTACTGGGAATGGTCTTGTGACCTCCTATTAGAATCTCTAGGAAGGATTTCACAGAATCACAGAAATGTAGGGCTGGAAGGTGTGACATTCTATACTTTGGGGGAGCATCCTATAACTCCCCTATCCCTCATTTATATACAATTGTGATCTTGCATATAAAGCAGGCCGCGTGAGGTATCAGAGGAAAGGTTATGATCTGCTGAAAGTCATTTTTCTATCTAAATGTGTATATCATTAATGTATATGAAGTTATGAGAATGTGTTGTATGGTTGTCACTAAAATATGATGTGGGTTTGGGAAGCACCCAGATACTAGCTCTCCAGAGACAATGACAAGGGAGGTAACCAACGCCCAGCGGGTGGGTGCTAAACAGACATAACCAGCCATTGTCCAGCAGAGGAGTTACAATTCAATGACACTTGCACAAGGACATGCCAGGGGAATTTCTCAACCTTGCCTGGAGGCTCAGCAATGCCCACCAAACATGCCTGGACTTGTGTTCTCCAAGCACATGGACTGAGGGTATAAAACAGAACACAGTGGCCACATGCTGGGCCTTTTCTCCTTCCATCACCTATGCTGCAAACAACAAAGACACCCAGAAGACTGAAGATGCCAGCAGAAGGGACTGGCCCAGGTTTAAGGGACAAACCTGTATATTTAGGACTGCAATATCCAGTGGGGTGAGAAAAACTGCTTAATCTAGATGTTGCCCAGTCTAATAGCACGCAGTCTAAACTCTCAACCCTTATATTTTATTTTGGTAACTAACTGACTTTTTGCCTATCACTTAAAATCTATATTTTGTAGTCAATAAATTTGTTTAACTGTTTCTCTTTACCAGTGAGTTTGCCTGAAGTGTTTGGTAAGGGTGTTTGCTCAGGTTTACAAAGGCTGGTGTATATCCACTTTCCATTGATGAAGTGGTGAACCAATTAATAAATTTGCACTGCTTGAGCAGTGCAAGACAGTGTATTCCTGAGGTACAAGGCTGGGAGGATTTGGCTAGTGCCTTTCTCTGTGTGATTCATGAGTGGCTCTGGGAGCATTCATGCAATCTAGCTGTGTGTGGGGCTCCACATGCTGTAGTGCTGAGTGATAGCACCTGGAGAGGCTTGCTGCTTGTCACTAGCAAGGCATTGTGAGACACAGCCCAGGCTGGAGAGAGTTAAGGGGGCACAGCAGTCCCACAGTCCCAGGCTGCACCCTAGGGATCCCATCACAGAAGGGACCTTGAGAGATCATCTAATCCAGCCACCCATACTGAGATAGGATCAAATATACCCAGACCCTCCCTGACAGGTGTTTGTCCCACCTGTTCTTAAAAACCTCCAAGGATGGGGATTCCACAACATCCCTATTCAGAGCTTAACTATCCTTATAAAGTTTTCCCCCCAATATCTAACCTAAATCTCTCTTGATCCAGCATTAGCCAATTACTTCTTCTAACTTCAGCAAACATGGAGAACAACTGCTCACCATGCTCTTTGTAGCAGCATTTAACACATATGACGACTTACGAGGTTCCCCTATCAGTGTTCTTTCAAGACTAAACATGTCCAGATTTAAAAAACAAAAAAAATCCTTTCCTTAGGTCATATTGTCTAAAACTTTTATAATTTTTGTTTCTCTCCTCTGGACTCTCTCCAATTTGTCCACATTTTTCCTAAAGTGTGATGCCCAAAGCTGGACACAGTACTCCAGCTGAGGGCTCAGCAGTGCAGAGTAGAGCAGAACAATTTCTTCACATGTCTTACATATGACACTCCTGTTACTATATCCCAAAGTGACCTTTGCCTTTTTTTGCACCTGCATCACATTACTGACTTACTCAATTTGTGATCCTGCAACTTCTATTTTTGAGTCCAGTTTCTAGTAGTAGCATGCTGTGTAAGAAGAGTAGAAAATTTGCAAGCTAATGTATGACATTGCAAGGTAAAGGTCATGTTTGGGTCTCTGCCAGAATGTAGGCCCAACAAATCAGTCTTCCAACAGGAGAATCACCCTTGCCTCATTTGACCCCAAAATTCCTAAAGGAGGGAAGGCTACATCACCTGGATGTCCACAGTACAATAAGATCTATTCTTTAGGAAGTCTCAGACATTTGATCCTTCACCAAGGCTTAAAGATAAAGTGGCCTCCAAAGCTATAGTCTGTAGCTGGATAAGGATACTGATCAGAGACTTACTATTGCAGCAGGAAAGTTAACTTTTACTCTCACTCTACAGTGGGGGGGGAGGGAGGGAGGGACACGCGTGTGTGGCAGGCAGGGCAGTGAAATCCTGTTTAATGGATATTTGCAAGGCTGTCTTCTGCTTGCACTTTTGCCAAAGTTTATAGAATAGGTTCACGGTTTGCAGGCTCTGGAGAAGGGTGGTGAAGGCAGTAGTAAAGTGATAATCCCTCCCATACTAAATAACTGCTTTCGGTGGTCTCAACATCTGGACTTAGTAAAGAAAGTTTCATCTTTTTAACATTTTTCATTCTAAGGCTCCTGAAGATTTGGATGCACATCGCACCAGCAAATCAGTTGAAGCTTTTTGCAGTATGTTCAAATTGCTACTGCTAAATGTATCAGTTAATGGCTGTTGAATACGGTCAGTTGACGGTCTTTGCTTGGTACTGCTTTAATTGTATTCAACTGAAAACTAAGCAACAGCTAGTGCTTTCTGTGATATGAAATCCAAAGCCTTAATATACTGGCTCAATCTGCACCTTGGGGGGAATTATAACCCAAACATCTGAACTGGTGAAGAAAGAGGAAGCTATTACAAGTAAGCAAAATTTCTCCATATCAAATTTACATGGTGCTTTACAAACTGATTAAAAACTTTCCAGCTACAGGAAGCTTACAATCTAAAACAAGACACATACAAATATATTTAAACAGATCAAGAAAGGAAGGACTAAGACTTCCAGTAAGAGGGTAAGAAGTGGTTGAAGAGGTAGGTTTTAAAGAGGTGTCTGAAAGAGGGGAGAAAGAGGGCTAAATATATAAAAGATGTCATCTGTTTTCATGAAATGAGACCATACTTGCATATATAGTACACCCTTGCTATAATGAACCCCTGGGGATCCAAGCCATTTGTTAGGTGTAGCCAGGGGTTCCTTATATCAGGAGAGGGAAATAGCTCCTCCAGCCCCAGGAGAGCACATTCGGCCCTCCGCCTTTGCGGCCCCGGGGCCAGGGTAAGGATTCAGGGACCATGTTCACTATAGCCCAGTGGTTCTCAAACTTTAGTAACCCAGGAACCCCCATTTTGATTTAAAATTTTGCCACAGACCCAAAGCCCCCCACTCAGCCCCAGGCCCCATTCCACCCCTTCCCCCAAGGCCCTGCCCCACCCCTTTTCACTCCCTCCTCGAGAGAGCCCCATCCCTGCTCTCCCCCCCAGCACCTCCTGCACCTCAGGGAACAGCGGTTCCCCGGCATGCAGAAGGCACTGGGAGGGAAGGGAAGGAGTCGATCAGCAGGACCCACAGACCCCCTGGAGTTTTCTCATGAACCCTCAAGGGTCCACAGACCCCAGTTTGAGAAACACTGCTATAGCTCAAGGTTTGCTATTGTGAAGCATGTTATAGTGAGGTTCTACTATACAAAGTTGCCTGATTGCAGAAGTTCCTCAATCACTCAAATCTTCCTGAAAGGAGTTGTCTGTCTATCAGAACAGCAAAAGAAATGAAAAGCAGAAAACACACTTCGGCAACACCTTCCCCAGAGGTAATCTGAAATATTTCCTACAGTTGAGCAGTTCTGATGGGTATGATTCTGATTTACTCATCTACTGTAACATATAGGCACAAGCAATGTTCCCTCTAATTTTTGACAGGCCATGTGCGCAAAAAATTTCTTCTGTGCAAATTGTTGTGCTTCTGTGCAAATTTTTGTGTGCGCGGTGTTTTGCCGTGTGCGCGGGGTTTAGGATCTGTGTGCGCGCACATGCACACAGCTTAGAGGGAACAGTGGGCACAAGGGGCTAAAGCTCAGGATGAAACTTGCTCTTGGGAATTAAGTCAGCACAAGGCATGCATCATTTAAAACCTAAGTAGGGTTTAGATGGGATAGCTTTGTGCTCTGGGCCCCTCGGTATAGGGATGAACTTGACCCAGAGTGCATTAGCCATCTTCTCTTTTATAGTAATTTAAGAGGGTCTTCCACGGGTTGCAAACATGGTTTTGTCCTTGAAGTCTGTCTCTGCACAAACTATATTCATTAGGCAATACACATTTCTTAACTTTATAAAGCAATTTAATGTATCTTATTAAATTTGTATTCATATCAAAATGTTGTAGACAAAATTGAACGCATAATGACAACATTTAGAATGGATATGCTTCTGCAACATTAAGGTCTCTTTTCAGTTGCTTACAACTGATCCAACTTCTACCTTTTGGGGCTGAAATTATCCATGCTTGGTCTTTGCCCAAGCCCAGATTTTTTCTGAAAGCTTGAGTACAAGTAGACTGGCTTTGTTTGAGTACAAGGTATGCTATTTTTCATTTGTAGGCTACTCTAAAATTGGCTCAGTGGGGAGGTAGTATAAACCTGAAATGTGCCAAATACATAATCCTTCAGTTACATATATGCCAGCATCCACTGTCAAAGCTTCCCAGGCTGGCAAGTCTAGAATAAATCCAGCTGAGAAAATGTCAAGAAAACAGTTTGCTCTCAGTGAGTCTTAGACATCTTGCAGGATTACTGAACATCTGATGTAATCAACTCCACTTTCCAAGTACATTTGCTCTTTAGGATCAAGGTCTCTTCTTTAATCACCAACCTATGCCTCTACAAGTACACAGACCTCAGACACAGCCAGTTATCCAGGTACAACAGAATATATGCCCTTTCTTAGGGCCCCAAGGGAGGTAAGGCTTGGCACTGGAAGTGCTGGTCCAGGATAATAAATTGCAAAAACTTCTGTTGAGACTGCAGAATTGGCACATGTAGGGATGTACCCAGAATAACCAGGAAGCATAAGAATCCACCCAAGTTCATTTCTTGAGGAACTGACTTTAAAGTGGCTCCATTCTGATACTTTGAATTCTAAGAAAAGTTGAACTTTTTCCAGTGCAGAACTGGGTACAGACTCCTTGTTCTGGAGACAGTGAAATAGACTCAGATCCCCATGTTGTTCTCATCCTCCAGAACCCAGGAGATGGCTGTCTATTCAGAAAGTGGCTTAGGGTCTCAAGCACCATTTGGCCAACAAGTCTATTGCATTGTGCTAAGTTGCTCAAGGTTTCACACCAGCCTTTATTCTATCTCTGTATGCTACCATTTCCAGGACCCAGTGGTTGGACCTTGTTTGGGCCCAGGTCTGGAGGAAGTTCTTCAGCCTTCCCCTATTGCTAGGACTCTGCACCCAGAGCCTTGTACCCAAGGGCTGAGTCCCCAGTGGAGTGGAGTTCTTTATGGGGTTTCCCTACTTTGTAAGGGCTCGCTGAGTACAGACCCTTACCACTCACCTCTACACAGAAGGAGCTGGCAATGTTAGGCTGAGTTGGAGCCTGAACCCTGCCTGGGGCTCAGGCGCTCTGACTTGTTCAGAAGGGCTAACATCAACATTTGCTAAGGGAAGATTCCCCTATTGTACATGAAGTTGAGGGCCACAGACTGTCCCTATAGCACATGTGCTGCAAAGAACAGCTGCACACTTTAAGTGTCACAGGGCTTCCTTTAAGCCTCCAGCATCTTGCTGCTTTCCTCTAGCAGCAGCCTACCAGGAACAACATTCTTCAGCTGCTAGACAGAGCAAATAACTGAAGGCTGAGTGATGGTCAGACCCTCATATGCAAGGATGGGGGCATTATCCAAAGTTCTGGTGTCGTCTCCATCTGCTGATTGGGGGACTATAGCCCAAACATCTGGACTAATATGGAAGACCAAAGAGAAACTGATTTTTCAATCAATAAAGAATTTCACTGAAACAAGTCAGCATAATCAGGAACAGGAAAGTCACAACTACCGGGGGGAAAAACTGAACTTGTACTTTAAGTAACAATTGGCTGCATTTTCTGTTGTGATGATACAGCCAGCCCAATGTACACAGATGGGCTGCCCCATTTTTTCAGTTTCGTGTAAGACTGTTTCCAGTCTAGCAGCAGCAAAGGTGGGGACTCAGCTCTACAAATTTCTTCAAAGCAGCATGACTTTCAAAGTCTGAGACCATTTAAATGCTTAGGTGGACAAACACAGCATTTTATTCTCTAAAGCTGGTTAGCTCTTTGCCACCAGGACTAATGAGAGCTCACATTTTTACAATTTTTGCAGCCATTGAAGACAGCAGTGAACATCGGCCAGCCAGGCTATGGCTCTGAACAAGCAGTTTCTCTAGAAACTCTGCAACATTAACAACCTCCCTCAGAACACTACCCTTGCCATCATGGATGTCACCTCCCTATATACCAACATCCCTCACAATGACAGAATTGCTGCCTGTCTGAAATACCTACAAGACAATGGCCAACACTCAGATATTCACTCCAAACACATCACCATATTCATCTATTTCATCCTCACCCACAACTTTACATTCAACAACACATAACTTTGTCCAAACCAGGGGACCAATCATGGGTACTAGGATAGCTCCCCAATATGCCATACGGCCCAATGGATCTAGAACCCAGGCCAGTAGAGCTGCCAAGTAGCTGGCATCTCCATGTGCCAACCATCAGCAACTGTAACCAGCTTGCACTCTACTGTCCACAAACCGCTGTGGACACAGACCATCGGAAGCCCAACTCCTGGCTCCTGATTGGCTCCCTGTCCTATAAAAACCTAAGGGGTATTCCAGGAAGTGTCCAGGCAACAGTGTCAATCTCCTGTAGCTGCCGTGACCATTCCTGCTCCTGAACTCCAGGCTTCATCTTTGGCTTGATTTGGACTTCGCCTCCTGACTTAGAACATGAATCCTGACACAGACTCTGACCCTTGGTATTGACCCTGGCCTGGAACCTGACTATGAACTCCTCTATGACCCCCAACCTCAGGTTTCCCTCTTCTCTGACCTATGGTCCCAACTGCCCTTGTTGGGATTTTGACAGTTTGTCTGGACCACTCTCCCCCATGGTGGAGGCCTACCCTGGGGGAACATGAAGGCAGTGGGCCACTTCCTGCCTGGCATGCCCTAGAGGGTATTTGAGATGGCAGAATGGGTTGACCACTCCCAGGAAAACCACCCCATGCTTCGAGCCCAAGCATCACAGCTCGCAACAGAGAACCAAGCTCTGCACAGGCAATCCACCCAGCTCCATGATGAAAATGTGGCTCTGTGGGCCCATCTGGCATAGCATGCCACAGATAACCAGATGCTACAAGAGATGGGGGCTTGGCTGCAGGACGAGAATGCTATACTATGGGTCTGCACTACAGCTGTGCACCCCAGGCCCCCAACTGAAAGATATTACCTCACCCATCCTATCTCTAATATCCCAAATCTCTCTTTTCAAAAGTATATGCATATTTTCAACACAAAGAAAGTCTAAACCCAATACTCATTTTACTTACTTTGCATGGAGGCCATTGTTTTCAGGCATGTTCCATGCGTTTGAAGTCACATTAATAAGATTGTTAGTAGCCTTGAGAACAGCAAGCCATTCAATGTCATATTCCAGAGAATCAGATGCGTTGGGGTCATGGTCTATATCTATTACCTTAGAAAAACAATATTGACAAATGAGGCATTTAATTCAACCTGACAAGACAACATTGCCTGAAGATAATGCTTAAAGATAGAACAATCAGTTCTTAATTAAAAGCTCAGTATACCTGCCCATTGAATAAGGCAGGGGTTCTGTGAAAAAAGTAGTATGTGATCATGTAATTAGAGACTATCATAACGCATATGCACAAGGAGGCTGAATTAAGGCTGCACAGGCAACATGAATTCTAGCATTTCCTAGCTTTTGAGTGCTTGACTTTATTTTTAAAGTTAAAAGTTGAAAACAGTTTGTGGGCAATATATTCAAGAATCTGCCCAGGTGGGTGCATCTGAGATACAGACTAACAAGCAGAAGTTACTTTTTAGTCCATTCGTTTCCACCAATCCCAAACTGGTTCGTTTAACCCTTCCCTCAGAAAAAGGAAGGCAGCGGGGAAGGAACAGCTGCATCTCCCAAGAACTGCATTTATAGAACAATCCAACCTATAATGTTTGGCGAAATATGATCAGAGCTGCTTTTCTCTTTCAGCCCAAGAAGAGGATTCATAAGGTAAGGAACATCCCCTGTTTTATAAGATTCTGAAAGAGATCCTGGGTCTTTTGAAGATAGCCTTGAAAACACAGAACTGATCACTGGTGTTGTATTAGTCACTGATTTTTCTCTATACTAGTACCAGTCATTAATAGTCTTCCTTACAGTTACCTGTAGGATTGACCTTGGGCAGTGGTCTTGATATTTGGTTGTAAAGCAGTGACACTCTAATTGACATTGATGGCAATAAGGCCACCATAAGTTTCCTCCTAGTACGTGCCCTAATTTGAGTCAGCTACTGTACTGAGCAGTCTGTGTGGCTTCTTGCCACAAAAGGTAAAGCTCACTAGCTGGAGAGACAGAATGATCTAGTGGACTAACAGCCAGGAACCCCAGTGTTCTACCTCCCATCTCTGAACCAGACTATGTCTCTGGTTTTAGTCAAGTCCAAAACTCCAGACTACAAAAAGGCACTCTTGTAGACCGCTGAAAACCCACTTGGCCCTGTTTGTAGGAAGCCAAGTCTTGAAGAATTAATCTATTACTTCTAAAGCAGAGTGTCTCGTGATGCATCTGCCAGGGAACACTTTCTTCAGTACCAACTTAATTCTCCAGTCCCTGACATACCTCAATCATTAGCCCGGTTCCTGCTGCTATTACTGCAGTAAAACAGGCTGATGTGACAGTATTTGCATAGCAACTGCTGAAGCTTCTGCCAAAGATGGAATAACTGTATCCTCTTGATTAAAGCATCTCACCCCGCTGAAGGAAGGGGACATGTTCATGAACCAGTGGCAGATTCGGGGCTGTGGGTGCAGCAGGCCTGGGTCAAGTAAGCCACTTTCCACCTCCCCTAGAAACAAGCATGGGATTCAGCCCCCACTGCAAGTTCAGGAAGTGGCTGAGATCCACCACTTTCAGACATTTGGCAGCTTGAGTCGGTTCTTTGTTTGTGTGTCTTTCCCAGAATGGGGCTAAGTTTCCCAATGGGGCAGGATGAGATGGAGGAGGATACTCTGGCTAAGCAGGGACTGAGGAAATTTGACTGGCAGTGGTACACAGAAGAGGGGGTTCTTATGTGAAGGAGAAACTGGGAAGAAATTGTACTGTACTTCTGGCAAGCTTAATTTTTGTTGATTGTCTGTATCAGTGTGTCTTGTATTTTGGGGCAGGGACCATTTTCTTTTCCATGTATACAGTGCCCAGCGCAATGAAATCCCAATGCCAGGTAGGGCCTTTAGGCCCTAGAGCAATACAAATTCTAAAAAGTCCACTACAGATAGTAGGAAAAAGTCCTCTTTTGGGTACTGTGAGATATTGAATTCAATAAACTGTCTGGATTGGATTGTCTTTTAGGATTTCTCTGGAATTTCATACCAAATAATTGTCCTTAAGGGGTTGTGCATTGAAACACCAGCTACTTTTCCAACCTACCCTGGTCAGATTCTCATCCCACAATCACCTGATCACAGTATCATGAAATAAGGAAGAAAAAAAGCCTGTTTAGGGGCTCTCCCTCACCAGGACAGACTCAGGAAGTTCACTTTCCTCAAATGGGGGATCTTGTCTTTTTTTGTTTTTATTTCCCTTAGGCTTACGTTTCAGGCATTTTACAGGGGCCTTCAGTTACTTAGCTACTGCCTCCAAAGACAGAAGAATACATGTGGCTAGACAGTGGCACCAGGACACAGCCCATAGTGAGGTGTGGTCCATTGTTGTACCTTCCCAGGAAAGAGGTATTAAGTCACAATACATCACAATTCCCTCCACAACCCCCACTTGCTTCAAGAAGAGGGGTGGGAGAGAAAAGTAATTTAATTCTGATCTATTCCAGCAGCAAGTTACCACTACACACACTCCACTGGTCAGCACGTTGAGAGGGCAGAGCAAAAGCTCCACATATTCCCCCACGCTTTATAGTAGTAATAAGCAAATACACAGTGCCCCTCATTCCTGTATCCTGCTACGAAGTCCTGGCAGTTTGTACAGGGGCATATGGAGGGATTCTTATGACCCCCTATTCCTCTGTGCAGACCAAGAATGGATCCTCTTAATTTTCCACTACCCCATTAAGTCCTCATCCCGTACATGAGCAGCAACTGTGAGATTTAATTCTCTGGGGATGGAAGAATCATTCTTCAGCTTTCTGCTGAACTGTGCACTCCCTAACCCAGATGTATAAAGTACTAAATGGTAGTAGATGACCACTTACGGTGGTCTTACCTGCAGGAAGTCTCTGTGTGGCAGACATTTATCCAGAGCCAAAAATTTTGTTGCTTTTGGCAGCTGTCCTTCAATGTTTGCCTAGGAAACAGGAATGAAACCATTACTGGCAATGCTGAAGATTCCCTGAAATATGACCTTTCCAATAACCAAATTGTGCATGGAGATTCCAGGGCAGAATTTAAACATTTTCTATTAAACAGAATATTCTAAAGGTCCTAGAGATAAAAAGGGAGGACTGTGGTACACAGAGGGAGAGCTTGAGCTGAAGTCAGAGGAAACTGAAGTAGATGACAGCAACAACACTGGCGGGGGGAGACACAAGTCTCCTTCAGCTGAAGCAATCAGGTTTAATCAAGCACACAGACCTTGTCTACGCTACGGACTAAATTGCCCACTGCATCCATCGCAGCAGCAGGCATCGATTGAACAGGTCTAGTGAAGAAGAAATAAGTCGACGGGAGAGCATTCTCCTGTCTATTTAATTAATCCACTTGAATGAGACACAGAAGCTATGTCAACAGGAGACCATCTAGGTATGTAAATTACATCGACTTAGTTACGTAACATAACTTAGATTGACTTACATTGCTAGTGTAGACTAGGCCACAGACTCAGAACCTCAGAAGGGGCTATTCTCATAAGGGAGAGAAAGATTTGCCAAGACAGGAAGCTCTAGAGACACAAGAGCTGTCAACTGTTTGTGATTTTTATACTGTTTGGAGTTTACCAACTGTTAAGGAGCACAAAGAGAATGTTGCCAATGACTTTCCTAGTTTGCATTACTCTGGTTGACAAGAAATTAGTAAATAAACCAACAGGTTTAAACCTCGCAGGTTTTCTGGCTTTGTCAGGGTTACTCATGAACTCTCCCTGTCTGCTCTGACCCTTGCCATATCTCAGGCACCCAAAAGAATACCTGGTTATTTGAGATGAGTATCTTCCCTGAATTGCTCCCTGCCCTCCTCTTTCACTATATTTACAGGCTGTCTCCTTCACAAAGTGAAAAATCCAGCTGTCTATTTTTAAAATTAAATATAATTTTCTAGTTCAGCAACATCAGCTACTCAACTTGTTTAGTGACCATCAGGGCAGAGTAATTTATAGTTTTAAGCCAATCTTTTTCAAAACAAAGTAATAGTTCTACAAATAGCTTCAAAAGTATCTTATGTCTTATAAACAGAATAAGTTATAACATTCTCTGTGTTCATGAGTTAAGACTCTTTAGATTATGTTAAGCCTTTGATTATTAGGGTGAATTAATAGTTACTTAATATAGGTAGGAGTACTTTCCATAAGCTATATGAAAATACATTTATAAAAGAAAAACAAATAAGGTTTTACAAAGAGAAAAATGCTTGTGTGGATCTGGCTACTGGCATTAGAAACCTGAGATATACACATGACATGCTTTTGTTTATTTGTTACCTGGTGTTGCATTAAAGCTGCAAATTTTACATGAAGATGTGCTGAGAACCAATACGTGGGTTGAAAGTGCTGCAGAAGCTCTGAAGCAGCAGGGCTTCCCAATGTATTGTTTTCCACTTCTTGGCGGAAAAAAGACTTCATTTTAAGAAGCTGTTTCTTGTTTCCATAGTGATATATACTTCTTGGCCAATCATGTGACATAAATATATCCATAGGATGCTTTAGCTATACAGCAAAAAATAAACATAGGAAAAGAACAGCACTTGAATGAATACCAATGAAGGGAGAGCATACTTGATTCTTTTTGTCTGAACAGAGTGGATTTTGACTGACCATCTTACTTTCTAAACACTGAGGTTATACCACTGGATGCAATCTTCCAGACTGCCATTGAGTTTGATCTTGCATTCTCTAAACTCTATGGTTTGTGTGCCACTTTCTTGCTTTCCTTGGGACAGGGTTTAGTGCAAAGTATCATTTTGATATCTCCCCTCAGAGGCAAATGTCAAGCAGTTATAAGGCCATAAGAATTTCTAAAATTATAGCCATATAGTAAGTGCTATATACAAAGCAAATTCACACAATAGAAAATGTTGGAAGAAAGTATCACTATGCTTGAATTATAGTTATTACAAACATAAGTTAGTTGTATTCTATTGGCATACATTATCTTCTCTGAGCTGGCAAGCTACTTAAGCATGGGTGAGATTCCCTGTGTTACTCTCAATCCCCATCTATGCTATTTTCTTGAAGTATTTTAGCTATCCCCTGCCTACAGGCACTTCAATAGCTCTTTTAAAACTGCATAATAATTTTTCCATCTCCAAGCCTGTGATTTTTCTAGCACCATGCTCAGAGATTTTCATAGTGCAGCAGTGAAACTGAAGGAGGTCAGTTTCATTCTTTTGCAACTTGGGAAAGTTCTGAGCTGCAGCAGAAGCAGTCACTCATTCACTCTGGCTACATCTATGCTACAGAGCCTCTGTTGGCACAACTACGTTGGTATAGTCCCCTAGTGCTGAAAGAAGGAGTTCTGTCAGTATAGTAACATGACCTCCTAGGACATTAACTAGCCGACAGAAGCCCTCTTCTGTCTGCATAACTGTCTACACTGGGGCTTTTGTCAGCATAGCTATATAGCTAAGGTTGTGGGTTTGTTTTTTGGTTTTTTTAATACCTCTGATCAACATAGCCATGCTGGTATAAGTTTTAAATGTAGACAAGGCCTCCAAGTGGCTATAGGAGGATTAGGCTAGGAGGCCAAGTATCAGCCGTGTTAGTCTGTAACCACAAAAACAATGAGGAATCTGGTGGCACCTTAAAGACTAACAGATTTATTTGGGCATAAGCTTTCGTGGGTAAAAAAAACCTCACTTTTTCATATGCATGGAGTGAAGGGCCCAAATAAATCTGTTAGTCTTTAAGGTGCCACCAGATTCCTAGGTTAGGAGGGACCATCCTTCCCCATCAGAGCCACCAGCAGTCTCTGAATGGGAACAGAGGAAAAGTATTCCTTTTACCTTCCAGGAGTCAGAGATGGGTCTTTTGGGGAGTGATGGGGACCTCCCTCAGTGCTGGAAAATCACAAAATGCAAAGTTATAGTGACACTTCCCACACCACCTTAACGGTCTCTGAAGGGATGGCAGTCGGAATTGAGAACGACAGTACCTTACCTTCCCTAACCAAGAATGCCATTCTCTGTACCCAGCACAACTCCAATGCAACACTCCTATTCACACAGTCCAACAAACTCATTGTGCTCCATGCAGCATGACTATTCTGGGGAGTATTCACTGCTGGTTTGCAGAGATCCCACTTCACAAAAAGGCTGAGGGAGGAACAGTACTGCAATCTTATTCAGTCACTCCTTAGGGTAGGGATCAAAGGAAGCAGAGTTAAGGTTACATGGGAAGTGTCACCTTAACTCTGCATTTCCTTCAGGGAAGCTGACTGCTCCCTATACTCTATGGACAGGAAACTGAAACCTTGTCTTAGTCAGGAAGAAACTTCCAGGGTTTGCAGGGGAGAGAAGCTATAAGCTCCAGTGCTGAGAGCTCACTAGCATCTGCTGAAGCGCTGTAGCTTTAACAGAGGCTCCTCCCATTTGAGGAGCCATGGCAGCCTGGAAGAGCAGATATGGAACTTGAGAGGTCGCCCTGCCCAAGAATACAGGTACCATTGTGCTGGAGTGAGGGAGACTAAAGAGACCCATGAAGGCCCTCCTTCCACCCACCCATAGACATCTTTGCTCCTGCCATATCCTCACACACCACAGGGAAGTTGAGGCAGGTATCCCTGCTCCCAGGCCTTCTCCCCAAAACACACTTACTGAATTAAATACTCAGGAAATTCCATTAAAAGTTTTGTTTGCAAGGAATTAAGGCTGATTAAGTAGCATTCCCCTCCTCCCACACAAAGGGCCAGCCGATGGCACACCTTTTAACTATACCTCAATCCCAACACAGTACATCTCTGCTAGGCTCTGCATCACTACAGGAAATGTCCTTCGGCTTCCAACTGAAACCCACTAGTCGCCCTCAGATGCTAAAATAAAACCTTAGCTATAGCCTCCAGCTTGCACACTTAACCTGTGCACGTAAGTCCCCTTGAATATTTCCTGATATTGCTGAGGATGTAATTAAGGATTTGCATCATGCTGTGAGGGAGACCTGTGTGATGTGTTTCTTTATCAACTGAAGAAGGCAGTCTTGCGACACTGCAGAGACTAGTGACAAGGCCTGTAGAATTACCCTTCTATTGCGAATAGCAGAAGCAAACTTTGATTGTGTCAATGGAAACAGATAATGTAAATTCAGATCACCAACATGCTCATCTCTAAATTAGCCTAATATCATGCAATATTATCTACCCTCTTTAAAAAAAAAAAAAAAAAAGAAAGAAAGAAAAGAAAAGCTTTTCTTCCCACCTGTTTGAGTTTGAAGACTTCAATATTCCTCACATGGTACGCACTTCTTACAGTCTGCTGATTGTATGGAGGACACTCAAAATGACCTGAAACATACCAAGAAAAACTGGTCACACAAGAGATTGGGTTCCTAGAGGGAGCACGGGGAATCAAATTGCAAGGGGTGAGCCTGGCTTGGGGTGTTCAGAGAATAAGTGGGGGAATAAAGCCTTGAGACTTTGCAGCTCTGAAATTCAAGTTGAGTCAGTCCCTTGATATTTATATATAAACGCCAACTTACATAATCAGTTTTATAGGTAAAACTATTAACTAAAGAATGCTGCCAAAGAAGCATTAGGATGATTAGCATTAGCATTTGGATGATTGCTACAAAGACTTGTACATCCACGGGGAGCTCTTTTTCTGATCATGCTTGGCAACTGACTGCCAAAGTACTATGAGCAAGCATAGGTGCTCCAGATGTAAGACACCTTTGCTGGTGTCAATGGCTGTTTTCAGCTTGAAGAGTTGGTGCCATGTCTGCGCACAAACACGTGGACTCAACCATGGGAATCTGTTCACAGGCAACTTTGGAGAACATGTAAATTCTCCAACACACACACTATAAATAGAACACCTAATAAAAAGAGCATGGAATCTTAATTGCAAGATGTTTCTGAATGCATATGTTAATAAAAAGTCAAAGTTACATAAAATATTACCTTTTCTATAATCATGAGATTTGAAAATGCCAGAAATTCCACCAATTCTTACACCACGATATTTTACTACTCCTGCATAACCTAGAATGACAAGACATTAAAATAAAATTCTCTGCATATCAGGAAAACAGGGAGCTTTCAGGAATTGTAATCTAGTCTGTTCAACTTTAACACAATGTGCATTAGGTACAAAAGAATTGGTTCAGATAAAATAACTCATCCAGAACTACGGTTCAAATGAATTACATTTTAGAAAATGTTCACTTGCCTCTGGCACTACTTCCAATCCCAGACAAAACCTATTATTGTAGAAAGCAATTTTTGTATTTCTAACCTGCCCAAAACAATTGAAGTCATTCATATAGCAGCACCACACATTTTCATGATTCTTTACAAATAAAATAAAACTAAGTCTTACAATTTAAGACTGACAAGAATAAAAGCACAAGGCAAGTCAGTCATTTGGGGATAACTGAAGGTGAAAAGCAAGGATTGATTGAAGATGTGAATTTTAAAGAGAAATTCGAAGGATAAGAAATACTTGGCAGAAGCAAAAACATGGACACTTTCAGTCACACAGAGCATGAAAGATGACCAAAAAAAAATAGTAAGATGAAAAGAAGGGAGCAGTAAAGGGAAATATTTCAGAAGTGAGATGAGATTTAGGAGGGGGAAACTTATAAGAACGGCCATACTTAGACCATCAAGCCCAACATCCTGTCTTCCAACAGTGGCCAGTGCCAGATGCTTCAGAGCAGTGGTCACCAACCGGTCGGTCGCGATTGACTAGTCGATCCTGGAGCCTCTGCCAGTCAATTGTGATCTCCAGCCACTAGAAGTCCAGTGGCGCAGCACATCTAAGGCAGGCTCCCTGCCTGCCCTGGTCCCCAACTGCTCCCGGAAGCGGCTGACGTGTCTCTGTGGACCGGGGGGGCGGAGGGGGGGGGGGGGGGAAGAGCAGGTGGCTCCGCGTCCTGCCCCCTCTCCCAGCGCCGACACCGCAGCTTCCATTGGCCGGGAACTGTGGCCAATGGGAGCTGCGGGGGCGGTGCTTGCAGCCCGGGGGGAGAGAAGGAGAGCAGCGGGTGTCCACACGTGCCATCCCTGCAGCTCCCATTGGCCACAGTTCCTGGCCAATGGGAGCTGCAGAGTCGGCACCGGGGGTGGGGGCAGCAGCAGAGCATGGAGCTGCCTTTCCCCCCCGGACCACAAAGACATGCCAGCCGCTTCCAGGAGCGGCGTAGGGCCAGGGCAGGCAGGAGCATGCCTTAGCCCTGCTGCACCGCCAACCGGGAGCCGCCTGTGGTAAGTGCCTCCCAGCCGGAGCCTATACCCCTCCTGCACTGCAACCCCCTATCCCAGCCCAGAGCCTGCATCCAAACTCTGTCCCAGAGCTTGCACCCCTCACCCCCTTCCGCACCCCAACCCCCGTCCCAGCCTGGAGCCCCCTCCTGCACCCAAACTCCCTCCTAGAGCTTGCATCCCTCAACCCCTCCTGCACGCCAACCCCCTGCCACAGGCTCAGCCTGGAGCCCTCTCCCCCACTCCGAACCCCTTGGCCCCAGCCTGCACCCCCTCCGGCACCCCAACCCCCTGCCCCATCCCAGTGAAAGTGAGTGAGGGTGTGGGAGAGCAAGCGACGGAGGAAGGGAGGAATGGAGTCAGTAGGGCAGGGCCTTGGGGAAGGGGAAGGGTGGATCCTGGGTTGATCTTAAATTCAAAAAGTGATCTTGTGTGTAAAAAGGTTCGAGACCACTGCTTCAGAGGAAATTAACAGAACAGAGCAATTATCAAGTGATCTATCCCCTGTTGTCCAGTCCCAGCTTCTGGCAGTCAGAGGCTTAGGGACATCCAGAGCATGGGGTTGTGTCAGTGACCATTTTGGCTAATAGCCATTGGTGGACCTATCCTCCATGGTCTTATCTAATTCTCTTTTGAACCCCATTATAGTTTTGTTGCCAGGGATGTTGTGAAGCCAAATAGTTTTTTTTCCCTCCCTTTATTATAAACCTTTAGTTTTAGACACTGAAGGATTGGCTGGCAGCATAGTATTTTGGGTAAGATCCAAACCTATACTGACCTGGTAATGTGGCTGACCCTTTGGGGTCAGAACATTTTGTATATGTGAGCAGTTTTGTGTTTTGTTTTTTAAATAAGTTCTCACAGTACTGGACCTAGGTGCTGACTGGGAGCCAGAGAATTGAAATGCAATAAAGGGAGCTATGTGATTTCTTTTTTGCTTCTTGATAACCAGTGTGGGGAATCAGAAGCACAGTTTGTGACTGGTTGGGGAGTTTAACTTCAGTGTTACTCACAGACTGGTGGGTATCTGCTCTCCCTTTTGCAGCCTGCCCTGACCTTAGCATTTCCAGTGAGGGCTGCCCCAAGCACCACAGGTCACTTTGGTGTAGTTAACACAGAACCAGATCATTTGGGTTTTGGATCAGAACCCCATGCTATTCCAAATCTGAAATTTAAAACAGAGTGTCAAAAGTTAAGGTTAGTCACAACGAGTGATCCACAATCAAAACTGCAAGCCCCGAGAGAGAGCCAGCGTCTTCAGCATGAGAAAGAAATGGGAGAACTTCGAATGCAAGAGAAGCAAGCCTTGGCCCAGCTGGAAAAAGAAGCTGAGGAGAGAGCCAGGCGAGCTGAGGAAAGAACTAAGCAAGCTGGAGAGAGAAAATCTCACAGGAGGCGAATGGATCTGCTGCAAGCTGAGACCGATGTTGCCAGACTTAAACTCCAAATCAAAATAATAAAAGAACAGCAGGTACAGGTCTGTCTCATCTTACGCGGGGGTTCCGTTCAGCGGTTAGCGCGTAAAGCGAAAACTGTGTATAGCCAAAACCCCATTGAGTTCAATGGCGGGCGAAATCGCCCGCACTACAGGTATAGTATTAAAACTGTTGTTTTTCTCTTTTTTTTTTTTGGTTTTTGCCGACCGCGTAAAGTTGAAATCGCGCATGTTAAATGCGTGTAAGATGCGACAGACCTGTACTGTGTTATCCTGGAAGCTCAGCTCCTCTCTACAGCAATGATGGAGATAGAGACTGTTCAGTTTATAAGAATGTTGGTATGTTGTTTAATAATGATGTGGTAACTATGTTAATCAGAACAACAAGGAGTCTGGTGGCACCTTAAAGACTAACAGATTTATTTGGGCATAAGCTTTCGTGGGTAAAAAACTCACTTCTTCAGATGCATAGAGTGAAAGTTACAGATGCAGGCATTATATACTGACACATGGAGAACAGGGAGTTACTTCACAAGTGGAAAACCAGTGTTGACAGGGCCAATTCGATCAGGGTGGATGTAGTCCACTCCCAATAATAGATGAGGAGGTGTCAATTCCAGGAGAGGAAAAGCTGCTTCTGTAATGAGCCAGCCACTCCCAGTCCCTATTCAAGCCCAGATTAATGGTGTTAAATTTGCAAATTAATTTTAGTTCTGCTGTTTCTCTTTGAAGTCTGTTTCTGAAGTTTTTTTGTTCAATGATAGTGACTTTTAAATCTGTAATAGAATGACGAGGGAGATTGAAGTGTTCACTTACTGGCTTATGTATGTTACCATTCCTGATGTCCGATTTGTGTCCATTTATTCTTTTGCGGAGGGACTGTCCGGTTTGGCCAATGTACATGGCAGAGGGGCATTGCTGGCACATGATGGCATATATAACTTTAGTGGATGTGCAGGTGAATGAGCCCTTGATGGTGTGGCTGATGTGGTTGGGTCCTCTGATGGTGTCGTCAGAGTAGATATGGGGACAGAGTAGGCAAGGAGGTTTGGTACAGGGATTGGTTCCTGAGTCGGTGTTTCTGTGGCGTGGTGTGTAGTTGCTGGTGACACCATTAATCTGGGCTGGTGTCCCACTGAAACCCATTGGCCTGGAGCGGCGAACCGCAGCCAGTGGGAGCTGCAATCGGCCGAACCTGCGGACACAGCAGGTAAACAAACCGACCCGGCCCGCCAGGGTGCTTACCCTGGCGCACCGCGTGCCAAAGGTTGCCGATCCCTGCTTTAGACACTTTGGATTTGTTTGGTATCTCTTTAAGACAGAGTCCAGTCTCTAAGCTAGTGGTGATGGATGATCCACAAGCAAACATGCAGGAGAGTGTCTGTATAGATGTTCATAGAACAGAGGGGCTGCAGTTGGTGAACACACCTAGCCAGTAAAGGGATTCCTGTAAGCAGGGAGGCTCAATTTTCAACCTTCTAGGAGAAGGGGGGGAGGGACCCAATCCTGTGAGGGGAAGAATGAGTGTCCAGCCTTGAAATTGGTAGCAGATAAAAATTTGAAAGCTAGTGTCTGGGTTGATACAATCTACCTGGCAGACAAGGGAGGGGGAAAATTTGCCCCATAACTGGTAGCACTGAGTACACACCTGGCCAGCCAAGAGATTTAGGGCTTGTCTACACTGGCAATTTACAACGCTGCAACTTTCTTGCTCAGGGATGTGAAAAAACACCCCCGAGTGCAGCAAGTTTCAGCGCTGTAAAGCACCAGCGTAAACAGCGCACCAGCGCTGGGAGCCGCATTCCCAGCGCTGGTAGCTACGCCCCTCATGGAGGTGGTTTTATTAGAGCACTGGGAGAGCTCTCTCCCAGTGCTCTGCCTTGACCACACAAGCCACGTTAAAGCGCTGCTGTAGCAGCACTTTAGCATTGCCAGTGTAGACTAGCCCTTAGTGAGACAAGAGGCATGGTATCACCAAGATACATATAAACAATGACTGGTAACAAATTTGGTGTTACTGTTAAGGTTTAAGCCTTCTAATGTATTTGATTTTTATGTCAACCCTGCTAAAAAGGTACAATGTGTATGACTTTGATAAAAAGCCTGTAAACATGTTGGGAAGAATACCTAAAAACACACAGTATGCTAGAGAGCTTTTTGATAGTGAAATGTTACAACTGATACCTGTAAGCAATTGTGAAACTTGGCACAGCAGAGAAACCTTTACAAATCTAGTCTGCTGTATAGAAAGGGAAACTGAGGTACACTACCACATTGCTGTCATGGCTGAATGCCCAGGTAATTACACCCTTGAAAGCAGTAAGGTCTATATTAGAGTATCATCAGATGAGAAAGTCTTTCAGAGAATGAAATAAGCTTTATAGAAAAAAGCCTGATCTAATCAAATCTAATTTTGATAAACTACACCTCTACCCCGATATAACGCGACCCGATATAACACGAATTCAGATATAACACGGTAAAGCAGTGCTACGGGGGGGAGAGGGGGGGGCTGGCTGCACACTACTGCGGATCAAAGCAAGGTTGATATAACGCGGTTTCACCTAGAACGCGGTAAGAATTTTTGGCTCCCAAGGACAGCGTTATATTGGGGTAGAGGTGTATTTCTGTTATACAGTGATACTTGACATTGAGTTAGAAGCTGTAGTGATACATAACCAAAAATGAAAAATTCTTTTGATGCATTCAGCAGTGTCTAGGGACACCCCTTTCTGCATCAATTTTGCATGGGGGGAGGTGTAACTCTGTATGGAATCTGGGGGACACTTGAAGATATTATGAATATTAATATTATAAAATTGCAATGAGTTGTGCCAGATACGCCATGTAAGATATCTGCAAAATGTTATAATTTGCCAAATACGATAATCTCATTTATGTGTTTGTATCACCTTTGTATTATGGGTTATAGATATGTATGACAAAACTTGTGCTATGCTTCTGCGTGACACCCCCAGACAGTTTGGCATCAGCATTGTCTACCTTGCTTGATGGCCCATTAAGGACCATCAGCCATACAACTGACCCATTGAGAGAAGGCAAGGGATACACCTTATGACTCAGCAAGGCATGCAGGGGCATACTTATGGACAGAAATGGCTTCCAAGCCTTGTGCTGGGCAGCTTGTGTTTGAAACAGAGAAAGCACAAGCCACATGGAAAAAGACACCATTCATGATTTTATAGACCTTTATCGTATCATCCCTCTTAGCCGTCTCTTTTCTAATGCAGAATAAGGTCTTGTAGATAAAAAGCAAAGAACCTAAACTTAATTCAGAAAGCAGTAAGGCCAATTTAGTGATAGGAGCAGGAGAGAAAGGTCATTAGCAGTGGCATGTCCAATTGACTGGAACGGAAAAAGGACAGTAGTGAGGGGACCAGACAAAGGTGGGTTACATTAATTGTAAAAAGTGACCAAAGCACAGGGAAGGGTGTTAGGAGTAGTAGGGATAATAAAGAAGCTAGTTTGGGCAATATTAGAGCGAAACCACCAATAAATAAGAAAAAAGGTCAAAGATAATACTCAGGTTGTGGTCCTGGGAAATAGGAAAGATAAGCAGAGATGAGAGAATGTAGCATGAGTAAAGAGATTAAGAAGGAAGATTAAATTCAGTTGCACAGAGAGTTTGATATGATGGCTGGTCATCTATCCCTTATCCCATCAACTTGTCAGATCGTCATGCAAGCATCGCCATCTTCGTCTGTACAAGGCAGCACTGAAGTCCACCTGCTTACCATCTTCTTTGATGCAATCCATCCATTTGCAGGTCATCCAACAGGAAATTTCAGAGCCAATTTGAAATCAAAGATTGGATAGAAAGGGTGAGGTGGAAGGTAGAGAGAAAAACTGGCGAATCCTCAGCATAATTTAAACACTGGCCCTTGGAGAATACAGAAAGAAACCAAAAACAGAACCCAGAAGTACTGAAGTCACTAAAAACGAAGACTCGGGCTCACGAGATCACCTAGCCAAAGACATCTTACTATATTCTGCTAATCTTCAACTGAGCATCTGAAGCAAAACTGAATTATCCTGAGGTTCTCCCAATAATATATAGCCAGTACTCCAAAAACAAAATCCAAAACAGTAATATGCATCTCAACCTAGTTAGAAATCTAAGAGTTTATAGAAGATACCTCAATATTTAACCCCTAGAAGTTCAAGCCCATATTTATACATTAAATCTGTAAAATCAAAGAATTAAGTGACATTCCATACCAAGGTAATATATGTTTGGTGCCACCCATCCTCCATATGGCAGTTCCTGCAAGTGATTTGAGGCTTCATGATTTCCCCCAATAAAGATTGTGAGAACTGGAGCCTTCTTCTCTCCCGAATAATACCTATTTCAGAAACAGAAAAACCACATCTTAACAATACACAAGTGATATTTCAAGATGTTTACATGCTTAAGCAGCAGAAGAGATTGGTCCTACACAAGTCTACATGCAAAAAAGTTGGATTTTTAAGTTTTTGAAAAGATAGACATTTTACAGTCCCAAACTAGCAGACAATGTGTAACCTTCAGAAAGGTTGTGTGGCTGATGCTATTTCATTCAAAGACAGATCTAATTTATTCAAAACTGCAGAATTGGAATTAATTTGCAAACTGGACACCATTAAATTAGGCTTGAATAAAGACCGTGAGTGGATGAGTCATTACAAACAGTAAAAACTATTTCCCCATGCTAATTTTTCCCCTGCTGTTGCTCACAACTTCTTGTCAACTGTTTGAAATGGGCTATCCTGATCATCACTACAAAAGTTTTTTTTCCTACTGCTGATAATAGCCCACCTTAATTGATTAGTCTCGTTAGAATTGGTATGGCACCACACATTTTTTCATGTTCTCTGTACATATATATCTTCCTACTGTATTTTCCACTGCATGCATCCGATGAAGTGGGTTTTAGCCCACGAAAGCTTATTCCCAAATAAATGTGTTAGTCCAGGAGTAGGCAACCTATGGCACGTGCCAAAGGCGGCACGCGAGCTGATTTTCAGTGGCACTCACACTGCCCGGGTCCTGGCCACCGGTCCGGGGGGCTCTGCATTTTAATTTAATTTTAAATGAAGCTTCTTAAACATTTTAAACTTATTTACTTTACGTACAACAATAGTTTATATATAATAGACATAGAAAAAGACCTTCTAAAAACATTAAAATGTATTACTGGCATGCAAAACCTTAAATTAGAGTGAATAAATGAAGACTCGGCACACCACTTCTGAAAGGTTGCCGACCCCTGTGTTAGTCTCTAAGGTGCCACAAGTACTCCTCGTTCTTTTTACTGAAAACAAAGCTACTGTTATTTATTTGTATATAAAAAGGACAATGCTCAGTTTCGGGCGGCGTTTCAGTTCAGGGGGATCCCGCCTTGCCCCGATCTCTGCAGAATCCCGCAGGGATACGGAGTGGGTAGAAACCTGAGGAGAGGGGGGAGGCCCGGGCCAGGAGGCAGCGGCCGTTCGCGGCGGGGAGGGCGGTTCGAGCTCCAGTTACCCAGTGAGTCTGGGTAGAGGGCGCATCCTTCCCCCGCTGTCGCGCCGGCGGACGGGGACGGGAAGTTCCCAGTACCGCATCTGGCAGCGCTCTGCTCCCCACGGCAACGGAGGCGCACAAAGCGGGCGCCGCGGGGCTCCAGGGCGAGCGGCCAGGCCCGACGCTCACCGGTAGAAGGTCTGCATGTGGCGGTACTTGGCCGACACGGCCATGCAGCGTAGGTCCGCCTCGTTGCGCACGGCCTGGAAGTCTCCGCAGCACAGCAGCAGGTCGATACGCACGTTATTGCGCCGCTGCAGCAGCTCCAACGTCTCGTAAAGCTTGTCCAGCTCGCCATGGCAGCAACCGGCCACCGCCACCTTCATCCCGCCGCGCGGCGCGTGCTTAATGCGTCACCAGCCCCCGAGCTCTCGCCGGACACCGTCCAGCGCGCCTGCACATCAGCCCCCTCCCCCACGCCCGGCTGCGGCTGAGCTGCGGCCCGCGCCAGCGATTGGCCTGCGCGCTCCCGGGCCACAATCGGGGTGTGCACGCGCATATATGCGTGCGCGTGCCGCTCTGGGCTCAGTGCAACATCCGGGCTGTGTGCGCGAGCTGCGTGCATGTGGGCTTGCAGCGTGCAGGTGCCTTTGGGTTTGGGAGTGTGCACTCACGTGAATGGCCACCGTGTGTATGTGTCCATTGCGTGTACGTGTGTAATGGCGCTCTAAAAGGGCGTTAAGCTCTGTGGGAGCTGTTGGTTGCAGCTAACATGCAGACAGTTCACCGGACAGTCAGCCTTTTTTTTCAAGTTAGCACACAGGACTCAGCGAGTTCCGAATAACCATTAGCGATATCACCTTTTTCCAGAAGAACGACATTTATATAACATCTTTCATCCATTACATTTTCCATGTAGTTTGCAAACAATATATTCCATATAAAATATTACATTAAAAGACTGTTATGGTTGAAAGGTCAAATACTCTAAAGTTAGGTTTCAGAGTAGCAGCCGTGTTAGTCAGTATCCGCAAAAAGAACAGGAGTACTTGTGGCACCTTAGAGACTAACAAATTTATTAGAGCATAAGCTTTCATGGGCTACAGCCCACTTCTTCGGATGCATAGAATGTGAAATATGCCATCATGTGCCAGCAATGCCCCTCTGCCATGTATGTTAGCCAAACCGGACAGTCTCTACGCAAAAGAATTAATGGTCACAAATCTGACATCAGGAATCATAATACTAAAAACTAGTGGGAGAACACTTTAACCTGTTTGGTCATTCAATGACAGACCTGCGGGTGGCTATTTTACAACAGAAAAGCTTCAAAAACAGACTCCAACGAGAGACTGCTGAGCTGGAATTGATATGCAAACTAGATACAATCAACTTAGGCTTGAATAAGGACTGGGAATGGCTGAGCCATTACAAACATTGAATTTATCTCCCCTTGTAAGTATTCTCACACTTCTTATCAAACTGTCTGTACTGGGCTATCTTGATTATCACTTCAAACATTTTTTTCTCTTACTTAATTGGCCTCTCAGAGTTGGTAAGACGACTCCCACCTGTTCATGCTCTCTGTATGTGTGTATATATATCTCCTCAATATATGTTCCATTCTATGCACCCGAAGAAGTGGGCTGTAGCCCACGAAAGCTTATGCTCTAATAAATTTGTTAGTCTCTAAGGTGCCACAAGTACTCCTGTTCTTTTTTCTAAAGTTAGGAAATGCCAGAATTAAGGTTCTCCTGCAGAACCCTCCATCAATTGAGCTAAAAGAAAAACTCTGCTAGCTGTTAGGAGAGGTAACTTATCTTCTATTAAATGCCCAGAATGTTTTATTAACACAGAGTTAAAGTTGTTCCGTGGCTGGCACCTTGTGCCCTTCCAGAATGTAGCCGGCTGCTGCCATGGCGCACTAGACTGGCTCAATTTAAACCTCTGAAAACCAAGAAACACAAAGTTAAGGGACATGCTATCCCAAGGGAAGTGAGAGAACATGAATATGTAGGAGGGTTTGGGACAGAGATGAAGCTTCCACACATACCTCACTGCACAGCTCTGATCCCCTCCTTTCCGCTCCACTCCCCAATGTATTCTTCAAACACCCCCCGCACTCCCCCTTGCTGCTGCAATCCACATATTCCTTCCAGCTGCTCATAGACCTCACACACTGCTCCGACACCACTCCAGCTCTTCCAACATTCCCTCCATCACACCCATTGCTCTGACCACACATGTATCTCCTGCTGCTGTGAGCTCACGCACACAAATACTCTGGTCTGTGCCTTCCCCTCTGTGCCCGTTCCTTCCTCCTCCTTGCCACTCTGTATCCCTAGAGTGGTAAATTTAGGGGGTCATGGGAAAGTAGGAAGGTGGTGGGGCTGTGAGCAATGCATGTACCAGCTGGACACAGGAAGGGGCAAGAGAGACCTTATTGAATAAGTTTACATATCTTTGGGGTCCATTGTATTAAATTAATGATGTATGTATTATTGTGGACCTAGATGATCAAAGGACTATACTGAACAATGTGCCAGACAGAATGGACTTTTGGAGGCAATGTGTGAAGTGGATTTCCTGGGAAATATTTAGTGGGAGGTGAATACATTTATTTTTCCCACCCCACCTCTGGCTATGCAAAACCGCAGCCTTTTGAATCTACACCCTGAGAAGAGGACAATTGTCTGCTGATTACCTGTTCCTGGAGTCCCAAGATCAAAGGACCAAGCTATCAAAGGGAAAGAACCACAGATTCATTGGTGTGCTTGTTCTGAGCCCAGGCAATTATGAACTTATAACCACAGAAAAATCCCTTTGTGGGGTTTGAAGAACTGACTCCTACTAGAGCCCTTGCTGGAGTTGGTGGTGACCTCTGGTAAGCATATTAGCATGACTGAAAGTTATTTATTGTTTTTAATATGTTTTCTCTGTAATGCTTTTACCTTAAGAATAAATGTGCTTGGTTAGAAAAGGCAATTTATAGGTAACTTATAACTGTGGGCAAGTACAACTGTTCATGGCCTCTGAGGAGAAGTCAAAGTGCAGATGCTGGACTGTTTTGGAAATCTGTCCTACTGGGGATATCACAGTGGAGGCAGGGAACTGTGCAGCCTGGAAAATCTCCAGTCAGATTTCCAGCCAAGAGAGGTGAGGGCTGAGGAGCTGGGAGTGTAGACTGGGTCCTTGCTGGACCATGAGGGGGAAATACATGTGCAATTGCCCTGAACTGTGACACCCTGTATTCTCCAGAATATTGATCCTAGGCTGCCCAGAATATTGATCCTATTGCCCCTTCTTCTGACACCAGAGTTGCCCATTTGCTGAGCAATAGCAAAATTCTGGGGCATTGCAGATCATCTTCCTGTTAGAAGAGAAGTCAGTGATGTGCCATCTGGGGCTATGTTTACACTGTCTATCTTACAGTGGCACAGCTGTGCCACTACAGCCGTGCTGCTGTAAGGTATGCAGTGTAGCCGCTCTTTGCCGGCAGAAGAGAGTTCTCCTGCCAGCAAAATAAAATTACCCCCAATGAGGTGTGGTAGTTTTGTCGGTGGGAGAGTGTCTCCCGCTGACAAAGCGCTGTCCACATCAGCGCTTTTTGTCATTAAAACTTTTGTCAGCCAGGGGTGTGTTTTTTCACACCCCGACCAACAAAAGTTTTAATGACAAAAGTGCAGCATAGACATAGCTTAAATATTTCTCAGTATTTCAAAGCGTAACTTGCTTTGTTATCCTGGGTGGTATACTCCTGGGAATTCTATGCCAAAATATTAAAAATTCTGTGCCAAAAACTTAAAAAATTCTGCACACAATATGTTAAAATTCTGCATATTTTATTCATCAACATAACACTATATAATCAGCCAGTTTCAATTATTTTCGTAATTTATTTCAAAATACCCTGACAGCAACTATGTCTGTAACAATACAGACAACAAAAAAGATTTCCACTGGAGTAGAGTTAAAGAAATCCGTACAACAACCCTGTCAGGGTTCCCTCCCCACTCTGAACTCTGGGGTACAGATGTGGGGACCCGCATGGAAGACCCCCTAAGCTTATTTCTACCAGCTTAGGTTAAAAACTTCCCCAAGGCACAAATCCTTCCTTGTCCTTGGATGGTATGCTGCCAAGTGAGTTAGACAAAGATTTAGGGAAAGGACCACTTGGAGGTCCTGTTTCCCAAAAATATTCCCCCAAGCCCCTTCACCCCCTTTCCTGGGGAGGCTTGAGAATAATACACCAACCAAATAGGTAACCAAGGTGAGCACAGACCAGACCCTTGGGGTTTTAGGACATTAAAAACCCAATCAGATTATTTAAAAACAAAACTTTATTACAAAGAAAAAAATAAAAGAAGCACCTCTGTAAAAATCAGGATGGAAGGTAATTTTACAGGGCAATCAGATTCAGAACACAGAGGATTCCCTCTAGGCAAAACTTTAAAGTTACAAAAACAGGGATAAACCTCCCTCTTAACACAGGGAAAATTCACAAGCTAAAACAAAAGATACTCTAACGCATTTCCTTGCTATTACTTACTATTTTTGTAAGTTTAGATGTATCATTTAGTAGGAGTTAGATTACTTTCTTGGTCTCTCTCTCTTTGTCTCCGGAGAGAACACAAAGAAAAAAACCTTCCCCCACAGATTTGAAAATATCTTCTCCCCTTATTGGTCCTTTTGGTCAGGTGCCAATCAGGTTATCTGAGCTTCTTAACCCTTTACAGATAAAGTATAAAGTACAGATAAAGTACAGATAAAGGATTTTATGCTACTCTTAGCTGTATGCTTATGACATGCCCCCCAAATCATAGACAGTGCTGGACAGCCTGCTCCACACTGGCTGTGATTTTTTCCTGGAGCTCTAGGAGAAAACAAAATTAATAAGACACATGCACCTCTAGATATACTACTGATTATATAAAAACTAACGGTATTTTCCAAATTTCAAGGACGATTTTAACCAGTTGATTCTGGAAAACTTTCACGGGAGAGTGCATCAGCCACTTTGTTAGAAGCTCCTGAAATGTGTTGTATTTCAAAATCAAAATTTTGGAGAGCTAAACTCCACCGAAGAAGGTTTTTGTTATTGTCCTTGACAGTATGAAGCCACTTCAGCGCAGAATGGTCGGTTTGCAGGTGGAAACACTGTCCCCAAATGTATGGGCGTAGTTTTTTCAGAGCATATACAATGGCGTAACATTCCTTTTCGCTGATGGACCAGTGGCTTTCCCTCTCAGATATTTTTTTTGCTGAGAAACATGACAGGATGGAATTCTAGATCTGGTCCTTCCTGCATTAAAACTGCTCCCACACCACGCTCGGACACATCTGTGGTGATTGGGAAAGGTTTGTCAAAGTCTGGGGCCCTTAGCACAGGGTCAGACATGAGTGTTGCTTTAAGCTGGTTAAAGGCCTTCTGACACTCTTTAGTCCACTGCACTGCATTTGGCTAGGGTTTTTTTGGTCAGGTCTGTCAGTGGGGTGGCAATTTGGCTGTAGTGCGGTACAAATTGCCTGTAATATCCGGCCAAGCCTAAGAAGGATTGGACCTGTTTTTTTGACTTTGGGACAGGCCACTTTTGGATAGCATTCACTTTGGCCTGTAGGGGGTTGATAGTTCCTTGACCCACCTGGTGTCCAAGGTAAGTCACTCTGTTTAGGCCTATTTGACACTTTTTAGCCTTAACAGTTAGTCCTGCCTCCCTTATGGGCTCAAAGACTTTTTGCAGATGCTCCAGGTGTTCTGCCCATGAATCAGAAAAGATGGCCACATCATCAAGGTAGGCTACTGCAGATTCCCCCAATCCCACTAGGAGACTATCTACAAGTTTCTGGAAAGTGGCGGGTGCATTTTGCAGCCCGAAAGGGAGCACATTAAATTCATACAGTCCTACATGGGTGATGAAGGCTG
This sequence comes from Emys orbicularis, assembly GCF_028017835.1. Lineage (NCBI taxonomy): Eukaryota > Metazoa > Chordata > Testudines > Emydidae > Emys > Emys orbicularis. The sequence goes on from NC_088691.1 coordinate 56,479,748, forward strand.
ACCTTTCCTTGGCGGATTTATCCAGCAGTACTTGCCAGTACCCCTTGGTTAAGTCTAAGGTAGAGATGAACTGGACACGTTCCAGTTTCTCCAATAGCTCATTTGTGCGTGGCATTGGATAGTTGTCTGGGCAAGTTACAGCATTTAGCTTATGGTAGTCCACGCAAAAGCGTATCTCCCCATCTGGTTTGGGAACTAGAACCACTGGAGATGCCCATGCACTGTTAGGGGGCGGATTACACCCATCTGTAGCATGTCCTGGATTTCTCATTCTAAAGCAGTTTTGGCTTGAGGAGACACCCGGTAAGGTTGGGCTCTAATTGGGCGAGCATTACCTGTGTCAATGGAGTGGTATGCCCGTTCGGTCCGTCCAGGGGTGGCTGAGAACATCAGCACGAAACTCCTTGATCTGCTGTTGCTGCATATGTCCAAGGGTCATGGAGAGGTTCACCTCTTCCACGCCACCGTCACTTTTTCCTTCGTAGTAGACACCTTCAGGCCACTCAGCGTCATCTCCTCCCTGGGCTGTAGACTGACAAACCTTTAATTCTCTGGAATAAAAGGGTTTTAGAGAATTAACATGGTACACTTTAGGCTTTAGGTTTGAGGTGGGGAATGCTATGAGATAGTTAACAGCTCCCAGGCGCTCTTGGACCGTGAATGGCCCTTCCCATGACATTTCCATCTTATGGGCCTGGAGCGCCTTTAAGACCCTGACCTGGTCCCCTACTTTGAAGGAACGCTCTCTGGCATGTTTATCATACCAGGCTTTTTGCTCTTCCTGAGCATCTTTTAGATTTTCTTTAGCAAGAGCTAAAGAGGCTCAAAGGGTATTTTGTAGGTTGTTTACAAAGTCCAGAATGTTAGTTCCTGGAGAAGGCGTAAACCCCTCCCATTGCTGCTTCACCAACTGTAATGGCCCCTTAACCTCACAGCCATACACAAGTTCAAATGGTGAAAACCCTAAACTGGGACGTGGTACAGCTCTGTAGGCAAAGAGCAACTGCTGCAACACTAGGTCCCAATCACTGGAGTGCTCATTTACGTATCATGGCCCCCAAAGTTCCATTAAACTTCTCCACCAGGCCATTTGTTTGATGGTGGTAAGGGGTGACAACCAAGTGGTTCACCCCATGAGCTTCCCACAGGCTTTTCATGGTCCCCGCCAGGAAATTAGTTCTCGTATCTGTAAGGATGTCAGAGGGCCAACCTACCCTGGCAAAAATGTCTGTTAATGCCTGGCACACACTTTTAGCCCTGGTGTTGCTTAGAGCTACTGCTTCCGGCCATCAGGTGGCAAAATCCATGAAAGTCAGTATGTACTGCTTTCCTCTGGGTGTCTTTTTTGGAAAAGGACCCAGAATATCCACAGCTATTTGCTGAAATGGAACCTCAATTATGGGTAGTGGTTGGAGTGGGGCCTTGACCTGGTCTCCGGGTTTTCCCACTCTTTGGCACACCTCACAAGACCGGTGTGACAAAGTTCCTCCTCTACCTTGGTGGGTCCTGCGCTTATTGGCGGATTTGCTCGCTTCACAGATTCACCCTGTGGGTCAGGAAACAGTCCAGAGACCTTCCCCTCTGGTAGAAGCTATAGTCCAGGTCAATTCCTCCTGTATCTGATGAGGAGTTGGGAGGTATGGGGGGAACCCGGGCCCGCCCTCTACTCCGGGTTCCAGCCCAGGGCCCTGTGGACTGCAGCTGTTTAGAGTGCCTCCTGGTACAGTTGCACGACACCTACAACTCCCTAGGCTACTTCCCCATGGCCTCCTCCCAACACCTTCTTTGTCCTCACCACCAGACCTTCCTCCTGATGTCTGATAACGCTTGTACTTCTCAGTCCTCCAGCAGTACGCCTACTCACTCTCAGCTTCTTGCACACCTCTTACTCCCAGTTCCTCACACACGCACTTCCTCTCCTCTGGCTCCCCCTGGCTTGACTGGAGTGAGCCCTTTTATAGCATCAGAGGGGCCTTAATTAGAGTCAGGTGCTTAACTGCCTCACCTGACTCTTAGCAGGTTAATTGGAGTCAGGTGGTCTATTAGCCTGGAGCAGCCCCTGCTCTGGTCACTCAGGGAACAGAAAACAACTTATCCAGTGGCCAGTATATCTCCCTTCTGCTACTCTGCTGTTCCCAACTGGTCTGGGTCTATCACATATCCCTCCCCCCTGCTCAACACCAAGGGGTTGGGCAGCTTGGGACGCCAGACAGTGTACACGTGATAAGCCATCGGTGTTGCCATGGCGACTCCCTGCTCTGTGCTGTATGCAGAACTGGAAAGGTTGGAGGGATAAGAACCACCTGGTTACCCTTGTGTTCTTTTCCTTGTTCCGTTGCATCCATTGAAGAGGGGCATGATCAGTCACGAGGACAAATCTGCGCCCCAGCAGGTAGTAACGCAGCGTTTCCATGGCCCATTTTACGGCGAGACATTCTCTCTCTACCACTGCGTATTTTTGTTCCCTCGGAAGGAGTTTCCTGCTGAGGTAGAGAATTGGGTGTTCCTCTTCCCCAGCCAGGACAGCCCCTAACCCCACCTCGGATGCATCTGTCTGAAGGATGAATTCCTTGGTGAAATCCGGGGCTATCAATCCGGGGTTACTGCAGAGGGCAGTCCGTAGGTCTGCAAATGCCCTCTCTGCTGCGTCGGACCATCTGACTGGATCTGGACCACGGGCCTTCACTAAGTCCGTTAGGGGACTTGCCCTTGTGGCAAAATGGGGACTGAAACGCCGGTAATACCCCACCACCCCTAGGAATGCTCGGACCTGCTTCTTACTACTTGGTCGTGGCCAATTTTGGATGGCCTCTAACTTGTTCAGTTGAGGTTTCACCAGACCTTTTCCTACCACGTAGCCAAGATATTTGGCCTCTGTGAACCCCACAGCACACTTAACAGGGTTTGCCGTAAGGCCAGCTCGCCTGAAGGTATCAAGGACCGCCCCCACCTTCTTCAAGTGGGTTTCCCAGTCTGGGGTATGAATCACAACGTCATCCAAGTAGGCTGCAGCATAGCTGGCATGGGGGCGTAATAACTTGTCCATGAGGCGCTGAAAGGTAGCTGGGGCCCCATGTAGTCCAAAAGGAAGGACCGTATACTGGAAAAGACCCTCTGGTGTAGAGAACGCCATCTTCTCCTTTGCATCTTCAGCTAGGGGAATCTGCCAGTACCCCTTTGTCAAGTCTAGGGTTGTTAAGTACCGGGCATTCCCCAGACGGTCTACTAATTCGTCTATGCGGGGTATAGGGTAGGCATCAAACTGGGATATCTCATTTAGTCGCCGGAAGTCATTGCAGAACCTCGTGGTGCCATCAGGTTTGGGCACCAACACTATTGGGCTGGACCACTGACTGTGAGATTCTTCAATGATCCCCATCTCCAGCATTTTCCTGACTTCCGCTTTTATTTCCGCCCTTTTGGCTGCTGGCACCCGGTAGGGCCTCATTGTTACTCTGGCCCCAGGGTTCGTGACGATGTGATGATATGTCCCAGTTGTGCGACCCGGCTTTGTTGAGAATACATCTTGATATTGGGCGATCATCTCAGTTACCTCTTTCTTCTGGGCTGTCGTTAGATCGGGAGACACCCTCACCTGTCCAGGGTTTTTGTTCCCTGGGTTTAGGTCTTCCGGAACCACTGTGCACGCCTCTCAGGTATCCCAGGGTTTCAGAAGGTTGAAATGATATATCTGTTCTAGTTTTCGACGTCCCGGTTGTCGCACCTTGTAATTTACTTCCCCTACGGGTTCAACTATTTCGTAGGGCCCTTGCCACTGGGCCAACAGCTTACTTTCGGCCGTGGGTACCAGTACCATTACTCAGTCACCGGGCTGAAACTGACGAACCTTGGCTTGACGATTGTAGTAGGTTTGCTGGGCCTCTTGGGCCTTTTCTAGGTGCTCCCTCACTATGGGAGTGACCCGGGCTATCCGGTCCCTCATCTGTAGCACATGCTCTATTATGTTCTTCCCCTCACTGGGTTCCTCCTCCCAAATTTCCTTGGCTATGTCCAGGATGCCTTGGGGGTTGCGCCCATATAACAGCTCAAAGGGGGAGAATCCAGTTGAGGCCTGAGATACCTCCCGGATAGCGAACATAAGGTAAGGTAGTAGGGTGTCCCAGTTCTTCCCGTCCCGACTTACCACCTTCCTTATCATAGCCTTGAGGGTTCGGTTAAACCTTTCTACCAACCCATCAGTCTGCGGATGATAGACTGAAGTTCTCAGGGTATGTATATGGAGCAGCGTACAGAGGTCCTTCATTAGCTTCGACATAAATGGGGTTCCTTGGTCTGTTAATATCTCCTTTGGTAGCCCCACTCGGGCAAAGATCCCCACCAACTCCTTAGCTATCGTTTTAGAGGCCGTGTTTCGCAGGGGGACAGCTTCTGGGTAGCGAGTAGCATAATCCAGAATGATAAGTATATATTGGTGGCCCCGGGCTGTCTTCTCCAGGGGTCCCACTAGGTCCATGGCTATTCTCTCGAAGGGGACCTCTATGATGGGATGGGGTACTAAAGGTGCCCTCAAGTGGGGATGGGGACTGTGCAGCTGACACTCCGGGCAGGACGCACAGTACCTCCGCACTTCTTCATGTACGCCGGGCCAGAAGAACCGTCATAGGACCCTGGCCAGGGTCTTATCTACCCCCAAATGTCCCCCCAAAAGATGACTATGGACAAGACTTAATACAGCATTCTGGTGTTTTTGAGGTACTAGGATCTGCTGTACCTTCTGCCCCTGTACTGGTGCAACCCAGTATAAGAGATCCTTCTTCATTATGAAGTAGGGTCCTGGTCCCTGGGTTTTCCCTTCCACGGGGACCCCATCTATTTAAGTCACCTCGTTCCTAATGTTGTCGTACCTTGGGTCTTCTGCCTGGTCCCGTCCAAAATTTCCTCTCCCGGGGCTAATCTGCCCGAGATCTAGGGGGCCAGTCTCTGTTGCCTCTACTGGTTCAGAAGTGTTAGGGTGGGGGTCAGACTCGGGTGCTTCTCCCTCCTGGGTGGCCTCCTTTTCAGCTGCTCGGGTACGCCTACCTACGAGAGCGACCCTCTGGCTTTGGGTCAGTATTTGGGTTCCCCAGGCCTTAGCTGCCCTCCTTTCCCTTTTTGTCTTTCTACCCTGTCTGGGAGTGGAGAACAAATCTGGGGATATTTCAGAGAAGACTGGGGGTTGACAGTCTACTGTGGATGCCTCACTAACTTCAGGGTTTCCCACTTTCTCCAATCCCCTTACCGGGAGTAAGTTTCCAAACCCTGGGAAGTCCCTCCCTATGAGCACCGGGTATGGGAGTTTAGGGACTACACCTGCTGCTACCTCAGTAATATTCCCCTGAATCTCAATTTTTACTGGGATGGTAGGGTAATAACCAACTGTCCCATGGACACAGGTTATCCCCGTATGCTTAGCCCACAGCAGCTGACTATGCTTCACGAGCTTCCCCGAGACAAGCGTGATAGCACTCCCCGAATCAACCGGTGCTGTGGTCTCTACCCCATTTAGTTTCACTGGTCTGGTATACATATGTGGGGTTAGTGAGACCCCCACAAGGTGGATTAGGGAGCATGGGTCTGCCCAGTTCCCCAGATTACACTGCATAGGCTCCTCAGCATTGGGACACTGTGCAGCTATGTGTCCCCACTCCCCGCAGACATAACATCTGTATGGAGCCCTAGGCATTCCCAGGTCTCTTGGTTTGGGCAGTCTAACATCCCAATCCTCTTCTCCCTCAGTGCTCCGACTCTTTGTGGCCCCTAGTGGGCCTTCAGCCCCTCTCTTTTTCCACCTGGGCCCTCTTGGTGGCCCAGTCACC